>NC_140513.1:19687052-21089552 GCF_964339955.1 Pipistrellus hanaki
GTAAAAAATCAAATAGAAGTATTTATATTTTATAATTTTTCCAGACACACAAGCCTTGTATTTGTAAACATCTACAAGTGTAAGTATTTTAATAACTAGAGGCCTGGTGCATGAAATTCATGTGGGGGCAAGGGAAGGAGGTGTTGCTCAGCCCAGCCTGCACCCTCTCCAATCTGGGACCCTCAAAGGATATCCGATTGCCCATTTAGGCCCAATCTTACAATCTAGGACTGCTGGCTCCCAATTGCCAGCCTGATCATCCCCTAACCACTCCCTGCCAGCCAGATTGATGCCTAACTGCTCCCCTGCCAGCCCAATTGCCCCTAACTGCCCTCCCCTGTTGGCCTGGTCACCCCTAACTGCCCTCCCCTGCCAGCCTGGTCACTCCTAACTGTCCTCCCCTGCCAGCTTGTTCCCCACAACTGCCCTCCCTGTAGGCCTGGTCCCCCCAACTGCCCTTCCCTGCCAACCCAGTCATCCCTAACTGTCCTCCCATGCAGCCTCATTGCCCTTAACTGCTCTCCCCTGCTGGTCTGGTCCTCCCAACTGCCCTTCCCTGAAGGCCTGGACGCCCCCAACTTTTCTCCTCTGCCAGCCTGGTCACTCCTAACTGCCCTCCCCTGCAGGCTTGATCGCCCACAACTACCCTCCCTTGCAGGCCTGGTCCCTACCCCCCAACTGCCTTCCCCTGCAGGCATGGGTCCCCCTCCCCCAACTGCCCTTCCCTGCAGGCCTGGTCACCCCCAACTTCCCTCCCCTGCAGGCCTAGTCACCCCTAACTGCCCTCCCTGCTGGCCTGGTCCCTCCCAACTGCCCTCCCCTGCTGGCCATCTTATGGCAGCCTTCTTGTGTCCACATGGGGGCAGCCATCTTGTGTGTTGGAATGACAGTCAATTTGCATATTACTCTTTTATTAGATAAGAGGATTCCTGTAAGATTTTGTTTGATAAAGGTTCTCCTCAAAAATATAAGCAAATATTGATAAAAGGCTATAAAAGGAGCTCAGGAAGTAATCTGATAAAGGGATAACACTTTATATAAATGCTGATAAAGCATTATGGAAGTGAAAAATTAAAAAGAATTACTACAGTTCTCATTTAATTCTCTCAACAATCCCTGTAGATAGTCTTATCATCATCCCTTGGGCTGACTAGGGCTCTGTGCAGTATTCCACTTACCTATACTATTTCTTCCCATCCTCACCACTGGTGGTATTTTAATACAATAACAGCACAATAAAAGAAGGCCCATATCAAGAGTTAGCTGTTTATCCTGTTGGTGTAACTCCCAGAAACAGGTGTACCAAGATTTGAATACAAAGATGCAGTATGGAGCTGAACTTGGGGGAGGAGTGGGCACAACTGGAGAGACATAGAAAAGGAAGGCAGAGGACTTAAGAGTCTTCCTAGTAGCCCTGGTCGGGTGGTGCAGTGTTGCCCTGTACACCAAAAGGTTGCAGGTTTGATTCCCAGTCAGGGAACATACTAGGTTGCAGGTTCAATCCTAATCAAGGCGTGTACGGAAGTCAGTCTCTCTCTCTCTCTCTCTCTCTCTCTCTCTCTCTCTCTCTCTCTCATCAATAAAAAACAAATCCTCAGGTAAAGATTAAAAAAAAAGAAGAAAAAACACACCAAGTACCAAACAAGTATTTACAAAATGAGTCCATTATGACATATATCTGACTCATTTATTAGCAAAATCTGATGGTGAAAGAAGGCAAAGAAAACTTTCATCTGCTCCATGGGATCCTATCAATCTGAACGGATGCCTACAAGGGTCTCAGATTTCATCTCAGATCTCAAGTCTCCTATTACCTTCCAACACTGATGGACAAAATGATAAACAAAAAATGGATAAAGGCAATATACATTACACAAGGCTTGTCTAGATAATTTAATTGTATTTTGCAAGATGTCAAGTAGCCATAACTAAAAATTCTAGGTGATGTACATCTGAAGATATGCTTTGACAAATACCAATTCTGCTGTATCATAGTAAAATATATAAGGCAAATGTCTTCAGAGAAGTGTGCACAGGCAATCTCAGACACAATCCTTTGGTCACATAACCCAATCACTAGGAAAAAAATTTCTGATTCCAATTCTACATTAGTATTTCAGACAGTTGAGATATACAAACCTAGAACCATTGCAAATATCACTAATTACTAATTGATCTACCACTTAAGAGGGTCAAACTATTATTATAGGCATTTTAATTAGTATACTTTAAGCACTTTATGTGCCAAGCAATGTGCTAAGGTTTGAACAAGAATGTCTTTTTTAATTTTCACAACAGATTTTTGAAAAGTAATATGTTAGTCTTTGAATTTTATGGTTGAAAAAAGGGAAGGCTAAACAAGTTAAGAAATGTTCTTAGATCACACAGCTATCAAATGGCAGCTACAATTCAAATACAGGAAGCTGCCTCCAAAGCCTGTACAGCTGTACTATTTAATAATGCGGATTTTTTTCAATAGATGGAGTTACACATATGTTGATACATATACGATTTGATATGTATGCTATTTTGTTGTATTGAAAACAAGCTTCAAAATTTCACATGTCAAATTTGCTCAAGGTGTTAACATCATAGTTATTTTTATGCTTAAAAATGTCAAATTTTGTGCCCCCAAAAGTGCATTTGTGGGAAGTTTGAATTCATTATTTTATTTTAAAGAAAAGTGCTGCTGAATATTTTGTAATTGAAATGCTCCATCTCAAGATACTTGTGAATGCTGGTTAAAATGCTTTAAAAGTGATGATTTCAATGTGAAAGACAAAGAATGTCCAGATCAACTGAAAAAGTTTGAAGACCAACAATTACAAGCATTATTGGACGAAGATGCATGTCAAACTAAAAAACAACTTGCAGAAAGATTAAACGTTACTCAACAATTTCTGATCATTTATAAGCAATGGGAAGGATTTTAAAGGAAGAAAAACAGGTGCCCCATCAACTGAATGAAAGAAAAATGGAAAACCTAAAAGTCATCAGTAAAATGTTGCTTCAACGGTACAAAATTTTGCATAAAATTGTGACTGGCGATGAAAATTGGATTTATTTTGAGAATCCCAAAAGTACAAAATCATGGGTTGGCCCAGGTCAACCATCAACATTGACTGCAAGGCCCAATCACTTAGGAAAGAAGAAACTGCTCTGCATTTGGTGGGATGAGGAAGGTGTGGTGTATTATGAGCTTCTAAAAACAAGTGAAACTGTTGATACTGATCGCTACCAACAACAAATAATCAGTTCGAACCACATTTCGATGGTGAAATGATCAGAATGAACCAGAAGACATGGCAAAGTAATTTTGCTTCATGATAACACAGCATCACACTCTTCAAAACCGGTTAAAGACACCTTAAAAGATCTTTCCTGGTAAGTACCGCGTTTCCCCGAAAATAAGACATCCTCCAAAAATAAGACCTACTTACAGGTTTCCTTCTGAGTGAAATATAAGGCATCCCCCCAAAATAAGGCGCCCCCCCCCCCAGGCTTAACATGAGAGATTTGATCCACTGATTCTGAAAGAAATGGAATCACAAGAAATTCACCAGGAAATTCAGGAATTGGATTGTTATAATGATGTTCCAGAAGATGATGACATGATTGTCATTGAATACATGAGTAAATTCTTGATACTGTAGGATTCACAGTTTGTCTGGTTTGTGTGGACAACTACAGTACTACCGTACCGTATACAGGTAATAAATTTCCTTTATTTTCATTTAGCAATAAATGTGTACCGTATTCTTCTTCATAGAAAAATAAGACATCCCCTGAAAATAAGACCTAGCGCATCTTTGGGAGCAAAAATTAATATAAGACAATGTCTTCTTTTTGGGGAAACAGGGTATTAACCCACCCACTGTATTCACCAGACCTTGCTCCTTCAGATTACCACTTGTCCCAATTGATGGCACACGCACTTTCTGAGCAGCACTTCAAAACATATGAAGAAGTGGAAAATTAGGTCTCTGAATGGTTTGCCTCAAAACAAGAAAAGTTCTATTGGGATGGTATCCACAAATTACCTGAAAGATGGGAGAAATGTGTAGCTAGCAATGGACATTACTTTGAATAAAGTACTTTTGATGTTTCTCTTGAAATTATCATGTTTTCTTTTATTACAAAATCCACATTATTAACCGATACACCTAGTAGTTTTACACTATTCTAGACTGGTACTGTACAAAAAATCATACAGTTCCTACAACCAGAGCAAATGAATCAATGAAACAAACAGAATTCCTGAAGAATATCCTAATGTCACCAGGAATGATACCACTTGCATCACTCTACACCAGCAATTTTCAGCTTTTTTTAAATCTCGGCACAAATCAACTAATCTGCGGCACACCAAAATATATATATTTTTGCCACTCTAACAAAAAAAGTATAATTTTTATTCATTCACACCAGGTGGTTATTGTGTATTGACTGTTGCTGTTGTTTTTTTGACAATCTAAGGAAAAAGAGGTCAATGCCACTGACTAGACAGGAATTGCATATTTTAAAAATTCTTATGGCACCCAGTGTGAGTGTGTCTGCTGCAGCACACCAATAGAAAATCACTGCTTTATACGACAGACCTCTCCTTTGAATTAGGTAATGAAATCCAGAGAGCTCTATCCATCAGAATCTTAACAGCTGACCATACCTATGGCAACACAAACCAGAGTACTATGCTCAGATGTAATGCAAGGAGATGAAAAATGAGAAATATACCGGTATATTGTTGAGGAATACAGAAATCTGAGCATCATAAATAGCTAGTTAGTAGTAGAAACCATGCCCTCTCTAACGATGAAACAAGCTGGAACACTATCTGTATGCAACTAAGGCGATCCTCAGGAAAAAAAAAAAATCTAATTTTCATTTGATCTGGCAGGAATGCACATATTATGGTGAACATGCTCCATTTCAAGATACGGTACTTGTGAACACTGGTTTAAATGCTTTAAAAGTGATTATTTCTATGTGAAAGACAAAGAACGTCCAGGTCAACCGAAAAAGTTTGAAGACCAACAATTACAAGCATTATTGGATGAGCCCATTTGCAAGCTATGAGGGCAAAACAGGAGGAACTCTCCCATCTAAATTTAAGGAAATACAGTGTTTCAGAGGCTGAAGAAGTCTCATCCATGTACAGTGACCTGTGAACTGGCTATGCCATCCAGTCAGGTTTAGGAAGCTGATATTCTGCCAAGGAAATCAGGGGTCCCACATCTAATTAAGGGTGGTGGAGTGGCAATAGAAGTAGGGGTACTCTCACATACTGCAGTATAACCTGATAAAACTCTTCTGAAGGGCAATTTGGCAATACACACCAAAAGATTTTTTTAAATATATACACATTGACTCTCCAATTCTATTTCTACTAATTTTTTAAGTAAATTCTATTTATACTAACTTAAGTAAATAAAAGTTTAATCAGAGATTTGGCTACCAGGATGTTCATATCAATGTGATTTATAACATTAGAAGGTTGGGACCAAGATATATGTACAACAAAAGGGTCCTGATTAAAATTCAAGTAACTCATCCATACAAAAGAATTCTGCTGTATTTATTAAGTGTTGTAAAATTAAATTCACATGGTAAAAGATTCATAACATGTTAAGTGAAAGGCAAATTATAAAACAACTAGAGGCCCAGTGCACAAGATTCATGCACGAGGGAGGAGGATCCCTCTCAGCCCAGCCTGCACCCTCTCCAATCCAGAACAACCCTGTTACAATCTGGGACCACTGGCTCCGAACTGCTCACCTGCCTGCCTGCCTGATTGCCCCCAACTTCCCCCCCAGCACCGACCTGGTCACCCCTAACTGCCCCCACCCCACCAGCATGGTCTCCCCAACTGCCCTTCCCCATTAGACTGATTGCCCCTTACTGTCCCCAACTGCCCCCTTACCAGCCTAGTTGCCCCTCACTGCCCCCCCATGCCATCCTGGTCGCCTCTCACTGCCCCCCGCCACCAGCCAAGTCGCCCCCAACTGCCCCGCCGCCCTGCGGGCCTGGGCACCCTATGCAGCCTGCTGTTCAGTGGTTTGGTTGGCCCACACTAACCCCCCTGCCAGCCTGGTTGCCCCACGTAGCCTGCTGATCAGTCATTTGGTCAACCCTCTCTGACCCCCCTGCTGGCCTGGTCACCCCATGCAGCCTGTTTGGTCATCCATTCAGTTGTGATGGTCAGTTAGGCTTTTATATCTACCCTGTTTCTCCGAAAATAAGACAGTGTCTTATATTAATTTTTGCTCCCAAAGATGCGCTAGGTCTTATTTTCAGGGGATGTCTTATTTTTCCATGAAGAAGAATACGGTACACATTTATTGCTAAATGAAAATAAAGGAAATTTATTACCTGTATACGGTACGGTAGTACGGTAGTTGTCAACACAAACCAGACAAACTGAATCCTACAGTATCAAGAATTTACTCATTTATTCAATGACAATCATGTCATCATCTTCTGGAACATCATCATAACAATCCAATTCCTGAATTTCCTGGTGAATTTCTTGTGATTCCATTTCTTTCAGAATCAGTGGACCAAATCTCTCATGTTTAGCCTGGGGGGGGGGGGTTTATTTTGGGGGGATGCCTTACATTTCACTCAGAAGGAAACCTGTAAGTAGGTCTTATTTTCGGAGGATGTCTTATTTTCAGGGAAACACGGTATATAGATATACAGAACATGATACCATAGTTTTTTAAGTTTCTATATGCATAAAAAAAGACTGCAATGTAATACATACAAATGTTAAAGAGGTTATCTCTGGGTGGCAGGATTATGGGTTACTTATTTTTACTTATCTATATTTTCCTACAATAAACTTGTATTACTTATATTTATAATGTAACAAAAATACACAGGTTGGCTGCGGTAACACTTTATTATAAATTTGTTAAAAATATAATTAGCTATCAATCTACAAGTATCAATAACTGAGATCAGATGCTATCAGAAACTTGTGCCTGGGAAAAAGTGCCAACTGAGGGTATAAAGCATAAAAAGAAAGATGAAGACAAAATCCACCGACTTCAAAATATTGTACATTCTAAGTTGAACACTAAGGGAAACATTCAATGTTTTTGCTGCATGAATGATTCTTTGTATATTCAGCTAGGCATTGCAAAGAAGCATGATGTCAAAAAAATTTTTTAAAGGTCTGCTTCACTATATTTCTAATTTCTTAAACTGTCAAGTTTAATGAGAAATGAAAACATCTATATTTAAATATAGTGATCATGAGTATGTTATTATGGTCCTGTGAGGAGGGTACCTCATGCCTCATATATCATCCCAGATTACTTTGATCCATTCCATAGGAATGCTTGCAATTGGATTAGCTGGGGTGTATAAAAACTCACTTATTCCTGTTCATAGGTCTACTTTAAAAAACAAGACCCTCCCTCAAAAAAGAAAAAGAACTGTCCAATCTTATACAGTTAAGCCTCACCTGACTGTCATTAACCCTTTCCAAGCAGTAGAAATTAAATAATACACAAGAAAAAGTAGAGAAAAGCAAACAATTGACAATGTCTGCATTTGGTAACATCCTTCCTCTGGCATCCCTCCACCTTCCTCTCTACCTTTTTTATTCCTACAGCATCTACCATTTCCTAGAAACAGCAACCCGTATGAATGTGAAAGAACTCCTGTACAAAATTTAACATAAACTATCAAATTCTACGCGCCGACATTCTTAAAAGGTGCACGTCTTATTTGTATCAATGGTTTCTTTGAATATACACATTTCATCAGGTAAAGAAACCTTTGGGATTTTATCTTAAAACCACTTACGGACATAATCAAAGGTCTGAGTATCAAACAAAGCCACCTATCCATAACACATCCTGTTCACAAAAGTGTCCCAGAAACTCAATATAAACAAAATCCCTCTGTTTATTTCTAGGAGATAATACTGTGGTTTTCCGTATCCAACAGTATGCCTTACATACCCAAGGCAATTATGCTTTCTTCCTCTACTCAAACAGAGCATCTGTTGCTAACACAACACTGAAGTCCAAGTTACTTTCACAGACAAAAGAGCAGCTGGTCAAACTAATCCATTTGCTGACTTGCCACCATCAAGCTTCTGTAAGACTGCCCAGTTAACTTAATCTCTATTGTCAGATTGCATGAATCAGAACTTCCAATCCTCCTTCAAATAGGATTTAACAACTCTTCTTTGGCACCATCATTTGAAATCATTTATAATAGATATTAAGACAGAAAACATACTTTAAAACTTAAGGATAAAGGTAACAAATGGCTGGACTGAATTAGAAAAATCCTATATAATAAAAGGCTAGTATGCAAATCAACCGAACAGTGGAACAACTGGTCTCGATGATGCACACTGACCACCAAGGGGCAGACGCTCAATGCAGGAGCTGTCCCCAGTGTTCAGTGAGCTCCAACAGGGGAGTGCCGTTCACCCAGAAGCTGAGCTCATGGCTGGCGAGGGCAATGGTGGTGGCAGGAGCTCAGTCATTTAGTCGCCCCTCACTGACCCCCCTGTAGCACTAAGGAGGTCTGACTGCCGGCTTAGGCCTGCTTCCCTAAGCCATCAGTTGGATATTCCCCAAGGGCTCCTGGACTGTGAGAGGGCATAGGCTGGGCTGAGAGGACCACCACCCCCCGACCTGTGCACAAATTTCGTGTACCGGGCCTCTAGTAGTTACATAATTTATCAACAAAAGGAGGAAGTGATTTTAAAGGTGAAATCGTGAACTTTATAACAATACTAACAGAGTTCTCATGGGTACTAGGTACCAAATGATTTTTAAAAATTAACAGGATACTCACAATAGCCCTTTGAGATAAGAACAATTATCATCTCTATTCTATAGATTATGAAATGGAGACACACTGCAAATTACCCATGCTCATTCAGCTCATAAATAGAACAGGAGATGTGGCTCCAAAGCCATCCTCTTAATAATTTAAAGCCCAAATCCCAAAGCCTTACAAAAGGTATATATTCAAGCAATCCTCTCTTTGCCATTTGCAATACCTAACCATTTTCCTTATACTGCCACTATTTCATTGTAATGTTTTATAATAGGAAAGAAAAATCAGGCCAGAGATGTATTACTTACTGCCTTATTTAAAGAGAAATAAATATTCAGTTTACCTCATTATTAATTGAAGTACAATGTGGGGCAAAAGTAGGTTTACAATTGCTTGTATGGAAAATAATACATAAATATATAATAATCCGATCTAATAAATGAGTAATATGCAAATTGACTGTCACTCCAACACACAAAGATGGTTACCCCCATGTGGTCAAAGATGGCTGCCCCCATGTTAACACAAGATGGTCACCACAAGATGACCAGCAGGGGAGGACAGTTGTAGGCGATCAGGCCAGCAGGGGAGGGCAGTTATAAGAGACCAGGCCTACAGGGGAGGGCAGTTGGGGACCACAGGTCTGCAGGGGAGGGCAGTTGGGGGTGACCACGCCTGCAGGGGAGGGCAGTTGAGGGCAACCAGGCCTGCAGGGGAGGACAGTTGGTGGGGGGCAGGCATGCAGGGGAGGGCAATTAGGGGTGACCAGGCCTGCAGGGGAGGGAAATTGGGGGGAACCAGACTGGTAAGGGAGGGCAGTTGGGGGTAATGGGGGTGGCAGGGAAGCAGTTAGGCGTCAATAAGGCTGGCAGGGGAGTGGTTAGGGGGTGATCAGGCTGGCAGGCAGAAGTGGTTAGGGGCAATCAGGCAGGCAGGCACACAAAGCAGTTGGGAGCCAGCAGTTCTGGGTTGTGAGAGGGATATTGGAAAGGGTGCAGGCTGGGCTGAGGGACACTCCCCCCCCCCTACATTAATTTCATGCACTGGGCCCCTAGTACAAGAATAAACTGTTTCATATAGTCAAAACTGTAAATTTACTTTTGCCCCACCCTGTATATAATTGATTCTGTAGTAATTTATTATAACAATTCATGGTTATAAGTATTAACACCAGATACTCATTTTAAGCTATAAAACAAGAGTTTTTTTAACTTAAAATCTTATTTGATACCACCAATAAAATTCAACACATTTCTAATATTGATAAATTGATTATCAAAGTTATCACAAATAGCTATATTCATACCAGTAAGAAAGAGCAGCTAATTCTTTGCTTCCTCTGGGGAAACCGCACATGGTATGTGTTGCTTCCTCTGGGGAAACCACACATGGTATGTGTTGGTACTGAGACACATCATGTTTGGAACGAAACTAATTAAGTTCAAATCTTAGCCCTATGGCTAGAGATATGATCTTGCAGGAGTCACAATCTCCTTGAGACCTCATAAAAGTGAGGGATAATGCATGCCCTGGCAAAATAAGGTGATCCATATTAAAATACTTTTTAAAATTATATTTTACAGCCCTAACTGGTTTGGCTCAGTGGATAGAGCGTTGGCCTGCGGACTGAAGGGTCCCAGGTTCAATTCTGGTCGGTCAAGGGCATGTACCTTGGTTGCAGGCAAATTCCCAGTAGGAGGTGTGCAGGAGGCAGTTGACTGATGTTTCTCCCTCATGGATGTTTCTAACTCTATCCCTCTCCCTTCCTCTCTGTAAAAAAATCAATAAAATATATTTTAAAAAATAATATTTTACAGCACATAAGAGTGTTTCGGTGCTTATTTTTAGAAACTTTAAAGACACTGTGTTTTCATAATGAATTCTTTTATCTGCTTTTTACAATGACCCTACAAAATATTCTTACTTCTACTGCATAGATGAGGAAAATAGATTAATCACAGTTAAGTGATTTGCTCCACATCACAGAGCCAGTAAACAGCAGCATGGATCCCAAGTCTCTGGACTCCAAGTCTTTGCCCTGCCATTTGCCCTGAACTATCTAATAATATCTGTTCAGTTAACATATGGCTTTTTTCTAAAAAGTTAAATCAGCTGTGAGATGTTTTACAAATTTAGGCAGAGCTGTTTTAAATGTCTACATATTCAAAATACACAAGCTGTAGCTTAAAAAAAAAAATAGCCATAGAAATAAAAACTGAGGATACCAAACTGAGTTTCAAGAGACAATGAAATCACATTCACTTTTGTGAAATACGCTAACAGCCAACACTTAACACATCCCTCCACTGTCCTCTCATGCCCCTAGTGCTCCTCGAGGAGGTGAGTCCAGGCCATTATAGGTCTTTATAGGTCTTTCCAGCGCTTTCTAGCTAATAATAGAAAAGAATGGCCGCTTGGATATGCCCTTGTTTTCCCCTGCTACATTATTAACAACTGTGTTTCCTTACATTACTATATTTCAACTACCATCCTCTAACAAAGAGAACAGGGTGGGTTTCTATATAGGGATTATGGCTGAATAGGAACAACTCACTTCTAACTGTATTCAAAACATGGGCTATCTTAAAAAAAAAAAAAGAAAAATTAAAATCTCCTTTCATTGGACCTGCTAGGTCTCTATATCCTTCCCTGGGCTTAACTTGTTCGGAAGGTATAAAACATGCCACAAATCACCCCTAAGGTAACAGTGACCAGCAACAGCGAACCGGCCAAGGAGGGTGCGACCGCTGCCCTGACAACTGGGAGTTTTTCCGTCAATTCAGCCACCACACCGGCCGCTGGGACCTGCCCGGGACCCGGCCGCGAGGGAGTGGGGACGTCATCTGGAAGGACGTCTGGTCTAGTTAGCATTTCATTATAGATTAGCATGGGTATCATGGAATAATAAAAAGAACATGGATTTGGAGTCAAATAGAAATGGATTCAAATCATGGTTCTTCTACTTCCTAGGTGGGTAACTTCTACGTCCGGTTTTTTAATCTACAAACTAGAAACTGAGTAAGATTGGGGGCCCCTAGAGAAGCAAGGGCTGGGCCAGACCCGGTGGAGGGAAGGGCGCCGGCTGGGCGTCAGCAGGTGGACCCCCTGTGCCTTGGTTTCTCCACCTGCTCAGGGGACAACCCTCACCCGTGCCGGGAGGCCTACAGCGCTGCAGCATTATTGATGGAGACAGAGGGACGCCTCCCTGTTTGCTTTAAGGGGCCGGGGCCCAGGACCCAGTGGAGGGCAGAGGCCGGCAGGGGTCACCGGGCGCGGTCCCCGCAGCCCGGCGGGCGCCCCTTGGCTCCCGCGCCGGGAAGGAAGGCGGGATGGAAGGCTGGACGGCTTCCCCTCCGCGGCCCGGCCCGGTCCCGGACCACGAGCCCACCGCCCACCGCCCACCGGGCCCGGCGCGCCCCGCCCACCCTCCGCCCGGCCCGGCGGGCCCGCGCCCCTCCTCGCTCACTTTCTGGGAGTCCATGGCCGGAGGCTGAGTCCGCCGGGCCCGAGGCCGCGATCGAGAGCCGCGCGGGGAGGCGAAGGGAGGTCGGACACGCCGGACCGCTAGCCGGGGCCGCTGTCCTGGGCCGCGCCGCCGCCTCAGCCTCAGCCTCAGCCTCCGCCCGCAGCGCTGCCGCCGCCCCGCCCCCCGGTCCGCGCCCCGCCCGCGCGCGCGCCGTTGTCGCCGCGGTTGCCAGGGTGAGAGGGCGGCGGCGGGGGGCGGGGCCGGGAGCGTCCGCGCATGCGCGCTGCTGCCGGGCGGGTCAGGTTGGACAGCGCTGGGTACCGGGAGGGAGTGATGGAGAGGAGGGACTGTGCGCCCCTCTGCCCCGCGGGTCCTTTTAAAAATATATATATTTTATTAATTTTTTTTTTACAGAGAGGAAGAGAGAGGGACAGAGAGTCAGAAACATCGTGGAGAGAGAGTCATCGATCAGCTGCCTCTTGCACACACGCACGCACACACACACACACACACACACACATACACACACACACACTGGGGACGTGCCTCTGACCGGAATCGAACCTGGGACCCTTCAGTCCACAAGCCAACGCTCTATCCACTGAGCCAAACCGGTTTTGGCCCGCATGTCCTTTGAAAGAGGCTCTCCTTCCCCGCCTCCCTCCATCCTCTTTCCATCACTGCAGGCCTTGGAATGGACCATGGGGCACCGAGCAGCCGGCCGGTAGCAGGGATACGGGAGGGAAAGCTCTGGCCCTGGCCTGAGATGGGCCCTCTTTCCATCTTGCACGCCTCCCCACACTGGCGCTGGAGGAGCAGCCAGGCTAGCCCAGGCCCAGGGAGAAGGAAAGGGCTGGGATGGGGGTGTAGTGGAGACATGGGAACGGCCTGTAGGGACCTGGCCAAAATGTGGGTAGACCTTTCCCAGAGAGCCCCCCCACCCCTGGGCACCTCTGCTATTTGTGATTTTTGAGCATGTCACTCTCCCTGAGCCTGGTTCACCTTAGGTGAAATAAGAGAAATAATGCTGATTTTGCAGCGCATTGTGAGGATTAAATAATGAGTTTGAAGGGCACAGTACCCAGTTAATGCTCAGTACATTACAGTTATTAGGTGGGGAGCTAGAACCTTTTTAGTCTGGGCTGAGGGCACAGTGCAGACTGTAGAAAGCCAGGCCTCATCCATTTCGATGGCTCTGACAGGCTCAGAAAATTCAACTGGACAATCACATATGATGAATGAACAAAAGGGAAATGTACACTGAATGCCTATTAGGTACCAGTTCTATAGCTTACAATCTAGTACGGGAAGCTGAGTCTTTCCTCCTCTCCCCAATTTAAAAGATATTGTGAGGTGGCTAGAGATGTTATAGAAAAGAAAAAAAAAAAACTACTATGGGGTGAAATGGGCTCAGAGAATTGAGGGGGCTCCGTTTTCCATGGGAAAGTCAGGGAAGGCCTATCTTCCAGGAGTGACCAGAGTGAAGTGAGAGAATGAACCAGCCCCGGAGAAGAGCATTCTAGAAAGAACAGCAAATACAAAGGCCCCAAGAGGGCATGAGATTTATGGTTAAGAAACAGCATTCACTCTACAAGGTTTTGATTATCTCTATACAGGGGTCCCCCTGACTTGACTGATTTCCTTGTCGGTGGAGATTACTTTCCTGCAATCCTGTCTGTATCTGAAGTACAGAGCCACCAGACATCTAGTATGCACTCAATAAATCCTTCTTAAAATATATTTGTATTGATTTCATAGATGAAGGGAGAGGGATAGAAGCATCAATAATGAGAGAGAATCAGGGATCAGCTGCCTTCTGCACACTCCTCACTGGGGATCGAGCCCACGACCAGGGCATATGCCCCCAATCAGAATCAAACCTGGGACCCCTCAGTCCACAGGCTGACGCTCCATCCATTGAGCCACACCGGCCAGGGCTCAGTAAGTCCTCATTTAGCTTCACAGATCTATAGAGGAAATGGGCTAAAAGGCACAAAAGGGAAAACAGGAACTTGGCTCAGGGTAGGTGGGTAGTGCTTGAAGGCCAGGATCTCAGAACATAATTTCGTTCCTATAGAAATAATGGCATGCGGTATTGTGGAGAGATGTTCCCTTTTTTGGTACCAAGGGAAAGGAGCCGCCCAGCCCAGCTGACCCAATTCCAGGAGTGGTGAGAGCCAGCCAGGCGCCCAGCCGCTAGCCACTGCGGCAGCCACGGTGGCCCGGCCGCTCCCTGCACTGCGCAAACACTGCAGCTGAGTCAGTTTCCCAGGCGGGAGAAGCACAGCCTAGGAATTGGAGAACTTCAGAGGTCAAACCACCAGACTGTGCGTTCCCCAGATTTGGCCCTGCCTGCCCCTCTGACCACCACTAAGGGGAAGAAACAGCATTTAGTGCTGTCTTCAGTTCTCTAGCTGCAAGAACATCTCCTCACTACTGTCAGAGGGCAAGTCCTGGGCACTTTATGACTGATGGGCGGAGAGAGGCTTTGGAGACAGGGAGTCGCAGCTGAAATGTGATCCGCAGGTTCGGTCACAGACCACAGTCCCCGGAGCTCACTCCTGGCTGCTGGTGTCCTCCCTCCCCTGTTCTGTCCCTCCTGCCCAGGCAAGAGCCTGCAGCTTTTGACAAGAGCTTTACCCCATTTGACTTCTGCCCTTGCCAGATCTCTGTCTCTGTAGCCAGTCTGGCTCCCCTGCTCAGCTCACCCTGGCGTTCTGCGTCCCCTCATTTCCATCCAGGAATAGCTAGTCTCTTCTGGCTGTGCCTTCTCTCCCAACCCATACAGGCTCTCACTCTCCTAGCTGGCCACGGAGCCTGCACCCCCAACCCACTCTCGCTGCTTCTGGTTTATGGGCATGTCCTTTGCCTTTTCTGTACTTACCTTTTCATGGCCAAGTCAGTTTGGAGAAATCTCACAAGTAGCTTTACTACCCAGTTTCCCCGAAAATAAGACAGTGTCTTATATTAATTTTTGCTCCCAAAGATGCGCTAGATCTTATTTTCAGGGGATGTCTTATTTTTCCATGAAGAAGAATACGGTACACATTTATTGTTAAATGAAAATAAAGGAAATTTATTACCTGTATACGGTACGGTAGTACGGTAGTTGTCCACACAAACCAGACAAACTGTGAATCCTACAGAATCAAGAATTTACTCATGTATTCAATGACAATCATGTCATCATCTTCTGGAACATCATCATAACAATCCAATTCCTGAATTTCCTGGTGAATTTCTTGTGACTCCATTTCTTTCAGAATCAGTGGACCAAAGCTCTCATGTTTAGCAATAGCATTCTGAGACAGAGCTTGGGGGGGGGGGGGGGCTTATTTTCGGGGGATGCCTTACATTTCACTCAGAAGGAAACCTGTAAGTAGGTCTTATTTTCTGAGGATGTCTTATTTTCGGGGAAACACGGTAATAGACCAAAGTCGTTGTTCTCCAATGCAAGCCTATAAGAAGTTGCATCAGCACTACCTGGTAGCTCTCTTAGTGCAAATCCTCAGGCTTCATCTTCAGACAGACTAAATGTGAAACTCTAGGAGTGGGGTAACCATCTGTTTTAATAAGTCCTCCAGTTTGAGAACCATTAAATTAAGAGGAAGCCCAAAACCGGTTTGGCTCAGTGGATAGTTGTGTCACTTTCATCTCTCTGTACCTCAGTTTTCTTATTTGCAAAATGGAAGTTTAACAGTACCCACTTGAAAGCGTTGTCATGAGGATAATGACAATGTGTGTGAAGTGCTTGGACTAATGCCTGCCGTTGTGTCAGTTATCTATTGTTATTTTCTAAAGTAAATCATTGCTTCTCACCAGGAAGCCATGGTGTCTGCGAGCCCTTTGGCACTGCAAGGACTGCTGGTGGGTTCAGATGGTGCCATGTCAGCGCTTCCTAGGGGAGCAAGTGTCTTGAAATCCATCCCTCGTTCTGAAGGTCAATCCGAACATTTCCCTAGAGGGAAGGTGGTGACAGGACGTGGGCAACAAGGGTAGGATTTACGCAGATGAGAAGGGAAGATGGGACCTCGAGCAAAGGTGGGAAACAGTGAGAACAACCCCAGGGAATTGAGAAGAAATGAATGGAAACAGCACCCTTCAATGCCCAAATGTCAGGGAAGTATTAGGAAAACTTTGGAACATATAAAAGATGAAATACTTTGCAACCATGAAAAATTATCTTTATGAAAAATACATAGCAATGTGGGAGATAGCTTACGATATTACAATTTAAAAACAAAACCTTAGAATTTGTTTTCCAAAATACAATTGGACCACATGTCTATGGTAGAAAAGTAAGTAATACATTCATCCATGTTTCCTTTGTCCATAACTTTTACCATCGGTGAAGTGGCATCATTCCTGAAAGCGTGGCCTGGTTTCCTATGGTCACATCCACCACCTACACATATGACATGTTTCCTTTTCTGCTTACATAAAAAAGAATCAAGAACAAGTACATTGGCTTTGAAATGTAAACTCGAATTTGGCATGACTTTATGATACAAAGAAAAGGATAAAGTGGGGGTGGAGAGCGAGATTAGTACCGGTCAGATTGTTAAGGTCTCTACATTCCAGGTTGGGTTTGGGATTTGAGCATGTGGTAAGTGGGAAGCCACTTACAAGTTGATGAGCAACGAGTTATTTTAGGAAACTTGACTTGGCAGGAGGAAAAGAAAGAATGAGTGGGATGTGCCTGGGCTGAGAAGTTGGCTGGGGATCCAGAGGTCCAGACCTCTCCCTTCTACTCCCTGTCCCTTAACCTTCCCTGGTTAGATTCCCCCTCTTCCCCTGCCCACTCCACCACCCACCACCATTCGAATACAGTGATTAAAGTAGCATTATAAATCTTTAACTAGTTTTTCAGTCAAGTGGGGAAAATATTACATTGACCATAACGAAAACGGTTGGCTTCCTTCCTAAGTCATGGAAAACAGGGATCAGCAAACCGTTTTCGGAAAGGTCCCTATAGTCAGTATTTTAGGCTTTGCAGGCCATATGGTCTCTTTCACAACTATGCAACTCTGCCATCATAGAGAAAAAGCAGGCATAGACAGGACATACACGATTGGGTGTGGCTGTGTGTCCATAAAACATTATTTACGTTTGGGGCTGGAATTGACTCACAGGTCATAGTTATTCAATCCCTGATCTAAAAGAACATTGTGTTATTTTTCTCAGAAAATAATTCCGTGATTCTTCGATGCCTCTAAAGCAATGGTTCTCAACCTTTCTAATGCCTCGACCCTTTAATACACTTTCTCATGTTGTGGTGACCCCCAACCATAAAATTATTGTCCTTGCTACTTCATAACTAATTTTGCTACTGTTATGGATTGTAATGTAAATATCTGTGTTTTCTGACAGTTTTAGGCTTTACAGCAGCAACCCACAGGTTGAGAACCGCTAGCAGGGTCACCTAAGACCATCAGAAAACGCAGATATTTACATTACGATGCATTAACAGTAGCAAAATTACAGCCTCCTTAATCCTCTCTCTCAGACACTTCCGCTGTACCACGGCCTCACTTATGAGAGGAAGACCAGGGATAATACGATGGGCTCATTATCGCCAGAACAGTGATGGGCAGAGCAGGTGTTAACGTGGAGGGGCTGTGGATTTCGACCTAGATTTGAGCCTTGACCCTGCCAACTGTGTGATCTTAGACACGGCACACAACCTCTCCGAGCCTCCATTTGCTCAGGGGCAAAATGGAGACCATAGGTGCAGCTTTACAGAGTTTTTGGAAGGATTAGATGTTTGTAAAGCACTCAGCCTAATAATTGGCATGGAATAGGCACTCAATAAATAGTTACTAGCCCACATTGGCCCTATAAATGGCATTCAAACAGGGGAGGCACTGACTGAGTGAATAGAATTCCACTGTGGAGCCAGCCTGCAGGCCAGTACTGGCACTAGAGTGAGAAGCAGAGGGGATCTCTTTATTAATATACCCAAGGCCAGATGAGGAGGCAACACTGAATTTGAAGGCTACTGCAAGCCAGATTTGTATCAGAGGCTTCTGATTAATTATTTATGAGGCAGCCGCACCGTGCCAAATCCACTTGGCTGTCTGTGGCTTGGGAACATGGTCGCAGGCTTCCATTGCTTCCATTGAAGTAACAAGATCCTGCCCTTCATCCACATACTCTCAACAGCTGGTGAGTGGGAGAACCTTGTATAAACAGCCTCCTCTGGGTTCATTCTTCCTGGCTCATGGGACCAGTCACCTTTTCTTCATCTGGAAAACAAACACATCAAGGAAATGAATGCTTCTCTCCTAAGGGAACACAACACAATGAGAAGCAATCGATAACAAAAAAAGAAAAAAAAGAAAAAATGGGATGGGATCATCTTTAGAGAAGAGGCTGTGAAATGTAAGAAGGCCACACACACACACACACACACACACCACGAGAGAGATATCTGAGAGCCTAGGTTCAAATCCTGATTTTACCCCTTTTTGAGCTATTTATTTGTGGGCAAATTAGTTACCTTCTGTGCCTGCATTTCCCCATGTTTAAAATGAAGGTAATCATGGCACGTTCCTCTATGGTTGCTGTGAGGGTTAAATGCAAGTATTAATATAAAGTGCTTAGAACACTGCCTGACACATAGTTATTCACTAAACTCCATACTTTATACAGATTTCATTCATGTTCCCTAATGCCACCTTCTGTTCCAGGCTTCCATCCAGAAGAACAGAGTTCATTTAGATTTCCTCCTATTTTAAAAGTCAAATGTAAATGAAGTATATAGTCTCCATTTTCCTCCCCTCAAATAGAAAGAAGAAGCAATCTGCATAACAAAAACCTTTCCTGTTCTCTTACCCCTTTACCCCCCAAAAGATATCCAGGCCCCAAATGATCCTTCATTTTCTTTCTTTCTTTTTAAAAAAAAAATATATTTTATTGATTTTACACAGAGAGGAATTGAGAGGGACAGAGAGTTAGAAATGTCGATGAGAGAGAAACATCGACCAGCTGCCTCCTGCACACCCCCTACTGGGGATGTGCCTGCAACCAAGGTACATGCCCTTGACCGGAATCGAATCTGGGACCCTTCAGTCAGCAGGCTGACGCTATATCCACTGAGCCAAGCCGGTCCCGGCTGATCCTTCATTTTCTTTTGTTAATATCTCCCTCTTCCTACTCTTCTTCCTATAAAAACTTCCCATTTTATACAACTCCTTGGAGTGCCCTTCCAGTTGCTACATGGGATGCTGCCCAATTCACAGCCAGTTAGGTATCCAGTGTACTCAATTGAATTTTGTTTTGTTTTTCAACACGCTCCTCGGAATAGAGGGTGGTATCTGGAGAACTTTATTTATTTTTTGCTAATCCTCACTTAGGATATTTTCCCATTTTTTTTTAGAGAAAGTGTTAAGGTAAAAGGGGAAGGGGAAATAAAGAGAGAGAGAGAGAGAAACATCTGTGTGAGGCAAACAAATAGATTAGTTGCCTCCTTGCACCAGCCAACTAGGATCAGGGATTGAGCCTGCAACCGAGGTATGTTGGAAGCTTGATCCCAAGGTACCTTCATTCCTTGACCAGAATTAAACCCTGGACCCTTCAGTCCTCAGGCTGATGCTCTATCTACTGAACCAAATTGGCTAGGGCAGAACTTTATTCTTTAAATATACTTAAATTGCCCAAATCTTAAGCTAATGAATTAATTTTTGGCTCATGAATGCATTTTCATTAACTAAGAAATGGCCAATGAATTTTTTATACATGTACAAACCCATGCAATACCATCCAGATTGACAGGGCTCCTGGCTACAGTTCTTGTTCCAGCTGTCATCGAGGTTTAACATTACCAGGCACAAGACAAGTGATACCGTCCTGTCTCTGGGACCAGTGAAGGGGAAGAGAGGGAGCCGTCTTGGGTTGTTCTGGTTGACCATATAAATTGTAATAAATCTTTGACTCCTAAAGCTTCCAGGCCCACAAAATCACTGTCTTCATCCACTTCTTTACACATTGCCTATCAATAATTGGAAATCACTTTGGATAAGTCTTATGCAATCCTGCAGACCCTCTTCTCCCCCAACAAAATGAAATAGAAAGATAAACATTCTGTTATGCACATATGATAAAGTTTTATTACCTTTTATTAACAGGGAGTGGTCTGAATAGGAAGTTGGTCTACCAGCTAATTATTGACAAAGAGAAGGGTTATAAATCCACTGTTCAAAAACTAGAGCTGCCATTCAACTTTTTTCACCTATAAAAAAATGGTAATTTTTATATAATCAGCTTGTTGTTTTTGGTAACTTTGCAAACAGTTTATGCCAGAAAAAAAAAAAAAATGTACTCAAATCAAAGCTGCTTTATTGTGCACAGGGACTCAATAAATATTTACCAGATTAATTTAAGGATGCTAAAATGGTGTGCGGGGTTCTATCTACCTAAAATTTCCTAAGCTTCAAATTATTTTTCTTTTCTTTTTAAAAAAATAAATCTTTATTGATTTTTTACAGAGAGGAAGGGAGAGAGATAGAGAGTTAGAAACATCAATGAGAGAGCAACATCAATCAGCTACCTACTGGGGATGTGCTCACAACCAAGGTACATATATTTGACTGGAATCGAACCTGGGACCCTTGAGTCCGCAGGCTGATGCTCTATCCACTGAGCCAAACTAGTTAGGGCTCAAATTCTTTTTCTAAAATAGATATTTTTATTGATTTCAGAGAGGAAGGGAGAGGGAGAGAAAGATAGAAACATAAATGATGAGAGAGAATCATTAATCAGCTGTTCCTGCCTGCCCCAGACTGGGGATTAAGCTCGCAATCCAGGCATGTGCCCTGATGGGGAATTGAACCAAGACCTCCTGGTTCATAGGTCAACACTCAACCACTGAGCCATGCTGACCAGGCTAGGCTTCAAATTCTTGAAGCCACACTTGGACTGGAATTTGAGCCTTATTTGTCAATTTGTCTCTAAGGAGACTCTTGCAAATGACCAGATTTCCACCCTCTTTTCAGATGCATTTTCTTCAATGATCCTCCTGTCTCAGAGGAGGATGTCAATCTCCTATCCACACCAGGTGACAGGTGAGATGCATGGCTCAGTGTTAAATATTCAATATGGGTCTTACTATGCATTATATAACAAAATTATTTCCAGTTATTAATAAATATGAAAAATGAAAGAAATAAGCCATTAAAATGGAACATAAATTATACCTCAATTTTAAAAAGAAAAAAATTGGGGGGGAGTGGGGAACAGAAGAAAATATAGGTCTTCTATTGATTTAGGAGGTTAAGGAAAGACTTTTGAACAAAAAGGGGCAACAAACACACAAATTATCAATTTGTTTATGATAAAATTTAATTCATCTCTAGATAAAATATTTGATGTATATTATATCAAATACCTCTGTGAAATATGTCTGTAAATTTTGTTATGTTATATCTGTAAAATATGTTATATCTGTAAAATATGTCTGTAAATATCCCTAATATATAAAAATATTTTATCCAACAGTAAGAAAATGAGCAATATTTCAATAGCAAAATTGGCAAAAGACCTGAATAAAGAATTTAGAGAAGAGGAAATACAAAGTGCTGATAAATTATTGCAAACTATTTAATTCACTAATTAAAAAATGAAAATGAAAATAAGGGACTGCTATCTTTAGCCTTTAGGGCTATCAAAGGTGAATGAGAATGATGTCATGAGTATCTGCCTGGTGTGGGAAAATGTGAATATTCATAGACTTTAATGCAAATGGAAATTGGTAGAACATTTCTTTTCTTTTTTTAAAAAAATATATTTTATTGATTTTGTACAGAGAGGCAGGGAGAGAGATAGAGAGTTAGAAACATCGATGAGAGAGAGTCATCCATCAGCTGCCTCTTGCACACCCCCTACTGGGGATATGCCCGCAACCAAGGTACATGCCCTTGACGGGAATCGAACCTGGGACCCTTCAGTCCCCAAGCCAATGCTCTATCCATTGAGCCAAACCGGTCTTGGCTGGTAGAACATTTCTAACGATCAAATTGGCAATATGTATCAACCTTCATATATTTACCTTTTGCTCTGGTAATACCATTTCCAGAGTCTATCTTAAGGAAATAAGACACGGCGTGACAAATATTTCTCTACAATAACAAAAACATTATAAATAACCTAAAAATTTAATTAATATAAGAGAATTAAATCCACTATTAAAACTCATATTTTTGAAGAATGTTTAATGATATGAAACATGCCTACTACATATCATCTATAATGTTATATAATGTTAATTGACAAGAACAGGATATGAAAGTTTCTGAGTATGTATGTCTTATCAATTCTTTGAAAATAGGTATATATCTGGATACATATTTTATAAATATAGATATATAAATATATAAATCGAGCAGGAAAAATGCAAAAATCATAAATTAGTTATTTCAATTAAAGAAATACAGCATAGCTTTTCTCTCTTTATGGAAAAAAATGGTTTGCATATTTTAAAATGAAAATTTTGTACTCTATTTTTGGGGTTTCATAAGTCATTTAAGTTCTAGGAATGTATCCTTAATAATGGAGATATATACAAAGATTTCTATATAGGGATGATAATTAATAATCCCCTAATTTTGGAGAAAATTGCTATATTCAAAAACAGGAGAAAGACTGAATAAAATATAGTACATTCAAATGAAAGAATATTATAAATCTATTTCAATATGGGTCTTACTATCATCATTATATAACAACATATAGGTTATATTTACTATAATCTTTTCTCTTCTGTTTCCAAGGGACTTTTAATAACGGGGGAAATTCTCAAACGTTATTTAAGAGAAAAAAGATTATAAGAATTATTTAAAATGTATCTTATCTACTATAACCTTTTCTTTTTAATATGATCAGAATTAGATAGACAGTAGATACTAGTAGATAGATGAATACACACACACACACACACACACACACACACTACTCTCTCACTCATTTATTTCTGTATAGTCATTTTATTTATTTGCTTATTTTTCATTTATCCATTTAACAGTTTCTTTACAAAGACTAGGCCTGAATTCAGGCTCTGGCAAAAAATAATTGAGTTTGAGTGAATTATCAATCTTCCCTTAGCTTCTGTTTTCTCATCTGTAAAATGGGAAAAATAACATCTACTCTGCAGAGTAAATAAGGTAATGATGCAGCACAAAGACCTATAATAAAAGTTTTTAAAAAATTAACAATTAATATTTTTTGATTATTATTTTTAAAAATGGAAAAGATTCAGGAAGCAGAAATGAATGGGTGGAAACCTTCACATTCTCCAGTCAGAGGAATTAATTTATACCTAAAAAAAACAAAACACCACACCCATAAAATATTTTATATTCCCTGGAATTAAAAGAAATGCAAGTGTCAATGTAAATCAAAGATCAAAATATCACTTAAGATTAAAATATAATTTAGCAAAAATAATGTTAGAAACAATGCAGAAACCTTTTCCAATACTGCTTAATAACTATGATATCGCCACCTTGTGGATTTAGTGATGTATTACATATCCCAGGGATTTTGGGGATTTTATTTTAAAGTAATTTATATAGACAGGCTGAATTATACAAATCTTCTCCTTTTAATTTCTAAGTTAATGTTATGCAATTAGCATTTTCCACGCAGTGACATTTTTTACAATGATTTTTAATGGGTTTCTAACATTTTATTGACGGTTGTGCCACACTCTGGCTCAACATGCCAATACTACGGGACATCTAGAGGGCTGCCCAGTAAAGTGACACGTTATTCACCGGGACGGTTTTGCATTGGTACATATGGGTGCATTTGCTGAGTTATAAACATTAAAATGTGTGCTTATTACAAAGATAATACAAGGTTCGCATTTTCAAAGAAAAGCAAAACCGAGAAAATAAACCACACTAACAATTTCCCAAGACAGATTTTTAAAACACATGTATTAAAAACACATGTATTACACATATACTATGTATTACACATAGTATATGTGTAATACATAGTATATGTATTACACATATACTATGTGTAATAGATGTGTAAACATATATGCAGTATGTATTCACAATTTTTAAAACAAAAATAGGATTATATTACTATGTACCCTTTTTTTTTCTACTTAAAATTGTTATGTGCAAGTTTTCTGTGCCAGTAATACCCATAGAAAACATTGTTTTTATTGACTAAGTGGCATCCCATTATATAGTTATATTAATTGCACATATACTTTGAAGTATTAAGTTCTAAAATATACATTATTAAACACAGTGCTTATAATTTGATGGGGCATTACGCAAATAAACGGGGCAAGTAAACAGAGAAGCCTGTTTTGGAATGACATGCCATGAAGGAAAAGAACAGGATACTAGCCAGAAAGTAATAGGGTACACAAGGTGTTTGCAGAAGGTCTGTCTGACAGAAAAGAGAAAGTTTGGACTTGAAGGACGAAGAATCTGGCATGTGAACACGGAAAGAGCAGCACGCGTGAAGGTCCTGAGGTGGAAGCATTCCTAGAAACAGCAAGATGGTCAGAGAGACTGAAGCTTAGTGAGGCTGAGGCAGGTGAAGCTGGAGGACTTCAGTGCCATGGCAAGTAGTGTGCATGGCATTTTCAGTCGGTGGCAGTAGCATGATCAGAACTCTGCCTGTTCTGAGCAGGAGAAGGGATTGGAAGGCAAGGGTGTAAGATGGGAGACTAGATAGGGAAGTACAGCAATAATTCAGATGAGAGGTGGAGGGGCGGGGTTGGAGGAGTGTAGCAGTAATTATAGTTGGATATGAGGATGGCGTGGGGGAGTTGACTAGTTCAGAGAATTGGCAGTAAACATTGCATCCAGGATGGCTGCTAACATGTGCGGGGCTGAAGCACGAAGACGAATGGAAGGCCCTGCTTTCATCCTTTTCCATCTTTTGCTCCAACCCACATGGTGAGCTGGAGTTCTCTCTCACACTCACCTGTGGACACTTCAGCCCACTAGTTCAAGCCCCAGGCCACACCATGTACTATGGCCAGGATCCACTTAAGGAGAAAGTGCCTGGGGAAAAGACCCATGTGGGTCTTATTTGAGAAGGGAGTTCCATGGTCCTGGGATTCTCCATGTGGTCTTGGAGGAAAGAGGTGGACCTGGGGTAGGCCCAGCCCCTTAGTCCCAGGAACCCCTTGCCCTTTGTAAAGGGTTCAGAGGATAAGGGCAAGAGTGAAGACCCTGATGCTGAGGTTATGAAGGTGGTACTGACTTCATCGAGTTAAAATTAATTTGGAAAAATCTCTTGAATCATCCATAAAGTATAGTACTATTTGCACGTTTTATGTGTACAAACCTATAGCATTGTTTTCTAATTCTTCCTTCCTCTATGGCTTTCAGTTAAATTAACTTCACCTTCCTTGATGTTGGTGGAGTCATCAACACCCACTTACCTGGCTACTTAAATGATGCATTTCTTCTGCATCTGTGGGGAATAAAACTCTTGAAAATATTTCTTTCTTCTTTATACATTGGCTTTTAGACTCAATGCCATCTATTGTCTGCTTAAGTTAATACATCTCTAAAATGCTTCCCTGTATATTTTGGGAAATGATAGGACGTGGGATGATAGGTTGAAAGAGAGGGAGGGAAATATTTAAAGGACACTGCATCTCCAGCTTGAGCAACTGGTTCGACCGTGGTGCGATTTATGACATGGGGAAGACCAGGGGGAGAATAGATATTGATGTACCATCATTTATTGCCCTTACTCCCTATTGTTGGACATTCATGTTGACTGCAATATTTTACAATTAGAACAATACTCTGATTTACAGCAGAATTTTTTTCCACACATCCTTAATTTCTAAATACAGAATTGCTGGTTTAATGGCTGTGCACATTCTTTAGATTTTTAATCCACATTGCCAAATAACTTTCCAAAGAGCTAGCTGTTTCCTCACAATTGGGGTAGATTTTGAATACCGAATTTCTAAGTCTCCCTCCCTCTTTTTCTTTTTTCTTTTCTTTTCTTTTCTTTTTCCTTTCCTTTCCTTTCCTTTCCTTTCCTTTCCTTTCCTTTCCTTTCCTTTCCTTTCCTTTCCTTTCCTTTCCTTTCCTTTCCTTTCCTTTCCTTTCCTTTCCTTCCTCCTACTTTTCCTTTGTCCATTCAGTAACAAAACTCTTGTCAAGGATCTGCTATGTCCTACACGGGCCTGAGATTACTCTAGCTGTTTCTTGTTGAGGGCTGGGAGATGACTGGGGAGAAGGACAACCTCTGGAAGACTCTGAAATTCGAATTGGATGACTTTAATATCCTTACCCACACACTTTTACTTTGTTCCAGGCCAAGTACATTAACATCCCTTTTTCATTTAGGTTGGTGATACCACGCTGAGAACTTGGAAGAAACAAACATTGACCTTTGTGCAGACCACAGATAGAACTCTGAGACCAGGCTTTGCTCCCAAGGAACTATAATTTTGAGGGTATGATTTTACAACGAGCTTTTAAAATATTATGCCAATGTCACCCTCTTAGACAGTGGCTGCATTACCTCTCCAGGTCACGAGGCAGGATTGCCCTGGCCAGGGGTCTATCTCAGGGTGGCTGATAGAGAAGGTGGAGCAGGAGACCCCAGGGCAGAGTGGGAGTTCCCAGCATGAGGCCCCTTTGTGTACACTAGGGCCAGCCCCCACCCTGTTGGTTTGAGGGCAGATGTCACACTACTTAGCTTATGCACCTACATTTCTAGATTTGACTCTGACTTTATGAGTGAAGCCAGGCACTGGTGAGCTTCCTTATTGTTGTAAGTCAGATAGGAAGGTCCAACCTGACAACTGTCACCTAATGAAGACTTCAGTGTACACAACACCATTTTCTGCGAGGTCCCGAAGACTTCCTAGTAGGACCTACCCAAGACTGGAAAACGGTGACCGTGCGCCTGTGTGCGGAAGGAAATAGAGATTCCTGGAGTATTGTGAACCTAACACAAGACTCCCTTACGGGTGTCTCTGAACATGGGCTATTGCGTGAAGCCCTGGACTCCAGGGCTCTGTTAATGACGGTGGGTTAAAAGCTCCCATCAGTAACTTACCAGAGGCCCTCTGCCTTCTAATAGTCTCCTGAGTTCTCCAGTCAGTGTGTCCTTGACTTTAAATGGGAGCAACAATCCCTCATCTCATGATTCTTATAAAGCCCACAATTCAGTTGCCTTCACTCTTGCGTAGGCCTTCAGTACACAGAGCAATGGATACCATCCACACACCCCTGATTCTCAGAACACTGGTGCATTTCATTTCCCAGACCACCGCTCTGAAAGCCAGAGGAACCACTGCCAGGTATTGTTTTGGAATGAAAAATAAGTTCAAGTACAATTATTTCTAAAAGGCTTAAACATCTGCTTTTTAAAAACACATGACGTGGCCGAAACCGGTTTGGCTCAGTGGTAGGGCATCAGTCTGCGGACTGAAAGGTCCCAGGTTCAATTCCGGTCAAGGGCGTGTACATTGGTTGCAAGCACATCCCCAGTAGGGGGTGTGCAGGAGGCAGCTGGTCGATGATTCTCTCTCATCGACGTTTCTAGCTCTCTATCTCTCTCCCTTCGTCTCTGTAAAAAAATCAATAAAATATATTTAAAAAACAAACAAACATATGATGTGGTTTAACCCGTGGTTGGCAAACTACGGCTCGCGAGCCACATGTGGCTCTTTGGCCCCTTGAGTATGGCTCTTCCACAAAATACCATGGCCTGGGCGAGTCTATTTTGAAGAAGTGGCGTTAGAAGAAGTTTAAGTTTAAAAAAATTTGGCTCTCAAAAGAAATGTCAATTGTGCTGTTGATATTTGGCTCTGTTGACTAATGAGTTTGCCGACCACTGGGTTAAACCTTTGGAACTTTAGCTATTTGTCAGTTAATTCAACATTTGCTGGCCCCTTTTTGTTTACCAAAATCAGGCATGTGTCTGTGTCTTTCTGACTGGGCTCTTGCAGATCCTTGCTCAGTAGGATCAACACACCAGCTGATGGATCTAGGCCAGCCTCTGCAAACAAGCACTACACAGACTATAGCCAGCACGGCCTTTCAGCACTCCACAGACGGCCTTAGTTTGGAAGAAAAGAAAGAGATATCTAAAAAGGGATATGCTTTTCCCAGGGAAAGGAGAGAGTGTTTCTAACTCCCCCTCAGACCTCCCCATGCACATGTCTCCAGCAAAAATAAAAAATGTGATCCTTTTCATTTTTGATTCTCAATAGGAAGGCCAACATTTCGTAAACAATAAAAGTCACAGATGACCAGGACTTTTATTTAATGAAGTGCTTTAACTTCCTCCCTCTTCCTAGGAATCTAACAAGAAATAAAATGGGCCGGAACCGGTTTGGCTCAGTGGATAGAGCGTTGGCCTGCGAACTGAAAGGTCCCAGGTTCGATTCAGGGCAAGGGCATGTACCTTGGTTGAGGGCACATCCCTAGTGCAAGAGGCAGCTGATTGATGATTCTCTCTCATTGATGTTTCTAATTCTCTATCCCTCTCTATAAAACAATCAATAAAATATATATATTTTTTAAAAAGAAATAAAACAGGGCATTTAGTCTCTCCCCTTTCTTCTCACCAGAACATCAGGGTGCTGCAGGCAATGGGGTGCATTCCACTCCAATCAGGGAATCCTGGATGGGAAGAGCTCTGGAGATGAAGGTGTTTGTCCTGACTAATGGCAGACCAAAGAGACCTGTGATGAAAAGACTGAAGGGCTGTGTAACGGCACAGAGCTCTGTGGACTCTGAGCGGAATCCGCTTTCTAACCCTCAGAGCAGACAGCGCGGAAAAACACGGTCTTCCCAGAGCACTTCTGAGCTGGTTAGAAGGGAGGCGTGACTGAATTCATTTCCACTAATTATACAGGTGGCTGTCCCTACAAGTGAGGAGATCCAGAGCAAACAAGAAGCTTCCTGGAATATAGGATGTTCAAACCTTCTAAATCCCAGAAATGGGACACGATCCAAAGGCTTTTCCTCCTGACTTGTGTATCTCCTGAAAAACACCCCCTTTGTAAAATGACAATGAAGGTACCATTTCTTCCCTGCCCTTTGAGCTTATTAAACATTAAAAAAAAATGATTTTGAACATCCTTTCAAAGTAAAAATACAAGGAAAGCAGGGTATATGTTTCAACATCATTGTTATCTCCCCATATCAGCCTCCAGCGTGGTCTTGCAGCCACGGCCTTAGACAGGCACTTAGGTTAGTGCTACTTGGAAGCACCGAAGTTCTGCAAACCAGCCTGCTTCCTGTCACACGTCTCTGTGCCAACACTACGGTTTTCCAGCTTTTCCCTTTGTGGCTTTTCAATATTTTGTTACTTGGCTCTATTTTTATTGTCACGTTCACTGCCAAACTTTGTTTAGTAGCAGTTTGCCAACATCTGGGCATTTCCGGGTTATCAAGAGGGGATGAGTGGGGGACTGTCCCATTGAATACATTCTGTGGTCCCTTTAAGTCAAAGGTTAACTTTGAACCAAGCTTTTCAGAGTAATGCCCTTTAGACTGTTGACTGATGAGCAAGATACTGTGGTCTGTTAGTTTAATATCTGCCAACTAGAGGCCCAATGCACGAAAATTCGTGCAAGAGTAGGCCTTCCTTCCTGTTGTTGGCACCGGCTTCCCTCTGGCACCCAGGACCCAGGCTTCTGTTCATAAGGATGTCTCAGTCTAATTAGCATATTACCCTTTTATTATTATAGATAAGAAACTCAGCACTAGGCACCAGTGGCTAAGAGACCCTTGCCTGATTTGGGGCCAGGCCAGTCAGGCACAAGCTGCTTATCTGTGCAGATGGGGCAACTCTGCCCACAGCTCTGGCTTTGGGATCCAGGGCCATGGGCCATGTCCAGCGATGAGCAAATATTGACAGAACTGGATTCCTCTCAAAACAGCAAGTGAAGAGGGAGGGTGGGTAGCTTGTTCATGACCATCAGACGCCATATTTGACAGAGCTCAAAACCTTTACAGAGTGCCTGGGACAGAAAAATCTGTAAGCTAAGAGAAGATAGCTTACTAAATTAGCCCGCTTACGAAGTAAACCCCACAGGACAGCCCAGAACAGCACGCACTAATGACCACTTAACGCTGCTGCAGTCTGAAGGCTGCGTGCTGCCTGGGGTTTTGATGACTCGCTCTCCTATCAATGGAAGGAGAGTCGAAGAAGGGAAAGGACCTAACATTTAGGAAGGACTTGTCTGTACCGGGCACTGGTCCCAGGCATTTTCAACATATTTTTCTCACTTGGTCCTCAGGAGATGGTATTATTCGCTCCTCTTGCCAGGCAAAGAAAGAGGAAAAGTTAAGTGACTTTCCAACATAATGGGGGATGGTGGGAGACAAGATTCAAATACAAGCCCATCAAAAGGAACCAGTTGCTCCAAATCCCACGCTTTACCCACTAGACCAGTGGTCGGCAAACTCATTAGTCAACAGAGCCAAATATCAACAGGACGATTGAAATTTCTTTTGAGAGCCAATTTTTTAAAACTTAAACTTCTTCTAACGCCACTTCTTCAAAATAGACTCACTTAGGCCGTGATATTTTGTGGAAGAGCCACACTCAAGGGTCTAAAGAGCCACATGTGGCTCGCAAGCCACAGTTTTCCAATCATGGCACTAGACCATGCCAAGCATGTAAGGACCTGCAGAGTGTGGCTGTAGACCAAGCAGAAAGGGATGGGGATGATACCACTGTAACTAACTAGTTATTAATAACAGGAAGGGAGCAAAGGGAAGGCCAGACATCAGAGGCATATTCTCTGCAAAACACTGGGGGCGGTGGGGTGGGGATGGGGGGGCCAGTAGAGAAAACAGATGCATACCCAGAAAAGTGGGGTGACACAGGGAAGCTATTTGCCTGTCAGTCACACGTTTGGCTTTCTTTTGGCTCTCTTGCATTTGTCCGTATGGCCCACCATCATGTGGACCTAACACACAATGGACTAATGGGATTGCAGCTAGCATGATGCCGAACTGAACCCGGCTACAACATGGAAAGGAAACTGGGGGAGAGAAGGCATGCTCCCCTCCGATAACAGACAGATTCTGTTTGTCCTTATCTCATGAAGGACGGTCTTGATTGTATAGCATCACCGTAAGGTGAGCATTTCTCCCCATTGTGAAAAGCAACATGGAAATATAGCCATTATCACTTATTATTTAAATATATATACACACATTATCATTTATTATTTTTAAAGGTGAAAAATTATGCACCAAATAATGAATTGATTTATTTCCTGCCCCAGGCACTGAATACGAACCAGTGCTCAGCTTTTGGGCCTGATAAGGACACCTGTGGGATTTTCCTGGTGACTGTGTGATGGGCAATGCTGGGGGTTAGGGGAGAACCCTGTTAGGACAGAGATGGAGACAGCGCAGAAACTAATATATGCAAGTGTTTATATAAACTAATTCATGCAAGTGTTTCTCTTGGGTGATTAAAAATAATATATCTAGATCATGCTTTACTTTTTATTGTGACTTTTCCAGCTCCTGCCTGAATATTTCCTAAGGCTTTATAAACAAAACAAATGCTGCTATTGATTAGCTGTGAGAGAGCACTTTAAACATATTTGACAATTCAAACTTTCAAATTTAAGGTGTCAGTGGCTGGCCAATATTACCCCTCCACAAAAAAAAAAAAAAAAAAAAAAATCTCAGAAATAAAAGGCACAGAGCTCTAGCTCTGCCAGATACCTACAGATACCTACATAAGCACCTCCTGTTACAGCGCACAGGCCAAATCTAATCACCAGGATCAAGAGACTTTCCAAATCAGCTGAGACTTTTGGTGTTAAATCTGCATGAAATTCTCAACTACTAGATACAATATATTTTTTAACATTTTGTTTTATCGTTGATAGTATTACAGATGTCTCCCACAGATATAACCTTAATCAGGAATTTTGACTCAGGTTTGACCACCATCAGATGAAAAAGGAGGTGCTATACTTTGTGCGTTGATATTCCAACAGAATAAACAACCTGATAAAAAGCAAGCCTTAGGTTTACTCACACTCTTCAGGCGTCACTCACTACCTGTGGGATGAAATCCAACCTTGGCAAGGAGGTGAGGTCCGGCCTGACTGCTTGGCCCCCTCTCCTGTCACTTCCAGCGTCACACATGGCAGGAACAAATTATTTGGATGTCACTTTGTAAGCTCAGACACCCCAAGTGTCACTTTGCACCTCTGTATCTTAGCACATAGCAGTCTCTCTTCTGGGAACTTGTGATCTGGCAGTGTCTGGGTAGACTGGAACGCTCTTCACCTCCCCTCTCCCAACCCCCACTGCTTCTGCGACTTATACACATCTGCCCCTCTTCCTTCCTGAACTGTGAGCTAGCTACCTGAGAGGAGGGCTGGCCTATAGGACTAATTGACTCAAGGAAAAGAGCCAATTGCTCTAAGATATGAAACACATTTCGTTATTTTGCCCGGAGTCCTCCACGAGAGACAAAAGTTAGCTCCTCATTATTTCCCTAAAACAACCCCAAAGAATAAGTTCCCCAGTGGAAGGGTTCAGGAAATCCTTTCAGAGGTCATCTAAAAGTTGGTAATGTTGCGAACCGAGTGTGAACTAGGAGCACGAATTCTAAGAAACATGCATGATAATTGAAGGACAATATTTTTCAAGGATATATTGATTCTACCTGCAGTGAGTGAAAAGAGAATACAGATATCAAAGCAAGTGTCCCCCAGATTCCTGGGGCGTTAGGTATGGAAAACATTACTGTTGGAGTTCATACTAAAATGCAACACCCTCAATACCATAGGCTCCATAAGAAAGAACACCTTTGTAGGTTGAGGGGTTGAGCATTTGCCAATTGCTATTCTCCACCAGTAGGTGTCATCAGAGATAAGCAAGTTTGCTATGGCTGCCCTCTCAAGGATGATCATCCCAAATCCTGCTCCAGCTGGAATTCGGCTGCATCTGAAGGTCCTGAAAGTCCGTCCCTCTGAGGAAGCTTCGACTAGAACATCCAGCATACACGCTGTGGTCTTCAAAGTTTACTATACAGGAGAATCATCATTTTGGGGGGTCAGGGGTGTTCAAATGCAGATCCCTGAGATATTCTGAGTCTGTAGGTCTGGATGGGCCCTGAGTAATTTTCATTATAAGCACCAACTTTAATATATATATGTGTGTGTGTGTGTGTGTGTGTGTGTATTTCATTATTGATTTCAGAGAGGAAGGAAGAGGGAGAGATAGAAACATCAATGATGAGAGAGAATCATTGATGGGCTGCCTCCTGCACGCCCCCCACCAGGGATGGAGCCCACAACCCAGGCATGTGCCCTTGGCCAGAATCGAACCTGGAACCCTTCAGTCCACAGGCTGACACTCTATCCATTGAGCCAAACAGGCCAGGGCAAGCACCACCTTCTTATCCTCCCTTCGTGATGCACTTTGAGAAACACTGATTGCACACACACAGACTGTACAATATCATCGGAGAGACAGTCAGGTGGAAAGGGACTCATTTGTTCCTTCATTCACCAAACACCTATTGAGCCTTTACAGCTTGCCAGTCCAAGGGTAGCTTTGCAAAGTTGTGCAGCTCACCCTCCTGTCAGTCTCAGGCGTGAGAGCGCCATCAAGGGATCAACACAGAGGTAAGCACTTAACCTATCCTTCCTTACGTTCACTCCATCAGAGAACCTGGCTTCCATTGTGAGAGGCAAAGCGCCCCATTTCTCCTTAAAGAACACTCACAGATTTACAGAAATTCTGCCAATAAACTGATCCCTTATGGTTAGCTTATAGGGTGTAAACATTCCCCTCAGATAGCTGGAAAGCAATTGTGTAACCGAGAATCAGTTTCAAAAACACAGACAAAAAAATAATACACCATGGTTTTAAAACACAGACAAAATAATAAATCCATTAGCATTTGAGTAGTAAGTCTCCCTGCCATGTTAACTTTATAAATTCAAGATAAATTAAAATCCTAGTAGTAGAAAAAGAGGGATAAATTACATTACTACAGGCAAAACATAAACTGAAATTCCATCAGAAACCCAATATTGCTATACTATGGCTGAGGGCTTTCTTAGAAACTGCAATGAAAATAGCCTATTCCACTCCAGACTACCGCTGTTCAGTGACCCAAACTTAGTCCACCTATTTTTTTTTTTTTAACTGTCTGACCATTGGAAAAGTTTTTGTTCTAAAACGAAGCTTAAAGGTCATTGACTCTAACCTTAGACTCCACACTCAATGCTGCTTTACAACATCCCAGCTCCTAAGTGCCCCACAGCCCTCTGCGTGCATCCCTTGGGGGTCAGGGAATTCCTTCTTCCCCTGGAGTTCGGTGCATCTTGGGACTGATCCGATTATTTTACATATATATAATTTATTTCAGAGAGGAAGGAAGAGGGAGAGATAGAAACATCAATGATGAAAGAGAATCATTGATCGGCTGCCTCCTACATACCCCCCTACCGGGAATCCAGCCTGAAACCCCAAGCATGTGCCCTGACCAGAATCAAACCCGGGGCCCTTCAGTCCACAGGCCCACACTCTATCTACTGAGCCAAACCGGCTAGGGCCTGTTCCCGTTTCTAGGAAGTTCTTCCGCACATCCTGTCTGCTAAGCAGGAAAAGGCAGTGGCTTCACAAGAAAGCCTCGCCCCTGGGTTAGGACTGTATCTCAGCTTCATTGACAAGAAACCTGTCCCAGTGCCCTACACAGAGAGGGACTAATGCTTCTTACAGAAGAAGAAACCGAGAAGACAGCAAGCTCAGGTGAGAGAAACTGTGCAGGGAGGGCTTCCAGGAACCAGGCTTCTTCCATCTTTTTGTTCTACTATCGTTTGTGTGTGGCTTCTGTTCCTGTTTATGAGATGACTGCTGCCCCTCTGGGCATCACATCTGTATTCCAGACAGGCTGGAGGAGGGGAAAGCCAGGAGGATGGGCAGCACCTCTATCTGGAGGAAAAACCCTTTTGGAACTCCCCAGGCTATGTCAGTGCTGTCTTGCTGACAGAATTGTGTCAAAGGGCCACCTCAGCCTTCAAGAAGTATGGGAAGCCCACCTGAAGTGGCTCAGTGGTTGAGCATTGACCTATGAACCAAGAGGTCATGGTTCGATTCCTGGTCAGGGTACATACCTAGGTTGTAGGATCGTTCCCCAGTGTGGGGCATGCAGGCTGCAGCTGATCAGTGATTCTCTCTCATCATGGATGTTCCTATCTCCTTCTCCCTCTCCCTCCCTCTCTGAAATTATATATATATATATATATATATATATATATATATATATATATATATATATATATATATATATAAAGCCAAAACCGGTTTGGCTCAGTGGATAGAGCATCGGTCTGTGGACTGAAGGGTCCCAGGTTTGATTCTGGTTAAGGGCATGTGCATTGATTGCGGGCACATCCCCCGGTGGGGGGTGTGCAGGAGGCAGCTGGTTGATGTTTCTCTCTCATCGATGTTTCTAGCTCTCTATACCTCTCCCTTCCTCTCTGTAAAAAATCAATAAAATATATTTTTTTTAAAAAAGAAGAAGAAGATGGGAATGTAGGCATTTTAGCTGGGTACTTAGCTGACACACATCACTGAATGCCCACCCTGGGTCAGGCACCACTCTGCCATTTCCTTTATAAGCACCCAGCAGAAGACCCCAGGCCACAGGAAGCTCATTTGGCCACTGAAGGCTGGCTTGATAGATCCAGGGAAGCACTTTACCTTAAACTCCATGCTGTCCGAGTTAGTCCATTGCTTCTAAACTTTCTTTGTTACCCAAAGAACTATGGACAGCTAGTTTTTATTTATTTTATTTTATTTATTTATTTTTTTTTAGCTCCAAGTCACCTGAAAATATATCTTTGGTAGCAGTTAGGATTGTGTTCAGCTGTAATGAAAAAAAAAAAAAAAAAGCATTTGCCAGCATAAGACAGAGGTTTGATTTTAACAAGTCTGGAGGGTCTCAGCCCAGAGTTGACAAGGTGTCTGGGGTCCAGGTACCTTTTATATTGCTGCTCCATCATGCATGTCTTCAAATCTCAAGGTCACCTTGCTGTCCAGGATGGCTACTGGACCTCTGCCCATCACATCCAAATTCCAGCCGGCAGGGAAGAAGAAAGGGACAATGGCTCTTCCCTTTAAAGACACATCCTGGCAGTTACATGTCATTTCTACTTACATCCCACTGCAAGGGGGCTTGAGAAATGTAGTCTTTGTTCAGGATGAGTGGACATCCATTTACAAATCGGGAGACTGACCATCCAAGACTGAGAAAATGGATACTGAGAGACAACTTTAGTCTTGGCCACAAATTTTATTTTTTAAAAACCCATATCAATGGTAAAGATATTCAATTGTCCAGGACTAAGGCAAAAGACAAACAATAATGAGTTAATATTTACTGAGCACTTACTATGTGCCAGGCACTGCCTTATGTGCTTTATATGTAATAATGTAATCATCACAAAAAATACTCTCCGAGGTTGGAGTATGACTCCAACTATGACTATTACATTGTGGGCAAAGAGGCCTATTGAGGCTGGAGCCCAAAGCATACAGCTCCGGAGGGATGCAGATGTGCTGGCGGAGCTCATGCTCCTAATGAATCACTCTAATGCATTGCCTTTGGGCCATGTGTGAGAGACAGAAACCTTTGTCTTATTTTGGCGGCTGTTATTTTGGGATGTTTTTGTTACTCACATCTGGAGCCTGCCTCTTGACTGCAGTCCTCCCTTGGGGTGAAATTAATTAGCAAGCCTGAGGCTTTGTCCTTCAATTAGTGACTATTCCACTCATGTTTCTTCTCAGTTCTGCTTAGCTCCTAAGAGCCTTGTCCTTTGTTTTTTTGTTGTTGTTTTGTTTTGTTTGTTTGTTTAAATATATTTTATTGATTTTTTTACAGAGAGGAATAGAGAGAAGAGAAACATTGATCAGCTGCCTCTTGCACACCTCCAACTGGGGATGTGCCTGCATCTAAGGTACATGCCCTTGACCGGGATCGAAACAGGGGCCTTTCAGTCTGCAGGCCGACGCTCTATCCACTGAGCCAAACTGGTTAGGGCAAGCCTTGTCCTTTGTAATGTGGATAAACAGGGTCAGGTCCCAGCACCAGGCTATGCTGAGAAGAATGGGAGGTCTGGTCTGAATGGGGGAGCAAAATGGCAGCCCAGCAAACACCATGGCAGAGCAGTGCTTGGTGTGGGAAAGGTCAAGGGCTTTGGAGCAAGAAAGAATTCAGGACAGGTTCTGGATCTGCCCTTTGCCACTGGTCAAACGCAACTTCTTGGTCTCTCAGTTTCCTCAGATAAAACCTACTTTGTGCATTTGTTGTGGCGGGTGAAACATGGCTGCACAGGCATGCACACGACACACTTATACACCATGTCGCCTCGAGTCTGGCTCCTGGTGGGTGCTCCTTGCCTTATTACTCTGACGATGGCCAGTGACCTGCCAGCCCACTGTTAGAGCTCCAGGCGCCCGTGAAGGAGAAAGAAATGTGAGAGATTAAAGGTACAAAACACAGGGAGGAAAAATAAACTGTTATTCTTTTTTTAAAAAAAATCCTTGCTGACTCCTGGGGACTTATCCAAAGGGACAAATCAACTGAAGCAAAAACAGAGATGCTAGATTTTCAGGGCTATCTCTTAACCGCTAAAACCTAAAAGCCACCACATGCCCACATCAGTGTGCTGGGCTCAGCCGTTCAATGGAACAATGGGTGGCCATTTGAGAGGAGAGGGATTGAGCTTTTCTTTGTAGCAGCACAAAGACATATTTAGGGTTTAACGTAAGTAAAGAAAAGGAAGACATAAGTAGCTGACATATGGTTGCGCATATATGAAGTATATATATATATATATATTCCAACACAGAACTGAAGGAAAGTTCAGATAAAAACAGATTTGGCACAAGATGTGGGCAAGGGGTGTAACTTTTTAAAAATATTTCCATACTGTCTTTCCAATTAAACAACAAAAATAGCATTCCAAAGTGGCAGTAGGTAGAAAGCCAGTTTTCTATATTTTCAATAATAGCTACATGATGAGTCCATCCAGTGCCCAGATCTTGATTTCTAAATACGGATTTCCATGAAAAGGAACCTGGGTTTCTTGAAGACCGAGAAGCCTGAGTTGAGCCTGGTACAATACATCCTGGTTTGTGTCAGCGAACAAGAAAGCACTCAGAGAACCACGGAGACAGGTCAAAAGTCCACAGGAGCCAGCATGAATGGGCTCTTATTGGCCAAATCTGAGACAAGTTGGGCATAAAAAATAATGATGATAACAGGGGAAAAATAATCCATAGTTCAAGGAATAAATAAGTAAGTGGGAGAGAAGGGAAAAGGCCTCCTTACAATAGAAGACCAACTACTAAATGCAGCAGGAAGGATGGTATCAGAAAATCACTGTTGCCAAGACCGGTTTGGCTCAAATGGATAGAGCATTGGCTTGGGGACTGAAAGGTCCCGGGTTCGATTCCGGTCAAGGGCATGTACCTTGGTTGCGGGCATATCCCCAGTAGGGGGTGTGCAAGAGGCAGCTGATCGATGTCTATCTCTCATCAATGTTTCTAACTCTCTATCTCTCTCCCTTCCTTTCTGTACAAAATCAATATAATATATTAAAAAAAAAAAAAAGAAAGAAAATCACTGTTAGGCAAAAACCACGTTAATTGTTGCTTCAGAGAAGAATCATGAAAAGGTGCTAGCACATAGCAATAAAACTGATTTTCCTGGGTTGATCTTGTAATTCCACAACAACACTTAATTCTTTTTTTATATTGCATTGATTTTTTACAGAGAGGAAGGGAGAGGGATAGAGAGCTAGAAACATTAATGGGAGAGAGACATCAACTAGCTGCCTCCTGCACATCCCCAACCAGAGATGTGCCCACAGCCAATGTACATGCCCTTGACCGGAATCGAACCTGGGACCTTTCAGTGTGCAGACCAACGCTCTATCCACTGAGCCAAACCGGTTTTGGCAACGCTTAATTCTTTTAAGTCTAATCGTATATGCGAATGATTTGTGATTTTCAAAATATATATATAAGGTAATGCCATCTGAGAAGAAATATAATTTTACATCTTCCTTTCTAATTTAGGTGCCTTTCATTTCTTTTTCTAGCCCTGGCTAGAACCTTCGGTGCAGTGTTGACTAGGAATGACAAGAGTAGGCATTGTCTTATTACTGCTCTTAGGGGGAAATCTTGCCATTGAGTATGATGTAGGCTGTGGGTTTTTCATAAACATCTCTATCTGGTTGAGAAAGCTCCCCCCACTGCTGTCATAGTAATTTTTTTTCTCCTAAAATTCTTCAGTGAGTCCCCATTTTCTTCGGCATAAAAGCAAGTCCCTTAGTATGGCTGCAGTCCCTCCAGTTCTCATCCCTGTTGACTTCTCCAATATCATATCTCTAGGACAGATTCAGACACATGCTGTTCCCAAGAGGCTTCTGCTCCTTACCACATCTCTGTGTCCCTGCCCCTGAGTTAACTGTTAGAGCAGCTGGTACATTCTATTACCTGGCACGATCATCTGCTTACCCCTTTGCCTCCTAAACAGACTGTAGGGTATTGGAAGGCAAAGACTGGGTCTCTCATTTCTGTATCTTTAGTCAACACAGGACTTGGTACATGTCTTTGGAATAAATGAAGACAGCCTTTCTATTTTATTTATACTTAAAATGTAACTTATAAGCACTAATAGCAGTAGATCTGAATAAACCAATTCAGTTAAAGAATCATATCAGGAAGCTGGGAGAAAGAAAGAAAAGAAAGAAAGAAAGAAAGAAAGAAAGAAAGAAAGAAAGAAAGAAAGAAAGAAAGAAAGAAAGAAAGAAAGGAGAAAGAGAAGGAAGTTACATGCTTGGACTCCACCAGCTCAGCACCCCCAAACCCCAATTTGAGAGCCATATGAAAATTATTTGTGCTTTCATAGTAACTTAAAGAATGCATATACCTTCTTCCATCAAATAAGAAAGTTCTATAAACGTTGGTGTTTTCCTTTCTTTTCAAGTTGCTAGGAAGCTTAAAGTATTAATGTGTCATTGTACAGTATCTAGCATATTTGTTTCTTCCTGTTTATGTCTTTGCTTTTCTATTTTTTATTTTAATAATCTTATTATCTACTAGAGGCCCAGTGTATGAAATTCATTCACAGGAGACAGGGGTCCCCTCAGCCTAGCCTGCACCCTCTTCAATCCAGGACATCCCCCTCACAATCTGGGACGGCTGGCTCCTAACTGCTTACCTGACTGCCTGCCTGATCACCCCTAACTGCTCTCCTGCCAGCCTGATCACCCCTAACTGCCTCTGCCTGCTAGCCTGGTTGATCCCAACTGCCCCCTCCCCCCACCAGCTGGTTGCCCCCAACTGCCCTCCCCTGCTGGCCTGGTCACCCTAACTGGCCCCCCTATCGACCTGGTCGTCACAACTGCCTTCTTCCCTGCCCCTCCCCTTGGCTGGCCTGGTTGCTCCTCACTGCCCCCCTGCCAGCCTGGTCACCCCTCACTGCCCACCCTGTCGGCCTTGTTGCCCCACGCAGCCTACTGTTCTGTCATTACTGTGAGGGCATCCTGACCAATTTGTATATAACCCTTTTATTAGCATAGATAAACCTGTTTGGAAAAACTTGGAACATAAATATATAAATATACACACACTAAAAATACATAGCATGTTTATTGTTAGCTTGAAAGCACATAGATGTTAAGGTGACAACATAGAAAAGCAGATTAAGCCATTGGGGAAAACTTTGTGTTTGGTTACCTAAGCTGTCCGCGCCATTGTTAGACTGGAGTCTCTTAAATGAAAAATTATGTAGATTTGATTCATCAGGGGTTGGAAAAATGTTTTGTTGGCACAGAGAAATATTTCCAGACCCTCAAACTCTTCTCCAAAGGACTCCTTATCATTACAGATGATTTGCATCACGCAACATTGAGAAGAAAGGTAACTATTTCCAATATTCAGTGCACTCGAGAATCAGAGCCTGGATGAGTTTGAGCATCTGGCGCATGCCCTGATCTTTAAATGAAGTGTCACTAGACTAAGCTTCTCCCACTGACCCTAACACCTTCCTGTGTGCTTCCAAACCACTCTGTACTGATCACAGCCCTCACGGCTCTATCACCTCATTAGGCTGTGAGCCACTGAAGATGAGGGAGTGAATATTTGTACCCGGCGTTCCCAGAATATAAATCTGGTTGACCAGAGGTGGTCTCGGAAAATGCTTGTTGAATGAAAGTGCATATGATTAGCTCACTGCCATAGAAGGTGTAGTAAGTGCATCTGAAATGGGCCTCACGCACCACACTTTCCAGGAAATGTGAGATGTGGATCTGACCAACTCCCAGCAGCCTATTGTTTCTATTATGTTTTTCTAATCCTTCTGAATTTATTATAGTAAGTCCTCCTCACTCCTTCCCCTGACCTTTCCCTGTCTAATTAAAAGAAAATGCCTTAATCCATTTGGATTTGACTTAGATTTGTTTTTAATCTGAAAGCTAATCATCCTAAACACCATTTATTACATGGATTCTTTTCTTATTCATTTGAGGTGTATCCTTAACTTTTTATGTTACCCACATAAATAACGTAATTTCTTTTGGGAACACTCTCTGCTACCCCATCGTCCCATGATCACTCAGGTTTAGTTACTGTCATTTTATTATACATACCTGGCTATTTTCTCCTAATGTAACTCTGTTTTTTTCATATTATAAACCTACATGGGAATATTTTAAACATACAGAGAAGCAAAACATTTAAACTATTCATACCCGCATAATACAGAGATAATCACAATTCTTATGGTGATGGAAAAGGGGGGTTTTCTCAGAGGACCTGCACTTAACCATCTTGCCAGGCCAGATGAGCTGACATCCTCCAGCCAGTCCTCTGTGGAATGTACTGGCTGATGCCCGCAGCAGGCGGGCCTACGCACAGGGACCCGTATACTGTTCTCAGCATCAGTGGACTGTGCTCAGCAGGAATCAGGTGCGTTTATCCCAACACAGCACGCCAGGTGAATTTGCTAAATTCTCATTTCAATATTATGTATATGGCTAAAAAATGAATATGAAGAGAGTAATTTCTATGAAAACTAAGTTGAATGCTTCGGAAAGACTCTATTGATCCTAAAAATACCAATCTCAAATTATGTATGCATGAGAACTATGCACGTTGGAAAGAAATTATAAGAATCTGGGAGTCTCTACTCATCTGGCTTCATAAGCATTTCTAAATTCTTGTTCCCTTTTAAAGAAATCAGTATCTCCCATTATTACACAGGGTAATTGCATTATTGGTGTGGTGAGTGCAAAAAGGACAACAGGCTTCTGAGGAGCCAAAGAGCCACAGCAAAAGAACTGCCAAAGAGCCACAGCAAAAGAACTGCACCCAAGACAAAGACGGGCCAATGAATAGCTACTTGAACTTTAAAAAATGTTTCATGTATAATGATTTTCTCCCTTCACCAACTTTTTCAATTGACCCATCTACTACCAGTGCCTACAGAATTGGTTAGTTAGGAGTACGTCTATGATATCTTTTGTCATTTAAAAATGTATCCAGATATTGATTTTATATAAATGAGATCATGCTATAAAACTGCTTCATCCCATTTTTCTTTGATTATATTGCAGACATTATTCCAAGTCATTACATATTACTTACATCATTTTTAATGCCTCCCCAGTCCCTCCTGTTGAAGTTATACTCAATGCTTTTTATTAGACATAAAACTATGGGTTCCCCTTTGAAGGACTGACAGAAAAGGCAGTCTTACACTAAGCCTAGGGTGTCTTATACAGTTAATCTCCTTTTCTCAATTTTCGCTTGCCTTTTTATGTAATTCAATTTTTATTTTTGTGTTACAATTGTTTAATTTTGTGATGAACTGAAAAAAATCCTTTCCAGCTGATGGAGAGAGTAGACCAAACACAAGCCCCTAATATCCTGTGTAAGGTTATAGGATGAGTTTGGATGGCTGAAAGCTCTTTTGTTTTGCCTTGAAGGCAAACCTTACTGTCGCCTCTCTAGTCTGACATACCTAGCCGGGGAGCTTATGACTACCTAGAGAGCTTTAAGACTTCTGCAGAAACTGCTGATAAGCCCATGAAATGGCCTAATAGCTGAGCTTTGCATTTTCTGGAATCCTAAATTTAAGCTAGGTGCACCTGCAAGATATTTTTCGCAGAATTTGGACAATAAATGCACAGTGTCAAATTAAAGGCACAAAGCATTTTTTATTTACACTGCTACTTGCCATAACAACAACAAAAATAATAATGTGAAGAGGCATGGTCTTGTAGGTTAGTCCCACAGCAAACATGATCAAAGATATAAGGCCAAATAGCCTCATAGGATGTTGGCTTCTTTCTGAACCTTTCAACAACTGTAAGAGGTTTGAGCTATAGAACAATTTGAACAAGCTCAAATGTCAATTATAATGACATCTAAACCTAGAAGTCACAAACAGTATTCTTTGTAAACAAACAAACAAACAAACAAACAAAAAAACCCTCTATATTTTTCTTTATAAATTTGAGGTTGAATATAGTTTCCATAGCCAAAAAGACAGAAACAAATTCTGGGTACTTCAGGAGATGTGAGGTTTTTCTACAAGCTCTTGCATCGTTAGTTGGTCTGTATAACTAGAAATTGTGCGCCTCAGCAGCAGAATGAGCCCCCAAGAAAGAATGAACAGTCCAGACTAGTTAATATTTTTCTTATCCCAAACACTTCTGCTTTTGAGGACACCTCACAAATATTCTATAACAACTTCTTTTGGCAAGATAGTATAGATACACATACAGGGCTATGATCAGGGCAATATTCATATTTGCTAATAAAAAGCACTCTGGCCCAGGCTGGTGTGGCTCAACTGGTTGGGCATCTTCCCATGCACCAAAAGGTTGCCGGTTCAATTCCTGGTCAGGACACATACCCACGGATGTGGGCTCGAGCCCCAGTAGGGGGCATGCAGGGGGCAGCTGATTGATGTTCCACTCTCACATGAATGTTTTTCTTTCTCCCTCTATCTTCTGCTCTCTCTAAATAATAATAAAAAAAATCATTAAACATATTTAAAAAATAAAAAAAGCATTCTGTACAGCAAGAAAAACCCCAAATTATAAAACAACTCAGGAGAGATTTATTGGTATTGCCAAAAATCTTCCACTTCATAATACCGCTCCTTAGTCCCCAATATCACTGAAAATAGATTAAATTTAATTCCCCCCAAACTTTAATGGGATACAATTACTGCCTAAATTGTGGCCTACCGAAGTTTCACTAACTTAGCACATATCCAAGCTTCAATTTATGTGCAGGCCACTGCACCAGCAGGAGTGTTTTCCATGGTAAACCTTATCTAATAAGCTTTCCTACTGTGCCTGAAGACTGAATTCAGTTGCAACCTTAGCATTCACAGAGTGACTCAGACTCCAGCTAGGAAGTCTGGCCCAGCAGTGGGTGAACTTTGTACTTCAGAAATTAGTTTTCAGTACATTTATATTTCATACTTCAAGGATCCTAGGCCACACTGAGAGACGCTAGAAAGGAATATAGCTGGGAAATTCCAGGGTACCCTTGCAGCCGAGTGACAAAAAAAAAAAAAAAAAAAAAAAAAAAAAAATATATATATATATATATATATATATATATATATATATATATATATATATAAATAAAATTGATTTCAGAGAGGAAGAGAGAAATAGAAACATCAATGATGAAAGAGAATTGTTGATTGGCTGCCCCCTGCATGCCCCCTACTGGGGATTGATCCCGCAACCAAGGTGTGAGCCCTTGGCCAGAATCAAACTGGGCCAAACTGGCTAGGGCCCCGAGTGACTAAATTTGAAGCCAAGATGTTATTCAGGATTACTTTCTATTGAAGAGTAGCAGAATATGCCACCCCCAAAATACGACTGTAGGCGAGCGGGATATGCTGCCTCAAAAAAATGATTATTTTGAGCTGTAGTCACCTGAAAAACAAGAAATGCAGGGCGAGGTTTTCTCTGAACTCTCTTTACCTGCCTAATGACAGTCCCCCAAAAGGAACCCAATAGTCATCAATCCCTTTCTTGGGAGTTTCATCTGCCAGGGAAGACTGATTCTTATCACAGGAGAGAGACTAGAGGTTGAGGCCACACCGGAACAAACTTTCTCACAATCACACCTCCCATCCATTCTTCTAAGGGCCCATCATCTTTCCTAAAGATCATTTATTCTCCCCCTCCCCTATAAAGATGGTATTTAAACTTGAATTCTAAGCCACCTCCGGGAGTTACTCACTTTTCCCTCGGCACCTCCCATGTATACATGATATTCATGTTAATAAATTCCTGTGTGTTTTTCTCTCATTAATCTGTCTTCGATTACAAAGGTCTCAGCTAAGAACTCAGAAGGGCAAGCGGAAAATTATTTTCCTCCCCTACACTATTAATCACCACCCTGGGCATGGGAAAGTGTTACAACACAGTAAACAATGACACTCTTTCCTACAAAATTTTATTTATTACATAAAAAAATTCTGTACAGTTGTTAGAATAAAATACAGTTTTCATTATAATTCTGGCAACTGAGTCAGTACACAGAGGAAACTTAGCATTAGATCAGCACTTTTCCCCTCTAGTTCATATTTCTGCACAAGAAAGACATTTCAAAGCTCCATTTCATATAGGCTCACTGAGCTCTGAAGCCAGATGGAACTCCATCCCATTCAGAGCTCTTGGAAGTTGATTTTCCCAGCAAGATATGGATAACCCCAGAAAGTTAACTGCTCAATGTACATATTTTTAAAGTCCTCTGAGAGCACGAGGCTCTGTCTTGTAAAGTCTGCACTGTGTCAATGATGACAAGTCACAAATACTAGGGCTACGGCTGCATCTGTGGGGCATGTTCAAGCACCTACTTGTTAGTTTCCCCACCTGAAAACATTGCAACAAGGAAAAACCCTAAATAATGCCAAGGTCACAGATCCTGAACTACAGAATTCATGGAAGGCTTCACTGTGATCCTTCAGTTCGTAATGGACTAAGACAGGATGTGATACAAAATTCGTTTTGACACCATGAAATAGAATGCACATGGGGGTGGGGGGAGACCCAAAGGGCCTCAGAGGGCGAAGGATGCAGCACCACAACATACTTCTCATGCCAGATTCACAGCAGCGAGAAATGAAGACACCCCGATGTGTGTTTTCTGTTCACATCATCCCATGTGCTGGGCTGGGCCTGACACTGGATGTGAAGGCTCAGAGCCTGAGAGGTCACTGTTGCATTGACTGATCATGAAAGCATGGCTGCCTTACACTAAGAGCCCTATTCTAAACTCTAGGAGCTCAGAGAGGCTGTGCCAACAAATATTTGAAATTGGGCCTTTGGTCTTCGGAAGATGTGCTTTGTCTTTGGTTGTTTTTCTAGGTACCTTCCACACTTTTCATCCCACTTGGGTGCTTATTGGCGGCAAAGTTTTTCTTACTCCTGTAATCAGATCAGCTAACAACCCACCGAACCTTACTTCATTGGATACAGGGTCTACTTAAAGGGCAGTCAGGGGTCAAGACTATTTTGATAGTATAATTGAAACACCTTTTCAATTATGGAGCTTCCAGTACCCTTTTATAGGAGGGAAGAAATCAGAAAACCTTAACAAAGGCAATAGAGTAGAAGAAAGGCAACTTTCCTCCTGCGATATCTCTGAAAACCAAAACCAGCAGAACCAAGCAGGTCCAGACGACGTTCTGAGCACAGATCCTGGGGAAACTGACTTAGTCTCTGTCTCAAACCACCCCCAACACTGACCTCTGACTCTCACTCCTGTGGCAGGCAGAATGGCCTGCAGGAGGCTGGCAGTAGCTTCACCCCAGACCGGTTCCCATTTATTCCTCTTCTTGTCCAGGCTTCCTTTTCCTTACATGGAATAGCTCAATAGATATTTCTACAAAAATAACCATCTCAAAGGAATTTCCTAACTGATGTGTGGATCAGATTCATGAGAAGGCCAGGACATTGTTTTAAAAATCACACACAAAAGGACATGTGAGCTGTAGGTACTTACACTGCACTTGGGGCCCTTTTCCACCCGATATCGGAAGCTCCACCTGTGGTCCCTCCATTTGCTACCCTGGACAGTTTAGTAAAGCTTTTTGGGGGTTCGTGAGAGGGTTGGAAGCTGACCCTCTCCTTCACCAGCCAGTTAGTTTGAAAATGTAGGTAAAGGTTTGATGCCTGACCATACGTGATGACCCAAATCTTAAAAGAACTTTCAACTCCTTTAAGGATGTCTGCTAGCTTTTTCAGAGGCTCTGCAGGTCCTCCCTGCAGACGCAGCACCCTTTCCTAACAGTGAGGTACCGGTGCTCCCTCAGGAAGAAGAGTGGATGATGGGCGTTAGGGGGTGGGGGGAGGGAGGAAAGACAGTCCCATTGGCAGTGGTTCAAGGCTGCTCTAGTCACTGAAAAGCCAAAACAGAGGACACCTCCTTGATTTACAGAGGGAAAAACAACTTCTGAATGTCTACCCCCTGCATCTGCTCTGCCAACTTTGCACTGAAACTCTGTTAACTGCTAAGACTGCTCTGAGTTTGCTCCTGTATCAACTTTGACTGTTCTCAGCCATGCTGACTAATGTATTTTTACACATCAATCTACTGATAACAGTATGTTGTTTCATATCTGAAACTTACAAGGATTTCCTATTCATTTCTTTTGGACTTTCTTGTCCACTGCAAATAAGGTGGCACCTTGCCAAAAATCTGCCCTCCCTACCAGACATATACACTCTCACATCTCCAAGGAAGTAAATCTTACTGGCCTGAAGATTCAGTGTTGACCATCTTGTTATTCACTCAGTTTCAATTTCCAAAGCTAACACTGAGTCAAAGACTTCAAGTTATAAAAACGATTGCAGATCAGATGTTGGTGGGTGCCATCTTAAAGAGCCCTTCAGCGGAGGCATAATCACGACCTCATCTCAGAACACACCATCGAACCAACGTTAGAGAAACCTTTGACTTGTGCTCACTAGAGGGGAGGTGGAGAGGGGCTGGCATATGAGGGCCCTGAAATTCTTAGTAGCATTTCAAATGTTCACAGATGGGCTACGTGCATTTGAGAGCGAGTCTGTTGCTTTCCTAAGCTTCTTTCTCAAGGGGTTCATGTCCCCTCAAATGATTAGGAACCTGCTTCTGAATGCCAAATATGAAATTCAGGTTTTAGCAAAGGAAAGTGAAACATTTCCAAAATCTCTGGGAATGACAATATTTTCACGTTCAGCTGGGTCTTGACTATACCCTGGGTCACCTGGAAGCTGTACCCTTCTGAACTCCCTGGTCCGCAGAGTTTACTCCTCAGGAAATCACTTAAGTTATAAAACCAAGAATCAAAACTGAATAGAGTAGCCTAATATCTGGGTCCCTAATAATTTATCTTTTCAACACATTTAGTAATGAATTCCTTTGTAAAATGTCCAAGTTAAGTCCTGCCCACGTAATTTACAAGTGATCATTGACCATGCAATATTCAAATAGGAGCATCATCCTCAAGAAGAGATGAGGAAGAAGAGTACTATAAAATTTAGACAGAAAAGGAAGATTTTCCACAGAAATTCTCAAGTTTAAAAACGTGGCATTCAAATTTTGTGTAAGAAATCCATTTTCAAAGATTTAAATCTTGGATTAAAATTTTCCTCTTAAGAGAATAAGAATTCAGCTCAAATTTACAAAATTTGAATGTGGGCAAGTATGCTACTTTAAGTTTATAAGTGTATACAACATGTTTAGCTTTTTGATTTTTTTTTTTTTTATGTCTGTTAGCTTTAGATTTTTTTCTTGGCACACTCAAGGTCGCTTTTTCATAACGTGGGCTCGATGCCAATAAACAGAGATGAGCTAATTCCGAAGGCCGCCACCGTATCTGAACAGGGCCTGCTTCTCAAAGGGCTGACACGCATCCGTGGTGCACAAAGACACACGGATATGCACTTAACGCTAAAGGCATCGGTGCTAGGAATACCTAATACACCAATCTCAGCTTTATGCATTTGCTTAGGAACCCGCAATTTTCCAATATGTATTTACAGACCACATCTTTACCTTAGGCAAGCTGTTAGAATGCGCTCCTGTCAAGTGGAATATATGAAAACAATACAGAAATTAACTGTGGCAGGTGCATTGATAAGCCTCCCAACTCAGGATTTCTTTTCTTTCTTTCTTTTCTTTTTTTTTTTTTTTAAGTTGCAGCACAGAAAGCAGTAGAGAACTCATTGAGAGGTGAGAGCTTCAAGATCCTTCTGAAGGTAACGTCTCAAAGGCTCTGTTAAGGCCAATGGAAACTCCCAAAATTCAGAGATGGTTTCTGACCCAAAATAAAATAATGTTCAGGTCACCGTAATTGGTAGCTCTGGTAGTGGAACTGATCCCAGAATCCACTTTGTAGATGGGTGGTGAGGTGCGGGGGCATTTCCGGAAATGGCCTTTATTAGCTAGCGTGGTGCATGTTAAAAACGGCTGCAGACTCAGGGGCAGCGATGTGGCCTCACAGACACTGGGTTCCTGCAGTAACCTCAGCTGTTTGGAGGAAGGGGGTGGGAGAAGCATCCCTCTGGTTAAAAGCAACTCAGGCCCAGGATAAAGGAAGGGGCATCTCCTTGCTAGGCCTGGAACTGCCCTAGGAAGACAAAGGATCCCTTGGTGGACACCAAGGTCAGTGGTATTGAAAATGGGCAGATTAATGCCCTTTCCTAAAAAAAAAAAAAAAAAAAAAACCAAAAACTATACAGAAGCATATCTACAAAGGAAAAACTTATTCCCAGAATGATTTTTCAAACAGACTCAGTGAGTGCCTCCTCCTCAACTATACGGAAAAGGCTTGGGGACCAGCACACTACTAAGCTACTTAAATTACAGTGACTTAGGACTTGATTATGCTATAGGATGGGCTAAAAGCTTTAATCCCAAACATTAAACATTGCATTAAGTGGTTTAAAGAGACGACCTGCTGTGATCTCTGCTCACCCATGTAAGGATTATACAATTGCAATGCCCTGAATTTCTAATGTTTACCAAAAGCACTGGTAAGCTTCCCATTGAAGATGGATCCCTTAAACGTATAGGGAAACGTAATCTTCCCCCTTCCATATTACATTACAGCAGAGCTCACTTTTGAGGCAGGAGCCTAGAAACTCCAAACTGTGCACCAGACCCTTAATCATCTGGTGGCAAACACCATAATGATGCTCCGGCCACCAGGATCCTCATGGACAGTTAAGAGGACCTTAAGATATGAGTCCGGAGTGCAACTGTGAAGATCCACCACAGAAAAAGACAAAAACAAAACAAAAACAACACACAACACAAAGTCAAATGGTCTATAAAATGGTTCCGGTAATCCCATTTTGCAGAGAATTTTTGTTTTTCATCTTATTTTTCTCACTTGGGCAGAAGATGGAGGCAGTGAGTGGATTGAGCAACAAGGCAGCCAGCCCATAGCTCGCTGAGGGATGACTTGCAATGGATGAAGGAAGCAGCAGGAACATCCAGACATAACCTCAAAACATTTCAATATTGCTTTAGGAAAAAAAAGGCCTCTGTGAGGCTTTCTAGAATGAATCCAAGAATGAAGCTCAGATGAAAGTGATATTCTACACATCAAATGTCTCTCTTGCGTGTGCCTGTGGAGTACATATACACATCTGCATACACAAAACTTACTCAGAGGAAATAGCCTGGCAATTAATTTGGAACTCATGGTTACACACAGATCACAGTTTCTAAACACAATGTTAGTAAAACAAAATTTATTTGTAAAACAGGACCTGTTATATAAAATGGCACACAATTGAGTTATACAAAAATACAAAATTTCTTTCTGATTACAGTGCTAGTTGCGAATGATAATTAGAAAGCATTCCTGGCGGTTTCCAAATAGTTGAGATTGCGAGCAATTGGAACAGGGAGTGGCAAGGGTCCGTGATGCCGGGATGTCTGAGCGAGCAGAACCCAATTTCCAAATTCACGACTTCCGTCAGGTCACTCTGGAGGGACACCTCCTGAAATAGCTAGCTCCTCACAGGTCTTCTGTTTTGATACTCATCTTCCAGATTTTTGCCAATCATAAATTTAGCTCCCAATGTTCCTTAATGTCCCAAATCTATGTGGCTACAAAACAGAAGGTATTCTGAATTTTCTTAGATGATTTGCTCTCTCACCTATTTGGATAATTTTTGTTAGTTACATAATTATATTTATCCCTTTTTGCTGATATAAAATAGTACAATGATACAGTTTGTCAATGTTAGATGTTAACATCTGGAGAATTACTGTTTTCAAAATAGCGAGTTTCACAATGTTGGTTTCCCAGATCTTGCCAAGACATGAGCTCCTAACTGTGTGTTTTCCTTTTTTAAAATAAAATTTCTGATTCTTATTGCAAATATTCTGAAAAATCAGAAATATTACATGAGCTTTGAAAAGAAACCAAGGCATTTTAGCAAATTTTAGCCTAGCTAAAGAACACACAGATACTTAAAGGAAAAAATAAAATTTACCTTTTGCAGCAATTAAAGGTCCAACCCTTTGAAAGGAAGCACATTAGCAAACAGCTGCTTATTAATCCCTACTGACATTAATTGTATGCATTTCCATAATACCGGTCCAATTCACTGTCTAATTCTGGCAGGAGATAATGCTTTCTTTCAAAAGATTCTCCTTCCATGGAATGATAAAATGCTGAGGCTTTTCTTTTTCTGTACAGAGCCTGTATTTAGTGCAATAAGTTTAAAAAATTTGCTCTGAAATATTTACTTTACATTAACAAAAATAGCTTTTTTTAAAAAAATTGTAACAAAAAGGAGTTATCGCATAAACAGATCATGGATTATTCTTAGCAAATTACACTTTTTTTTTTCTCTTAAAGCATTCACCATTACAATAAGCAGAACAATGGAATATTAGCCATTCATATCTGGTAAGCTTCAGGAATAGAAAAATCAAACAAACAAACCAACAAACAAAACCTCATAACCCAGCCCCAAACAAACAAACAAAAACGTTCAACACTTGAAGATCAGAACATTAACCAATTCTTCAGTTAAACATTGTAGAATTCTGGATGCTTCATGAATTGCCAAGGAGAGGAGCACCCTCTGTTCTGTTTTCTAAGTTTACAGCATTTGAATGAAATGCTTATTTAGCCCTAAACCACTGGAATGGTCAATGCTTTGTGTTCAGTATTTCTCTCCCATCTTTATCGCCCCCAGCATTACTTAATCTGCAAGTCAATACACAGACATTTGGAGGCTATATTAACTCATTGGGTGCTCCAGCTTCCTCTCAAATTAGGCACAAAATGTGTGAAAGATGCTATTAAAGTAAAAAAAAAAAAAAAAAAAAAAAAAGACAAACCATAAGAAAAAAGTTTGCATAAGAAAGATCATCTACCCTTTTCTTTTTTACCTACTCTCCTATAGAAGCATTAGGGTAAACTACAAATACCTGAGGAGTTGGTTACTTTTGAATGTTGGCTGACAAATGCATGAGTGATTATGAAACTTCCCACAGGGGGTCCTCGTATGTGGTTCTCAAAGTAAAATGACATGGCTTCTTTGATTGGGGAAAACTGGAGTGATTCCTTATTTCTCGGAAAGCATGGGAAGCATATGCCTAGTCTGGTCCCACTAGGACTTGTTCATCGGGAAAACAAGATCTTGATTTTGATGCACTTGTCAGGGAAATCACCCCTGAATAAACTTTAGACAGAGAATTCGGGACAATCATCTTACCTAATTTAAATAACTAAAGTTAAAATCTCCTCTAAGTCATTAAAAATGTTAATCAGATATGAATCTCAACATTTCCATTAAGACAATTACAATTGAAAACATTAAATGACGGCAGTTGCCTTGTAAAAGCCACCCGTATGAAAGGAGTACATGTTCGACAAAAATAAGCATAAAAAAAGGTATTAAATCCCTGTTCCTTTTCTCTGATTTTGGCTGATTATGTGTGTGTGTGTGTATACATATATGTATACACACACACACACATATGCATATACACACACCCACACACACTCACTCACCCACACACACACACACAGTTATGTGTATATATTGGTTTGGAATGTCAATGGGTTCCGTAAAGGTCGGCTGGGTTCAAGCGGAACTTGCTCCCGATGCCTAGAAAACAAAGTCACACAGAGCATCATCTTAGACAGTTACCGCGAGAAGGAGGTCATAAATGAAGGTACAAATGCATCGATGGTCACAAACAGCAACAAAGCAAAAGGAGCCGAGAGTCCTTCTCCCCTGAGCTGCTGTTCTGAGAAACCTCCGAGCTCTGCAGCCTCTCTGCCTATGCTGCTCGAGTGCCCGGCTTTTCCCTCTCCCTTTCCTCTGTAGATGCTTTCCTGCAGGTGACCAGATGTCTCTTGCTTAAACTTCTCTCTCACATTTGGTAAATTTTCCTAAAACCATTTTCAAAGATTTAGAGAGAGACCTCATAAACCTTCCAAGTTTTCTTCACTAGCAGAATCAATCTCTCTCCCTCTCTCTCTCTCACTCTCTCTCTCTCTCTCTCTCTCTCTCTCTCTCTCTCTCTCTCAAAAAAAAAAAAAAAAAAGTCCAAGAGGAAAACTGGAGTACTTAAACATCCAGTTCAATAATCTCTTATCAAAAGAAAAATTTTAAACCTTATTTTTTTCTGAATATTATTTTATAGGCTAAAAATAAACCCTAAATTAAAATAACCCATAAGGAGGGAGGTAGACAGTGAACTCAAACAGTAGCATTTCTACAAATATGACGAACTAGGTATGCCAGCATTGGAGAACTCTCATTTAAGGGAATAACGTCAATTAAAGCAAGGCAATACAAAGAAGTATACTCAATTGTACCAGTCCCCAAATTTCAGGGGTTATTTCTCAGCTAGTTCTTTAGGGACACATACAAGATGGTGGTGGTAGTATGGGGTAGACTCTTACCAGGCAAACCGTGGAAAAGAGGTAAGAATTAGAGGTACTGATAAGACTTTAATGACCCTGTGAGCACCATCTCACACTGCTCTCCTGAGGAGTGTTTTTCGCCACTTAAACCATCATTCTTAGGGACCAAATACTACAAAGTCTAAAGCGACAGAAAAACAATGCACGTAAAAAGAGGTATTTGGGGACTTGCCATTAATTGCAAGCAATGAACTTATGAACAACAACAAAATAAAAGCAAAACTTGAATGAAGATTTGAATGCACTGTTTGAGTTAAGTGTCATTAATTTAAAACTGAAAGCAATTATAGGAAAACATTTCTCATTTTTTGGCTTCTGGTAGAATGCCACATAACCTAGTATTATTAATTATGAATAAGGGGTTTAGGTAAACTTGCATTCTGGTCTACCACAGCCATTCTATCTTTCCCTCAAGAATACAATACTACATGCCAATCAATTACATGGTCAATCTAGCTAGTCCCAAACCTCCAAATATTTCTCCCTTTCTTTAAATGCTTATCACTGCACAATAATTGAATGGAAACTTCAACCACTGGGAAGACTGAGGGGGGAGAGGGGGAAAGGATGGTTTACATTTTAAGATTTTCTACACCTTTTAAAGTCTTAAGCTTGGAACCTTATTTCCTGAGTAATTAGGACAAGCAAGCAGTGGTGGAAAAGAAATCTTCCTCACTTTTCCATGCCACCATAGGGCTGGCTCAATCTTCACTGCCCTCCCCCTCGGCCTGCGTGAAGTAAGAGTGGTACAGAGAGAGGGGTAGGGAGGCAAGGCACCTGACTGGCGGGATTGCTGACTGGCATCTCTTGCCCATTCAATCTAGTTCTGGCTAATGCACACTTTAAAGTAAGAGCTATATAACCACTAGCTACATTCTTTTACTTATGATCAGAGTGATCTGTGCCTTGGGAATCTAAACATTGAAATTTTGCTTCATAATCATCAACGCTATTAAGAACATATCAAAATAGGTATTGGAAGGGGTTCAGAGAAAAGTGTTTATATCTAGATATTCTGCTAAGACTTTTATTTAGATTGAATATGTGATTATTTTATATATATATAAAATCTTCCTCCACTCCTCTTAAATGAACCTATTTCCTTTTTTACTTTTACATTCTTAAATGGGCTTGTTTTATATTATATAGTTCTTACATTGGAAAACTATGAATCAACCCATTTATTAAAGTATAAAGAAGAAAAGAGAGACTTTACCTCACAGTTTTGGACACTATATGCAATTAGAAGGCAGCTTATTTAAAATTAGTTGCTTAAGGCAATTATATAATATTTAAAATAAACATGCTATTTAAGAACAACACATTTGTAAAACACGTAGTAATTAGACCAATATATGCTAAGAGACATCTGTTGTTATGCAGTGGTGAGAACATCTTTCAGCTTAGGAGTCTCCTTACAATGATTAACTTTAAGGTGCCTTCCCCCATTCTGTCCCCCGACCCCCAAATGACAGTAGAATGTCTGTATCACTGACCAGAGGTAACTTATCCTTCTCACAATTGAGCTGAAGTTGGAGAAGACCAGGTTGTCTTATTGGGTAGAAAATGTGGGTGTTGATGAAAAGAGACTTGTTTGCTACTGAAAAATAGCTTTAGAAACAAAGAAAAGTATAATCCAGGCAACAGAAGAAAAAAGTCAGCCAAGGGGAAAAGGCAGACACATAAACAAACTAATATTAAAAAAAAAAAAAAAATGGAGAGTATGGATTTTAGCAAGCTGAAAGGAACTGCTCTTATCACCTTCCAGAATGACAAAACTCGAACTGTCCATTTGAGTGCACCACCAAATGTTCAGTCCAATGGAAACTAGCCACTGACAGTTACAAAGAAAATTTAAAAAAAAAAAAAAAAAAATGGAAACAGCAATTTCACCTTAGGGACGAGACTAGGCCCTCCCCTGCCATGACCGCTCTTCCTTGTGACAATGCTGTGTTCCTTTCAGCTTACTTTTCCAGAAGGCGGTCTCAGGCGGGACAAGAATTCTGCCATCCAAGTGATGGGTAGACACACAAACAGAAAGAGCAGCACGTCCTGGGTGATGCAGACAGCAAAGGCTTCCCCCGAGGAGGCGCAGTCGGTGAAGACAGAGAGGGAGAGGAAGTGAAAGTGAAACTCGGGGAGGGCGGCCACCTCCTCCTCAGCACCTACCATCGGTTTCAGCTCTCTGGCGTCGGCAGCGCCCCCCTTACCAGCTTCCTTCATTGCTTTCCTACTGTTTTCCACAAACTCCTGCAAAACAGGGACCGAATGGCGAAACTCTTAGGTCCTTTCGCATTCTGAAGAACATTCACATTTTCGACTCAGTACTTACGGGTCAAGGGAGACCCTAAAACAATAGCCATCAATAATAGCAGCAGACACAAGAGTGGCTGAGTGTGTGAGGATGAACTGCAGTCTGTTGGTAGGTAACGTGTGTTTCCATCCATTCACTGTGACAAGCTCACTTAGGAGAGGTAATGTTGGTTCTAGCCCAAAGAGAAGATACTTAACTTAAAAACAAAACTATTTTCCCATGTGGAGAATTTGTTTTACATGTTGTTTTACTTTTTCCCTATCATGGTTAAATGGAATAGCAGAAACCTTTTACTCGATAAGCCTCCTCTTTAAAACAAGCCTAGAAGGTAAAGGAAAGCACTGATACTGTAAGCACAGAATACTGTTTTTACCAAATCATAAGTCAGCTACTTTAAGAAAAGTCTACCTGGACTTGGCTTACTCCATGAAACAGGAAAACGGGGCAACCACTAGCACCCTTGGTCAGAGTATCTGAGATGGGATTGGCGCCCCAAAAAAACGCTCCTCTCCTGTCAAAGCACTTCCTAATACCCTCCTCAATCTTTCAGAGAAAACTAAAAGGAGAAAAACTGGATTTTTTGCTCTGCTTTGATCAGTGGCTGAAAAACAAAAAATAAGCGCTCCTCCTAGATGCTACAATATAATGACAAAAGAGATGCAATGATCATGGGCCAAATTCCACTTTGAAAATGTCCAAAATTTAGTTGATCATGCGCTCGGTAAAAGAGATACTCAGTACCAAATAGGTGAGTTAACTCATTTGATAATCTTGCAATTAAAAAAAAAAATCTAGTTTATTTATTAACAATTTATTTTAAATGAATAAATTTAATTTAAATTCATTCTCCTGGAAGATGACTAGTTATTTTCAAGATCTAATATTGAGATAGTCTTTAATATTATCCACTCTTAAGATAGGAATATTTTATAATTTAATAGTAAGGTGGTATTATTAAAAACCATCTTTAAAGCCCTGGCCAGATGGCTCAGTTCGTTGGGTGTTGTTCCATACACCAAAAGGTTGTGGGTTTGATTCCTGGTCAGGGCACATGCCTAGAATGTGGGTTCGATCCCCAGTTGGGGGTGGGTGGAGGCAACCAATGGATGTTTCTCTCTCATCTTTTTTCTCTCTAAACATCAATAAATATATTCTCAGGTGAAAAAAAAAAAAAAAAGTAAAAGCACCTTTAATTTTGTAGTATCTAGTATTTAAACCATTTAACATAATTTCTAAATTTAAAAAAAGGTTTCAATGAGGTTCTAACATAGGGAAGCTGCAGAGGCTATACATCTATAAAGAATCTGAATGTACCTGTGAAAAGGTTCAGATTTCGAATAATATAAAACAAGACAATCTACCAGTCATGGGTCTGTTCATCTATATTCATTACAAAATGCCTTTCATTTGGCCTGGCATACTTAGGATAATGATTTTTAATGGTGTAGACAGCAATAATACTTAGGAAAGTGGTAGGTAGAGAAAATTCCGGGAGTTACTAACTTCCACCTGGGAACTAAAACGTTTTGTCTTTGAGCTCCACCCCACAGGAAAGTGCACTTATGACTATCAATGGTTCAATGTTTTAATTCTAATTCCAGGGCTAAAAGTCAGGTTTAAAAGTCAATTCAAGTCTGTCTCACTGCAGAGAGCGGGGCAGCAGAATGGAATAGTGTGAGCTCAGGCCTGTTCATGGGTATTGCTCTAGCTAAGTGGATTTTAAATGGTCTCATCCATGCCAAGAGGGTCTTGTTCCGTGCCTCCTCCAAGACCAACCTCATTCGCCAGTGTTCCGGGTTTAACTTTATCAGTCTTTTCATCCCTAAAGCAGTAGAGGGCATTCGAAGTACTTACCATCAGTACTTTATCCATATAGAATTCTCTGCCAGGACTCCCATCATTGTATTTTGTATCAATGGCAAAACACAAGAATAACACATCCACTACCATTTCATAAATGGACAGGAAGCAATGAGCGACTAGGAAAGCAAAGAGGCAGACGATGATGAGAGGCAGCACCCAGACTGTGTAATCTTGCTGGTAGTTGAGCAGCATAATCCCAGCCAAGCCCGTGCTGCAGACTATCAGCACCTGAGGCAGAGAGAACAAAGACCACATGTAACACCCTGCAGTAGAAACCACTATTTCTTCATCGTTGGCAGATGCAAAAGTTTCTCTGCCACTTATATCTGATGGTCAGCATGAGTCCTTTCCATCCCAAATTTAGAAAGTATAACCCATAGGTACCACATACACACAGAGTTATACATGTAGATCACATAATACAAATTTAAAACAATCATCCTTGTTGACATTAAAAATAATCAAGTTTTCCAAACGTCATGCTTGTTTTCTAAAGCTTTCCTTATTTGGCACCTGTGGCAATTCTTGAGATCAATGTACGCCTTTTTTAGGGGGAAAAATTATGCATGTTCTTAGCACTCAGAAAAAGAAAATTACCAACATTTCAGGGTACTGCTACAGATTTTTTCCTAAGCATTTTTACATTTATGAAGTAGTACTGTATAAACAAATCATTAAAAACTCTTCCTTAATATTTATAGTAGCATTATAAATGTTTCATAAATACTTATTCAGCTACATAATTTCATTTTATGGGTGACTTAAAATTTATTTAACAACAACAAAATAACATTTATTTAACCATTCTCCTACAGTTGGACACGTATATTGTTTTCAGATATAAATAATCCTGTAATAAACATCACTAAGAGTCTTTTCATTATTTCAAATAGAATATGGGGCAAATTTAATATAATTTGCGATGAAGTTTAAATTTGGACTATCTGTGAGAAAAGGGTTGCTAAAAACATGCATGAGAATAAAGGAAATAACCAATTTGATTCTTGTCAAGAACCACCTACTCTGATGCCTCACTACCTCATAGTCAACACTTTACATTTTATTTTAGTTGTGTTTTTTAAAAATATATCAATATATCTTATTGATTTTTTACAGAGAGGAAGGGAGAGGGACAGAGTTAGAAACGTCGATGAGAGAGAAACATCGATCAGCTGCCTCCTGCACACCTCCTACTGGATATGTGCCCTCAACTAAGGTACATGCCCTTGACCAGAATTGAACCTGGGAGGGACCCTTGAGTCTGAAGGCTGACGCTTTATCCACTGAGTCAAACCAGTTAGGGCTCAGTTGTTCATTAACCCTATGAATGGTTGATGGAAAACATTATTATCTCATATTATAGACTGGGAAGCATGCTAGCCAACCTACCCAAGGTCAACAGATACCACTCAAATAATGGTCTTACGATGCCAACTTCAGGGCTCTTTCTAGGTAAAAACTCTGAAAATATGTGGATACTGATACAAAGCAGGAATAGGTTATTTTGAATCTCAGACTCTTGCCCTTTATCCGCCTTCGCATCAAGCCTTAAACAACAAAGGAAGAGTCCTCCAGAACTACCTCAGCCTTCCTTTGTCTAGTACTGAGGACAGTCAGATTAAGAATTCTTCTTTTATCTCTTCTTTACTATTTATCAACAACAAAGTGTCTCTCATTCACCATGAACTTAACCGGGAGTTATAATGCATTGGGTAACATACTGGTCAAGCTGTAAAGTGATCCTTCTATCAGATGACTTTAGGGAGCAAATCTGGGTCTGTCCAAGATTTGTAAAACAATCCCCCAAAACACACACACACACACACACACACACACACACACACACACACACGCTCCATCTTTGTGGCCAACTCTTCTTCTTTTTTTAAAAAATATATTTTTTATTGATTTTTAACAGAGAGAAAGGGAGAGAGAGAGAGTAAGAAACGTCGATGAGAGAGAAACATCGACCAGCTGCCTCTTGCACACCCCCTACCGGGGATGTGCCCGCAACCAAGGCACATGCCCTTGACTGGAATTGAACCCAGGACCTTTCAGTCTGCAGGCCGACACTCTATCTACTGAGCCAAACCGGTTTTGGCAAGAGGCAGGATTTAAATCCAGGCAGTCAAGCTCCAGATGCAGTAACCCTAACCACTACACAGACTGTTACTTAATACTACTTCAAAACATGTAAGGAAAAACATAGACAAGTTACACTTAATCACCCCGGGCCTCAGTTTTCCCACCTATAAAATGATAATCACAATGGATCTTCCTTTACAAATCTATTGTGAGGATCAAATGAGCACAATACATATATAAAATACTTAGAAAGCTGCCTAGCACATATTAAGGAATTTATGCATGCTTGCTATATATTGTTACTTTCAATTTTTTTTTTTTTTTTTTTGGTGGGCCAGATGTTTTTTGAAATTAGAAAATTAACTGTACATCTCAGGTAATATACTTGCTCTTACCTTGCCTAGGAATAACATGAAATCCCCGACTGTGTTGATGGCAGCCACTCGCAAAGCATTCTCCACGAGAATGACAAAGGCATCCTTTGCTGAGGTGCAGAAGTTGGTGCTGTTGATAGCGGTGGCTGTGTATGCATTCTGGGCAGAGGCAAAAACAATATTCTCATCAATAAATATAACCCTACTTTGTTAAGATGTAATTAAACATAGCTTGTCACAATATTTCACTATTAAACCCACGGCTTTGGTGAGGTACAAGAGTAAGATTCTGAAGCACAAGAAAATATGAGATATTAAAAAAAAAAAAGTCTGATATGGTAAAAAGAACTTTTCAGTAGATTTAGTTTTGGGCCTTTGAAAACACTGATATTTATGAAAACACAGACTACCTTTCCCATGTCCAGGAACTTCTCCCTTGTCTGAGAAAATCAAACAGAATTTAACCTTGCCTAGATGCCTCAGGTCTGTCACTGGGAATTACCCATGATGCATTAGTACCATTTCAGTGATGTTGTGGAAGCTACACAAATTGTCAAGGCCTCAGATTGCGGTGCTGTTTAATCTGGAGTGCCTACCACCTCCTCCTCGATGCTTTCTTCTCAGCTGTCACTTCTCACAGCTCTTGTAGTGATCGTGGTTTGCTGCCCACTATTTTATACCCCATCCAATCTGGAAGTGGGGTCTGAACTCTCATTTGAGGGAACAGCCCTTCCCCACTGTCTTAACATCTGAGTGGAACTGACACTACCTTCAGTGGTGGCGATGGGCAAGGATGGGTTCAGAAACTGGCATATAAATGAACCAGGGCCCCTGGATGTAAAGGACACTCCCCTGTGGCTTCTGGGAAAAAGAAGTTTCCTTCTTCATCCATAGGTGACCCTGACAGAGCAGCTCTCTCCTTTTCCTGGATGAGGAGCTCTGAGGGTACGAATTGCCATGGATTTTTAAAAATATATATATTTCATTGATTTTTTTTACAGAGAGGAAGGGACGATAGAGAGTTGGAAACATCGATGAGAGAGAAACATTGATCAGCCGCCTCCTGCACACCTCCCAGTGGGGATGTGCCTGCAACCAAGGTACATACCCTTGACCGGAATCGAACCTGGGACCCTCCAGTCCGCAGGCCGACGCTCCATCCACTGAGCCAAACCGGTTAGGGCTGCCATGGATGTTTTGCCAACATAATGAAAAGAGCCTAGAGCTGCTGGAGGTCACAGTGTGAAACTTAGGGTGAGGCGAACACCACGCAAGTCAGAGCAGAGAGAAATCAGATCCCTGCACTTGGTGACAATTTTTGACATCATTAGGAACTAGCCAGATTTCTGGGCTTTTCCGTTGCAGAAGCTCATACATTGTTAAGAATCTCTACCCTCTCCTGCCACTCCCTCCCCCTTTCTCACTCTCTCTCTCTTTTTTAGGTCAGACTGAGCTGGCTTTCTGTCCCTTGTAGCACTGAGTCCCAGATGACATACTTTTATTCAATTATACCAGCATCTGCTGCCCCGTGTCCTCTGTGACCCACTAGTCACAGAATGATTTCCTCCCTTCTCTTTTACATTACATTTGAGAAGAGCATTGACATTTTCTGGGAAATGTGAATAAGTACTAGAATGTCAAATATGTCTGAGCCTTAGGAAAGTCTATGAATTTTGTGACAAAAATGTTTGGTCTGAGGAATTGTTGGTTTAGTGCCAACTCAAGAAATCACTGGTGGGTCCCAAATCTTCCAGTGGCCAGGAGTTGGCTGGGCAGGAAGGAAGGGCTGATTCTACACTAAGCATGTCAAACTTGCGGCCCCTGGGCCACATGCCTCGTTTATTTGGCCCATGTTAGCCTTTTGAGTTTGACATGCCTACTCTACACAGTGCTGTCTATAAAGTTTCAACACTGAGCTAGAGAAAGACAGTCTTTAATTTCTGAATGTTCCAACTGAATGCTTGTTAGTTAGTAGGAACATGGTATGGAGATGAGGTTTGACTCATCAAAAATTTAATTTGCCATTATATGATTAAATTCACTGATTAAAAATGCAGAGCATTTGAGGGCCAAGGAAGAAGTACTGGACAGTGTAGAGGCTACTTGAGGTTCAGACACTTTTTTCAGAAATGGAGCAGTAGGAAATTACCTGCTTTTTTGAGAAACACAGTATGATTTTAACATATGAAATTCCATTACACAGAATGGGGTAATTGCTTCTCAGAATATATGACAATATTATGTTTGCAGGTCATTTTATCTCAAAAGCTAATATATACAGTATGTTAAAGAAATCATTTCGTTAAGTTTTTCTTAGCATCCATTTGCTGCTTACTCTCTTCTATTGTTATCTCACTGTTTTTCTTATCAGTTAAGAGACTGCAGGCACCAAAGAGTTAACTACCTAACTGCAGGGGCCCACATTTCTTCATTTTTACAAAGCTCCCTTTGAAGCATTCTGCTAAATGCCTCCATGACATCAAAATAACCATATGTTTGATCCCGTGCAATAGTAACTCTGCTGAAAAACCATGGAGAACTGCTTTCGTCTGAACAATTCTCAAAAAAACCCAAACTAGCTCTCAGTTCTCACCAGTTCCCTATGTCCTTCCTAAAAAAGCACACCCACTTAGCAATTTATTCTAAAGCAAGGGTCCTCTAACGATTGTGCATGGGCCAATTTTTGCCTGCTGCCTACTTTGTAAATAAAGTTTTATTGAAACATAGCCATGCTCATTTGTTCACATGTTGAATATGGCTGTTTTCATGCTACCATGGCAGAACTGAACAACTGTGAGGGACTATATGGCCCACGACACCAAAAATGTTTAATCCCCTTATTGTAAGACAAGAGGAAGAGACCAATGAACCAGTTACAGTCGTCCCTCGGTATCCGCAGGGGTTTTGGTTCCAGGACGCCTCATGACACCAAATTCCGACCAGGCTCAAGTCCCTTAGTATTTGCATATAACCTATGCACACATCCTCCTATATACTTTAAATCATCTCTAGATTTCTTATAATATCTAATACAATGTAAATACTATGCAAAGAGTTGTTTTACTGTATTGTTTAGGAAATAATGACAAGGAGAGAAAAAGACTGCACATGTTCAGTACAGATGCAGCCATCACAGGACTAACCACATAGTACAGGTCAGCAACACCATAGCACCCTTCCCCCCCATGTTTTCCATCCATGGCTGGTTAAATATGCAGATGTGAAACCTTTGGATATGGGACACACAGATATGTGAGGTCAATTGTATTTAATGGTTTTTTGGAGGAAAATCCCCTATGTCGTATTAAATATATAGATGATGCTTTCTGAAGTATAAAAAGCATTATAATGTCAAGAATCAAGGTCACTGAACAATCCATTTAAACCAACTCCGTAATGTCTTAAATCCTACCCCCTCAAGGTCAGACAACTCTCTTAATTATGCGGTTCTCCCTGCTGCAGTCAGAGCGCGGCTTTCCTTGAAAGGAGACAAAAGCAAGAGAGAAGCCACCACCTGCAATTTCTCCCCTATCATCACCGACCAGCTGCCTCCAGGAGCAGGCCCAACACCTCCAACGTAAACTATAAAAGCTTTCTCGTTGCCCTCATTAGTGTTCCGGAGAGTCACTTTACTTGAGAACTATTATTATTCCACCTCTGCTTCTTCTTTCTTCTCTCTGGACGCTGCCCCACCCATCCCATCTACTTTTATTCCGAGCAGAAGGCCTTTTATTTGTAGACATGGAAGGAGGCAGTGATTTCATTTCTTTACTTCTCAATTCCAGGGTTGGATGGGCTCATAGACATTTCCTGGAAATATTCCTGTAGATCTGTGCGTGCAACCTAACTGAAAACTGAGGGGGTGTTTTACGAGTTTCCTCCTACACCGGAGGCAGTTAGATGAGCTGCATGTGATCCACACAAGTCGAGATGATCTCTTCAGGAAGAAAAATGTGCTACGGATCACAGCAGGTCAATAGCATTTCCCTCCGCTTCTGTACTTCTTAGTCTAAAGGGATTCGTGTGACGGCTCTCAAGAAATCCAGAGTCCTTGCAGCTTCCCCTGATAGCCTTCCTGATCTGGGCTAACCCTCCCAGAGGGGCATCACTGATTAACATTTCGCTCCTGCCCAACCTCAGCTCAGGCAGGACAGTGGCCTCCAACTAACGAACTCCCAGCGCAAGCCAAAAGTTGGTCACCCTCCAGGGATCTTTTTACAAGGATGCCTACTTCCGAAACCAGTTTGGCTCAGTGGACAGAGCTTCGGCCTACTGACTGAAAGTTCTCAGGTTCGGTTCTGGTCAAGGGCATGTACCTTGGTTGCAGGCACATCCCCAGTGGGGGGTGTGCAGGAGGCAGCTGATGGATGTTTCTCTCTCATCGATGTTTCTAACTCTCTGTCCCTCTCCCTTCCTCTCTGTAAAAAATTGATAAAATATATTTTTAAAAAAATGAGATACAAGGATGCCTACTAGCCCACGTGGTCATTGGTCACATTTCTGTGTGACATGATATAGTGAAAGCAGTGACCATGTGGAAGGAATATGAAAGGTCAGAGGTCACCATGCAGGTAGCTCAGACCTGTGTGGCCATCTGTCCCAGAGCTCAGCTTCCACAGTCTCACACCTTCTTTCCTTTCTTCACTTAATTATCTAGAAATTCTCTTAAAAGTTTAAAATCTTACATAGTAACTCACGTGATAAGGGCAAGCTAGTCAGCAATGGCAGGAAAAAGTAAATAGGATGTGTACTCCTCTATGTACGGATCATTATCAATGAAATAAGGGAAAAGGCAATTACAATGATCCCTTTCTTATTTCGAGTGAGGGGTGAAAGGGGCACAAAATCAAACTTAAACCATAGATTTCATTCAGTTTGGTTGTAAGTTTTTATACTTTTTAGGGGTCATCAGAATTAAGCTGATGTTGCAAGTATTAGTTAAAAGAGGTTGGCTTTAAAACCACTTGTCTTAGCTTACAGCACGATTCATGAAAATTTGAGATGTTTACTTATTCTCTATAATAAACTATAACTTAGTGTTCTTTATGTTGCACAAAACGTGTGTATATTTATACAAGAGGCAGTGTAAAAATTAAGGGAAGAGCTGGGTGAACTTAGATTTGAAAACTTCCTCCACCTCTAGCTTATGCGATTATTTGTCATGAGATGCCCAGTCTCAATTTTGTCATAAAAAAAAACCAGGGGAAATGAGCCTTCCTTATGGAGTTATGGAAAGTGGTAATATACATAAAGTGCTTACTATAGTATCAGCTAGTGGTGCGCAAAAAAATATTTTTAACTTCCACTCATACCTATAGAGAACAGCTTTATAATCCGAAGAGCTTATCAGCCAGAGCAGATGCTCTCCAGTGTGAAATGTACTACCTTCACACAGTGCCAGATAAACCAAGGCCTGCGCAATCCGATGTCCAAGAGAAACAGATCCTGGTTGTAACAATCTCTCTACATAAAGTGAATCCTACCTGTTAGATTAGATATATAATCACCTTCATGTCCCATTAAGATAAGCACCTACAAAAACAAAGAGCGGCTCACAGTTCACTGTTTATTTGTAAAACTAACACCTATGCTGCAAATACTAAGTGGGTCATTGAAAATATCTAAAGCTCTTTTTTGAAGCCAACTAACTGTATTTCCCTGTGCGGTGTGGCAGTGGAGCATGGTTTAGGATTAGGAATCTCCTATTGTGCTGCAAAACGACTCTGGCCTACTCTTCCTCCATATCAATACTCTTCTTTATTATTATCCCCTAAATTCTTTAAAGCAGAGGCAGCAAACTGGTGGCCCATGAAAACTGACATTGTGTGTCCTAAAGACTTATTTGCTCTGGCCCACTCAGAGTTTTGTTGTTGTTTTTTTAAATTAAAGAACCATGGCTAGAATAGAAAAATTCTTAGGAAAAATCAAAGATAAAAGGATACGAATTAAGACATAAGAAATAAATGTCTTTCCCGAGATAGGAACCCTAATATTTTATCCATGTACTACAATTAATTAATAATGAGCTTTGGTAAGTGCATGTGCTACTTTTAAAAAGAATATGATTGAAATAGAGATACTTGATCAAGGCACAATGTACAACACCATGAGAAAACCAACACCTTTCAAGTAAGCTCAATCCTTTTATCTTGGAAGAAGAAACGACAAACCTATCTTTGAAAGTGAATCTTAGAATTATTTTTAAAATATTTTACCTGATTTAAATAATTGAGGCACTTTTCAAGACACCAAAGGCAACAAATGCAAGATTTCAACACACATCGAGCACAGGCATTTTCCTGGAAAGGAGCAAAAGTTGAAATAATTGTTGAAAACTCAAAGAATTACACCATCATATAGAATACTCCAAATGTTAGAAAAATAAACAATATTAAAAGCAAAAACTATGTTTCCAAGCTTCCATACCCACCCACCTCTTCCCTTAAAATGTACTGATTGAATTATTTTTAATCAGGTCAACATTTATTTAGTACCTATTGCATATGAGATATAGTGAGGTATAGAAGACCAGCAAGGAATTTACAATCTAGAAGGAGAGAAAAAAATGCTAAATACACAAAAAGATTAGAATCAGAATCTGACATAGGTACTAGTGCTATGAGAATGGATAAGAGAGAGAGACATCATTTGCGAGATGGGAGGAATCAGGGAAGGTTTCTTGGAAGAGGTGTCAATGAGCTTAAGCCATGTTCACAGGCATGTTATTTCCACTGTTGAGGAGAGGGAAGAGGTCCTACAGAGGAAGGTGTTGAATTGACACAGAGGAAGGGACATTTTTGGAGATGGATTTTGCTTGAGCATATGGAGCGCAAGGGGGGTGAGGGCGAGGGAGGAAGGGCTGGGTTCCACTTTGTCAGGAATCTGAAGAAAACAATTGCAGCTTTGGATATGACATCATTGGATGCAGAAGTGAGGTCTGGAATGTGCCCATGGAAAGTCCAAAAACGTATCTCCCCCTTACCTTTCCTTTCAGCTGACTGTGAATGTACATAAGGATCATTCGTGGAATCTTGACTAATGTGATGATGAAAGATCCTTTGGCCACAGTACCAAGGTGGTAACGGACAAGGCGATTCACTGATGCCAAAATAGGTGTAAATGGCAAATTCCTCTTGTCCCTATTTTTAAAATGACCAAAACGACAATTAAAACAGAGCCTGGGCCAGGAGGGAAACAGGAATGTTTGGAGTGAAAAACGGGTTCACTTTTCTTATTGGAGGTTTACAACAAAAATGTCAAAGTAATATAGTATAACTAATATAAACACATGTACCATATAAAATTAATGTGTCATTTCTCTACAGTAGTTTCATGGGTTTCTAAAGCTCTAATATTTTAAGTTATATTTAACTGTGCTTTGAAAGCTCTTGGTAGTAAATACTTATGATGTTAATTGTACAATCAGAAAATGGAACTTAAAAAGATGTTCAACCTGAACCTGGTACCTCATCACAACAGAAACAATAGGCCTACAGTGGGTATTCAGTTCTGCAGTCAGGAAAGGGAGCCACACAATTGCTTTGATCCAAACAAATTAAAGAAGCTTGTTTTCCTTTGATGGACTTTCATATAAAGCCAAAGTACATAAGGCCCTACCACAAGGTTCATTCTTCTGTTAAATATAATTTCTGTTATATCAGAGCCCTCAGTTCTGATTCATTTTTTAGAAAGTTTTAGAAAAGTGCAAAGAATAAAATAGCAACCTCTCGTTTTCCTACCTCTCAGAACGATCAACTATCACATTTTGTCATGTTCACTTCCAATTACTTCTTAAAGAAATGACAATCTGACAAGCTTCAGTTCCATTCCCTTCAGGCACAGGCACAATTGCTTAGCTGATCTTAAGCTGTTGGACACGTATGAATTCTCACCTAGTAAAATAGTATGTCACCACCGCTCCAGCCACAGTCATCTGCTGACAGGCCAGAATGAATTCACTGATCCAAATCAGGCCCACCACATGGTACCACCACATGTACTGCAGAGGCCCAGAGACCTTGAACTCCACAAAGCCTCGGTCATTCTTCACAGCGCTGCCTGGGAAAAAGCGAGGAAGGAAAGAAGAGTCACATAAAGCTGAAACCACAAATATGACTACTTAATTTAAGAGATTGATTTACTTTCCAAGAACAGATCCTTACACTCAAACCACAAACTTATATTCACAGTGCTATTTCAGTAAGGGACAAATATAATTATCACTTGAAAAGTTGTGAAGCCAAATATTACCCAGTTAAGCATTTTGTTTTCCCCAAAGCCATGATATATCTATATCTATATCTAAATCTATATCTATATATTTATATATAGATATATATATGTGTGTGTATATATCTATATCTATATATATAAATCTATATGTCTATCTAAATCTGATAGATACACATATAAATATATGCCAATACACACATATATATATACTCAGTGACTGGAATGATAGAATGACCGGAACAACCAGAATGACTGGAATGACTGGTGGCAATGTGCAGTGTAGCAACCAACCAGCCTGATCTGGGCCCCAATCAGCACCCTCTGACTGGCCCCCAACATCCTGATTGGGCGTGGGGCCAGCTGCCAATAGCCTGTGGCCACTCCTCCTCGCCGGCCCTGTCCCTTATTGGCCCCCTCACCCTGGTCAGGGGTGGGGTCAGCGGGCCAACTGCCCTTGGCCCCTCCCCTATATATATATATAATTGGTTCTGTTTTCCAAAGCTATTACTTGTCTAATAATTACAGACCTATATTCTTAGCAAGGTACAGAAATTCATATTCTATTCAATTGAAAACGGAATATGTACTGAAAAGTCAGAGAAATTACCTACAAGTGTACTAACCTTATACTTCTCCATTTAGATGTAGCCTTTGATGTAAAGCATGGCTACAAGCAAATCTGAGAGTCTATGAACTGAATCATCACTAGGAGCTCTAGCTAAATTCTAGTCATTTCCAAACTAGAAAATCCCAAGGAAGCAAGTTGAGCTTTGGCTCTGAGTTTTAAGGCAATTCCAAAGTGACACTACGTTCATTCTTTCATCTTGGAATGGATCCAAAGGTCTGAGGGACTAGAGGAGTTTATTTCAAACCCATGACCGTCTCAAACCAGGATGCAATTTCAGGCCTTATCTGGCTGACACCCACTTGGCTAGGATGATAAAGCTCATGATTAGAAAATGGGTTACTGAAGAACCATAGCCCCTGCTAGTTCTGGTGGCTATTAGAACTTAATCAATATCTGAAGACTTATATCTCTTCGATGCTTTAAATACGTTAATGTGAATCAGATTCATCCCTAAGAGAAAGAAGCAACATGTCTTCTTACCAGTAGTGCCAAGAAAAAGAAGTGTCATGATCCAGTACGCCCAAAACAGGACCAAGGCAAAGAAAGTCCAAAAGGGTTGGAAGACTAGCAGTGGCAAGTGAATGAAGACCTTGCCTGCCACGTGGAACAAGGCGATGGTGAGAGCAATGCGTTTGCGCATAAACAACATGATCAGGAACAAGATAACCTGTGTGGGGAGAACAGAGGGAAAGGGGTTAGTTACTGTGTTAAACAGTGAAAACTGAAACTGGGCAATGTTGGAAAGTTTTACTGTAACACCTTCATTCTAAATCGTAGAATTTTCATTCTCTAAATCCCAGGAATACTTTATCGGTCTGTATCTCTCTTGCAGCACATACCATTTTCAACGGTATAATGAAAATGTCCTTTCAAGCTAAATAAGAAGACTTCTCAGTTTCTTATTAGTAAATCCTAGAATTTGTCTTTTTCTTTCTCCACTCATTATCAATCAAAATGTGTGGTTTGTTAGACAGGATGAGACACCTCCTTTATTTGAGTAGTGCTGTGCTTGTCACTTTGAAACACAGGGAAGCAGCCCTGGCTGGTTTTGCTCAGTGGTTAGAGCATTGGCCTGTGGACTGAAGGGTTGCAGGTTTGATTCCAGTCAAGGGCACTATGGTTGCAGGCTCAATCTACAGTGCTTTTCAGGGTATGTACAGGAGGCAACCAATTGAAGTGTTTCTCTCACATCGATGTTTGTCTGTCTCTCCCTCTCCCTTCCATTCTTTCTAAAAAATCAATGAAAGAAATATCCTTGAGTGAAGATTAACAACAAAACAAAACAAAAAAAAAAAGAAAAAGAAAAAGAAAAAGAAAAAGAAAAAGAGAGGAGCGGACCACATGCCATGAGCACAGGAGCACTGGGGGTATCTGGGCCTCATCTCCCACTTAAGGCAAAAGCTCCTTAAGAATGTAACCATGCCAGATTCACTCTTTGTTCACCAGACTCCATCCTCCTGCCCTGGTATAGATAATTGAGCGTAAAAGATGATTAATAAATATTTGCATTATAATTACAAACATATATGTTTGCACCAATGGCTTTATTTATTTATTTTTGTTTCTAATGCTCAATATAAAGCTTGGGCCTAGCCAGTGTGGCTCAGCAGTTGAGCATTGACCCAGGAACCAAGAGGTCACCAGTTCGATTCCCAGTTAGGGCATATGCCTGAATTGTGGGCTCGATCCACAGTAGAGGGCGTGCAGGAGGCAGCCAATCGATGATGTTTCTATCTCTCTCCCTAAAATTAAAAAATACTTAAAAAAAAAAAAAAAAAAAAAAGCTTGGGATTATACCTAGAAGTGGAGGAAGATGTCTTTTTTCTTTTTTCAGAGAGGAGAAGGAGATGAACCAAAGATATGCATATAGATGATTTAACCCCATGTTAATTTGTAATTTTATTGTACAGGTGCTAAGTAGCAAAGCTCACCTATATTTTTGAAATAATGTTGTTAAAAAGAAAAGTTCACAAGGAAAAATGGGAAATAATTAGTAAACAAGTAAATGAAATGATGAGGTGACATTTCTTATACATATATTAAATATATATTAAATATATTAAATATATATATTTTTATAAATATATATATATATTTTTTTATTTTTATTTTCTTTAATTGATTTTTTACAGAGAGGAGGAAGGGAGAGGGATAGAGAGCTAGAAACATTGATGAGAGAGAAACATCGACCAGTTGCTTCCTGCACACCCCCTACTGGGTATGTGCCTACAACCAAGGTACATGCCCTTGACCGGAATCGAACCCGGGACCCTTCAGCCCGAAGGCAGACGCTCTATCCACTGAGCCAAACTGGTTTCGGCTCTTATCATATTTTTTATAGTAAAAAGAAAGGCTGTTTAAAAAAGTAACTACATTATCTTGTGACAATAAGAAATATGTTCTACTAGTAAATAATAATGTAAATATTCTAGGTGAAAATCCTCTTAAAAAGCAGTCTGTGCAGTAGCACTCATCAATTAGGGAAGCCAGCTGTGGGACAGAGATTTTATCTAATGGAGATCAAGGTTAGGCATGCCATAGCTAGAGGTAAGTTTCTCCTCCGTTAATGATCTCCTGTAAATAAAACCATAAACCAGAACCCATACTCACAGTGAACACTGTAGCTGAAATGGCATAGATGAGGAGGGCCCGAAGATTGTCTTCAGCTATCTGAAGCTGCTCAGGAATAATTGATTCTTTGGGAGACTTCCTTTGTTTTGCATATAGCCACCATAGTACACCTGTGCCACCTGGAGACAAAAAAAATAAAAAAAATAAAATTGTTTTTGCAATAATTAGCATCCGAAAATGTGTTGACAAATCCTCAATTTTCTGGATCCTTCCTATGTATCATCATGTGACTAGTGCAGCACCAATCCACTTGGCTGGGAGGTGCATGGCTGTAACTTTTTTGCCAGTCTAGGGGGAGCTCCAATTACTCCACTGCACCTTCCATAGTAGACACTCACAAATCCTTCAGTACATCGAATACACTTCCTTCAACTGTAATGATTACTAACTTTGAAGCTGAGATAGATAGATAACCTAACCTAACCTAGTTACAAAGAGAGCCTCAGCATCGGTTTAAGCTAGAGATCCTAGAGGGAGCAAGTAAGGGTCATAGAAATCAGCAACGAAGACAAGAAAGACAAAGATCTTCTCTGCGAACACATCGGTCACCCCAGCACCGAGTGATGCAGCGGATGAACTATTTGTATAATGAATAAATGAAGATCAAAAAAGTAGTTCCCACCAAAGGTGAAAACAAATGCAGAAAATTTTTGATAATGGTGGGTGCTAGGGATGGAAACTTTTATCTCCATGGCTGGTTCAAAGATTCTGAGAACTGGACTGAAGACAGAGGCAAACCCTTCATTCAACCCATTCAGCAAATATTTTGAGTGTCTAACAGCATCTCCTGTTCTAGGGGTTGGGATAGAGCAGTGAACAAAGCCAAGTCCCCACCCTCAACCCTCATGAAGCTTCTTACATAGCAATGGGGAAACATAAAAATAGGGGGAAAAGTAAAAACACAGCATGTAAAGTCCAAGAACAAAGTCATCTAGTAAGGCGGACAGAAAGTGCTGGTGTTGGGAAAGCACTATAATTTTATATAAGATAGATAAGCAAGGCCTCACGGGTGATGGATTTGAGCAAGAGAAAAACAGGAAGAGAAAAAAAAAATCTATGAAACTAAGAAAAGAGTGTCCTGAGCAAGAGGTAAATTCTAAAAAAGAAGATATAGAATGTAAAAATTAAGAGTTTTATTTTCTTCTCTATATTTCTACTTTCTACCATGGAAATAGTTAAATACCATGAGTAGTTATCACATTTATAAGTGGGAAGGGGGAAATAAAAAAAAAAAAAGACAAACACAGAAGGCCCAGAAAGTATCATGACAAACAATAAACAAAATAGAATGTCAATAGACAGAAAAATGATAATGAAATTTTAAACACACACACACACACCCCAAAACAAAACAAAACAAACAAACAAACAAACAAAAAACACACACACAAAAAAAACTTATTCTGCCAGAAACACTTTTCAAACAGAAAGAACTTCAACATCTTTCAATGGCTGATTCAGGCCTTTACAAAGTGCCAGATAAAAGGAAAAAAATTCCTTTACTTGCTTGGCAGAGAACATTGAAAGAATCAAGTGAAAATTAAAGAGCCGGAAGCCAAACAGAGCCTCGACTGCTGTCTTTTCTCTTGAGTTCTTCCCCCTGCTCTTCCCCAGCCCCCCCCCCCCCAAAAAAAAATTAGCTCCTTTAAAAAATAATCTCCATTTGTCAACTACCTCATCTTTTTATTTGATTTATTGATCTCAGCATGACCTAACTTCAATGTAATCTACTTATCAGTCTTTTTTTACAGTGTAAATTAATGCAAAGCAGACATTAAAAAAAAAAAATATTCAAAGTAGTTCCAAACTGAGGCAGTGTCAGAAGCAAGCTTTAATTCTCAGTTCTAATTACTGAAAAACAAAGAAATAAGCAGCTTACCAAGTGACCCCAGGATGACCAGAATTGTCACGATCCACACAAGTACTCTTGATATATACCTGATTATCACCATCAAAATCATGGATAGAACTGCAGGGAAGATAAATAGAGAACATGTAGAATATTATTTGGAAAACACTAGAAAATATAAAGATAAATTCTTTCGGTTGTTTTCTCCCATGGAAATCATTGGTTGCTATTGACAAGTTCGTGATCCCAATATTAGGTGACAAAGGGAACAGGTTGCTTTTGCACTCTGACTTTGGTACTTGTGCCACTTGAAACCAAAGGCACCTAACGGTGGTGTATACACACAGAAAAGAATACATGCAAATGCACATGGTGACTCAAAAACAGCACACAACTGTTGTGGATTCACCATAGAAAGGCATCAGAACTCACATGCAAACACACATGCAACACACAAAGTGCAGAGAATGACATGTCATGTTGGTGACCAGAAAAATTCTTACATGGAGAGAGAGAGAGAGAGAGCAATTAAATTAGGTGCTACACTTCCTTGAGCAATTTATACATTTTAGGACCAATTTCTCTGATGGTTGGTCAATAAACTAGATGGTATTTTATCTTTTTTTTCTGATTGTTTCTCCTCTGAAATTCCAAGAGATGGTCTGACCCTATGGGATAATATCCTGAAGCCAAAATTCCTCTGGCCTCATTCCTCAACTGGGGTTTGAGCAAAGTTTGAGTTATTTAGTTAACCCTTCTACCCATCCCCAGCTAAATTCCAACATGCTAAACTATTGAGTAAAAAATCTCAAAAAACAAAGTGGGGGGATTTAGCCAATTTTATGGGGAAATTTGTTGTTGAAATTATAGTTTGTTCACCTTTTAATTATCTAAAGGCCCAATTCAAAAACAAATAGACAAAGATCTTAAGCCTCAAAAGAGAAGCATTCTAAGAAAAAGCTGGAATTCCAATGACTTAACATTATTATCACTATTTTTATGGTTTAAAAAAATTTTTTTCTTGGTGAATTATTCAACTATTTAAGAAACCAAATAATCTGTAAGAATAAAAGCATAATATGCTAATTAGACCAGACAGATGAACGACCTTCCAGACATCCTCTGGATGACCTTCTGGACAAAGCCGGGGCTGATGCAATTTTCGTGCATCGGGCCTCTAGTTTTTATATAAAACCAGGCTAATAGTCAAGCTTCAATGGGCCATTCACAAAGCCAAAAAAATTAAGATCTGAGACTAGGTAACATTACTAGGGTACTAACTTTTGCAATAAGTATACAGGAATCAAAAATAGATGGAAGCATTTCAATATCATAGAAATAGCTTTTCATATGGACAACCTTTTTTCAACTTTAGTCAAGTACTACCCCTAAGCAAAAAGAAAAGAATCTCTAATGACAAGAGGGAAATACAGCTAGTCTTCTTGATGACTATACTTGTTAACAGGCATAAATATCGTTTTATGTAAAAAATGAAGTGGTTGTTTGGTTCCTACAAGTTTCCTTCTCCCTTATTAAAAAAAGTCTATACATTCTAATATAGCTACATATAGTCCTGTGATAATATATGGTGTTTACATCTTGAAAATAATAGATTTATTTGATTATATTGTCTACTTTTTGATCATAATACTCAATGGCTAACAAGTGGAGATTTTCTAATTTTCCCAGCAATAGAGTGATATTATGACCTGTTGCATGGGGGATGAGGAGGGTTAAATACTTCAAAAGTAATCAATCAGAAATCTATGTTCTTTGATGGAAATATATATAAAAATATGTGGCCTCTTTTTATAAGCAAATAAACCAAAGATTAGATTCATAACTAAAAACAAAGGGGCACTGATTTGTTAAGAGAAGCCTCCTGCTATAATGTTAGAGGTTATTACAGACTTAGTAACCAAAGTTTGGAGAAAACACTAGTTTTCTCCAATGAGAGGAAAAGAACAGAAATGAGTTTCAGATATATATATATATATATAACTATATATAATCTGAAACATTTATCTTGGCTATGGGAAGTGAAACATTTTACAAGTATCCCCAGTTGTATTCATATTTTTGGTTAAAAGACAAAACAGTCTTCTGCTGCAGTACTAAGCAATAGCTAATAATGAGAAAAACAATTACCTAGTGATAACAAGCAAAGTCCCAATATAATTTCTTTGCTGGCCATTACTCCACTAATCAGCCTGTGTAAGACACTATTGTCACTGACAAAGGTGATCAGGGCCTCTGCAAACTTGGCATAGCAGGAAATGTTCACAGGAGCACAGCGATGGAAGAATGGAATAGGTGCACTGGTGACACAAGAAAAAAAAAATCAGAAAAAAAATTACTCCTACTTAATATAAATGCCACATCAAACACACAAATGAAAGGTGAATGTGACTGCAATACACTCCACCCTCCACACGTCATATGGGAGCTAAGAGCTGTGAGCTTAATGCTATGAAGATGGCTGTCATGGGCAGTGATGCAACTCTTACCACAAACCTTATCAAAGAGGGTGGAGTGCATGTTCCAACAGAAGACATTACCCTCCCCTTCTGAAAAGAAATACACACACATATACACACACGTACACACAGATACAACCTCCAGAAGCAAACCTAAACCCTTGAACTCAGCCTGCACATCTATCAATCAAGGGGCAGATGACAACACTTACAAAAGGTTCCTTCATTGAACTGAAAATGAATTTTTGCCATAAGCTATTTAAACATAAAGACACACATGGGCTTTTGCTTGAAATGTGCCCCTATTAATGGAATGGTCTCCTTTATCAGAATGACATACAAAACCTTAGATTTAAAAAGATGCTTGGGCACAAGCTTAGGAACTCATGTAAACTAAGTCATACTGAGGCATGAGCATGACTTAATCAGCATAATATGCAGCTATGTAAAACAATAACCATGAATACTCATGTATGGAAATAAGGATAATGTAAGAGCACAAAGGGGAAATATAACCAAAAATGAATCAGAACAAAAATATAAACAAATGAAAAAATCTCTATTTGGTAGTATTATGGGATTTGGAGTTATTTGCTTTCTTTTTATATGTTTTTACTTTAAGATTATTAGTGTCCCAAAATGAGGTAATCTGCTGCTTCAGGCTTGTATGGACCGCAGTTTTACTTGTGAAGGAACATAGCTAAGTGTGCACCATGGCATTAATCAGGTTTGTTATTAACATGGTTCTACTTTAGCTTCTGAGAGGATGGTATATATCTACTCACTAAGAGATTTTAAGGAAAGCGCTATGAATATGCCCTCAGCTGAGATTTCTTTGGATTCTAAGACAGCTCCATGGGTGTATCAATGCACGAATACACACTTATGTGTGCATTAAGTTAGATTTTAGCCATTGCTAACGTAAATCCCACATCTTCAGAATTATTTGTAGGACTGTTAGTCACACTTCTAAGATACCATTTTGACTAGAATGATAGAAGTATGTCCTTATTCTTGGTTGGCACTGTATTTGAGTCAAATCAGTAGAAAAGAGTACATGGTTGAGCATCAGATTCTAAGTTTTCTCATCTCTGCAAAGCAACTTTGTATGACCACAAGCAAAATACTTTCCTTTCTCAAGTGTTTATCAATAAGCAACACTGGGAGTCAGAATAAGCAACGTCTTCCATAATGGTAAACTTCATGGAATAAAAACAATATAATTTTAAAGATCTTGCCTTACTTTAGTTATGCTTCAGTAAAATGTATCCCAAAATGATGTGACAATTTGCCATGAATGTTTATTTGTAAAAATTTGCCTCTTGTGACCAATGGGTGTATCTGTGTATACCTCTAAAATGGTGTTAGTAATATAGTTTTAGTGAAAGTTGATGCCAAGGATTTGATATTTTGGCAGAAATTGCAGAAAGCTGAAGCATTCTGAGTAATGCCTGTATTATGGGTATGCAAATCATATTGTGTGTTTTTTTCACCAAAAGTTGTTTCACTAATGATATACAAAGATGTTAAATTACAGAATACTTTTAAATGAGATGGACTTATAAGAAAAAAGATCAAATAAGATTAACTATAAATTCCTAAGTCAATAGAGGCTGAGTTAGGGGAAAGAAACCTTTAAACTAGTGACTGTTGGGACCTACAACTGTTTTTCATTTTTGTGTGTATATATGCACGGTATTTTTTTCCTGATGCTGTCTAGATACTGTTACTACCAGGTTAATGTCCCCAGCAAAGGAAGTCTAACCCTCTGTTCAACTGAGGTTCTCTAGCCTTCAAAACTAAAGTCCTCTTGGGTCCATGATTATATACATCTCACTTGTCTTATTACCCCGTAATCTCTGAAGCAGCCTCTGTTTCAGTCACTTGCCTCCAATCTTAAACATAAAATAGATCCATCTTAAGGGAACTACCGATGACTTTTTCTCATACTTAATTCCCAACACTTGTTGCCCGTGCCTTTTTCCTGTTTCCCTTTTCCTGTCAGATAACCATAATGAACTTGATTCCCTGGCCAGAGGTGGCTCTACCTACAACTCCCATATCCTAACAGGATGCTTTTAAAAAACATAAATTTTTTATTGATTTCAGAGAGGAAGGAAAAGGGAGAAAGAGATAGAATCACTGATTGGCTGCCTCCCGCAGGCCTCCTACTGGGGATTGAACCTGCAACCCAGGCTTGTGCCCTTGACTGGAATTGAATTTGGGACCCTTCAGTCCACAGGTTGATGCTCTATCTGCTGAGTCAAACCAGCAACATGTTGATGTATTTTTAAACTCAAAGAAACACACACCATTTTAAAAAGAGAGCGAAGCCTGTGATAAAGGAAAGAAACCTGAACTTGGGTTCAAAAGCCCTGGGGGATTCTTCTAACATGACAGAGTTGCACCTCTCTCTTTCTCAGTTTTTCCATCTGTTAGGTGAAAGGATAGGAATAAGTCCTCTGTCTTTTCTGATATGAATAGTAATAATAACAATAATATTATGCCCACTCAGAAATGAATGATTCTAAGTTCATAGAAGCAGCAAGCACAGTATCGCTAGTATGTTTATGCTTTTCAGACTTAGAATGAGAACAGATTACTTGAAAAGGGAAGGGTTCTTCTGTTAAAATTCAAATCCTTCATTTTTTAAAGAGGAAAGACTGAGTAATATCTGCTCTGAACGTACACTTTCACGTCATTTTTATAACGTATATAAACCCATGGCAACTGAAGAGGGTACTTTTACATGTATCCCTCAATTAAATGAAGCACAATAACAATAGTCCCTGGCCTATCATTCAATCTATGTCAGTTAAGGAAAAAAAATCCTGACAGCTCTAAATTTGAAGGTTATAAAATTAGCACAAGCTGATTAACTACATTTTTTAGCTGACGGTCAAAATGGTCAAAATCTGTTCTCACTGGTACAGTGTAATAGAAAGAGAAGGCAAAGGAGAAGATAATATCTGGACAGAGGAGTAAGAAATGAAGTTAAACACAGCTTTACAGTAAAAAGCATTAGATCCCTTTTTATGTCATTCTTTTTCTCAACTGTTCCCCCCAAATAATTCCACCATCCATGAGTGAATGCTTAAATTGTTTCCTTATTTTAAAATCTATGTAACAGTGGCATTATGGTTTTTCTTGTATTTTACTATTTAAATCTTATGTGATCTAAAGAATTTAGGATTAGATGAGTTGGCTGATTTCATCTACCTCTCAGAAAGTAATAATTCTGAGAACCTAGTATATAGGCTCATTTCTGCTTTAGTGACTAACCTATATGACACATTCTGTGCTTCTTAATTAAGAGGACAAGCATAAAGAATTATATATTTGTAGTAAGTTTTTTACTACTTTTCGAAGCCCACAGAACATTAAATCTTTAAGTAGTCAATGTTGTTCCATTAGGAACTGTTGCTGTTTCACATTATTGAAACATTAGTGAACAAGAACAAAATATAATGAGTCTTTTAAAGACTTTTTAAAAAAATTAGCCACTCATAGGAAAATTGTATCTTACCTTGGCAAACATACTGTCCATTTGCCTTTCAGCCCAGACTATCACAATTAATGAGCTCCCTCAAAGTATGCCTAATATCTCTTCTCCATATGCCTTCAGAAGAGAAGACAGGTGTTGGCATCTCACACAATTATTTTACAAAACAAAAACACACACACAAAAAAACCATAACCCATAGAGGCAGACAATAGATCAGTGGTTACCAGGGGGAAGGAGTATGGAGGGAGGGTGAAATGAGTAAAGGGGTCAGTTATACGGTGACAGATGGAAACTAGACTTTTGGTGGTGAGCATGATATGCTGTACACACAGATGTCGAATTATAATGTTGTACATCTGGAACTTATATAATGTTATAAGCCAATGTTACCTTGATTAAAAAAAAACCGCACACACCTCAGGTTATAAATAAACAATTACACCTGATTTCTACTTAAGAGGTTTATTTAAGAACGAAGAAAAAAAAGTAGAGGGTTCTGGCAATATCTCCAAAGCACAGAAAAGGGAGGAAAAGAGTAAGTCAAGAATCTAATGGCAATATGCAATGGTTTTCATACATTTTATTTTATTCTTTTTCTCGTCTCTCATTCCTGTACTCTCTCTCTTTAAAATACAAACAACGCCCCTCTCAAAAAAAAAAAAAACACAAACTGTAGGATAGACTTTACAGGATATTAGATTCAAATTCTGATTCACAACAATTAGTTGTGTGCCCTTGAAAAACTCATTTAATCTCTCTTATCTTCTATTTCCTCATCTACAAATTGGAACAATATCCTTATAGGTTTTTGTGAGGATTAAATGACATAATACATATGAGTAGCTTAATATGGTAGCTGGCATACAGAAGATGATTTATAAATGTTAATTTACCTTGAATAAAAAAATTACCTTGAATCCTTCATTTTAAAAATAGTTAACATTTTTTTCCCTTTGGCTGTTAGTTTATCATCTCCAAATTATGTTATTAAGTCCCCATCACCCAGCATCCTTTCTGGTATCCAGAGGTATCCAAATCAATGTTTGATGAATAAACTGAATTTATGTAATCTGTTCCTATTACTTCGATTTTCTCTGTACCTAAACCTTTAAGCATTGTAAGTATACAGACTAGCCTGCCTCCTTATTGCTTAGCATGTCACCAACAGAGAGTTCTGAATTTGAGTAAAATATGATTCTTTCTAGGCCTTTGTTTTTAAAAGTCAAAAGTGCTTCAAAATAGCAACCATTTGGCAATTACATGGCACTAGTGTTTTATTGAAAATTAGTTTACACCTGCTTTTCTCTAAAACTGGCACTGCCTTCTGCTGCAGATGGTGCCTGGGTGCCTAGGAAGTCTGGGGGTAAAGGGGAGGCGGGGCGCTAGAGCAGAGATGGGGAACCTTTTTTCCGCCAAGGGCCATTCAGGTATTTATAACATCGTACACAGGCCATACAGAAGGATCAGCTTAAAAATTAGCCTGCTCTACTTGGTCAAACATTTAATGAACTCACCCCTCACGCCTTGGCAGGGCCAGACCAGACGATTTCGCAGGCCTTATAGGCCCCTGGGCTGGACATTGCCCACCTCTGCTCTAGAGATTGAGAGAAATAATATTACCACGCCAAAAGCCAAGCACAATAATGGGAGTGTAGCACATATTATTGCACTTAATTCTTATAATTCCATGGCAGAGGTATTCAATTCCCATTTCATGTATGAGGAAACTTAGTTTACAGAGAGGTTAAGAGACTTGCTCAAGCTAACCAAGAGAACACGGTGACAGAGAATTCACTTAAAAAAAATTTTTTTTTCACTTCCAGGCCTATCTGAGCTCAAAGTGCAACTCTTTCTGTCCCATAGGGTGCCCCCAGGAGGACAGAAATATAAAATATGCTAGGGGCCACTTGCCTGTATCACAAGTTTGCCTAGAGCAATATATATATTAATATACTAGAGGCCCAGTGCATGAATATGTGCATGGGTAGGGTTCCTCAGCCTGGCTGGTGATTGGGGCCAATCAGGGCTGTCTCCTGCCCAGATTGGGGCCTGGGGTCCATCTGGGTGAGCAGGCCCGGGGAGGGCCTGTGGGAGATTGGCCAGCTGGCCCCCCTGATCGGGGCCATAGGGGTGGGCTGGTGTGGGATGCCTGGCGGGGGTGCAGGGGATTGGCTATGGGAGCGTACTGACCACCAGAGGGCAGCTCCTGCATTAAGTGTCTGTCCCCTGGTGGTCAGTGTGAGTCATAGTGACTGGTCAACTGGTCATTCAGTCCTTCGGTCACTTAGGCTTTTATATATATAGATATATTCGTGTACAAAACAGTCCCTAATTTTTTTAAGGACAGGGTTTCTTAGGGACAGAGACTAGATCTTAGTTGACTTTTTAGATTTGGTATTTAATATTAGTGTGGAACAAGATAGCATCCCAAGTGTTTTATTAAAACCAATTTATTCTGTTTTCTGATCCTTTCACTTTGCTTGCCAAATAGTAAATAATAATATTTATAATTTACCTTCCTCCTATCAACTATTTCTTCTCCTATTTTCTAACAGGCTGAGTTCAGACAAAAGTGGTAAGACACTTAGATTATAAGGGTCTTTAAATAAAGGATAAACATAGTATATAATTAGTTTTCAGATGGTATAGGTTCATCGTTGCATCATAGATTACTGACACATTAGTGGATACCCTTGTTAGAAGCCAAGTCTGTTCATCTCTAAAATCTAAGCCCCTCTTACTAGATTTTGTCTTTTGGGGAAATGCCCTTAGGATGCTGTATGTGAGATGTGTATGTCTGTGCAGCCAAGACTAAAACACCTCAAATAATCAGAAACAGGAAGCACCCAACATGGTAGAATCAGAGATCAGAGGTGGAGGAGAATTTGTGGTATGAGCTACCCCCACCCATACTGTATAGGAGCAGAGCAACCTCATTCTCAGACCAAGGCTCTCTGGTCATGCTTTTAGAATACATTTATGCCTTAAAATAGTGTCTCTACTCAAAATATGCATTTAAAACAGGCTTTAACAGTTCAGTAAGATATAGCTTTTCTTATATTGATAAATTTTCTCTAGAGACTCTACTCAAAGGACCTCTATTTCTTTACTGCGATAGCCTCCCCAATATTCTCAATTTTCACAAATGGAGTCTCCTTACCTATTAGTCTAAGCCCATAATTTGTAGATCCCTTTTATCTAATATCTTTTAAAACAGTCCCTTTATTTTTACATCCAAAGGCTTAAAATTTTAACATCAATAGCAACTTGACAAGATTAAAAGCTGAAATCAATTTAATGGATATGTCCTTTGTCTACTTTTCAAAAGAAAATTTCAAATTCAAGTTAATAACACACAAACTACACTTATAAGCAATCCAAAGGAAAACAGACATGACTGTCAAAATTTTAAACAATAGCTTGCTATAATATACTGAGATACAATGAAAGTGGTTTAATTCAGTATTCCTAGAGAAGTTGACTCATGTCATACACGATTAGTGATACATGCAAAGACTCTGAAGATCAGACATGTTCCAAATCCTGCATGCCTAATTCTGAGGCTATTTTCTACAGTGCTTGCAAATTTATCTTCTTTTCTAAAAAATATCTATTTTTATTGATTTCAGAGAAGAAGGGAGAGGGAGAGATATAGAAACATCAATAATGAGAGAAAGAATCATTGATTGGCTGCCTCCTGTATTTCCCCCACCAGGGATGAGCCCAGAACCTGGGCATGTGCCCTGACTGGGAATTGAACCCCGATTTCCAGGTTCATAGGTCAACCACTGAGCCATACCAGCTTGGCTATCTCCTTTCTTATAAATCTATTTACTGGTATAATTTTAAAATTTGCTTTTCTTACAACTACCGTGAGATTATTCCTCATCCTTGTATCCATTATATGCAGAAGGTACTTAATAATAAATGTTTGTTGAATAAGACCTTGGATAAGATATGCAAACAGCCTATAGCAGAGAATGTACCTGAAGGAGATAGCCTGAAATAAACTACGGAGAATAATCACTGCCATGTTTCTTTTTTTTAAATTTGCAAAATAAATTGAAAATTAATCCTTGTTAGTATTTGTAGGATCAATTTCAAAGAATCTCTGGACTGTGAGGCTTGGCTTCTAAGTTTACTGCAGTTTGTATGAGTCAGCAATTTTGTATACTTAAATATTAAGGCATTAAAAACAGGGGGGAGCCCCCACAAGAAATGCAAAATACCTGATAATGAAAAAGTTGTTTGCGCGTGCGTGTGTGTGTTTTTAAAGATGTAAATTAGATGCTATTATTTTTACTACTACTTTAAAACTTTTTATATAAAAGTACTGGACTTAGATAACTGGTATGCGACCCTTTTCTCAGAATAACATACAGTTTACAATCCACCTATGAAAACAAAAGTCACAAGTTAAAAAAATATGATAACATTCACCTCGCTGGAACTGGTAGTTTGGGGCACAGAGAAGACGCTTTTGCAGATGTATATTCAGAAGGCTTTAGCTGGTAGTGACAAAGTGCTGAGCCTGTTGAAAGAAAGTTAAACATTAGCAAACAGTCTGAATAATTTCTCTCATTAAGGGACTTTAATTTTATTTTGTATGTGAATATTAATTCAACACATATAACTTTCAAACATTATATAATCAAAAAGATTCTGATTTCGTCTATGGTATTGGTCTTCCATCATTTAAAGCATTTCTCCTGCAGTAACTTATATATAAATTTTAAGTGATAATATTAAGGGTAATAACAACACTGAACTACCTTTCTTGAGTGATTGCTGCCTGCCATATGTCAGATATATATAAATTTTTTAATATAAGCAACTGCAATTCTAACTGACCAAACTGCATCCAAGAATGTCTCTAAACAAATGAACCAAAGAAACATAATAAAATTCTCCTGTTGAAGAAACCAAGAGTTTTTGCCAGCCCTACTGCTTCTGAGGATGAGGCCAAGCAGCCCATTCCTAAGGCTGGTTCTGTTCCCCACCCAAGTTTCTCATCTCCAGAGGAGGGCTGGGAGTGGAGGTGGGGAAGGGGAACCTGTCCCCTCCTCCCATATGCTGGAACTCTTAGGAAGTTACTGGTGGGGTAAGCCTCTCCTCTCATCCCATAGATATTAATTGTATCATTTACTATAACCCTATAAGACACATATGTATTATTAAACCCACTTTATAGAGAAGGAAATAGAGGCCAAGAAATAAGGTAAAGAAAATGCCCAAAATGACACAGCTACTAAGCAGTAGAGGTGTGAGTAAACTCTAGATTTCTTTGACCACAAAACCCACACTCACCTACATATGGTGCTTCTCTTTCCTATGCTTTCCGTTACTATTTAAAATTATTGCATAGAACACATGCGCATTCAGATAATACATTACTTTTTTCTTTCTTAAAAGGCAAGACATGATAATTAAATAAACTGAACTAATTGATTAAACTGATAAAAGTATCCTCAATTTTCAGATAATTTCAAACAACTTAAACTCAACCCTAGATTGGTTATGCAACCATCCATTTCTCTGACTATATGCCTAATATATATCTACACAATATATAAAATTCAGATGACTACAATCCACCAAATGGATAAGTATTTTAAGAACTTGATAACTTTGTAATATAGCAACTAAAATATTGTAAGGTTCATTATACAATAGATATCGTTAACAGAAGATTTAGACTATAGTCTAATTTTTCCGAGAACCTATATCCTTATAACATGTAAACTTTTATATTTTATTAGTTGACGTTCTTACCAGATTACTAATTTGGTCAAATACTTTATTATTAAATACAACTAGGATTAGCTTTGCATTTGTGTTATAGAAAAAAGGGACTTTTGTAATGTACCACCACAGGAAATGTGTAAAATGTAATGTGAAGTGAAAGTGTTGGATTTTAACACTGAAATAATTACAGAAACATCATGTAAGGATGTGAGAAGAAACTAGAAGGAAATACAGAAAAAGATTTGTTGGGACAACACAAATGGAAGTGATTTTATTTCATTCATATCTTGTCCTATCAAACAATAAGATTTTAGAAAGCCACAAAACCTGCATTTACTTCAGTAATGCCACCCCCCAAACCAGCAACCAACTTGTCAAGTGTTTAAATACGTGGGCTGTATTAGCATACTTTCATAAATACATGTACCATTTATTTTATATAAAGATAATTCAAGAGGTACTTGAAAGTTACAGGGCACTATTCTTCAAGTTTCTTCATCTTCTTAAGATAGTCTCAATAAGAAACTGAGTTTTTGGAATTATTTTTAAGCATTCTTTTCCATTGTAATGACTAAGTTTGCAAAATATTAAAAACGCACCTCTTCTGAAATTAGTCTTTCCTGTATGAAGATAATGCCACTTGATTCCATTTACAGCAATGGCAAGTAAACATTTCAGATTAATCCCTAAAATAGCTGGGAGTCCTATTATGGAATTGCACATGAGAAAAATAGCAACTGTGCCAATAACTGCAGAGCACCCAATGTGATCAACTCCCTGATCTGAATTGTCAACTTATTTCTTTCAGAGTCCAAGATGGAATCGATTTGCACAATATAAAAGGCCCAGCTAAAGCACTTGGCATTGGAGCCGTCAAACACTGCTCCATCTGAATTCTGGGAACATAATCTCCACCCCCCACTCTCTCTCCAGTTAAAAAAGGAGGTCAGCAGGTGCAACAGAGTTCAATTTTATAAATACTTTCCTAGGATAATGCTCAATGAAAGGATAATAGCCTTATCTCTGATGGTTTTCTGGGACACAGGCCAGTACTAAATAGATCCTGTACTAAATAGATTAAAGGAGAAAGATCTTTACAATGTGCTAGTCATAACAATCAGAAGAAACCTTATACTGCTTCCTATTTGAAGGGCTGATGGACAGAGAAGCCTCAATGAAGAATATTAAGACAACCCAGTAATGGCAAACGTTTTACAGTTGCTGTTTTTCTTTCCATGTTTATTAGCTAATGCATTTTCAGTGAACATTTTTAAGGTAGTATCTATCTTTTTCTTTTCTTTCTTTTTTTTTTTTTTTTAATAATGGAAGTATAAACAATATTAGCACAAGAGGTTTGGTTATAAGCAGTAAGACAAAGTTTTATTTTCTAATGCAAAGAGTAGGGAAAAAACATACTTGAGTGATGAAAAGTCTAAAACAAAAAACAAAAAGCTTATCTACAGCATACTAGAGGCAATCCATGCAACTCAGCCTATGTTATTCAAATGCCATCAAAATGAATGATCTTAGGAATCTAATGTTTGTATATACACATTTATCTCAGTAAATGGTTTCTATAGCTCCCAGAATGTTTAACTACCACAATTTTTCAAATGCCTTATAATATTCAATCATTTATTCTGTAGCTCAATTCACTTATAACTCCCCTAAGAGGTTATGTTTCTATCACCACACTAAACATTACAGATGGGGGGGGGGGGGGGGTGGAATTAATACTTGCTAGGCCTTATGAGCAATCACTAGAAAATTTAGAAGTAGAATTCTTCTCAGTCATAATGCGTCTTCTGTGTCATTCCTAACAATCATAATCAGACAAATATACAATAAGCTCTTGGGCAAAAGATATATTGTTCCATAGATATCCCAAAGCAACATATTTTTGTAAAAACCCAAAATATTTCTATCACCCACTCTCCGAATCAGTTCTGCCTCCTTCCATATATTTTCAATCCTGGTTAATGGCTCCATGAAATCCCCAAGATGAAATGTGGAAGTCATCCTTTCTCTTCTTTATCCACTGTCCTTGTATGCCATTCAAGATATGCAAGATACTGCCTGGCCAGAGTGGCTCAATGGTTGAGTGTCTACCCATGATCCAGGAGGTCAAGGTTCAATTCCCAGTCAGGGCACATGCCCAGGTTGCAGGCTTGATCCCCAGTGCAGGAGGCAGCTGATTAGTGATTTTCATCATTGATGTTTCTATCTCTCTCTCTCCAAAGCAGCACCCAGTAACCAGATGGTGGTGTCATATCAAGCCAACCACTAAGTAGCACATACTAGGCACAGAATAAATATTTGCTGAGTAAATGAATTTTTGACATATATGTGCAAGCCTCCTATGTACTGTGGAGGACAAAGAGGACTGGGACTGTCTACTGTGATGCAATCTCCTTAAACATGAGGACTACACCTTGTTTTTGTCTCTTTGGCACATACTTAACAAGTACTAATTAATTATTTGTAGAATGAGGAATTAGTTTAAATTGCATTATCAAATGTAATAATTTTTCCCACTTTCTAAAAATTTGTACATATTGTAAGGTGTGTTTATCACCCCAAGTCAAGTCTCCTTCCTTCACCATTTATCCCCTTTCTACCTCCCGTTTCCTCTGGTAATCACCATGCTATTGTCTACGTCTGATTTTTTTTTTTTTTTAACTTAACCCCTTCACCTTTTTAATTTTCCCACTTTTTAACAATCAAGCTTCCCTTGCTGATCTCTGACTTGGAGTCAATCAAATCAGTTGATAGGGTTGATTATTTCATTCATTTTAACTGATATCAAGTCTAATTTTTTTTATTTCAGTGAACAAAAAAAACAAAAACAAACAAAAAAAGAATCCATACTAACTCTGTGGTTTAAGTTATAGTATCACTGATTAGTTAATGATAATCAAAAGTATTGTTAATATTCACAAATTTTATCTAAATGGATCACATAATATTTCAAGATTTTCAACTGCAAAGCAATGATCACCGAGAAAGCACCGAGCTGCACGGCTCTGCTCAAAATCTGAACGTGGTCCAAATGGCAGGTCACAAAGCTCTCAAAATGTACCCAAACTACAGTACATTGAAAATGTGGCCAAACTACAGTACATTGAAGAAGCACTCTTAAATAGAAGTGCTTTCTTACAAGCTATAAATGAGGCACAAACAAAGGGAAAATAAAGTTTCTGCCAGTATACTACTAGGTTACAGAAAAACAAAACATACATTATAAAATAGTTGGGTAGGAATAATGCAAAAGATGATTGATAAAGAATTCCATGTAAAATATTAGCACCCTAACCTGACCACAGGTCATTCTCCTTTCTAAACTGTTGTTTAGAATTCAGATCGCAAGTGGAAAGGCTAACCTGACCTGCAACGCATCTGGCACAGTGCATGGAATAAGGCAGGTGCCAATACGTGGTTTGCTCAAACACAACACAGGGCTTAAGTAGGATTTATCCACTCAGACTCAGATGCCCATGATAACAAGGGGCCCTGGAGTAAAGTGAAGGGTGGTCTACTGGCCAGAGGTGGTGGTCGGGCCAGAATTAGAGAAGGGAGAGGAGGGGAGAACCGGCTGAACAAGCATTATCTTCCCTTCCCTTCGCCATCTGCCATGGTCTGGCTGGGTTGAGATGAAGTAGCAGCGGCGGGAGAAAGGATTATTTCCACTCCCTACAATGTACACATTATTTGAGTTTTCAACAATAATGATAATAAAGAGGACAGAAACCTGTTCAATGGAAACTGGAGGGAACGAAAGTTGATGGAATTCATGCTCTGCGGAAAATGAGCTCTCCTGGCCAGTTGCAGTTTCTCTGTAGGGAATAAGATTAGGAAAGAGGAAGAACAAGAGGGCTTAAGAGGAAAAAAAAAAAAAAAAATGGAACGAATAATCACTTGGAGAATATGTGTGAGAGAGATGAATGAATACATAAGATGAATTATTTAAGAGGTGAATAAAAAGAACTGATTTCACAGCAATTCTGGTTAGATTGAAGCTAAACTATTTACCTGCTGGTGGCAACTCACATGGATACAGAATTGAGCAAAGGCTAGAGAGTACGCTGAGAGAATGGAAAATCAGTAAGTGGCAACAGAGATGAAGGGGGAAGTTCAGCCCGTGGTTCTTTCGGGAAACATTTATGAAGAGCTATTATGTTAAGTCCTATATTGGGGCTGGGATATTCCGAGATGAAGACAGTATGATCCAGCCCCCAGGAAACTCATGCACTACTGAAGGAAGATGACAAAACAAAAAAGTTTAATTGTGGTATTTGGCAACTTCCACTTTTTTTAAAGCAATTTTTAAGTTATTTTAATCCCTAGCATTAAGTATTTGTGATATTTGTGTCACATATGAACTATGCACCATAATAATAAAATGCACATTTGTACACTTACCACCCAACACACATACAAGAATTTATACTTTTATATTCACCTAAATCCTTCTGCTTGTTTTCCAAACTCTTTGTAATATGAGAGCATATTACATGACCAATCTAATTTCCAGCTATTTCTTCCAAACTTTCTATTCTAGTCAGACATGTTGGACAGAATGGTCCACAAACCTAAATGTCCAAGAAAACAGCTCCTCTTTTTATCTAAAAGAAACAAAAATTGAGGAAATATTTTATTTGCCTAATGAATGTATTTCTTACTACAGGAGCCAAGAGCTTTCCTTTGTAAAATTTTTAAATAATTTGTAAAGGTAATAGAAGTTCATATGAATGAACAGTTGTAAATGCTAAAAAGTACTTCCGAATGTTGTCATGGAAACATAAAATCCCCTGAAAAGGATGTATATTATCTTTTCATTCTGGTAAGAAAAATGTTATTTTAACCTGAACTTTAAAATAAGGTTTACAATTATCATTTAAAACGAATCGTAATTCTTTCCCTTTCATGAACATTTTAACTGTGGTAAAATACACATGATAACCATTTACCATATTAATTAACCATGTTTAAGTGCACAGTTCAGTGACATTAAGTACATTCACATTGTTGTGCAACCATCATCACTATCCATCTCCAAAATTCTACATTTCTTGCAAAATTCAAACATTTTATGCATAACACAACAACTTCTCATTCCCCTCTCCCCACAGCCCCGGCAACCACCATTCTACTGTTGCAATATTATTGTTATTATTATTATTATTATTATTATTATTATTATTATTATTCTACCAGTGGAATGTAATAGTCTTCCTGCCTCAAGTCCCTCTCTACTTCCAGCTCATGTTAATCCCTTGCTCAGAAGGCAGTGGTAAAAATAATAAAATGAAGGTGTGTGTGTCTTACCCAGGGGAATAATACAGTGTATTTGCCCTCTTGTAGTTGTCTTATTTCACTTAACAGAATGTCTTCAAGTTATATCCATATTGTAGCAAAATACTATTTACCAGGCACTGTTCTACTCATTTTTCATGTATGTATTAACTCTTCAGAACAGTGCTATGAGATAGTTTAGGTACATTCCTATTTCATAGATGGGGAAACTGAGGCATGGAGAGATCAAGTAATTTTCCCAGGGCCTCACAGCTTTTAAATGGAAGGACCAATTTGTGAACCCAGATAATCTACCTTTAGAGCCCACACTCCTAACCACTCAATGGCACCACCTCCCAAAGGACACTGTATAGGCTCACACTGTCTAAGATTTAAAAAAACCCCTAAAAGAATAACTCACCCCTCCCTAAGAAACCTGATAATGACAAGGCTGATAGTTCTGGCATCGGACTCAGCACATCAACACATCTAAGGATATCATGTGGGAAGAAAAAAATGAGATCTTAAAGAGTAGTTGATGCCTCTTTACTCAATGCCCACCAAGTAAGTGTCCAGTATTCATCTCATTTAATCCTCACAACAACTTAGGAGGGGGAGCATTATTTTAAATCCATACTTTATCAGACGAGGAGATCTAGGCTCAAAGAGGCAGAAGTAGAATCCAGATCAAATCAATCCCATGCCCTTCCCACTACCTAATGCAAGCATTTAGCAGCGGACAGGAATATGGCCATTCTGTAGAGTTTTTGCCCTCAGAAGTCTAGCATCCCCATCAGATAGACTATGGAGCCATGCTAGTGTGTATAGCTGTGTCCCGAGGTTGTTTCTCCATCCAGCTAGAAGTTATACCTGAGTCAACCTTTGTTCAAAGATACTAGAGCTAGACTATGCATTCAGGCAGGACTGTGGCAGCTCTGAGGACTCCTACACACAAAATACACTCATGAAACCTCATGCAAGTTCAAAAACACAGGCTTTGGGGGCTATTAGTATGTGGACCTTCACAAAAAGAGGTTAAAAGAATTATCTGGAGAGAATTTTGATGAGGTTAGAAAACCAAGAGAACAGAGCCAGAGTTCAGGAAATTGACTGCTTGTTTTCACAGCTAATTCTCGTATGTTTGACCTCAAAGTTTCTCAAAACTTCATTCTTAGAAAAATGGTTGAGACATAACATTAAATTAAAAAGGCAAGAGACAAAATTATATACATTAACACACTGAAAAATGGTGAAACTTTGGTTTTCACTTCATTATCGCTTTTCTGAACTTTTCAAATTTCCTATAATAAACATCTGTTACTACGGAAGGAACACTCCCCCCTCCCAATTTTACCTGGTATAGTCTAGTAATTCCCAAGTACTCAATTAGGATACATCAAAATCACCTGTGACATTTGTTAAAAATACAAATTTCCAGTGTCCAAAGACCTACTCAGTCAGAATTTCCCAGGTGGGGCCCAGGAACCTGGGGTTTTAACAAGCTCCTAGGTAACTATAACATTTGTATATCAAGGAAATTCTATAGTATTTTCAGGTCTCTTTTTCTTTTTATGATTTCTTTTATGACTTTTATTTTTAAACACCAGGCAAACTTACATTGGAAGGCAAACCCATAAAATGTAAGTGAGAATAAGTGACTGGGGTGTAGACTCAGATGCCTAAAGTCTCACCATTCGTCTCTGCAAACTTCTGAACGTCACTCAGGGTTTTCAGCTCTTGTCTTGGACATGCTGCTACGCACAGCGCTTCAGACTTGATCTTCCGGTTGATCAAGTCCAGATTGCACGGATCCAAAAAGAACACATACCTACAGCATGGAGAAAAATATTGAGATACTATTTCCACAAAATACATTCTGGTTCACTGCGCATCTGACTCAGCCTAAAAGCAAAGAACATCTATTCCATACTCCTCCACAAATTTAATCATAGATGCGGGAACATTTCACAAATCTAATCACAGATAAGCTTTTTAAAGAATTGCTTATAAATATACTGTTAAAAGCAGGGATGAAAAGTAATTGTCGGACTCCTTTTTCATGATCTATTTTTCCAAAATTAAAATTTGTCATGTGTATTTTATATTTAGAAATGATCTATTTTCATCTTTAAAAAGAATTTGTTTTATTTTTATTTTTTGGTCAAACTTGTACACCCCCGCCCCCAAATTACTGGAATATAGCAATACTGCTATATAACATGAATTGTAGTTTATATGTAAACTTCAGTTAATGAATATATAATTATATAGAACATGTCTAATTATAAAAATGAATATATAAAACTTTAGCTAATCCTATATATAATAAAGAGCTAATATGCAAGTGGTTGTCACACCCTCATGTCATCACGCTGTAATGGCTCAGACACTTAACACTGGGGAGAGAGGAATGGGGACCAGCCAGGTTACAGCCTGGGAGAGGGACAAGCTGCCCACCCCGTGGTCCTGAGCACCAGTGGCCTAGGTAAAACTGTCCATCCATGGATCCCTGTAGCTGTGGCTGGCCCGGACAAAGCCCGCCTGGGTCCTGGGTGCCTGCTGCTGGCCAGAGGGAGGTAATAAGCTCAGGTCCAGGTGCCTGCAACCAGCTGGAGGAGGCAATCCTGGGTCCTGGGTGTGGGGCGAGACAGAGGCAGTTAGGGGTGATCAGGCCAAGAGGGGAGCAGTTAGGGTGATCAGGCAGGCAGGAAGAGGTGGTTAGGGGAGATTGGGAAGGTAGTCAGAGGGGTTAGGGATGATCAGGCAGGCAGGCAGGTAAGCGGTTAGGAGTCAGTGGTCCCGGATTGTGAGGAGCAGTCAGACATCCCCCAAGGGGTCCTGGATTGGAGAGGATGCAAGCCAGGCTGAGGGCACTCCCCCCACCTCTATGCTCGAATTACGTGCAATGGGCCTCTAGTGAATATATAATTATAAAAATGCATTATAAAATTAAATATATAAAGTTGAATGAAGACTAAAGGAAAATATACGAACATTTTAACAACAGCCATTAATTTTTTTCATTAATTTTAATTTTCTTTTACTTTTTAGAATTCTCATTATCTAGAAAGAATGGAAATTATTTTTGAATTGATACTATAATAAATATTATTTATTACAATAGTCCATTTCATTGAAGCAAAATAATTCCCAAATTGTAAGTAATCCCTTTTGTATACTGTACAAGTGTACATATTTCAGAAAAGGAAAGATTAATCAGAAATTATATTAAACAGTTTTTTTTTTTTTAATGTTTTGAGGTAGAAAAGATGACAAAGATTGCACATGCTATCATCTGCCCAGATAGAAAGTAAGAGCCAAATCTTCTTAACTGAGAGAAGCAAAGCCTAATATTGTGGGTCAAGAAAGGGAGCACAAACAGAAGTGCTCTCATGCAAGATTATAACTAAAGAACTCCCAACCCTGGGTTCAATTCTATTGGGTCCATATGAAAAGTTAATTATGCATCTGCCAATAGCCTTCCCCACACTGTTAAACTCTGTTGCTATGCAAGCTATGACTCAATTCAGACAATATAACAAAACATAAGAAATAGGTGAGAAAACTGAAAAGCAAAGATATAAAACCAACTGAAATCTATAAAATTTTACTAACCAATTCACCCTAATAAATGTAATTAAAAATATAGAGTCAATCCAGATAAAGAAAAAAAATAAGTGGAAAAAACCAGTATGTGTGTTAGGGGTGGGACTAGAGAGACCCCTGCAGGTGGAGTAGGCTGGACTGGCATGCTTCCGTGGAGCAGTGGGCAGGAGCTGGAGGGATGTGCGGGGAGGAGGGTGACAAGTGCAGGCATGGCTACAAACCTCAAAACTAAAATAAGTAATTTTTGTGTAACCCTGTTAATGACTCCACTACCATTCATGTTCAACAGAGAAAAAGGAAAGAAAAGAAGCCAGGCAGAAAGGTGTGGTTTGGAAGCGGGACTGCTTCTACGGCTGATGGCGATGAACCAGCCCAGAGAAAACTCTGCCAACCTGTGTGTGGAGACAATCGCTCCCTTACTCACTCCCTCTCTGTCCTGTGGATCTTACTGAGCATGCCCATGCCTGGGACCCCATGCAACGAGCCACAGAAAGCCAGCCCCTCGCCAGGGAGCACACAGGTCCTTGAGGAAGGAGTCATAAAAACCTTTAGATTATTTACTAGCACCACGAATAATACTATTATTTTAACAACAACAAATATATATATGTTAGAAGCCCGGTGCATGAATTCGTGCATGGGTCCGGGCAGCCTAGCCAGGGGGAGGGGACATGGGCAGTTGGCCGGCCTGACTGCTGGTTGAACTCCTGGTCGAGGGGACAGTTTGCATATTAGCCTCTTATTATATAGGATATACACTGAGTGGCCAGATTATTATGCATTCAGAGATCATAATAATCTGGCCACTCAGTGTTAATCTCTTTAAAAATGTCTATCTACACAACAAACTCAAGGGGACAGATGCACCAAAGATGAAAGCAGGGCGATTGGGGAACAGAAGGGCACTACCTCACAGCAGCTCAGGAAAAGACACAAGAGGCACAGGGTCAAGAGGAGTGACCTTTGAAGCTGTGCTCAGGGCAAGGAGAGAGCAGGTAAAGATACCCAAGATGTAGGTAAAGGTACACGAGAAGGTTCAAAACTAGAAACTACAATAGTTGAAACTTCCATGTTGCTTTCACTTTCTTCCCGGGATTCAGGATAAAGGTAAAGAAAGGAATATTTACCAAGAATTTACTTTGGGCCATAAGGAACCTCGGCACTGCCCTCACACATTATAATGCAACAAGAGAGAACTGAGACATACAAATTGGGCAACTGACTTGAACCCTTAGGAGACCGACTCCCAAGTGTGGCTATTCCCACCACCGCCATTCCCATTCCCACTGGAGAGTGAGAATGAATGTAATGGAGAGTCAGTGACAGACCCAGCAAGTCAGCTGATTAAACTAGGGTGATCCTCTGAAACCCCAGAGCAAAGCCCTTCCTGAACATGACAGTGCTGTCTGCATGTCCTGTGCAACACGCCCATGATAAGGACTAAATAAATGAGGAAAAACCACTCAACAAACACTCAAGTGTTAACTAGGTGGCCACTCCTGAGCAAGACCCTGGGGATATGAAATTATAAAAAACACACAACTTTGAAATGCAAGTAACTTAGAGTCTAGAGGGGGAAAAAAGACAAAAATACAGACTCATTTTCAAAATCCTGTGCTAAGGGGCGAGGTTGCGATGTGGAGGAAAGGGTGCGATTCTGACCGGGGGTCAGGGGTCCCAGGGGAAGCATGGAGCAGGAGGCAGTATCTAAACCACATTCTGAAAGTGAGTAGGAATTTTCCAGGCAGCTGGGGAAGGGAGCACTCCAGACAGAGGAAACAGCATGTGTGTAAAGCACAGAAACATGAAAGAGCATTATTCAAGGAACTGCAAATAACTTGATAAGGTGGGCTACGGGACGGGACATCAAAGGGCTAGGCGCCAAGGAGAAGCGGGGTGAGGAGAAGTAGCTGTCCTTGGAATCTGGAGGATCTTACAATTTGATTCCATTAGGCAATGTGCTTTTCAAATGGCCATGGCACGGTGCTGCCTGGTGTAGCCAGCCCCTTGGGTTGAAGGCCAGAGAGGGCACCAGCAGTGTGCCTCCAGAGATGAGCCTCTGCCATTAAACTGCCTCCTGCTGCCATGGCAACTCTCTGCGGCAGGGCTCTTTGGAGCAAGAGGTGGCAAGCAGATGTGGGGTCTGCTGGCCGCCTCCTGCCGAATTTGGCTTCTCTCCTCTCTAATCAGGAGAGAAGCACTAATGCGGGGAAGCTGGCTGAAAAATCCCTCCGTCGCCTTCTGCATTAGTGATTCCTGACACGTGCTTTCCCCAGAGAGGAATAAAAATGGAGTCTGATCATTTGTCCAATTATTGCCTCAGATCAATTACAATTTATAGCCCCTTTCTACAGAGTATGGTGCTGCTCGTGAATCATACCAAAAAGAAAACAGCTCAATGGAGGCTTCAGCTATTGCTAAATATAGACCGTAGAGAGCTGGGACTTGTCCACCACCCCCAGTGGAGTTTTGCCCAGAGAAGCCCTCTTTTCTCCCATGGGGGTGCCAGCAAGGCAATTCCAGTCATCCCATTGGGCGGGACCCAGCTGTGCCACAAAGGGATGTACGAGGTAGAGCTGCGGGGCTGGCACACTAACACAGGCACAACCCAAAATGGCCCAACACATAGTCAACCAAAACTTTGCTGGCTCTCAACTTCCTGGGACAAAGTGATGGGTAGAGAGAAACAAGTTGACAGCAGCAATGTGTCTTTAAAGCTGTAACTCTCGAAAGTGGCGGAGAGAGTTGCACCTTGTTCATAACGGCCAAGACTACAAACACAGACCAGAGAACAGGAGAGAGGACTGAGCTGTGGGAAGCCAGCCATGAGCTCGATGGCAGCGATGTCCCACTGCCTCCCCAATCCTAATGAGGAAAATGCAAACACATCCTGAGAAAGAGGTGGCAGCTGTTGAAGAAATGCCCAAGCACGCCCCTTCTGGACCTGCGCAAGGAAGCCACTGAGGTCTCAGTATCATGGCTGTCTCTTCCAGGGTCCTTGATTCATAGGCAACTGCTAAGAAGAGAAACTCTCACGGGCTTTCCCAGTAAATTCATAGCACTGTCAGCTAAAAACAACCTAAAACTGTGGAGGATGCCCAGAGGTCAGATTAAGACACAGAGAATGCTGACCCTCTGACCTCCCATTGGCTCTTTTCTGTTCTCCAAACTCTCCCGGCACACTCTCACCTGGGGGAGTTGTCCATCTCTCTGCCTGGACTACTCACTCTCGGATACGCAGCACAGCGACTGTCAGCTCTCTCTCCTGCTTAAATCAGCACTCAGAAGCCACCTTCTCTGCAAAGCCTTCCACAGGCCCCCTATCTACAATGCCAACAGCACTCTCTATTCGGGTGTGCCTTATCCATCCCTACTGCTTCATTTGTTTCTCCCAGGCGCTTACGCTCACTAACACACTACATATTTTACTTAATCTATCTGTTTATTATCTGTCTCCACAGGTAGAACGCCAGCTCCCTAACTGCCTAATTCATCACTATATCCCCAGATCCTAAAATAGTCCTGGGGTGAGGAAGAAGCTCCTTTCCTGTTTGTTGAATTAATAAATGGGTGGCGATTGTGTAAGATTTTGCCAAGCGAGGCAGGGGTGGAGGGGAAGGAAGAAGATATATTAGGTAGAACGAAATACTCTCATTCATACAACAGAAATGCATTAACAACTCTGCCAGGTGCAGGGCTAAATAAGCACTAGCAATACTGTGATAAATAAGACCAATACCAAGTGTCTCCCTTTCCAGCATTTAGTCTGGAGAGTTGAGAGGCAATTACAAAACGGCGTGTAAATGAAACAGTAGAGAAAAGAGGACAGCAGAGGACGCATCAAAAGGGCCCCAGGAATGGAGAGTCAGGGTAGAAGTCCAATCTAAAGCCAGGACCTATCCTAACCGGTTTGGCTCAGGGGATAGAGCCTCAGCCTGCGGACTGAAGGGTCCCACATTCGATTTGGGTCAAGGACATATACGTTGGTTGCAGCTGAATCAACATTTCTCTCTCATCGATATTTCTAACTCTCTATCCCTCTCCCTTCCTCTCTATAAAAAATCAGTAAAATATATTAAAAAAACAAAAACAAAATAAAACCAGGACCTAAAGAATGAGTTAGCAAAGTGTGGAGGAATGGAGGTGGAAGCAGGGCGGGAAGAGAGCATGCAGCGTGAGAGCGTAGCATAACTGAGAAAAGGAAAACTGTCAGAATGGCTGAGATGGACTGGGATGAAAGACACAGATGGCTTGGCAGGCAAGCAGGAGCCAGATCTTGTGGGGCCCTAAAATGGTATTAAAGATGTTGGAATGTTTGGAGTTCATCCTAAAGACTCTGGGAAGCCACTGAAAGTTCACCAGCTGCAATGGGGAGTCTGAATTAAAAGTGAGCAAGAAAGTTAGAGAGATTCCTCAGGAGGCTACTGAATCTCTTCTAAGAAATGCTGACTTCGTGGCTCAGTGGTTGAGCATCAACCTAAGACCAGGAGGCCATGGTTCGATTCCCCGTTAGGGCACATGCCCAGGTTGCAGAGAGAAGGGCAACGTCCCCAACATGAGATTGTGCTGGAGTATTTGAGGAACAGAAAGGGGATATTTCTCTTTCTCTTTCCCCTTCTCCCTTAGTCTCTGAAATCAATAAAGATTAGAAGAAGAAAAAATGATGATTTGGACTAGAGGTAAAAGAATGACTCCAGTGGGCATAGAACATGGAAGCTGGGAGGAGAGAAGGCTGTGGTCAAAAAGGGGGAATTCTTCAGTAATTAGAGTGAAATGATTTTATAGGTGGAGCAGTTAAGGGTGATGACAAAGACCATGCTGTGACTATGGAAGAATGAATTCTGAATGCCCCCACTGAGAAGAAACTCAAACAGTTCCCAGGACTGGCATGAAAATCAATGAAACAGAATATGTGAAAGTGCTTTGTAAAGGGCATGAATGCAGAGGTGGTTAAAAGAGCTGGGTCTGCCCATCTGGGTTAAAAAAAGGGAAGAAGCTTTGACATGTAGCTTTGAAACTTATTTTGGAAAATGGCGATAATGAAGAGGATTATAATAAATAGTAGTTAACATTTATGGTTCCAGGCAATGTGATAAGGAGTATGCATCATTTATCATATTAATTCTCCAAAACACCCTTAGCAAGTAAGTACTACTATTATCTTCATTTTACAAATGAAGATCTTTAGGCCAAACATATTATTGTGACTTTCTCCAGTGTATATATCATCATTGGTTATCTGTCTACTGAACCTACCTTTATAGATCTATCTCCAATTACATGAAAAATCTTACCATCATAGAAAAACTACAAATACTATTCCCACTGTGTTGCTTTTATCTTTATATCAGAGAATCAAAATTTTTTTTTATCAAAAATGGTCACTTTGGTACTACTTTATATCATATTGCTTCAACGATGTATAAATGATCTCCTCTCTACAACAAAGGTAAGTACTGTATAATGTTTGCTTTAAAATATCTAACTCATCTGGATTTATTTTGCATGGACTTGAGATTAAATTAGATGTATATGTAGTTTTCTTCATATTGTCATTCAAAATGTCTTTTATTAAACATTAACTACTTTCAGTTTTAACTTTATTAATCAACTAGAGGCCCGATGCATGAAGATTCGTGCAAGAATGGGCCTTCCTTCCTTTCTTTCGCCTTCACTCTGGCCCAGAGCCGCCTATCTACTTTTGCTCCAAGGGCCCGGAGCAGCTGGGGCAGTGCGGAGCGCATGCATCAACATCGTGTGTATGCAAATTAACCTGCCATTTTTTGTTGGGTTAATTTGCATACTCACTCCTGACTGGCTGGTGAGCGTTGCGAAAGTACGGTCAATTTGCATCTTTCTCTTTTATTAGTGTAGATACATTAAACTATTAGTTTATTTCTGATGTTTCTATTTTGTTTCCATCACTGTAATTAGTGTACATTCAGGTAGTCCTGTTAATAATATATTTTGGAATAGGTTTCGGTCTTAAATGCAAAACTCCTTGCCCTGGCCAGTGTGTTCAGTGGTTAGAGCATCAGCCTGTAGACTGAAGGGTCACTGGTCTGATTTCTGGTCAAGGGCACATACCTGGGTTGCAGGTTTGATCCCTGGCCCCATGTGGGGCACGTGTGGGAAGTAACCCACCAATATGTCTCTCTTACATGTATTTCTCTCTCTGTCTCCCTCCCTCTCTCTCTCCTTTCTACTCTCTCTAAAAATCAATGGAAAAAATATCCTCCAGTGAGGAGTAATAAAATAACAACACACACACAAACAAAACCCCACTCCTTTTGTTCCCTCTATACAATCATTAATTAGACAATGACAACTATAGATACATGACCCTTACCATGTAATCTGTGTCCTTAAATGGTTTGTATGGCCAGTACACTAACTGCCAATATTTTAAAACCAGAAGATCCATAGATGTTATGGTCTGAATGTGTCTCACCACCCAAGTTCATGTTGAATTATAATTTCCAAAGATGATGGTTTTAAGGGCCTTTGGGCAATTATTTGGCGATGATTACAGAGTGCTTGTGAACAAGTTTAGTGCCACATAAAAGAGGCTCCAGAGAGATCATATCCCTTTGCACCATGTGAGGGCACCGTGAGAAGGGGCCAGTAAGAACCAGAAAGAGGACCCTCATGAGAATGTGATCATGCTGCTGCCTTGATCTTGGGTTCCCATCCTCCAGAACCAGGAGAGATAAGTTTCTGCTGGTTATAAGCAGCCCAAACAAAAACAATAGGTTGTGTATACCCTGCTCTCCCTGTGCCAACAGATTGCTCCCAGTTTCTTTTGAAAAATAGCATCACTGGGCCCATCAACCCACATGCCAAAAATCAGCTATAGCTGAGTAGCAGCTATCTCTTTTTATGGGGCACACACATATAAAGCTCAAAGTACCCAACACTTGTCTCCTTTCCAGTCCACATAAGTGATTTACAGAATCTGCCTAGAGGCCTTTGGATTTGCAACCCCTGGTGAAATCCAGTTTCCCTTTCTACCATCAAAGACAGAAAGTTCAGTTAATTTGGTGTGCAACTTCAGAAACTATACTTAGCCTAGATCTCTAGTCTAATCTCTTCTCTACTTCCTGGCATGGCTCCTGATCTTTTATCCCTTGTTTAATTATTTTATAATATATTAATCTAATTCAAACTCATAAATTATTCTATGAACAAGAATAATTTTTAAAAAGGTTTCCCCCCTAAAGTTCTTGGATGCTCCTTTACTCTGTGATTTATACTATCAATCAAGTTCAATTCAACATCCTATGGGGATCTTAACTGTTACTGTATTAAATCCATAAATTAACTTTATTAATATTGTCATCTTTATTCTATTAAGACTACTCAGCAAGGAGTAGATTATATGTCTATCTCTTATTAGTTTTCTATTAAAATATTATAATTCTCTGTATTTGACTCCATATTTTTGTTAGGTTTTAGTTTTTAATAAAACAAGTATTATCTTTCTTATGTTTTGTCTACTGACAAATGCCTGAATTCAGTTAGGCGTATGCTTTATAACACATGATTTAAACATCTTATTTCAAGATACATTTTTTTTTCAATCTAAACATGCAGGTTATAGTCCCTTGTAATTAATTAATAGCATTATTTTTCTCTCTATTGACCTATACACATTCAATTTATCGTTTTTATATTACTTGTAGCAACTAGTTATTTACAACAATCCACAATAAAAAATGTGATACCCTTGTTTTGTTTAATTTTAGACAGACTGTTTCGGCCATGAATAGAAGTTCCATCAGCTTTCTTTCATGGCTTCAGACTTAAAATCTACTTTGACAATGGTGCCAAGGTAATTCAGTGGGGAAGATAGTCTATTCAATAAAAGATGATGGAAAAGTGGATTTTTGTATGGAAGGAAAAGATAAACCTCGACCTCTTCACACCATATGCAAACATGAAATCAAAATGGATCATAGACATAAAAAAAAAACTTCTAGAAGAAAGCACAGAAAAAATACTTTTGAGACTTGGGATACATCAGTAATTTCTTAGATTGAACATGGAAAGTATAAACCATGAAAAAGATGCATTTTGTGTGTGATTGGTTTTAAATGTATCTAATGGATAAATTAGACTTTATTAAAATAAAAATATTCTACTTGTCAAAAGATGTTCCGCATCACTGGTCATTAAAAATTGATTTAGAACTACAATGACATACCACTATACACACATTACCGTATTTTCCGGGGTATAAGATGACTTTTGAAACGAAAAAAAGTCAACCGAAAATTGGGGGTCGTCTTATACGCCAAGTATACCCCGAAAAACATCTCGATATGCCGCTAAACGAATTTTCCAACTCGATCCCGCACCAATCCCTGCAAGGCTGCTCGGACCGCCTCTCTAACTCAGCCAATCCAAGCAGGCTTTTTATGTATGCAAATTATACATGTTCTGTACCCGAAGCTACACTGTGTTCTAGGAAGAAGGACATGATAAAGATTTTGAAGGATTTTAAGCTCACAATGCTCCTCTGCCTAGAAAAACCTCTTATCATCCCAGTCAGTCACAAACAAGCGTTTTCTGCAAGTTCTTCATGTAATTTTCTTTCCAAATGATGCCATCATTGTTAATGTTCTCTTTTGGATTTCTTGTTTCTCGGTCAAGTTCATGGCATTGCCATTTGTGAAGAGACCTTCCATTCATCGTATCAATGTACGGTATATTACGGTATGTTCGAAAAATGTCATTCATTAAAAATTTAATTAAAAAAAGAACTGGTGTTGCCTCGGAAGTGGGGGGTAGTCTTATACAGCGAATATAGGCCTAAACCTATGTTTTAACTGTAAAATTAGGGGGTCATCTTATACGCCAGAAAATATGGTAATTAAAATAGTTATAATTAAAAAGACTGACAATGAAAAATGTTAGTGAGGGGCTGCAGCAACTGTAACGCCCTCCTTTCCTAGTGGCAATGCAAAATGGTGCAACCCCTTTGGAAAACAGTTTGGCAATTTCTTATAAAGTTAAACATGCCCTCACCATGTGACTGAAGCAATCCCAAGCCTGGGGAATCTACCTATCAGTAATGAAAGGTGCGTCCATACAACATCATATGTACAAAATTTCAAAGCAGTGTAACCCCCCCTGCAAAAAAAATAATTTTAAATGTGGAAATAACCCAACTATCCAAAAAATAGTGAACAGATAAACGAAATGTGGTATACCCATGATAGAATACCACTTAGTTATTAAAAAAGAACAAACTACTGATATATTAAATAGCATGGATGAATCTCAATAACACTTACTATGCTGTGCTTAAAAAAACCACATGTAAAACCACTCTGTACTATATGATTCCACGTAATGAAATTCTAGAAAAGGCAAAACTATACTGAGCGAGAACTATAAAGGCAAAACTATACTGAGCGAGATCAGTGGTTGCTTAGGGACAGAGCCGGGCAAGGACTGACAACAAAGGGGCCTGAGATAATTTTCTAAGGACAACAGCAGGAGTGTGGATTGTGGTGGAGGGGATACGACTGCATACAGTTACCAAAACTCAAACTGTACACTTAATATTAGGTAAATTATTATAGGTAAATTATGCCTTAATAAAAGTATTGAAATATTTTAAGTTGCATTTAAAAAATATACTTTATAAAATCCAACTTAATCTAAGGAGTCCCAGTGTGTAGTAAAGAGTTTAAAACTGCTGGGACAAGAGGTCTGGACTTTGCCCTGAGCTTTTGGGAGTTAATGTCTAAGCCTTCCAGCAGTCTTTATTTGCCTAGGGCCTCAGGTCATGGCAGAGAGCTTAACAATGTGATTTCGAGCAGAGGTGGGGGGAGGCCAGGCCACACCAGGTAGGACGCAGGAAGCGGGTTAACACAGGAAGTGGGTTGACCAATTTTAGATCATCAATGTCATGTAGACTAGGAGTTCTGGATCATGGTATGAGGAGCTGAAAACTGAACCAGATAGTGGCAAAGAACGATGCCTGAGTAATGGAACCTCAACAAAAATTCCGAACACTGAAGTTTGGGTGAGCTCACTAGGTGGCAGTTCACCATCTGTACTTGTCACACATCAATGCCAGGAAGGAAACATGCCCTGACTACTCTCTGGGGAAGAGCAACTGTAAGCTCTGCCCTATGTATTTCTTTCATTGACTGATTTTAATCCGTAGCCTTTCCCAGTGATAAGCTGTAACAGTGAGTAGAAGAGATTTCAGTGAGTTCCGAGAGGCTTTCTGGCAATTATAGAACCTATGGGTTGTCTTGTGGACCCCCGAACTTACATTTGGTGTCAGAGTGAGATTGGCTGGCTATGTGTGGGCTATGTACAATACTAGAATTTCTCAGTTGCCCTCAACACTCATATCCAGTTCAACATAGATAGGTGGAAAACTGGTGACTCTAAAAATCCATAGTTGAAGTAGTTAATAATTACCTAAATCTATGACCTCTTTTCTACTGATGAGAGTTTTTTAGAATCTTCACAGTTGCCTGTTTAACCTGGAACCAAACCTGATAGTGAGACTCTGGTTTGAAATGTTTACCTTAGACATGACTAGTATACACACCCAGGCAAGTAACACGGAGAAAGCCCAACCAACCCATCCTTGCTTTGGGACACACATGCATGTCATCTAATTCTGCTAAGTAACTTTTTACCTCCCTATTTAGAACCTGCTAAACATTTCTACTTTCTGCAATTTCTAAGGTACGCAGTTGGATATCTTCTTTCAAATTGCTAGTGGTATCATCCATAGCAAGTATTATTCTAGAGGCAGAATTACACTTGTATTACAGATATATTACCTTTTTACAGTTCTAAAAAAAAATGTTAGGCTAAAGAATAGTATGGTTACAAAATGAAAAAAAAATTTATATATTCCAAATATGCCTTCATAAATTCACCTTCTGAACAGTTAGCTCTCATTTTTACAACTTCTAAAATGTGACATCAGAGGAAAATAAAAGTTTAAGAAAAATTGAATAAATACAGGATGTTTTCATTTAGAACCTTCATACATGTTACTGTTTCTAAATGCTTATAAATTTGTGGAGACATGAGCCCACAAATGCAAGTTCAAATGAAGTATCAACACAGGCTGCTCTATTTCACGTTGAGCCAAACTGGGTGAGGAAGTAAGTTAATGCTGAAATCAGAGTTATTTAACAGGAGACAGAGGGGAGCGCACATTCCCTCAAAGCAAAGCCAAAACTGTCAAAGTCTTAGAGCGTCTCTGTGTGTTCAAAATTATCCCTGAATGTGGGAATGAGCAAGTGATCTCCTGGGCTGCTCTGAAGAATACTCCAAACACTGCGAATCTCAGGCATTAACACAGGGAATAAAGGTACTACTTTACCTCTCTCCTAAACCTCTGCAACTCCGCAAGACAGAGTCGGGACTCCTTCCTGTTTTTGCCATTCTTCACGGGGCTTTAGCCTGGTCTATAGAACTCCAACCAGGAGCCTCAGCTCATGCTCTTCAGCCAACAAGAACCAAGCTTGGCACTCTAACTCAGATTCCATCGCCACTAGAGATGGCCCTTGAAGCCACTGCTCAAGAACCCTCAGGACCATTCGTTCACCAGGTTTCCTCCATCATCACTGTGTGTGCCCCACTTCCAGAGACGTCCTTTATTTGATTTCCCCTGCTAGAATGCAGGCTCTTCTCTGAACCCACCCAAACAGAGCACTAGGACTCTACTTAAAATGACAGTGTCCCTGAATTCCCGCTTCCTGCCAACCCCCATTACCGGCTAAGAGATTTTTCAATCCACAAGGACAATTTAGAACTAAGGTGCTACTGTGAAGAGGAGGAGGTGAGAGAGATTGAAGCCTAAGGATTTAACCCACTGTCACTGAAGGAGACGAACTATGACGACCCACAGAATACAGCTACACAATATATAGGCTGCGTGCGGAAGCTGAGAACAACTCCTAACTAACAGTCAGCAGGGAAATGGGACCGCAGGCCTACAGCCACATGGGAACTGAATTTTGCCGGCAGCCTAAGTAAGTTTGGAAGAAGATTCATTCCCCGGAGCCTTTAGGGAGGGAGGCAGCCCTAACGACACTTTAATTTCAGACCTGTGAAATCTGGAGAAGGGAACCAGCTGAGCCACACTGTGCACAGACTTCTGAGTTATAGTTTGTTACAACAGCAGTAGAAACTAATGCAGCGGTGGTCCCAATGTTACCACCCAACTGCCTTATGTTCCTCTCCCCACCAGCCTGCTGTTAGGAACACAGGAAACTAGAGTCACCCGCTTCTCATTATACAACACTCATAGGCTGACCCACATTGCACTGTCATAGCTTATCTGAGTGTCTTGTCTTCCTCACTTGAATGCAACCTCTTCAAGGACACTGACTATGGGTGTCTTTTTCTTCTTTTTAATTTTCTTCAATGTATACTGATTGCACACAATGTAAAAGAATAAATGAGTGTAAAAGAAAATCAAAACCACCCTTAATTCACCAGTTAACCACACTGTTGACATTTTCTTGTCATTTTATATTTTTCTATACACATGTATATCTCTATATATGTAAATAAAAATCATACAATCTATATTGCTTTTAACCTATTTTCTATTAATGTTATGTAGATACTAGAGGCCTGGTGCACGAAAATCGTGCACTTGGGGATGGGGGTGGGGTCCCTCAGCCCAGATTGTGAGAGGATGCAGGCCAGGCTGAGGGACCCGACCAGTGCTCGATCAGGGCCAGGGAGGGATACAGGAGGTTGGCCAGCTGGGGAGGACCGTGGGAGGTCTCCAGGCCATGACCAGCCTATCTCTATCAGTCCTGATCAGCCGACCCCCTGCAGCAAAAAAATCCTTCGGGTTGAAGCATCTGCCCCCTGGTGGTCAGTGCACATCATAGTGACTGGTTGACTGGTCGATTGTCTGCCCTCTGGTGGTCAGTGCATGTTTTGTGAGTGGTTGAGCAGCCTTAGAATATCATTAGCATATTATGCTTTGATTGGCTGAATGGACGACTGGACACTTAGCCATATTAGGCTTTAATTATAAAGAATTCCATGTCAATGGACATAATTCTACACCAAACTGATATGGAAGTTGGGGGAGGGGGGGGCGGGGAGAAGGCTTCCTGTCTGGGAGCAATTACTATAATTACTATAATTATCATCTTCATCATCATTGTATGTTTAAAAGTTGATACCTACACTTTAAAGCTATCTTTTTGGTTTGGAAAATTGTAGGCAATCTAGAATGTGTGGCAAGAGGTGTTTTTGGAACTGTCAACCTGAGTTCAAAATATGTTGTTATCACCACCCCACTCCCCAAGACTAAAAAAACACTGGCTGTAAGCCATACTCATGCCGTGTGGTACCATTACCACTAATCACCATAGCTGAGCTACAAAACAAGTCATTTTCTTCTCCAGGCTGTGGCTGGCTCTCACAAATATTTGACAGGATGTTTTAAGGAGGCTACACACTAGGCAATCTTAAAGGTCCCTTTCATCTCTGGCACTTTATGGCTCTAAGATAAATTAGCTTTTTTAAATTGAGCCATTCTCAGAACCTTATGTAAAGCATTGTTTCTATGCAGAAAAGTTCTATACATCTTAAGCAACCACTTTAAAAATCAACTTTGGGAACATAATCTATGTTTTTCATAAAATATTATCTGCCATTTTCCTCAATATCCTTATTCCTGTAGGAAACAAATTATCAGGTCAAAAATATTATTTGGCGAAGAGCACATTAAAATTAAAGAAAATATTGCCTTTTCTTTACTATTAATAGGATTCTTAGCATCATCTTGTCATCTTAAATTTTCTGATAGAACAAGTCAAAGGCTTTCCTTTCCCCTGTCCCTCCTGACTTTCCTCCTTCCTATTTATTGCCATTCACTAAGCCCTTCTGAACTAACTTTTGAGTGCTTGAACCCAGCAGTTATGTAAAACACGGGGTCCAGGGAGACTGAGCTGGGCACTGTGGCAGATAATTAGGGGTAAATGCCCCAAATTATCCCTACGTCCTAGAATTTATGCCCTCATGTATAAAAGACATGACTTTGGGTGGGACCTGTGACTTGCTTCTAAATAGTAGAACATGGCAAAGGGAATGGGATGCCGCTTCTATAAACACATTATGTAAGTCTGTAACTTCCATTTTGCCAGCAGACTCTGTGGATGCTCTCCCTGGTTGGCTCTGGAGTGAGCCGCCACAGGGAGTGGTTTAGGCCCCATGGGGAGGCCCACCCAGCACTCAGCCAGAGAGTCCTCCAGCTGGCAGCCAGGAAATAGCTAAGGCTTTCAGTTCAACAACCCCCGCCCCCCCCCCCCCCCCCCCCCCCCCCCCCGAGGGCTGTGCTGCCCACAACCACAAAGGGGAACTTTCCTGGAAGGGGAACTCTCCCAGCAGAGCCCAGCCCTGACTCACACCTTAACTATACAGCCTGGGAGAGACTGAAGCAGGAGATCCTCTTCAGCCATGTCCGGACTCCTGACCACAGCAATGGTGAGACAGTAATGTGTCTGCATCCCATTTTAAGCCACTTTTATGTAATAGTGTTACCTCGCTACTGATAATTAATGCAGGTGAAATCATAGAATATAACTAGAGAACAACATAGAGGCAACAGAAGAACAAATGTGAAACAGAAAAGTTCAGGTAATAAAGGAAAGATCACGACAGATAAAGTTAACTTTGAAATACTTCATAAAGAGACGAGTTATGAAGCTCACTTTATGTCTTTCAAGAATTCATTGGCAGAGAGGTAGGGGAAACAACACAGAGGCAGAGTCAACTGAATATCAGCGCTACCACACTGGGAACAGTGAGAGAAGGGCTGAATCATGGGAGGCTGAAGTGGCAGGAGCTGAGTGGGCTCGTTTTTTGATACTATAGGCCAGTGGTCGGCAAACTCATTAGTCAACAGAGCCGAATATCAACAGTACAACGATTGAAATTTCTTTTGAAAGCCAAATTTTTTAAAACTTAAACTTCTTCTAACGCCACTTCTTCAAAATAGACTCATCCAGGACATGGTATTTTGTGGAAGAGCCACACTCAAGGGGCCAAAGAGCCGCATGTGGCTCGCGAGCTGCTGTTTGCCGACCACGGTTATAGGCAACTAAATAAAGGCTCCTTAGCAGGGCAATGACAACCAGGTGTTTTAAAGAACTTACTCTTATCACGGATGGGGAAGACTAGAGATAAGACCAGGAAGGACTATGCTAGCACAAGTCTTCATGAGAGGCCAACAAACACATGAAGGGGGAAAGGTTCACACTCATGAATAATCGAAGACATACAAATCAAAACTATAAAGAAACACTTTTTGGTTGATCAAATTAGTTAAAAATAAAAACTAGTAAGACTAGCAAAGGTAAGGCAATCGTAATTCAATAAGCCCTCATTCCCACAGTTGGTGGGAATGTAAATGGAACAGCTTATATGGGAAGCCATTCAAAAATATGCATTACTAATCTTAAACTATTCAGACCCTCAGACTCAGTAATTCACTTCTTAGGACATACTCTAAAAAGAAAATAAATGTACTTACTCATTCAACAAACATTTAATTGAGTGCCTACTATGTCCTAGGTACTGAGGCTATAGCAATGAACAAAACAAACCTCATCTCTGTTCTGTCTCTTAGAAGAGACAAACATTTAGCAAATAATCACAAAATAAATGTATACTTACACATATTACCGGACACATATTTACACATTTTACCGGACACAATGAGATTATTTTTAAATACTTGATTTAAATTTGTGAGATTAAAAAAAAAGATTAAAAAAAATTTATTTATACTGAGAACTGAAGGATGAAGAATGGGAGAATTTTTTTTTTCTGATAGTGAAAACAATATTCATGAAGGCAAGAAAGAGTTAATTGCATTCAAGATTTTAGAGGACTCATTCATTAACTTATTCAAAAAATATGTATGGAAGTCCTAGTAAGTACTAGGTACTGGAGATAGGTACTGGAGATGAAGATCAAGTTGAGGTTATAGCAGACAAAACAGGTATAAAATTATGCATTGTATAGCTACAAAAGGTCCGGACATTCATAATAAAGCCAACATTGTCTGAGGAAATGAGTGAAAAAGGAGAAAACCAATGCATTTAGCAGAAAAAAAAGGAGAGGATGGAATAAAGGTAACAAAGATTTTCTGCCTCTTCCCAAACGCAGACTTACCTGAGAAACATTTGTTCAAAATGTACCATTTTTTTAAAAGTACAATGTATAGATATATATATACTTAGATGGATCAGCACTAAAATGCTCATGTGCAGAGAAGAGGCAGGCAGAGATGAAACAGACCAGTAAATGTTAAACCTACACATGAGTTAGGGCATCTCTGTACTTCGGAAATTACTTCTCCTACATGAATGGCTCTTGACTGTGTTAAGCATTCAGGGGAAAAGGAACCACTTTTTTGTAATAATAGCAGAGTCTCTTTGTAAGAGGTCAAAAGGTACATAGAATAATCCACGGATGTGAAATCAAAAATTGACCAAATGAACCTCCATTAGGTTAAGTGTGAAAAGTGACGTTTACACAAACCTTATAATGAGAATATTCTTGGAGTCATCAGCAAGTTGTAAAGGGAGCCACAAAAATAATTAGAACCTCGTGTGAGCAGCACACCTGAGGGATACAGTCCTTTCTTCCTATTTCCTGAATTACCGAAACGGTAATATTTTATGTTTGGTACATGTCAACAGCATTAAAGAGTTAAGTAGTATTTGACAGCATGGACACTAGCTACATTAAAAAAAAAAGAAAAAAAAAGATATGCGGAACTCATTTTTTTTTGCAACTTCTACATGAAACTAAAATTATTTCAAAATTAAAAAGTAAAAGCAAAAAATATAGAGATAGTCTTGCTATGAGAAATAACACAAGGCCTAAAATTTGTGTGAATTTCATGAGGCAATCAGAAAGGATAAAGGAAACAACCCTGAGATTCTGGTTTTCACTTCTCCTGTCACGGGATGCAGGTGCAAACAAGAGGAAAGGTCATGGTCCACGTTGGATGTTCCACTGCCCACCAGATGTTTGGAAAAGTCATGTCAGTATCTCTAAGATTCCACTACATGCACCTCACAGGGTGGTGTCATATGCTTGTTGACTATGGTGTGCTCCACAAATATTCATTATTATCATTTAAAATTTTATGTAGGCCTGGTTGGCATGGCTCAGTGGTTGAGCGTTGATCTATGAACCAGGAGGTCACAGTTCGATTCCTCGTCAGGGCACATGCCTGGGTTGCGGGCTCAATCACCAGTGTGAGATGTGCAGGAGGCAGCCGATCAATGATTCTCTCTCTTCGTTGATGTTTCTCTCTTTAAAATCAACAAAACTATACTTAAAAATAAATAAAGTTTTATATATATAAACTTTATTATTCCTTCATTAAATGGAAGAACATCTCTGAGATGTAATTAACTACTAGGATTTCTTCACATTTGTAAAATTACCAAATTAATCTTATACTTTCCAGTAGGGACCCAGATTTGACCAACAGGTTTATCTCATAATAAATATAGTTATTACACCCTGGAAAGTGCTTCATAATAAAAATACAGTCTAAAAACTATTTTTTAAATCTCCTTAGCCTTTCCAACACAGTTCATTGAGTTTGTTAACCGGTTACTTTAAAATTAGTTTAGTTAATTCTGAAGTCCTGTCTTTATTTATTAGACCTGTTTAATAAAGTTTGATGGAGACATAAATATATAGTTTGAACAAATATACTGACATCATACATAAACTATGATTGATAAAACATATTTTCTCCCGAGACATTAAAAATAAAATAGTTCTTTTGAAGAAAAAAACACACACACAATTAAGTCAGAAATTTCATGAAATCCAAAAGATGAACCTTGAGAACACAAAACAAATTTTAATGTCTGACAAAACAAATGCATCTTGTATAAAATTGGATTGATGTGTACTTATAAATTATGCATTGCAAGATGTTTCATTATAACTTTAATGCTTCAAAATCCATTATCATCCCTCTGTCTCACATCAAATATAATTGTAGGAAGAAAAATATCATGTTCTTTTCTGTACAACCATAAAGCTAACGGGAAAACAAGTACAAGAGCAGCTCACTCAAATCAAGCTTTTCCTCATTGAAACCTCAAGGTACCCCATTTTAACATGGCGGCTAATTTTGTTTCCTGGAAAATGTATTTATAGGCCAGAAATGATTCAAGTGGATAGTTATAAAAAAAATCAACAGGAGTCATATAAAAATGATATTCAGTAAGATAGCTTTAAAACAGTAAGAAAAGCAGACTTCTTCCCGCCCCCTTTCAAAATTTCATTGTGTTCATCATTCAGCAACATTCTACTCACTTCCGATGGGTGTGGTCCATGCCACTGTTTGGTATTGATTCCAACTCTGCATTTTTCTGCCCACAGATATTTCCATAGCTGTCGTATCCTGACACTAGTCTCGCTGCTGCACCTGTTGCTACTGAAAAGCCACAAATAAATCCCTAGGGAGAAAAACAGAAAAAAACACACATACAAATAAATCATTTCAATAGCAACAGTCACTACTTGATACGATAATGAGCTTCTTTTGTCTGTTGAAGGCACAAAGAGCTCTTTCCTTGTTGCAAACACTATTGCACTGTTTTCCTAGGATTTTACATAAGCAGCACAAAGTAGTCCCGGGGAAACACTATTTACTAGCATAACAAAAGAAATCTCTAAGCTTTTACATCATAAGATTGTCTTTGCATTTTATACTAATAATAGCAGCCTCTCTGTATGGAACATCTGCTCTAGGCCAGGCTCTGTACTGGGTGCTTACCATACATTACAGCTAATCCTCATGATGAGGAAACTGAGGCCCAGAGAGGTTCAATACTTTTTCCAAGGGCACAGGACAGAATCAAACCCAGCTTTCTTCTTCTTTCTTTCTTTCTTTCTTTCTTTTTTTTTTTTTTTTTTTAACTTTTATTTGGCTGTAAAGGAGTCCTATTAAATAAACAATAGCAATGGATGGAAGATAAAACACACACCAAAGAACAATAAGTCTGTGGGTTTTGAAGTATTATCACTTCAGTGCACACAACTTCTATTTGCTTCCTGCAGTAAAACTGTATATAAGCCAAAGAATTACACCACGAAGCACTGCCACGCTCTTAATATTGGAGAAGCCAAGAGAGTGAGGCCCAGGCCTGGGTGCCAAAAAAGGTCACTTCATTTCAAGGGAACACGTTTCAGCACAGTGCCAAAGGCAAAGGGCAGGTGCCTCACGGCTGAATTAGGCTCGCTAAGTGGAGGAGCGCTAACGCCTAATTCCACTGCAGGCTGCTGGGCGTGTAGACAGTAAGGTGAATTACCATTGATACACTGAATTGGGAGGGAAGTCTAGGGTTAAGACACATTCTTGGTCATTATAAGCTTGAGTTTTTGTTATCTTTATTCAAGTGGCTAATGAAGGCAGAGATGGCCACTGTTTACCCATCATAACCAAGTATCATGAGTAGTACCAAGGAGCCCTGCTAGATCTTGGGCCTGTAGTGGTAAGAATTATCTATACTCATATGAGGTTCCTCAGAGAATAGTATTCCTCTCTTAAACATGCTTCCCTGAAAAGGTGAACAAATTCTTTTTTTCTTCTTCTAGATAATCTCTATTTTTATCAGTTAAGTATGGAAAGTGAGGCAGGGAGAGTATATAGCTCTGGTAGTAGAAACTTCTTGAAACTACACTTTGTAAGAAAGTGGACTCAGTAGCGACTATCTCTGATTTGCTATATTTGCTCTCTAATCCTTGCCAAGTTACTTTAACTCTCTATGCCTCAATTCACTGACCGGTAAAATGGGGATAGTGGTAGCTCATAAGGCTGCTGTAAGGATTAAATGAAATAATCCAGTAAAGTGGTAAGATTTCAATAAATATTAAGAGGTTGATAAATAAGAGATGAATAAATATTAGCTATTATTGTTAGACATGAGAACATGCTATAATGCAGTGTTTCCCAAACTTTTGACATATGTGTACCCCTTCTATAATTTTCGTAACACTGAGTACCCCTCGTACTCATGAGAACGTAGAATTAGGCGCAGCTAAGCACGGTGCAGTGCATATCCCCACCAAACTCCGGTGCAACGCGTACCCCCACCAAACTCTTCCCATACCCCTGGGTGTATGCGTACCATACTTTGGGAAACACTGCTTTAATGGAAAGACCATGAACTTTGGATCAGATAACCCTGCACTGATCAATTTTCTCCTTGTGTGAACTTGAACAAAATTCAAGAAGTAAAATGGCTAAACTCTCCAATAGGGATCTTTAACCAAAAAGACCTGATTCACACCCTTCATCGGCTTCTAACTACTTGTGTGACTTTGACCAAATTACCTACTAAGAGTGTCTCCTCTTCATCCCTAACACAGAGTACTGAGGCTTCTTACCCGAGGTTTCAGTTACCCATAGTCAACCATGGCTTGAAAATATTAAATGGAAAATTCCAGAAATAAAATTATTCATAAGTTTTAAATTGCATGGTGTTCTGAGTAGCGTGATGAAATCTCACTCCATACTCCATCCCACCTGGGACGTGAATCATCCTTTTGTCCAGGGTCTCCAGGCTATATGGGCTACCTCCCCAACAGTCACTTAGTAGCTCTCTTTGTTATCAGATCAATTGCCACAGTACCACAGTACTTGTGCTCAAATCACCCGTATTTTGCTTAAGAATGGCTCCAAGGTATAAGAGTAGAGATGCTGGCAATCCGGATATGCCAGAGAGAAGCCCTAAAGTATTTCCTGTAAGTGAAACTGTATGCATATCTAGGAAAAAAACATAGTATAGTTGGGTTCAGTTTTGGAACCCACTGGGAGTCCTGGTAGGTATCCCCTGTGAATAAGTGGGAGACTATTTGTTGTTCTTTTGTCAATTCTCACCTGAGGATGTTTTTCCCATTGGTTTTAGAGTGGAAGAAAGGAGGAAGGAGAGAGGGAGAGGGAGGGAGGGAGGGAGGGAGGGAGGGAGGGAGGGAGGGAGGAAGGGAGGGAGAGAGAGAGAGAGAGAGAGAGAGAGAGAGAGAGATGTGAGAGAGGCACACTGATGGGTTGCCTCCCACACACACCCCAACCATGACTGGGGAATCAAACCTGCAACCCAGATATGTGCCCTTGACCAGGAATCAAACCCTAGACTCTTTGGTGCTCAGGCTCATGCTCTAACCACTAAGCAGCACTGGCCAGGGTTGGGGAGGGGAGACTATTATAATACCTATTTCTCAACATAATGATGAGCACTAAAAGTGATAATACATATCTAGGCCCTAACTGGTCTGATACACGGCAGATAATCAACATATGGTAGCTGTTAGGGGTAAATTTGTGTTAAGTCAGACTAAAGAGTTTGACTAAACAAAAACCCCTTCAGTTCTCTATTTTGGAACAAAAATTTCTTGGGGGATAAAATTGAGATCTATTGTCAGTAATTGTGTTACTACATGGAAATATTCAGACCACGGTTACAATCAATCTTCTTTCAATACTAGTCTAAAATAGCCAAGTCCTTACATAATTGAGGTTATGCTCTTTCACTTTTCATAGGAATTTTCTTCTTATACTCGATACGTACCTAGTGTTGCAGATTCCTTTAAACGATGTGTGATTTCCCCTTCTATTTTTAATACTACCGTTGGACATGAGGATTTTATGGGTTTGTGTTTGTTTGTTTTTTAATCGGAGCGTAAGTGATAAATGTCACAGATATATGGTAAAATGGAGCGCTAACATATTTTCCTATCGTCCATGTAGCTCCCCAAAGCATTTGAGTAGAGAGGGTGAGAAGCTTCAGGGGAGGAAGGAAGGAGAGGAGTGAGATAATAAGCTAGAAAGAAACCATGACTGTTATCCCAAGGACTTCCCATATGGTACAAGCACTGATAATGAGGAACGAGGCCAAATACAATATAAAAAAAAAAAAAAAAACCTCTTTTAAAAAGAGACCCTGAAATCCACATACGGGAAACAATATAGTTTCATATGAGAAAACTAATATAATGCATGAAATTAAAACAGTGTGAGAAGCTTTACAGAACACAGTAATGTAATGCCTCCACAGAGGGTGGGGGTGGGATGGGAGCAAGCACTCAACATTCATAAAGCAAATGATAAGAGAGATGAGGAAAGCTTTTATCCTACGACAATCGGGAGCAATCTCAGAGAGAAAGTAAGCCTATTAGTAAGGAAGAGAGAACCATGGCTAACATCTAAAAGTGACGGAGTTACTAAAGTGCTTTCAGAACTGCTCTTGAGAGAGAGGAGGAGCAGACACTTCTAATGACAAACAAGAAGTGCCTCAAATCAGATGAAGGCATACAGGGAGGGTGGGTCTCAGGCAAGATCTGGAGACTAATAAGTGCCTATTGCTAAGCAGGAGAAAGACAATTTGCTAGATCATAAACGATGCTCATTTTCCCTTAATATCTCAAGGTTTAGTTCGACATCAGAGCTTCTGCTTAGTTGCATTCATTATTAGTCAAAATAACAGGCATATTTTATTTCACAAGCATGTTGAAGTTCACACGTGGAGCCTTGACAGCGTAATGGAAAGGTAGAAAGTCTTAGTTTAGTTTTGAAACAAAAAGATCAACAAAAACATGAGGGGTAGAGGAAGTATGATGTATGAATAAGGCAAAATGTTTCAAAATATAAAGAGAGGAAAAAGGACTTGTCCTTACAGCCCTTTCCCAGAAATGAATTAAATTATATCCAGGTTCTTCCTTCTTCCCCACTCCCAGGCCCTCCAATACTATATCTCAACCAATGTTTAGCATCAGTCTCCTGACAGCCAGTTTGTCAAACCTTGGAGCAATATTTGGCCTCTTGCTCCCCTTGTCCCACTGAGACAACGAAGACTTTTAGACCCAGCAGGCAGGGTAGGATCAGAATGCCCGATGCAGAACTATTGTTCATGCAAACAAGCTGGAAAAAAGTGAGTTACAATTTCTGGCAATCTGCTAGATTTCTTTAAAGTTAAGTAGGATGCATTACTCTAAGAGGAGAGTAAAAGACAATAATGATGGGAAGTTAGGAAATATCCACTTGATAAACATTTATTAAGTATACACATACAAAAGAAAGATTTCATGCAAAGTACTAAAGGGCTTTAATACAAGAAAGTATACCTGAGAAAACCTGAAATGCCTCAAAAGAGAAGAAAATAATAGGGTGTAAGGGAGCAAAATCAGGGAGCTCAGTTTCATGATCTTGGGCAAATCTCTTTCAATTCTCTGAGCCTCAGTTTCCTCACCTGTAACAATGATTGGACTACATTAATCTCAAAGCCCTTTATGCTTCCACATTTTATGATCCTAAGGGAAAGTAGGTACAAAGTAAATGCTTTCAGAGTATACTTGCAGAGAGAAGTAAGTATAAATCCACTTGGTCTACAACAGTGACCCAGGAGGTAAAAAAAACAAGAGTAGACTAAAATCAAAATGGATTTAACTAAACTGTATGCTTAAAAAGTTTAAATGGGTTTAACAAAACTGTATACTTTAAAATATACATTATATAAGTCTTGTTATGCATATTTTACCATAATCTTTAAAATATTTTTTTTAAAAGAAAAGAAAACAAAACAGAAAACAGAGGACTTAACAGAAAGTAGGTAGTCATCTGGATCAGATAGTCTAAGATAGTTTTTGGTCTGCTGTTCTTCCTATCCCATGATCCTGGCAAAGCAGAGATCATCACACAGATGACAAAACACTGCAGTGAGTCCGAGTCTCTCCCTCTGTGCTGCTCTCGACAACAGTCAATGCGGTAGAAACCCTGAGCTCTGGGAACCAGACCCCGGCTATAAAACGAAAAAGATCCTCAAGAGCAGTATGGAGAGACAAACTCTGCAATGATGTCGCCTACATCAGCTGTTGTCCCGATCATTGCCCCAAATTCCAACTCTGCATTTCCAATTGCTTATCCTTACCCATACATTTTATGTGCCAGAGTCATCCTCTCATTTCGCCAAGCCACTTCCCTTTCCTGCATATACCCTCTCCTTTTGGAGCATCCTTATTCACTAGACTGCACATGCCAGATAGGAGTGAAAGGCTGTTTCAGTTCTCTCCACAGCTTCTGGCAGCACCCCCGCTTCCTAACTCTACACTAGAGAAAGCAGTGGTGCTCAACTATTTGTTCAGTGTCTGAAATGTTTTTTAATATAGTTTATTGATTTTTTTATAGAGAGAAAGGGAGAGGGATAGAGAGTTAGAAACATCAATGAGAGAGAAACATGGATCAGCTGCCTCCTGCACACCCCCTACTGGGGATGTGCCTGCAACCAAGGTACATGCCCTTGATCAGAATAGAACCTGGGACCCTTCAGTCCGCAGGCCAACGCTCTATCCACTGAGCCAAACCGGTTAGGGCTGAAATATTGATTGGACCACATTTTACTGGCAGGTGAAGTGTGTCCTACAGGTCAATGTTCTGAACAACTTTTTCTTTTGTCCCCCGTTCCAGACAACAAAAGGGATTCTTTCTTGAAGCCTCTCCTTCTTCTTCTCTCTCCTGTGTCCAGTGTTGTCCCTGTGTGATCTCGACAAGCTACTTAACACAGCTGGGTGCCTCTGTTTCCTTATCTGTAAAATGGGAATGATGATGCTAATGTGTACTTCATTGAGCAGTTTTGAAAATTAAATATGTTTCTGTGTCAAGTACTGTGGGCCTCGAGTTTGACATGCTTGTTTTACACTAGGGATCGAACCCGAAACCTTAGTATGGGCCCTGACCAAGAATCAAACCTGAAACCTTTTGTGTATGGGACAATATTCCAATTGAGGCACTGGCCAGGCTCTTTCCTGCCTTTTCTGTTAAGCTGGTCTGGGCTGACCTGACTCTTTTCTCTCCTCTTCTCTTCTCTTCTCACATATTCTTCTCCCTGAGGGAGAATTAAGTGAGACCATACAAGATGGGAAGGACCCTTAGCCCAAGCTTTATTCCACAAGTCATTTTACAATGGAGTATTTACTGGATATAATAATCGGGTGTCTGCTCAGCTTCTAATAAAGTACCACTTTGTTTATCCGCCCCATTCTCACTACCTCATGTGTACAGAAGCCTGAAATACTGATGAAAGCTCATGTGGAAGGGGACAGCTCGCAAGAAGACTGACAGAAATTTACTTTGAAAAATACCCTAAGTTCTAGACAAGTATGGAAAAACCCTGAAAGTAAGGGGAGGGAGGGGGAGTACAAATATCTATGAAAATAAAGTTTAGAACCACTGAGGAGATAATGTAAGGACCTGAACTATAAAAAGCCTTACCCTGAACTTCTAACATTAAGAGTCTTTTAGTCATCTTTAATCTCTCTCTCCTTGTCTGAAATATTGATGACTCCAAATTCTACTTTTAAAAATCTCTCTTTTCTCTTCTTATTTCCAGTTTTTCACCTCTTATCTGGACGATTGCATCAGCCAGCACAGTAGTCTGCCTGAATCTCTTCTTCCTTTACAATGGCTGCACAAGCATCTTTAGCATTGACCACCAGGGCCATCTTCTTACACCCAATCTTATCATTGCATGCTCAGAATTCTCCAGTGGCTTATCAGTTCCTACATCAGTGGGTCTCAATCCTGGCTGAGCAATAGCATCACAGAGATGAAATCACTGAGGTGAGGCCTCAGAATGAGTACTTTTTAAAAGATCCCAGCTGATTCTCATGTGCCGCTAAGGTTGAGCACCATTTTTTTTTTTTTTTACCACTTTAATGAAAAAAAATAAACATTTAGAAGTACAATGTGACATGTAAATTTTTTTTTTTTTTTTTTGAGAGCAGGGTAAGCCCACAACTTATGTCCAATAATTTCAAAATACTGATGAAAGTTCATGTGGAAGGTGACAGCTTGCAAGAATACTGATAGAAATTTACTTTGAAAAATACCCTAAGTTCTAGACAAGTGTGGAAAAACCCTGAAAGGGAAAAAATAAAAGTACAAATATCTATGAAAATAAAGTGAACATGTATAAATAAAAATATTTATTGGAGAGGATGAGTGAAAGATGGCACGATCTTAAAACATTTCAGAGCAGGAGCATAGTCATCAAGGAGAGAGCAAAGAGCCGCAAATAAAGGTAGTGAACAAGGTATGGTTTGAATATTAGGCCACGGGAGGACAGAGAAAGGAGACTTTGAAAGAAGCAGCTGCTGGGCCACATGTGAAAAGAATATAGCAGAAAGTTCCAGTTCTATCTTTATTACTATCAGTATATTCTTAGACAAACTAATATTTAACCTTGCTATTCCCTGTCTGTAAACTGGGAATAACCCTATCTCAGGATAACTGGGAGAATTTAATGAGATAAATACATATAGGAAAGCCTCTAGAATAATTTGATTCTCAATGGTTGTTGACTGTTTATCTTTAAATTAATAATAGAATAAATCCAAAAGGAAAAAAGAAAAATATAAAATAAATACTCAGAAGAGAACTACTGTTGGGTAACAGAACTTGGAGATTTCTCTAGTTTCACATGTAAGATTTGAAGTTAGCTCAAATTTGATGAAGGTAGTAATCCATTAAAAGAATCATTCAAAAAAAAAAAAAAAACATCGCTATGCCTGCATTTAAAAGTACACACAGTGGGTCTTAACTATCATCGCACTAAAGTCAACATTATATTAATTACCACTGCATTAAACCATTTCAGTAAACAAATAGCTCCTTACTCACAAGTCACTCACAAGCCAGCCTGTTAACATTAATGATTGCACTTTCTTGAATTATTTTAGCACAGAAAATCAAAACATCTACGTGGGTGGCAGGTACATGTTTTTATAAACATAATTTTGAAAGGTTAGCTGCTCTCTGTCCCTGGGTTAAATTCGGGGAGCGGAGACCAGCTGTGGACTTCATGCATGCTGCACTGCAGTGGCCATGCCACTAAACTAACTGGACTCTTGAACACTAGAAGTCCTAAGTTTAGGAAGTAGTATTTTTGACTTTTCTAAATATCCTAGGTTTGCTGAAACTGAGCTGTCTATCATTCTTAAAATTTTTGCTGGATTTATTCTATCTCATTAAAATGTACTGCTTTCTTTTCCTTGTGTCGGGGGCAGAAATGGCACCTATAATTAGGCCTACCTGTCGTGATTAGGGTTGCTCTGTAATTCTCAAATGGTATTTGTGAGGAGGGATGTTACAGAGAGACACAGAATAAGATCTTTCTAAATCATCTCTATAAAAGGTATGGAAAAGGAGGGGTTAAAAACACTATGCATATGTGGACAAGGGGCTGCCCTAGACAGCATGATTGTTTTGAGCTGTGAAGACTATGAGACAGAGGAACACTATCTGCACAGGCCCGTTGGGGAAGACGGAACCAGGCGCAGAAGGAGTGCAGGCCTGGAAGTTATGAGGCTGGGGCTCTGTTCCCAGCTCTGCCATTCCCTAGCAGCATTGCCTGGGATAGTCATATCCATCTCTGGGCCTGACGTGCTTAATCTGCAAAATAAGGGTGACAGACCAGATGCGGATTTCCAAGTCTTTTCTAGCTCTAAACATCCATTAGCTCTAAAGCAGCTGTTTTCTGTCTTTTTTGAAGCCTGCATCAGAAATTACTGCAGGGCAGAGTGGGTTTGCACTTTGGAGAAGGACATTCCACACTTGGCACTAGAGACTCTGCTCCTACAACCTCTACACTCATTGGGAAGTCACCAGGTTCCTTGATCTCCAATGAGGGATGCCCCTCACTACAGCAGACACAGCAGGCAGCAGGGGCCTGTGTGGGCAGAAGGAAGAAGGAGCAGTGAGCAACCAGCCACCCCATTTAGGAAGAACTAAAAGGTGTCAGGACTGGAAGCACTGTAGATACCATCTAGCAAAACCTCTAGTTTTATATAAAGGAACATGAGAAGAAAATGAACTGACACAAAAATAGCCCTCAGGTTTGTATAACCAGGCTGGATAAATACTCAGGACCCCAGACTTCATGGCCCGTGCTCTGTTCACCACCCCACCAAGATCAGGCTTTCTGTCCTGGCCACGTGGCACAACTGGTTGGAGGTTGTCCCTGGGTACCAAAAGGTTGTAGGTTCAATCCGTGGTTGGGGCAACCAATGGATGTTTCTCTCTCACATACAATAGATATTTCTCTCTCCCTTGCCATCTCTATAAAAATCAATAAAAAAATCAGGTAAGGATTTAAAAAACAAAAATCTGGCTTTTTGAAATGATCACTTAACTTTTGATGGTTTCTATTTTTTTATTTTGAGAGAGAGAGAGAAGATGGGAAAGAGAGAGAAACATCGAACTTATGCATTCATTGGCTATTTCTTTATATGTGCCCAGACCAGGGATCAAACAGGGGTACCAGAGAGCACCAGTAAATTGTATGGCAGAAAAATAACTATGACCTCCAGTTATATGAGCAGTATCAGGAGGAATAAAAAATAAAGAAAGAAAGAAATAACAGGCTCCCTCTTTAAACCGACACCCCATCATTCCCCTGGATCATGAGTGCAGGTTCTTATCATCTGTGAATTTCCTTACCATCCCAATGCAGAAGAGGAGAAAAATCAGCAGCCATGGTAGGTCTGTGCAGCTACGATCCTCCAGGGGCTTCCATTCTCGTTTGGAGCTCTGATTGAAAATATAAAATAAGGGAATGGTAAATGTTAAACGTCGTTAAAATTAGGAAAGCACAAACCTACCACTTACACCTAGTTTCCCTCTTAAAAAATGTTTTTATTGATTTTAGACAGAAAAAAGGAGAGAGAAAGAAAAGATCAACGTGAGAGAGAAACAGTGATCAGCTGTCTCCTGTATGCAACCAACTGGAGATAGAACCCACAATCTGGGTATGTGCCTTGCCTGGGAATCAAATCATGACTTCCTGGTTCATAGGTCGACACTCAACTACTGAGCCACACCTGCAGGGCAGTATGGTATCTTTAATATGAATAAACAAATGAACAAATTCTTCCAACTTCAATTTTGGCGGTGGCTTCAATTTTAGCGGTAGCTAGATTTAAAAATTTAGAAAGTGCTTTCCATATGTTTTTTCCTAGGAAGGAAGCCCATTAAAATGAATTCCTATTCAGAGGTAGGTTCTTCTAAGTCTTATAAAATTCAGGGAGAGGGAAAAAAAAAAAAAAAAAAAACTAAATTAAGACCACTTTACAGACAGATCTGGGCAACTCCGAAATCAACATCCATCGATAAATTTTCATTCATTCTCTTTCTGGAAAATGTCAACAGTTTCTATTTCAAACATGGAGTTTGTCTAACTAAACAACTAGAGGCATTCTGAAAGTTAATTTGCTTCAGGGTGGGGGTGTGGGATTAATGGGAGGAAAAAGGAAACATCTGTAATACTTTCAACAATAAAGACAAATTAAAATAAATAAAAGTTAATTTTCAAAGTATTAGATTGGAATTCTAATTATATTTTTTCTTAATCTTCACCCGCTGATATGTCTGGAGAGAGGAAGAGAGAAGGAGGGATGGAGAGGAGGGTTAAAAAGTAAAAGAGAAACATCCCTGGGTTGCCTTCCACACATGCCCCAACCAGGGATCGAACTGAAACCTGGGCATGTGCCCTGAGAATGGATTCCACCAGCCTTTTGGACGATATTCTTAATAAACTGGGCCCCGGGTCACAGCATACATATTTTTTTCTTATAAAAACTGTCTTAGGTTCTCAAGTCAGCTCAACAATTTTTTTAAACCGTGATATAACTGACATAACACTCTTGAGCTTTTGAACGAACAAAAATCCCTGGGTCTCATACCCTCTCCTGGAAGCAGGAAGCTGAGGAGAGAGAAGGGAGCCTTGGGAAACCCACGGGCAAAGTTCCTGCGAATAGAGGGCTGAGCCTCCGGTGACTTCCATGACAAGATCCAGGAAGCCATCTGGGGAAGGCCTGCCAGTGGGAAGGGGTGCAGAGGAAGGGGCTGGAGATAAGGAAGCCCTCCAAGTATAATTAGAAGGTCGCGTCTAAGAGTGGAGAACCAGCCCTTAAGCGGATTTGCTTAGGTTTGCCTCCCTCTGAAAACGGGAGTTTTTCATTATATACCCTTTGATAACTTGATGAAAGCTGCAGATGCATTTCTGGGGAGGTAAGCATATATTTGCATAATTTTCATAAACATTTAGGGAATTTAGATTAAGAAACTCAACCTTAAAATACCTGCCTGTCAACACTGAGGGCAGAGCGTTTGAACTCCAACCACTTCCTGCTGACCCCTTAAGTGGAGACTAGATAAATGCCTTTTCCTTGTTGAGTGCCTGACACGGTTCAGTTGTTCAACAACAACAAAAAGACATCCCACCACTTTTGATCCTGGCTCTCAGACACCCACACAAGAACAAAGAACACTCCTTAGTTAGTCATGGGAGAAAAAAAAAACCTCACCCCAAGACTCCAGCTTTAAAAACCAAGAATGAGTAGGCAGCTTTTTCCAGGGAACTGTAGCATTATGGCAAATGGATAAGGGACACTGCTCTCTCCCTGGCTCTGTCATTAGTTAGCTGCATGACTTCAGATAAATTGCTTTATACCTCTGGGTGGCAGGAAGGAATTAGATTGGACCTCGTAGGCTCCTCCAACTCTAAAAATCTATGATCAGGAATGCAGTTTTGTGAAAATGTTTGTTATGACAAGAAAAGGAAAAAAACCCACAAAAATAATTTGACATTATTCCTGTTATTCAACTTGAATGCCTATATTATGAGCTGTGTTTTGGGTGACAGTTTTTCACAGTATGAATAAAGAATGTTTCTTTGTATTAAGTAATTTCAATCTTGAATAATACCCATTGCAGTAAAATTACTTAGAAACACAGAACGTGGACACCTCTGAAATGCATAATATTTACTCCAAGGTAATTTCCAGAGCAATAACTACTTTCAGGCGGTCTATTTGTTTATCTTAGCAAGCGGTAGGCTTTGCGGGGCAGAGGACCTCACATTGATTTCTTTATCCACAACCGTTTTCTTAGTATTTTCACCTGGGGCTAACATTCGGTTTTCAATGCTTTAATTTTCATCTAACACATAAAGAAAGTGGAATTTCAGCCTTGACCAGAAAAATGCCCAAGAGGATTCTAGATCTCAGCAATTCAATTCAACTTACTGTGGGCCACTTCTGGGCCAAATACACAGAAATCCTTTCAGTGGGGATCAGAAATGGAGAGTACCCAGAAAAGACTGTGACATAGTACAGAGGGGAAGAACCCAAGGTGGGGTGGGTGTGTGTGTGTGTGTGTGTGGGGGGGCGTGTCACCCTCACTCAGATCAAGAACAGCTCCTCAGAGCAGAGGCAGCTTACTTCACCGGGCTCTTCTGAGGATTAGGTGAGAGCATCTGCCACCTGGTACATCTCTCATTCTTGGCTATCAGTCTTATTCATCAACACTCGCTTTTCGGTTAACCCTCTCCCTATTGTTAAACTTTCCTTTTACTAAGTGGATCTTCCCAGTAAGAGGAATAAAAAGAATATAAAACTTGGATTTCTCTTTATGTTAACTAAAATTTTGACTTAATGATAGCAAATTTCATTTTAGCTATCAGTTTTAATGCTATCAGTTATCGATTACTACTGATTAGGCACTACACTCAAAGCTTTACCCACATTATATAGTCTACCTTTAAAACAGCTCTCTGATATAGATAACGTTCCTATTTCACAGATATGGAAAATCAAGGCTCAGAAGTGAAATGATCACAAGGCTTCGCAGCTGTGCAATCAGAACAGGAACCCAAGTCTGTGACTGCAAAGCCAAATCCGACGAGAATGTCATCTATTTGCATTAGTCAGAAAAGAGTAAAAACCTCCATGAGTTTTTTTTTTTTGTTTTTTTTTTTCCTCACCTTGCAACATTTGGGAGCCAATCCAATAATTTTAAATTCAAGTAGGCACAGGAGAAGAAAGTGAGATGTTTTATGAACCGTAAAACATCTCAAACGAGTCAGGGAACCCAACAGTTGAAAAATTTTAATGATTCCTTAACAGATTTAACCAAGTGGCAACTGGATTTAATGCTGCCTATTTCCTCCTATTAAAATCCACAAAGACCTGGCAAAAGTAAAATGTTTTGCAAAAGCACTTTTTAAATGTGACTTTTATCTGCTTCTCAAGTTCTACATGAGATTAATACTGGCTGTCAGTAAATGTTAAGTCCCCTTCGCTTCACAGAGTCATACAATTAGGAACTAAATAGGACCAAAGTAATGACACAGTCCAAACCTTCAGGAGAGTCACAGACTGGGGGAAGGGAAAGAAGAGACTTGCCCAAGGAACCTCATTTGATCCTCAAAACAATTCTGCTAGTTATTATTATATATTCCACTTTTTCTTCTTTTTTTTTTGTAAAAAAGAAACCCTTAGTTTAGAGAAAATAAGTGGAAAACCTATTTGTGAATCCTAGGTCCTCAGACTCTGGCCAAAAGATGAAAACTGTAAGAAAGAGTTAAGGAAATACTGGAAATAAAAATTAAAACCATGATAACAGGCATGAAGAATGCATGGTCAGGCTCATCAGTAGACTAAACACAGCCAAGAATCAATAAACTCAGGGATAATTCAATAGAAATGATCCAAAGTTAAACACAAAGCAAAAAAGTGAAAATTTAAAACCCAGAACAGAGCATCCAAGAGGTGTAGGACAATACCAAATCGTCTAACATATGTGTCATTGGAATCTCAGAAGAAGATAGAATGGGGTGGAGAGAATCTTAGATGAAAAAATAACTGAGAATTTTCCAAATAATAAAAGAAATCAAAGCATAGACCCAGAAGCTCAGAGAAATCCAGGCAAGATTAACACACATACATGGAAGAGTGCTCTTACACACACACACACACACACACACACACACACACACACCCTGCATATATTATATTCAAACTGTTGAAAATCAAAGATAAAGAGATCATCTTAATGGCAGCAAAAAGAGAAAAGACACATTACTAAAAATTCTTGCTAGCTATGATGGGGAAATATTGACTGCCAAATAACAATTATCCCACTCAGAAATACGTAGTAGTAAACAAATGGGACATTCGGTTGGGTCAACAGTGGTCGGCAAACTCATTAATCAACAGAACCAAATATCCATTTCTCATGCAGTATCCATTAAGATTTCTTTGTACTACAGACGTTATGGCTGCTCCCTTAGGCAGGGGCCCTTCAGTCTTGGAAAACAGGAAATATAGCTTCCTTTGTTTTATGACACATTCAGTGCAGAGCTATATTTACTAAGCTAGTAGAATAGTATTTTCATGTTGATGCCCTTGGTGAGATTTCTGCTACCACTGAGTTAGCACTACCTGGTCCCATACATCTGGAGTTGCTGCAACTTGGGATTGCTGATGGGCTACATGACTTACAGGTTCCCCTGTCATTTCCCCAGATAGGCCAGAGAACTGAATTCTCTTACATTGAAGGCAACAGTAAATAGCAATCTGGGAGGCTGGTCCAGAGGGAGAGGACTGATATAACCGGCAGTATTAAAAAAAAAAAAAAAAAAAAAAGAGCGGGGAGTGGGGAGACAAACCAAAGTCGATTCCAATAGCAGTTGGGCCAGAAATTCACAACTACAGCACTGCTCACATTCCTGTGTTTCTATCAGTTTGCAAGTATGCATTACTAATAAATTAAGTATTGAGGCTAGGGAATTTAAACAGAATCAATATTAACCTCGATGCATGCTTTTACTCCTTCAGGCCAGGAACAAAGGAGAGCTGGGCTGGTTGGCTAGGAATTACAATAACCTGAAGCTTATACCTACTGAAGGCACACACATGCCGTCCTTCGAGTGTGCCTAGATCTCTGCCGTACAGATAGAGCCATGCTGCCTGTGAAGGCCAAAGCAAGCTGAGGTGTGGCCGCTCACGCAGCGATTCCCAGAATGTATCCTTGGGAAGTGTGGGTTAAATTGTTGGATAATCAAATCTCCCTTCCATACTTCTTTTATTGACCTATCACATTCTCTACTTTCTGGGTAAACATACTTCCTTCCAAAAACAGCCTCCAAGTTCCAGGAGCTCTGCTGCAGTCTTCATTGTCCCAATGACTGCCTGACACACTCAGAAAGCCTGACACACTCGGAAGCAGTCACTAAGTGCATCTCCAAATCTGCTGCTCTCCGAGACATCTGTGTGACTGAAGCACATACATGGCACACGCTGGCCTGTCTGTGAGGGCTTCATTTTGTTCACGCCCATCTGTTTTACACAAACACCTCCAGTATTAAAGACAAACAGTCACATACTCCAAATCCTCAAAGCTCGCTCCCAGGGAATACTGCCTCATTAAATTCCCCAATATGCTTTTATTTGTGCGGAGTAGTAACGGAAGAATAAAAGAGCTGATGTGTATCGTTTCTGCCACAATTTTCAACAGAGTGAGCAGACCTGATGAAGTTGGGTAGCCATAAAACATGGAGGCTTTTAGCTTTCTGTTCATAAGTACCTGCAAATAAAATCTTGTAATAGGATTTCTGAAAGACATTGCCTGTCCTTTGGGAAGGCGCTGTCAAGGATTTGAAGTGCAAAACTACTTACAGTTACTATACGCAATCCGTTTCATTTGCTAAGCCTGGCGATGGCGGTTCATATTGGAAAGGTAAAAATAAAAGCATGATTTTAGCAGGAAGCTAAAGGTAATAAGATGTACTGAGTGGGAAAATGCAGGCATCTGTGCCCAACGCCTTTTCTTAGTTCGAGAACTTTATGCTAAACCACGAACACGCATCGTTTAAGGGAAAAGGAGGAAATGACGCCTGGCGCTGCTTTGTAAATTATGTATTTATACAGAAGATAGAAAGAGCATGGGGAGGTTCCTGCCAATGTCTTCACTCTTCCTCTAACGGCCTCAAAAATAATCACTGTGGGTCCGTTCGATGTCCTTACATCAGACTTCTCGGTAACTGTCTTTCTTGTACACGGGCACATGACAATTACTGGGCAGAGGCCAAGTTCATCCTGTTGTGCAACAGAGCTAACAGCATCTTTTATCTCTACAGTCAATGAAACATGACCAACATTATATAGGCCAAGCCTTGTCTGCAACCTTAAAACAATCTTTCTAATTTGTGTTTTTTTCCTGAGTCAGTGGTGAGCAATGTTTTTAATTTTAAGTTACTATGTAATGTCTTACACAGTTTTTATGGGGTTCATTTTTCCCCATCACATCCTACAAGTGTGAGAACTCCTTCAAGCACGTGAAGATACCAAGGACAGACCGGTGGGACTAAGGCCCCACTCTGCACCTGCTCCTGTTGTGGTACAGCCATTTTCAGAGAGCTACTGGGTTTCCTGACCTTCCATGCTATACCGTAACCATTGTTTCTTAAAGCAATATAGGATTCTCATTCCAATCTTGCTTCCTTTCCATGATGGAACAGGTAAAAACTGATTTATGAAGACCATACTGACTTCTGGAGAAGAACATAAAAATTACACTGATCATCACACAGCTAATGGGTGAGGAATTGGATAAATTTATGTTTTAAATCAAAGTCAGACATTGACTTTGTCGATGAAGATGTTTTCATCCACAGCAATCTTGCACAGAAACAAATATATGTTCAGTTCTGTAGTAGTGCCTAAGGACTCTTAAGAAACCAAGTACGTATTAAGTTAAAAAAAATTTTTCTAAAATTGATTGTGGTGATGGATACACAATTTTGTGAATACACTAAAAGCCATTGAATAGTATGCACTTTAGATGTGTGAACAGTATGCTATGTCAATTATATCTCAATAGAATTGATATATAAAAGAAATCACCCAAAACACTTAAAAGAGCTCTACATTGTCCACTTCACATGTGGAGTTCTGCTGATTTCATGACAGACTCAATATGAACCCTTTTGACATAGCTATACTATGTATTGAACAAACTAAAAGCAGAATAGTTTTAACTAAGGCAAAGAGTTGAGTAATAAAGAAATGTGATGGAAGAATGCGTTTGTTTCTCCTGGAGAAATCAGAAGTTACAAGAATTACTAGGGAAAGTGCTGATTTCCCCGGGATAGTTTGGTTCCTCTGTAGGCAGTACAGGGATATGAGAAACAAGGTTGCAGATAACTGAAATAAAAGGTAAAATAGATCAAGGTAGAGATAGAAGAGTCATCTTAAACAGATCAGAGGACACACACATCGAGGCAAAACTAGGCTGTGGTATAAACACAGCTACAGAAAGAATGTACTTGCCTGAAAAAAAGGGACTGGACAGGGCAGTACATGCACAGCTGCTAGCACCTTTAGGTGCCAGGATGTGTGGTTGGCCAGTCACACACACACACACACACACACAAAAAAAAAAAAAAAAAAAAAAAAAAAAAAAACAGCCTGAGAGATACACACTGAGACTGCCCTTTGAAACTATCTTGGGAAGGGCTGCCAGGGCAACAGACTCCAGACTGCTGGAGGGAAGAGTCAGGACTCTGCTGCTCTGTGAGTCATCCAGCACCCGCTCCCCCCCACCCCCACCCCCTAGCCCCAGCCTCCGCCTCACCTGATTCCGTGTCATTAGGCAGCCTCCCGATTTCCCTCTGGCTTCCCACAAGTTGATGACTAGAGAGCTACACAAAAGCAAATCAACAGAGCAAAAGAGTTCTTTCATGTGCGAAGAGTCTGGGTGAATACATACCCACTGAGCTGTTGACAATTGTCATCGCTTGAGGTGAGATCAGAAAGGACTTTCTACTTACACATTTCCATATTTGGATTGGATTAAAAAAAAATCTAACCATACTACTTTTCTATTCTAAATAAGTATGATAACTCTTAAATAATAATAACTTGGCTTTCCCTTAGTACTAGCTGATCCGACAAAAAATTTCTGGTCGGTATGTCAGTTGAATAAATCAGCCTCCGGACTTGACACGTGTCTTATGATGTTGGCTCACGTGAGTCTCCTATTAACAGAAGGATGCACTGGCAAAATTAAATTTCTGAGTCTCCAAAGCTCTGGGGCTTGGTGACTTCTGAGATAGTTCTAAGATATATGACACTTGGTAAAGCCTCCTCACAGCCTTCAACTAGGCTTCCCTGGTTAAGCCTGAACCACACCAAGTATTCTGCATTTTAATCTATAAGCAGAAAATAGTAAAGAGGCATAATTTAGAACCTTTCCAGAGAACTTCTCCCAGCATTTCAGCATAATTTACAAACAAGCAGCTGCGAGCTTTGGAAGCAAAGAGATTGGTTCTATACCACCACCAATCAACACGCTCTCCCTGCCCATGAATAGCTCAGAATCACCGAGGAAGCCCTAGAAACAGGGGAGTCCTGGGTTCAGCCTGGCCCTAAAATCTCAGTCCCAAGTCCAATTACATCTCACTCACAGCCGAAGGTTTAAAGTTAGAGGTCAGAGTACCCTGGAGTAGGGGCCACTGAATGATGCCAAAATTTATGCACCAGTTAACCAGCTGGCCCTCAACCACCCCAAAGTATGTCCAATTGGTTATCTCCAAATGATTGCTGGGTCTGAGACTATTATATTATCATAAAGCCCCCAAATTCTACGTCTTGGTAAACTCAACTAAAAGTCAAGACATCAAGTATTTAAGAATGAGATAAAAGAATAATACAGGGGATCCAAACATCAAACTGACAGTTGGCTTAGAAGACTGTAACAGTCCCTTCCAACCCTGAGGTACAATGGTTCCACAATCATCGAAGATTTTCAGGAGAAGCTCAATTAATGAAGCCAGCTAAAGTTCTAAAATGATTAGAGGGAACACATACACAAAGACAAGAAATACCCCCTCCCTCCCAAAATGAGAAGTAACAGTGAATCATCAAGTTAATAGCCCTATAAATGACAGACACTTTAAAAGCTCTAAAAACATGTAAATCTCCACGCCCAATGAGTCATAAATACATCCCACTCATAAGAACCCATTTTTATCCATCTTCAAGGCCACATCTCAAGCTCATGTAGACCTTGTTGACATCTTGACTGGTCTGAATTCAATTCCGTCCTCCTATCTTTCTCACCAGGCAGTCCTCTATGTATCTGTTAAAACTATGTCTCTCACATCGCAACATTAATTTTCATTAACACCTTAAAAGTAACTAACTTCCTATCCCACCCCATACCCATTGGTTCTTTCTGGACTGCCTACAGTAATGATGCTCAAAATCACGGGCTTAAAACTATACAACTTCTAACAATAATATCACTCCCATAGTCAACAAATCTCCACTTCTCTGCAATCCGATAAGATACCTCTTCATTGCACAAAGTACACTTTGCAATAAACCAATCTTCTGTTAGAACTACAGATATGATCACACAAAAATACAATTCTAAGATAGCACATGTAAGACTGGCTTACCAAATAACCAGCTAGTAGTCCATCATGGAGTAAAAGTGCATGCCCCAAATGGAATCCCTGCATCTAACCAACATCCCTAAGGCTCCATACCTTGAAGCTTCTCTTCCTGACAAGCCCATGAAATATCTCATCCCTGGACACGATGAGACACATCTTTGGCTTCCCGGTCTATTAAAAAATACCACTTGGCTCACCTAATCATTGTCTAGACACAAGCATTCGTAACTTTGTACAGCACCCCTCCCCCATGACTGATCTTTCTGGTGACCATACTTATGCAAACTATTATGGGTAGTAATTTAACAGTATCGACAGGAAAAGAAAAAATTGAGATGAGAATATAAATATGCAGGAGAAAAAGGAAGGCAGCAAAACACGCACACACCACTGCCAAGAGTACTTACTATATGGGCTTCAGAAGAAGAAACCAAGGAAAAAACACCTCCTCTGTTCTGGTCTATCTGGTCTTTTGCTAAGCATTTGCCTAGCAGCACCTCTTCCCTTAGTCCTCAGCCATTGAATGATTTGGCTCCAAGGAGGCTGCTTGCAGGGTAGGCCCCAGCCACCTTACAAGACTCTACCCCAGAGACCCTTTATGAGGCCAGCATCCTTGTGCTTGTGCAGGTCCAGCTCAAGGTCCCTCCATGATGAAACACAGTGGATTTTTATTCTCAATTATGTCTGTGTTATGCTTCCCAGGGAAGTCAGCTTCAAGCAGGAATGTGGTCGCCTGGGCTCTCTAGGCGGTTTCCAGCATGCTCTGCCACGTCTGTGCAAGCAGTGGGCTGCAGCCAGCTGGCACCAGCTCACGAGAGCCAACGAAGCACTTCTCTTCCCAACTCCTGCTCACGACTTCACCTCGGAAGCCTGAAGTAGTTATAGCATGGAAATCTGCAAATGTGACAAATCTGGGCATTCTTTTTTTTCCCTTGCAGAGCTGATTGCTAAATATTTACCAATACACCAGTTCGTGAGCCTGTTTGTCATCCAACTTGGGAGTTTTCTTTTAAACAGATAGCCAAATGAATCTGACTTCGTACTCTTCTCACTGGTTTTAGAAACTCTTCAATTACTTGATCTCCCCCCCACCCCCCTCTTCTACTTGCTTACGGTTTCATGGAATTTATTTTCATGTATAGTGAGTTATCTGAAAAATTTTAACTAAATACCTAACCAATTGTCTGCAGACTCAAAATTGCGCCATATATATATATAAAAGCCTAAGCAATTGTTAGGACCAAACAACCAGAAAAAATGATCAACCAATTGCTATGACATGCACTGAGCATTAGGGGGCAGATGCTCAATGCAGGAGCTGCCCTGTAGTGGTCAGTGTGCTCCCACAGCCAACCTCCCCCCGTTTTGCTAACTTCCTGTGGTGGTCCCTCCCCACTTCCTTCCCCCTGTCTGGCAGACCCCATCTGGCAGCCCCAGCTGGCAGCTGGCAGCAGGCCCCCAGACCCCAGCCAGCAGCTGGCATGCCCCGGCCCCAATTGACCCTGATTGCTAGCCAGGCCTAGGGACCCCAACCATGCATAAATTTCATGCACTGGTTCTCTAGTATATAATAAATTCTTACTTATACTATGGTCTCTATTTAGACTATTCTCTCCCACTGACTTATTTTACTCTTGTGTCAATAACAAAACAATAGCAGTGAGCATTTTTGGAGTACTTTCCATATTCCAGCAATATCCTTAGCTTTTTATTTACATAATCTCATGCTTTACAAGCGAGTAGACTCAGGTTCAAAGAGATTAAATAACTGGATCATGGTCACATTCCTGCTAAGTGACAAGCCAGGACCCTAAAAACTCTACCTCCAACACCTACAGTGATAACCCCTGTATGAAACTTACACACTATTAAATTGCTATAGCATTGAGTTTTACTATCTGATACTAACCTCTCTTATGTTTATTGCTCAGAACCATTTTGTAAAGCTTAATATATATATATAAATAACTCAGATCATATTAAATTCACAAATAAATTGAAAAACAGGATATCTCAGTATTCCAATTTTTACATCTAGTAGCAAGATATGTCCCTTTGGTTCATTCGTTTTATTTTATAAATCTTAAAAAAAGTTTTATAGTCTTTTTCATTTTAATTGCATATATTTCTTGTTGGAGTTTTCCAGATATTTTGTATTTGTTGTGACTATGGTGAATGGGATTTTTTTCTCCTTTATGTTTCTAATTGGTTATCAACAATAATACACTTAACATAAACAGCCCTTATTATTTTTAGTTGCTTTTCTTGACCTTTGTATTTTATTTCCTTTTTTATCATTATACTTATTTTTGTTTTGTGGTTTATTGCACACTAGTCAGAACTTTAGAACAACATTAATGGTGTTCGAAGACTTATTTATGTGTTCCCGAAATAAACAGAAAATCCTCTAGTTATCTGTCATTGTCAAGTACGATACTGGCTGTTGGTTTAAGACAGTAAATCTTATTAAATAAAGATATAGTTTTTAGTTTCTACTTTTTAAAAAGTGTTTTTTTTTAAAAATATATTTGTATTGATTTCAGAGAGGAAGGGAGAGGGAAAGAGAGATAGAAACATCAATGATGAGAAAGAATCATTTATCGGCTGCTTCCTGCATGCCCCCTACTGGGGATTAAGCCCCCAACTTGGGCATGTGCCCTGATTGGGAATCAAACCAGTGACCTCCTGGTTCATAGGTTGATGCTCAACCACTGAACCACACCTGCTGGGCTTAAATAGCTTATTAAAGGAAGAGACTTTGAATTTTTTCAAATGTTTTTTGAAAATACTATTGATATAATTTTATTTATTTATTTATTTACTTACTTACTTACTTATTACCGTATTTTAAACAGAAAAATTCTAGACTATCCAAGGAGGCAGATCTGAGTTTGGTCTTGATGTGTGCGTCAGCTCTAAGGAGTCCTAAATCAGCAGTATAATCCATTCTGCCACCTGTGTTCCTTTGAAACACATTACCTCATAAGCATTACCTCACTGGCAAACAGATGAATGATGCTGGTATAATGGAGAAGTCACACCGGCTCACCTGTGATTTTTCCTAATGTATTTTTCTCCATAGCAGCCCGTATCTTAATCTGCTAACCTGTATATTTTACTTATTTATGTACCTGTCTTGTCCACTAGAAAAGCCTGGTGCTCAATAACCTACAATACCTACAATAATTCCTGGCACGTAGAAATGCTCAATAACTACTTACTAAATGAATGAATCGGGTTCACCGCAGGATGTGATGAAGGAAGTAACAAATTATGGCTCTTGAGGTTACGGCCTTCATCGGTACAAATTCAAGGAATACGTGGAAGAAGGTGAAGCCGTGCAGAGACGTTTATTTTAATGCAGTCATGTGTCTAGCTTTGAGAGAACTTATTCAAGAGATTTACTGAGCAGCTTCCACAGATCAAGGACACTTGGAATTAAACAGCTTTGAGTGGCCCGATTTGTCAGGCCCCCTGGCGACTCTCGAGATTGTTCTCCCATGATGTGACAAGACATCTGAGCACAGGGCACTGAAACTGCGGGGGGCGGAGGGCGGAACTCTGCTAATATATACATACAAGTGTCTGACTCAAACTGGACAGGTGAATCGGGCAACTGGAAACCACATTCATTTTCCACAGCTGACCAGCCCCCACACTCAATGGATTCGCTGAATTATAAAATGAGAGAATCTTATAAATCAATTCCAAAAGAAGTTTACCTATTTTTGAAAGAAAGAGGCACACTATCAGTGTCTGAGTGTGCCTTTGAAGTGCACCCTTCAGGCATAAGCCTGAATTATGAAGCGTTTGTCCTGCTGGCATGGTTCACACTTTCACAAAAACACAAGAGGTAAAAGCAAAATTTGACCAACAAAAAGTCAATATGCATGGCATTCTGAAGACGAATTTACCACGCTTAGAGCAGTTTTAAAACAGACATGAACTCAACTCTGGAGCATGCTTACTATCTCTGATGCTGTAAAAACATTCTTTCATGAAAGGATGAAATCAACACTGATGCTACTACCATCTATGATGTAAACCTAGAGCCATAATGAACTAAAATATCTTGACTATATCCCCATAGTTGTAGGGTATGGTTATTTCATAAATGCCACTTTCCTATCATTACATCAAGAATGCTTATGACTGCCCAGCTGGTGTGGCTCAGTGGTTGAGCATCAACCTATGAACCAGGAGGTCACAGTTCGATTCCTGGTCAGGGCACATGTCCGGGTTGTGGGTTCGATCCGGGGGTGGGGGTGGGGGGGAGTGCAAGAGGCAGCTGATTTGATGATTCTCTCTCATCATTGATGTTTCTCTCTCCCTCTCTCCCTTCCTCTTTGAAATCAATAAAAACATATTTAAAAAAAACAACACGAGAATGCTTATGACTAGCTCCAGGTCTGTGACTTTGCACAATGGGGATAATAAGTTCATTATTTTCAAACTGATTTTTAAAACTAATTTTGAAATTTTAATAATACAGAGCTATTTATGTCAGTATTGTTAAAAATTCAATAAGCTTCACATTGGCCCACAGATGTATGGATTTCAAATTATGTAATTCATGACTTTAAAAGCACAGGCCTTGTATATAAGTAACAACATATATATATATATATATATATATATATATATATATATGTCTATATTACCCATTAGATTTCAGAGCTTTGAGGTCAGATACAGATAAATTATTAGCTTTCACCTCCTGGGCCTGTGATAGTGCCATGGGGGTAGCATTGCTCAATGTCTATCAAAAACAGAAAGTCATGTCCGGAGAAACAAAGACTTCTATTTATTTCTATCAGTGATTCACACACACAAATGTGTGAAGCAGAGATACAAATATGTATTTTTTGTATAGTACAAAGAACACAGCTTTTGATGCTGGGCAAACCTGTTTACAAATACTGGCGCTATGACAAAGAAGCTATCTGACCCTGGGGCAATTCAGCAATTCACTTAACCAATGTGTCCCTAATTCCTCATCTGTAACATTGTGAGACTAATAATATCATGTGTAAAATACATAGCACTACATTGAACAAACTGAACACTTGATAAATAGTTAAGTGTTACTTTTATTAAATTCTGTGCCCAGCCAGAATGGCTCAGTGGCTGAGTCTCAATCCATGAACCAGGAGGTCACAGTTCAATTCCCAATCAGGGCACATGCCAGGCTTGTGGGCTCCATCCCCCACTGGGGGTGTGCAGGAGGCAACCAATCAATGATTCGCTCTCATTGATGTTTCTACTTCTCCCTCTCTGAAATCAACAAAAATATATATTTTTTTTTAATTCTGGCCATGAGGACTTGTTTCATGCCCAGAATGACAGGGTCTCATCTCTATACTTTCAGAAAGTCAATATTTCTATCTATAATAATAAAAACATAATATGCTAATTAGACTGGACAGCTGAATGGCCTTCTGGACCTTTGGGACAAAGCCAGGGCTGCAAGGGCCAAGGCAAGCAGCCACGGCTATGAGGGCTGAGCCCCTTGCACGAATTTTGTGCATCGGTCCTCTAGTAAGTACATAACATGAAATACTGAGATAATACCCAGGCTAGTGCATAATTAAATGCTAAGTGTTCAGAGAAGGGACTGATCGGTGTGAACTAAAAGGAAAGGCTTCATGAAAGAAAGGAGTATGAACTGGCTCATCAGGACAGGATTTGGACAGAAAAGAGAAAATTCCTAAGAAAGGAGAACATCATAAGAAAAAGCAGTAAGGTAGAATAAAGATGCTTATTCAAAAAATATATCTCTAGTACAATTCTTATTAAGTAGGCAAAGGCCAGGATGAATAAACTGAGGGTAGAGTTGAGGGGGAATTTTGAATTTAATGCTGGTATAAAAGGTATATTATTAAATAGAATAAAAGTGACAAAGGAAAAGCTTTGTGTCGCTTATGGGGAAACATTCAGTTAAGTAAGAATTAGTGATTTATCTAATGAATACATGAATAAGAATTTGCTAAAATGAGCATAAGCAAAATTCTACTGATACAGCTTATCTTTTATCAGCTTTATTCACTGTTTTATCTCTAATATCTATGTCAGTATTCCTACCCCACCCTGTCCTTTAGCACTGTGGAACATATTTGTGTGCATAAAAAAGTAATAACTTAGAGAAATATCATATTCACTCCCATGTGACAAGACAACAGGGCTAGCGGACCCTTACAACTCAAAAGTGCTATTTGATCTCTAAAGGCCAATATTAATAATAGTAATTATTAATATTACCAAGGATCCCCCGTCCCCCAACGTAGGCACATTCTATTGAGGAGAAAAATTAGGAACAGTAATTTTAGAGCAAAACCAAACTGATCAATGAATTATGGTACCGACATGTACAATAGTATAAACTATTACGGTTCAGTGACTGCAGCTAAAGAATGAGGCAACGTATGCAGGACACTTTTTAGCAATGGACTCACATCTTCTAGAGTCCCACTGCTTGAGTGAAACTCACTCAGTTGCAATTTTACACAAATCATCCATCATGATATGGTATGAGAATCCGGCATCCCGAGTTTACATATGGATTTTTCAAATCAATGGGCACCTACTCACTCAGAACTTGAAAAACAAAAAAAGGAGAAACCTAGCTGACAAGTATTAATGAAACCAGATGTAGTCCCCTCATCCCCATAGTCCACATTAACCATGTTGACAATAAAGAATAACGCCCATACCTCTAATTTATCAACACCATAAATGTCCCAGAAACAAATTTTGGTTAATTCTAATTAAAATTATCAGTCAGCAGCAATAGTTTATGTCACAGGGAGAAAGCCCCTTTTAGAATTGCATCGTTGTTGTAAAATATAACCAAGAAAATGAAACACTACACATGTTGAGTGAAATTATTTGAACATAATATGTAATGTGGCATAAAATACTTATTTTCTTCTTATTATCTTTTTCCTGCATGTGCCACAAGGAAAACCAGAGGCTTTGGAGAGGCCCACATCCCCGAGCGGATGGGGATGTTTATGCACAGGCACTGGCCAATGCTGCACAAATGGCACCTTTCTCCATTGGCCAGCAGTCCGTTTGTTACTCTCGCCAGAAAATGTGGGATGCCTAAAACATACAGGAAGGAAAAGGAACACTGGACCTTTGTTCCACTTCTAGCTCATTTGCTTACCAGCTAAATAATCTTAGATCCTTAACCTGTATGAACTGGTTTTCTCATCTGTGAAAAGGATAGTTACACCTAACACAAAAAGCTGTTCTTAACGGTGCGTTTAGATTTTCTTCTTTGAGGGACACAGAAGTAGTTCTCTGACTGGAAGGTGTGTATGACAATGCCTCTGCACAGCACTGCACTGGAGATTATGTCCATGTTAACTTTCCTACCAAAGAACCAGAATCTGGTGGAGATACGGAGGAAGCTAAGTACCGCCCAGGCCCCTCTCCTTGATGCCAGCACTGCTTTTGGTCGTGATCACATATTATAAATTGGAAAAGTGATATGGGAAATGCGAAGACAAAAAAAATGACCATCCACAGTGCAAACTCATATAAGGTGTGCAATTTATACATATATCCTTTCTAAGATTAATTCACTAGAAAAAGTCTGTCCTCCTAAATTCTTGGGAAGATTAAACCCTCATATTCAGCTCAATATTGAACACTGGCTATATGCTATTAATGATAGAGGGAAAAAGTAAAAGTCCCTCACCCTCATCTTCTAGCCAATATATAAAAAGAACAAAACAATTCTTACTGTAGAAATAAAACTACTGAGACCAGAGTGCATACCCTCCACAATCCCCAGGCTATCACTACCTTTTCAGCCAGATCTCCCACGATAGATAAAAACATACCCCAGACATCCCAAACCACTCTGCCAAACGCATTGTGCAGTTTACACTTCTCTGTTTTTGCTGATGCCATTCCTGCAGGCTAGAGTCCCTTTACAATGTCCCACTAAAGTTATTATTCTATTATTCAAGACTAAATCCTATTCCTTTTCCTTCACAAGGCCTTTCCCTTGCCCAGTCGAAACTAAAGGAAGATATATATATATATATATATATATATATATATATATATATATATATATATATATATAATGATACCAGGGAATATAGATGAAGAAAGAAATGAAAAAATCTGTACTAGAAGAGCTAAAAGATAAATATGCGACAGAAGATTTGTCAGAACTTTCTAGAAAACCATTAGGTCATACTACACAAAAATTAACAAGTCTGCCGAAACTGGTTTGGCTCAGTGGAGAGAGCATCAGGTTGCGGACTGGAAAGTCCCAGGTTCGATTCTGGTCAAGGGCATGTACCTTGGTTGTGGCACATCCCCAGTAGGGGGTGTTCAGGAGGCAGGTGGTCGATGTTTCTCTCCCATCAATGTTTCTAGCTCTCTATCCCTCCTCTCCTTCCTTTCTGTAAGAAACCAATAAAATATATATTTAAAAAAATTAACAAGCCTAACAAGGTCTGATAGAAGAAATCCAAGAGGTGAAAAAAAAGCTTGTCAAGATTATAAAATAACAAAAACAAAAAACTGAGAAAAGTACCCAGGAATTGTGAAACCACAGGACTTAAAGCCACAGTGGGTCTTTTTATCTATTATTCCAACAGGACTAAGAAGCCTGTGGAAAGTGAACTACTGGTTTCACAGATGGCATCAAAGAATAGGATTTTGTTTTTTTACAGGTAGATTAAGCTCTTAACTCTACCACAGGGCACCTTATTAAGTCCGGAAGGATGTCTTTGCTGAGAAACTGGCCTATCTCAACAGAAGGGCTTTGAAATGAAAAAAGGGAGAGGTAGAAGAAATGATGTGAACTGATTCTATAATGCATCATTCATTCAACAAACATTGGCTGACCATCTCTGAGGTGCCAAGGCCTAGTCCAACCGTGGGGATACAGCAATTGATAAGAGACAAACCTCATGGAGCTTATGAAGGGAGAAAGTCAATAAAAATACATACATGATTTCAGGTGATGATCAGCTTAAAGAGAAACACAGCCAGATAAAGAAATAGCACACGGCAAGGCTGGAGCAGAGGGCTGTTCAGAACTGAGGAAGCAAGTCTGACAGATCTGAGGGTAGAGCCAGGCAGAGGGAAGAATCCAGACACTGTTTGAAAACAGTGACCGCAGCCAGAACATAATGAATGACAGCAATGCCAGGAGGGGAGGCGAAGAGGTAAACACAGACTAAGGTGGAGAGGAAGTCTAGATGTTATATTTAAGCATGATGAATGTTTCTGGAAGGCTCTAAGCTCAGAGGAGATGGGATCCGAATTAGCCTTTTGGTCACTTGGGCTGCTGTGTGGAGAAAAGACTGCCGACACCTAAACATGAGACAATAGTGACCTAGGGTGGTGGAAGTAAACTTGGCATGTGTCAGATGTGGTATGTAAAGAGGCGGTCTTAAGAGAAAACTTTTGGAAAACTTGGGAAGCATCATGTAAATGACCTTCAATGTCGCTGTGATACAGGCACAGGATGGGTTCATGCACAAAACTTCACTGTTAGCTCTCCTCTAATCCTCTCCGCCTCCGTGGGTGGTGAGCTCCCTGAGAGCAGAGCTGTATATTTGTTGCTATTTCTCCAAAGCCCAGCATAATGCTGGGAACACAAGCAAGTACTCTTAAAAGACTTCCTATATAATAAAAGCCTAATATGCAAATAGTCCCCTGGACTGGGAGTTCGACTGCTCGCTATGACGTGTGCTGACCACCAGGGGGTGGCGCAGAACATGGCGGGCATCGGTGAAGCTGTGCTGGCAGCAGGCAGCAGTGGAGGCGCTGCCAGCCCGATGGGCCTTGATGAGAGCGGGACTGTGGTGGGATGATGGAGCAGGTGAACGGGTATTGCCAGGCCAATGCAGGTGCAAGCAAGGGCCCAACTGCCCCACCAGTCACCCTGCAGGTGGTGACCAGTGGTGGCAGCAGGGTGCAGGGCTGCCGCCTGGCTCCCAGGCACTGAGGGAGTCATGGGGCGGGGGAGATCCAATCGCCCTGCTGATCGCCCTGTAGATGGTGACCAGCAGTAGTGGCAGGAGGGTGGAGCCACCACCCAGCTCCCAGGTGCTGAGGGAGAAAGGGCAAATAGCAATATTAAAATATTTCTCCTAAGTATTTCCCTTTCAAGGTGCACGAATCCATGCACCGGGCCACTAGTTTTTAAAGAAATCTGGCACTTTAAACACAAGTAAGAAAGCATACCCTTACAAATATCCCAAAAATTTATTTTAGTTGGTCTGTAAACACTGAAGCCCTAATAGGTGAGGGAATTCAGAAGGAACCCTTATGCTGTTTCAAGTTAATAAGTATTTACAGAGTGACACCTACATGTTAGACCAGGGCAGTATCCTGAAAACACCACCTCTCCTGTCTCCCAAGGAAGAGTTCACACCCGGTTGGTCCAGACAAGTTACATGCCTGAGCACCGAGAGGACTCGTGCAACCTGCTGATCCGGCGTCAGTAACCTTTGAGCAATAGCAGAGAATGAGAGAGGAACGCAACCATAGACATTAGCACCCCGATTTTCAGAAAGGAGAAGAAAGTGAACACCATAAGCTTTGCCATTGAGCATCCCTTGAACTCTGAGTAAAAAATTCTAGAACAGATGATCAAAGGAGGGTTAATGGCACTTAGAAGAGGAAGAAAAAGTGAACACTCAGAGCCAGCACATGTCACCATACCTGGCTAATGTCATATTCTTATTTGCTAGTCAGGAGAATGGAGGCTGGAAAGTACACAATAGACCTGAATTTTATTAAAATTTGTTGATTCCCACCTCTAAAACTATCTCTGGGGATGAGATGGGGGGAAAGGACTAAAATAAGGGTCAAGTATATTTGGAAGGGCTCAAATGGTCTTGAGAAAAGAGAGGTCCTGAAAATAAATTAAAAAAAACATTTTTAATAATAAGATAACAATATCAAGGACAAAGATAATGACCCTAGAGGTTCCCAAAGGAAAAAGGCCAGACAGACCACACTACAGTGATGCCCACACTCAACAAGACCTGGCCCCAATGAATATGAAGACCGAATTGGCTTGCTGACCCAATTATTGGATAATAAAAACTTGAGAAAGGAACAACAACTATACTGGATAATAAAATCCGAATTCCAAAAGCTCATGACAGCCTAAAAAACTAGTCCCCACCCCCCAAAAAATCAAGAGTTTAAAATTTCCTAGGGAAATTCAACTTTTATTCTTCTGTTTTAAAAATTCAACATTATAGGAACATCAGGAAAAGGAAGGGGGGGAAAATGACAAGGCTTTTAGTGGACTGTTAGCTGATGTAAGTGAAGTTGTTGAAAAGGCTAATTCTGCCTTAGGCAACATTAAGAATCCAGAAGAAAGGACTGATCACAACTACTTTAGTGAGTTCCTGTGCACCCCACTTTACTAAAACTGTTAACAGTAGAACTCACACAGCTGAAAGAGACTTGGATAGTACTCCCAGTAAATGCTACCCAAATACATGCATTTTACTCTGCTCTCTTCTAAAACACCACTAAAATGACAGTAAAAGACTGAAAATATTTGGAAGTTTCTCTGTGGGAGAAAGTTGACCCAGCCAAATCCAAAAAGCTAATTTCTGATTCAACAGTGGGAAAAGCCAGGAAGCAAACCAATTTATGCCACAAAACTCCTCTCAACCTCAGGAACTAGTGATATAAGATATCCCTGGAACTGAAGTAACAGTGGGGCTAAAAATGGGAGGATTAGTGAGAAGCTGCTTAAGAGCAATGAAACCCTCTGTGAGCTGGGCAACTAACTGGCTGGCCCTCTTCTACCCAGAAGAGAGAGGAGTACCTCAGGAAAACAAAAGTGGAAATTCGTGTGTTAAATAGAGAACAACTCCCATTCCAACCTTCTTTCCATGCCTGGGTCCCAGAATGCTTACTGCCAGACTAATGCCCTCCAGGAGACTAGAACAGGCACCTTTAGGAAAATCTGACCACTCCAAGAGAAAAGACCAAGAAGAGATACCGGGATCCCCCTGCCCCAACACACACACACACACACACACACACACACACACACACACACGGTATCTCCCAAGGGAACAGGCCAGCCAGATGACTCTACAATGAACAGAGTCAACAAGCCCATTCCCAAATGAAGACAATGCTTTCAGACAACCTTTTAGAGCCCTGTATCTAAATAACTAGCAGATACCCAAGGACCGCTAGACATTTAAGGAAACTTTAACAAGAATGAAGAGACAGAATAAAGTTGGAAGAAACAGATGATGCAGACACACAGAGAAGTGAACTTAAAACAAATGCACATACATATGCACACACAGAGAGAACAGATGATGCCAAAAAAAGTTGAAGATAATGAAATTAAATATCCTAGAAAATTAAGAATTCATAGCAGAAATAGAATGCAGTAGCAATACTGAAAGATAAATTGAAGAAATCTATCAGAATAAGGAGAAGACAAGAAGTTCAGAAATAAAAGAAAAGACAGAAAAATTAAGAAACAGGGAAACAGCCCTAACCAGTTTGGCTCAGTGGATAGAGTGTCGGCCTGTGGACTCAAGGGTCCCAAGTTCGATTCTGGTCAGGGGCATGTATGTACCTTGGTTGTGGGCACATACCCAGTAGGGAGTGTGCAGAAGGCAGCTGATCGTTGTTTCTCTCATCGATGTTTCTAACTCTCTAACCCTCTGTAAAAAATCAATAAAATATATTTTCAAAAAAGAAATAAATAAAAGAATCAGGGAAACAGATGAGAAGGAATCAAAGAAAGAATTTGGGAAAATTTTTTCCAACTACAAAACACAAATTTCCAGATTGAAAGACCCCGGGTCCAGCATAATGGATGAAAACAGATTCACAAAAGGTGCATCACTAAATAATATCAGAGCATGGGTTACAAGGAAGATCCTAAAAGGTTCTTGGGAGAATAAAACAAGTTTAATAATAATAATAAAACAAATCAAGAACCAGAATGGCATCAGACTTCAGTGGCCACTCTAGAAGCAAGGAGACAAAGGAACAACACATTTTAAATTCTGAAGGAAAAAATTTCCAACCAGAATTCTACATCCAGACAAATATTAAATATATGTGAGGTAAGAACAAAAGCATTCAAGGTATCAAAATTATTGTTTCATGTATCTTTTCTCAAGAAGCTATTAAAAGAGGTCTTGTTTGTTTTGTTTTTTTTAACCAAATCCAGGCAACAAACCAAGAAAGAAAACACCAGAACAGAAATCAAAAGCTTAAATAAATGGAGCATTATACCATATTCACAGGCAGGAAGACTCAATATTATTTGACAGTCCTTCCCTAATTAATCTATAGTTTCAACACAAGCTAAGTCAAAATCCCAGCAGAACTTTTGTAGCTACTGGCAAGCCGATTCTATAATGTGTAAGGAAAGGCAAAAGAACTAGAACAGCCAAAATAGTTCTTCAAAAAGAAAAAAGAGAACTCACATAACCTGGTTTCAATATATGCTGCTAAAAAGCTACCATTATCAAATGCCATATGGTATTAGTGGTAAGACAAACAGATCAATGAAACAGAATAGAAAGTTCATAAATGGACCCAAATATCTACATATGGGTGACATTTTTAAAAGTTTCAAACACAATTCAATGGAAAAGGTAAAGCCTTTCAACAAATTGTGCTGGAATAGTTAGGCACCCATATGCAAACAAACCAGCCAACTGAAACCCAAAAATAATCAAACCTATACCTCAAATCTTATACAAAAATTAATTCAAAATGAACCATAGGACAAGTATAGAATGTAAAAATGTAAAGTATTTAATGTAAAAATAAAATATTGTGTTACCTAAGCTGCTTGGTAGGGGAAGTGATCTGAGGGTCTACCTTCTGATATAGGATTCAATCAGTCCTGATGTTTTCAGCCTCTCTTCTCACCCATGTCCCCTCCCACCATCCCTGGGCCTTGGATTCCTGGTGAGCTGGATCTGTATTTATGCCATGCCAAGGATTTAGGGGGAGGAGCAGAGATAAGTGCCTGTGTTCAATGAATCATGTTGACCCGATCCATTGGTCTCATTCCAAAAATACAGATGTTCTGCATTTTTTCCAGACCTTCTAGTCTGAAGGCAGAATGGAAGGTTTCTTCCTCTAACAATACTTCTTTTCTTCCCTCCTTTTCCTCCTTAATTTTCCTTAGACAGATTTGTCAAATAAGGAAGTCACACGGCCATTAACATTTAAAAAAAAAAAAATGAATGTTTATAAAGTACATAAGATCCAGGTAATCAGGAATCCAACACAAGAAAGATAGTATGTCAACAATAATTAAAATTAAAAAAAAGAAAGACAGTATGATATGAAGGGAAATCTCAAATAGACAGCTTTGCAGCAGGCCTGAAAAGGGGCCAGCCCAGACTGGACCTGTGGCAGAGATCTCATAAAAAAATTGAAATTGATGTTACACACACACACACACACACACACACACACGAAAATGAAAGAATATTTAAGGTATCTGAGCTCTCTGAAAGAAATTCACAGAACCAGGAAGGAGCTTAGAGGTCAGTGAGTCATAAGTACATAGAAAAATAAGTAAACAGCCAAACAAGTCAACTACTATCTCTACAGCAACAAAAAATTATGTACGAATGATGCCATATCCCATGACTCAGCTGTGAAGAACATTTCCCAAGTCATAAAGACTGAACATTGAACCAAACAAGATTACGATATATCCACAGCAGAAGAATAAGACTGAACGTATATGTATAATACATGGGAGAGACACAAAGAATAGTGTTGGAAGGGAGCTTGATCTTCATCTTCCATAGTGAAGGCCAAAAGCAAGGCTGAAAACTGAAAGAATCAGGAGGCAGCGTGTTTCGGTATAGAGGGAAAAGCAAAATATTTTGTTCAAAGATTTTAAAGTGATGGCCTCAGGACAGAAAAAAAAAAAAAAGAGAGAGAGAGAGAGAAGAAGAGGCATTTTAAGAAAAGATACTAACAATCCTGATAGAAATGTTTGATTCTTTAAAATATGTGCTGGTAGCTTAGATAAAAATAAAAATTAAATTTAAAACATCAAAGCATAAGAAGAAAAAAGGGGGCTCCAGGTGGTTCAGAATAGTACAGGATCTGGAAACATGACCTTTAGAAATGGCTGTATAAACCGAGTTAAGTGTAAAATATACATGCACACACACGAAACATGGCACACATTAAAGGCTGATTTCAGTTGTCCTACCTTCAGTTGTTCAGTTATTCTTATCTGGTTAATGGTTAGAGAATAAGAACCAACAATAAAGTTACATGGACACAGAGCTCAGCTGTGAAAAAAAAAAAAAAGAAAAAAAAAAAAGGAATTTCTAATAACTGCCTGAAAATAGAATGAACTGCTTCAGAAAGCAGTGACTAAATGTTCTTTGTAGCTGAGTCATGTAATATTTAGGTGGGGGTATTTAAGCAGAGCCCAGACAAAATCCACTTGGTAAGCATGATACCTTAGTGGTGGATTGGATGGCAGACTTCTTAAGTCTTTCCAGTTTGGGATTCTGTGAAAGGATTCCATGTAATAATCTCCTTTGAATTAGTACAATTCAAAGGTAGGACTGAATGCACAGGCACGTCAGGACCTTTTATCCTATCTCCATAGACCCTTTCAGCTTTTGATTTTTCATTTCAAAAGTCTTATATGTATTTGCATTTGTTTGTAAATCATCTAAAATATTTTGGAGAGCAAATGAGGTACACATGAGCCCAGCTGGCGTGGTTTATGGCTCGATCCCAGGTAGAGACATGCAGGAGGAAGCCCATCAATGATTCTCTCTCATCATTGGTGTTTCTGCCTCTCTCTTCCTTTCCCTTCCTCTCTGAAATCAATAAACGTATATATATATATATATATATATATATATATATATATATATTTGTTTTGTTTTTGTTGTTGTTGTTGTTTTGTTTTTTTTTAAGAGTAGAAGAGTGGAAGCTGGGAGAAAAAATAGGAAGATGGTCCGAGTAGTACTAAGATGAAGTGAATAATCGCTCGGGACCCTGTAGTTCAGTGGTCAGAGGACATTAAACAGGGCACAGTGCCCATTGAGATGTGAGACCAGGGCCATGACAAGAGCACTTGGGCTTCCTACCGGGTGAAAGGACACAGGTCTGTAACTCAGTCAACAGGTGTAGATGACCATCAAGAAAGCCACCAGAGCCCGGCCAGTGTGGTTGAGTGGTTGAGCGTCAACCCATGAACCAACAGGTCACTGGTTTGATTCCCAGTTAGGGCACATGCCTAGGTTGTGTGCTCAATCCTTGATTCTCAGTAGAAAGCATGCAAGAGGCAACTGAATGATTTCTCCCCCCCCCCCGACCCCCCCTGCTTTTAAGCATGTCCTCGGGTGAGGATTAAAAAAAAGAAGATTCAGGTGTGCTCTGATACTCTGTGGAAGGCCCTCCACCCCTCTGCCTGTCTCCCTTAATAGACTATAGATTTCTGGAGGGAAAGCTTCCTTCTTGATGGAATCCAGTACTTAGCAGCCTGAGCAGCACACTAGTTAATAAATGTCCAACTGAACCAAAACACAAGATGGACCAAGACTTTTCATCTTTGATTCTCTTACATTTTCTTTTCAGTGCCTTCCCACTGCCCTCGGAGCTTCCTCCTTTGTGCACTAAGACACAAGCAGGGGTCGTTTCTGTAGAAGGGTTCTCCATGCTTCAGGTCTTGCTTTGAAAATGTAGGATCTGCATCTCTACCCTCTGTGCTCCCAGGAAGGCACGGAGGTGGCCCCAAAGAGCTTTCACTGTGCCCTTCCACAAAATACAAAGGGAGCAGAGGTCTGGCAGAAGGGAAGCCTCATTCTTATAAATCTATGAATCTACCAGTGCTGATTACCCAGCATACTTAGGTGCTGACAAGGCTCAGAGATTGCTAGCTTATGATATGTGTTTGTTTGTTTTTTTCCTTCTCCCTGGCTGGCTAGTATTAACATCTTCACCAAGATCTACACTAATAACAAGATGCAAACTGACAGTACTTTCACAATGCCCACCAGCCAATCAGGAGTATGCAAATTAACCCAACAAAGATGGCAGGTTAATTTGCATATGCAGGCACAATGACGTAGGTGTACTGCACTGCCCCAGCCTTTCTGGACCTCTGGGCAGCATGGGAAGGCTGAAAGGCGGCTCTGACTGGAGCAAAAGCAATGCCCAGCCAGGGAAAGGAAGGCCCATTCTTGCAGGAATCTCTGTGCATCAGGCCTCTAGTGTCATTATAATGTAGGAGCACACGCTAGTAGGATCAGGTTTAAAACCAGCAGAACTAACTTCAAAAAATTTCAAACAGTGGTTAATTTTAATGTTCAAGTTCACTCCTGGTTACATTTTCTTTTAAAATAGTCATTTTGACAAGTATAATTAGCATCATAAAACTAAAAGTTTCATTTTGGAGTACCCCACCCCCCCACAACATTTATTCAATAAACATTTATTGAGGACCTAGTATTTGCTTAGCCCATATAACAGTATCTCTATCTTCAATTCTTTCTTGAGCAAAAGATAGCCAGCATTCGATCAGCAGGTCCCAGCTCTGAACGGCCATTTGGAGAGCTAGGCAATTCAAGTGCCCTTCACATCTCTGCCACAGACCCGGAGGAGAGAAGGACTCCCCAGCACACAGGGCTGGTTCCCTCTTGCTATTGGCGCAGCTGGCCTCCCAGCAGTTCAGATTCTGAAGTTTCAAACTTAAAGGATCTTTGTGTAAACCTCTGACTCTTCCCTAACTTCCTGGCCACCTCAAACTACTCACCTGAGGAACAGTTCACACGAAAGGCTTTTAAATTATTATATACCTGAGTGACTGGAAATGTATGCACATTATTTTGCCAAGATTTTAAAGAGTATGTTGAAGTTCTGTTTCAAGTCTGCAGATCCAAGGACATTCTAGTTGCCACTTAAAATAATGTAATTGAGTGGAGGCCTTTGGGGGGGGGGGGGTGTGTGCAAGCTAGAAGAGGTCAATGGGGGAATAAAGAGGGACATATGTCACACTTTCAACAGTAAAGATTAAAAAAAAAAAAAAAAGAATGTAATTGAGCCCTGGCCTGTGTTGCTCAGTGGTAAGAGCATTGGCCACCCACAAAAGTGGCTCACGTTCAATTCCTGATTAAGGGCACATACCTGCGATAGAGGGATGTGGGAGGGAACCAATCAAAGTGCCTCTCTCACATGGATGTTTCTCTCTCTCTCTCTCTCTCTCTCCCTCCCTCCCTTCCTTACACTCTCTAAAAAGCAATGGGAAAAATATCCTCAGGTGAAGATTAACAACAACAAAAAGAATGTACTTGAGAAGGAGTATTTCAAGCACTGTTTCTTAAAATGTGTTCTGCAGAATAGTTCAAGATATAATGAAAAAAATTAAGGACAAATTAAATTCAATGAAGGCCAGTTAAGCAAAGTTAGTTAAATTGGTTCCCTGGAGGTACGGATAAGGAGCAAAGAGCCCTTAATATGCTAATATGCATATAGGGAGAGGAAGGAGAGGTATTGGGGAAGTGGTATGAAATGAGCAGGAACTTCTCAAATTTTTCTTGACCTCAGAGCCTTCCTTGGAGGACCATCTTCAAGGAGCATCCTGAGGCTTTGGGAGTACCTCCTTGATTAAAGTACCTGACATGCAAACATCTGTATCCTTAAATGGGATGGCGCATAACACACCACCCACTGAGGGTAGAGCCTGGTGAGTAGCAGGTCCTGGAAAAGTGTCCCTTTCCCACAGGAGGTTCCCTGCTCCTGTGTTTCCACTTAGTCTTGGCTTACTTTCTCAGATTATGTATAAACTTTTAAAAACTATCATCAAAACTAGAACTGCATTCAATTTTAAAATGAAGTGTGTCTTATTCAAGTGTGGGAGGCGATCTCTCAACCCAATCTGCGCCCTCTCACAGTCTGGGAGCCCTTAGGGGATGTCCAACTGATGGCTTAGGATGGTTCAATATCCTTAGCACTGCTGCAGAGGCGGGAGAGGCTCCTGACACTGTGCTGTGCTCGCCAGTTGTGAGCCCAGCTTCTGGCTGAGTGGTGCTCCCTCTGTAGGAGCACTCTGCCCACCAGGGGGCAGTTCTTGCATTGAGCGTCTGCCCCCTACTGTGTCATAGCAAATGGTTGTTCTGCCTTTCGGTCTATTTGCATATTAGCCTTTTATTATATAGAATTATTTCCAAATCTTCATAAATGAAATCCCTAATGTTTTTCTTGTTGAAAATGTATGGCTAGTTTCAGAAAATATTTAATATATTAGACTTAAAACTTGATGTCTTTAATATATTTTTATTGATTTCATAGAGGAAGGGAAAAGGAGTCAGAGAGAGAAACATCAATGAAGAGAGATTAATTTATTTCTATTTATTTTATTTTTGTTAATCCTCACCTGAGGATATTTTTTCATTGATTTTTAGGGAGAGTGGAAGGGAGAGGAAAAGACTGAGAGAAACATCGATGTGAGAGAAACATAGATTGGTTGCTTCCTGCATGGGCCCTAAGCAGGGTCCACCCAGGCAGGGGAGGAGCCTGCAACCAAGGTACATGCCATCGACCGGATTTGAACCTGGGATCTTTTGGTCCACAGGCCAACACTCTATCCACTGAGCCAAACTGGTTAGGGCTATGAGAATCACTGATCGGCTTCTGCATGCCCCAAGCCTTCAACCCGGGCATGCGCCCTGACTAGGAATCGAACCATGACCCCCTGGTTCATAGATCGATGCTCAAGCACCGAGCAACACTGGCCGGGAAAAACTTGTCTCTAGAATGGCTTTTACAACACTTGATGTTTTTAGAGTTGTCATGAAAACATAAAATCACATGCAAAAGAGATGTGTAAAAAGTTAGGGCCTAACAAATAAGGGATAAAACTCTCAAAAATAGGCTAATTTTTTAAAGTCCAGTTTAGTAAAAAAAATAAAATAAAATTCAGCTTTTGCCCCAGTGGTGAAAAGTCTCTGCCTTGGTATTTGATCTGAATGTGCCTGCTAATCACTTGTGCTACAGTTAACTTCACTGTGGCCGTTTTCTTCACGTCTTTCCCAACAGCTCTGCGGAGCCTTGTTGTGTATTCATTATTAAGTAACGTCAGCAGCAACCACATTAAACTTTTCAGAGTCCATGGATCTCCAAAAACTGATTAAATATATACACTTATTTTTTTTAAAAAATATATACAATTTTATTGATTTTTAGAGAGACAGAGGAAGAACGCGGGATAGATAGAAACATGGGTAGGAGAGGAAGTCACTGATCGGCTGCCTCCTGCACCGCCCCCTCTGGGGATGGAGACTGGAACCCGGGCATGAGCCCTGACTGGGAATCAAACTGGTGACTTCTTGGTTCCTGGGTCGACGCGCAACTGTTGAGCCACACCAGCCGGGCTATGCACATATTCTTTATTTAAAACTGTATTCTCAAGAATCTGAGTTAAGAGGAAAAGATCTAACAGTAGTCACACTTAGTAAACTTATTGCCATGATCAACTTGTTCAGAAATAAGTTCTTAGAAGAAAGGACAGAAAGGCCCAGGAGAAAACGCACAGCGGGCAGGGGTTCCCGAAGTCTGAAGTTTATAACCACCACTTACACAGGCTCTGCTCCAAAATGTTCACACCTTGACCTCTAGTTTGAGGTGCACTGATTTAAAAGCAACATCATCCCTCCCATTATGGACACATGCACACATCTACATACTCACTCTTTAAAACGAGAATAGATAGTATATACAATCTCTGAATTTAAGTGACAGAGAAGTGATATCCAAGGGGCATTTAATATGCTACTTAAATGTAGCAATTCTCAGTCCAGCAAGAGAAGGAAATTGCAGTGGAGCAGGACATGGAAGGCTTTTAACTGCTCTGAATGTATACTAGTTGGGGGACCTTGGGCAAGCTAGCTGAGCTTTCTGAGCCTTTGTTTCCTAATCTGTAAAATGGGGCTAACACTGATACCCATCTGAGTTGTGGGAGTAAAATGAAATTGTGACGGCAGACAAGTAGGGAAATGAGTGCAGAATAACCCCCAGTTAGTGACTGGTCACCACTATTCCCTGCACTCCCTCCCTAGGTGTCTGCTCTCCTATTTCATGCACTTCCCTTCCCCTCAGAGAGGACCCATCCTTAAAAGCATCTCCTCTATGCAAATGACCTAAAGCCTTTTTTGAAATCTGGTGCTGGGTCTTCGGTTACCTATGGGAAATGGCTGCATGGAGGTGTTAACCTGTCATCTCAAACTCAGGCTGTATAAAACAGAATTCATCTTCTCCTCCCCAGATACTTCTAGCTTCCATCTCAACTCCCATGTCTACCAATTACCAGACCTTTCTCCAATTATGTGGCATTCTCATCTGGCTTTATCCGTTTCCTTCATCCCACATATCCAGACTAAGTCAGGAAAAAGTCTGTCCCATTTCAACTGCTTAATGCCGCTTCTGTTCCCCATTTACACTGTTTGGTTCCAGTTAGTGAACAACTGCTTTCCCTTCTGCCACCTCAGGCACAGACTATGCTGTCAGGTGAATCTTCCTTTAATCATTCTGAAAAACCCTCCATGTCAGCCTGTTTCTTTCCCCTTGAGATAATGAATGCCTTCCCTGCACGTAACCTCTCTTTTCTCTACTTCAGCCAGGACTACTTTTGAAAGTGACATACACGAAGTTAAAGGATTTCTTGCCTTTGCTCAAACCATTCCTTTTACTGGCATGTCCTCTCTTCTCCCTGCTTCTACTGAAACCTCTCTATCCTCCTATTCTTCGAGGCCAGATCAAAGGTCATTTCCAAGAGTAGTCTTCAACTAGTCCACCCTTCTTGGTTTCCCCAATTCCCTTAACTCCTAACCTCCCAATTTAGCTTGTCCTTACTATTGCTGCTATTTATTTCTTCCTAATTGCTTAAAAATTTTGGAAGTCAGGTCCTTTTTCCAAATCCTATACACAGGATTTTTAAAATTTCATTTTTATGGAAGGATTAATGGATATGAGGACATTCAATAGATTTAGTTTATACTAATATTATAATGTCTAAGATATTTCCATGGGTTGTGCAGTTTACTACAAGCCAATGAGATGGGTTTTATTATTGTTTCCATTTTATAGCTGGGGAAATTGAGGCACCAAAGGTTAAGGATTTGATCCACATAACCCAGCTGGTGACAGGCCTGAAATTCAAAACCTTACAATCTGGTTATATAGTCCATATCCCTGCCAGTAGAAGATGGGGTTGAATTCTCTGAATTCTAGGAGCCCTTTCGAGCAGCAATAGGGAAAGGATTTCTTACAAGGACAGCAAAAGGTCACTCACCTATTAAGGGAGGATCATTTAATTGGGGATGATGGCAAAATGAGACACATATAATAGGCAAAATTCAACTGAATTTTATTTTAAGAAAATTTACACGGGAAACAATTATGCTTAAAATTAAATTATTTTGCCATTACAAATAATACCATATGGAAAGATTCTTGCATATAGAATAATTTTACTTTTGGATTACTAAGGATGTCAACTTTTTTATGGCTTTCAATGTATGTTGTCAAACAGTATCACCACAGGGTCATTTCAATTTATTCAGCAAATCAATAAAGTCTACTTGAGTCAAAACCACACAGGCACTTAATATCATTCTGTTAACTTTTACCAAAGTTACAGATGTAAAAGGGTGTCTCTGTGCTTTAAATTGAGTTCACTTGATTATCAGGAAGACTGAACAATTTTAAATATTAGTTTATTTCCCCTTCTGTGAATTAACTATCGGTTGCAGAGATGCAATTTTTATACTGTGAAAGCTCTTTCTGTCATAGACATTGTGAATAATGGTGGGAATTTTCAATTTTATTATTGCTTACATCAAACGCTTTTTCCTTATAACGCTACACATAAAGTCCCATCATGTACACCTGCTATAAAAACACCAGCACTGTAAATCCAAATGGCTCATTACTGAAGTGGGCTAGTCTTTTCCCTTCCACCTTGACCTGGTAACTAACACCTCAATAAGTACATTTGCTTCATACAGTAGATGTACACCTGCAACATAGAAACTGCTTAAGATTGCTTCTGAAAATTCTGTTCTTAATCTTCTACAGCAGCAGTTCTCAACCTGTGAACCCCAACCATAAAATTATTTTCGTTACTACTTCATAACTGTAATTTTGCTACTGTTATGAATCGTAATGTACATATCTGTGTTTTCCAATGGTCTTAGGTGACCCTGCTAGCAGCTCTCAACCTGTGGGTCACAACATGAGGAACTGTATTAAAGGGTCACGGCATTAGAAAGGTTGAGAACCACTGCTTAGAGACAAAGAGACTTCACTGTTTTATTTTTTCCCCCCATTTTGGAGAGAGAGAGGAGGTTTTTGACTTTTTCACATTTGGGGACCCCTCTCCATGGGGGAAGAGTTTGTATATGCTTGCAATACATTTCTATACTTTTGCTTAAAATCCTTTAGTCTGCGAATTTTTATTCTTCAAACTTCATAGGACAAGAACCTGCGACAAGAGTTCCAGCTTGCCATTCAGGGTATCATCAGCTTGCAAGCCATACAGAAGCAGGTAGCTGACCAAATTTGGCCCATGGGCTATAGTTTTGCCAACTTCTGGTTTAGACAGTAATATTAACTGAGTAACCATTTGTTTATTGCTTTAAGTACTCAAGGGGGAAATACGTAAGGCTGTGAGAGTTTAAAGATGAGATATAGCCTGGTTTGAATGATCAAAGAAACTTTTCCAAAGAAAGGATTTTTAGGCTGAAACCTAAAAGGATGAGCAGTAGCCAGCCACAGCAAGGGAGAAAAGCAAAGAGCCTTCTAGACAAATGAACAGCATGTGCAAAAGCCCTAAATTAAGGAATACAATTGACGGAAGAATCTGTGAGGTCGAAGCACAAAGAATAAGAAGCATGGCGTGAGATGACACTGGAGAGAGATGGAGAAGAGCCCACAGAGGTCTTGCTGGCTAGGGTCTGGGATTCTAGTCTTTGTTCTACGAGCAATCCAAAACCACTAAAGTCATTCAGCTAGGAGAGGGACACAATCAGCTTTGTATTTTCTTAAAGGTCACTAAAACTGCAGTACGGAGAAAACTTAGAAGGGAGCATGAAGGAACAGAAGGAGATCTGTAAGCAAGATTCTGACCAGAGACGACAGAAGCTTGGACTAGGGTGCTGGCAGTGGTGTTTGGAAGGTTAGAGAGGCAAGATGTCAGGACTAGAACCTACTAAACTAATCAAAGGTAGGTTCCCCACATGATTCAGATTTCCAGTTTCCATGCCAGGAAAATGGTATCATTCATCAAACCAGAGATACTGGGAAAAGTGAGTATGTGTGTTATACACATTTTGAGTTCAGTTTCAGACATGCCAAGTTTGAGCTGTGTACAAAATATCCTAGTGAAAGTGCTAAGTAATCAGACGGCTATAAGGATCAGAGGCTAGGACAGTTTGTTTCAATTTAGTATTTCAGTAATTCAGTTTGGGAATTGTCAGCATATGGGCTGTGACTGAAATTACAGGAGGAGATGAAATTACCTAGAAAAAGGATAAGGAACAGATACATGCAAAAAAATAAAACTAGATCACCAACTTACACCATATACAAAAATAAACTCAAAATGGATAAAGGACTTGAAACATAAGACGAGAAACCATAAAAATAATAGAAGAATCCATAGGCAGCAAAATATCAGGCATATGTTGTAGCAATATTGGGAAGGGAAGGGGAGGGGAGGGGAGGAGAGAGAAGAGAAGGGAATAAGGAGGGAAGGGGGAGGGATGGGAAGGAAGAGAGAAGAGGGAGAGAAGAGAAGAAGGGAAGGGGGAAGGGAGGATATGGAACAGGGGTCTTCAACCTTGGCAGCTCATGAGAATCACTGGGGTAACTTTAAAAAATCCTGACGTCCAGGCAGTACTGAACAAATAAAATCAGGATCTTTGGGAGTGGGAACCTGGCATCAGTGCTTTTTGAGTTCTCAAGTGTTTCCAGACTTAAGACATTAAGAATGGCCAGTACTATAGAAAGATCAAATCGAGAGTAAGAGACTAAACAGGGTTCTAGTCCTAGCTACCTCACTTTTAGGTATCTCTGCCTCAGACTACTTCGTATTCCAAATTCTAGTTTAGCTCAACCGAAGAGTGAGATAGAACTAGTTTTTCTCTGATATTCCCCCCCCACACCCCGAGGCAAAAAATCTGAGCCAAAGTTATAAAATTAAAATATTTTTCTTGGGGTACGGGGTTTGGGAGGGCAATAGAAAACATGTATTAACCAATTACCACTAGAATACATTTTTATAAATAATCTTCCCCAGCCAGTAAGATTTAAAATTTTTTTATTGATTTTTAGAAATAGAGGAAGAGAAAGATTGATGTGAGAATAAGACATGGGCCCATCACCCCCGACCACAACCCTAACAGGGAACCCAGCCCACAGCCCAGGAAATGTGCCCTGATCAGGAATTGAATCAGCAACAGTTTGGTGCAGGGAACAATGCCCAACCAATAACAGGGCCAGGGCCAGCCAATAACATTTTTAATGAGAGACATAATACATCAAAGAGTATTTGATAGCATCTGTTAAGCCTGGGGAAATTCTAGTTGGACTAGTTTTGTTATATTGTACTATGTTGCTCCCCAGCTAGTAAACTGCCAGGACTTCAAAATGGTGGTATGACTATAACTTGGAAATTCCTTCGTCCAAAATTGTATTGAGTGGACAGTTTCTAAAGATAAAGCGAGCTGCAATTGTAAGATGTGGGAAGCGTGCATGGGAACACAGAAGAGCACTCAGAGTCGGAGACCCGAGGTGAAGTTTGGATCACTAGAAGCTCTGTGACATAAGCCAGGTTTCCCAGTCCCCAGGTCTCCATTTCCGTTCAGAGTTACTGTATAAATTAAAACATAAAGATGGCTGTGAAAAACAGCAATACTTTACTTTTACTTTATTTCCAGCCAATGTGAATACTAACTTTCATTTACATTTCTGAGGAGTTGCTCTTATTTGCTATGGGTACAGTATTACAAAGGAGAAAAAAAACCAAACCAAAACCAAAACTATCTTCATGCCATGACTTTTTTGTTCCCAAGGAGAGCAAATCTACTTTGCTGGACATATTTTAGTGGAACAACTTAGTCTCTGTTGGCAATTCCCACTACATTTTTCACATTTCATTATCATCTGACTTCAAATTCCACAAAGCAGAGGGAGACTACAGTATTATAAAAGGAATCTGTTAAGGAACAGTTAACATTCTCAAAAGTTAGCCAGTGTTTATGAACTACTTGATTGTTTTTCATCACTCCCACGATACAAAGCCTAGAAAAAAGACAGTGAAATGTATAGCTCTCAATTTAAAGATCATGTATAATAGACAAGTACAATTTCTCCTGACATCAGACAGATGGGCAGTGTGTTCAATCAGAGAAGACTGTCCTCCATCCCTCCCACAATTTCTAAGGTTAGAAGGGAAAAGGACAGAGAACTTCAGAGCACTTGCAAACTCTCCTGGCCTCCAAAGCACTGCTGTGAGAAATAATGATCTAGCCATTAAGGACCAAGACTTAGAGCAATTTGCTAAGTAATCTTTCAAAAGCTTCCTTCATTCAAACTGGTTTGTCAATCGGAAGAACATTTCATAAACCTAAAGATTTACAAGTGAACTTTCAAGTTTAACGTTGTAAGAGTAGAAATTATGTCAGGTTAGAACAGAACAAACGAATTATGGAGAGTTGGGAATAAATTTTAAGAGCCTTAGGGAGGATTAGTCTAAAAATAAAAGCAACCCCACAAAAAACACTATATCACTTTTATGTTCTCTTCAAAGAGATTTTTAGGCAACGACTATCATGTGTTGGCTTGTTTTGAGCAAGTATTAATATTAGCAAGCAACTTTTAGTGGTCACTTAAAAAAAAGGAAACATAATTAAGAGTTCTATAAGAGCCGTGACAGGTTGGTTAGATACACTTAAGATTCTTAGATGTACACACCCAATACAGTACAAATTATTTTGCCAATATCCTTCTCCTTCATCAATAAAATACAAGTGAACACAGAATGTTGACACTTTCCTTTGATCTGAATCCTGAAACAGGATAATTATTTTGGTGGCAAATTATAAAAGTAACACCAGGACAGCCTATAAAGAGATGAAATAGTTTGGAAGACCATAAACTCTCTTATGAGAGTCTACAACAAAGCAGGGGAAAATAAAAAAAAAAGTGAATCTGTACTAGAAAAAGAAAAAACACGGTATTTACATTGATAAAACCTGCCAGGGTTGTAACATTGCTGACAGGGCCACTGAGAAAAGCTTCCGTTGAAATGCAGATTACCTCCCAGCACAGTGTTTTGATGTGCCTCGCAGGTCATCATTAGCGTTTGCAGACAAGCTCCCTTTCCAAAGGAAATATAAGCATTGAGCAAAGCTCCCAGGAGAAAAGGAAAAACCTACTCAACTTTGCACACGGACATGGTCAGAGACAAAATAGGAAGGAACGTGAGAAAGGCAGGTGAGTGAATCTTAAAACAGCTCCTAGAAGAGGAAGGCTTGGTGGAATTAGTCAACCAGCCGTGAAAGTCAAACACTTGGATCGGGGCTGGATTCACAGTCCATGTTACTTGGCAGCCAGATGTTCGAATCTATGCACATAATTCTGTTCATTGACTACTGCTGAACAACTCGTATGTACAAGGTATGGAGGGCACCGCGGTGGATTACGAGGATGGGGGAAAGTAGCTCCTATACTCAAGGAGCTTACAATCCAGCAGAAGGGATGAAAGAAACATATTCTGCTTCTGGGAGAGGTTTGAAGTGGTGGGCAGGCTCTCAACTGGAGAAGACTGCCTCTCACATCCCTATGTTTCAGCATCACACACACAGATACAGTATCATTCTAAAGCTGGTGATGCTCCTGAAAGGGCCATTAAAATGTCAGCAGACTGGTACCATTTCACAAGTAAAGAATGATGCCAAAATCTCAAGGAAGGAGGGGTGGGGGAGGGAATGATGAGCTCTTGGACACAAAACCTGCTTCTCAATGCTCCACTGAATACTACAAGTCCCTGAAGCTGAACTTAGAGGCATGTGACAGCTGCTGATTGGTTATAGGAATTCACAGGGGGGGAGGGGGGATACGCACCCCTTGGGGTGCGTGACATGCATCTTGTCTGTAGAACATAGCATGAAGGAAACAGTGGCTCCAAGTGGAGAAAAAAAGTAGAGAATGAATGTATGTGACAGCTTCCTGAAAAGTAAAATAGGGAGGCAGACGAATGCCAAGATTTGCTCGCTACCTGTTCTCAGGGCAGAGTTTTGGTGCGGCATGCCTCCCAAAATTAATTGTTCAGTCACTGAACAAGCCATCCACAGATTATCAATACTTTCCTGCCTTAAAGGTATTTCATCATCAAAAGAGGATGTAAAGTTACCCAGTTCTTTAAAGAAAGGCATTGTAAAATATAGCTTTTTGGTTGAAAAATGACATTTAAGTTAATATTAGATGAAAATACCCAACTTGATTCCATCCTCCACCCAAATATCCCCAACCAGTTGAAAGCTATTGTGTAATTCTACACTGTCATTTGTTAATAAGAAAACTCTGGTCTGTTGACCTCTCCTTCATAGTATAATAGTTTTTCTTTGCTATTCTAACTACATAGGAAGGTTTAACTAAAGCCAATCAGCCTGTGAAAAACAACACATGGGTAAGAAAACACTTAAAAAAAAAAAAAAAAAAGAAAGAAAGAAAGAAAGAAAGAAAAGAAAAAACTGGACAAATAGGATGGGTACTTGGTAAAACATAAATGCCCTCCATTCATCTGCAATTCTAGCCCTTTTCTAACAGATCGCAGATTTTCAGAACAAGTGTATGCAGGTTATTTAAAACTGAGTTATATATAGTCATTTAGCAGCAGCAAAAACACTTCTGGCATTATCACAGATGCTAGATCTCGGGAGGCATCTTTCCTTCCAAACTAGAATTTTTCTTCACCAAGAACCCATCAGCCTGGATTTCTTAAAACAAAAGCCCTCGGCTCTCCCTTCCCCCTCCCCCAAAAATAAACAAATCAAAGCCCACCGTCAAATTCTGCGCTAATGAAAACTGTGTGATTACATCCCAGGCGTTGTCAGAGCCTATTTTCCATACACCACCACCGCCAGACAGTTGGATGCAGTATTCCTGATGGCTTTTTATCGTATTTGTAAATACACTCGCTAATCCACTCAATTGGGTAATTTACAAACAGGTCCTCTCAGTTATTAGCGGCCAGCAGTCAAGTCCTATTACATGTGATCCTCGCACAGTTGTCTAAACATGTCCATGCCCGGGTGAAGGGCTGGGATCCGCAAGGGAAGAGGGGGAGGTTGGCGAAATTTGGATGGGGGCAGGGTAGAAGCGAGGAGGAGAAATCTCTGCATCTCAGCCCTCGGCGGCGGCGACAACAGTCAGCCAGCCAGTGCCCACAGAAAAACTAAATTCGGCACCTCTCCCTCCTGTTACACCGGCAACAAAGAGGGAGTTTCCGTGACGCTCCCGTCACCCCCGCCCCAGGTGCCCAATCTCCCTCCGGGCCCCGGCCCCGCGCTCCCGGGGCCTCCGGGCGCAGAGAGGCCGCGGAACCCGGGGTCAAGGCACAGAGGGGGGATGGGGTGCGAAGCCAGCGGGTGGGACCCGGGAAGCGGGCCGTGGAGGGGCTGCGGGACCCGTTTAAATAATCCCCGAACCCGATCGGGATGGGTAGGGGGTGGGGGCGGCAGGCAGGAGAAAAGGGACATCTCCTGTGGCAGAAGCTGGAAGAGGGGGAAGAGGAGGTGAAGAAGAGCCCATGCTGGGGGCACTCCTCCTGGAAGCACAGAAAATAGTGGGTGAACAGGGAGGTGGGGGGAGGAGAGGGGCCAGGCCCAGAAGGCTGGGGAAGGGGGTGCCACCTGGGGCAGGCAGGGAGGAGGCGCCCGTGTGGCTTCTACCTGCCGCTCAGGTGTGACTGGGAGGGAGGCCGCGTTGGGCAGGGGAGGCGGAGAGCTGCGGGCCGGCGGGCGGGCGCCCCGGGGCCGCGGGGCCAGCGCGGGGGCATCTGCGGGACAGGCGGGCGCGGGGGCGGGGGCGGGGGCTGCGGAGCGCAGGTGGGCTGCGGGCAGGGCTGCGGGGAAGAAGAACGCGGGCGGCGGGAAAGGAAAGCGGGCTGCGGGGGAGAAAGTGGGCGGCGGGCGCCCGCGGGGGGCGCGGGGGAGGCATCCGGGCGGGCGGCCGGGAGGCGGGAGCCCTCACCTGCGCGGCGGCGGAGGAGGCGGAGTTGCAGCAGCCCATGGCGGGGCCGGGGGAGCCCGGAGGCGGCGCCGGGCGCGCAGCTACGCCCCGGAGCCCCTCCGCATGCGAGCCGGCGGGCGCCCGGGGAGGGCGCGGCCTGGCCCCGCACGGCGCGGCGGCGGCGGCGGCGGCGGCGGCGGCGACTCGGACGGCGGCGGGGACTCAGGAGGCGGCGGGGCTGGGCGCGAGCGCCGGCCACATCCCACGGCGGCGGCGGCTGCGCGGCTCGGGCTCCGCTCCTGCTGCGGCAGCTGCTCCCCAGCGGAAAGGGGCGGGCGGCGGCGGCGGCGGCGGCGCCTCCCCCTGTCCCCCGCCTCCCGCCTCCCGCGCCCAGTCCCTCTCCCGCTCCCTCTCCCGGGCCGCTGCCTCCTCAGCGCCGCGCGCGTCTCCCATCAGACTCCCCGCCCCCAGTGCAGCGCCGCGCGGGCGGCCAGCGGCGGCGGCGGCGGCGGCCAAAGCGAGGCCGGGCCCTTTGGCGCTCTTCGGAGCCTGCGCGGGGTCGGGCCCATTTGGCGGTGGCACCGAGGCAGAGCGTGGGCTCTGGGCCAGAGGGCGCCCGAGGGCCGTGCGGGCTCGCAGCCGAAATGGGGCCGGGTTGCTTCCGGGCCCAGAAGACGCCGCGGGGCACGCGGGAGTGGCTCGCCGCCCCCGCTGGGAGCGCAACTCGAAGTCCTCGGTGGCTTCTGCTCCGACGGCCCAGCTTGTGATCCAGGGGAAAGCAAACACAATAAACCTTCCCTGGAGAAGGGGTAAGGGGTAGAAGACGAGGAGGAGCAAGCATCTGTTGCTGCTGGCCCCATTTTGTCGACGTGGAGACTGAGCCTTGGAACGAGAGCCCGATGAAATGCACCCAAAAAGTTATCCAGGGCCCTATTGGCTCCGAGCTACGCTTTCTTGTGTAGAGGGTAGTGCACAATAATCAAGTATGAACTCATATGTTAACATTTTTCTGAGGACATACTAAGTTCCAGTAACTTGTGGGAACTGGGAATAAAGAGGTGAACAAAAGAGACAAGTTTCTGCCAGTTTTACAGGGGCCTGTTGTTCCTGTAGCGTGGCGAGAAACTAAGAGTTGGCGTGGTCACTGCCTTCGAGAAATGTGCAGCCCCAAAAAGAGTCCTTGGGAGATAGTGTCAGATCAGAAGTTATTAGGTGGCAGGAATAAAACTAAACATCGTGGTTAATATTAGGAGAATCACCGGTACACCAGGCACTGTTATAAGCCTTCTTACATGTTTCTTCCTGTCAAAGAATGTCTCCAAGACAGAATCAGTTAAAAAAGAAAAGGAAAGAAAAGAAAAGAAAAAGTTGATTTGCAAAGATGCAAAGCCATGAGACTGTAGATGGCCTGACCAAATAAAAGACAGCAAGTTTTAAGGATTACACAAAGTCTAAGGGGGAGGAATAGCACAGAACCAAGTTGACTTTAATGGGCTTTGGAAAGGGAATCTAAGCAAATAAAGATGGGAACATGGGGACAGCCCAAGAAAAGGCCACATGAGAAACCCTAGTTGATGTGTTTCTATACCATGTCCTAGAACTGTGACTGGAGGAATCACTTCCTAACCCTCCTCTGTGAAATGGGAACCTCCAAAGGTTGTCAAGATTAGATAACATCAGGAAGCACTCAACAAATCCTGCTTGAGTTGGTGAATTCTTCCCTTGCATTCTTCCCGTGTTCTCTTAGAATTTTATCAGAATGCCCATCATACTGCTGGATGGTGAGTTCTAAGTGCTACCAGTAGCATTCAGTCATCAAATAAAAGTGAAAAAATAAAAACTTGAATGGCTCCAGCCCCAATTCTCCACAATTAGATTGCAAACTCCCTGAGAACAAGGGAAAAACATCTCCTTTGTCTCTCCCTCAGCAATCGAAAATGTGTGTTGAATTATTCAGTGTAGCCAGGAATAAAAAAAAAAACCTTCCCTTGAGATTTTTTCCTCTTAAAGCCTCAAAGTACATTCTGTTTTTAACGGAGGGAGGAGGCTGAAAGTAAAATTACAGCCTTAAACAAGAAGCCATCTGTCTTCCTTCTTTATAATCAAGGCAAGGGGAGTTGTTTTTCTTAGTGTAGTCAATATGGGAGCATTTCTCTCAGATTATAAAAATCTTTTTGGCTGGTGTAGTTATTCCTTGTAGTAGCTAGTGCTTATTTTGTAGTTAAAACTGCAGAAATAGATAAATATGGAACAGATTGTTACAGTTCTTCAGGAAAAAAAAAGAAAAAGTATTTCATTTCTTTGGAGGTCTCTTTCCAAGACCTGGATGATAATGTGAGTCTAATGGAAAGGGGGCACATTCCGTTGTGCTTAACTGAGCTGAACTCCAGCTTTCCCTTGAAGGGTTAGTGGAACTACGAAGTTCTAAGGTTCTGCAAGGTGCTTGGTAAATATACTAATTATGTATGTATGCCCCATATATGCATATGAATGTGATGTTTTAAAATTATGCCTCATCATTAGCATGAGAGAAACTACACTCCTGAATTTGTATTCCGTACCTTCTAAGAACAAGTCGCTTTCCCATCCCCCTCACACCCAAAGAAGCCTCATAAAAGGAGTGATTTACAGGGGCCAAAATACTGTTTCTTTTCATTCATTTTCATCAACAAGCACACACAGCATTCAGTGAAGTCAAACTCCTGAGAATTCTGAAATCTCGAGATATTTCTACCCCCTTCTCCCCCCCACCCTCCCACCCCCCATCCCCAGCCAGTGATCAGGGTACTCATCTCAGCACCAAGAGGTGTCATGAAGACAAGCACTTGAGAAGAAGTTAGGGTTTTTGTTGTTGTTGTTGTTCCTGATCCTAGGATATTTTCTCCATTGATTTTTAGACATACCCATGTTTCCCCGAAAATAAGACCTAGCGCATGGAAAGATAAGACATCCCCTGATAAGACCTAGCACAACTTTGGGAGAAAAAAATTAATATAAGACACTGTCTTATTTTCGGGGAAACAGGGTAGTAGAAGGGAGAGGGAAAGAGACAGAGACAAAAACATCAATTTGAGAGACACACATCAATTGGTCGCCTTCCACACATGCCCCAACTAGGGGTCTTGGATTGAACCCGCAATCCATGCCTCTGATCAGAATCCAACCTGAGACCATCCTCCCAAGCCAATGCTCTAATCATTGAACAAACTGGCTAGCACTAGGTCTTTGTTGTTGTTTTTTTTGTTTGTTTGTTTGTTTGTTTTTTGAGAAAAAGAGTTTTTAAATATAAAAACTTAGCTAAGCACAGCATCTGCACTAACCAGGATAAAATTACAAGGTCTATCAATCTTGGTGCTGCGGGGTAAAAGCGGATCACCAGCTGAGCCAGCCAAAAATGCTTCCCAGTGGTTAGTATTGCATAATTGGCCATGTGAATTCCAGGGTTTTCAGCTTCTGATGGAGGGCTTGGTGCTGGTCACTCCCGGGGGGGGGGGGAGGGGGGGGAGAACACAACGTGGGACACACACTGTGCTAACGGTTTTTCCAACAATAGTAATAAAGCCTGACTCATGGTTCACATGATTTCAGGTTTTTATGTAACAGAAATATAAATGCATCTAAGTGTGTGTGTGTGTGTGTGTGTGTGTGTGTCTATAACTGCTTAGAATAGACCTCTGATTTAAAAGGGGAAGAGGGACATTGGTGCATTTGCTGTGTTATTTACATTTTAGCTCATACTGTGTTCACAGCCGCATCCCGCAAGAGCACATTTGCTTTTGCAGAGCCCAGTTTCCAGGTCTGCCTCACAACTTCCTCCTTGAGGCACTCACATATCACTTACCCCTGGGAAATGCTCCAAAAGGGAAACTAATTGTAACCAAGGGCTGTAACTGTTCATTCATTTCCAGAGAGGCAGGAGCAGGTCTCTATTCCAGAAGATGGAAATATATCTCAGCCTCCCAGTTTAGCCCTGAAGTTAGAAACCCCTGAAAAGAGCTTCCCTGAACTCAGGCATATAGCAAAACAAGACAGCATTGTTCCCAGCAAAACTCAGGTGAGAATCATAAATCCTTAGCTCTGCAACTTGGTTTCTGCCTACATGTGTATGTTGATGTTTCTCCATTGTTAATGAATAACTCTGACTTTTATTTATGGTTTCATTTAGATTTTTGTTACAAGATCAGAAGATTTGTTAAATTCTCCAAAAATGCTTGCAGTGAATTTGTATTTAGAAGAATATAGCATTCCCCTATTACTTTTCTGAACATTTTTTAATCTGTAGTTACCCAATATTTTAAATTGAATCTTTCTTATGAACTAAGTGTGATTGGTCAAGTAACACATATGCAAACATCAGTCTTTGGGGATTTGAGCTGTTTTTAACATAAAACTAATGTTGGTTTTTATTTGGGGTGGTGGGCCAAAGAAGGAGGGGAGAGAGGCAGGATCATGAATATTCATTTGAGAAGAGACAATTTATAAAGTAGAGAAATCTGTTTATTTAACAATATAGTTCTTGAACTGTTACAATGGGTCAAATACCTAGCTGGATACCTGGGATTCCAAGGTGAATGAGAGAGGAGAAACCAAGATGGCAGTGTAGGTAAACAACTGGTCTGCCGCTTCGCACAACAATTTCAAAACTACAACTAATATACAGGATGTCTATCACCCGAAAACATGGGAAGGCTGGCTGAAAGAGAAAGGAGCGAAAGCGCTGAAAAGCTGAGGAGCTTAGGTACGGAGGCATGTGATTCGGGCTGGTGGCAGGCGACTAGGTGCGAGGCTTTTTTTCCACCCAAAGAGAAACAAGCTCCCTATCACTTTGAAATCCAGTTTCTGGGGTCACGTAGGGGACCCAGACCCCTATGGGGAGAAGCTGGTCTGTTGACCATTGGGTCCGAAAGTGAGGGTGACTTTGTTGCAGAGGTGCACGCAGCAATCATTCTTTACAGCGCTAGGTCGCAGGGACACGGGGTGGCCACAGAGAATAGCTGAACCGCACCCCATTGGAGACCAAGAAGCCAGTGTTCCTAGTGCTCAGTTTTAATCCCTCACACCCATGAGTGACACATTCAGGAGACGGACTCAGTGAGACGGACTCATTGAAACAAGGCGTGTCTCCAGTGCAGCAGTGCTTCCTTTATAGACACAGCAGGTCCTCACATATAATTGGCCTGGAGTCAGTTCCTCCCAGTATAACAACAGCAATCAAGGCTTAATTACATCAAGACTTTGCACTCAGCCCACAAAGGGATATAGCAAAAGCGACCACCTCAGGTGATTGGGGAAGCTGAGCTACTGACCCCTATAGGTCACCGACCACACGAAGCCACTCCATCAACACTGGGAGGCAGCCAAAATGAGGAGACACAGAAGTATGTCATGAATGGGAGAGATGGAGGAAAGTAAACTACTGGATTCTGATGACACAGAGTTCAGAATCACATAAGTTTACTCAAGAATCTTCTAAAAACCTTTGAGAAACTTGATGAGACCTCTAAGAAGCCTTGTGAGACCTCCAAGGACCTTAATGAGAATACCAAAAAAATGGAAAAGGACCAGTCAGAAATTAAGTATACAATCTCTGAAATAAAGAATATACAGAAACTCAAATATAGGTCAACATACCCCAAAAATCAAACCAAAGTTCTGGAATATAGGGAAGAAAAAATCACCCAACCAGAGAGGCAGAAATAAAGAAGAATCCAAAAGTGTGAGGACAGTGTAAGGAGCCTCCAGGATGGCTTAAAGCATACCAACATCCAGATTTTTGGGGTGCCAGAGGAGAGCTAGCAGGATATTGAAGGCTTAATGGAAGAAATAATGACAGAAAACTTTCCCCACCTGTTAAAATAAATAGACTTACAAGTTCAGGAAGCATACAGAACTCCAAACAAGAGGAATACAATGAGGAGCACACTAAGAAACATCTAATTAAAATGCCAAGGGCAAAAGACAAAGAGAAAATCTTACAAGCAGCAAGAGAAAAACAGCTAGTTATCTACAAAGGAATACCCATACGATTGTCAGCTGATTTCTCAACAGAAACTATGCAGGCCAGAAGGGAGTGGCAAGAAATATTCAAAATGATGAACAACAAGAACCTACAACCAAGATTACTTTACCCAGCAAAGCTATCATTCAGAATTGAAGGTCAGATAAAGAGCTTCACAGACAAGAAAAAGTTAGAGGAGTACATCAACACCAAACCAGGGTTACATGAAATGTTAAAGGGTATTCTTTAAGAAAAAGAAGAAGAAAAAGGTAAAGGTAAAAAATTATGAACAACAAAAAGACATCAAATACATACCTACCAACAAGTGAATCTAAAAATCAAGTGAATAAAAAAATCTGAGGAACAAAATGGACCGTGAATACAATAGAATTAGGAACATAGAAAGGGATTGCACTAACAGTTCTCAGGGGGAAGGAGGTCTGAGGGGTGTGGGAAGAGATTGGACAAAAATCTTACACCTATGGATGAAGACAGTGGCAAGGGTAAGGGCATGGGGTGGGGTTGGGAAACAGGTGGAGGGGAGCTATTGGGGGTGGGGGGAGGAAGAGGAACACCTGTAATAATCTGAACAATAAAGACTTATAAAAATAAAAAAATAAAATAAATAAAAAGTATGAGGTCAATGGGTATTAATTGAAAGATATCTACAACACACCTTTGACTGAAAAAAGCACTTTATAAAACAGTATTGTGATGGAATCCTGTTTCTGTGAATAGTGTGTGTGTGCTTGCACTTGTGAATGTGTGTGTGTAGAAGAGGTTGTGAGGAATGCTGTGTATACCACTCTATTGGAGCAGTTACCTTTGGCGAGGAGATGGGGATAAATTGGAGTGAGATAGAACAAGATAGATTGGAGACACTTTCTGAAGTATAGACTTCTGTATTGTTTGTAGTTTTGACAAAAGCATGTACTGTTTTTTAAACTATATTAAAATACCCTACTCTTATAAAATGACTGATGGGGGAAGGGAGTCCTCCCTAAATGACTTATTAATCATGGTGAAAATATGCAAAGTATCCAGAGTACAGAGAAAACAGAGCGCTGTTAAATGTGATAGTTAGGAAAGGTTTCATGAAGGAAGCAGCATTGAGCTGGTCCTTGATCAACAGGAAGGTTTTCAATACATGAAGATGGGGGGAGAGGGTGGCAGAGTTGTAGGCATAAAATATCATAAGCAAGAGTGTAGTCTTAGAAATGAATAAGCTCTGTTGGATATTCCAGTTACCTATTGTTGCATCACAAGTAAAGCTAAAACTTGGTGACTTACAACTATCATATATTATCATCTCTCACAGTTCTGGGGACTGAGTAGACTCAGGTAGGTTGGCAGTTCTTACTTGGAGGCTGTCATGTGGTTGCAGTCAGAGAGGGATGGGACTGGAGTCATCTCAAAGTCTCCTGACTCCCAGGCCTGGTGGTTGATGCTGGCTGTTGGCTGTCAGCCAGAATACTTACATGGAGCCTTGCCTGGTGGCCTGGGCTTCCTGGCAGCATGATGGCTGCGTTCCAAGAGGACCAGGTCAACCCTGCGTCGTTATCTTTTATAGCCCAGCCTCAGAAAGCAGATAACATGCCTTTTGCTATAGTCACTTCCCCACTCAGATTCAAGGGAACGGACTGCAGATGCAGCCACCACCCATCATCCCCAGTGGAAGAAATGTTCATGTCATACCATGAGAAGAGCATGTGGGATGGGTGATTGTGTCGTGAGCTCTCCAATTTGCCACAGTTCCCAGCACTCTCTGAGGTCTTTCTGACAGGAGCCACCTGCTTCCATCTGCGTTACCCCCTGGCTCCCAGAGGCCTTGGAGTTTGCACCTTCCACACAGGAGAAGAGCAGAGGATTTGGAGATCACTATGATGATAGTGGGGGTGTGTAGAGGAAGGCGAGATTAAATAATAAAAACAGTAGGTGCTCCTAGCTGGCACGACTCAGTGGTTGAGCGTTGACCTATGAACCAGGAGGTCCTGGTTCGATTCCCGGTCAGGGCACATTGAATCTTTCTCACCATTGATGTTTCTCTCTTTCTTTCTCTTTGAAATCAATAAAAATATATTTAAAAATAAATAAATAAAAACAGAAGGTGCTAGAGCTGTTGCCCCTACTCATTAACTCTGCTGCTCAATTCAGAAAAATGATGCCTACATATTCTGCTCAAAGGATTCAGTCTTTGGATGCCCTCAATGGGCCTCAATTCTTATAGGACCAGATGTTTCTATGCCTATGCCTGGCAGGAAATTGAACTTGTTGAGAATACCAAGGTACCATTTTGGAGTTACTGATATTTCTTCAGCTGGGCATAGATTACCTGGGAATCAAGCCTGATTTGACTGCCAACTCACTTCCCAATGCTTTGTTTCCTGGGGTGGTGCCGCAGAACAAGATGAAGGGCAGTGGGGCAATGGAGGCCGTGAGGTCTGGCTGGATTAGCAACAGTCATTTCCAGCTTCCCTCAAGTCCTGCTCAAAGATTTCTGTCAGGCTATGAAAATTGTAGCATTAGCCTGGTGTCTAAAGTAGTTTCCCCAGCTATTATTATTTTATTGGACAAACTGTTGATATCTACCTGCTCTTTTTCTCTGAGCTCTTTTCTCATTGGCACTAGACAGAGTCATTTTCCCTAATACTATGTAATTTAGTAGAGGCTGTGTCAATTGTATAAAATATTTCTAATCTCCATAATGAAGATGTTGCTGTTCTGACAGCTTTGCTCTCTTACTCCCTCTCAGCTAGTTACAGGGATGTAGAAAGACATTTAAAAGGAGTGCTAAAGTAAAAATGACATGCTGTTCCCCTCCCTAAGGGCCATCTCATGGCTGTCACCAGCCTCCCTACACTCCCTCTTATAGGGTCTCATTTATGGCTTCTTCAGGAAAAGAGACTATGCCAAGGTTCTCCAAACCATCCTCTCTCCATACCCATAAAAAGTATACCCTTCCTGGCCAGCATAGCTCAGTGGTTAAACATTGACATATGAACCAGGAGTTCAGGGCATATGCCTGGATTGCGGGCTCGACCCCATGTTGTGTGTGCAGGAGGGAGCTGATCAATGAGTCTCTCTCATCATTAATGTTTCTCTATCCTCCCTTTCTCCCTTCAATCAAAAATATTTTTTTTTAAGTGAGGCTTAGAGAAAGGAATCAGATCAATAAAAAATATATTATTTTTAAAAAGTATGTGTCCACTGAAACCGGTTTGGCTCAGTGGATAGAGCATCGGCCTGCGAACTGAAGGGTCCCAGGTTCAATTCCGGTTAGGGGCATTTGCCTTGGGTGCGGACATATCCCCAGTGGGGGTTGTGCAAGAGGTGGCTGATCGATAATTATCTCTCATTGATGTTTCTTACTATCCCTCTCTCTTTCTCTCTGTAAAAAATCAATAAAATATATTAAAAATAAAATTAAAAAGTATGTGTCCATCTATTAAAAAAAATAAAATAAAATGTATACCCTATTTTCAGTCTGGATTTAGAGAAAATCCAGACTGCCCCTTCTTATCACTTGCCTTTGAGGTAAAACAAATTTGGATCAAACAATTGAAAAACCAAAGTTAGAGGTGAGAGGGAAATTTAGAGGTGAGAAGTAACTGAATGTTGAGGTGGGTGGCAAGGCACCTTTATTTATGTACTCCGTTTACCATTACTTTTGGAAAAAACAAAAACGGTTCACCAAGATTGACATATATTCAACTTTTTCTTCCTGCCTCTTGCTAGACTATAAAAAGTCTCACTTTATCCTCACAATAATTCTGTTAAGTAAAATCTTTCATCACTGTTTTAGAGATTAGGAAAATGAGGTGTAACAAATCATCTTGGTAGACTGGATTATGTTATTACAATAAATTTATCCTTGACTCTGAGTGCTCTAATAGAACAAAGGTTTATTTCTCCTGCACAGTTTGTATGACACAGCCATTGATCCAGTAGGGGTCAGGTGGGACGGTATTATCTGCTCCACATAGTCATTCAGTTACCCAGGTTTATGGAGGCTCAAAGATATTTTTGCTTCATCCTGTGTAACTTGAGGTCTTCCAACTTCCTAGAGAGAAGGAAAAGAATGGATAATTACCCATGGATTTGACACTGCTTCAGCCCAGAAATGACACTTTCTTTCAGTTGCATTTCATTAGCTACTATTAGTCACGAGTCCTTACATAACAGTAAGAGGAAGGAACATAGAAGAAATGGGATATATGGTAAGCATTACTATCACAGCTTTACAAGGTAATCATTTGCCCACCATCACATGGCTATTAAGTGGCAAGATTAGCATCTCGACTGAAGCTATCTGACTCGTAGAGCCCATGCTCTTAACCATTGCATTTTCTTTTCATAAGTTCATCATGCCATTTGGGGGATAGAAGTGGCCATGGTGTGGAAGGCAGCTGTAGCACCATAGGAACATCCCTGTCCTTGACACAGAGATAGGTTTGCATATCTATTCTGCCACTGACTTGTTGTGAGGCCTTGGGCAAGGCCCTTAGCCTCTCCGCTAAGAAGAGTTTTACCAGTAGAGATGGTAAATTATCATTTAGATAATTATGAAGATTTAAAAAATGGGAACCTTCTTGACATACAATAGCCCCTTAACAAATGTTTAAGTCTGAATTCTTATCATTTCTTCCTCCTTCCCCTCTTTCTTTTACACAAGCGCCTTCCAAGGATGTCAGTACTCCCATAGTGAGACCTTCCATTCCAAGTTCTTGTTGAAATTTGGCCAAAGGAAAGACTCCAATAACCTGATCCCAACACTTCTGGCATTGAAGTTCTGATTATGTTACCAGTCCTTTTCCCCCCCAATATCAGCAATTTTCTTCATATGTTGCTTAGCACAATTCATTCATGACTTCAGGTGAAAGGAAAGGATAATGTCACAGTAGAATTAAAAATTGTGGCTTAAGAGCTGTTTCGCTTTTAAAAACTGGAAATGTTGGTGCCTCTCTAGGCAGCAAATATCAAGGCGCATTAATATGGAGTGAATGCCAGTGCCTTCAGGTATCAACCTATTTATCATTGCAGCCTCTTCTAAACTCTGAAAATAGGTCCTTTGTGTTATTTTAATGTTATTTGGGGAGGAAAAATTAAAGTGACCAGGTAATAAGAAAAACAAGTCTTATTTGTAAGCTTAATGGGCTTTTATCTCCTGGGAAAGGACAATTAATGGTTCCCTGTGGGAAAGTGCATAAATTCTTTCAGAAGGCCCCTGGGTAATTGTTTAGAAGAGTATTGGTAGAGATAATTTGCAATTTTAGGAGTCAAGATTCAGGGCAAAAGTAATGAGCTTCCCTGAAGCAAGTTCCTTTTTCAAAAGGAGCCTGAAGCGCCACAACTTTTATTTCTTACTTAGCATTTCTTGTTAGCATCAGCAAACCAGCATCCTGACACACTGGTTGCAGTATTTAGACTCTGGCATCAGACAAATGTGGGTTTGATAACCAGCTCGGCAAACTACTGGCTGAAAGACCTCGTGCAGGTTACGTAGCCTCTGAGCACCTGAGTCCTCATCTGTGACATTGCATTTTTAAAATGCTGGATTATTAATGCAAAGTGAAATAAGCCAGTTAGAGAAAGATAAATATCATATGATCTCACTTATATGTGGAATCTAATGAACAAAATAAACTGATGGCCACACCAGTGTGGTTCATTGGTTGAGTGTCGATGCATGAACCAGGAGGTCATGGTTTGATTCCCTGTCAGGACACATGCCCGGGTTTCAGGCTTGATCCATAGTGGGGGATGTGAGGGAGGCAGCGGATCAATGATTGTCTCTCATCGATGTTTTTGTCTCTCTCTCCCTCTCCATCTCTGAAATCAATACAAATATTTTTAAAATATAGAGACATAATTAATGTTTCAAATATTTATTGAATAAATGAGAATTCTAACCAAAAAAAGTTAGCGAATCTTCAACACAGCAATCACTGAATCCTGATCTTTCGTACACAGTTTGATTGAAATGTTCTGTACAGCTCACACTTTCTAACAATGTCTGGACTACACTGCAAGTACATGTCTCCTTATTGTCTTCTCTCACGTGCCCTTTAACTCTCAACTGTTAGTGGCTTTAATTCTACCAGTTCTTTGATTGCTCCTAACTTCTCAAGGAGAAGGCATTCATTTACTTCTTTGACTGCTATTTTTAAAGGACATCCAATTCCCTTTTCCTCAACAGGAAATTAAAGAAAGAAATATTTACACAGCCCAGCTTTTTTTCCAATCAGAAGGAATATTTTCCCCCATCTTTTAAAATTTTCTTCCTGTAACTAGCTCTCTTCAGAAATTTTGGGCATGGTTAGCAGTTTTTATCACAAGAATAAGCTTCCTGAATATCTGGGCAATGATATGTTAGCTGTGGGATCCTCAACATGTCTCAACACGCAGGACTCACTTTCCTTATCTCCTAATGAAGACACAAAGTCATTGAGCTCTAAACCCCTGCCTAGAATCAAAAACAGAACAGTAAAGGACTGGATATTCATTCTGGGCCCAGTGTTGAAGGAGGATGTAAGATCAACTCTCTTGAATGTTACCTGAGCAAGGGGCGTAGAGGCTTAATGTATTGAGGAAAGATGTAAAATTTAGAACTAAATCACCCCGAAAAGAGGTTTGACTGTAATTTATTTGCTACACGGCTTTGAGCAAATTATGTAAGCTTCTGGTTGCTTTTCAGATTTTTTCTTTGGTATTCTGTGGTTTCTGTACGAAGTATCCAGATGTGGATTTTATTCTGCTTAGGAATGGTTGAACTTTTTGAATCTTACATGGATTATAACTTTCATTGGTTTTGGAAAATTCTCAGCTATTCAATATTCAAATATTACCTTGGGCAAAATGATATAATCTCTTGGAATGGCTTTCAAAAACATAGACATAAAGAGAAAGAAAATGAAAAAATGTGGCAAAATCTTGATAATCAAGGAATCTGGGTGACAGGTATATGGGGTTTTTAGTGCTATATTCTCTACATTTTCATTTTTGTTTAAATAATTTTATAATAAAAAATAAAACTATGTAGGATACAAAACAACCGTTCTCTCTCTTTCTCCTGGATCTTCAATGGACTACACATCAGACCTTCCTATCCTATAAGTATCTTATTGCTTATATTTTCCATATATTTATCTGTCATGTGACATTCTTGGTAGTTTCTTTGGCTCTATTTTTAGTTCATTTATTCTGTATACAGTTATATTTAACTTAGAGGGCCCAGTACATGAAATTTGTGCATGGGAAGGATCCTTAGCAGCTGCCAGCTGGGGCCTCCCTTCGTTCCGCGCTGTCCCCTGATAGCACACGTCATAGCGAGCAATCTAACTCCCAGTAGGTCAAACTCCCGAGGGGACACTTTACTGATTAGGCTTTTATATATAGAGATAGATAGATAGATAGATAGATAGATAGATAGATTTGTTACTGAGGGCTTAATTTTGGTTATTGTAATTTTTATTTATAGACATTCTTATTTTTAAAATTTTACTTTTGTGTGTGTTTTTTGTTTGTTTTCTTTTCATCTTTGTTGTTGAAAGTATTACATAGGTCCTCCTTTTTCCCTGCTTCTAGCCCACTCCCCTCTCCTCTTATATTTTTCTTTTCAAATATGTTAGATTACTTTGTCCATGGTTTTCTTTTAAATACCCTTTTCACATATATTAAAACAACAACATAGTGGGTATAGCCTGGATCTCATAATTTTGGCATTAGAAGAAATATTTTAATGTCTATTTCTGCTTGTTCTACTATTTTTAAAGGTTCTTGTTTATGGTTCCATGCTTGTGTGCTTGATTATTATTATTTTTTTTTTTTACCATGTGTTGCTCTTGTATTTGAAAAATTATAGATGGGACCCTTCAAGGGTCTAAGACAAAGGTGTTTTCCTCTAGAGAGGTTATATATTTGATTCTGCCAAGTGCTCAAGGACATTGCCAATTTGGGATCATGTTAAAATAAATTCAGAAGTTGCAACCTTTTGGATCAATTAACTTCAATTATGTGAATGTAGAGTGTAAATTTGAGTGTAAATTGTTGCAATTTTTAATTTTTCCCTCCTGTACCTGGGACTCAGCAACAAGGCAATTTTCTTATGGCTCCTGAAGTGGGGGAGAGAGATAACCCTTTGGTGCCCCAACTTCTTTGGGATGAAGGGGTCTCTTAGGGCAGCGTTTTTCAACCGCTGTTCCGCGGCACACTAGTGTGCCGCGAGATGTTGCCTGGTGTGCCGTAGGTGCAGACAAGACAAGAATTTTATAATTTTTCACTATTTTGTTTACTTAATATTTCATAATAAAGTAATTATAAAATACTTTCTTTGTGTTTATTTGATTCCTATTCAAGAGAATTACTTTATATATAGTCAATATAGGCACAGAGTTAAATTTTTTAACATTTTCTAATGGTGATTTTTTTCATGAAACAAGTGTGCCTTTGCCCAAAAAAGGTTGAAAAACACTGTCTTAGGGAATCAGTCTTGGGCAAGATTGGGCTCTGATTTCCCTTCTCCTTGTCTTGGGGGACCATAAGCACAGGGGAGGTTTGTAGTAAGCAGCCTTAGTGCCTTCTCCTACCTTCCTGGAAAAAGTAATCTAGATCCAATTTTTTTCATATGTAAGATGGAGCAAATAAGTATTATGCAAGATGGAGTTATAAGTATTAAGTAAGATTTAAAATGCCCTTTGTAGCTCTAGCCAGTTTAGCTCAGTGATTAGAGCATTGGCCCTTGGACTGAAGGGTCTTGGGTTTGATTCCATTCAAGGGAATGTACCTTGGTTGCAGGCTCCATCCTGGTAGGGACTCATGTTGCAGGCAACTAAATCAGTGTGTCTCTGTCACATCAGTGTTTCTCTGTCTCTCCCCCTCCCTTCCCCTCTCTCTAAAAATCAATGGAAAAATATACTTGGGTGAAGATTAACAATAAAATAAAACAAAATGTCCTTTGTAAATTGTAAATCAAAGTATAAACTTACTCTGGAACCCTGGGTCTTTAAGTTTTAAGGAACCTCCTCAAGTCTCATGCACTATTTGGAGGATACGTGTATTTTACTATGTTGTGTCCCATATATTGTATTTCATAAGATTTTCAGAGGATCTATTGATTTCCAAAATATGACTAAAATTCAATTGAAAATATTGGGTCGGCAACTAAGTAATTGCGGGTTTCACACATATATGGCTTCAGTTGAATTTTTAGGTTTGCAGACGTAGTACAAATGTAAAACACATTTTGTATTTGATAGTTGGCTATTCAGCTGTTAATCAGTAAAAAAAGTTTTTTGATCTGTTTTGTAGTTTTTGTTTGGCGTTCGTTAAAAAATGGAAAATCAAAAGGAACATTTTCGTCATATTTTGCTTTTTTATTTCCGCAAGGGAAAAACGCATCACAAGCTCATAAAAAGTTATGTGCTGTTTATGGTGACGAAGCCTTAAAAGAACGGCAGTGTCAAAATTGGTTTGCCAAATTTCGTTCTGGTAATTTTTCACTCAAAGATGAAAGACGCTCTGGTCGTCCAGTTGAAGTTGATGACGCCCTAATCAAAGCAATAATCAATTCGGACTGTCACAGTACAACACGTGAGATTGCAGAGAAGCTTCATGTATCACATACATGCATTGAAAATCACTTAAAACAACTTGGCTATGTTCAAAAACTCGATACATGGGTTCCTCACGAACTGAAAGAATCACAGTTAACGCAACGCATTAGCAGCTGCGATTTGCTAAAGAAACGTAATGAAAATGATCCATTTTTAAAACGACTGATAACTGGCGATGAAAAATGGGTTGTTTACAACAATATCAAGCGGAAAAGATCGTGGAGCAGGCCAGGTGAACCAACTCAAACAACATCAAAAGCTGATATTCATCAAAAGAAGGTTTTGTTATCAGTTTGGTGGGATTACAAAGGAATTGTCTACTTTGAACTCTTACCACCCAACCGAACGATCAATTCTGATGTCTACATTGAACAACTAACGAAATTAAACAATGCAGTTGAAGAAAAGTGGCCCGAATTGACAAATCGAAAAGGTGTTGTATTCCATCATGACAATGCAAGGCCACACACATCTTTGGTCACTCGGCAAAAATTAATGGAGCTTGGTTGGGATGTTTTGCCACATCCACCATATAGTCCTGACCTTGCACCATCTGATTACTTTTTGTTTCGATCTTTACAAAACTCCTTGAATGGTAAAAATTTCAATGATGATGATGTCAAATCGTACCTGATTCAGTTTTTTGCTAATAAAAACCAGAAGTTTTTTGAACGTGGGATTATGATGCTGCCTGAAAGATGGCAAAAGGTCATTGATCAAAATGGGCAATACATTAAAGAATAAAGTTATTTAGTTCCATGAAAAAATTGTCTTTGATTTTCTTTAAAAAATCCGCAATTACTTAGCTGCCGACCCAATAGAAAGTAGAATTAGAAATCAAACAACTACAGGAAAAGGGCAGCAAAATTTGCTAGTGTTCATTCATTTAAATCAGTGTTTCCCAAACTTCTCTCATGATGAGAATCACCTGGTGGAGTTGTTAAAACACAGATTCCTGAATCCCAACTAAGAAGTGCTAAACTAGAATTTTTGAGAACATATAGGTAAAATTGCATACCTAACTTAGTGCTCTGTATATAAAATCTGTCTTAGAGCACTAGTTAAGTATACAATTTTACTTATATGTTCCCAAAAATTCTAGTTTAGCACTTCTTAGTTGGGATTCAGGAATCTGTGTTTTAACAACTCCACCAGGTGATTCTCATCATGAGAGAAGTTTGGGAAACACTGATTTAAGTGTTGCTGAATTTTCAAAATCTCTGCTAGTGACCAAAATAATGATTATTTGTGCAATAATATCTTTTTTTTTTTTTATTTCTTCTAAACTACACTTTCACACGTGTGATGTTCAAGGGTAAGAGGAAAAAAACCCCACTAATATTCCAAATAAGCTCATTAGTTCAAGTTTAATATCTGATAGAAAGAGCATTTTGTTTCTTTCATAATTTATTCCTTACAGGTTTCCATTCATGGGTGCACAGGCTTTTAGAAGGTTAGAGCTGGCAGGATTTGCACAGATCATATCACTCACTGCCTTAATTTACATTTAAGGACACTGAGGAAAGGACAAAGATAAATTTATTAGTCTAATAAGTGCAGCCAATATTCCAGAGACTTTCTGCTAATTAAAATGTTTCTTTCCTCAAAAAAAAAAAAAAAAAAAAAAAAAGGTAGTCAGCAGAATCTGGCATGTCCTCCTTGTCTCCCATCCCTCTTTCCTCCCCTCCCCCCACACACACACTTCCTCTATAGCATCACTAGCATCATCCTTCAAGACCCTGATTAAATGTCTTCTCTCTCTCTTTTTTTTTTATTGTCTAAAGTTTTACATATGTCTCCTTTCCCCACAATTGACCCCCGCCCCTCAAATGTCTTCTCTTCTCTGAAGCTTTCCTGCCTCAGATGAGATGATCCATCTGAGAATACACAAAGGCTTCTTGATATACCAGAATTTCTATTACGACTTTTCATCCTTTTTCAAGGAACAAGTCTTTTCAGAATTAGAGTAAAAGAAAAGTCAATGATGGGAAGCTTGAAAATGTGTAAATTTATTCCCAAAGCAGAAAGTTGGCAGTTGTCATTCATTATTTCATTTAGCAAGTTTTTATTGAGTGTCTATCTTCTAATGTGCTTGGTGCTGAGATTGCAATAATGAACAAAAGATATATATGGTTCCTGTCCATTTCACCATCTCCACACCATCACTTTCATCACCATTATGTCTCATTTGGGCAATCCATTTATCTTTTAACTCCATTTATCTCCTGCTTACACTCAGATCTCTCTTTGATCCATTTTTTACCCAACAGCCAGAAGAATCATTTGATCATGTTTAAAATTCCTTTTTCAAATCCCATGGGTTTCACTTTTAGAACAGTGATATGAGGAGCTCTGGGGACCTACTCTTCCCTGTGAGGAAAGATTCATTGATGTGAACCCCAAGAAGGAATTTATGTGCTGAGAAGGAGTTACCATGGTCAACTGAGGGTCCAGATTTTATAAATAATAAGAGTCTAGCAGCCATTTTGCTAACAGGGGCTCCTGGTGTACTGTGTATACTGGGAAGAATCTCAGATTGAATTCTTGGCTTCTCGAGCTATGCCTTGCTTATTTACAATCTGAGTCAAGGAAGCCCTGGTTTCATCTTTCAACCAATGGACTGAATTGTACCCTAGTCAATCAGGACTGCACAGTATACCCTCATTTGCATATATTACTGATCAATCAGAACTACTCTATAATGACCAATTAGAATGCATGATACTGACTAATCAGATCAGACCAGTTAGAAACCTCATTTGCATAAAATTGGATTAATTGGGAGCTTTGTCAGGAACTTTTTCTATAAAAGGTAGCCTCCCCACCCTAGCCAGTTTGGCTCCATAGATAGAGCCTGTGGACCAAAGGGTTCTAGGTTTTATTCCCATCAAGGGCATGTGTCTTGGTTGCAGGTTTCTCCCAGGTCAGGGCTTGTGCAGGAGGCAACCAATTAATGTGTTTCTCTCACATCTGTTTCTCTCTGTCTTTCCCTCTCCCTTCCACTCTCCCTAAAAAATCAATGGAAAAATATCCTCTGGCAAGGATTAACAAAAAATAAAATAAAACAATATGAGGGAAATGCAAAAAAAAAAAAAATGTAGCCTGCTCTTTGTCTCAATGGTGTGCACTTTCTTGGTTTTGCATTTTACTGTTTTGCAAGCTGTTCACAAGTTTTTCCTTGTGGAAATTTTTTTCATTAAAATCTCTGGAAATTGCCCTAAGAAGTATGGCAAATGAAGAAATCTTTATTAAAGAAAATCTTTTATATCTTGATAAGAACAGCAAGAGTCTGTGGCACAACCTACTCCCTCTCCACATCCCATCTCAGCTTGATGACACAAGCTCTGATTGGGGAAAATATTATCAAGAAAATGGAGTTTCGGGGGATGAGGACAAATATGTAATACCTTAACCAATAAAGAAATTAAAATGCAAAAGAAAAAAAAAGAAAGAAAGTGTAGTTTCTTTTCCTTTCAGCTCCAGTCAAGAGATATGTATAGGGAAACAATTATCAGTGGGGAAGGAGAAAAATTACCTCTTCCGTCTTCTGATTTTTTTGGCTGGCCAAATCAAATCATTATAAAAAGATTGACAAGAGAAAATCAGATTTAATCTTATTGTGCATGTGGGAACCCCACATCCCTGAGAGTTCAGAGATAGAAAGAGAATTAAGGTATATTAGATATTCTGAGCTAGGAATGAGGTAGTGAAGTTTGGGGGCTTCAAAGGGTCATTGCAGAGTACGAAAATGCAACTGATTAGTAAATAAAAGTTTGCCCTGCTGTGTAGGTAGGTCAAAAAGAGATTATCTCTGATAATTTCTTACTATGGGCAAGGGCCCTAATTCAAGTTCAAGGTAGGTAGTTAAATGGAGGGGAAGAAGTTTCTCTTGAGCCTGAAGCTAAATTTGCCTTTAGCTCAAAATAGTCCGCATACCACTGGGGCACATTTTGGGGTGGCTCATTCTGAACCCCCACACAGGCCACCATTTCTTTTCCTACAGCTCTGGTGACTGGCTAAGAGGTCAAGGCCTCCATTCTTCCACACAGGTGCCACGTATCACTGGAGGTTTCTCCAAGGCATGGCAAGCCAAGAACCCTGGGGACCAGATAACTCTTGCTCCAGTTTGCTTATAGGGTGGTTTCAAAGAGATTTTAGGTATCCATAGGATTCTGGAACTCAAGTTCTCTAACTTGAGAGTACACTAGTAGATATGCAAAGCCAACCTGGAAAAAGCATGGTTGCTGTTGGTGGATTGAAGGGTTTGTTTGTCTACACACACATCAAAGCCCAATGAGACACGAACAGGTGTTTGCAGCAAAGAAAGTAAGAATCTATTAATTAATAAAATGGCTTCATGTCCAGAGTCATAAGTGAGCTAATGCTCAAAGACCTGGCTCCCCAATGGCTTCCAGGGATGAATTATATAGTGTGTGTGTGTGTGTGGGGGGGGGGGGGGACTCATAAATCATGGAGACTAAGGAGATTAGGGTCATGGTCTCTACTGGTTGGTTAACGCATCTGGTTTTGATATCAGCCATAGATGAAAAGGGGCCATATACTAATCCTGACTAGCTCAGGGAAGGCCTGTGTGGCAGCCTTGCAAACTCAGAGACCTAAAGTAACTACAAAGGATGGTCTGAAGTTAAAACGTTTTAAAGTAAAAAGCAGTTTATGGTGAGTAGTCATGTCCTAGGATGGTATCTTCCCTGACAAAGGTCAGTCTTTACCTTAACTGAGCTTGCCCACTGTATTTTTGCTTCTACATAAAATATCACTGGAATGTCAGAGTAACCACCACCACCACCACCACCACCACCACCACCACCCCCCCCCCGCCCCCCCCCCGCCCCCCCCCCCCCCCCCCCCCCCCCCCCCCCCCGCCCCGACCGCTGTAGGCAGTTAGACAAGAGCAGAGCAAGGACAATGGGCCAGGTACAAAAGGTCACAAGTATGGAAAGCCTAGCAATGGATAATCCATTGTAGGGTGGGACCTTACTCCCAGGTGTCTTTTCCTCCCCTAGCATATCACTGGTCATGAGGTTTGGTCCCCCTGACCTTTCCTCCCTAGAGATAACATGGCTGGTGACAGGACCAGTTGCACTGAAAAATGTAGACCCTATTCTGATGCTGGCTAATCAGTCAGTGGAGACCACACCTCTGAATGAACATACCTGGAAGGCTACTGAATATTTTATTGAGATCTTCCACTGGGACCGCCCCTAAAATCTCCGCCCTTAAAACTCTTAGGATGGAGGACCCAGTGTGCTCTCCCTCCAGGGAGCATGCCTGTGCCTTTCCCTTCCCTCTCCATTACCTTTGCCCTCCCCTTTCCCAGGCATGTTATCATTAGCTTCCTCACTCCCCAGCTCCAAGCGCCCTTCCTTTAACTTCATAACTAGTTTGCTAAGCCTGTTTCTTCTAGGAATTACTTTTCTACCTTTGTAATTTACTCAACACATGTTCTTTTGCAGTGTGGGTCTGGACTTTGAATTCTTTCCTAACCAGAATCCAAATACCGAAGTTGCTGAACCCAGGTTTGGTCTGACCCCACCAGCCAGATACTTAGTGCCCTTCCTGCTGCTTATAGCACCCTCATTGTTAATTGAGTTCATTATTGACTGTTAACTATCCTGCACCCACCTAAGTAAAGGAAATTTGTCTATCGTTTTACTTTTTATCCAATCCCAAAGGTTTCCCTTCTTTGCTTTCTCCTGCCTTCCTAATCTATCGCCAATGGTTTTCATGTAACCTTCTTTTGATTGTAATGTACACTGAGTGGCCAGATTATTATTATCTCTGAACACAAATTAATCTGGCCACTCAGTGTATATCCTATATAATAAAAGGATAATATGCAAATTGTCCCCTCAACCAGGAGTTCGACCAGCAGGCAGGCTGGCCAATTGCCCATCCCCTCCCCCTGGCCAGGCTGCTGGACCCCACCTATGCACAAATTCATGCACCAGGCCCCTCCCCCATCTCTCCACACACACCTCTCTCTCTCTCTCTCTCTCTCTCTCTCTCTCTCTATATATATATATATATATATATATATATAGAGAGAGAGAGAGAGAGAGAGAGAGAGAGAGGCCAGATTATTATGCATTCAGAGATCATAATAATCTGGCCACTCTGTATAAAACAAGGTGCAAAACTGCCATTCTCTGGAGCCTTATCTCAATCTGTTGAGATTCTGCTTCCCCGTATCATTTCGCTTTCCTGAGTACGGAGCTAAAGCACATCTGAGGCCATGATACCATCTTTAGTTTGATTGAAACTCTGTTTCTGTAGTCAGTAGACCCTTTTTCCTAAGACTACTGGATACTGACCAGAACTGAAAAGTTAGCATGGTGGTACTCAGGCAAGCTAAATAGCCACCTCATATGGTGCATAAATAAAAAATGAATTTATTTAAGGAGAGGGGATAAATAGAGATGGGATATCCAAAGGGAAGGGCTGCATAGCACCGAGCCAAGCAGACATTGAGTCAGTGATGGAGGCACCCAGGAGCTGGAGTTTGATCCTTATATACAGTTACTGGAAGGAAGCTCTTGTCCTCAGTGGGTCTGGGAGCTGAAACGGCGGGCTTGAAATTCGGATGGAATACAGATGTGCAATCAGGTGTCTTTAGGAGAGTTTTAACTCCTTATATGGTCTGATTTCTTGGGCCCAGCAACTTTTTCCTGGTGTTTGTTATCCTGTGGTGGGAAACTTACAAATGGCTGTTAAGGATTATTTTGCCCTATAGTCTTAACAAGAACCTCGTTGTCCAGATTAATGATTAAGAGGGAGATGGGTGAGTCAGAGTACTGGGTGAGGTCAGTTTTATTCAAAAGGGGGGGGGGGGGGAGGGAGAGGGGAATAAAAAATAAAAGGCCAGTGCAGTTTCATTACCTCTGAAGAACCACCCCTTCTTCACTCCCAGGACAGAGGTTCCAGAGAGCAAATTATCTCCATTGTTTTTTATTCTTTTATAATATTTTATTTATTTTTTACAGAAAGGAAGGGAGAGGGATAGAGAGCTAGAAACATCGATGAGAGAAAAACATTGACCAGCTGCCTCCTGCACACCACCCACTGGGGATGTGCCCGCAACCAATGTATGTGCCCGCAACCAATGTACATGCCCTTGGGACCTTTCAGTCCAATGCTCTTCCACTGAGCCAAACCGGTTTCTGCTATCTCCATTGTTGCTATTAGCTTCCCACCTCCAGTTTTGCCTTACCCCAGCCTATCAAAGGCCTGTAATGTAATTCCTCCACACCCATCCAGCTGGTGAATCCTGCTCTTAGTGCAAGATAGTCCTTCTGAGCCCCACCGGCAGTAGAGGTGTGTCCCAGCTCCTAGGGATTCTTTTGTAATAAGCTGGTCCCAAGGAGAAAACTATTTCTAAGAGTTAATGAAAAGCTCCCTTTGTGTCTCCTACTTTAATTTGATGCTCTCAGCTGGAATCCCAGAGGAGGACTGTGTGGAGAATTCTGAGGGTGCGGGAGTATTCTTTCTCTTATTTCTCAAAGGTCAGGCAGCAAGTCTTAGTCATGCTAATGGAGATCTAACCTTTTATGGAATCTGAGAGTTTTTCAGCTCAAGGGAATTTTTCCGAAATCTTCCAAATAAGGCCTTTGTTTCCAAAGCACAATGATAATTATTGTCAAAGTCAGAACTTTGACTCAAGTCTTTGATGCCCAGTGCTTCTTCTACCCACAACACTTATATAGTAGCTGGCGATGTTGGTGGCTCTTCCAGCACCAACTACCTACGTAGTAGTGGCATAATTGTTATTAAATGGATAAACCAATAACAGCTACTCTACTGCCCAACCTTCCTTTCCCCCCTAGAATAGTAGAGAGCAAAGAAAGCAAACAGACATTGCGTTTTGGGTTCTCAGGCAGCATTATCAGCATGAATGATTGACCTTTGGAATCTCTGCCACTCAAGTCATTCAATCAAGTGGAAATTGAATCTCTGAAGAACTGTTGCCCATTATTAACACAATCCCTGAAGGATACAAAATCTTAGAGTCCAGCTGGTAGAAAAGACTTAAGTCTCATCTGTTATATAAGCAATACAATGAATGAAGGTGGAAGGTCAGCTACATTTCCAAAATAAGGTAACTTTTCGTGGCTACCCCATGTATCTGCTTAGAAACAGAAGGCTCCCAGGCAGTGTCAGGGTGTGTTTGTTGACAGTTGATAATTAAGTTCATTGCTGCTGTGATTACTCAAGGGGTCATAGCTTCATTCTTTCAAAGTCTTGGAAGTAGGACTCTAGAGGACATCTGTTGTTTCCTGCCGCAATGCAAAAATTCACCTTCCTCCTAGAATAATGTGACCAGACATCTTGCTTTTGGCGGGACAGGCCCGATTTTTAACAATTCGTCCCGAATCCCACAGCGTTTTCAAACAGTCCTGATTTTTGGAAGGAATCGGGACTGTTTTAAAAATGTCGCGATATGCGGGGCAAATTGTTAAAAATCTGGACATCTGGTCACCTTATCCTAGAAGTACTCTGCTTTACCTCAGGGAATCTCCCTCCTCCATTCACGACCTCTATGGCTTGGGCAAGGCTGAGCAATAGAAGAGACCTAGACTTCACACACTCACCCACTCACAGCAAGTTGGTTTCCGAAGGTCTATGAGCTATACTAAAGGATCTTTATAAGACAGATATTCTCATTCTTTACCCCATTGGTTCCCAAACTTTTTTGGCCTTGCCCCACCTAAGCATCTCTGAAACCCTGATGGCCCTCTTAAGTAAACAGGTCTGCATAGCTAGTCTCTCCTGTTCTTCACTGCTTCTGTAAAGCCAGCGGCAACACAGCTAGCAAGAGAATGCTGGTGCCCTGCTTGAACTGGACTATAGACTTGTGTTTCCCTAGTCTTTCACAAATAGCCTTCTTCTGTTGGAGGATCTACACAGCACCCTGCACTGCTTTTAGCCCCTTCTGTGCATTGTCTCCCAGGCGTCCTTGTTTTTAATGACCTTGACGAGCTTGGAGGGTACAGAGGGGCTACAGCACCTGGACATGTAGGTGTTGACTGACATATTGGACAGTGCAGATATAAAAGATTTCCATTATTGCCGAAACCGGTTTGGCTCAATGGATAGAGCGTAGGCTTGGGGACTGAAAGGTCCCGGGTTCGATTCCGGTCAAGGGCATGTACCTTGGTTGTGGGCATATCCCCAGTAGGGGGTGTGCAAGAGGCAGCTGATTGATGACTCTCTCTCATCGATGTTTCTAACTCTCTATCTCTCTCCCTTCCTCTCTGTACAAAATCAATAAAACATATTAAAAAAAAAAAAGATTTCCATTATTACAGCAAGTTCTGATGGACAGCACACTCTAGAGACAGGTTTTCTTCTTTGTCCAAAATCACTACGGTCAGAAAGCCTGATAGAATCTTTCCTCTCTTCAAATGGCACACGAGGCCAATAGACAGATGCCCAAAAGATGGAGGATGAGCCATTCAATCATCTATTCCATACTTTCTAAACACTTAAATGGGAGTGATAGGTTCTCTAGCTACTTATCTCTGGCATGTGTAGATCTGAAACACACTGCTTAGTGAGGGATGATTAATCTGTTGTTATATCAAGCATCTTGAAGTTATTACATGAATAAATATTGATTAAAACATGCATCTCTCTACCCTACTCTGCTGTACTATATGCACATAGGTTTCTTAGAATATGATGTTTCATTTTCAGGCTGGTGATTCATTAAGAATACACTTTTTAAAGACATTTTCACAGGTCATCATACTCCAAACAGGAACTATCTTCCTAGCTCTGTACCCATTTCCCTTTCAGATTAAAACTATCTGTGGAGCCGGCACCGGTTTGGCTCAGTGGTAGAGCGTCAGTCTGCGGACTGAAAGGTCCCAGGTTCGATTCGATTCTGGTCAAGGGCATGTACCTTGGTTGCGGGCACATCCCCAGTAGGGGGTGTGCAAGAAGCAGCTGGTCGATGATTCTCTCTCATCGATGTTTCTAACTCTCTATCCCTCTCTCTTCCTCTCTGTGAAAAAAATCAATAAAAATATATTTTTAAAAAAAAACTATCTGTGGAAAAAAACATCTAATTATTTCAATTCAAACAGGAAGTAAAGGTCTCCGCAGATATTAAAATTGGGGAATGATAACTCTGGTATAAAATAAAACATTTATTGGACAGAATATACAAATGAAAGATTGCATTGTCACCTAGATACCACAAGTGAGTTACTTTCCCAGGGGGTAAAAAAAGCTAGCTTTGATTTCTTTTATGTTAAATGAAAAAAAAGAAGAAGAATGGATAATACACAGGACCCAGGGTGACCATGTATTTTTGGTTTGACATAAATAATTTGTATTTGCAAACATTCTCCATTAATTTATGTGAAATAATTGGGGGGTGAGGGGAATAACACAGAATCACAACATTGGAAAAGGAGGGGTCAGTTTTTAGCCCCAGTGCTCCCTCATTGGATGGGTAATTTGGTATCAGAAGGTAGCCATGGCGACCATAAAAGTTACTCATGTGACTAACGATGCAACTAATGATGCCCACAATTACTTAATTGCAGGCATGCTTAACTGCTTTTGCCATATTTGGAGAGTGCTTATGGCTAATTGTGGCTGCAAGTGGGTAACTACAGGTGCAATCAGATTTGCTGACAGCAGGAGAATAAAACGTCCCTCTGACAGGGGGAGAGCTGAAATTAGTTCTTTCAAATCCAGAGAGGATAGAACAGCCTCCAGCATGAAAACAAACACAAGTCATGTGATATTTATGCAGAGGGAAGTTCTGCTTATCAGCTGGCCTTCAGGACAGAGTCCAGCCCCGTCTGTGCACCTCCCACCTTTCCCTGAGATTCTTCTACTGGATTCTCGCTAGTGCCCCTACCAAGGGGGGGCGAGAGGGGGGGAGCTTTTACTTTCTCCTTATAACTTTGCAACTCCTGTTTCATCATGGAATAGGTACTTACAAAAAGATTTCTTTATGATTTTTAAAGAGAGAGGAAGGACATGTGCCCTGACTGGGAATCAAACTGGCAACTCTTTGGTGCACAACGCCCAACCAACTGAACCACCAGGGCGGCACTATTTTTTAATGTTACATTGTCTGCATGGTCATTTACTTTTACAAATACCTTTTACATGTGGTTCAATATCAATGCATACATATGAACTCATGCTTATATATTAGAGTGGTTAGTTTTAAAGGTCTCTCACCAGGAATTAACACTCCAAAGATGGCTACATAATACTTCAAATAGTCTTATCAAAATCTTACTGGAAGGCTTTTAATTCATATAAGGAATGTTAGAAATAGTTTTGAATAGGTAAAAATAAGTGATGGTCCAAGACATGAGCCCCACTGTTCTTGCATGGATGAGTATAAGGCTCCGGCAAGTTCAGTGGTCAGACTTTGTGTACAGTGATTGGGGTCTAGCGTTCCCTTGGTCCTGTGTATCTCTCCTTCACGAAGGCTGTGACTTGACTCTATAAAAGGCTGCTGGTCCTATCACCATTCTGTGCCCACCTTAGGACTATTATGCTTGCATTACTTGTATTGCCTAAGGCAGAGAATGGGTCCCCGTGGCCTCAAGAATCAATTGTAAGATTGGTTAGTAAACATTTGTGGCTTTGGCAGAATTTGGTCCAAGACCTCACTTGGTGTACAGGTTGTAACGTAGAGGATGTAGGCTACCACCCACATGTCAGCACCAAAGGCGACTGTCTCCCCAACGAGCCTGGAGGCTGTGGAGTGAACGACCTACTTAGTTTGGGTCAGTTCAGAACATCTTGTTTTCTTTTTATATAGCTCAGGCTTCTATTTCCAAAACAAATGAAATAAAAAAACAAGGATATATGTAGTTATAAATAAAAAACAAGGACATAAAAGAAACATGTAGTTTTAGGAGACACTAAGTGCAGAGATATGGACACATTTTCTAGGAACAGGAAACTACCTTCTACCAAGGGAGGAAATGTACACTTCACCCCCTCTTGCCTGGCATCTGGATCTGCTAGGCCCTCCTAGGCTCTGTCTTTCTTCAAATGTTGTGTATGATCTTTTCCCTGCCTTGTGAGAGACTCTGGTTAATCACTCAAACTCCTTTGTATTGCACAAACAGTATCTAATAGCATTATGTGAGCTGGACACTGTTCTGGGCAGCATGGTGACTCAGAGGCATGAGTTGACAGGCTCCTTAGCCCTGTGCTCTGTTAACCATCCACTCTTCTGGTTTGGGCCTGAGGTTTGGGCTTTATCCACAGCTGAATAGCAGACCTGTGAGGACGGACACACAATAAAACAGAGAAAATGTTGGCCACCAGGACTCTCTTAGGGAGAGCTCTCTATTTGATGAGAAGAAACACATTGAAATGACATTTAGAGTGAAAGGTGAAGTCCCAAGGGCCTTCTCCATCAAGAAAATATGTCTGCTCACCTGCTTTGCATGAAACAAGGAGAGGAATAGTATTGCTCCTAAGAAAGGGCACAGAACGGGGGAGGGCAGGGAGGTGGAGGGAAGAAAGCACAAACACAATGCAGTTCCAGATTGATGTCTGCTGCACGATGCAACCCTTCGTGGTGTGCCACAACATTTTGCAGTGGGGGTTCGGGATCTGAAGAAGAGGCCTATGTACAAATGAAAATACTGCACAAGAAATGTGAATTTAGAAGACATGGGGGGGGGGGGGCAGGTGGAGACCTCTCTCTTGGAGAGGCACAATGAAAACTGGCCTTATCCACTTTTATTCAATTTTAGATACACATCTTGCCCTCAGTAAAGCACGGCAAACGGGTAGCAGAAAGGCTGTCTCTAAGGTCAATAAAGATCAGTAAAGATCAGTAAGGTTCAGTAAACATTTACTTTGAGGCTATTAAATCAGGAAATTGCTTTGAGCCATCACTATCTCAACAGAACAATGGTGCTTGGCGTTAGTCCTGCTAACGCCCAAGGTCTGTCAGTCTTCCGGGTTTCTTGGTGCACTCTTATGACAATATTGGGAAAGCGGTGGCTTCCCGCAGTGGTGATGCACAAATCTTTGGTAAAATATACCAAATGAATGGGATGTTTAGTTTGCATGATTATCTTGTGGAGATCGATGAAGAGGTTGAGTTTGGTTATCTAAACTAAACTGAATGCTACCTCCCTCTTTTTTTTTTGTTTTTGTTTAAGGCAGTCTCTCTCTCTCTCTCTCTCTCTCTCTCTCTCTCTCTCTCTCTCTCTCACACACACACACACACACACACACACACACACACAACAAGTGTTAGTCTTGCCCAAATTCCAGGCTATTTTGTTGATTAGAAGTTGGGGGGGTGGGGGAGGGAGGGAGAGGGGAATGTTATCAGTTATCACGGCCAACATTTCTATAAAATAACGTATGTTAGATTCAGCAACATTTATGGAGTACCGCTTTTTATCTGACCCCAATTTCTTCATCTTAATTCTACCTTGTTGGATCCTAAATGTTGCAGATTCTGTTGATGGTTCACCCGTATCCCTCTGGCCCTCTCTGAGTTAACATGCAGCTGGAGTAGGATAGTCCATGGGCACAATAGAGGTTCCTAACTGCTTCTCTTCCTGATGGTTTTCTCCTGTTCTACCAGAAATTATCAGATCGCTATGGCATTGTGAAGGTGCTGGTTATTTAAGGTCCCAGGGGCATCTCTCAACCACTGAGATGATAGTCAATGAATAAATACCAGAGCTTCCCCATCCCTCAGCAGGAGAATTCTGAGATGTGTTCTCTGTGGTCCTCCAGAGAATTCTTAGCAGAATTGATTCATAGTGGACTTCCCTGCTCATTGATTTATTGACTTTTCTCCCTTCCCAGTCTTCCTTCCTTCAAGAACACTTGAACTTCCAGTAATACCTGCCAAATAAGCCACCTATACCAAATTCCTTGTGTTGGGGGTTGGGGGATAGGGGAGCTGTTTTTGGTGGTAGTGGAGGGGTGGGGGGGGGTGGGATAGAGGGGAGGCAGAAGGGATCTAAGATAGGAAATTATTTTGTAAGCTACCTCAAAATCTTTTATAAAAAGATGAGTATAAATAATTAAACAAATTAAATATTAAGTGCCAAATACATTCATATGTTCATTATCTCCAATCCTGATAGCCCCATTTTTTCAGATGGTTAAACTGAGAATAAAAGACATTAAAAGAATTACTCAAGATAACATAACCAGAAGGAACTGTGATGCAAGTCCATAATTGCCATCAGCATTCCCCTGCCTCCTGTTCTCCATTTTCTTTCAGGTGTAAGATTTTTCCTAATAGCCAGTAGTAGATTTCTGAATTGCTCTGTTTGCTTATCTATATTTTGAATGGGGAGTATTTCCTGCCAGTTGAACTTCAAGTTGAAAGTAAAAAAAGCCTATCTTTATGTGGTCTCCTAGCAACAATTTATGAAACACTTTAAAGCAATTATTCTTCTCAAGCACGTTTCCAAATGTTGAAGCATATTCATTCACTTCGATCATTAAAATTCCCAAGAACATTCACTGTGGAGCACATAGTTCTGGTAATTATAAGCTTGTCAACAGGTTGCTTAGTGAGCGGAGAGAGAAGACAGACCACATTCCCCTCAAGAAGCTGATCCCTTTGTTTCCAGCAGACCCACTCTTCTTCGAAGAAGTCTTAATTGACTTGTGGAGTATGGGGGGAGGGGGATATTTAAACCCAAGATAGCCATCTGTAAAATGTCAAGCCCATGGCAACATTGAACACTGAAGGCCCAAGTCCCCCAAGCAGGCCGCTTTCTGCTTTTCCTCCTCTGAGCCCAACCTGAAACCAGCCCTGCCTGGATGTGAACAATCAAAGCCAGGCAGGAGATCTGTCTCCTCCCTTAAAAGAGTCCCTTAAAAATGCATTTCTGCCCTAAATTGGCTGCCCATTTGTGCTTTTCTTTCTCTGTCTTTTTCTAAGAATTCTCTTTTATTGTTATCCTCTGTAAAATGTTTTAGTATACATCTACAGAGGAAAAAACAGTTTGGAAGAGGATGTGGATAGCTAGTGGTCACACTGTTGGCTTAGCAAACTGAAATGCCAATTGGGCAAGTTAGAGAATTGTCTGAGAGAGCTGTAGTGCGGGAGGCAAAGACCTGACTCTGAATCCACTGGTGAGAACATCACAACCAGGATGGTGACTTTGGGCCCACGTTAATACCCTTGGAAAGTTTTAGAAGAGGGGAAGATTGGATTTCTTGTTCATCCTGGCAATAACTCTAAAAAATGTTTTTTGAACCCTGTTAGAATGACAGAAGAGTTACTGTATACCCATATACTCTTTATCTACTTTACCTAATGCCAACATCTTACATAACAATGATACACTTATCAAAGTTAAGGATCTGTTGTATAGGAGGCCTCAGTTCCTCACCCCATGGGTCTCTCCATAGGGCTCGTGAGTGTTTACATGGCATAAACACTTGTGGAGGGAAATTGTATGAATCCCAGGCTGATGAAGCTGGATGTGTGCACAACCACACACACATATATGTACACATACATACACACACACATAATAGATGCACACAACACATGCACATACGGCATAAAACAAAAAACAGAGACAGAGATACATGATGTACATATAGACACACAAAACATATATGCATACATATACACAGCATACACACAGAGAGATATATACAGACACACATACCATACATACAGATACATATTCATGCTGTCTCCCAGAATTAGGGGCTCACGCTATACATACTGAGAATGTTTCTTGATGAAACTTGATCTAGTTGATGGAGGCAGTAAGGTGCTGAGAGAGAACTAAAGAACACTGTTGATGAAAAATCAGGGGAAGTGGGAAAACTGATTCTCTTCTATCTCAAAATTTTATTTCTTTGTGGAGAATTTCCATGTCAGGCTGTAATAACTATGTAATATGTATTTGCTATTTGCTCCCCCATCACTATTTTATGCATTATAAAAACAGTAATAGGCCTCACCCTATTTTTTTTCTTAAAAATACTTAATGAACAAATCACATTGGAACAGTGGTGTAAAATTTTAAAAATATGAATAAAAAAATCACAATCCCTTCACCATAATAAATCAACTTCAGTTTTCCATATTCTCATTTAATCCTTTTTCATTTACATATATATTTTTAGACTAGGACTGGGCAAACTATTTGTTGGATCAGATAGTGGTGTTTTAGGATTTGTATGCCACACAGTCTTTGTTGAAACCACTCACCTCTGCTGCTGTAGGAGGTAAGCAGCCAGAGACCGTATATAAATGAATGAACATGGCAAGGTCCCAATAAAACTTTATTTATAAAATCAGGAGGCCATGGCCAACCTGTGTTTACTGACCCCTGTTTTAGATAATTTATATAAATTACATAAATTATAATTTAGATGAAATTATTTGACCATTCATGAACAAAACTTCTAACTTTTTGAAGTTGTTTTAAAATTTTAATTATTTAATTGCATTTATTGTTATTTGTCCCCAAATCTTTTCAACCATCCTAAAACTATGAAGCTCAAGTTCCCATGATGATTTGCTATTAGTAATATAATACAATGAATTTAATACATTTACTAATTATAAAAATACAGAACATTTCTTTTCAATGGGTTTCAAGATTGGTTCTTTTTCCTTATATTTTTTATTAAATTATTTTCTGTGTACATATCTTACCATTGCCCACCCCCATACATACCCTCCCTCCCAGAGTTTTGTGTCTATTGGTTGTACTTATATGCATAAGATTGGCTCTTAAAAGAAAAATATTCATGTATAATCTCACACCAGAGCATGAGTTATGATTTTATTCTGTCTTGATTTATAAGTTTACTTTTTTGAGATTATATTAGTGAAAAAGATAATACAGCCCTAGCCGGTTTGGCTCAGTGGATAGAGCATTGGCCTGTAGACTGCCAAATCCCATGTTCCATTCCAGTTAAGGGCATGTACTTTGGTTCCAAGCTCGAGGTCAGGGTGCATGTGGGAGACAACCAATCGATGTGTCTCTCCACATCTCCACAGCGACGCTTCTCTCTCTCTCTCTGACTCTTCACCTCCCTTCCACTCTCTCTAAAAATCAGTGGAAAAATATCCTCGGGTAGAGGATTAACAACAACAACAATAATAACAAAAGATTACCTCTAGTTCCACTAATCTAATGGGTACATTTCTAGTTCTTATCCACCTGCAAATGTATTTTTATGTGGCTATACACTGTTTTTATGTACAATTGTACACATTTTTATGTACAACTGTCCTTTAAAAATATATTTTATATTTACTATAATGAACACACATTCTAAGCTATATAAGTTGGACCATACTGTTTATCTTCTAAAGGAATTTCAAATTGTTTTTACCTTATTCAAGGCAGCCTCCTCTCCATCATTCTAAGGCAGCTTAACCCAACCAAGTTTATTTGTGTATTTTCACTTTATACTATGAAAACATTTAAATGAACAGAAAAATTAAAAGATTAATGAATAACTACATACTCACCATCTACATTCAGCAATTGATACTATTTTACACCTATATATTTTTTTCTTAGTCATTTGAAATGAAAGAGGAGATATCATGATATTTGACTCTAAATATTTCAGCACATATATTCTAAGAATAAGGCTGTTTTCCTTTATAACCATAATGCCATTATCACACTTGAGATAACTAATAATAATCTCTAATATCATCTAAAGTTCAGTCCATATTCACATTTTCTCAATTGTTTTCAAGACATCTTATATAATTCCATTGGGAACCAGGATTCAAGGTTTATATATTGCATCCATTAATTTGTCTTTTCTATGTCTTTAAATCTAGAAGATAACCTTGACGTTTTTCACCTTTACAATGACTCTTTGAAATGCCCAGGATACTTATCTTTATTCCACAGTCTGGGTTTGTCTGATTGTTTCCTCATGGTGTCATTGAGACTTTATCTCCTGGGCTTGACATACACTATCCGCTAAGTCTAAAAGTGAAATAGATTCAGGTTAAGCTTAAATTGATAAAAATATTTCACCATTTCACTCCTATCAACTTTGATTCATTAGACATTCTCTTATATATAAAAATATGTTCCATTTGTCGTGGTAGACAAGATCTGCTTTGGAATCAGAGAGGCTTTGCTGCTGGAAATCTTGGGAACATTATTTAATTTCTTCGCACCTCAGTGAAAAAGGGACTGGAAGACACTCGATAAATACTTGCTCTCTTCTTCTCCTCTGTAGGTTCTTCTGGATTTCACTAAGCACCACAAGGATAAGGGTGGGACAGCAGTAGATTTACAACTGTTCGTATGGAAAATAATACGATCATTAATAAATAACAGTACACATAAACTCTGTGTTTTGCCCACTCACGACTGGAAACCTACTTTTGCCCCACCCCATAGATAATTCAAGCACGTCTGAAGAGCTCACGATGCCTAAATAAGACAGCAGCAGCAAGATGGCAATCATTTCAGCCGAGACCGTATCATCATAATGCAATATTAGCCACTGTCATTTCCTTCCTGGAGAGTTATGGCTTTGGCATTGAGGATTTAAGACCTACAGCCGGAACACTACTTACTACAAATCTCTCGCAAAGCTGCTGCAATAAATCTCGTAGAGGAAAGTCATTGCATAAAAAATTCCCAACTCCAGGGAGCTGGCCATTTATTTTCCTAGAAAAGAAGGGCCGCGATGAGAGACACTCCATGCTCCTTTAACTCCATGGAACAGTACCCAGCAAAGCATTCATCACGGGAAGTTGAGTGATTAGCCCAATGAGACCAGCTGGGAAAGGAAGATGGAAAGTGAGGTCCCCCCACCCAAGACCTGTTCAGGGATTTCCTCTTAGCTTCAGGATAGGCTCTGCATAGAATCAGCACAATTGAAGGTGTGCTTCCTGAAGACAAACTACCTTCAGAGGGATAGTGGTCCAATCTACTCCATAGGTTTCTTTTGTCTGCACAGTGTATAAAGTGTTTTTATTTAGATCCCAACATTTAAAAATGGAAAATTTCACAAAGGAAGACTAAATCCAGACTTCTGATGTCTCTAAACAAATGAGAATATCTGACAACAGTGGGTGAGATTCCTGCATTCCTGCCCTCTTTAGACAGTGTGCATGTTCCAGTGTGCCACACTGCTTCCCTTTCTACCATACTTGCCCTTTAGGCAATGGAGTTTGCAATCCCTACATTAATCCATCATCCTGGTCTATTCTCTCACTCTTTAATCCACTGTTCTTATATCAGAGGTGAACTGACTGAATAGAAAACACAAATGGATGGTGATGGAAGGAGACTTAACTTGGGGTAGTGAACACACAATACAAATAGAGATGATGTGTTATAGCATTGTATACTTTAAACCTATATAATTTTATTAATGTCATGCCAAAAAATTCAATAAAAATAAAAGAAAGTAAAAAAGAAAATACAATTGACTGATCCCTCTTAACCCATGACCTCATGTACATTCAGAAGGTATTTCTAACCTGGCAGGGAAGCAGCTGGGGTAAAGCAGACTTCAGCTCAAATCCCATCTCTTCCTTACCCTGTGATATTGTCCAACCTGTTCATTTTCTCTTGAAACTGCTCAAAATTTGTTCATTGCCAATGGCTATAATAGGATCTCCCACTTTTGGAGAGGACTAAATGTAGTAATGTATATAAAGTAGCTGACGCTTTGCACATGCTCTCTTAATTCATTCCCTTTCTTGGTTTCTTTGCTTTATCTGTTCTGTCTCTTTGAAGGTGCCCCTTCCTTCAGTATCCCACAGATACTGGTGTTCTTCAAGGTTCTAGCCTTGACTTGACCTCCGCCCCAGCTTACACTTTCCTCAGATATACAAATTGATAAGTAGATATCAGCACAATATGATTTTTCTGATGGTTTTTCCCCACTTATCACTTCATTTTATAAACATTTCTCCTCTGCTAAGACACATTCTTCAAAATAAACATTTAATGGCTGCCCAACAGTCCATTGGACGAATAGATTATATTTCCTCTAATATTGGACATGTAGGCTACGATAATTTTGAAAGGCAAGGATGTCAAGAATGTTTTTTCATACCTGGCATTTTTCTGCTTTGGGGTTATTTCTCAGCGTAGTCTCATTTTTCCTAGTAGACTCTACCTCCCTTTTGGCCTTTTCTTCTCCTCCCCTCTCTCTCTTCCTCAGTGCCCTCCTGTGTCCAGAGGTTTAAAGTGTTTTCTCTGGTGTTGACCTGAAGAAGAGAGGCTGTGGTATCAATAAGGAAAATTGTACTGTTCTTTGAAAATTTACTTGTCAGCAATGCCCTAAATAAGCCCACTGTCCCTTAAGAACCAAGGAGCAACAGCTTAATGTATAACTATCCTCCATGTCGGTTTAGAAAAATGAATGCCTAGGATCTTTACAAGTATATGACACCTCGGTGGGGCTGTGTCTTCAAAAATGAGAATAGTTTGTCTTCTGTACTCATACGGAAAGTTCAGAGGAAACTGCATCTAGATCAAAGAAGGAATAAGTCCCATCTAGCTGAGAGAAAATGTTAATTTGGGAGTAAAGGAGGAAATATTGGATCCAGTTAATGAATTTTAAGTGTCTGCTATGTGCTAGGCATATTGACTAGACAGTGTCCTTGGTCCGGGACAGCTCGGCTACTGAATGGAAACGCATGATAAATGTGAGAAATACATAGTCAGCTTTGATAGGGAAGTAGGGTGCAGCCTCAGACATAGGGAAGGATGCCAAAAGGAAGTAGTGGGTAAATGGCTATGTGTGAAGATTTGGGCATTGGTAACTCAATGAGTGGCTAGATGGCTGTGCTGGGACTCCGCTTCTGCTTACGGGGTGATGTCCCACCTGGAGTCACCAGCATAAATTAATGAAGACAAGCAACAATCCTACACAAAGTATTTTGGGAGACTTTATGGTCCATGTGAAGCCAGCTGGCGGCACCGAACGAAGTAGGCAATGAAATGTCTCAAAGTCAGCTCAAAGTATTAAGCCTTTCCCACCAAGTTTTTATAGGTTAATTTCTTTTCCCTCATTGTGCTATCTTCCTCCACTCTCCACCAGATTTAGCATCCCCTTCCTGCTGTAGATTAACAACCGTGTCCTATAAGTGGGACCATTACCGAGAGAGGCAGAGGGAGGAGCGTTTGCTATGTCTCCCTGCAGAGCCCATTCACGTGCTCTTTCTCTTGTGACGAGTTGGTAACTTGGATCCCAAGGAGTCATAGAGGTGTCCAGCCTCTCCTGACATCTTGGAACCAAAGATATTACTTAAATGCACTTCATTCTTCACCGAATTTGAACAGCAAAACCCCATAAACCGTAAATAACAAGAGAGAAGTAAAGCTTCCTAACTGGTTAATAAAGTTTTATAAAAAAATGCCTCTAGCCCAGAGAGGACACACATCCTTCAGCTGCTTCCACTCTTTAAGATGGAGAAATGCAGCCTGTCTGAGAAGGTAAGGAAAGGCAGGCTTCAAGTTCTCTGTCTTAGAGGCTGGGAAAGAACAACTAAATAAACCCAGTTTTTCTTAAGTTTTCTCTTTTTAGCCTAAGTAAAACCTGCGATCTATTGTAAAAGCAATAAAATGTGGAGGGAGAATTTTGGCTGCTTTTCCCTTTTTAAAAATTTATTTTCCTTTTTTAAAAAAATAATAGATTAATTCTTTTTCCCTCGCTGTACTATCTTCTTCACTCTCATCAGATTTAGCATCTCCTTCCTGCTGTAGACTAACAACCGTGTCCTATAAGCGGGACCATCACTAAGAGAGGCAGAGGGAGGAGCATTTGCTATTTCTCCCTGCAGAGCCCATTCACACGCTCTTTCTCTCTGACTAGTTGGTCAGTTACAGTTAATATACAATATTATATTTGTCTCAGGTGTACAGCATAGTGATTACACATGTATATAATTTATAAACCCACCTGGCACCATACATAGTTATTATAATATTGTTGACTATATTTTATGTTGTACTTTACCATCCTCATGACTATTTTATAATGACTAATTTGTACTTCTTAATCCCTTCACCTTTTTCACCCAGTCCTCCAACCCCCTCCCCCTCTGGCAACCATCAGTCTGTCCTGTCTATGAGTCTTTCAATTTTGTTCATTTGTTTTGTTTTTTACATTCCACTTATAAGTGAAATTATATGATATTTGTCTTCCTCTGACTGACATTTCATTTAGCATAATACCCTCTGGGTCCACCTATGCTGTCACAAACGGTAAAATTTTGTTCTGTTTTATGGCTGAGTAATATTCCATTGTATATATGTACAACAGCTTTTAAATCCACTTGTCTATTGATAGGCATTTGGGTTGCTTCTGGGCTATTGTAAACATTACTGCAATGAGTGTAATGCTGCAATGAGCATAGGGTTGCATATATTCTTTCGAAATAGTGTTTTGAAATTCTTTGATATATGTCCAGCTGTGGAACCACTGGGTCAAATGATAGCTCCATTTTTAGTTTTGTAAGGAAACTCCATACTGTTTCCCACAGTGACTGCACCAATCTGCATTCCTGCCAACAGTGTACAAGGGTTCCCCTTTTTTCATATCCTCAACAACATTTGTCATTTGTGGTTTTATTGATGATTGGCTGCTTTTCCTTCTCCTTTTCAAGCCTCATTGATTTTTAGAAAGAGAGAGATAGTGAGTGAGAGAGAGAAAGGGAGAAACAGAGAAACATCGATCTGAGAGAGTAACACTAATAAGTTGCCTCCTGCACGTACCCCGACTGGGACTGAGAATCAAACCCACAACCTTTCATGCATGTACTGGGTGACGCTTCAGCCAACTGAGTGACTCCTGCCAAGGCTGGCTGCTTTTTCATTCTGAAGCCCTGAAAGGTTCATTTTCTTCTAGGGAAAAAGACAACAGTTCAAGAGCGGCCTCAAGGGAGTCTAGACCACAGAAAAGTTCTTGTCAGGGCGTTTGTTGTTATTCTTTTGAGACTTAGAAAAGTTTTAGTGTGTTGATGAATTGAACGCAGTCCCAACTATCCTGTCACAGGAAATAAAACTCTGATCTGAAGTCAAATTTCAGACACACCCAGGAAAGCGTGTAAACCTAGGAAAATCCCAGTTCAGCTGCTCCCTGGTGCTCTTTAGCTCTTTGCAAACACTCCTGTCCTTTTCCCCTTGATTAAAGTGGCTGTGGCATGAGAGTTCTCCAGCCAAGTTTATGGCTTGACTGTAAAAGGCTTCGTTTCCTGGATCACTCCTAGCCAGCCACACCCGCTGTTGCCACCCACTGGCGATTGTGAACGCAATCAACTTCTGACCTACAGACTTCTGAGCTAACAAATGGGTGTTGTTTTAAGCTACACGTTTCGCAGTTTGTTACACAGCGGTAGAAAAAGAGTACACCTCCCTTCCCTTTTCATTCCTCAGGAAAACGCCCGGAGAAGACCCATTACTCAGCTGGACACTAGGAAAAAAGGGCCTCTCCAGAACAGAGCACCATACTGCCCTCTGGTGTAGCACTCTGATAAAGCAGGCATGTGCAAGCACCACTCCCTTGCTGAGAAAGCATCTAGGGCAGAGGTTCCCAAACTTGTTTGTGCCGTAGACCCCTTGCCATGTTTTTCGGTTTGGGGTAGACCCCCTACTTACCTGATATTGATTTTTTTGTAAATTTCTAACTGTAGTGAAGTTTAGTGTTAAAATTTAATAAAAAATAATGTACCTACTTTTCTCCGGCATTCTCAAACAAAATAACACTGATTCACTATAATTTGTATGATAAATTACCAGTTTATATTTTTTAAAATATTTTCTCAGCACTTTCCTATTCAAGATTCAGGAAACGAATGAACATATTTTTCTCACATTCATATTTATAGAATGACGAATTGAACAAGTCGGTGCAAGTTCGCGAAGCTTTGAGACAAAAATTGGCAAGAATGTTTACTGCGCGTATGCTTGTAACAAGATGATACTGGTATATCATTATGTGCAGGTTTTTATCCTACAACTTACACAATTTTATAAACATATATAATAAATTTTTTACTTCATAGGTACTTTTATAAATAATTTATATGTTTTTATATTATAAGATAATATGATGTAAGTAAATAGGTACTATCAGTGTATGTTGAGATCCACTATCGTGGACCCCCATTTTCATTTCATGGACCCCCCAATTTTTTTTTCGCTGACGTAGACCCCTTGCAGGTTGTCATAGACCCCTGGGGGTCGATATAGACCACTTTGGGAATCACTGATCTAGGGCTTCCTGGTTCATAAAACTGGAAATCTTGATGCCGACCTAGGGCAGGACTCTCTCTCTCTCTCTCTCTCTCTCTCTCTCTCTCTCTCTCTCTCTCTCTCTCTCTCTTTCCAGTTTTAGAATAAAGCAAACCCAACTAACGGTTTCACCTCATCAAATGTCCCTAAAACATCCAGCGAGAAACCTATTGCACACAGTAACACCACATGAACAATAACAGGGTGAGAAAAGAGCTTATGAGAACAATAACAGAATAAGAAAAAGAGGGAGCTTATCACATCCTTCCATGGCTCAGTTCATGGTCTAGAGAGGCATGCCAGGGAGCACCCCTGCTCTGCCCAGCAACCTGCTCTTACAAACCCCAAGCCTCGTGTGCTCTCTGACTCCCCCAGCCATACAGAAGCTCCGAGGAAGAAGCCTGGCTCATCTCCTTAGCTAATCACCTGCCAAATCCTATCAGGCTTATTCTTTTTTTTCTTCTTTCTTTTAAATTAGATTTATTGGGGTGACATTGGTTAATAAAATCCTATGGGTCTCAATGCACAATTCTGCCTTACATCATCTGTATATTGCATTGTGTGATCACCAACCAATGTCGTCTCCTGCCGTCACCGTATAGTTGACCTTCTTTACCCTTTACTACACCCCTTACTAACTCCTGCCCTAATGTCATCTCCTGTGGAACTACAAGAAACATTTTGCCAGCCGAGGTGGCCTCCCCCTGGACTCCACTGTGGTCCCACTCCAGGAAACAGAAGGTCCTTCCTAGGGGGAGGTAGCCCCAGGCCACTCTGACTCCCTGAGACTAGGGAAAGAGGAGATTGCAGAGAGGCCAGCAAGAGTCCCAGGGGACCTGAGCACTCTAGTTTCTTTCCACTGTGGTCCAAGGCATATTAAACCTGATCAATTCATATCCGCACCATTTCCTTGACTGTAGGGATAGAATGAGGCTTGGCAGAGTGAATGGAACCTTGATTTCCTTCCAGAAAGTGAAAGACCCTACATGATTTCCAGTGGTTAACATCACACAAGAGTCCTAATTTTTATTTAACGCCCTTTAGACTGAATGGTAAGAGCAGGGCTGTGGCTATTCAGAGCATCCAGCAAGGGGCCTGGCACATTGCAGGCATTCTGTATAAGTGGCCGCTGAGCGCATACACGGGTATTATGATTTAGGGGAGTTTGTGGAAAAATAGGATCACGCAGGAGAATGTGTTTGGAGAAGGCTCTTTGTGAGGTCACGTTGTGGGGTGTCTTGAGGACACACTATCTCAGAAGAAGTAGCTTTCAGAAGCACAAGAACGCCTTTTCTTTTTTAAAGTGTGACCCAGATGGCAGTACCAAATAATAATTATTATGATAATACGTTTTTTGAAAAAAGAGCCCAGGCTTGACAATGTCTGGCTTTAGATTATAATTTGGCTCATTATCAGGGGGAAAAAAATTATTGCAGCACAGCCATGATCCATGGTCCAGCATTAGCCTGTTGGAAAAATTAGGCAGTCATTTGTACATGTGGTATTTGGTGCACAGCTTCTCAATAGGGATAATTTTGTTCCAAGATGAGCATCAGGGACAGGAAATCAGACTTTGGGGTCCTGGTCAGATCAACTGGAAAACAGGGCTAATTGGGATGCCTCCCTTGGAGATTTGCTTCATTACGGTTTCGTTGAGAGCTCAGGAAGGTTGAATCAAAGGCTCCTCAGCTCTGTGTTCAGCCTTATTATTAAAATACAAAACCTCAAACTGCTCAGGCTGTTTTAGTTGGTTTTCAAGCCTCTCTGTCTTTCTGTTACATGAAGGCTTACCTAGGAATTTGCCTAGATCCAGCGCACCGCCTCTTGACTTCCTTCTTCAGAAGCATTTTAACTATTATTTAGCATAGAATATAATGAGGCTCAGATACCTCCAGGTCCCAAACGATGAGAGAAAGCACTGGAAAACCAGGCAGACCAGAGCTTGCTACTTCAGCCAGCCTGGTGGAGAGAACACAGGCCTTCGTGCCAGGTGGCTCTCAAGTGGAACCAGGAGCCTGAACATGCTAGGTGTGTGAACTTAGACACCTTATTTATGTGATTGGACTTCAATTTCCTTGTCAAGAATGAAAATAATTCCTGCTTTACATTGTGGCTTTAAAAATTAGAAATCTCATGGAAACTGGTTTGGCTCAATGGATAGAGCGTCAGCTTGGGGACTGAAAGGTCCTGGGTTTGATTCCGGTCAAGGACATGTACCTTGGTTGCAGGCATATCCCCAGTAGGGGGTGTGCAAGAGGCAGCTGATCGATGACTCTCTCTCATCGATGTTTCTAACACTCCATCTCTCTCCCTTCCTCTCTGTACAAAATCAATAAAATATATTTAAAAAAAAAATTAGAAATCCCGGGTCTGGCCAGCATGGCTCAGTGGTTAAGCATCGACCTATGAATCAGGAGGCCATGGTTGGATTTTTGTTCAGGGCACATGCTTGGGTTGCAGGCTTGATCCCGAGTAGGGGACGTGCAGGAGGCAGCCAATCAGTGATTCTCTCTCATCATTGATGTTTCTTCTCTCTCTGAAATAAATATATACATATATATTTTAAAAAGAAAAAAGTAATTAGAAACCCTGTTTGTATGGTTGTTGGATACTTAATAAAGACTAACAATTATTGTCATCTTTCCCCAAATACCAGGGGTAGGAAGCTTGGTGGGGAGAGTGGAGAATTGGGAATTCTTTCCTTCAGGGTGTCCTGCGCTGGGAACATAGAAAATTAGGATCTCTAGTTATAAACATGATGGAAACATCCATAGACAGATAGGAACTCCTCATTTTCCTTGAGCTTAACCAGCCTAACTTGTTTAAAGCTACAAAGAAAGCAGGCTAAAGTGAAAGCCAGATGAATGGGACTGAAAAAGACATAGCACTCATGGCTTTCAAGTAGGGTACAGATCACCCTACCTCATAAACCAGGAATTGAGGGTCATTGAGATAATATAGAGTAGTTGTTAAGAGCTCAGACCCAGCCAGGCTCCCTGACACACCCTGAATGTGCTCAGCTTCCTTACCTGCACACGAGTACTGTCAGTCAGGAGAGACTAACTTGTGCTGCAGTAACAAACAACTCCAGAAACCTCAGTGATAGGCATTGACAATGGCTTCTTGTTCACCATGCATGCCCTTCACCAGTTGGACATCTTCACGCTCAGACAAAGGCTGCCAAAGCAGCCCCCAGCAGGCACACTGCCAGGCATCACGGCACAGTGAAGAGAGAACACACACTCGCTTTTAAAGCTTCTTCCCATAAATGACACGTGACACATCTGCCCTTATTTTATTGGCAAAATAAAATCATATGGTCACTCCTTAGTCCAACAGAGTGGGGATGTTTAAGTCTGCCACAGGCAGGGGCACTGCAGGGAGGGAAACCAAAATACCTGTTGACTAGTCATTTCGTTTACCACAGACAAAGCTAATGACAATAAAAGTCTCCACGCATCGGTTGCCCTGACAACTAGATGAGTTAATCTTATACACAATGCACTCACAAGAGTGAGTGATACACATTAAGTGTACATGTTTCCCATTAATATCACTACTGCACACAGTGTCAGTGACAGAGCTGAAAGAGATCCCAGGTGGTGGAATTGAGAGGGAAAAAATGTGTGTGTACTGAGAACTATGGATCCACAGATAACTGAGCATCAAAACCATGTAAAAACCCATGCAAAGCAGGTTTTTGTTTTTGTTTTGATAAACAACATATTTATTTTCTCACAGCTCTGGAGGCTGGAAGTTCAAGATCAAGGTTGGTTTCTGGTGAGGCCTCTCCCTGGCTGCTCCTCTGTGCACGGACTCCAGGCGTCTCTACCTCATAGGACCCAGTCCTGTTGCATTAGGGAAGCAAGTTTTAAAGAGAGAGGTGGGGGAGTAGGAGCTGAGGCAGAAGGGATAGAGGAAAAGATGAAGGAGAAAGAAAGAAGTGAGAAAAAGAGGGAGAGACACAGAGGAGAGAGTTCCACCCTATGAAAGCCCAGGGAGAGAGAGCTTCAGGGAGACGCAGCCACTGAAGGGCTGGGTAACAGGGCACTGACTATCTCTGTCAAACGCCTCCTTTTCCTTGGACTAAACTCATCCTGGGCGGTTTGTTATGCTTTGCTTTCATGAAAAGGCTGAGTTCTTTTAGCTGCTAGTGACTCTGCACTCCTTAATTATCCTCATCCACCCTGAGTCAGTGCCTATGGGATGGAAGGAGCACTCGGGAGAAAATAAATTTCCCTTGGGCTCCAACCTCAGCCCCCTCAGGGGACCAAGCAATTTCTGCTCAGAGGTGCCCAGTGCTGGGCAGAAATGAAGGTGAAGGGGAGGCTCCAGAGAGAGCTGGCTCGCTTTAGCCCCAGGCTCCCACCCGTACAGGGGTGGGTGAAGGGGCAGAGGTTGGGAATGCTGGCTGGATCTTGCTCTAGCAAGTGTGCACATCTATTAACTCTTTAAAGTCACAACAACTCCAGGCTGGTTTACGCTCACCTCCCTTTTATATCAATAGATGGAGAAGCTAATTTGCCGGGGTTCGCAGTATGAATAAGCCGCTGAGCTGGGATTTGAATCCAGGCAGTTTGCTCCAAAGTCCATGCTCTTGATGACTGTAATCTAACACCTGCCTTTCTCATGCCTGCTTGGGGCACTACTTCAATTCTTTTGTGGCCTAATAAGGTATGGGAGCCCTAGTTTGGGGCTCTGGACATATAAAACCTAGAACTTAGTTTGAGGGGCTCATCCCACCACCCAATAGCAAGGATTCTTTGCTTATAACACATTTATCATATTTAGAAAATGATGTCAATCATTAGTATTCCACTAGCTCCATTCTACATTAATTTGTCTCTAGAAACATAACCAGCACAGACCGTAAAAGCTGCTTTCTGTCCTAGCTGTCTCAATAAAAGGTGCCCTTTTGGGAGGTTGCTTCTTGAGCCCTTGGACCCAGAAGCTTCTCTCTGGTCCTCTCAAGCATCATTTTCGCACCAATTGCCTGCTCAGAGCTCCAGCCAGCAACTTGCCTTCCCTGGACAACCATTAGCTGTCGCAGCCTGATTCTATTGCTGAGTCAGGCAATCAGTTTTAATTGCCAGTTTCCACCCCCAGCGGTGTCTCTTCCTTGTGGGAGGGAAGAAAGCTCTCTCTTAGAGCTTGGTGTCTGCCCCTGGATCAGATGCCCAGAGTGGCAGTGCAGGCCACTCAGAGAATCTGCTGCAACTTCTCAGGCCTCAGTTTCCCCATTCTCCTGGGCCGTCCTGGAGGAAGACGAGGGTTTGTTTGGGTGCTGAGCCTCTCTTAGCCTGCCCGCAGCTCAGCCCCACTTGCTTGTTTTCTGATAGCTGGCCTCTTTTTGTCCCTGCAGATTCATTGCTGCTCTTTGCCACACTGCTACCTGCCTTGAGCTGGGCTTGTTTGGATCCCATCGGAGGGAGGGCTCTTTCTGGCTTCCAGTTGGGCCCAGCAGGTGAGATGCCTGGGCAGGAGACCTGGGGAGATCAGGACATTTATCCCCATGGCACCTCCCGGTGGATCTCACCTCAGGGTCTCTGGTGGCAGGTCAGACCTCTCACGGGAGCCCCTTTTCTCAGTCCTCAGCTCTCCCTCCCTTGACCCTTGCAATTGGTTGGATGATTGGCCTCCATTCTTTGCCCCTCCGGGTGTCCATGCTGTTAGCCTAGAAGTGACTTTGTAGTTGCTCCCATAAAAGGAGGAGTGTATTTCCCCTGCCCTGGGACTTGGCTTTATGACTTGCTTTGGTCCATGGAATGTGGGTGAAACCAATTGTTTATGCCAGTTTCAAGCCCAGGTCTTTGGACCCGTTGTGTGTTTCTGTGTGCCTTTCTGTGCATCTGCCATCTCCATGAGAAGAGCTTTCTGTGGGCACTGCTGCCTCTCCAGCCCGGGCCCCAGGATGAACCCATCTGGAAAAGCCCAGAGCTCCATCTGCAGAGAGGAACTAAGCCCAGCTGGACACCAGCTTGAAGCAGAGCCCACGCTGAGCCAGATGAGCTCTATTCAACCCACATGCCTCTGAGAAATCCGTGCTCACTGCTGCATTCCACCAGGATTGTGTGATAAAGGGTGGGGCACCGGAGTCTCTGCTGTACACATAAATATTCCCTCCATTAAACCCTTGGGGAGTCACCCCAATTTGGGTGTCATCTGTTTCCTGTGGTGACACCGAATGAATGATACAGGCACAGGGCCCAGTTCCACCCCAACGCTCTATCACATTTGCCAGCGAAGTTCAAAATATGACATTCAATACCAGCTGTCCCTCTTCTTTGTTTTCCCATTTGCTACTCCATATTCAACTGAAACCCTAATCTTAGAAGCCAATAATGACATCTGATTTTACTCTTTGTATTTGTTCATTTGTTTTGAATTTTTCAACTTTTTATTTGGAAAAAAATTTCAAACATATACACACAAGTAGAGATATTATGATAAACACCATAATACCCACGACTCAGGTTTAACAATGATCAACATTTGCCAATCTTGTTTCATCTATATCTTTTCTGTTTTTTTTTCCTCTTCTAAATTTAATGATCTTTCTTTAAAAAAAAAAAAAGTTTATAGATTTTTAAAGAGCGAGTTAAGGGAGAAGGAGAGAGAAAAACATCGATGAGAGACAACCATTATGGATCGATTGGCTGCCTCCTGCACGCTTCCTACTGGGGATCCAGCTTGCAATCTGGACATGTGCCCTGACTGGGAATCGAACCATGACCTCCTGGTTCATGGGTCAATGCTAAACCACTGAGCCATGCCTGCTGGGCTAAATGTAATGACCTTTCAATGCCAGGAGGAGTCCAGAGGTCCCATCTTAGCTCTGATCTATGATCTCTCTATCATGTTTGCTACTTTTGCTCACTCTTTCTTCACCACCCTTGCTGTCTCCTGGGCCTCCTTTTATCTCCACCGCTCTCTGTTTCCTGTTCTGGCGCTTAAATGGCAATGTTCCTGAGGGCCTTGTTGTTCACCTGTTTTCCTTCCTCTCTGTGTTTTTTTCTTGGACAGTTTCAGCTACTGGCTTAATCTGTGAGCCTCTCCATGTTCCTGTCTGCCCGCTGAGTAGCTTCACTTGGTTGTTGCATGGACTTCCCATTGAGCACATCTGACTAAACCAAACACAGCGACTTCTCCTTGGACCTTCTCCCTCTCCACCTCCTCTCTGGGTTCCCAATCTCAGTTCAGACCTTCCCCAGTGCCCAGTCCCATACCTACATATCTTATACCTCTTTGACTATTTCGCTTCCAAATAGTCTTCCCAATTCTTTGAGTTTTCCACGTCCCCCTCCTTGGTTCAGGCCCTCATCATCTCTTGCTTGGGACATTCTACATCCCCTCTGACTAGTCCCCCAGGCTGTTCCTCTCCTAAGTGCTGGTACCATTTTTCTAAATCACATGCCTCATCATGCTAACCCAAGCACAATTTAGCAATCTTCTATGGTTCTATTAGAAATATATTCTAAACATGATTGATGTGACATTGAACCTCATTACCACTTTTTCTTCTAATCTTTCTTCTAATCTTCTAATTTCTTTCTGTACCCTGTGCTCCAAATAAATGGCTCTGCTTGTTTTCCTCCTAAGACACCACATGGTTTCATGTGGCCTTTGCTCAGGCTGATCACTGTTATTATTTATTTATTTATTTATTTTAGGATTAAAGAAAATGAGGTTCTGGTTCCCAAACACTAGCTTCAAAGCGCTCCTTCCACAGCTCTGGAATCAATCCCCCTTTTGCCCTTTTTAAGATTCTTGCTGGCATTTAAATGTGTTGTTCCTGCCAAAGGAAATAAACATGGTATTTAATTTTTTGAGCAGTCCCATTAGAGTTTCTCTTTTCAAAAGGGGCCCGTTTGCTATCGCAGTGGGTAGCATCTCCATGGAAATGCTACTTAATGTAAAGTTTCTGAGCCTTCCGTAGGCCTTTGAGTGCCCCCAAGGCAGGAATGGTGTGCTACACATCTTTTGATATATCCCCAGCGCGTGGCATGTAGGAAATATTCAGAAAGTGTTCGTTCAGATTGCATCTTATAAATTAGCGTTGGGACCAGGAAGTAAGATCAGGAGAGGGCACAAATGTTGCCAGCCAATTGCAGAGGAAGCTGCCAAACATATAATCTATGAGCCGAGAGGCTGGGGTCACCCCATCCCCTGCAGCGAGGGCCTCCAAACCTGTCAGATGTCAGTTGCATTTGCAAAGCTAGGAGTTCAGGTGGAAGGTTGGATTTTTCTTCATTAAACTTGTCATTCCCCAAGGTGGGGCTCTGACAGGAACCCAGTGAGATGTCAAGCTGAGACAGCTGTTGCCAAACCTGGTGGAGGCATCCAGACAGCCAGAGATACAGCTGCTGCCTCAGACTTCACGAGCAGCTTCCTTCTCTTCTCAAAGGAGGTCACAATGCCTAACAAATAGGAACAGGGAGGCAATCGTGGTGTGAAGACAGAGACAGAATTGGGTTTGAGACAGAGCACATGGACTTGAGTCTCAATTCTGGTTCTTATTAGCTGAGTGGCTTTGAGCAGGCTATGCCACCCTCTGGGCCTCATTTTCCTCACTCATTATACAGGTTGCTGGGAACACTGAGTGAAATCCTGTATGTGGAAATGTTTTACAAAATGCTCAAATGTGCCAAAAACAGGTTTGGCTCAGTGGATAGAGCGATGCCTGTGGACTGAAGGGTCCCAAGTTCAATTCTGGTCAAGAGCATGTACCTTGGTTGCAGGCACATCCCCAGTGGATGGTGTGCAGGAGGCAGCTGATCGATGTTTCTTTCTAATCAATGTTTCTAATTCTCTATCCCTCTCTCTTCCTCTCTGTAAAAACTCAATAAAATATATTAAAAATGTTCAAATGTTAGGTAAATTTAGAATATATTAAAATTACGTTTAGTTTTCAACACACACACACACACATTAAGTGTAGAATGGTCAAGTCAACACATCTTTGCTCACTGTCTATCATATATGCCCAGCTCTCTGCTCTCAACTGTGATAGATGCAGAAGTTTATAACATCAGTTTCCTGACTAAGAAATGGATGATCTAGTTGGGAGGTGGGACTAATTTGTTCTTCACTCCCCATGCTTCTATAGAGGGGAAGACATTTCTACTCCATAACCAAGGTGGAATATTTCTATTTCTCTCCTCATTCTTCTTAAGAGAGGAGGGTAATTTGTACGATTGGTGAGCTTGGGCAAAGGGACTGAGCATGGTGGCTCAGTCCCCTTTCCCTTCTTTCTTCCTGAATTAGTAGATTATTGGGAATGCTTGCTTTCTCTATCTTTGCCACAAAGTAAGCCTTTGGGTGGCATGGGGGTCAGAGGAGAGCAGTGGTTGGCCAGCTCTCTCAGAGACTGTGTGGGCGGGTTAGGTTCTGGGGGAGAGTATTAAGGCTTCATTCTCTAATTTGTCAACATCTAAATTTCCTCCCATTTGTGGGGAAGCACCTGCTAGTTACCCAAAGGGCTTGCACTTACCTCAGAGCCAGTGACCTCTCTAAGCTTAAGTTATTTAAATTAGACCAGTGTCTTGGGAATTCTGAAATCTCCCCAACTGGGCTTGCCCCTCCACATGCTACAGAACAGTTCCAAATGTACTCTGATTAGGAGTTTCTTCATCTTTGGCTTTGAACTCTCTTAAGTGTGTTTTGTTTATTCTACTTGGGATTTGTTGACATTCTTGCATCTATGGCTTAATATTTTTCTCCAAATTTGGGAACTTTTTGGCCATGATTTATTTATTTATTTTTAGATGTAAACACTTTTATTTGGCTTTTTGAAAGCAAAAGAAGGGTAGGTTAACACCTACTTTCCAAGTTAAGACCTAAAACTGTTTCCAAAACTTCAAATAAGAAACTCCTGCTCTAAGTACAAGGATGATCTGTATCACCTTTTTAACCAGCAATAAAAAAGTAAAATATAAATTTTCATTTAGAATTAAAGCAAATACTTTAGTATCACAAACACACTGTGAAACTTCAAGAAATACACTGCTGTTTTGGAGTGAGCATTTATTTGCACAATCACAACATGCGGACAGACCCAGGAGAGGGGAGCAGGCCTGGCATTTGCACCCCAGTGCAGCATTGGGTCACACCACCCGCACAAAGAGAGGCACACAAAGGGCCTTTGATCTGCAATGACCTGTCGGTGGAGGCAAAGGTGAGGGGAATAGCGGCACAGCTGCTCCCCGTCCTCGTCAGAAGACTCTCTCTCCAATGTGTAGGCCATGAAGCAAGTGTCAGGTCTCTTGGGGACAAGGCCATGTCCCCTCTCACAGTCTCGAAGCCCATAAAGTTGAAGGTATGGAACAGAGCGGCTGTCATCACAGTTCTTACGGAAGCAAATGAAGACGTGGTCAGCATGCCACTGCTCCTCCGAAAATTCCAGAAGAACTGCAAAGCTATCTTTGCTCTCCGGGGGCAGAGCACTGCCTGGGACCTCGATGTAGAGGCAGCTGCAGCCTAGCATCACTCTCCAGTGATTGTCTAGGCATCTGAATCTGGTTTGGACGTTGAGAATTCTCATCTGGTTATTAGACGTTAGTTCCTCTGTTACATCAGCCTATTACCAGAGTAAAATGAATTAGGTGAAAAATCGTGATCCCTCTAACTGTTCCCTCAGCCACCTGGGGTCTTCAGGGGTGGGTGAGGGACATCAGTCCGACCACGGAGGCCCATCCCTGGACCCAGGTCACTGGAGCAGGGAAGGGAGACCTGCCAACCTGGTGAGAGGGGTCACCTCTGGAGAGGACAGTGGGGAGGCTAAACAAAGGTGGCGGGGAGGGCTACTGCCTGCTTTTCTGTACACTTCTGAATATTTTCAGTCTTTAAATTTTTATTTTTTAATTTCAGAAAGGAAGGGAGAGGGAGAGAGAGAGAGAGATAGAAACATCAATAATGAGAATCATTGACTGTCTGCCTCCTACTGGGGACCAAGCCTGAAACCTAGGCATGTGCCCTGACTGGGAATCGAACAGTGACCTCCTTTTTTATAGGTCCACGCTCAACCACTGAACCACACTGGCCAGCTGAATATTTTTAGTCTTTTATAAAAAAGTATTCACCTATATGTGTATGATAAAAATGGAAAAACTGTTTGGGAAAGGATATTGAGGCAGCATTGTGGAGGCCCTGAGAAGTTTGTGTTTCAATCCGTAAATCTAAGGAACTGTGGATGTTTTTTTGAGCAGAGTGGTAGCAGCAGGCTCAGGAGAGAAGTACATTGAAATGCTAAGATTTGGATTTAAGTAGGAAAAGGAGATCCCAGGATGAGTCTCAGAAATGTTCCACCTGAGTCCCAGCCTCAGGATCAGAAGAGCGATACTCTGGGTTATTGTCCCCCCGTGTTTGTAGTTAATGAAGAACCCAGGAGATGATGTGTGGTGACAACAGAAATGAACTTAAAGGGCCTCTTAGCCACTATCAGAGAGACCCATAATGTTTGTGTGTCACAGAAAGCAAGGAAAGGGAGAATCCCATTAAGGAACTGACCAACAGGGTCAAGTGGTGCTTCCAGTTTTGCTTCTTTCCAATTTATTCTCCAAACCGCAGCCAGAGCAATCTTTGTAAAACCCCCATCTGATTGTGTCACAACTTCAGAGGTTTTCCTGGGATCTTTCTAAGTAGAGCTGATGAGGAAAGCTCTCAGTTCCTTTCTGGTTGTAAGCCTAGAGGTCCCTGGGGTCATATTTCCCTTCCTTTCTCCTGCTTGGAGGAACCAGATTGAGAAAGAGATGCTGACAAAGCAGAGAGCAGTGGAGATGAAAAACAGAAGGACTAACAGAACGTAAGCCCCGAAATCCAGTCTCACTTTGAGGCCTGGTATGCCAAAGTTCTTTCTGAATTTGGTTACCACATTTTTGCTCATGATAGTTGGTTTTCTATCTCTTGGAGCCCAAAAAATCCTGGGTAATAAACTCCCCTTTACTGTTGGATTCCTTAGAACATTTAACTGAAAATCAGATTTTATCTGTTGGCAGCACATTTGAATTGTTCTGATGAAGTCTATGAGGATTTATGGCACCTAACGTCTCTCTATCTGCCTTATATATACAAAGAATTCTGCCTAGCTGAACGGGGGAAGTTGTGGGAGGTGACTTAAGGAGCCATTACATTTTATCTTGAGGTACATCCTGTGACTTTGGTGATCATTAGTGCTGCTTACCATCATTCCAGTTCTCCTTTCTGGCTTCTCTCTCCGTGACATTGAATGTGACCATGTGATTCGCTTGGACATAAAATGCAAGTGGAAGGTGCACAGGAGACTTCTTCACAGAGTCTTCGGCAGGTTGTGTGCAATTCCCACATTCCCTTCCTGCTTCTCTGGAGATAGTGAAAGCACATGTTGAGATAAAACTTCTGTCATCTGAGTGATTGTGATGGCTGATACCCCTTCCTTCTACCTCCTCCCACCCCAAAAACAAGTTTGATCATGTAGGAGAGAAATAAATGTTTGTTAAGTCACTAAAATGTTGGGGTTGTTTGTTACCACCATACAATCTATCGTATCCTGATTGATTCCACCATTAAAAAATTTGAGTATTATAAATTCCAGGAGATGTTGAATTTGGACTTAAGTATCTATATTGGCAATAATTATGGAAACAATGGAAGTAAAAATGTCAACTGATGTTTAGAAAAATCATTTTTCCCAATTCTCTCAGATTTCGTAGACCTTGCGTTAGGGTCTGCTAATTACTTCTCTCAAACCCATGTTAAAGCCCTAGGTAAATATTTTATTTTGCTGTATTTTTCCAGTCTGTTATTGTTGGTGATTTTTGATCTTTATCAAACACTTTTCATTATTAGCTACTCAAGAAGAATTCAATTTGAATGCACTCAAAACAGAACCTACTTGGGTTTTATAAAGGGAAGCCTTCTAGCCCTTAAGATTACATTTTTATTTATGGTTGTTTGCTGTAGTTTCCTTCAACCTTTGTGCCAGCTTCATTCTTAAGAAACTACTTGTTTGGGTTTCCACGACAGAATTTTATATGCAGCGTAAATGGATTGTTGGCATATTTACTACATTACTTCTTGGAGGTAAGCTATACAAAGGTGATTTCTAATGGATTTGGGGTGAGTTTGACTTACCCAGCTTAAGGGGCAGAGCTTGCAATCATATCCTAATCTATAGTGCATTTATAGCTCTTATGCATGTATGTAAAAATCACCTTATAAGGTCACCTTATGGTAATTAGAATTTCTCTAATTTTTTTTTGCAGTTGTACTCTCTAATTCAAGTTAGGATTCTTCCTTTTTTTCCACATTTGATGCATATAGTTTGAAATATATCTTATTTATGGTTGCTTGCTATAGGAGAAGACAAGGATATTTAAGTAATACCTTGATGTCAAGATATTGGGAGCACCTAGATTCACCTAGATACTATACTTTTCAATGCTTGTGAGCAAGTGTTAACAATATGTCACAAGATGCCAAGGTCCCACAAAAAGAGAAATAACCAGATGGGACACGCAAAAAGTAGTAGCTTCAGTTTGAAGGTGAAATTCAAACTGATACACGGTTCAGTGTGTATGCACATGTGTGGGTATGTGCATCTTGAATTTAGAGATGGGTTTGTTCAGTTACATTGTCAATCACATGATACCAGAGGCTATCACAAAGCTGATAACATTTTTATGATTCTGTGAGTGAAATTGCCTTTGGTCTCTTTAATCATCACTAGGAAGGGGAAAGGAAATCCCAGAAGTGATAACATTGATCATTGTGCAGAATGATACTTGTTCAGAAATCTGGCAAGAATAATAAAACTGTAGCATTTATTGATCTTCATTGGTCTGCCACTCTAAGTATCACCAGCTCAATATAGACACTACGTTATCGACGATTCTACAAAGTCTGCATTTTAATACTCCTAAAGAATTCAGGGTTGATAGAAATTGCCTTATTCCTAATGATCTACAACTGTAGATAAAAACAGATGCCTGCCTTCCCAGAACTGGAGAGTAAGTGTCCTCTTGAGTGCTGACAATATGGTTTTAATGTCATGGCCTAAGAGTGACCTCAATAATTGGCTGAGTAATTAACCATCATCAGTGGTTTTGGTGCAAAGAATTTCAAAGCTAATGTCACTATCATTGGCAGACATTTCCTAAAAGTCAATTGATTTAAATTAGTAACAAAACAAAACAAAAACACCAATCACAATAAAACAGAACCCAAATCCATATAACTAGTGCATCCTTCCAGTTGTGCTGGGGCTAATTCATCCTGCCAAATCCACTGGATGCCATGTGCTTTACTGATAGGTTAATGAGAGTTTTTAATAACCATTGGGTGACTGGTAACATCTGCTTTGGATATTTTCTAGTTCAGAATAACTTCAGCCATGTGTTATGGAACATAACTTTGTGTGGAGGGATCCAAACCACTTCCTGAAGAAAAACAAAACAAGGCAATTTTGCCAGTAGGTTCATCTCTGGAGAAGAGATAGCTTTTGATTCAGGTGGAATCCTGGCTAGGTACATCAATTTATAAATAGGGCAACAACATTAATTCTTGTGTAAGTATGTTCTCCTGCAGGATGCCGGCAGTGGTTTTCTCTGGCTTCTGAGACTGTGTACAACTCTTCCCCCACCCATGGTCAGTGATGTCAGATTGGTAGCTTGAAATTGGTCAGAGCAAGTGTATTTATCCCAGCAGTTCTCAATGAGGGTGACTTTGCCCTCTAGGAGACATTTGGCAATCTCTAGAGACATACTTTGTCACAACTAGGAGTTTGCTACTGACATCTAGTGGGTAGAAGCCAGAGATACTGCTCAATACCCTACCATGCAAGGGATAGCAGCACCCCATGACAAAGGATTATCCAGCCCTGGCCAGCCGAATGGCTCAGTAGGTTGGATCATCGTGCACCAAAAAGGTTGTGGGTTCGATTTCTGGTCAGGGCACATACCTAGGTGGCAGATTCGAACCCTGGTTGGGGTGCATACAATAAGCAACCTATCAATGTTTCTCACATTGGTGTCTCTCTCTAAATCAATAAATATATCCTTGGGTGAGGATTAAAAAAAAAAAAAAAGGGTTGGGGAATTATCCAGCCCAAAGCTGCTGAGGATGAGAAACCCTGATTTATACCATGTGATTTGGCAAACATAACAAATAAGAATTTTTCAATGCCAGTTTACCAACCACTAACCCCAAAATGAATTCTTATACCTTCATCACCATACAATCTCTGATTCCTCTCAGAAGCCCACTGGGAGAAGCGATGTGGAAGACTGAAAGCCATGCTATCCCCTAGGTCAGTGTTTCCCAATCTTCTCTCATGATGAGAATCACCTGGTGGAGTTGTTAAAACACAGATTCCTGAATCCCAACTAAGAAGTGCTAAACTAGAATTTTTGGGAACATATAGGTAAAATTGTATACTTAACTAGTGCTCTAAGACAGATTTTATATACAGAGCACTAAGTTAGGTATGCAATTTTACCTATATGTTCTCAAAAATTCTAGTTTAGCACTTCTTAGTTGGGATTCAGGAATCTGTGTTTTAACAACTCTACCAGGTGATTCTCATCATGAGAGAAGGTTGGGAAACACTGCCCTAGGTAATTCAGGTAGAGCATGAGGTGACAAACTTCTTCTGTAAAGAACAGATATACTTATGTTAGGCTTTGCAGACCATATGGTATCTGTTGCAACTTCTTATGTCTGCCGTTATAGTAAGGGAGCATCCATGGACAATAGGTAAATGAATGATCATGGCTGTGCTCCAATAAAACTTTATTTACAAAGCAGGGTAGTAATTTCCTGACTTAGACTAACAGCCTTCTCTGAGGCTTTATTCTAATGCTAAACTTTTAGCTTTTATTAACAATAAAAGAAATTTACCAAATTTTGTTTGCTTCAACATTTAGTAGGAAAATAAAAAGTCAGAACATTTTCCACTGAGTCACTATGCCCTTTCTTTATAAAGCTCCACAGGAAAAAATTTTTAAAATGCTTGGTTTCCCACAGAGGAACTGATTATGCTTACTTTTCTCTGATTTTATTTTGTATACTAGGAGGCACACAACTATAATTGATATTCACCTGTAGTAGATTTCCTAACTTGACTAATAAGAATCAGCTGTGGGTGCTTTAAAACTACAGGTTCCTGAGCTCCACCTGAGAGCTCTGCCCTCATTGGGCTGGGTGTGGGGGGAGCTGGATGAGTGCTTATCACATTTTATGTACGCACAGGGCACCTGGGAATTAAAAGGCAGATTCTGATCCAGTGGGCCTGGGGTAGGCCTGAAGTTCTGCATTTCTGAAAAACTCCCATGTGATGTTGGCGCTATTGGCCTTGGAACTTCAGTTTGAGTATCAAGGGCCTAGAACCGTGGTTGGCAAAATGCGGCTCTTTGGCCCCTTAAGTGTGGCTTTTCCATAAAATACCATGGCCTGGGTGAGTCTATTTTGAAGAAGTGGTATTAGAAATTTAAGTTTAAAAATTTTGTCTCTCCAATGATATTTCAATCATTGTACTATTGATATTTGGCTCTGTTGACTAATGAGTTTGCTGACCACTGTCCTAGAACATCCGTATTTTTGGTAACAAACCCCCCAATATGATTCTTATTAATGAACTACATTATGTTTATGTTCTGCTTTTGCATACTTTTGATTCCTGCTTTAATTTATAATTTGACATTTCATTATGTATATTCTTATTTTAAGTCCCTTAAATTTTTTGGAGGTGTTGAGAGGGGTGATGGAAATAAATCTAAGAGAATTAACTTTGCATGCACTTTTTTTTATTTTTTATTTTTTACAATTATGAACTATAAGTCTAGTCTGATACTAATTAGTTGTGCAACTAATCCAGATAGGGTTTTTTTTTTCAATGCTTTCAAGTTTGGGATCCTCAAATTTGAATTTAGGGAATATAATTATTTTATATTAAATTTAGGGAATATTCATTTATTTTAAGGTACATCTGTTCAACTTTAAAAAATCTCCTTCTCCAGCTCTAGCTGAGCCTTTGGGTCAATATAAAAAGGTCCTCAAGATGCCAGTTGCTTAAATTTATATTCTCTAATCTTGTCCACGAAGAGTTTCTGCATAGATCAAGTTTCTTCTCAAACACCAATGTTGCAACACCAATGGCCTTCCACAAGCGAACTGAGCCGACTATTGAATGACAGAGGAGAACCTGGAGACTCTGAGGGGTCCCTGCGATCCTGTTAGTTGCATAGAAATCCTATGGGCCCCCAGGGTGTTGCTTCGTGGATTGAGCATTGTTTCATGCACCAAGAGGGCACTGGTTTGATTCCCAATCAGGGCACATAAATGGGTTTTGGGCTCAGTTCCCAGTAGGGGGCATGTAGGAGGCAGCTTATCAATGTTTCTCTCTCATCATTGATGTTTCTATCTCCCTCTCCCTTCCTCTCTCTCTCAAATCAATAAAACATGATTGTTGTTATTTTTATTTATTTATTTTTAAGTTATTTTTTTAATTAAATTATTATCTGTGTACATATTTTAACATTGCCCGCCCCCATCCCATACATACCCTCCCTCCCCAGAGTTTTGTGTCCATTGGTTGTTGATTGTTGTTATTTTTAAAGAAACCCTATAGTCTCCAGTGCCAGAGCAGCCACAGTTCTACTTCCCGCCCTGGCTGCGCCCCTACCACCTAACTACTACCTAACAATGCATTGTGGGGCGCCCCTTCAGCCAGACTAAGAAGCTCTCTGTAGAAGAAATGCCTCAGAGGCCTTGCGGTTAGACCTGAAAGCACTTTTAAAACATCCACTCCTTCCATTTGTATTTGGGAATCCGTGGGGATTTTTGTGTCCATCATCTTGTGTGAGCCCAGAGATTTATGAGTACAAGTTATCCCTTTTCACCGCAAATCATCTCTATGGCTCCTTCTCCCCGCGGAAGTTCAGGGTTCAAGGCCCAGTTTCTCAGGCCTTTTCAGTCTTGCTCTTTGTTTCCCCTTGAAGCCCTGTGCAAAGCGCAGGAGATGCAAAGGGGTCCGCGGGGCCGTGTTGAGCGGCAGAGGGCGGGCCTTCAGGCTCCAGGTGAAGTGGATCAGGCAGGATTGCACGGAGTCTTGGGCTGTTGATCACGTTTGCAGAGTCTCCTAGAGCGGAGCAAGGATGCAGAGAGGACGCCGAGCGCCAGACTCTGTGGGGTCTGGCTCGTCCCTGCAGGGCCAGCCACGCTCTCCTGTCCAGGTCGTGAAGGGCAGCCCTCTCTGCTCTCGGAACCTGGTTAAGCAAGTATGTTAAATTTTCTTTGTCACTAGGTGGCAGAATGTAATTAAGATGTCAGACTGTTTTCCCCCACAACGTTGGAAGCCGTTTCTAGTTCCTTCCTAATGACCTCTTTCATTACTTTGCAGTATTTGCTAATGTCACTGAGGGCTGAAGCAATGAAATAAAATTTCCTTCTGCAAATACCTCCTATACCTAGCCAGGATTTGACTTCTTTTGAGGCTTGCCTCTTAAAGGAAAGCACCCTCCACATAGAGCACATTCTCTTCCTAAGGGCTGTATTTGGACAACCCAAGCTTCTTGTGACAATAAGAATATTATTTTGTTACTCTTTTGAAGCAAATCCCAAATATTGTCTTACTTCACTTACACCTAGTCCAGTGTATATCTCTAAAATAAGGACAAATGAATTAGTGCAGTTTTTGATGATTAACACAGTCCAATAAAGAAGTGTATTCTGTGGATCATAGTATAAGGACATACACAGGTATCCACAGAAGCCTGGTTTTGCAGGGGGTGGGAGGTGGTGATGGTGTGTGGTCTCACTGTCTCTGGAATCTTGGGTTTATTCTGGGAAAAACACAGCCCTGACCCCATGTGGATCTGCCTTCAGCCCTCAGGTGAGTGTGCGCAGAGTTTAAATGAGCAGAAAGCAGTAGACCACAGATGTGGCTGCCATATACTAGTTGAGAGTCTCCTCCGTGCCAATCTTTTCCAAAACCTCTGCCCCATTTTCAGTCTTCAGAAGAGCAGAGAGTTTACAGCTGAATTTCTGAGGCCCATGGGAGTCCTCACTTCTGGAATCTGTCTTGCTTCTGTGTCTCAGTCTTGTGTTCCATTTCTCCCTCCTCACCATTGATTTTTAGAGAGAGTGAAAGGGAGGGGGAGAGACACACACACAGAAACATCAATGTGAGAGAGACACATTGACTGGTTGCTTCCCGCACGTGCCCCAACCAGGACTGAAGATTGAACCTGCAACCAAGGTTTGTTCCCTTGACCGGAATTGAACCCCAAGACCCTTTCATCCACAGGCCGATGCTCTAACCACTGAGGAACTGGCTAGGGCACATGTTCCATTTCTTGCAGCTCTCCCCTCTTCTCCAGCAAGGGGTTCTCCTTCCTCATCTCCCCCTACTCACACCGGCCTTAGTACCCCTTTTACCCCTTTGCCTTAGCAGGGTTGGGTATACCTTTTTTTTTGCAAGGATTGCTGTATTTTCCTCCCTCCTCCCTTCCACTTCAGATTCCCATTGTTACATGACAGGCCCAGATGATTCCCCTTTGCACGTTGCTAATACCACAAACGTGGCTGCACTTCTCTCTTTTCCCACTTCCACTTCCCCTTACTGGCTGTCCACTACCCAAGAGGGACCGTACTCCATGCTGGGGATACAGCCCGAAAGAAGCAGAACTCTGCCTTCGGAGGGCTCCCAGCTTGGCTGGCAGCTTGGTGAGCAGAGGCGCGGAGCATAAATAAGGGCAGTGTAACAGGATATGTACCAGGAAAAAATGTAGGCACAGGGATAAGGGGACATAGAAGGAGGGTAGGCTTGCTGTGCTTGGGAGGGGGATCAGAAAAGGTTTGCCCAAGGAGAGATTTTCTTTCTCTGTGTGTTTTTTTTTTCTTCTTATTTTAATTTTGGATCGTATCATACATTCATATATATATGCCTATATTTTAAAATAATTTTATGAATATACTATATACCTCCCCTAGCCCCATTATTCTTCTGTCCATCCCCACTTTCTCCAAAGGTAACCACTGCTATTCGCTTCTTGTGTGTCCTTCAGAATATCTGTATGCGTACCTGAGCAAACATAAATAAGTTTTTTTCTTTCTCCCTTCTTTTTACCCTAAAGGTAGTATCTCATACTTATTGGTTTGCACTTTGCTTTTTAAACAAAATATTATCATTTAGTTGTTAATAACATGGCTCTGGAATCAGAATGCCTGCAGTCAAATCCCAGTTGTAGAATTTGAATGTGTGAGTTTGGAAAAATTTTTAACTTCTGATTGCCTTAGTTTCTACATCTGTACCTGAGAATTTCAAAATCTTGCCACTTTATCATAGACTGAACTTTATAATAAACTTTATGCACAGACTTACGTATCTTTATCATATAGTAAAATCTTTTATGGACAATCTATTCTGTTCCATTGGTCTGTCTATTCATGTACATTACCACAATATTTTAATTTTTATGGTTTTGCATTATGTTTACTGTCTGGTAGGCTTAGTCCCCAGATGGGGATTTGAAGGATGAATGGACTTCCCCAGGCAGAGATGATGACAGCAGCAATGACAACTAATCGTATATAATAAAAGGCTAATATGCAAGTTGTCCCCTTGGGAGTTGACTGGCTGGGAATTTGACCACCTGCTATGATGTGCTGTCCACCAGGGGGCGGCACAGACTGAATGAATGCCCTGGCCAGCAGCTGGCAGCCAGGGGGAAAAAGGCCCTATTGGCCCTGACCACCAGCCAGGCCTAGGGACCCTACTCGTGTATGAATTTCATGCACCGGGCCTCTAGTGTTATTAGTATTGACTATCTCTTCCATGTGGCATCATCATCATTTTATTTTATGCCTACTGTGTGCAAGATGCTATAACTAACTCGTTTACTCTTATTTTTTATTATGCTCTTTTCCCTTTGTTCTGAAAATTTTACCTCTTTATTTTAGATTTATTTTTTCATTGTAGGTAACATTTCAAGCCACTTTAAATTTTTGGAAACAAGGTGAGGCATAAATTGAAAAAGAACCAGGAAAAACAAAAAGAACCAGGAACTATATTAGGTACTTTGCATAATAAATCCCTAATCCTCATAACAATCCTGTAAGGCACATATTGTTGTTCTCTTTTTATTGAAAACACTGAATAAAAGAGGTGATTTTTCAAAGTTATATAGCAAATAAGTATAAATTTGAAATTCAAACCATGGTCCATTGGTGATTCCTGCTGCTTCTTTAAACTATATTACTGTACACTTGAAGCCTATATAATTTTAATAACCAATGCTACTCCAATAAACTCAATACAAAAGAAACCATATTGGATGAGGTCCTTTGTTTGGGTACTTATAAACACAGAAGAAAGAATAGCTCAGAAAGAAACTGAACCCATAATAGGGAACAAATATATATATATATATATATATATATATATATATATATATTTTTTTTTTTTCCCTAACGGCTAATATACATATACGTAGTAAATATGGACTCTGTGAAATCATCACTACCATGTGACTTTTGGTGTTAACTCATTAACTCACCAAACATATCCAGAGTCTACCATATCAGGCACTGTGCTAGGTGCTAAGGATACAATGACAAATGGGATCTGGTCCCCAGCCCTTAACTCCTACTGTGAGAATTTGCTAGCTGGTTTCCCTGGTCTGATGAATATCTAGTCTGTTTCTTCATCCCATGCTGCTTTGTGGCCAGCATTTTCATTTCAAAGCTGATAATGCATTTACAGCTAACTTGTAACAGCTTCTTGGAGTGTGGTTTTAAAGATTATGACATTACTAGTGACCCAGTGCATGGATTCATGCACACTGAAAGGAAATTAATTAGAAGGTGGCTGGTGGGGTGGGACTGGGCGAGATGGGCTGGACATGCCCTGGAGCCAACCTCATGCAGTCCCTCCTGGCTGGCCACACCTGGGGTGGTGCTATGTCTCAAAGGGCATCTGTGAAGTGAGCGGGGTCCCTCCAGCAGGTGGAGTCCCTTGGACTGGCTTGCAAGGATCAGACAGAAACAAGCCTTCCGACATTCCCCGAAGGATCCCCAAGTATGAGAGGGCACTCTGCAAAGTTGCTGCTGTACAGGGTGTGGAATACAAATACAAGTATGTACTAAACCAGATTTGTGCCTGGCAGTGCCCCAGCAACAACATAACCCATGGCTGAAGGTAAAATCGCATGGCCCCATGAGGAATTGGGCTCCCTTCTCTCTGGTTTCGGGGTGTGTCACCTAAGAACCACTGCTGCCAAGTCACTGCAGCTTGGTAGCTCCTGCGTTGAGCATCTGCCCCCTGGTGGTCAGTGTGCATCATAACGACTGGTCAGATGATTGGACACTTAGCATATTAGCTAGATAGCTAGCTAGCTAGATAGATATCTACAATCAGTGGCAGAGAGTGTCATGACTAGTCATGCCTGCCTTGGGGTCAAGCGTGAAAAATGTGGGCAAACAGCCATGTACTTGTTATATCTGAACTAGTTGTCCAGAATAACCACTCTTTCTTTGCAGTTGTTATAAATTACACCAACTGTATTTTATGGTGCACATTCACTATTTCTTAAATAGCTGAGAAGCTATTTACCTCTTGGGAAGTATTGTAGTAAAAAAATCCACTTACCTTGGTTGAGATACAGTTTCTCAAACATATGTTTTGTTCAAGGCATCTTATCTCTTCTTTATTGTTAACTGGAGGTCCGATGCACAAAGATTCATGCAAGAATGAGCCTTTCTTTCCCTGGCTACTGGCCCTGCCTTTGCTCCACCCAGAGCTGCCTTTTAGCTCTGGTCCAGAGACGCCTTTCTGCCTTCCTACACTGCCCAGAGGCCTGGAGTGGCAGGGGTGGTGTGGAACACTCTGCCCCAGGCTGCTTGGTGCCTGTGTATGCAAATTAACCCACCATCTTCGTTGGGTTAATTTGCGTACTCTTGATTGGCTGGTGGGCATCACGAAGGTACGGTTAATTTGCATCTTACTCTTTTATTAATGTATATTGCGCAATGTACAATACACATCAATACTGGATGTATCACTTTGCCCACAGGTGTAAATATGCTCACCATCTCTGCCCATGGGTGCCTAGTGTTGTTATAGTGACTTTTGTTGGGCTGAATGCTACTCTGTTCTATGGAAGTCTTTTATTCATTATTATTTTTTTTTATTCATTATTTTCTTCCTGAAAATAATTCTTCTTACTGCCACAGCTGGAGTTAAAAATGATCATTTGTTGCCTGTCTGGAGTTTTACTAATTAACTTTTTCAAGACCATACACGAAAGAGTTCTTGAATCTCTGAGGGATATTAGAAGGTAGTTCAGTTTTATTAGTTGGCTGAAAGTCGTGCTAATTAATGAAAAACTTCCTCCAAGAAGTGAATTCTCAAATGGCTGTTGCCTCATGGGAAACACATTTGAATTGCTGAGCAGGTTTCTCTTCAATGGCTTGTGGTTACCTCTCCGGTCACAGAGGGAAGGGCTCTGAAGTGGTGACAGTTGTGCTGCAGCCTGGTGCATCCCGGGAAGAGCATTGCACTTGGAGTCGCTAGCTCTGGGTGCAAGTCTTAGTCCTGTTGCTTGGTTGCTATGTGAACTCGAGCCGATCACTTAAACTGAACATTTGTAGACTGGACTATAAAATGATGATTGTAACAGTAATTCTGACCTCTCTACTTTAGGGAATCTTGGAGGGGGCTAAATGACATGATATATGAAAAGCACCTTTGAAAAAGCATGTTTTTATTATTAGATGTCTGGGTTTACATGTATTCCTGCCCGTTTTTTCCACTGCTCTTATCTTAACCATAAACAGTGCATGAAATGCAGTCCTTGATGCAGCTTTTCCAGGTGCACTTTCTATGAAAATCTGATACTAAGTCCAACTTGCTTAGATGGTAGACTTTCTCTCATTTTTTCTTTCACCACTTCTTTTAAAAAATATATATATTATTATCGTTTTACAGAGAAGAAGAGTGGGACAGTGAGTTAGAAACATCGATTTGAGAGAAACATCATCCAGCTGCCTCCTGCACACCCCCTACTGGGGATGTGCCCGCAACCAAGGTACATGCCTTTGACCGGAATCCAACCTAGGACCCTCAGTCCACAGGCCGGACACTCTATCCGCTGAGCCAAACTGGTTTCGGCTCACCACTGCTTTTAAGCTTAGTGTTGACCCTAATTCATAAATGATACCTCAATGTTAATTTCTTTTGACAAGTCTGTGAAGAGAAGGAAAAAGTGATACTTTCCTACGAAACTTTTCAAGAAATGTAGTTGAATAAATGCTTCAGCTCACTGAGGCTATGGGAGAAATGAGAGCCTCAGGGCAAAAATGGTAGAGTGTTAGAGTAGAATTTCTTATCTGACAAAATGGTGAGGGTCTGTACTTTGTGCCTTCACTTAATGAAGATGTGAGCGGTTATGAAGTAGAATCCCCTTGCATACTGCACGGCTTTCTGCCACCTCACTGGCTGTTTCATTAACTCCGTTGTCTTCTCCTACTTCTCTTTCTTCTCTGGACCAACTGTCATGTTCCTTCCCTACTGGCCAGACCCCCAGTAGTTTACACCCCGACCCTCTTCTAAGAAGAGCAGGTTGCCCAGCTCCAGGGAGTGGGTCAGCAGACAGCCCCACTGTCAGCTCCTTTCAGAGTTTGCTTCAGCTGCAGGCTGCCTCCTCACCTGAGGTGACACCTTTCTCAGGTGACCCACATCCAGCGACTGAGAGAGGTGGAGGCTTAAAGGCTCAGCCATTTCGGCCTCCTGCGAGACACTCTGATGGGCACTGCTGGCGCCGAGCTCCCAGCCTGTTAGCTGAGGCTTTGCTGGGCTTGCATCCCAGGTGAGGTCCTTCCTCTGGCCAATCCTGCTCCCTGCTTCTTCCTTCCACAAGTATTGATCTCTAACACATGCCCTTTTTAAAATGTTTTCTTTTTACAAAAACTTCACTGAGTTATAATTTACATACCATAAAATTCACCCCTTTAAAATGTACAACTCAGTGGTTTTTAGTATATTCACAAAGCTGTGCAATCGTTACCACTATCTAATTCCAGGACATTTTCATAACCCCCAAAAGAAATTCCATACCTGTGAGCAATTTCTTCCCACTAACCTCTCCCCCAACCTCTGGCTACCAATGTACTTTCTGTTATATAGAGTTGACTCTTCTGGAAGTTTCAGATAAATTGATCATTCAATATGTGGCCTTTTGTGGCTGGCTTCTTTAACATTTTTTTAAAATTAATTTCTTTTTTTATTGTTTAAAGTATTACATATGTCTCCTTTTTCTACCCATTCTTGATCCCTCCCATCCCCCTGGACAAGCCACCACTGCCCCAGTGTCTGTGTCCATTGGTTATGCTTATATGCATGCATGCAAGTCCTTGTTTGATCTCTTACATCCCCCACCACCACTGCCACCCCTGCTCTTCCTTGCCTTCCCTTGGAGGTTTGATAGTCCGTTCAGTGCATCTCTGTCTCTGAAGTTATTTTTGTTCGTCTTTGTTGTTCATCATATTCCACAAATGAGTGAGATCATGTCTCTTTCTATGACTGGCTTATTTTGCTTTGCATAACACTCTCCAGGTCCATCCATGCTGTTGCAAATGGTAAAAGTTCCTTCTTTTTTTATAGCAGCATAGTATTCCATTGCACAGATGTACCACAGTTTTCTAATCCACTCATCTGATGATGGGCACTTAGGCTGTTTCGAAATCTTAGCTATGGTGAATTGTGCTGCTATGAACATAGGTGTGCATATATCCTTTATGATTGATGTTTCTAGATTCTTGGGATATATTCCTAGGAGTGGGATTACTGGGTCAAATGGGAGTTCAATTTTTAACTTTTTGAGGAAGCTCCATACTGTCTTCCACAGTGGCTGCACCAGTCTGCATTCCCACCAGCAGTGCATGAGGGTTCCCTTTCTCCACATCCTCACCAGCACTTGTCGTTTGTTGATTTGTTGATGATAGCCATTCTAACAGGTGTGAGATGGTACCACATTGTCACTTTGATTTGCATCTCTTAGATGATTAGTGACTTTGAGCATGTTTTCATATGTCTCTTGGCCTGTATGTCTTCTTTCAAAAAATGTCTATTTATGTCCTTTGCCCATTTTTTATTGGATAGTTTGTCTTCCTTTTGTTAAGTTGTATGTGACTGGCTTCTTTTACACAATATAATGGTTTCAAGGTTTATCCAAGTTGTAGCATGCATCAGTACTTTTTTTATGGACAAATAATATTCCAGAGGATAATATATAAATACATTATATTTTGTTTCTCCATCAGTCGATGTACATTTGGGTTATCCTAATAAACACATCTTGCATCCCAAACTCCATCTCAGCATCTACTTCTTGAAAACCCAACCTGAAAACTACCCACGCTTAGAATCCTGGGATCTTAACTTCCGTACCAATGAGAGTTATCAAGAAATACTTTTAGTAAAGGAGGTTTTATCCAATGAGAGATGTTCTAGTACCAATTGCCAAGATAATGAAAAGCTCTCCATCTTATTACAATAAGTACTACAGGCCACTGTCTTAAAGTAGACTTATTTAGGGAAGAGATGTAGCGTAGTTGATATCTTGTTTAAAAAGGAGAAGATGGAAGGATCAGGTGAGAGGTAAGGCCAGAGAGACCAGGAGGGGCCACATTACCAATGGCATTCATGCCATGATGAGACATTTGGACCTTTCCTGTGGAGAAGTGGGGACTATGGAAGGCAAGTGAGGTGTATTAGGTGTGCTTTCACTTCATTTGTGGATTACAACTGGTGGGCAGCTCTTGTATCAGAAAATACCTTGTGAGTTGACTGGAGTTTGAGTGGGGGAAGATGCTGGAGATGAAGAGATAAATTGGAGTTAGAATGAAATCATGGGTGGGGAACATGCAAATGAGACTCTAGAAAAATTAGGCAGGAAACATGGGGAGAGAGGCAGTGAGGTCTACTGGAAAGAATGTGGCCGTGGAGAGTGATACACCTGGGCTTTGATTCCTCTTTCATCCTTTAGCAGCTCTGTGACTTTAGGCCAGCGTTTTTCAACCGCTGTTCCGTGGCACACTAGTGTGCCGCGAGATGTTGCCTGGTGTGCCGTAGGTGCAGACAAGACAAGAATTTTATAATTTTTCACTATTTTGTTTACTTAATATTTCATAATAAAGTAATTATAAAATACTTTCTTTGTGTTTATTTGATTCCTATTCAAGAGAATTACTTTATATATAGTCAATATAGGCACAGAGTTAAATTTTTTAACATTTTCTAATGGTGGTGTGCCTCGTGATTTTTTTCATGAAACAAGTGTGCCTTTGCCCAAAAAAGGTTGAAAAACACTGCTTTAGGCAAATCACCTGACTTCTCTTTCTCTTTAAAAGAAGGCTAATAATCCTTACCTCTCAGCATGATGTTGTGAATTTTGAAGTGACATAGCCCATGTAAGCATAGCAACCAACTCCTCTTAGTTGACTTTCTCTGCCCCTGTAACCAGAGTAGGCCTGAGAGGCAGGACCCAGGATAGAGATCCATAGTGAGGTCATCACATAATAAGATTAGATAGAGTGCAGGATGGTCAGGAGGAGCTGAGGACCAAGGAGCAGGAAGAGCGAAGAAGGAAAGGCAGGCCAGAACCCGTGGAATTGCTGGCTGGGCCCAGGCAGAAGCACATCTGCCTGGATAACATTTCTCTGGAGCTTTGTCCTTATCAAACGTTCAGAACAACCTCCCCCTGACCCTCCAACTCAGGTCTCTCTGCAACTTCAGACGGTGGCCACAGGGTTCATTTGGGGGTGGAGCCTTATATATTCATAATTTTAGACTTCTGGGGAATGAAGAGAAGCCGAAGACTTTGTTTGGCATGTGCACCTGCCTAGTGCAAAAGAGCTTGCTTTCTGGCTTTCCTTTTATTTTTAAAACTCCCTTTCACCAGCACATCTTGATTTTTTTTAAAAAAATTATTTTGCCTCTGCTCATTTTCAGTTCCAAGTGATCTACGGTTGTGATCCGTGACCTCTGAGGCTCCTTGCCATCCCATGATGCTGGGATTGAAAATCAAGTGGAGTTTGGCAGCTGCTCTCTGAGCCATCTTGGACACTTGCCATCTAAGAAGTTAATCTCATCCATCTTGCAGTCGGCCACTTATCAGCTCTTTGGAGACACTGCCAGTCTCCCAAAACACTAAAACAGTACAGAAAACTGTGCATTTGACCCCTTGGAGAATCACTCATCCTGTGTGTGAAGACACTGCCAGGCTCCAGAAACATGAAGATGGTCTAAAATCTGTGCATGTGACCTACTGAGGACACTCCTTGGCACCTCCACAGCCAAGAGGGCAAAGGTAATTGAGGTTTGTAATAAGGAGCCTGAGGCCTCACAAAAACCCACGTACTTTCTTTCCTTGATACTACCCAAAATCTGTGGCAAACAAATCTGACCAGTGCCTCCTAATACTCTAATATTCATGAAATCACATTTTCTTATGTGGATCCAAGATGTTAAAATAAGCAGTGGTTTTACATGATCTGACCTTACATATGCTAGGAGCCATGCCAGGAGCTGGAGATACAAAATGATGAAACATAGCTTCTGGCTCAAAGAGGCTTCCAGAGTAGAGGGAGGAGGCAGACACAAATAGTTGGAACACAGGTTATATGGGTTCTAATACAGATATGTACAAAGGGCAGCATGCGGCACATCCCCGAGAGGCAAACTAAAGGAAAGGCTCCCCAGAGAGGACTGCTGAGCTTCAGTATATGGAATAAGAGAGTTTGTGGGTTTTTTGTGCGTGAAGTTCTCAAAATTGACCAACCGTCCTAGGAATACACAGTGTGGTTGTTTGGTACCGTGCCAACTTCCTTAAGGTCTAACTGCTATAAGAAATCCTTTCTTTATCACTCACCACGGTTCTCTGATCCTCCCCTGACCAATGCACTTAGTAAGTCTCACTTCCACCTGTGATGACAAGTTTAAGTAGCAAAGAATTATGTATTTACAAAAGCCAACATCCTTGAAGACAGCCTGCTGCACCTGTCTCAGCTAGCACTGTGGGAGTCCGGCTGTTGCCAGACTAGGCCAGGGGGAAGGTGGCTCTAGCTTTCAGAAGATAAATGAGTTTAGTAGTTGGCTGAGCCTTGAGAAGAAAGAGCAGGGAAGATACAGTGCTAGAATTGCCATCTAACATTCAAGAAATTCCACAGTCTTTCCCCAACCTGTCTTCCCAGGTTTTCCCCATCCATCACATCAAGAAACAACAAATGGCTCCTGCAATGAACACGCGGCCATCTTCTGTGCCTTGGTACCCTCTGCTCCCTCACTCTGCCAACTCGCTCCTAGTGCCTTTAAGACCCGGCCAGAGGACACCGTCTGAGGTATGTTTCTCTAGGCTAGTGCACCTTAGACTTTAAGGAGCATGGAGCCCTCTGCAAGTTCTCACTTGGAGGCCTTGACACATTGCAGATTTTAATTCAGTATGTCTGAGGCAGGGCCCGAGACTCTGCATTTATAACAAGGTCCTGGGGGATATAAATGCTGCTGATCTATGAACCACAGTTTGAGTTGTAAGGCTCTAGGTCTCATTTTTCCTTTAGTCCTTTTGGGAACTCAAGCCTGTCCAAGCTGTTTTAAGGGAAACAATGTTTTACTCAAGCTCACATACAATAATTTGCTATGTAGCAGTTGGTAAATTCTTTTGGTAGATATATGTAGGGTGACTGATGTCCTGTTTCCGGGGACATGGGACTTTGTGTGCTAAAACCTCAAAGTCCTGGACATGCCAGGCTGAATTGGTCTTCCTACCTCTGGTGGTTACAGCGGGGTTACAACCTCCATATCAAGTGAGGTGAGCTCATAGACAAAATTCCGTTAAAGCTACAAATGTTGACTCGCTGGCAGATGCAAGAAAAGTCCTTCAACTGCTTCTTTAGGCTTTTGGGAAGACCCATTCTCTGCCTTAGGCACTACAAGAGGCATTAGCCTGATAGGTTCTCTCTCAAGTAGATATATGGATATTATGGAGATGGAACCAGCTAAGCTTGCAGTAGGTTTAAGTGACAGCCTCCATGGAGAGAGACACAAGATCAAGGAAACACTGGGCCTCAGGCACGGCACCCTCAGACAGCAGCTGGGTGAGGGGCTCTAAGGGTTTCAGAGCAGAGGACCTGGTCTCAGGTACAGCCAGGAAATCAGCTCTGTGCCTTCCTCAAACTTAATTAAATTCAGGTTTAATTGATCTTGGTGATATTTTTGTCTAGAGCCCTGGTTAGCAAACATCTGCTTGAGGGCCACATGTGGCTCTTTGGCCCCTTGAGTGTGGCTCTTCCACAAAATACCACGACCTGGGCGAGTCTATTTTGAATAAGTGGCATTAGAAGAAGTTTAAGTTTAAAAAATTTGGCTCTCAAAAAAAAATTTCAATCTTTGTATTGTTGATATTTGGCTCTGTTGACTAATGAGTTTGCCGATCACTGGCCTAGAGGGTGGGTGGGAGGTCATCTCAAGAGGCGACCACCACTCAAAGATATCTTACTCCACATTGCATGACCCCTTATTACAGGAGTTAATTTCTTTATGCCCCGAGGAGCACACAAAACAACGAGACCCCGGACTTCAGAGAAGCTGCATGGCATGGGGACTGGTGTTGCACTGGAACCGCTGGAGGCTTTTTCTCAGGTGGGAGGAGGATCTCTTCCTGATGAGTCTCCTTTAACAAAAGGTAAAACCACACACTTGTAATTGTTTTTCTGAAGAAAAATGCAGAAAAGCAACAGTTTCCTTGCCTCTAGGCCTTTTAGAAGAAGTCAGCTGGGGGATGGGAGGCTGGGCTGCTAGCATGGAGGCTCTGTGAACAGATTTTTGAGAGCAAATGTTAGCATTAATGGAGCTCTCACTCTCCCTGAGGATTTGCGACCTCTGACACCAATTCAGCAAAACAACTTCACCTTTCACCTATTTTCTGCGTTTCCCTGCTGTTTGGTTCATCCTTTGTGTGCACACATAAGCAACTCTTGATGATTTTGTTTGTTCATACTGTTTCTTCTGCAACAAAGAGAATAGAGGTCATCAGGGATGCTGTGAAGTTAGGAGACCAGTAGGGGTTTGAGTATGTATCTGTTGGAAGGGACCCAAGGGTATTCGGAGATTGTGGTTCAGAGTTTTGAAGACCCTTCATATCACAGATGAAGAAACTGTGTCTTGGAAAGGAGAAATGGCTTATTTAAGGGCAGCAAATGAGTAATTGGACCTGAAAGAGGTTTTTTTAATGCTGTCAATTAAAGTTCATGGAGTCTTAACAATTCCATATCCATATTCAAGCAGATCCTTGAATTCTGGTCTCTATGGCCTTGTGAGTGGCCATATGACCACTGCTGGCCTTACCTGGCCTCATCTGGTGATGGGTATTCACCACTGTCCCAAAAAGTGGGGCTTTAGTCCATGATTTCCTTGGGATCTGATATTTTGATCAGCATTGTGTTTTGAACTCTCTCTGTCTGGATATATTAATTTCAATTAGAAATACACTGTTATCAATGAATTTTCATTGAGAAGATATTTCCTGGAGTAAACTTTATTTAGCTTTGATCATTTCATTGTGGGATACTCAAGGACCTTTAATTTCTACAAGAGATATGGCCTCTCCTCTGTTGTGTAGAACAAATTTAGAAGAAAAATGATCATTTGAACTATGGAATAATTTTTTCAAATTCTCACCTGAGGATGTGTGTTGTTGTTGTTTTTAGAGAAAGAGAGAGAAACATTGACGTGAGAGAGAAACATCTATTGGTTGCTTCTCATATGCTTCTGACTGGGGACCCAATCTGCAAGCCAGGTATGGGCCCTGACTGGGAATTGAACCTGCAACCTTTTGGTACATGGGGCAGCAGTCCAACCAACTGAGCCTCCTGGCCAGGGCTAGAATAAAATTATTTAAAAGGCACATATAAATTTATTTGTTTTGTAAATTAAATGATATATATATAAAATATAATAGAGGAATTCAGCACTCAAAGCAACCAATAGAGGATATATTGCTAAGTGAGAAGAACATTTTTATATAGCACAGATCAATTTTTATTAATATATTATAAATTATTCTGGGAAGATGTATATAGATACATCTGGAAATATGTATATAAAAGCTCCTAAATTTTATATTTTTTAACTTCCACCATCAAAGAGAGACCAGTTCTCTGATTCTAGTTGGGAGAATCTCAAGGAAGGACTCTGATTGTCCCACCTTGGGTTAAGTGCCCAGCCCTCATTTATCAAACTTGTGGGAGAAGACAAGGCCACATAAGAAGATACTGTATGGATAGGGGGACTGGTTCCCAGGAGGAGGGGCTCTAGGCAAACAGTCCCACATGCGTCCAATAAAGAGCATGGCAACAATTGTGTGGACAGTCCTGCTAAGTACGGGCATGTTGATCAGTACTTAGGAAGGAAACCAGGAAGGAAGGGCTATGGGTTAGCATACCACCTTTCCTATTGTTAGAGCAAAGTCAACAAGTCTTTATTGAGAGTTGCTCCCTGGTGACTTGATCATTGTTGGACTAGCCTGCATCTGTTTACACTGTCATTTTTCCCTGCTACATTAACCCCAGGACTGCCAGCTCCATTCAAACACCCAACAGTCCTGACATTTCTCCGCCCTGCAAGGAACTGTTGACAGCTTGGACTGTTATCTTGGTCTTAATGACTGCAGAGTCACTTATTTCCCAGAGGGAGAAGGGTGAGGTCACCAACACTGCTGGCCACCAGCAGCCTTAAGCTCCGATGGAATGTTTCTGGAGAGAAACATGTGTCAGAAAAGGCTCCGGACACCGACACCATTGCTTTCAGAGGAAGGCTAACTTGTCCTGGGAAGGTCAGCTGGATAGCAGAAAGGGAGTGGGAGGAGCTTTAGCATAAAAAGCCTTAACCCTAGACCTATTTTCCCCAGCACTGAGGGGGCACTCAAGTCAGTAAATTCCGGTTCATAAGGCTGGTGGAGAGTCAGCCGTTAGGAAATAAGGTTAGGGATAATGCTGTGAGGTATGGAAGGCAGCATGATGTGATGACTCAGACACACAATACAACATACAGATGATGTGTTTAAAGTTGTACACTTGAAACCTGTATGATTTTATTAACCAATGTCACCCCAATACATTCAGTTAAAAAATAAAAGACACAGACATGCCTAAGTACCCTTGTTCCATCTCTCCTTGCTCCATCCTGACTTTTGGTTGATCTGGGTTTTCCAGCTGCCTCCCTTTCCCTCCATTTCTAATAGCCACTGGGCTTTCGACCCACCATTTTCTTCAGGATTTATGCCTCTGTTGCTTTCCTCTGGCACATCGATGTGTTGGGCTCTCCCATGGTCCATGAACCTGTCGGTGGGGCCCCCTTTTAAATGGCCTTTTCTGGAGGTGGTTTCTCCAGGTGACATTGGGTAGCACAAGCTGGCATTTCTCTCTGGCACCTGGCTCCAAGCTTACTGGTGCAGCTCTCTCTGGGGGGAGCTGCTTCTTCTTCTTTTTCTTCTTCTTCTTCTTCTTCTTCTTCTTCTTCTTCTTCTTCTTCTTCTTCTTCTTCTTTTTCTTCTTCTTCCTCTTCTTCTTCTTTTTAAAATATATTTTATTGATTTTTTACAGAGAGGAAGGGAGAGAGATAGAGAGCTAGAAACGCCAATGAGAGAGAAACATCATCCAGCTGCCTCTTGCACACCCTCTACTGGGGATGCTCCCGTAACCAACGTACATGCCCCTGACCGGAATCGAACCTGGGACCTTTAAGTCCACAGACCGACGCTCTACCACTGAGCCAAACCGGCTTGGGCTAGGAGCTTCTTTCTCTTCTGGGTCCTGATAGTGCCATGTGGGACTTAATCCAATCTACTCACTGGTGACTGCCTCCCCTCTAGACCGAGTCGGACTCACCTCTGTACGCTCTGCCTGTGGCACAGAGCTTGGCACAGAGAAAGCTTAGCCATGAATATCAAGGGACTAGGGAAGTGCTCACTGTTGTTTCTGACTGTGGCCTCCTTTTCCTTGTTCATCCTTTGGGTTCAGATGCAGCTCATCACCACACTCTTTCTTATTCTCCTTCTCTACCTGCTTTCCTTCCTTCCCCCACCCATCTGACTGAGAGACAGTGTAGTGTAGTGGCTAAGAACGTGGATCCTAAAATAATATTATCTTTGTTTAAATTCTGGGCTTTATTATTTATTAACCGTGCAACTGTTGGTAAGTTACTTCAGCTCTCTGTGCTTCAGTTTCTTCATCTGTCAAATGGGAATAATAATAGGATCAACCTCCCTAGGACTGCTGGGAGGATTAAATGTGTTAATATGAGTATTGTACTTGGAATAGCATGTGGTAGATAGCAGGCACTTTATTTATTTATTTATTTTTAAAAATATATTTTATTGATTTTACACAGAAAGGAATTGAGAGGGATAGAGAGTTAGAAACGTCGATGAGAGAAACATGGACCAGCTGCCTCTTGCACACCCCCATTGGGGATGTACCCGCAATCAGGGTACATGCCCTTGACCAGAATCGAGCCCGGGACCTTTCAGTCCACAGGTCGACACTCTATCCACTGACCCAAACTGGTTTTGGAAGATAGCAGGCACTTTAGCTGCTGTTATTGCTCTCTACTGTCACTGTTCACTCTAGTAAGGGTCTCTGACTTTGTTTCCTCCTGTGTTCTTGACCTAACCCCTAGTTTATCCTCTCCTTGCACTCAGCTTTTATGCCTCTGTCTCAACCACTGGCCCACCCAGCCAAATACTGGCAAATACACATTTCTAATCGGCTGACACTGAGCTATAGCCCAGGAGACATCCAGCCTCTGTCCTTATAACTGTCAACATTGCCTCCTCTACATTTCTGTCTTTCCTCAGGCTATGTTCTGGCTCAACTCTTGCCCTATTAATGGTTGATTAGGGAAGCTGTAAAGGAATAAGGTTTATCTCACCTAGGGTTGGCAAACATTTTCTGTAAAGGGCCAGATAGTAAATATTTTATGGTCTCTGTCCTCCTCTTTCCCCTCCTTCTTCACAACTCTTTTTTTTTTTTTTAAATTGATTTCAGAGAGGAAAAGAGAAGGATAGAGAGGTAGAAACATCAATGATGAGAGAATCATTGACTGGCTGCCTCCTGAATGCCCCCTACTGGGGATGGAGCTCGAAATCTGGACATGTGCTTGAACCCAGGACCATTCAGTCCCCAGGCTGATGCTGCATCCGTGAGCCCCAGCTAGGGCTTCACACCTCTTTGATAGTATAAAAACCATGCTTAACTTGAATGAAGAATTGCTTTATTCAAAGAAGTCACAAGCCACATTTGGAAATCAGTGCCATGCGGGCAAGAACAAATCTGTCTTGTCAGGTCTGTGATCTAGTGCTAGCCTGCACATGGAAGGTCCTCTGTCAGTACTTTTTGAATGAACAAATAAATGAATAAATGGGTTCAAATGAATCTCTGGCTTCCAACTTTAAGAGAAAGAGTCCCTGTGTAAATTCTGTAGTGAATAGGAAAACCGTAGGGAAGGGTTTTATTAAGTTAGCTTCTTGCTCTATCTGCAGTTATCCAAGGGCACAAGGGTATGCCTCAACTTCAGTACCTACCTGCAGTTCTATCCCCATCTTCTAGCCAAGAACAAAGCTCCCTGCTGCCTTAGTTTCATAATAAACTATACCAGCTTTGTGCTGGTAAATGTTCAACAACCAGCTACCTAAGAAATAAGCAAATGATCCCTAATTTATAACATTTGTCAAATTCTATGGTGGAAATATAATACTTCAACCATGGCCAATTTCATGCTACAAACCAGTGAACTTGGAAGTTGGAAAGAGATACATACAATCAGCTCTTTCTAGCAGAGGCATACCATGAAGCCATACCCACTTTCCTGCTCCTCCTGTAGTCCTCAAGGCCATCCACCTCCTGGGAGAAAACTTGAAAGAAAGCTTAGCTCCCACAATCCTTGCCTCAGGATTAGGATCTTCTCTGAGTTTTGTTAGATGGGTATCTTGCCCTCCCAGACTTCCTGGACTTCAGCCTTTGTCTGCTTTGATCCCCAAACCCTGACTGCTCATCTGACCCCCTGACTCCCTGGAGTCTTATAGAACACAGATGGCCATGCACTTCCTGATCCTCCCTGGCTTCCTGGCTGTCAAATACCTGGCGTGTTTCTGAGCACTGAAAAGCACAGCCACTCCACCTCCTGCAGGGTCTTCTGGTTCCCAGGCTGTGATCTGCTTTGGCTACTCCTTTCCGGTTCTTGCAACACACCTCTCTTGACTGCCAGGAAATTAACTCTTCCTACTAGGTTCCCAGCTTAATTCTTCTTTTCCTGTTTTGGTCTCTATCTAATTAGCACCATTTGTCTACTAACCTGGTCCATAATCTTTATCTTCATTGATTCACACACAAAAAAAAATCCATACTGGGTACTTTCTGTGTGCCAGGCTGTGTAGGCACTGGGGTACCTCAGTGAGCAAAACAGGTAAGGATTCACTGCCCTTGGGGAACTTACATTAAAGTGTGAGGAGACACATACCAACCAACATCACAATAAATTATATATATAAAAATATAAAATATATAAATATATATATTATGCTATGTGTCTGTCCAGCTAAAGATGTCACGTCACGTAGCAACAGCCTGCTTCCTCTCCCTAGTGACTAGCCTCCTTGCAGTTTATTCAGCCCAGGAAAATGACTTGCTTTATAACTAGGTGGAAACATCTTACACTTTAACCAAAGGTCTGTGAAGAGTTTTCCCATGCCTCACCTCATTTAATCCTCACAGAAGTCCTGGTATAGGTAGATAGGAGACTAGGTGGAATCTATTTTCTTTTCATTATCCGGAAAATGGAGATTTAGAAAGCTTAAAAACTTGACCCAACTGAAAAGAAGTAAGAGATGGTGGACCTTGAAAATGACTTCAGGTTTTCTCACTGCTCAGAATATAGTCAATCACTGCTGCAGTTAAATATTTTACCCTTTGTTCTCCCTGCGTGATCTGTAATAATAATCTGCTGATATTTATTGCTGTGTCCTGAAAGAGAAGTTGGTGTGCTTCAAGAAGTTGGGGTAGAAAAGTATAGCTACATTAGAAAGCAGGTATAATTCAGCAAGTTTATGTGTGTGTGTGTGTGTGTGTGTGTGTGTATATATATATATATATATATATATATATATATATATATATGGTGACTCACACATGTGCAATACATATAAAACTCTCCTTGGCACCAATCACACTTATTTGTTTCCATCTGTCATGGTTGATAGTGAATTTGGTTGACACTTCTATTATAGAGAAAGGGTGAATAGCAATATTAAAATATTTCTTCTAATTAATTTCCTTTCAATGTGCATGAATTCGTGCACCAGGCCACTAGTACTAGTATATTATAAAATAAGTTTATAAGTATGATGGGAAAAGGGAGTAGGGAAGGATGGGTTCACGGTGCTAATAGGAGGCAGGCAGAATGGCCTCATTGAAAAGCAACATCTGTGCAAAGCCTTAGGAAAGGTTGCCTGTACTCTGATACATAACATGTGCTCACTGTCAACACCTGGTCATATAGGTATTGACATTGAGCACATGGTATGTATCAGAGAAACATGATTCTCACAGAGGGACTGTTTCCAGTAAGAGAGCAGATGGTGTTGCGATTATATGGTTGGACTTGGGTGTAGAAAACATGGCTTTGAATCCTTTCTCTTGGCCAATGAGGGCAGCTATAGGGGTAAACCCAATTAAACAATGATTTTCTTGCAGTCAGGGACTGGATCTGTGTGGTTTACCCTGTAGCACTGGTGCCTAGCCTAGTATCTGCACATGGTAGGCACTCTATTAATACTTATTAAATGAATGAATTAAAAATTGAGTCTTTGGTTTGCTTATTGGCCCTATTGTCTAGGGAAAATTCCTTTTTTTTTATTGTCTAAAATTTTACATATGTCTCCTTTTCCCCCAATTGACTCCCCCAGCCTTTCCCACTTTGGGCAAGCCCCCATTGCCCCAGTGTCTGTGTCCATTGGTTATGCTAATATGCATAAAATTCCTTTCTGAGCTCTAGATTCTTCATGTGTAAAATAAGAAAGTTAGTAATGATAATACCAGTACTCACGTCATAGTGTTGCTGTGTGAATTGAGTTGTAATAATTTATAATGCCTATAGAACACTTGGCACAGCGCCTTAGCACACAGCAGGTGCTTACTCAATAAATGTTAAGAATAGTTACTGTTGCTGTTAGAGTCAACATACAAAGTTAATGTTCTCCAACTAAGAGACACTATTATGGAAAGATTCCTCGCTTCCTTGATAACTTGGTTCCATCTAGCAAGCCTGCACAGTGCCTGTTAAATCCTTCGAGGAAGTGTGAGAGGTGTGCATGGGATAAATGGTGGGTAAGGTGGGGGCTGGAGGAGCCTGGGGGCAGAGGAATAAGCCCAGGAAGTAGAACTGAAGAGTCCTTTTATAAACATGTAGGCACTCAGCCGCAAGTGGAGTTGCAGTGCCTATATAACACAGAGCAAGGGGCTGCATGGACCATTAGCTGAGATTAAGAAGAATAGTTGTTTAAGACAGGGGCATCACTGGTGGGGTCTGGAGACAAGGCCTAGACCCTGTTCCCTATGCCAGGATCTTTCTCCATCTTAACGTATTCTCTCAGCCACAATTCCCTGGCTTTCCTATCAGTCCCCACTGTCCACTGGACTGACTCTTGCCTCTTTGATTGTGTCCTATCTGTTCTCCTGGTTTGTCTCGCCTGAAGCAGTCAGTCTGGATGAGGACCCCTGCTGTCTCTATGGGCATGGCCAGGGGGTCACTTGCTAACTCATTAGGAATGTAACCACCACCATCATCATTCCCAGCGAGTGTAGGCAGCCATTGAATACTGTTACACAAAGGCGGCATTCCAACCAAACGGGCCCATACAGTAGAGGCTTCTCTTCCTACTAGGCTTCTGGCTGGAAGCAGATGTTTATGGGAAGAGTATTGTAATCAAATAGTCGGGCAACATTTGTTTAGGACCTGCTGCACATCTGTCCCTGTGATGTGGGAGACAGCATTTCAATGCAGAAAAGATAATGGTCCTCATCAGGATCTCTGATTATTTCCTGGGATTGATTCCTAGAAGTAGCTTTATTTTTTCAAAGGGTAAGAACACTTTTAAGGCTCTGATACATGTTGCTGTATTGCCTTCCAAAAAAGATGTACACATTACAGTATGGTAATTGTAGTTAATAATACTGAATTACATACTTGAAAGTTACTAAGAGAGTAGATCTTAAAAGTTCTCATCACAAGAAAAAAATAGTCATAGGGATATAAAGTACAGAATAGGTTAATCACTATGTATGGTGCCAGCTGGGTACTGGAAATCAGGGGACCACTTTGTAGAGTATATGATTGTTTAACCACCATGCTTTCACCTGAAATGAATACAAAATAACATTGAATGTGATCTGTAATTGAAAAAAAATATGTTCCTAAAAAACAAAATAAAGTCAGAGATGGAAATGGTCCTTAGAGATCATTTAATCCAAGACCCACATTTTTCAGCAGGAGAAAGTGAGGCCCAGAGAGATTTAGGGTCTGGCCCGAGTCATCACAACTCCTTAGTAGTTGAACGAGAACTTGAAGACTAGTTTTCCAAACTTCAATCTCATGTCTTTCCAATTGCACCACAATTATTTGGTTTAGGAGGCTCTGGGGGGAAAAAAAAAGGGGGAGGGGGTGGAGGGGAGGAAGAATCTACCAACAACTAAGCACCTTCTTTTTAAAAAATATATTTTATTGATTTTTACAGAAAGGAAGGGAGAGGGATAGAGAGTTAGAAACATGAATGAGAGAGAAACATGGATCAGCTGCCTTCTGCACACCCTCTACTGGGGGTGTGCCCACAACCAAGGTACATGCCCTTGACTGGACTCGAATCGAACCTGGGACCTTTCAGCCTTCAGGCCGACACTCTATCCACTGAGCCAAACTGGTTTCGGCATAAGCACCTTCTTTATTGGTGCTTTTATGTATATCATATCATTCTCTCCCCATGGTAGTTTTATAAATTATTATCTCCACTTTATAGATGAAGACATTGGAGCTTGGAGAAATTAAAATCTTGCCTGAAGGCCTCATACGAAGTAGATTGGGGTTTCAACCCAGGCCTGTCTGACTCCCAAACCAGCCCACACTCCTCACCGTCTCCTGCCTGCCTGGGTCAGGCTGGGGAGCCTGCAAACCACAGGGAAGAGGTCTGGCACCGCCGCTGCTGCCTCTCTTCTCAGTCCTCAGATGTAGGAGCTGGCCTGCACACACAGCCTTTTATCCTCCTTTCACACAGGCCTTTTAACTGAAACCTGGTGGTCAAAGCGTAACTGCAATTCTGCAGAACTGGTGGCGAAAGACCTGGCTGGGGCTTGGGCCGCTGCCCCCAAACGTGATGTGCACAGAGAGTGGGGCGGACATTGTTTTGCTCTCTGCTCAGCAGTGCCCAGCCAAGCCTCCCAGTCTAAATTGAGCCCTTAATCGTTTTCCTGGCATTTGCTCAGACAGGATTTTATTTTCTAGTAATAAAAGCTTCTACATTGTAGGAAAAAAAAATCTGCCTTTTTGTCTAGCTTTTGTGAATGCTTTGCCACCTGTCCTTGTTCCCCCCTTGTGTTTGTGCTTGGGGCAGAGCCAGGCTGTTTTGTGCCTGCTGTCAAGTCTGAGAGAGCTCAGCACGGGCAGAGAAATGCACTGGCATTGACTGTGCCTCTGCTCATTGGTGGCCACCTCCCACCTCATGAACTGAGAGCTCTACTCCTGCAGCCTTGACTTCGGGGTCTGCAGGTAGCACAGAGAGAAGGTCCCAGGGAAAGAGGCGTGCAGTGAGTCGCTGAGAGATGACACCGAAGCAGCTCTTGATAGCTCACACCTGACTACCTCAGTCTGTCCCTGAAGAATCTTCAGTGGCTCCCAGTGCCTGCAGAATCAAGGTCATACTAATATGTATTCAGACAAACCCACCTCCTCAACCTCTTTTCTTATTGGTGAGAAAGATAAGGAAAAGAAAGGAATATCTAGATACTTAAAAAAGGCAAAAGTGAAACTCACCAGAATCTTCACCACCATAACCAGTGTTAATATATTGGCCCATATATTTTTTCAGATCTATGCATAAATATATATGTATTCTAAAATTTCAGGCTAGTTCAGTCCCAGTTTGCCTTTGTAGGCTTATCTTTTGACGGTTCCTACAAAGCACTAAACATTGTCTATAGAGTTCACCTTCTGTCAGTGTATCAGGCACTTTCACATTTCTAACACTTTGTACCTGCCGCTCTCTCTGCCCAAATGCTCTTTACACATCGGCTGGCACATAGCAAGGTCTAAGAAGTTAGTTATTTCCTCTTCGCTTCCTTTCTGCCTGGTCAGCTCCTACTTATATTTAAAACTCTGCTGGAACCCCATTCTTTGGATGAATTATTGACTCTCCTTACTGAGTGAATGCAGGCATCTGTGTGGTATGTCCAATGCTGCGCATGTCCAAGGTGCCTGTCAGGATTCGTGGGCCAGAATTCTAGACTTAACAGCTGTGGGCTGCAGGGAAAGAGGCAAAGTTGAGCATACTCACGCTTGGCCAGACCTCTTGCCATTTCTTTAGGTTGGGTGCATTTTGTTTTTTTCTGCTCCAAGCTCCCTTCACTGTCCTCCCAGCTCATCTCCACTTCAGAAGGGCATTTTACATGTTCCTGCTGGTGTACACTTGTCTCCTCTACTTTGCCACCCCACCATGCAGCTTCCATGCCATAATCTCACACATCCTTCCACCACAGCCCTTCCCTCTTCACCCAGACTTGGGAATACTGCGAGGAGAGCCAGGAGAAATGGATGCTGGATGCTGCCTCTGATTTGAGCAGGATTAGTTGAAAGCACAAGTAGGGGGCTTCCCAATGCCTGGCTGGTCTTCATCAAGAGAGGGAGCTTCTAGCTCCATTCTCAGACTCCCTGAAAGATTGAGGTAATAGAAGCAACTGGAAACAGCAGCTAGCGGTACCCGAACTCACATGGCATCCAACATTCAACCTGACTTAATAATAATGTGAGTTGAGTTTCTCCAGGCCTCACCAACCGTGAGTATACTATTAGGGTCATATTAGCAGGAATGACCTATATTTTTCTGACTTTGCCCCTGAAACTGCATCCCATAGGAGCATTTCACAGCCATACACAAATATTCTACTCTTTCTTCCACTTGTGCCCTGTGGGCATTATCCCTGATCACCTGGCAGCTTGGGGGTGAGTTGCAGTGTATGCCTTATGTGCTCATGTCTACCCAAGAACACTTTCCCCTCATGTGGAAAGTCTTCGGGTACTATGTGACATGGAGTGCTCTGTGTACTGGGAAGAGCACACGCCCCCGCCCCCCTCCCACCTTCATTCCTATTCCATTTTGCATCTACAGTTTAACATCAGCCCCTAAAGTGGCAGAAATAATGTCCCCTTCTGAAAACAGATTCCTCAGCTTTTGTAAGGGGCCCCTTCTCTCTGCTGAGTTCTGACTCTCGGCTGTGGGGGCTGGGCCAGGCAGAGTCTGAAGCTTCTCATGTGCTACCCATATGTCTCTGTCGCTTTTCCTGGCATGTGAGCCAGACCACTTCTTCATCCTCACTTGGAGTCGCTCCCAGATGCTCCCCACACCAGTTCATCAAACATACCCAGGAAGGGCTGAAACCCAGTTTTAGGCTCAAGTTGGACCCCATTAAATTGATAAATGTTTTTCCAGTTCTTCTCAGTTTACAAAACCTGTTCACATATATTATTTCACTTAAACCTTGAAATAACCCTTTGGAGTTGTTTTGTCTTTATTCATACTTTATGGGGATAAAAGTGAAGTTCAGGCAGGTCAGGAAATATGGCTATGGCTACTTATTTAGTGTCAGTCAGGAATTCATTCCTCTTATGCAAACTCCTGGGCTCCCTCTGTTATAGGATGACAATGCACAAGACTTAGGTAGTTGAGAGGCATGTATTGTAGATCAAGTCGAAATGGCTATGACTTCAGACTTGGAGTTAGGTGAGCTGGCACCACCCAGGGGCCACTGAAATCTCTGATAGAGCAGTGGCTAGAACAGTGCTGTCCAGGCAAAACAGCCATGGTGTCCTCTCATGAAGCTAAGAGACTTTTTTGGTGTTTTGGCTGGTCCTCATTTTTCATCTGTGCTCTGTATCATCCGGCTAGGGCTTACCATATAATAGTTATTTTTGTGGGTCTCTTATCATGCTTGTTCTACTGTGGGATATTTGAGGGTAGACACCATGACTTTGGCTTCTTTGCATGTTCCAAAACAAGAGTTATGAATATAGTAGGTACTCAATAAATGTTGGTGGAAAGAATGACTATTTTAAAAAATATATATTTTATTGATTTTTTACAGAGAGGAAGGGAGAGAGATAGAGAGCTAGAAACGTTGATGAGAGAGAAACATTGACCAGCTGCCTCTTGCACACCCCCTACCGGGGATGTGCCCGCAACCAAGGTACATGCCCTTGACCGGAATCGAACCTGGGACTTTTCAGTCCGCAGACCGATGCTCTACCACTGAGCCAAACTGGTTTCAGCAGAATGACTATTTCTTAATGTCAACCCATTAGGTTTCCAAGTGGGTAATTCAACTGTAGTCATTTCTTTCCCACTGGAACCTCCATCAGAGGGTGGGCATGGTGCATGATCAAGCAGAATAACTTAAACCTACTGGGTTCCTGCCTCAACTTCCATGTCTTTATGTTGCCCAGCTGTTCCCTTTTGGGTCCATTCTTGGCTTTCACTTCTATCAATAGTTGCCTGTCTCCCTCATATCTGAGTCCAAATCAATTCATATAGGAAGTAGATTAACCACCTCAGTGACATTGGTAGCTAGTCATCCACCTGAACGTGGGGTTTGATGGGCTAGTGAGATGTTTTACCAAGTTACACCTGTCTTCTTCCCTGTCCATTGTTGGTCCAAGCTACAGATCTGGCTAAATCCCCATCTCTAGTTCTCCTGTCCCAAAGCACTCTTCCCTTTAGGATTGGACATTTGGTCTGACTTCAGCTCAGGACTGGGCCCTGACATCCTATGTGGCACTTGATAACCCTCTACCTGGGGCAGAAACCTGGGTCTGTATGCCAGACTCTTGCTGCCCATGGACAATGTGTCTACAAATAATCTCCCACCTGTCTGTCTGCTAAGGGGGTTACAGGTTGTGCTGTTCTTCATGTGTTCCACTCATCTGATTGAATTTGTTGCTTCAGTCATGCTTGGGCTTGCCATGTCCTTTGGCCATTGTGCCTTACTCATCTGGCTACCAGTCTGGGACTTTTCTTTGCAACCTGACCTATTCTTACAGCTAAAGATCTAATTGTGGATATGAAGGATCGGGATTTTGCTTTGTTCTCTTGGCCTGCTCTGCATGGCTGTGAGATACCCATAGTGCCATGTGCATACTGAAGCTGAAAATCCATTTAGTTTTATCTTATTGTACTCTTGAAGAGGTTTAATGTGGAAAAGAGTTTGAAACTAATGGGATAAACTAAGGATTAATGATTGGGGTGGGTTTTATTGATTTATCCTATCACTATTATCTCTAATTTTTCCCCCCCACATTCAGTCAGATTCATCTTAGAAAACAAATATAGTTGGTCTAACTCATGTCAGATATATCCTAGCCAATAGGAGTCCAGGTTCCTCTTGGGAGGTGTCACACTTCATTGGGCTAGATCTCCTACACAGGGAAAGTACACCTTGGCAATTGCCACAGACTCTTTTAGTATAATTGTTGTGAAAGATTTAGTCATAACTTTCTTAAAATAGCAAGTGCAGTAGCATCTTTTAAAAAAGTAATACAAATTGGCTCAAGTAAATTAATGTCCCCATCTAGAAATACAGGCAAGGAGATGCAAAGTAAAGAGAAGGATGGAAGAAACATGTTTCAGTTTGACAGTAGGTCAGATCAGGACCTTACTCTTTAGGGAAAAAGAAATATTGGGTTTGACCAATATCACCATAATTCAATATTGCTTCATGAGAAGGCTGACAGACTGGATAGCTCAAGACTTGTCCAAGCTACATTGCTTCTATGAGATATCTCCACTTGCTTTTCTAGTAGACATTTCAAATCCACATGTACAAAACTGATTTTATGATTGTCACTCCTGTCCCATCTCCTCCCACTTTCAATCCCTCTTTCAAACCTGCTTCACCTAGTTCTGTTTTTATTTTAGCGCATGGCAGCTCTCTCAGTTATTCAAATCCTAAACCTTGAACTCATCCTTGACTCCTCTCTCTTTCATACTTCATATCCACTCTGTCAGAAATTCTATGAACTCCATTTTTAAAATAAATTGAGAATCTGACCATTTCCCACTATAGTCATGGTTGCTTCTTTGGACATAACTGTTATTATTTTTCATGTGGGGTACAGAAATAGCCTTCTGCTAGATCTCTCTGATTCTACCATTGCCCCCTCTTCTTCCCTCCCTCCATTTTATTCTCAACACAGTCTTGGTTTCATCCATGGCTCCTAAATCTGCTGTGGCTCCCCAGTTAACAAGTCAAAGTCCTCATCATGGCCTCCATGAGCTTCAGACCCTCCGTTACCTCTCTGATCTCAGCTCCTATGACTTTCCCCTTTGTTTACTCCTTTCTAGCCCTGCTGCCCTTGCTGTTTCTTGAAAATATCAGGCATGTCTCTGCCTCAGGGTCTTTGCACTGGCCCTTCTTCCTGAAATGTTCTTCCCCCAGAAATCTGATGTCAGCTTGACCAATTCCTTTTCATTCTTTAATATATATATTTATATATGTATATATGTATATATATATATGTGTGTATATATATATATATATATATATATATATATATATATATATATAGTTTATTTTTTACAGAGAGGAAGGGAGGGGGATGGAGAGCTAGAAACATCGATGAGAGAGAAACATTGATCAGCGGCCTACTGGGGATGTGCCCACAACCAAGGTGCCAAGGTATATGCCCTTGACTGGAATCGAACCAGGGAACCTTTAGTTTGCAGCCTGACATTCTATCCATTGAGCCAAGCCAGTCAGGGCTTCTTTTCATTCTTTGAGTTTTTCTTTTATATGTATATTTCAGAGAGGAAAAGAGAGGGAGAGAAAGGTCGGAACATCAATGTTGAGAGAGAATCATTGATCGGTTGCTTTCTAGAACGCCTCCTACTGGGAATTGAGCCCGCTACCAGGGCATGTGCCCTGACCCAGAGTCTACCATGACCTCCTGGTTCATAGGTCATGCTCAACCACTGAGCCACACTGGCTGGCCCAAGTATTTTCTTAAATGTTACTTTCCTCGATGAGGTCTACCAGGACCACCTTTTAAGTATGCCCCCCCCCCCTCCACCCCTCTGTCTATTCTAAGCCTTCTTATCCTATTCTATTTCTTTCTTCATAATGCCTATCAAGTAATATACTATAATCATTTACTTTTTTATGTCATCTATTATTCACTGGAAATTTTTTAGTACAGGGGCTTGCCGAGAGTAGGTTCTCAACAAAGGTTAATTCTTATTTTTATCAGAGATGGTGATTTTAAAAAAGCTTTTAATTTTGGTTTACTTTGCAAAATGTAGAACTCTCTTAAACACCATCTTTTAAAAAATTGTTAAGGTGAGGTTTACATAATAGAAAATTAACCATTTTAAAGAAAATATAGTTCACTGGTACATTCACAATGCTGTGTAGCATCTATTTTTGGTCATACTTTTATATACTATGTAGCTACTTCCAAAATATATTTGAATCAGCACTGCTATTTAAATATGGTCTTCCAGTGATTTCTTTCACCCTCTCAAATTTAAAGACAAAAAATGAAACCACGGTGGCAGCATTGATTGACCTTTTGACTATTTTGCATGGGCGTGGTGGTGAATCTTAAACCAGGCAGCATAGCTATGGAGTTAAAAATATATCCCTATGTGTTTATAGGCCTTAAAAAAGTAAACCAACTTTCTATGAAGTTCAGGGGTTTTGTTAATTGTTTCAAGATGTTGGGTGTCTTAAAGTATGTTGTAAAAAAGCCTACATGATGACAAAACAAAACTCACTAACTATTATTTCCCTGTTGGGATTTTATTCAAAAATTTAAAATGTAAAAGTTCATGGTAAGACAGTTTACAACTGCAAGTTTAAACCCATTATATTCAGAAAAGGGGAAAAAAACCAGACATAACGTTGATACATCTCTGCTTTGCTGAGCTAGATCTGGGAATCATACATCTCACTCTCTTCATTCTCTCCATATCCCTTTAGAGCACTATAAAGTTAATTCTAGAAAATTCCTAGATGTATACACAAGAAATTGTTAACAGTTTTTGCCTCTGCAGAGGGGCTCTGGGGGTAGTAGGGGGAAGACTTATTCCATAATTACATAATGTACCCTTGTTTACTGTTTGAATTTTTGCTCTAGGCATATACTACAATTTTAGTTAAAAACAACAACAAAACTCAAGTTTTGTTTAGTTATTTTTCCAAGTATTGAGTAGTTCTGGGTAATTATTAGTTAAGGCTCTTTAAAGTGATAGAGACCACATTCAAACTAGTGTCCACAGATAAGGAGGGTGTGGTTGACTGGATCACAGGTCAGGATGAAGTAGTTCACAGAACTGAAGGGAGAACTGCAAGCATCAAGGCCTCAGGGACTAGAGCTAAGGCCTCCATACAACCAGGAGTTCTTTCTCCTGCTCTCAGTATCCTCTCTACTTGCATTTGCTCTTTTTTGCATGTTAGCGTCATTCTCTCCAATTTTTCCATATGGACATGGCTGCTGATAGTCTTAGCCTAGGAACCCCAGAAAAAGAAGAAGAAAAAAGACCTTTCTCCCAGAGTCTCTGTTTCAGACCCGATGAAGGATTCTAATTGGTCTTGCTTGCATCACATGCTGCACTTGGAACCATTGCTATCACTAGGGCAATTGGCCAGATCTGGGTCATTTTCCCAGTGCACAGCCAGGGCAGTGCAATCTCAGCAGAAGGGATGTGTGAAAACTTCCTGGGAGGAAAACTAAGTCACCACAGTTTACTACAGCCTACCTCAGACTGCCCCATCTCATACACACTCCCTTCCCATCAGTAGTATTTCAAATCTATTCTAGGCCAAAATAACACAGCTATCATACAGATCCCTAAAATATACTCACCCCCTCCCTAGAGGAAAACAATTTGTCATCTTTACCAGCTGGTTTAACTCCAAGTCCAAATCTCTGCAATCTTGGAATCCTCTTCCTCAGGCAGCTTTGAACACAACTTTTCTTGGTTCAGCAATCCATATCTAATTGAGGAATATGTTACCCACAATGGAAAATGCCAATTTAGAACTAAGGAAAAAAAAGGGAATACACTATGCAGTGGTAATGCTTCTATGATAAATACCACCTCCTACTGAACAGGGATAGCAAAGATTCGCCTCTTTAGGAAAGGAATGAGTTTCTTACACACAGAGTATGGCAGCTTTAGGTTCTCCCTACTAGAAGAAATTTTATCCAAGTGAAGTACTTTTTCAAGGCTCAGAGGTCAAGCTTTTTCAGTCCTTCTGGTTCCTTTCAGATACCTCCATTCCAATACCTCGTCTTTTTCAAGAAAAGAATTTATGTTAGTGGAACTCAAAGCACTGTTTATAGATAGAAAGGGCTTTGCAATAAAAAGTTACATATTTTTATTTGTTTTGAAGTTGAATTTGTATTTAGATGGAAACTCAGACTTTCTTGTCTTTACTGTTTTGAATTGGGGGAAAAAAATCATTTAATCATTTTAGAGTAGTGGACACCTTTCCCAATATAAGGGAAAATTCTATATATCCCCTCTTCTTCAGGAAATAGAGATTTAGGCAATAGTATTTTGAAGACGAATGTTTTAAAAGTACTTGCATGCCCAGTGTGGCTCAGTTGGTTGGAATGCCATCCCATACACTGGAAGGTGGCAGGTTTGACTCCTGGTCAGGGCACATACCCTTGTTGTGGGTTTGATCCCTGGTCAGGGTGCATATGAGAGGCAACTACTCAATGTTTCTCACTCTCAAATCAATTTAAAAAATAAAAGTGAACCCAACCGATGTAGCTCAGCAGCTGAGTGTCAAGCCAGGAACCAAGAGGCCACCAGTTTGATTCCTGGTTAGGGCACATGCCCAGTTTGCAGGCTCAATCCCATGTGGGGGGCATGCAGGAGGCAACCAATTGATGCTGTTTCTTTTTTATTGATGTTTTCACTCTCTCTATTCTCCTTTCCTCTCTCTCTAAAAAAAATTATATAGTGTGTGTGTGTGTGTGTGTGTGTGTGTGTGTGTGTGTAAGAAGGAATTACCTTCAGGTATAGACAGATGAAAGGGATGTGTTGAGGAAGTAAGAAAGGCCACTGGCCCAGAGTAAGACATGTGCTTGAAGAGTGGGGCCACCAACCAAAAAACCAGGGTATAAGTGAGTTGAGCGCACTTCTGTGATGGAACTTGCCTTTGTGTCCTGGAGTCATGTTGGATCAGAAACCTTGCCAGCTGGCTGTGCTGTTTTCATAGGATTGAAAACCTCAGATAACCCATTCCCAGGACTTTTGAAGATCAAGTGTTCACTCTTCATGAAACCTTGATCATTTTATATCAGACATCCACAAAAGCTTTCCTTTTGGCAGAAGCAAGGCCTAGCTCACCAGCGAATACTGTAAGTCTATTTCTGCCACTGGCTAACTACCCCGTATAGTGTTTCTACTAGAATTATTCGACTAAAGGGGACCGACCCCTAGGCCCTCTGAGAAATGACGGGGAGGAGTTTCCACACCAGAGCCCCCAAGCTGGAATAGAAATAAATGGATTTTTTCCTCAGTCTGTTTCAAGTCAGGCAACCTGGAACAGAATTTTTATTTCCTCTTTTTCTCATTTTAATGATACTTGGCTTAAGAGACTCAAGGTAAAGGTTTAACTGACTAATTCTCCGCTGTGTATCTTAGACCTTTAGCTCCTCGTCTAGGGTAGAGAATGATACTGGGAAGGGAGAAGAGTATCATGGTTTTTCTACAATAATCATTCTTAAATCTTCTCTTAGTGTTTGTTGTTTGCAGCTTTTTTTCTTGGAACAAAATTATTCTCAGTTAGGGACTGTTTGGTTGTAAGGAAGAGAAACACTCAAATTAGCTCATGTATGATGGTATGTTTATTACATTGTTATAATACCCTATGTCTTGGACAGTGAGGCAGTGTTATAGATGTTTATGGAGAAGAAACGACGTACAACTTGGCCTTACAAGGTCTGGAAAAGGGAAATAGAGATCCTATGGTCCCTCTTTTCTTCTTTGGTGCACTCCTCTTCTCTCTGCAGAACTTGCATGTCTCATTCATGGTGTCTTTGGTCTTACAGTTTCAGCGTGGTTCAGTGTCTCACAATAGGGGAGAGGTAGTTACCCAACAATGACAATGAACAATCTATTCAAGCTATTATAATTCATGAATAGTTTGCCATGTCTGAATGAAAGTCACCACGCCACCAAATCCTATGCCTAGCACTATCCCTGGAATGGGAAGACATCAGTGAATGTTGGCTGAGTGGATGAATAAAGGAATGAGTGATTAGAGCTGAAGGCAGTATCCATGTCTGATTTAGATTCATCTTTCTAACACTCATACAGCATCTAACATACTGTTTTGGGCTTTTTGTTGTGTGAGTGTGTGTGTGTTTAACATGGTAGCTGCTCAGTAAGTGTTAACAGAATAACTCTCACTTCTCTTGACCTGATTGACCTGAGAATTATCTTTTTTTTTTTTTTTTAAATGGCAGAATCATTGTATAGTACAGTGGTCTCCATAGTAGAGTGCACAAGACAATCCACTTGGGTATGAAAAAAAATATGGCCTGTGTACGTGTTTATCTAGAAAAGAAGAAAAGTTAAATGTTGCTATTATATGATATATAGATTGATATTGGTGCTTTATATAAGTCAAATGTCAAGTACAGTTCACAGGGTGCTGTGAGGTCTCCACACATGGGAAGAGGCTTGCCCAAGTTGTTTTCTTGTGGGCGTTGGCTTTCAGCACACTGAGATATATTGCAGTTTACATGGGCCTACGCAGATTCCAAGAACGGTATATTATGTAATTATAGCTAAAGTAAACTTCATAAAATGAATAAAAGGCTCAAAAGGTATCAGTAGAGAAATTGTGAATTGAAGATAATATCTATAATGGACACACAAGGAAACAAGGAAAAAATGGCCAACTAAACACTTCTGTTCCTGTTATGAGTTTGTCAGCCGTGTTAGGAGATCAAATGATGATCTAGTTAAATCAGACAAAAAGTAGTCCAAAAATTAGAAATGTTAATGAAGCCTCTTTGAACTATGGATTTAAATCTCATATCATTAAGACATTGACCCAAAGGGCCCTCTGTGCTTGAGTTTTATCCATGAAGTTGTCATGATCACCGTGACATCTAGAAATGAAGTATCCAGAGCGTGAAGGTCAGCTTTTTACAGTAATGTTTTACTCAGATGGTGCTCGAATTCACTTAACATAATTTCACTAGCTACTGTTTTTGCTTAAGAAGAGAAGTTAAAAAGCTACAAACTATTAAAAAAAACACTTTTTCTTCTGCTATAATAACAATTGTCTGAAATTATAACCAAAAAATACGTTGCTTTTTCAGCAAATATCTTTGGAAGATGCACAAAAAGCACCCCTACAGATAAAAAAGAAACAGCATTAGGGTATAATAGATTCGACAGTGTGTGAGGTTTCTGACAGTGTTGGATTAAAGTACAGATGTTTCGAAGGTGTCTCAGTGTATGATATTTGCCACATTCTCTTTCAATAATGAAATAGATGGAAAACTATTCTCTCTCGTTACCAAGGAAAAGATATTCTGGAAGGAATATGTTAATTAAATATATTAATAACTTCTTTAATAAGTGAAGTTACTTGAGGCAGAGGGAAATAACCACGAGAGTTTAATCACTTCAGTGTTCATAGGCAGCTACTGCAGCAAAGAATTCAAAGCCACCGTGTTTAAACTTCCAGGAAGATAGGTGTGGTGAATCTGGTGAAACAACACCTTTAATAGTAAAAAAATTTTTTAACAATCTATAGCAGGGCATGGGAAGTTGTTTCTGTAAAGAGGAAGATAGCGTTTTATACTTTGCAGGCCATGTGGTCTCTTGCACAACTAGTATTCAGTTCCACCACTGTGGGGTGAAAGAAGCTGTAGATAATATGTAAATGAAAGAGTATGACTGTGTTCCAATAAAACTTCATTTTTACAAACAGGGATGGCCTTGGATTTGAGGCCCCTACTTTATAATGAGTGGGAAATAGCCATAAACACAGATTCATTATTTATCTTATGTGAAAGCATTTACAAATGTTGAAGTTAAAGATACATCTCCAATTTATCCACCTGTTATGTGATGACATGTGGTTGTCAGTAAGGTGCAACCCAGCAGATAAAGAAAAATAAGTGCAGATAAATAGCTTGTCTCTTTAAGGTTAGAATGACATTTAACAGTGAGAAACAAACTGATTTTTAAAAGACACCCAAAGTGCACTTTTGAAAATGGCGCTTGGGGAATGTTGCTACTGTTATACTATTTAGCTGTAGAAATTATATGTTTGTCACCTGCATACTTAATAAACATGGAAAAAGAATTTTCTCATCTACACTAATAAAAGAAAAACATGCAAATTGGCTGCACATCTGCTACACTAGCCAAGTCCACCATCCAATCAGGGGCAAGTACCAAGATGGCAGCAGCCATGAAGCTGGAGGAAGCAGGAGGCTTGTGTTGGCCCTGGTAATGGAGGAAGCCAAGCTTCCCGCCCGCCCTTGCCAGCCTTGGCCTCTGCTCAAGGCTACAAAGTTTCAATTATAGAAGATAAATAAATCCCAGATACCTGCTTTTGGCTGGCCCTGGCCTCCTCAAGGAGGTGCTAAAAAAAAAAAAAAATTAAAAAAATAATAATAATAAAAATAAAAATAAAAAAGGAGGGGCTGGGAGCTTGGATTGCCGAGGGTTGGGGGTGGGTTGATCAGGCCAGGATAGGAAGGCAGTTGTGGGTAATCAGGCTGGAGGGGGGCTGGGCCATTAGGGGTAAGCAGACGAGCAGGGGGCCAGTTGGGGGTGAGCAGGCCATCAGTGGGGGTCAGTAGGAGATGATCAGCACAGTGGGGCAGGGGGGGGTAATTTGGAGTGAGCAGGCCAGTGGGGAGGGGAGGTGGGGGTAAGCAGGCCAGCAGGGAGGCATTTGGGGCAAGCAGGCCACTGGTGGGGGCATTTGGGGGAAAGCAGGCTAGCAGGCAGAGTGGTTAGGGACAATCAGGCAGGCAGGCAGTGAGTGGCTGGAGCCAACAGTCCTAGATTGTGAGAAGGATGTCTGACTGCCTGTTTAGGCCCTATCCCTGTAAACCGGCAGTAGATATCCTTCGAGGGGTCTCAGATTGGAGAGGGTGCAGTCTGGGTTGAGGAACACCTCACCCTCATGCACGAATTTTGTGCACCAGGCCACTAGTAGGTTTAATAATTTCCAAAAGAGTTTTAGTGGGTTTTGAACATATTTGTTAAAAAATATAAAATAGGCAGTCCCTTCCAATTTGTTTGCAGGAATAATTTTTTGGCATAAAGAATGGCAGAATTTTTTTAGCCAAACTGAAACAAAAGCCTCTGCATAAATGGTGACTAGGATTGAAAAATGAGTATTATGATTTAGTAAGTGCAATCCGTGAGAGACTTCTTTTGGTTTTATTTGGGACTTCCATGTGAAGTTCTTTTTCCAGCCGTGACAGCCATTACAATCTATTACATGTTGATATAAACTGAACTTAGATGCAGATCTTCAAACTGCTATGATGTAAAAATATTAAAGCAAAATTCTAAAAATAGCAAAGCATAATCAAACACACTGCTTATTGGTGTTTTTTTCTTTTAAATTATTGAAATGAAGATGATTAAAAGGTTTTAAAAATGCTTTTTAAAATGTTTATCTGGTATAAGTTTTAACATGTGAAGTAGCATGTGGTTATTATCGAAAGAAATACACATGTATTAGAGCCTGTGTGCTCAACCTTTTAAAAAAATGCTTAGTGAGATATCTACAAAGTCCAGATACCATTGTGTTGACTGGGGGGCAGTGTGGCATAGCAAAACACTCGTAGACTTTGGCATCACACGGATCAGCTGTGATTAATAATAGTAACTACCATGTAATAAGTTACCCACAGGTCTAGGAATTATATTAGATACGTTGCAGAAACCACCTCATTTTATCCAGTTCAAAGCCGTATGTGGGAGGGCTGACATGTTTGTAGCTCCTTTTCCCTCCACCCAGCACATTTCCGAAAATGCTTTGGGGGCAGGTGGGGTGTTGTTCTTATGTGAGTGTCTTGGCCCTCAGATTCTTTTCAACTCTAAACGTGTTTGTTGAAACCTAGGTCCTTAGGCTCTAAAAATTATTGAAGTGTATTTCTGACCAAAGGAAATTTATCCATAAAATCACCTTTTAACATGTCATTACAGCCAACTCTCAATCCAGTGGGGTTTATGAGCAGGTTCAGAAAAGCAAAATTATAGTGAACTCTCCATTGTGCGGACATGATTAACTGTGATTATGTTGTTGGCTGGATCTGGGAGGGCTTCATTTTTTTCCAGTGGGACTGGGCTTGTCAGAGTAAGTCCATTCTTCTAGGGGAGCTCAGAAAACAGCCGGTCCCCTCTCATCCTGCTTCTTGTTGGAGTAGAGGCTAATCATCTGGACTCTTTACCAGTTCCCTCATTCCTAACCCTGTAGGCTGGGGAGGCTGACCGCCATTGACCTACCCTGGACAACAGAGTATGGACTTAGCATCACCATTTACAGAGAAGTGAACAGAGGCTTTGAGAGACGGTAACATACTCACTGATGGAAGGCTGGCAGCAGAGTTGGAATTGGAGCCCATGTCTGGCTGTTTGCAAAGCCTCTGCGTCTTCTACTGCTTCCCTACCACTTAACTTGTGGGTTTGGGTCCTGCCACAACTGAGGTATTTTTGGATGGAGGCTCTTCCTTCTTGACTCGGAAAATATACCATGTTGGCAGATGTCAATTCTGCTTATTCCAAATGATACCCTGTGCTTCTCCTTTTTCTGTGACTTTGCTGAGAGCTATAAGGGACTTTGAAAATAATCCATTCCAATGCTCTCATTTTGCAATGAACAAAATTAATACCCGTGAAGGTAAAATAGCTTACCCAGGGTCCCCATGGTAATCAGGGAAGGCTGTAAACTTGCTCTGTTTAAACTCTTGAACTCCTCATTTTGGGAAACTAGATCCCAGAATATAAACGTGTGTGATTTAGCTTAAGTATTCAAATATCCACAATTGAGCAACAGAATTATAATTTTCTTTAAATATATAGGCCAAATCATGACTTTCTATCAAAGTTGTTTGACACTTTAAGTGTGCTTGGGTGGCCCTTATTGTCTCCTAACCCTGAGTTTGTTCTTATTCTTGTTTGCCTTGACTTGAAAAGATGAACCATGTGATTCTCAAGTGTTTGGAAGCTTTTCCTATGTTTTCAATAAAACAACATGTATATTGGAACTCTTCTATTTTAGGATTTTTTTTTTTCTGGTCACAGGCATCGAGTAATCATCACTAAACCCTTTCCTATTTCTATCTGAGATTGAATTTCTGAAAAAATTTGATTAGGTTTTTTTTTTTTTAATTTATTTTTTTTTTATCTTGCACCTGAGCCTGTAGAATTCCACAAGGCCTCTAACTTGCCCTTTCTTCTTATTATAAATAAGTGAATTTACCACATAGCAGCTACATTCAGAAGAATTATATTTTGTTTTCATTCATATGTTCAAACAATAAAAAAATACGTTGAGCACCTGCCATGTGCTGGGATGCTTTTCAAGGACAGGATGACCTGTGCTCATCCTGTCCTTGAAAAGCATTCATGACCTAGTAGAGGAGACATAGTCATAAAGATATGTGGTATTTGAAGTGACACGTGATGACTATTGTCATCAATGTGTGTGGTACTGGAAAGCTCCTATTTGCTGAGAAGGTGGAGAAGACACGGGAAGAGGTGACATTTGATATGGACATTAAAGGATGATGAGTTCATTAGGTGGGGAAGAAGGGGCAGGTATTCCAGAAGAAAGAGTGACACAAAGAAAGAGAGAGAGAGTCATGGATTGCTATTGGGTGGGAAAATCTTGGTGGCTAATAATGTAAATGTGAATGACTAGTATTTCAATATATTGATCCATGAAGACTGATTTCAAGCTTTTAAAATCCTTTTTAAAAATTAAATTTTAAAGCTAAGTTGTAATTATTGTTTGGCTTTGCTGGCTATCATTGTGCTTCACTGTGTTAGGTGATTTAAATATTTAATCCTCACAGCAATTCTATGATGTAGCCCCTGAAGAGGAAATTGAGCCTCAGGGAGCTTAAATGCTTTGCCAAGGTCACTAACTGAGCAAGATTTTTACTCTTCAAATATACTTGTACTCACTAAAATTTTTATTTTTAACTGAAATAATTGTCTCCACTTCCTTTAAGAATGATTTATTAGGTGAATTTTCAAGTATTATATAAAAGAATTTAAAAAGAGCTCATCTAATTCAAGGCCTTAAGAACTAGTCATCCGGAGAGGTTATGTGACATGCACATGACATGGTCAGTTAGATCCTTCCCTAGACGTTGCTCTGGTCTTTAACACTGGATGCCAATTATGAACCTGGGACATCTGAAAGCGAATAAGATCTAGTGCCTGCAGAAAGGCTCAATAACTTTCCCAAAGCTCATAAGGAATAGGGGCAGCATAAAACCCAGGCAGTTTGTTTTCAGAATGCATGCTCTTATCTTTGCTGTTGGGAATGGGATGGGTAGCCTCATTTTAATTCTGCCATTATTTGCACAGAGACGTACTAAAGAAGTTTCTTAAATATTTAGTGCCTCAGTATCCCTATTTGAAGCAACATTTGCCTTACACATCACCATTTATAAAATACATTAATAAGGTTGGCTTTTTAACATTTTTATCTTTATTGTTGAAAGTATTACAGATGCTCCCTTTTTGTACCCCTTTGACTCTCTCCATCCTCCCCAAGCCTACTACTCTATTGTTTGTGTCCATAGGTTATGCATACATGCACATAAGTTCTTTGGTTAATCTCTTCCCATCCCTTTTCTCCTTCCCTCTGAGATTTGTCAGTCTGTTCCATGCTTCCATGTCTCTGAATCTATTTTGTCAATTTATTTTGTTCATTATAGTTCACATATGAGTGAGATCATGTGATACTTGTCTTTCTCTGACTGGCTTATTTCACTTAGCATAATACTCTCCAGGTCGCTCCATGCTGTCTTAAAGATAAGGGATCCTTCTTCTTCTTCTTCTTTTTTTTTTTTTTTTTTTTTTTTTTTTTTTACAGCTGCGTAGTATTCCATTGTGTAAATGTACAATGGCCTTTTTATCCATTCATCTACTGAGGAGCACTTGGGCTGTTTCCAAATCTAACTATTGTAAATAGTGCTTCTATGAATAAAGTTGGCTTTGATGGGCCTTTACAACAACCTCAGGAGATAAAGGCAGGGCAGGTGTTATGCTTATTTTACTAAAGAGGAACCAGGCTTAGAGAAGCTAAAGGAATTGTTCACTTTTAGGAAGCTTAGTGCAAAGATGGGATTAGAACCCATTAAAAAAAAAAAAAAAAAAAAAAAAAGTAATCACTGTCCCTAAAATGCTTATCATATAGACTGAGGCAAAATCATGTTTACAAATGAAAAGCAACATGTGGTATGTTCTCTAAGAGGTTCAGGGCAGGATGATTCAAAGTTCAAAAGAGAAGTAAAGCATGTTCTCTTGGATTTCTATTAGGGAGTGATATAAATTGGGTTATAAGCATGGGAAATATATAGACAGCCTTCCAGGGGCAGCCTACCGGTAGTATTGTAAGCATTGGTTTTATTTTCAGCTTTTGACAGCTGCTCAATCATCACTGTATTTAAAGGCCCAGATTGTCCAGGCCAGTCTTGAACCAAAGGAAGGAGCTTGGTTTTATCCCTTTCAGTTCTGAACGTGTCCTTGATGTTCCCTGGGCTCCCACAGTATTCCTGAACCATGGCCCTGTAGCTTTGGTTTCTTCCATTCTGGTTATTTGGCCAACCCCCATTAGACTGCCTGCTCCCTAGTATAATACCTGTGGCCTTGCTGTTCCACGAACACATGCGTGAATGATGTTTTCTTTCCTCACCATTGGACACCATTCATTGTCCTCTCACTTGACCCTATGAAGTTCAGTGCTCAGGTAGCTCTGAGCTCTAGCTGACTTTCCAGTCCCGTCCTCTCCTCAGAATGCTTCAAGCACTTGATCTCATGTGCCTGAGAGCAACCCAGGGAGAAGGAACCCCAGAATGGCCAAAGTATTGGACACACTTTCTTTTTTATTTTATTTTAAATACATTTTTACTTTTCTTCTACAAATACAAGAAAAAGAATTGTTGGATGGTATAGCAGTTTTCCATGGTGGCTACATCTATTTGCATTCCCATTGACAGTGCATAAGAATTGAATTTTCTTTTCTCCAAATTCTCATGAATTTCTTATCTCTGTCTTTTTTATAATTGCTCTGTGAGGTGGTATCTCATAGGGGTTTTGATTTGCATTTCCCTGATAAGTAATGATGTTGAGCACCTTTTCATGTGGCTGTTGGCCATTTATATGTCTTCTTTGGAAAACTGTCTGTTCAGTTCCTTTGTTCATTTAAAAAAAAACCATTTGTTTATTTATTTATTTATTGTTGACACTATTGAGATGTCCCTCATTTCTCCCCTCCTTTGCTGCTCTCCACCCACTTGTTCCCTCCCCTCCTCCCCAGCCTTCACCATGTTATCTGGACACACTTTCTGAACTGTTAGTTTGGAAAGTAGAACCATGTCTTATTCTTCTTTGAATCCACTAAGCTCCTCTGTTTCCCCAAAAATAAGACAGTGTCTAGTATTAATTTTTGCTCCCAAAGATGCGCTAGGTCTTATTTTCAGGAGATGTCTTATTTTTCCATGAAGAAGAATACAGTACACATTTATTGTTAAATGAAAATAAAGGAAATTTATTATCTGTATACGGTACGGTACTACGGTAGTTGTCAACACAAACCAGACAAACTGTGAATCCTACAGTATCAAGAATTTACTCATTTATTCAATGACAATCATGTCATCATCTTCTGGAACATCATCATAACAATCCAATTCCTGAATTTCCTGGTGAATTTCTTGTGACTCCGTTTATTTCAGAATCAGTGGACCAAATCTCTCATGTTTAGCCTAGGGGGGCCTTATTTTCGGGGGGATGCCTTATATTTCACTCAGAAGGAAACTTGTAAGTAGGCCTTATTTTCGGAGGATGTCTTATTTTCGGGGAAACATGGTATCAACCCAGTGTGAGGAATGTAAATACTCATTATTCATGAATAAATGAAAGGAACAGTAGAACATAATGGAAGAAGAGTAGATTAAGAATGAAGAAGAAATATTTTATTTATTTTTATTATTTTAAAAAAATATATTTTATTGATTTTTACAGAGAGGAAGGGAGAGAGATAGAGAGCTAGAAACATTGATGAGAGAGAAACATCGACCAGCTGCCTCTTGCACACCCCTACTGGAGATGTGCCTGCAACAAATGTACATGCCCCTGACCTGAATCAAACCCGGGACCTTTCAGTCTGCAGACCGAAGCTCTACCACTGAGCCAAACCGGTTTCGGCTGAAGAAGAAATATTTTAGAAGTGTCCTCAAAAAGCAGAGACCTTTTTCACAATTAGGAATAATAGTTTCACTATCGAAAGGAGGGAAACTAATAAAGAGGAAAAATAAATAGGTTTTACTAATAGCCCTTGATAAGAGGTTTTATCTGTTAATTTATTTTGATACCTGACATTATAGGCTATAAAACTGAAACTCAAATATATTAAATGATTAGTTTTAGATTGTATAGTTTGCCAGTGGTAGAGCCAAGATTTTGACTAAGACTGTTAGGATGTACTAGTTTCTATTCCCATCAGCCAGAGTAGAAAACATCATAATTTATGGGTTTCAAATAGACTATTGAGAATGGTTTGGCCTTGGTAATGGAGAATAATTGCCCCTAAGATAAGCATTGCATTGGTCCTTCTCAACAAAGATTAGAAGCAAAGCCCAAAGGATAAAACTGTTTTCAAGTAATTTAATGACTCACCAGAACAAAGATCAAGGATATTTATAGGATTACAAAAATATCCATTGTTCAACAAAGTAAAATTCACAATTCCTGGCATCTATTCAAAATATACTAAATACGCAAAGAAGCAGGAAAATATTATTCATAATAAAGAGAAAAATCAACCCATAAAAAGTGAACCAGAAATGACATAGATAATAGACTTAGTAGACAAGGGAATTGAAAGTTAATTATAACTCTATTCATATGTTAAAGAAGCTATAGTAAAAATTCATGATATTAAGTAGAGATATTGAAGACATAAAAACATATCCAATTGGAACTTCTAGAGATGAAACTATAATAGCTGAGATGAAAAATATACTGCATGGAATTTACAACAAATCAAACATTACATAAAAATTGATTAGTGAACTTGAAAACATAGCAAAAGAAAATATCTAAAGTGAAATACTCAGAGAAAAGGCTGAAAAGCAAACAAACAAACCAAATGTCAATGAGCTATGGAACAACTTGATTTTTACTTGGGTTTACTTTTTTCGAGAAGTTTTAGGTTCATAGTAAAATTGAAAGGAACGAACAGAAACTGCTCATATACTTCTTGACTGCATATTCACACACTCCTCCATTACCAACAGTCTTCACCAGAGTGGTACGTGTGTTACAATTGAGGGGCTTATACTGATAATTTATAGTCACCCAAAGGGCATAGCTTACATTAGTTCTCTCTTGGTGTACATCCTTATGGGCATAGAGGTTATAATATTCCTGTGGAGTGACTAGTCTGGAGTTACTCAACTATTCCTTATGGGTCCTCTGCACGCACTCCTTGAAAAAAAAAAATTATCAAACTCTACATTTTTCTAATTTGAAAGCACCATATATTTCCTCTTGTGACCTTACTTGATACAGTTTGGCAATGGATTCTAGAACTTGTTTCCTCTCAGCCATCCTGGTGGTAGGCTAAGGTCCTAGGGAGATGGCTGGAGGAGTGGTTTGAAGCATTTATGACATTAGAAGCCCAAGGCAATTTTGTCCTGGGGCAACCTTGTCCAAATAGAATAAGAAAGAAAAGTCACCCTCGTTTGCCTACTGAGGAGCCGTGTCTTCAAGTAGGAAATCCTGTAGCAAAGAAAGAAGCAACTGGAAGCAGAAGCTTGGCCCTAGCCACGTGGCGTCAGATGTACCAGGTAAAGGATGTACAATGCTATACCTATTGCTGCTTATAAAATTTCCTCAAACCAGCGTAGATTAAAATAATTAGCTATTGCATTGCCTCTCATTGTTCTGGGCTCAGTAGGAGAGTTCTCAGTGGTGCTCTGTCATGTGGCCACAGTCAGCTGGTGGGCGGAGCTAAGCCATTTGAAGGCTTAAGTGAATTGGAAGGCTTAAGTGAGTTAAGAAAATGGCTTCTCATTCTCTGCCTGGCAAGTTGGTGCTGACTGTTGAGTAGAAATAAATTGGAGCACCTATCAAGGGTTTGATTTTCTTATACAGGGAGTGTCCTTACGGGTAGATTGGACTTCCTCACACTATGGCTGTCTCAGAGTAGTTGGAATTTTAATATGAAGGTTTGCTTCTTCCAGAATGTGTTTTCTAAGGGAGCCAGAGAGAAATGACATCATTTAAAAAAATATATATTTGATTGATTTTTTACAGAGAGGAAGAGAGAGGGATAGAGAGAAACATCTATGAGAGAGAATCATCGATCAGCTGCCTCTTGCACACCCCCTACTGGGGATGTGCCCGCAACCAAGGTACATGCCCTTGACCGGAATCGAACCCGGGACCTTTCAGTCCGCAGGCCGACGCTCTATCCACTGAGCCAAACCAGTTTCGGCAATCATTTTTAATTTTTTAAATTTTTATTTAGCTTTGGAAGTCATGCAGCATTACTTTGGCCACATGGATTGGTCAAAAGTTAGTTCCAGGCATGTTCAGATTTAAGGGAAGAGAGTGACTGTCCAGAGTGATTGATCCCTGGGCAGCCATCCTTGGGGACGAACTACCGTAAGCTGCAGGGGTATTATTCTGGCTCCCGTGGTAGCAGCCTCAAGGATTGGAGGCAACTCTTTGGAGTGCTGAGGTTTCTGTTGTTGACAAAACTGCATTTTCGAGTACAGAACTGGCTCTTCCATTCCTTTCATACATCTGCAGGCCCTTTGGAAAATCAGAAAAGAAACTAGACTGGGAATATTGCAAACTTGGGGCTTAAGTGTTCTTAAGGGCACAAACTTAGGGCACATGGGATCTGGGAGGCAAAAATGCCCCCTGTTTCAGATAAATGAGGAAATTGAAGCTCAGAGAGATTAGATAAGTGGTGGTGTCAAGATTCAAATCTTGGTGTGGCTGCTGCCAAAAAACTCTTTAACACTAAGCCAGGGGTATAGAACTCAAAGTGTCTGCTGGGGCCAGGCAGGTTCAATTAATGCACCAAAGCTAGAGTAAGACAACTGGCAAGAAGCAGCTTATACTGCAACCAAGGTGAACACTTGCCTAACCAAACTGCCTTTTAACATACTAGTAGCCAAAAACAAACTAACCAGCCAAACAAAACTCAGCCCAAGGGCAGTAGTGTAGATAGTGTAAATGATAACCCGTGGATAGTTGTGTGTGTTTGTGCCTTTTCTTTCTATGGATGGAGCTAGAATTTGCATATGGGTTTTCATCACCTGCCTGAAAAATGGCACATAAAGGTGCAAGCCCTTCCCTGCCATTCTGCCCCAAAATAGTGAATTTATGACTTTCTATACTAAATGCTATCACTATTTCCCCATATGTGTTATTTAATTTAATTTTTACACAGCGTTGTAAGGCAAGTATTATCTCCTCCATTTTACTGATAAGGAATTGGTTGCATCGAGATTACACAACATACGTAAGGTCACCCAGTGTTAGAGCCAGAATTCAGAGCCAGTTCTATATGATCTAAAGTTCCTGATTTTTTCTCTCTCCCAATCCTGTCTTCATTGCTCAACCACGCTTCTTTATTTGCAAAATAAGGATAATGGGACCTGCTGCCTTTTTTTTTTTTTTTTTTTAACCTGAAAAGGTGATTGTGAAAATGAAACAAAAATAGCTATTAACATGAGTATCTAAGATGCATCATTTGTAAAGTGCTAAACACAAGCATGCTATTGTGTCATTTAAGAAAAACATAGTGAGAATTTGTTATGGGTCAGGGCACTCATGCTAGAATACTGCAGGGAGCAGACCAGATTAAACACCCAGCTTTCATGGAGGTTACATCCTTCTGAAGATCCAGACAATAAATAAATATGTAAACTATATAACATTTTAGAAAGTGATAAATACCAAAGAGAAAAATCGAGCAAGAACGTCAGTTGGGAGGGATAATTATCAGGTACGCTCAAAATCAGGTGGTCAGGGAAGGCTTCTGAGCCAGGATGAGCTGCAAATCCTCATGGCCAGGGGTGGCAGCGTGCAGCCTCCTGGGCAAGTCTGTCTGTGGCCTGTCTTCACCAGGCACACCAACAAAGAATTGTTTTTAAAACATGTTTTAAAGGATTGTAGAATAACAAAGAAGAATATGTGACAGACCACATGAAACCCGAAAAGCTTAAAGTATTTATTATCTGGCCCTTTAAAGAAAAAAATTGTACACTTGACCCACTTTTTATCCCATTGCTGTGGCAACCAGCTTTGCACAGGTGTAAACTCCCAGCCTCTGGCCTCTGCACTGAGCATCCCTTGCTTTCTGCCACCCCTGCCTCCCAAGTCCCCATAGAAGTCTGCCTGTGCTCTCACACATGTGCAGCCTGGAGGGGTAAAGTCCTAACACTTTTGACAATGGGGAATGGAAGCTGATGGGTAAATATCCCCCTCGCCCCCATTCCTTTCCTGGGAAAATTTTCTCTTGTGTGTCACATTCTATATACCTCCTCAAAAGGTCCTGGTGGGATTAAGCTCTGATTGCTCAAAGTAGTGACCAACTCCACATGTTGGCTTTTCCTTTCTCTGTTTCTCTCCCTCTAGTTCCTCACTCTTGTTCCTTATCTCAGGCTATGATTTTGAAGAGGGGGGCCCAGACTAAGACATTTGGTACTCCAAACGCCCCTAGAAAGCTGACTCTCAGGCTGGGACGCTGGAACTGGACATCAGCTTACCTTCTGGTGAAATGAGGAACCACTGAAACATTTTGAGCATGGGAGTAACCTGACCTGACCTGAGCAATATTTTTAAAGGATCACTCTAGCTGTTGTATTGAAAATGAATGCTGGGAAAGATGTTGGCTCAGGCAGTGATGATAGTAGTGAAGGTGGTAAGGAATGATTGCATTAACGTCAGTCAACTAGATTTGCTGATGGATATAATGTCAGCCAACTAGATTTGCTGATGGATTGGATATGAATTAGTAGAGAGAGGCATCAGGATAACTATATGGTTGGCCCAAGCAACGGAAAAGATTGAGTTGCTATTAATTGAGGTAGGAAATACAATGGGACTAACAGGTTTAAAAAATCAGTGTGTCATGTCATTATTTTCCCCCCCATTTATTCATCCCTTCAATTTGTCAAGTAGTAAATGAGTAACTTACTCTATATCAGGCACTGTGCTTGGCTCTGGGAATTAACTAGTGAGTGAGAAAAATATAGTTGTCATTCTAGGCAGTCAAAGTCTAGAAAACTTGGTGTTTATAATTCAGTGCAATTCATGCTATTGTGATTATAGAAGAAGGGACCTAAGATTAGAATGAAGGAAGAGGAGCAGAATGAAGGGAGGAGAAAGAAAAGATTCTGTGATGTTAAACTTTTATTATATGCCTGGCTCCGTATGACCTGCTTTATCCCATTAAGTTTTATTTAGTTTTCTCTCTACCTCTGTGAAGTAGATACTGAAAGTAGTAATAGCGGTAGGGGTGCAGTTAATGGATTGAAGTGACATTGTCTCAAATTTTGTAAAAAGCATGTCTTGATTCTTTGATAGGAAGAGAATACCTAGGCTTGTGTTGAAAACCTTCTGTGAATCCCTGTAATATGGTAAGGTGCAGCCTTTGAAGACGTTTTCCCCCCTCCCTAAATGAAAACCTGAATCTTAGGATGTTGCCACTCTGACCAACTACTTCCTAGGAAATGAAAAGAATGAGTCCCAGATGGCTATTCCTCCTTCTGTATGGGAGCAGATCCTGCTCCTCTGCCCACTCTTACCCCAGAGAAAGAGGAGAGAGAGGGGAGTCACCAGTCACTGCCTACAATTCAGATTAGCGTTTGCTCCGCTTGAGAGAGGAGGGAGGGCGGTAAGTAGGCAGAAGATGGGTAATTTCTTCTTCCACCAAAGGTAGAATCACCTCCCTTTTATAGATGAGAGGTTTAGTAACTGACCCAAACTCAGCTAAGTAGCAGAGAGCCCATCCACGTCCATCCAAGGTCTGTCTGACTTCTTTGGCTCTGCAGCATCCGTGGCTGTGGCCTTTGGAAAGAGAACCCATGGCCTAATGGAGAAAAACGCTTAGAGGCTGCTTTTAAAGGCCCAGAGGGCACAGGAGTTCTCGAGAAGCAGAGAGTGTCAGGACCAGGGAAATTTATGGGCCATGTGGCTGGACATGCCCTGAAAATATTTGGCTTGCCAGATTTCAGCTCTTTCTCAGAAGAGCTTAAGTTAAGAAAACAAACTGAGATTGGCTAATTGTTACCCATATTTTTGACCCTGCTGAAATGTTCCCCATGTGATTCTCCAAGATTTCAACCTGCCACACTTCTGATTATTTCTTTTAATAAGTTTTAAAATAACATTGTTTTCTGGTTATACAATAAAAGCAATGCCTGCTCATTGTACCAAATCATAAAATATCAAAATTTATAACAAAATTAAAATGATCCTTCATCTCATAACTCAGAAATAGTACAGTGAATTTCTTGGTACACATCTCTCCAGATTTTTATAGCATATCTGTGTTTGCAAATGTGATATGATCTCTTCCCTCCCCTTTCCTAGTGTATTCCAAGTTTTGGGTCTCAGGACAGTCTCAGGCAGTACAACTCCAGGAAGAGAATGAACCAGATCCACCATGACAGAAAGCCCCTTTTCCCTTTCTGTCCTTCACCGTAGAGACTGGGGCAGCCTCCTGAGGCAGCCTGATAGTCTAGAATGAAGGCTCTGAGTCTGTGGAGAAGTTAGAAAACAATTAAATAGAGAAGAGGTTCTAATTCTAGAACCTCCAGGCCTGTGGATACTGCATAGAAATATAGGATGTAGAACCCACACTAAAGTTTTGATCATTCTTCTGGCCTCCATATGTGCTCTCAATGCACTAAAGCAGAAGTCAGCAAGACTTTTTCTGTAAAATGCTGGATAGTAAATATTTTGGGCTTTTTGGACAATATTGTCTCCATTGCAACTATTCAATTCTGCTATTGTAGAACAGAATCAGTCATAGCTAATATGTAAATGATGGTCAAGACTATGTTCTGATAAAGCTTTATTGATAAAAACATATGGGAGGCTGGATTTGGCTGAAGGGCCATAGCTAAAGGAAGGACATTTGGGAAACTGTAGCACCTTCTTTATTACTAAAGGCAAAACATTAGACACATGCAAACACACACACACACACACACACACACACACACACACACACACCCTCATATACTTGAGAGGAGTATATGGCTGCTCCCCTAAACATAACTGATTGACTCAGGGGCGCTGCTTAAGGATCTAAGATGGCTGTACTACTATTAACACCGATTGACTGGTCTTAAGGAGACCTGGCAAGACTCACTGCTCCCTTAAATATAGCTGATTGAGTCAGGAACCACTGCATTGGAAAAGTCTATCCAAACCATGTATGGGCTGCCCAGTAGAGATGCTCCCTATGGAACTGACCCAAAATTAATCAATAAATTTCATTTGGAAAAGTATAATTGCAGGGAAAACTAAATGAGAGCAGGTCACACTGTGATCCACAGAGACAGGGAAGCTCCCAGGTAACTCCATTACAACAAATAATCTGAGGTTTTCTTTTCTTTTTACCCCCATGAACTCAGAAGGCAGAACCAGTAAATCCATCAGTGGGTGATTCATATTTATAAACATTCCCTTTGCTGGACATTTAAGTTATTCCCAATGTTTTGCTATTATAGAACAATGCTTCAATGAACATCTTTGTACATAATCCTTTTCTACGTATCTGATCACTTCTTCAGGGCAGCTGGGCTATTTGACTCTTCTTTCCCAAGAAGCTTAAGGATCCAAGATGGCTGTACTGCTATTAACACCAATTGACTGGTCTTGAGGAGACCTGGCAAGACTCACTGAGACACGAAACCTCTAGTCCTACAGTTTCTTCTCAGGGCAGGGCTTAAGATTGAAGGTGGAGGCCAGAAAATTAAGCAGGACAGTAGGACAAGATTGATCAGGAAGGAAGGCCATGAATATAAGCCCAGGCTGTTGAACTGAGTTAGTTCATTATGGATATATCTCAGTAGCATTGCTTCTAGGCCTAGGCTTTAAGTGAGCCCCAGGTAGCAGGTCTCTATACTCTCCAAATTCTCTGGGGAACTTCTCAGCTCTGCTCAGATTCATCAGGTCAAATTCATTGACAGCTTTTAGTCTTCCCTGTACTCCTTGAGACTAGAAGAAGAAAGAATATCATTGAGGAGCTCTCCATATACCTTGGGATCAAAACTTGAATCCAAAGACAGTCACAGTAGAATTTCAAGGTCCCCAAAGCGAAAGATGAAATTTAAAAAAAAAAATCACTTAAAAAAAACCCTCCATTATAATGGGCACGCTACCTATCTTATGGTGTTGCAACAAAGATTAAGAGACATACACTTAGAATACTGCCTGGCAGGCAGTGGGAGTTAAATAAACATTCATTCTCTTTCTTCCTATTCCTATTCCCAAACTATCTTTTTTTGTTGTTGTTGTTGTTCAGATCTTGTAAGGAAACTGTATTACATATGACCACTTCATTTTTTAGCAATGCCCCACTGAGAGGTCAACAAGTACAGAATCGCACAAGCCATTGACAAGTTCCTAGGACATGCATCTCAATGAGGCAGAACCTCTCTGTAGGGCTTGCCCTCAATCTCTGAATTGAGTTCTTTTGGTTGTAACACACAGAGACTCAGTCAGGCTAGTGTAAGTAAGGTCTGCAGGACAACAAGGAGACAATCTAATGGAAATGCAGGAACAGCAGCTAAAGAGGGCCACACGGCATGGCATTGGAGGTGGCGATGGACAGCACCTCTAAGGATCATGGCAGCAGACTTTGAGGATCTTTTCAAAAGTGCTGCCCATGAAACGCCATACAGATTGTCCCTTAGGTTTCCTTCTCTGTGTCTTCCCCCTTTTCTTCTTGCAAAAAACTGACTTCCGCTTTGTATACTCTGTCTTTTCTCAACCTCATGGTTTTTGCTGACTTCTAACTTGGCTCACTTATGGCTAATTGTAGCCTCTCCTGTTTCCTTCAAACTTGTGACCTTTAAGTTTCTTAAGTATACTGCCTGATTCTATCTTTATTTCCCAGTTTAAATTCTTAAGAGTAGAATTGGGTTTCCCCTATCTGGGAAGATCCCTCTCCTGGGCCACATAATAAACCTATGTCTGCCTCGGGGTCAGGTACTCATGCTGTTTTGGCAGGAGGAAGGAGTTGAGGGTTTGAAAGAAGCCCTAGGTTTGCATTTTGGAATTCAGAGCATGGCTGACTCACGCTGGGGACCCCAGAAAAATAGTTTCTTGTGGAAGTGGCTGTAGAAGTGGCTGGATGTGGCACTGTCTAAGAAAAACTCATTGCACTGTGAGTGTTTAGAGGCAGCCTTGCACAAATCCTGTAGTTTGCATATAAGGAACTGAAACTCAGAGAGGTACAGTGACTTGCCCAGAGTCACCTAGTAAATGGTGGAGCAGAAATTAGAATTTGACTCAGTGTTTTTTCTAATATATTAGCTATAAATATTAAAAATGTGTGTGTGTGTGTGTGTGTGTGTGTGTGTGTGTGTGTTTGATGGGCTCTTATGTGTGAGGCATTAGAACAAACCAAACCAAAATCCTTGCCCTTGTGAGCATACATTCCAGAGGGATAAGAAAGACAGTCAATCCAATCATAAAAGTAAGTAAATTATCTAGTATAATATGTTAGAAGGTGACAAGTGTTATTGGGGAGTGGGGAGAGTAAGGGGGCTAGGAGTGCTGAGGGGAGGGCTATAATTTAAAATATAGAGGTCAGTATGGGCCTCATTGTGATGGCGGGAGAGTGCTCACCTCACCACCCTGTGCGTTTCCTGAGAGTAGGGAAGGATTGTGCACATTCCTCCTTCTCCCCCTGGCGAATGCCTTGACTGTGGTGAGTGTGGAATAACTGTTTAATGAGCTAAACACTTCACTTGCAGGAATGTTCTGAAGGTTAAGGAGAGCAAAAGAAGGTTCTAAGTTTATCTTCTCTTTTTTGTAATTCAAGGACTTAAAAAAATATATTTTTTTATTTATTTCAGAGGGGAAAGGAAAGGGAGAGAGAAACATCAGTGATGAGAATTGTTGATTGGCTGCCTCCTGCATGTTCCACATTGGGGTTCAAGCCTGCAACCCAGGCATGTGCCCTGCCCGGGAATCAAACCATAACCTCTTGGTTCACAGGTCAACACTCAACCACTGAGCCCACCAGCCTGGCTTATCTTCTTTTTTCCATGTCTTCCTGCATACTCCTCCCAGCAGCACACTTGCTGAAGACCCCTCCTCCATCCTCCATATCATATGAGTCATTGCAGAAATGTGCCCTTTTAGTACTCTTGGGATTATTAGCCTCACGAAATGCCTTGTAAGCACTCTTAATACAAAGTTATGGAAAGAGATTTAATTAACAGAGGAAACACAACAGAAGCATTAAACACAGCAGGACTCAAAGCTCATAATACCCATCCCCTTGGAAGCCTTGGAAGAGTGGGGAGGTTCTGTCAGTAGTGTGCTCCTAACTGTCTAACAGCCAGCTCTCTGGGTAAGGAAGGGATCATGATTTGTGGGTTTGCCCATTTCTATGGTGTAAATATTCTACGGCTGATTTCAAGTTAAAATATCACTGAACATGGACTTGGGAAGAGAGATGCTCAGAAGCACACCAAGATATAGTATTTCCTTTACACGGTCACTATTGATGTTAATAAAATGTAAAATAGAGTAAAATAACCATGTTTAACAACCAGTTTGCAAAAGTTCTGAAATGTGACAGTCAGCTCTTGTGAGCAGATACATGGCAGCCCCAGCATGCCACTGCTTCCAGATCCTTCTGAGCACATGCCTGCTGACAAGGACCAGCTCATGCATGAATACTTGAGTATCAAATTTACAGACAGCTTCATTGCTTCCTTGTTCACATCTCCCCCGGGTCCCGTGTTGTACCTTCTGCCACTCAGCTTCTCTACTTTTGGTGGTAAGTGGGGCTTTGTAAAGTCTTAGGAAAGTGCCACCTGCAGCAGGCACATGCTTTTGTTCTTCAGTGGAGCACGAAGTCTCACATCCCCATATTCTCCACCCCACGGAGGTCATGCTCCCTTTACAGTGTGCCACCTTGGTGCTCGGGGCTCTCAGACTTCAGTTGTTCTGTGAGCATGTGTTAACTGTCTTCCTGCTGTGCTTTTGGGTGCCAGGCCCTGGCTCTGACACCCATTCTCTTCTTCGGTCCTTAGAACAAACGAGTACTAAGTTGGGTCTCAGTATTTCAGTATTACGGCTGAGGAAACTGTGGCTTAGGGAGGGGAAGTGAGTTTCCCATGGTTCAGAAGTCACGTCTGTAGCGAGCCATTGTCATTTGAGGTGTAACATGGAGGCAAATGCGTGGTTGTGGTTTCGCTCAATTGAGAGAGGACTCGGAGCTCTTTTCTGGTGGGCTCTGCTGCAGTATCTAGCAGAGGAACATTTGGGTAAAAGGGCAGAGCTGGAGTTGGGGTCAGGTCTGCTTTCTGGGAATGTCCACGGCCCCATCTCATCCCCTAGCCTATGTCTGCACTTGCTGGGCCCTGGCCCTGGCTCCTGAAAGGAGAGAGCCACCAGGAGGCGAGCTCCACCCTTCCCAGTGCAGGTGCTGATGGCAGCTGTGTGCTGTGAAGCCGGGTCCCTTCCCACTGAACAGCAGATGTGTCCTCTGGTAGCCTTTTGTTTTATTTATTTATTTATTTATTTATTTGGCTGTAGAAGATGGGGTCAGGAAACGAGTTACAGAGGCAAAGAAGGGGCCTTGGAGTTTAGGAGAGAGAGGTAAAGGTAACACTCCTGGGGGGAAGCAGGGGAGGACAGGAAAGGCACAGATATGTTCCAGAGAGTGAGAGCCCCGAAGAGAAGCCAGTTTTAGCTACAGAGAGGTGTTGAAGATTATGGAATATGGAGATCTGGTTCTCCCAGAAGACCTGGATTCAAGTCCTACATAGTGCTTCTGTTTATTGACTTTGTAGCTGCGGGCAAGTCATTATACTTCTCAGCAGTCTCGTCTCTGTAAAATGGGGTGGAGGGTGAATTACGGTAATGGCTGCCATTTATTGAGGCTCTCTATATGTTAGTGTACTCAACATTATCCAGAAGGCATTTCCTATAAATGACTCAGCCCAGTGCCAGAAACATGCTCCATATGCAACGAATGCCAGCTGCTATTCTTTAATGAATCCTCACAACAATCCTATATTGAATAACAACAAAAATAATAATGGTTGCTAGCATTTCCTGAGCACTATCTATGCTGTCAGCCATTGTTTTGACTTACTTGACTTACTAATTTTCTCAACTATCCCATGAGGTTGGTTCTGTTTTTAATCCCATTTGGCAAATGAGAACAATTGAAGCACCATTAAGTAAAGTTCATTGCCAAGGACCTATAGCTAGAAAGTGTCCTAGGTGCTTTTAGTCTCTCCACGAAGATGGTAGCTGAGGCACGAAGAGGCTGCGTGCCATGCCCAGGGTAGGCGTTGGCAGAAGCCTCCTCAGGGTTGCTGGGGAGGTAAAATGACGTAATGGAGTGGGAACAGCTCTGTGAAGTGTTGTTTTGTCTGCTTCAGCCAGGGGTGAGTAAGCTTCATGTGTCTGTTTGCTCTAGTCCAGACCCACCAGCTGGCCTCGGAGTTTTAGGAAGCCCAGCTTGGACTTAGCGTGTGGCCTACGTGTGTGTTAGAAGGCAGTTGGGTATATAGGCCCTGCCCTTAACCATCCCTTGGAGACGGCCCAGGAGCCATCTGACTTCAGAGCTGCCACCCAGCTGCAGGCCTCCGGAGGAAGCCAGCTGGCAGCTGGCCACTATCACATGCAGCTGGGTTACTAGCGGTCACCCTGCGCGCTTCCTCCAGCCGCACTCGCTGTCTCCAGGGGCTGAGCCTTCATCGCAAGCAGCCAGGCAGGGGGAGGGCATGAGGCTCCTAGTGGAGCAGAGATAAGCGGGGCCACAAGGAGACTCGTTGCTCTGTTTCCCCCTAGTGCTCCCTGTTGGCCCCTCTGCCACCTGGGAGTGTTCCCTCCTCCCTGGTTCCCACTTCCCAGGATGCAGTGGGGAGGATTGTTGGGTCTTGGTGGAGGGGTTCCAGAACCCCCAAACTGAGATGCTCCTTGGGAGCAAGTCACTGTCACTTGCCTCTAGGACTGTTTCCTCATGACACCGAGAGTGCCTGTGGGTAGCAGCTCAGGGTCACCCCTTCTCTGAGCCAGCACAGGGCCAGGGATGGTGTTCTGTGCAGTCGTATTCCCTGAGGGAAGGCCACTTCCAGTTATTTGGCTGGAACTTGGTGTTATGGGTGTGTATGGGTTTGGGGTTCGAGGGGGAGTTTTAGGGGAAAGGGAATCAGAATCAACTCAGTCTGGAAAAGGGCAAGTGTGCCAGGGCTGGTTCTCCAATCAGCAAACATGTGCGCTGCTGGTGTGGCAGGAAGTGCTTGGGCTTCGTGCAGGGATGGCTGTGATGTTCCTGCTCCCATGAGTACTGTCTGCAAGACTCTTGCTCGGAACCTCTTCATCCCCACAGGGAGGCAGCATGCCTCAGTGTGCCAGCTGTCCTGGGGGAAGGGTCAGAGTCTTCCCATCTGTCCTGTGGTGTCTTTCACCAAACCAGGGAGCAGGGAAGCAGGGGAATGAGAGACTGGTGCAGCATCTGGCTGGGATGGGCATCTGTTTCCCTTTAGCCCTCTGTGCCTGGAAACCTCAAGGGCAGCAGGGGAGCTCCTGCCCGGAGAGTAGGGATGGGCGAGGCCAGCTTCCTAAAACAGACAGGCTGGGCTGTTCTCTCCTAAAGGCCGTATAAGCCCCTGCAGAGAGCATCAGGAGGGGAGACAGAGACTGGGACTCTGCCTAAGGTATCCCTTGGACTGCACCCCGGGGTGGAGACAAGTGTCACTGTTCGGCCTCTGATGGAGGTCTCACTGGTGTGCTCCCTTGTTCCCTCAACTTTGTGCCACCAATCTTCACTTGTCCTCCTCCCTCAACTTCCTTTTTATTCTATTTTTTTAAACCTCCTTTTTAAGATGTCCCCTATGTGATGCCCACACTCTCCTCCTTCCAGTCTCTATTCTTCTCACGACAGAGTCCCAGTCCTTGTCCCTTGTGTCTTGGGGACTCTGTACCGCAGCCGCACCTGTGTGTGAACACAGGTTTTTCTCTGCCTGGCTCCTGCTAATGCTAAAGAGAGTCGCATGGGTGGGGCATGGGCTATGCTTGGGGGGGGGGGGGGGGGGGGAGAGGTGCGGGGGTAAGGGGGAGAGAGATATAAGGACTGGATTTGTTTGGAACCCACGTTCCTCCTGACTAATCTTAAGGCCAATGTCCATACAGGAAATATTTTCTGATGAAGATCTTTCAGTCTGGCACACCATGAAATTCCTTCAATTAAAGCGATTTCCCCTAAATGTTGTGAAATATTAACCTTGACATTATCATGCTAATGGCACATCCTCCTCCCCTCTGGGGCTACTTTCCCTACAAAGGGACTCTGAGTCAGTGAAGACTGAATAAAACTTCCACAAAACCACCTCCCTGACCCCCAGGTCTTCCCTGAGAGGAGTGGAGGCGGGTGGAGAACCTCAGTTCATACAGCTATAAATTTTAGTTCCCTTCACTCCCCTGAGAGGATGTTATGCTTACAGAGTCACTTCACGTGCATCATGTGAAATCGTTAAAACACGTGTTTGACATAAGCAATGTCCCACCACGGAGTGGCAGACAGAGAATTTAAGACTCAGAGAGGGTAACCGAATTGCCCGGAGGTCGCAGCCAATGGACAGCTCAGAGCTCCTCACAGTGCCCTCTTCCCTCTGCTCAGCTGCTGCAGCCTTCCCCTTTTGTGGGAGGCCACAAACCACTAGCCAGCAGCCAGCAGAGGAAATGCCTCAAAGGTGCCCAACTGTAGCTGGCACGCAGCTCCTGCAGCTGACAGAGCAAATGTCTGGTGGCTTGGAGCTTTCCAGCTCACCGTGCAGCCTAGCAGGACTAGAGGGAATTGATCCATCAGCTGCCCCCAGACTTGTTTGTGCTTCTCTCAGTGCGCACCAGAGGATGGCTGCACCCTTCCCCAGCTGCCCACCTGGATCCTGATCCTTGTGTCCTCTTGACCCACTGCCCAGTCAGGCACAGGTTGTGCCCAATCCACCTCTCACGTAGCACTCTAATTGTCCCTTCTTCTCCATCTCTGGCACTATGTGTCCCTACTCCCATCCTGGACTTGGGAACTCTGCCTCCAGGGTCTCTCCCCTCTATCCATAGATTTTTAAATTTTTATTTTAGAAAGGGGGAAGGAGCGAGAAACAGATTTGTTGTTCCGCTTATTTATGCATTCATTGGTTGCTTCTTGTATGTGTCCTGATAGGAGATGGAACCACAACCTTGGTATATGGGTAGGATGCTGTAACCCACTGAGCTACCTGGCCAGAACCTACAAAAATTACTTTTATCTTTAAATATAACATACATCAAAAAAGGGTACACACATAAGTGTACAATTCAAAGAACTTTCACGAAGTGAATGTACTCCTATAAGTATAACCAAATTGAAACTAAAATGTTATCAAAACCTGCAAGAAAAAAAAAATGTTCAAATCTATTTGTGGTATCCTTCAAAATCCTTCGCTGGCTCCACATTGCTTTATGAATGCGATTACAACCCTTTAGCTGAGGTATTCAACATCTTGGGTTGGCCCTGCTTGGGTTGGCTCTCTAGGCTCACCTCCCCACATGCATGTACTGCTCTGCAAGTGTTAAGTCTGCCAACCTCCATGGGATGTGCCCTCTTCCTTCACCACTTCCTTTGCTCCTTCAGTTGTCACCTCCACTGCAAAGTCATTCTCTCAGCGTCTCCTCCAAGCCTGGCTCTGGTGCCCCTCCTCAGGATGCCTCCGTGTCTGTCCCCACAGTGGAACGGATGTTGTGATCACCTGTTGTCAGGAAGTCAAAAGACATAGCTAGTAACTGGTACCATGAGTTTGCTTCTGGGTGACACTTTTCTAGAAATGCCTTCAGAATCTCTCTGGGTGGAATGTGAAGTCCAGAGAGCAGGAACCAAAAACAGTAAAAGATGCTGGCCACACAGCTCTGCTTGAAACAAGAAGAATATGTTCTTTTGCTCCTAAAAGCAAAGAGGCAGGAGGGATGAAGTGGTGAGGGACAGAGAAAGTAGGGGATGGGCTGCGGGGAGGGAGAGGCTGGGAAAAGCTGGGAAGTTGCTATAAAGGACTCGTGGGTGACAGGTCAATAGAAAGACCCCTACAATGGGGTGCCCCAAAGTCATTTTAAGTAGAGAGGCCACATGTTTAATGTCAATTGTTTTTTTTTGTTTGTTTGTTTTTTTTTTAGTGAGGAAACCACTTCAGCTTCCTTTCCCCTAAACCCCTCGTCTTCAGTGAAGATGCTTAAAAGCCACAATTGTTTTAGGAGTGGGTTTGTGTGTGTGTGCACCTGTGGAGTGGGCAGCACTGTGGAAAGGACTTTGCTAAACACTTAGGCCAAGTTTACACGGAGGCTTAAATAAGACCCAGGAGCCCTCAGGGGAGCTATGGAACCTCAGGAAGGCCTTTGAACTGCCCCAGGGCATTGAGTTGGGATTTTGAAACCAACTCAATTGGTATATGACTTGTACTAGAAATCAGAGCATATCTTCAAGGGGAGCTGTGGAAGGAGAATAAAATACACTTTTGTGCCTCAGCAATTTAACTGCTAGGATAGTAGGGTTGGAGGGAGGATAGGGAGCTGGACACTTTCCAGACATTCGTAGCTCCCTCCCTGATATCATTCAGGTCTCTGCTCATAGGTGCCCTGCTCAGAGAGGTCCTCCCTGACCAGCAGAATTACTAAAACAACTGGTTTTAGAGCCACCACATCCTGAGAATTCTAGTCCTGAATCTGAGTGAATGCAAAATTCAATGTATTTGGAGATAGTCTTGATCTTGACTGCCAGGCCTTTATTCATTCACTCACTCAACAAATATTTATCCAACACCTACTATACAGTATATCAGACACTCTCCTAAGCATTGGGATACCTCTGTGAACAAAACAGGCAGAAATCACTGCTCCTGTGAGTACTGAGCATGAAGGCAAACACAGTCTTCATTCTAACCATCCTCACCCTGCACTCCAGCAGTTTTTTCTCCCAAAACTCAAAGCGCTTTACAGGGCTTCTCTCGCAGGTTGCTTTTTGGCAATGGGCACATATTCAGCTGCTGACACAGTACGTATTAAAAGTATCGGTCAGCGCAACCATTCTCTAAAATGTTGTTTCTGTATTTTGTGCTCGCATGAAGAATTAGTTTGAGAACTGACATTACAGAAGCTTCTGTCTTAAAACTATAATATTCTGAACATTATTTTATCTTTCAATTTTATTTATCCATTCATCTGTCAATCATCAATCTCCAATGGGTCTGGTCATGAAGGCCTTCCCGTATTGTCCTGCGAGGAGGGATGTGCTCAGACGTGCTTTACAAACACTTTTGGAGCAGTGTGAGGAATCAGACTAGAGGTGGGGAGACCAGTTAGGTGGCTGTTTCAGCAGTCCAGGTGAGAACTGATAAGGGCCTAAACCAGGGCAGAAGGGATGGAGAGAAAGATCAGACAATAGAGAGAGTTCAAGAGTAAAACTGGCAAGACTTAATGTGGGAGGTAAGAGGTGGAAGTGAATTTTCTTGTTTGGGTAACTGGGTAAAGGGTAGAGCTCCCAAATTACATCCCCCACCCCCTTACTTCTTCCTGACAACATCACCATGACAGCTAAACTAATTTTATTCTTTAAAGTCTACATATCCTTAATTTCTGAACTTACTGGATTGGAGAATTCTTCACCTTTTAGGCCCATGCCCACCCAAGGAGAAGGCCAGAAACTTGTCTTCCCAGTCTCCTTTGCAGCCAGGATCCAGACACAGTAATCCAACTTCACAAATCAGCAGTACTGGAATTTTTTTGGAGGCTGGTGCCACAAAATCCACTTTGGTGACGGTGGTCCCAGTGGATGCGGTTTCTGTAGGGATCAGAGGCAGAGGTGTTGGCAGAGACCTCCGGGGCCTGCCTGTGTTGCTGTGGTGTCTCTGCCCAGTCGTGCAGCAGTTATGTCTCTCTGGGGCATGATTTGTGGGTCCTTTCCAGAGATACACCCTTTAACCCTTCCAGGCCTTCTGTGAGTTTCCTAATAGCTTTTACCAAACCTCTTTTCTGCTTAAATTAGTTCAAATAGTTTTGTTTGAAGCTAAAATCCCTGACTGATGTACCACTTCTGCCTGCAAAGTCAAGGTTACAAATGACAGCACAGTCAGTATTACAAATATATAGTAAGCCTTATTGTGTGTCAGGCCCTCTCCTAAGTGCTTTACCTGTACACAGATACTTCATTTATTTCTTGTATAAATTATCCCAGTTTTACCAGTGAGGAAAGGGAAGCTGAAATATCCCGAGGTAACATTGGGTTTGAGCAGCTGTTTGAACCCTGGCAGTCTAACTCCAAAACCAACACTTAATAACTACCTTACGCTAACTTAGTGCTAGAGAAGCTCATTGTTTGCACAGCCTTATAGTCCATCCAGTCCAAATTGTATCCATACTCTATGGTCTCTATTGCACCCGCCATGAGTGGAAAATGATTAGTTCTCACTAGGAAAAGTGGGATTAACTTCCAAATGGGAATTTTAAATATTGAATGGAGCAAGAAGTGACATCCTTGAAATCACTTCAGTACCTGGTGGCAGTGTCAGGAGCCAAGTATCATGCTTTTCTGGTTGATTGGTTTGGGCTGCAAACAACAGAAACCCCAATTAGCCGTGTCTTAAATCTTACAGGTATTTGTTGTTGTTTATCAACAAGACAGGAGGCAGGCATTTCCAAGTCTGGTTAAGGAGCTCCACGCTATCATAGTATTTTTCTGTTCTGCATCCACAGTGTGTAGGATTTGGGGCTTCATGTTGACACAAAGGCTGCCATAGAGTGCTGCAGGCATCCTGTCCTCTCAAGACGGCTTTCCACGTGGGAAGTTGGGTGTGATAGCAAATATGGACCTCCTTTGCATAAAACCACTCACTTTTGAAAATAATTTATTTTTTTCATTGAGGTAACAATGGCAATCATATAAAGTTTTAGGTGTACAACACTATAATTCAATATGTGTATACATGACAGTGTGCTCACCACCAAAAGTCTAGTGTCCATTCTTCACTGGCCATAGCCATGTTATGGGTTCTCTCCTGAACCAGTCACCAACTAGGAATGAGATTACCATGACTAGCTTAGATGATTCAGTCTCACCTTCCCTGAGCAATTTGCTACCTACTTAACACATGAACCAAATCTGGGTTATGTGTCAAGGAAGGAGGTGTGTGAAAGTGGTTCTTGGGTAGGCGGTGGACAGGGTCTGCCTCAGTGGACTGTCCATCAGGTCTGGACTACTGGTCTGAGCTTATTTATTTATTCACGGAATGATTTTTAAATTAGTGTTGAGTGCTATGTGTCCTTTGAACCTACTGTGTGTCTTTTACTTCTCTCTGGGGTTTGGTTTCCTCATCTCTAAAATGAAATGGCCGAGGTAGATAATTTTGAGGTCTTTCTTATATTTTACTCATTTTTCTTTTTTTTTTCTTTTATAAAACACCTTTACAGAGCTATAATTATTTCTGTCAGATACTTATAGGAGATGCAACTGCCAAAAGGCAGTTGATTCCCTTTTATCACCTAAAGCCATGCTTTTCCAGGTGGGACTCCCACATTTCTGGTATATGAGTGGTGAGTAAATGGATATGGATAAGGATAAGCATGGTGTGTGCTCTAGGATTTTAACTAAAGATTTGGGAGAAAAACCTTTGAAAAATTTTTTATTATACCCAACAAATATGGGCATATTACTCAATACGGTGCAAATTCTCAGGCTTGGACAGTGGCCATGACCTTTAGGGGAATATGTTCTTTTCTGTGGCTGAGGGTCTTTAGATAGAAAACTATGTGTATATCAATGACTGATATTTCCTGAATTTAAAAATGACTTAATTATTTGCATAGCACTTGTGTCTGCTATCCAGATTAGGATTCTTACCCTCAGCACTGATATTTTGAGCCAGATAATCCCTTGTTGTGGGGGGCTATTGTGCATTGTAGGGCAGTTAGAAGCATCTCTGACCTTTACCCACCAGATGCCAGTAACAGTTTCCTAGGTATGACCCCCAAAAATGTCTTCAGATGTTGTAAAAATGTCTCCTGGGGAGCAAAATCACCCCAGCTGAGAATTAGTGATGTAGATGGATTAATATTTGAATTCCTAGTCTGACCCTAATTTGTGTACACTTCAGCTTCCTTACCGGCCAAATAGGGCTAGCTTATAACATTACTGTCTACATTAAATGAAGTCACAGGGGTTAAAAGTCTCTAGCACAATGCCAAGTCTATAATAGGTCTTTCATGAATTTATAATTCTCTTCTACTTTTTCCTTAAATTTTCTGGCGCTGTAAAACTTTCCAATTGGAAGTGACCTTAGACGTCACCAGAATTCTTCATTTTGTCAATTAAGAGACTGAGGCTCAGAGAGATAATCCATCTTTTCAACCCTAAACCTATCTTTATATTCAAGTAATACAAAAGAGACATATTGAAGTGGAGCTGCACAGAAGTGGGTGAGTTCAAAGGCTCTTTCCTGTCAAGGTTGATTTGCCAGATGCTTGCTCCTGTAGATTCCCTCGTGATATATCACCCCCGAGAGGATTCCTGAAGCATAAATCCCATGCGACTCAGACGGAATTCAAATGTTTGCTTTTAGGGCCCATCAGTTATCTCCTTGGAAGCACTTGCTCTGTGCACCTTGGATGTTGGGGAATGTTCAACATTGGAACAAAATGTATGGAATATCCTCAGAGCCAGCCAAAGTTTTGAAAGAAAATTTTTACACTCACAAAGAACACATAATAGCTGTTCAAGAACCAGAGAGACTAATGGATAATTCTAATTTTGCTGTTTCTTCTCTGTCAAGGGCAAGGCTCTTTCTACTAAAAAGACTGAGCTAACTGATTAGAGGGACTAAAGCCCTAGAGAGGGGTGAAATGGGGGAGGAGCTGTCCTAAAAGGATCCATGTCTCCTGGCCTAAACAAATCATGGTCCAAGCTATTGGGAGGTTTGCTGGTGAGACCACAGTACCACTGCTGATGATCTGAGGGACTCATAGAAATAGGAATCATGCTAAAGGACTAAGAATGGGCAAATGTCCTGATTTTTAGGAAATGCAATGAATTCTTCCCTCTTTCCCACCTCTACCAACTATGAATTTGTGAGTGTGGTATCAGTCTTAGACACAATTCCATAAAAAAAAGTTATTCTACTGGTGGCTTATGAATGCTTACAAATTAAGCAGCCGTCCCTCTAAACCAGTAGCATTTCAGCAAAACAGGTTATGTCAGAGTAGTAATCTAATTTCCTTTTCTTCATTAAGGCCATTAGAATAGCTGAGCAGAGATGGAGTGAGCACAAAATGTCCAGAAGACAGCAGGCATATCTCCTGTGACATTGAAGGCAAGAAGTAGAAAGATGGGCGGTGGCTGCATAGCCGTATCCAGTGGATGGATAGTGATAAGGAGGCAGAGCCCCAGTGCTGCTGCAGAGCTTTGGCCCTGGATCTGTGCCTGAACTCATTATTTTTTTATTAGTGTACTAACCAGGTGAAGCAACGACTGTGTCATAGTCTTGGCTCTTTTGGGGTCTACTTGGCCTGTAGGCCTTGAAGAAGATTATATATATATATATATATATATATATATATATATATATATATATATATATATATATATATATATATATATTAGAGAGAGATGATAGGCAGCCATGGTTTCTGCCAAATGACCCCAAGTCCCAGGGTGCAGCTTATTGTACACGTGGCTCAAGGGGATGTATAGTCCATGGTATTGAAAGTCCTTACAGACCTGGCTCCTGACAATATCTCTAGTCTCATTTTTGCTACCCCATTCCCCATGATCCCAATCTTTAGCCACCCCGAACTGTGGTACCCTGCATACACCAGGCTGTTTTAGGTCCCCATTATTTTATACGTTTTCCTGTATCTGACTTTGTTGCCCTTTTTTTCTCCTGCCTGCTTCTTTGTCTGCCTGACACATTCCTACTCATATTCAAGTCTCTTCAAGTCTCAGCGAAGCCTTCCTATCCTTTGGGGAGCCCTTCCTTTCCTTCCCACCTTTCTTTGGCACCAATGCTAATAAATTCTTCCCCGTCTGAATTTTGGTAGTTGTCTCCACCATTGTTTTAGGTATCATCACATTGTATTAATAACCTATTTACTTGTCAATCTTTCCTACCCCCAGCTCTCTACCCCTGCCAGCTACTCCCCCATACAAGCACTTACAGCTCATTGCAGACAGGGACTGGATTTTACCCAGAGCCTGGTACATACCAGAGACACTCAGTAAAGGAATTAATGAATAAAAAATGAATGAATGAATAAATGGCTTATATGAAACCCATTATTCTGGCACTCTCTCAGCCCGCTGAGAATCATAATTACATTTCCAATGTGGCCTGGCTCCTTAGACCCAGCTTTCCAAAGGATTTTTTAAAAATATGGAAAACAGGATTCCTTTCCCCTCTAGACACCTCCTATCTCTTATACATTAAGGCGACCAGATGTCCCGCTTTTGGCGGGACAGTCCCAATTCTTAACAATTTGTCCCGTGTCCTTCGGCATTTTTAAAAAGTCCCTATTCTTTCAAAAAAATCAGGACTTTTTTAAAACGCCTCGGGACACAGGACAAATTGTTAAAAATCGGGACTGTCCCGCCAAAAGCGGGACGTCTGGTCTCCTTATTATACACGCATCAAAGCAGCAACAGAACCCTTTATCGTGGCACAGACAAGCCACATTGCCACAAACACAGAGCCTCCCAGGCTGTTAGTGCCTTGATCCACTGAGAAGCACATACCCACAGTCCAGTTTGCCCCTGTGGCACCCAAGAAGCTTTATCTGTACCACCTAGACGGCGGGAGGCATTTTAGAACTTTTGCCTGCACTTTTGAAAAGGGAGTTGAACCTCATTCATATCTTTTCTTCTTACTGATTTAGAAAGTAAACACCACCTTATTTAAATCCAACCAGTTCGGGAAGGCACAATGAATAATTCAGCCTTCCTGTTGCTTTAGGAAGAGTCTAGTTATTATGGGCCTCTCAAAAAGATGTTCTGTGGTATAATGAAAGAATTAAAATTCAAGTGAGGGCACCGAGAGCAAGTCAGCAGGCATTTATCGGTGCCAGTTCCTCAGTTCTAAAAGCTAGATCAGGCAGCAGTTGCTGCCGGTTGGCCAAGTTGCCTGACTGGAAGACAGGCAGCCTGGGATACTAGCTATGTCTCAGTCCCTCTGGTCACCACATAGTGGGCATTGGCATTTGGGACCCTGCAAAGTTCAAGGGATGATGCTGTAGTGGTGATCTTTCACACTCGTAGCTAGGGTTCCTCACTTGCAAGTTCCTGTCAGGGCAGGGGCCCCAAGTCAGGGGTTCTGGAGCCGTCAGAGCATAATGTGAATCTCAATGGGATCACAAAGTCAGACCTTTAAAGGGGCATTTGAATTTATAAATTGAATATATATATATATATATATATATATATATATATATATATATATTCAATTTATAAATTGATAAATTTATATCAATTTGATATAAATTTATATCATCCTGATATCTGAGGGATATATATATATATATATATATATATATATATATATATATCCCTCAGATATCAGGATGGAGACAAAAAGATAGTAGATCATACCCACTGCTCTTCTCTATTTGTGTTTTGAGATCTAGGGGCCTGAAAGACATCTTCAGGAACTAGAAACCCAAAGGCTAGGCTCAGAAAAAAGGAAATTTGTTGAACACCTGCTTTTAGACACCCCAGGAAAACAGAAGAGAATATGAAGGAATCAGGGCTTCATGGAGCCAACTTTCAGAAAGAGTAGGGCAAAGATAATTAGATTTCTGACTCACGATGAAGGTTAATTTTATGTGTCAACTTGGCTGAGTTAAGAGTCAACCACCAGTCTAAATATCTCTGGAAAGGAATTTTTTAGATAAGATTAACATTTAGATCAATAGACTTGGGGTAAAGCAGATTACCCTCCATTATGTGAGTGCCAACATCCAATCACTTGTCAGCCTTAATAGAAAAAAGAAAAAAAAAAGAAAAGAAAAAAAAGGCTGAGGGCCCCTGAGGAGGGAATTGGGCCTGCAGGCAGCCTTGCACATAAGCTGCAAGTTCAACATTTTCCTGGGTTTCCCAGTATCAGCCTGTTATTCAGATTTTGCACTTACCACCCCCCAATCACATGATCTACTTCCTTAAATCAACTTCACACACACACACACACACACACACACACACGCGCACGCACGCACATACCCTATTGGTTCTTTTTCTCTGGAAAATACTAATACACCACATACTAGAGTAAATTCAGGTGGATTAAAGACTCAAAGGTACTAGTAATAAAAGGGTAAAAGTATTAAAAGGAAATAATAGTAAATATTCTGGCAGGTGTGGGAGGGAGTGAAGGCTTTTAAAAGAATGCACGCCACAGGCAGAACCCACAATGGGAAAGATGGACAGATAAGGCTTGGAAGCCTATATCTTCTAAGTATCCAGCTGCACCACAAGCATATAAAAGAAAAAGGAAAAATAGGGAAATTAGCAATGTATGTGTCAGACTGAAAGTTAATTTATTTAGTGGTGTTTAAAAGGGTAAAATAAGTTGACCTTCCCAAGGGAAAAATGGCAAGAACAAGCAAGTCACAAAAGAAAAACAAGTGACAAACATGTGGAAACATGTTCAATGTCAAAGAAATGCAAAGACAAATAAAATATAAGTTTTGCCCAGCCTGGCATGGCTCAGTGGTTGAGCATTAACCTATGAACCAAGAGGTCATGGTTCGATTCTTAGTCAGGGCACATGCCTGGGTAGTGGGCTCGATCCCCAGTAGGGGGTGTGCAGTAGGCAGTCAAATCAATGATTCTCATCATTGATGTTTCTATCTCTTTTTCCCATTCCTTTCCTCTCTCTAAAATCAATATATATGTGTATATTTATAAATATACATAAAATCAATATATATGTGTGTATATGTATAAATATACACATATATATTGATTTTATGTGTATTTATATATGTATATATATACATATGACTTTTCATTGTTACTGTTAATGAATTTTGTTGCTACTGTTAATAACATTTTGCTACTGTTAATGAATCATAATGTAAATATCTGTGTTTTTTTACATTACAATTCATTAACAGTAGCAAAATTACAGTTACGAAGTAACAACAAAAATAATTTTATGGTTGGGGGTCACCACAACATGAGGAACTGTATTAAAGGGTCATGGCATTAGAAAGGTTGAGAACCACTGTTCTACAATAGAAGGACTCCGACTCAGAGGTAGTTGTACTCATTGGCCTCTTTTTGGTTAACACCATTTAGGGACTAGTGACACTTGTCTGACAAAAGTTTGAAGACCAAAGACCTCAGGATTCTTTTGTGAAAGCCCCAGAAGGAGAGGGTTAGTTATGGGGGAAGTGAAGTGGGTAGAAGTGGGCATGTTTTCCTCTCTGTGGGAACTGCAACTTCTCTCCTTTATTTTGGAATTCAAGTGGTCATATAGCTATTATTAAAGAGAAGTTATTCAGGAAATTTCTGTTTTAAGACATCTTCCAGTAGTCTTAGAAATCAAGAAAATCTTAATAAGTCAGTAATATATTATAATTTTATTCACTAAGATTTATTAAGGTGTAATGGATTTCTGTGAGTCTCTATAGAAAATGAAGAAATATAATTCATATGCTACATGATTCACCCTCTTAAAGTGTAAAATTCACTTGTTTTTGGTATATTACATTGTTAATTTTTTTCAGTTGTGGTAATGTGCACTTATAAAATTTGTCATTTACCGTTTTTAACCATTTTAGCATATAATCCAATGACATTAATTACATTTACAGTGTTGTCCTACCATCACAACTAATACTCCAAATTTTGTTTATTGTCCCCAAACAGAAACTCTGTAACCATTAAGCAAATCATATAGCTTTAACATATTAGCAATTATTCTATTTTAGATAAAATTCTTCAAAGACCCTCAGACCCAAACTGGAAAAGGACTCATTTTAATTCCCAATCCCACAGTTATTAGGTCTATTATGTGCCATTGCACATTTATACACACTCTGCGTATCGTTCTAAGTTCTATCTTGGGCGCATTAATGGCTCTAAAGAAAGCCAGAGCCAAAAGGGTAAATGAAATGTGGGGTTTTAGTTGGATCTTACAATTATGAGTCACCAGAGAGTCTTTATACTCCCATCAACATGTTTCAGTTAACTTTCAAATTAGACCAGCTGGCTTTCAAAAACTATTCATTTCCTCTTGGTGAGTTTGGGAGCTTTTGGAGGCTGTAGCCACCAATTCTCCCAAGGAAGTGATGGGAAAACTGTTACAAATACCCTCTGCTGAGAAGAGCTCCTCATGTTCCTGGATATTCCTCCAGGGTTTGTGAGCTGTTCATGACACAGGAACTGGCTGTTTGCTTCTTGGTCCTGAGGATTTCAGATAACCTTACACACTGGCTACCATCTTTGAATTGTTGCTGGATTGATGTCTTCATGGGATCAGGGAGAAGTAAAACTAGTAGAAAGGTGCATCTGTTTGCATATTAAACACATAAATGAAATGTGCTGTCCTTGGAGTCACCTCTTTTTCCTTATCTTGTTCTTTCTAAAGTCCTTTGGTGACACTGTTCCATTTTTATCCAGAAATTACACCAGTGAGTAGAAGAAGGCTCAGGGAAATGAGTTTTCTAAAATGACAACATACCCTCTTAGTGAATTTCCTACCATTAGATGTTCAAATAAAAGTTGCGTCATTAGGTATCAGAGATGCAGAAGATCATTCATGGCTGAAGTAGGGGATTGAGAAGGATAATCAATAAGGCTGCTTCGAGTTCTGAAATTCCATGACATTGTGAGCAGCATTGCATTGTGGTAAAGAACTTGCACTTAATCATTCAGACCTGGATTCAAATTCTGGCTCCTTTACTTAACTGGCTATTTAGCTTTAAGCACATTATTTAACCTATTCTAACACTCAGTATCTTCATCAGTAAAATGAGTAAAATCAGAGGATTAAATAAATTAATGCATGAAATTGTTTAGATGCTCTTTATTTTGCTCTTTTTTTTAAGAGAGAGAGAGAGAGAGAGAGAGAGAGAGAGAGAGAGAGAGAGAGAGTGAGTGTGTGTGTGTTTTAATAATCAAAAGACTCTTTTAAAGTGATTTTTATGGGATTATAGTTGCTCAGGAACACTGGTGAAATGAAAGGTGGCCATCCTAGTGAGTAAAGTACTGAATCAGGTGTTCAGCCTCCAATTAAAGCTTTGAGATATTAATTTTATGCCATTGGCATGTGACCTTAGACCACTGTATGATAACTCTGTGGCTAGATTTGTCCAACAAAATTAGAGAAAACACTGATGCCTTCTCCTTGCCAGCAAGAGAGGGTTTGAGGTTCAGTGGAATAAATTTATTAAAGCAATTTGATTTTTTGCTGAAGTAAAATGGCTCCTGCTAAATGTAAGGTTATATTACTTTCATGAGCTAGAAAATTACATGGGAACCTATAATTGACAGGGATAAATTGTCTTACTTTTTATTTCAAAGCTGCCATCTCTGAGAGAACTTGAAGTGGGAGGCTAATTTTTTTATTTATCAAGGAAAATGGAACAGTAGGCCTTTTGCTGTTGTTGCCATTACTAATAAACATCAGTTTTCCTGCCTCTGTATAGGAATTTTTAGAATTATAGTTTGCTTTTCTGGACAAGTTGTGATTCCCGATCCTGTGAAACTAGGCATCCCTGTTCTCTTTATGATGCTACCCCTTGTGAGTTTCTTCATCAAGCTGGAAAACTGTGGGAGTGCCAAGGTTGGAGAGGTCTGGTGGAGAGGCTGGATGGAAGTCTTCTAATATATCTAGACTTATAACGACTGTATCATGAGCAAGAAGAGGGAGTTATAGAAGCCTTGCAGAACCAGCTTGGGTGTTTTCCCTTAAACCACATGGGGAATTTGAATCTGCTGATATCCACAGAGGGTTGAGCTGGTACCCAGATGAGAGGAGGGGGGAAAAGCAAAAGTAGGTAGTTAAAAAAAAAGGAGAAAAAGGTAGAAAGTCTATGAGATGAGACTCAAATTTCCATGTATGCAAATTTCCATGTATGCAAAATCTCTGCCCCATTCATCCGAGCATCTCCCTCTCCTATAACCCTGAAACCTGAAACCCATTTTCCATTCTCAAGAGCCCCAACAAGAGATATCCAACTGTGGGTTGTCCCATAGTTACCTCATGCATGGTAACTGAACTCACGTTCTTTATTTACCCCAAGCTGTTCTTCCTCTTTAACTTCGTTGAAACAGTCATCCAAATATGCAAGCTAAAATCTGCAGCCACCCTCAACAGTTCCTTCTCCTTCACCCTGCATCATCCATTTAGTAGATAGTTCCTCACCATTTACTTGTACCACTGCTAGATACTGTACTGTGACAGGAGAGAGACAAAGATGATTAAGACTTGACCCTAAATATAATAAGCAGCTCAGATCAGCCAAAGAAGCAAACAGGCAAACACAGTTCAGGCAGATGACACAAATCCTTTTTCTTTTGTTCCTTAAATGGTTCTTGAATCCACTTCCCCCTCTCCATTCCCTTTGCCAGTGCTTAAAGTCAGACCTTTTCATTGGCATGGATTACTACAATCATCTGGTGTGTGCAATTCCTTCTATCTACTCCTGTTCTGGAAATACCCTAACTCCAGAGTAATTATTTTAATGATAGTCTGCCTCAGTACACACATGCTTCCAGTCTTACCTCCCAGAATTCTACATGTCACTCTCTGTACCACCCCACATCCAGTTTTAGTCACTGGAGCATTTGTGGTCTTGACAGTACTACTTCTCTGCCTTGAATTCCATTCTCTACGTAGCGAATTCCTACTTATCTTTAGAGAGGTAGTTTAATATCCCTTTCTTCACAAGCCCTGTCTCAAGTACTCATGTGGGATTTAATGCTCTCAAGGTACTCTTAATGCTCCCATTTATACCACCTATCATGCTGCATTTGGGGTGAGGGTGTGTTACTTATTTACTTTTTTTTTGTTTGTTTCTTGTTGTTGTTTTTTAGTGTTTCCTCACTGGCCTATAACTTCATTAAAGGAATGTATCTTACTCCGTTTTAACCTCTGAGAACCAGATCGGTGATTGGAATATAGTACATGCTCAGAAATGTTGGAAAGGTGAATGGCTCTTCATGAAGCCTAGCTGTGAGCCAGCCACACTAAGATTTAGAACCAGAAAATGCTGACTTCTCAGGAGCTGGCTTGTGGCGGGGTTGCTCTGAACTTCTATCTGTCCTCCCACAAATGGAAACCATAGCGGATCCCAGTTGTCAATAGGAAAAGGAAACCAAATACCAGGCAATAAAACTGGTGCCTTATAAATGTCAGTTACTATAAATGAGAGAGGCATTCTTATTCTTATTTGACAGAAGTTCATGGGATTAAGGGATTTTCCCAAGAATTTATAGCAGCTATGGTTGAGCTGGGTTTTGAACTCAATCCTGGTTGATGCTGATGCTGCAATTCTTTGTACCATTCTGTACTGCTACATGTTACAGGTTGTGGTTTGAGTTCTTGGCAATTGCTACAACATTAAGGGTAATAAAATAATCATATAATGTCACTGGTAAGAATTGGTAGTTATTTGGTAAATTACTATCTTTAGAGTATGAACCTAAATAGCTTAAGATTTCTGAATTTGGGAGTCTAAATCACACAGTTATTTGAGCTCATGCTCTGATTTTAAACAAATTTTGATGATAGAGAAGTAGGGTGGTAGATTAATGTTTCTTTGTACATTTATAGGCTCCAGTGGGTTCTTTCACTATCAGATAATAGTATTAGCAATTATCTCATGTAGTTAAGCAATTGTAGATAAGCCATTATTATTATTATTACAGTAATCCCCCCTTATCCATGGAGAATTCATTCCAAGACCCCCAGTGGTTGTTTGAAATCACGGATAGAACCAAAACCCTATATATTCTATGTTTTTCCCTATACCTACATACTAACGATAAATTTTAATTTATACTTTAGGCATAGTAAGACATTAACAATAATAACTAACAATAAAATAGAACAATTATAATAATATACTATAATTAAAGTTTCGTGAATGTGGTCTCTCTCTCTTAGAACATCTTATTGTACTGTACTCACCTTTCCACTTGAAGGAAGCACTTTAGAGCTTCTCTTTGGCACATTGGAATTGCCAGCATCACTACTCTTGTAATTATGGCTTTCGGACCATTATTAAGTAAAATGAAGGTGACTTGAACACAAGCACTGGATATGGAAACAGCTGATCTGATAATTGAGGCTGCTAAGGGACTAATGGGGGGGGAGGGGAGCATATAGACATGGATGTGCTGGACAAAAGGATGGTGTCCTGGGTGAGATTTCATCACACTTCTCAAAATCTTGCAATTTAAAACTTATGAATTATTTATTTCTACAATTTTACACTTAATATTTTTAGACTGCTGTTGACTGTTGGTAGCTGCAACCATGAAAGCTAAACAGCAAATGAGGGACTATTGAAGGACTGAGGAGGGACTATTGCTATGTAATTAGCAAATGATGGTTGACAATGAGAGCTATGGATAGCAAAGGAAGGGTCAATCTCTCAGATGCTAAAAGCAGCAGAACCTTAGTGATCATCTAGGCCCGCAGTCAGCAAACTGCGACTCTAGAGCCAAATGCGGCTCTTTGGTCCCTTGAGAGTGGCTCTTCCACAAAATACCACGGCCTGGGCAAGTCTATTTTGAAGAAGTGGTGTTAGAAGAAGTTTAAGTTTAAAAAAATTGGCTCTCAAAAGAAATTTCAATTATTGTACTGTTGATAATTGGCTCTGTTGACTAATGAGTTTGCCGACCACTGATCTAGGCCAAAATTACAAAATTAGGCAGGAACCACCCAAGATCAAGTAGCTATTTCCTGCCAGAGCCAGCATGGAGAAGCCAACCCTAGATTCTTAGAATAATGTTCATTTTACCTTAAGTTCCCTTTATAAATATGAAGATAGTTAATAGCCAATCTGGACATATCAGTACAAAAAGTACACTTGTTGTTTTCTTTAGTAAATTCATGTGTTTATTGTCAAGGTTCCTCTCTTCCTTATGCCTAGATGATTTCATCTGTAGATGTCAAAAATTAATGGTTTTTGTATCTCGATCTTTGTAGGGACACAATTACACTATATGGGTATATCAGACTTACTCAACTACTCTCCTATTGATTGACATTTAAATTGTATTCAATTTTTAAATAATAATGCATATGGTGAATTTTTTAAAGATTAGAATTTTAAAGTTTTCAGCTTATAATTGATTTATTGATCAGACATTTATTAAGCATCCACTCTGTGCTTGGCACCATGCTTTTTTTTTAATGACATCACCAGTTAGAGGAACAAACTCTGCCTGTCAGTTCACAAGATGAAAAAGGATTTCCCTATAAACTGCCCAGCCCATAATAACCATTATGAGAGCTATAATTTCGGGAGAGCCTGCCTTGCGCAGCTACTGTTAGACACTGTAGAAGCATTTATCGACAGACAGATAACTACTATTCTTATTGTACAAATGAAGAAAGTGAACCCTAGACAGATTAAGTAAACTATGCAGGGACGCAGTGAATAAGTGACAGAATTGAGTTCATTCATTCATTCATTCAACAAATTGTGTTTGTTTTTGTTTTTTTCCCCCCCAGGAAGACCTACGAAGTGCCAAGCATTCTTCTAGAATCACATTGGGAAAAAATACCATGGTAAGTAAATCAGATATGGGGATTACACTCTGGGTGGCAGACAATAAACAAGAAAACAAAGGTAGACATACATTCAGTCATATGCTGCATAATGACATTTTGGTCAACAGTAGACCACATATTTGATGGTGGTCTCATACGGTTATAAGGAAGCTGAAAAATTCCTATCGCCTAGGGAATGGTAGCCATCGGGACGTCATACCACAATGTGTCACATGTTTGTGTGATACAGTATGAACAAACCTGTGCTGCCAGGCGTACAGCACATGCTGTTATGCACAGTAAGTAATACGTGATAAGTAAATGACTGTTACTGGTTTATATATGTACTGCACCATACTTAATTGTTATTTTAGAGGGTACTCTTTCTAATTATAAAAAAAAAAAAATGTTTACTGCAAATCAGAATGCCGTGTTGTGCTGGCATCAGCCTAATACATCTCTTGTTTACCACACCTCTTGATTGTATCGTTTTCTCTTGTGCTTGATTTAATCTTGTGTTATTTTGTACAGCGATGTACAGGTTTGAAGCCTAAGAGCAATAGCTACACCATATAGCTCTGGTGTGGAGCTGGCTACACCATGTAGATTTCTGGAAGTGCATTTTATGATGTTCACACAACGATGAATCGCCTATCGACACATGGACACTATGGCAAGTGCTGTGAAGGAAGTGGTTAGGTGCAGTGGTAGAGGATACTGGGGGCAGTGGCGGAAGGAGGATTGCTTCTTCACTTGGATGGTGAGAAAGGCCTTTCAAAGGAGCTGACATTTAGTTGAAACCATGAAAAGAGAAGGCAGAGTTCTTCCAGCAGAGGCCACAGCTGATTTGAAGGCTGTGTGGTGGGAAAAGCTTGGCATGCCTGAGGAATGCAAGGACTCCCGGGTGGCTGCAGGGGAGCTGGTGAGGTCAGGGAGGTCCAGGGTGAGGATGGAGAGAAGGCAGCTCTGACTCTGTAGGATTTCCTAGTCCATGGACAGGAATGTGCATTGTATGTGCCATAGAATGGAGCAGTCATCAAAAGCTTAATGAAGCTGAAGGTGAAATGTTCTTATCAATGCTTTTAAATAATCACTCTGGCTTTTCTATAAATAAGAAATTAGAGAGGAAAGAGTGGAAGTGTTGAGACACATAGGTGGGGGCACATAGCAATTACCCAGGTACTAGACCACCAGGGCTCAGGCTAAGGTGGCTGTGTTGAGGACAGCAGGAGGAGGAAGACCTACCTGTTCCTTGGTGGTATAAATGACTGGGCTGTGTGACCCCAGGGTCTGCCTTTTTTTGTGTCATTGAAACTGCACCCCACTGGCTGGGAATGGAGACAGGGGGGTCTTATGGAAGACTAGAGGTCCAATGCACGAAATTCGTGCAAGGAGTTCGGCCCTCACAGCCCCGGCTTCGTTTGGAAGGTCATTCAGCTGTCCAGTCTAATAAGCATATTATGCTTTTATTTTATAGATTATTATAGATTCTTATTTCCGGAAACCTCTAAGTCTTCTGTGTTGGCTTCTGAAAATTGAACACTCTTTTCTTGCAAAGACTTGAACATTTATTTGTTCTCAGTCACACCACCCACATTTATGCTGCTCTGCAGACCAGGGATATTGCTCACACTGACTCCTGACCTCATGCACTTTGCAAATGCACAGCGTGGGGAATGGTGAATGTGACTCCCTGCTGTTAGTGGCTCACAGTGCTGAAAGGGACGACTTTCTATGAGGCAAAAACTAATAATGGTCTATTATTTTAAGTTACAAAGAATTGGGTGGCAAAGGGAGTGGGGAAGGAAACCCTAAATGCTTTGAATGAATTATTGCACTTACAGAATCTATAGTGACATTTCTTTTTTATTCTTTTTATTTTTTTATTTTTTTCTTTCTCAAAACAATGATTGTTGATTAGCAGAAAATAAGAAACTACAAAGAACAAAAACTACAGTTCTACTCACCCAGTGGCATCCACTGTAATGCTTTAGTGTACATAACGTTAACTTTTAAACAGTTTGTTTTACTTTTTGCTAATACTCAAAATACTCATTGTGGACAGTTAGAGAATATAGGAAATTATAAAGAAGAAGGTAATTTACCATCCCAGGACAGCTATTGGTAACAATGTAATATGTTTCCAAGTCCTCGTTAGTGCAGATCATATATAATTGATGTCAAACCATCTATTTATTTTTCCACTTAAGATTGCTATCTAATCATTGTCCATGTTATTACAAGCTCTTCACAATTGTTATATTTAATCAATACACAAAACTGCATTCAGTTTTTGCTACAATGTGCCTTGAACTCTTACCTGTGAAACAATAAATACATATAAAAAAATAATACCAACCTCACTGGATTATTGTGAGAATTAAACAGGTTCAATGTGTTGATGAGCACAAAGCCCGATGCAATGAGCATTCAGCCAGTTAGTAGTGATCATCATTTCCTTTCTACAAATTTAGTCTACTTCATTTTTTAATGAATATATGTATATCCTTAATGAAAATCTTTCTGTGTAAAGCTCTTTCTAAATATTATACATTATTCCCATTTCTTTTAGAGTTAATTTCTAGAAGTGGACTTTTTGGGTTAGTGGGTGTTAAGAAATTTAACATTGTGTTTGCAAGTGTCCCCATAGGGTATGTTGGACTTACTGGGATTTGAGGTGTTACAAGTGGCTGCCTTGTTGGCAATTGCTATGAGTAGGAAGGTAGTTTCATAGGAGATGACCCAGAGGACTAATATTCTATATTTAGAGCAATGTTGATTTTTAATTACTGCAAAGAGGTGAGGGAGGAACACCTTTTTGACTGGGTGTAGAAGAATCATCTAGAAGGCTTTTAAAAGAATTTTATTTCTCTCTTCTCTCTCCTCAGCATCCTTATATCCCTGCCATAGCAGCCCAGAGGCATGCTTTTTTCTTCTGAAAAATCTCATCATCTTCTCCCTCTGAAATCACTGATATAATAACCACTTTATAGCTAGCAGTGTCACATTTCCTTCAGATGTGTTGGACAAAGAAAGTTTTTCAGCAACAATAAATGGTTTAGGTGATGGCAAATGGTTGTTAGGGCTCAGGGTCTGAAGCAAAAGAGGGAATTGCATCTGCAGCGTTGAGAAAGACTGGTGCATTCCTGTGGCTGTCCATAGTGGTCCCCGCTTTGTTCTGGCCTCACTTTCAATGTCCTGGGAGACTACCTGCCAAATATACGGTGCTTAAGGCTGCTAACAGTGTCTAATACTGATTACATATTGAATTGATAAGATTTCAACTATATGGGTTAAATAAAATATATAAACTTAATTTTACCTATTTTCACTTTTTAAGATGTAGGTCAAGGAAAATTATATATGTGGCCTTGCATGATATTACTGTTGGAAAGAACTATTCTAGAAAGATTCTCAGTCATCAAAGGGCAAGATGAGGGCAAGGTGCTAGGGCTAGAAAAAGATTGAAGGACAAGGAGGAGGAAGGACAAATTGGGGGAAGCAAGGGGCCCTGAGATCATACTTGTTTAGTTTCTCCATTGTCCTCAGGCTTTCCTGACTGTGTTACATGTACAATACAAACATAAGCACACTCGTCTGCTTATTTTATTATACTTTATAATTAATTCTATCATTTAACTTTTAAAATAATTTATCCTTTTTTTTTTTTTTTTTTTTTTTACCCTTTGCCTTTTTTATGATTTCATAGATTTCTATGGTTGTGGTCATTTCATACAGCAGAACTAGAAAACTAATACACTGAAACAACACATTTAGTTGTAGGGATAACAATTGGGATATCTTAAAACCTTGAAAGTTTGACTAATTCATTCAATAGAATATTTCTTTCAGTACAGGAATGGCAGCCTAACTATAGCTTTTACACAGTGATACCACATTCTCTCTTTTTCTTTTTATTAATTAAGGTATTACATATGTGTCCTTATTCCTCCATGACCCCCTGCATACTCTTTTTAACAGTGTCAATAGGATATTTATTGCAGGACTACATTTTTTGCAGGACTACATTTTTTTTTTTTTTTACATTTTATTCACATTTATTTTTCACTTTTATTCTACTCACAGAAAATTAGAATGCCTTAAGCAGGAGTTTAATAGCAATTTTTGTAAGTAAAGTTTCATTACATCTCTAAGTCAGTTTTTTTTTTTTTTTTTTTTTCAGCATTGAGGAGGGAGTTAAAAATGTTAACTGCGGACATTGAGAGTGTACTCAATAAGAGGAACTAAGGCTCCTTGGAGAAAGAGCAGTCTCCAGGATTGAGTCAGAGAATCATAAAATGAATCATCTTGTACCAGAAAGTAAGAAATTTCTTAAACACCAGTGAGCACATAAAAGAACACAGAAGCCAACTTAAAGAGCTCCCACTGGAGCCAAATATGACACAATGTATGCATCAAAATAAGTAATGACCATAATGGGTTTATAACCCATTAAATAAAATTAAAATATATGAGGTCATATTTATATCAATAAATGAGTAAATAAGAAGTGAGAAAGGCAGAGAGTTCTTCTTTAAGTAGGATGCCTAACAAATATAGAAGGACTGATAGAAATAGAAAAATCATGAGTGGATGCTAAAACTAGTGGTTGAAGGTTTAATAAAGAATGGAATATTTACGTAGTCTCAAAGTATCTCCTCATAAATCACTTATTTGTTTTAAAGGGGGAAAATGGTGATGTCAGAGTGGAGAAAACTGGCAGACTCCATTTTAACAAAGTCATTAAAGTTAACACACCAATATTTGTCTCATGGTGAAATGTACCGATAAGGATATAGTATTAATTTGATGCTATTACTCACCAAAAGGCAACACCTGCATCTGATGAGACAAATCCAAATAAAGAGACATTGTACAAAATAACTGGCTTGTACTCTTTAAAAAGTGTCAAGGGCCAAACCACACACACACACACACACAACCACAAAAAGTGAGAAACTGTTCCAAATTAAAGGAGACTAAAAGTTGTGAGAATTAAATACACCTAAGATTTTATCTTAGATCAAGAAAAGACAATCTCTAAAGGGCATTTATGGTTCAACTGATACAATTTGAATATAGATTGTAGACTTTTAATTGCATCCATGTTAAACTTTCTGATTTGATCATTGTACTATGGTTATATAAGAGAATCAATGTTCTTATTCTTAGGAAATACACATGGATGTCTTGGCTTACTCTTAAATGGTTCATACCAGATAATATGCCTAAATATAAATATACATACATAGAATGATAAAATAGACGAGGCAAACATATTGGTGAATCTGGGTAAAGTTATGAGTCTTGGTACTGGTCTGACAACATTTCTGTAGGAAACATTTGAAATTATATGAAAATAACAAGTTATAAATATCAGTTACAAATCCCTGTACAGTATGATCATAAGTTTAAAAGACTAAAACATTCCAAATATTTTTATTTACCTGATTTATATATATAGGAGAAAACTGGAAGGAAATACAACAAAATATTATCAGTGGTTATGTCCCCATTTAAGTATTAGAGTTTATTATAAATTTTCTTATTTATGTTTTCAAAACATTCTGGCTTCCTACCACACTCAAAATAAAGCCCAATGACCTCAGTGCTCATCAAGCACTTTAGAGAAAGGTCTTGTTTATTATCCTTACATCTAAATAGCCACCCTCCTCTTCCCCATTACTGCCTTTCCCCTTTTCTGTGTTAATGGTGTTAGCTCCTTTTAATCACAAAACTTTAATGGAAACAATCAAACATCCGATCTCAGGAGTGAATTACATGTATTCTGATTCCACTATATTCTGAACCGTTAGGTGGTCTACACTGCAGAATTTGTACAGGGTATTATTTCCTCAGAAGAGCTTGCCTATCCTGTTTTGTTGGTTTGTGATCAAGCTAGCAGAATAAATTTTGTGCTTGTTCTAATTTTCTTCTCTTTTTTGGGGGGCAATTAGAGATAGCCAACAGAACCCAGATTTTAATGCTCACTGCATCTTTGGTTACTTGCTATGCAACTTCAGGGAAACTTTCAAGATTCTGAAACTCTAAGCTGTAGTTTGTCTATCCATAAAGTGGAAAAAACAGTAAGTGCCTCAGTGGTCAAATGTTCATTTTCATAAACTCTTATTTACTACTTTTTTAGGGGGACATCCTCACATAGGCACAAGACAAGCTACTTAATCCTCTGGCTCCATAGGCTTTTTCTTCTTTCTTCTAAAAGAACATTTCCCAGGAAAGGTGAGATTTTTCTTTCTGTTTCTCTTTCCTGGCTAGGCTGAGAGCTTTTCCATGAGCACAAATGTACCACCTGTCTCTCCGAATGCCCCATGCATGGCACAGAGTCTGGCAAACAGCAGAGCTCTCAATACATGCCTATTGAAAGTGAGGAATCTAACTCTAACAACAGTTCTCTCAAAGTCTTTTGATCCTCTAACTAGAAACAATTTATTTCCCTCTGGTGGGAATTGAGTGCTCTGATCACGTTATGCCTTGAATCATAGCTATTTGTGTATTTATTTTTTCAATATACCCTCCCATTCCCTCTTGCAATGCCCGAGTCATGTGATGGCTGAAACTACATCTTATTCATCTTCAAAATCCTAGCAGTGTCTGGCACTTGCATTCCATCATTTGTTTAAGATACAATTCTTCTTGAGCAAGAAGCAAGGGATATGACTCACACAATGAATGTACAATACAGTTTTTGCCTTTTTTATATAGGCCTGCTCAGCAAACCACTTCCCCATTGCACAATGAACTGAAGGGTGGGGCTGCTCCCAACGTTAAAGTCAGTCAGGGTTACCAGAAGTCATTCACCTTCCTCTGAATAAAACATGAGTTCACAAGTTGGCTTCAAGTTCAGGCCTCTCTATTGAAATCTAGACTATCAGGATAAGAATCTGAATCCTTATATATGGTGCAAAATACAATGCAAACTCTGAATAGGACAAGGATCATTAGAACTGATGAGGAGATAAAGTAAAATAGGAGTGCAATGATAAGATTATAGTTACTACTAAAGGCCTGGTGCATGAAATTTGTGCACTGTGGGAGGTGGGACTGTCCCTCTGCCTGGCCTATGCCCTCTTGCAATCAGAGGCCCCTCGGGGAATGTCCAACTGCCGCTTTAGGCCTCTGAGGAGTCCCGGATTGTGAGAGGGATGTCCGACTGCCGGTTTAGGCCCAATCCCCACAGTCCAGCCTGTGAAGACTGGGCCTAAACCGGCAGTCAGACATCCCTCAAGAGATGCAACAATGTACCAAGTGGCAGGAAACCAGAGAGGAGCCAGAACTGGGGCTGGGAACCACGCCACTCATGCTCATCCCAGCCTGCTGTGCCTGCTGCCGCTGCTCGGTAGTGCTGCCACAGAGTTGGGAGAGGTTCTAGCTGCCATAAGTGTGCTCGCCAGCTGTGAGCCTGCTTCTGGCTGAGCGGTATTCCCCTGTGGAAGCACACTGGCCACCAGGGGGTAGCTCCTGTGTTGAGTGGTCAGTGTGCATCATAGCAACGGGATGATTGGTTGTCCTGGTCATTTCATCGTAAAGTCACTTAGGCTTTTTTATATATAGATGGTCACAGAGTTTTTATTAAGTTGTCTGACCGAAGCAGCAATTGCAGTGGCACTTCTAATATTAATCATGTAGAATAAATTGCATTGGTTGGCATTATATTTTATTAATCTTATATTATGGATATAGGGCAGCTGAATAGAGATTTTTTCAGGGTCCAGCAGCACCTTGGTGAATTTTTCATCTATTGGACAAATGTTTACTGAGCTTTTATGCACCAGCTCTATGCTAGTGATGCTTGATAGGTAAATAAGATAAACCCCGCCCTTGCTTATTTCTTTTTTTCTTTCTTGCTACTAAATAATCCAAGTTGACTATATTTCTCCAGGTCACCAAACTTTCAGGATTGTTATGGGAAATAGAGTGTTCATAAAACATGTTGTGGTAGGCACTGTGTAGGACTCCGTGTGACTTTCTCCAGCACAATATTAATGTGTTAAAAGTCAACCATGAAATTGCATTTCTAATGCCCTTTTGCATTTGACTTTACGATATTTTAATAGTCAAGTCCACTGACTCTCATTGGATTATCAATTTTTAAGATTAAACTTGTTTGCACCATTTAACAAAGAAATAGTGTTTTGAATACTTTTGGGATATAAATGCACCACTCTGAATAATGTTTCATGGAGTTGTTTTTTTTTCTCTTTTTTTTTCTTTTTATTGAGGTAATATTGGTTAATAGCATGATATAAATTTCAGGCATATAACATTATAATTTTATATCTGTATAACCTATTGTGTTTTTATTTAATATCCATATTTCTTCCTCAATCTCACAGAACACTAGAACTAGGAGAGAACTGGGATATCATAGAATTCAGTGCTGGCCAAATGTCTTCATGTTTTTTCATAACATTCGAAAGCATTTCTTTTCCGAAGACGTGAGGTTCTGGAAAATTTTTGCATAGTAAACTGTATCTAATTATTAATTACTAATATTTCACTTTCTCACTTTCATTAAAGACATATTACTGCCAATCAGAGCTTCCAATTAGTATGAGGTAATTACACTTAGCAGTAGGCAGTGTGGTTATTAATTTTGGAATCAGATTACCTGGATTTGAATCTTCCTTCCACTACGAACTAGCCATGCAACAATAAGCAAATTCCTTAACTCCCCATGCCTCCTTTTCCTCATCTGTCAGTTAATGATAAGTACAGTACATACCTCATAGAGTTGTGAGGATTCCTGCATTATCACACCCAAAGAAAGAGAAGGGCCCTCTTTGTTATCCTGTCAAACCTAATGGGTTTCTATGTAATATTAGGTTTCTAATAAAATACAGTATTAGAGATACTTTAGTTTGTGCATATTCATTACTACCTGTTAAGCCCTCAAATGTGGTTCTAAGGCCCAGTTGTGGTTTGCTATTTGAGAATAAATTTTGCTTTTTAAAGATGGGGAACTTGAAACTCAGAGAAATGAGTTGCCTGACGACTCCCAGCTAATCACAGCCAGAACCAGCACTAGAACCTGGAACTCCCAGGTTGTAGGATTGTGCGTGTATCAGATAATTAAGAACCATGTTCATAAAGGTCACCCAGATTGTGCGCTATGACAGGTATAGGATGAGGCCATTAAAAGCACTACTGTCGTGGGCCGTGTGGACATTGAAAGCAGCCAGGTGTTACCATTTCATTTCTTTTGGAATAACAGAAGCCCCTTGACATCCCCCAAATTTGGAAATTCTAAATTGTCAAATATTACTGAAGCATATAACTTCCTCCAAAAGGTGCATTAAAGAAGAACTGAGAAACTGAGGTAACCCCAAAAGACCCTTAACAAAGTCCATAAATATTACACAAATGTAATATTACACAAATGTAAAATAAATAAATCTGCCACAGAAATGATCCCAGTGCTCTGTTATGATACTGCATCATTATCGGAACAAAGCGAGCCATCAGGTTGCCTGATGCACACTAACTCAGTTATGATGATGGGTGCTGGTGACCACTGCTGCCCAGAAGGTGCTGACGATGAAGGCAGTGATGAGAAGTGGTCACATGGCAGCCTGAGGTCAGCAAGGCCCTGCGGCAGAGCTCCCACACTGATTGCAGACGGGGCCCTCAGCTGGACTCACTGCGCACTAAGTGACCTTCTCAGCCATCCTGGCAGTTGCCCAATCCTCTCATGACTACATGTCATGAGCCTTCTGGGAAGCTCCTGAGCAGGGGACATTTGAAAATGACAACCTCAAGAATACAAAGGGTCTACTCTATTCAGTGCTCCTGAGGGCACATATCAATACTTAAATATGCCTTTGGGGGAATTAATAAATGGATATAGACTATAAGGAGGGGAATTTAATATTTTATTATTATAAGTTTAACAAAATATCCATTTCCTTTGACCAGTAAGTACACATTTAGAAACCTATTTTAAGAGAACAATTAGAGATACATGGACAAACAGATATTCACAGCTGTCTAGTTGCATTACAGAGCAGCAAAATAAAAGAAACAATCCCATTGGCCATAGACAGGAAAATGATTAAAAATTACTGTATGTTTATAAGGACAAAATTAAACAGCCATTACAAATAATATTTCAGAAAAAAACTCATTGATGTAGGAAAATAGGATATAAAACATTCAAAAAATCAGGATAGCCTATATAATAAAAGGGGAATATGCAAATTGTCCCCTAGACCAGGAGTTTCACTGAGAGTTCAATTGGGAGTTCGACCAGGGGGTGGGGCCAGACAGCCAATGGCCTGAGACCCTTCCCCCCAGCTGTTCCTGCCCCCCATCTGCCTGATCAGATGAATTCATGCACCAGCCTCTAGTTAATCTATGTATGTACATTATAATCTCATTTATTAGAAAAACTTTATGTCTTTAAACACAAGACAAAAAGGAAATACACCAAAATATAAATAATGGTTTATTTTAGAGTTGGGATCATAAGTGACTTTTATTTTTCTGTATATTATAAGATTTCCTCCCTAAGTATTTAATACATTTAATTAACTGGTTTTATTAAATAATTCATGCACATATTTATAAAGTTAAATCTGGAGTGAAAAAGAAATCCAGACACCTGCTTCCTTTTCACAGAAACAACACTATCAACAGTTTCCTGTATATCCTCCCAGCGATTCTCTGGTATAGAAGTTGTATGTTTATGTGTACATGTTTGTATATCTATATTTGTTTTTTCACAAATGGAAGAATACTACAAACGCAGTTTTATATTTCATTTAGAGATACATCTTTGAAATCATTCAACATTAGTAAATATACGGCCACCTGACTCTTTTTCATGGCTGCAGAGTATTTCCTAGTATATATGGAACGGAATTGACTTAATCCTCTTTTGGTGGATATTTAAGTTAGTTCTTTGTTTGCTATGATAAACAATGTTGCAATAAACAGCCTTGTATATATGCCTTTAAGAATGGGTACATATATATCTATACAGTGAATTTCTTGATATACAGTCATTGAGCCCAAAGCTTATACAACAGAAAAACTGAAATTTAAACATTTATTTAATGATCATAGCACACAATCTAGAAACAGAGTTAAAAAGAACCCCTAAATATAATAATCCTAAATACCTTGTTCACTTTTTGTTTAAACTGATTATTTTCTGTTTTATTTATTTATTTATTTATTTATTTATTTATTTAAACCTTAGATCACCTTCTTGAATTCTTTTTTTTTTAAAACTATATTTTATTGATTTTTTACAGAGAGGGAGAGAGAGAGCTAGAAACGTTGATGAGAGAGAAACATCGACCAGCTGCCTCCTGCACACCCCCAACCGGGGATGTGCCCGCAACCAATGTACATGCCCTTGACCGGAATCGAACCTGGGACCTTTCAGTCCGCAGACCGACGCTCTACCACTGAGCCAAACTGGTTTCGGCTTGTCTGTTTTATTTATCATGACATGTCTCTCCACTATCAAACAGCATTATTGTTTATTTCAGAGGCAATGTCTATCTTGTCCATTAAATTTATCTCCAGTATCTGAAACAGTGTCTGACTCAACACTAGATAATTCATTAAGTATCGATGGAATAGATGAAGACATTCAAATCTAGTTTTCATTACTAGCCACTCATAACAACAGCACATTCTTGTGTTAGGTCAAGTGTGTCTTAGAAGCAGAGCCTGAGACAGGGGTTTGGATGTGGGTGATTTACTGAGGTCATGCTCACCAAAAAAAATTTGTAAGGAATGAGGAAGTAGGATGGGAAGGGCAAGGAGTCAGGTAAAGATGTCCCTTGAGGTAAAACCGAGCCTTGTCCCGAGCCAAGGGGAGCTCTAGAGCAGTGTTTTTCAACCTTTTTTGGGCAAAGGCACACTTGTTTCATGAAAAAATCACAAGGCACACCACCATTAGAAAATGTTAAAAAATTTAACTCTGTGCCTATATTAACTATATATAAAGTAATTCTCTTGAATAGGAATCAAATAAACACAAAGAAAGTATTTTATAATTACTTTCTTATAAAATATTAAGTAAACAAAATAGTGAAAAATTATAAAATTCTTGTCTTGTCTGCACCTACGGCACACCAGGCAACATCTCGCGGCACACTAGTATGCCGCGGAACAGCGGTTGAAAAACGCTGCTCTAGAGCATAAATCACACCACAGACTCACCCTGAGGTGAGATGCCAGCTATTTTAGTCCCATGTCACTCAGCTTTTGGCTGCAGGTTAAGGGTGAGGAGAGTATAACTTCTTGGGAGAGTCAGCTCCCATTCTTGGAAGGCAATTTCCATGAGCCATCAGCAGTGAACATCCATAGCGACTGGTGCATAGGCACGTACCAGCAGGGTGCCCATGGTGTGTCCACTACAGTAACTCAACCATTTCCTAGTTCCTAGTTTTATTCATTAAAAATAGTTAATTCATAAACATACTCATTGTTATTCCTAACTGTAACTGTAAAGGTCCTCATTACTTATCTAATACACAAATATGTGCAGGAAGGTAAGCAAATAAATTCAGCATTTCCCCTAATTAATAAAAATTGGCACAGCAATAAAGTGTGCTTGCTTGCTTTAAAAAATATGCTCAATACAAAGCAAAATAAATAAGTCTAGCAAAAAAAAAGTTAAATTTAGTTTAACTCTTGGCAAAGAACTAAATAATACTTTCATTGTTCTCAAGTATGTATTTTCTTAAGTTGGACTTTGTTGGGGGGTTACGATTGGCGTTTCTGCTTGAATTTCAATAAACGTTGGTGTCTTACAAGCCCTTTTTTTCTTGAGGTTTCTGAAATATTGACTTCTAGTCTTAAAACTCTCCCTGCATTGGGAGCAAATAGAACTCCAAATATGTATCAGAAGGGGTTGATAATTAGGAAGAAACCTAAGGATAGGCTTATCCTAAACTCTAAGTTTACAGGTGTGGAAACTGAGGCTCAGGGAAGGGAAATGGTTTAGCTAAGGCTGCATGTGTATCAGAGGTAGAAACGGAGTTAGGACTCCAGCCACCTGGTGCTGCTTCTCATCTCTCAAAATGACGACCTGTTGGTTTCCCTAAAGGAACCATTGAGATGGGGTTAGCTTGACTTCAAACTTCTGGCTTCCTTTTGATAGCCTTGACCGTTTTCCCCAGTGACAATTGATTCTGGAAAAAAACCCCTACGGGAATTAAAATTTCCTGTACTCGCTGTAGTGTATTCAAGTGTGAAATGGGACAAAACAGAATGGCTTGGATGCTGTGTGGGGAAATTCCTTGACACTTGAGCATTCTGGATTTTTCAGGAAATGCCTCGGAGAGTTGGCTTTCCTCCGTGCTATTGTCCTTGGAACTGCCACGAGGCCAGGCAGAGAAATTATTTATGGCAGCTTTCCGCGGGGATCAGCCTTTGTCCTCCGCAGACGGATGGGAAGATCCCAGGCCTTCTGCATGCTCACCCGGAGGAGGCTGAGCGCTGACACTTACCCTGGGGAGCAAGGGGAGTCTCAAGGCAAGACATCCACACAGAAGGTAATTATAGTCTTCAGACAGAACAGGGTTACACTTAATTAACAAGAGTTGCTTCTTTCCCAAGGGGTCGACACTCGTACACGTTTTCTATGGCTAGGAAGGAAGAAAGCAGACGTTTCTGAGTCTAGCAGGAGAATGTTCTCATAGCTTTCTTGGGCCTATAATTAAGAAGAGGCTGTGAGGTAATGCAAATGGATGAGCTCAGCCCTGTTGAGTTCTGACCTTCCATCTGGCGGGGAAGAAGAAAACGCTGCCATGTATCCAGAATCGATCACGTCACCCCTGACAGTGTAGTGGCTACGTCACCTTCATCATGTCATGCAGTCCCCGCACCCAACGCTGTGGGTTAGGTGTGAGGGTCCTTGTTTTATGGACAAGGATGCTGGCGGGGGGAAGGTGACTGAACAAGGCCACTGAGCTGGTAAAGTCCAACCTCGGTTGTAAAGCCTCAGCCGCTCACTTTCATCCTAAAATGGCCGAGATGTATTTCTAGTGTTTGCTTTCTTTCCAGCCCCATAAAACCTCTGGGTGAATCAAAGACAGAATTTGGATTGGCCAAAGAGGGATTCTGCCGGTTTTCTGTTTGTTTGCCGAAAGGTGTAAACTCATTTTGCTTTCTGTCTCAGGGGAAATGGGCTCCATCATTCACATCTCAGCCAAGGGTACCTCCTGGGAATTTCTCATCCCGCTGTGGGCTCCGTTTTCTCCCCTCTTAAACCTTCAGCTCATGCTGTGTTTACACATTCCGTATTTGCATCTGGCTTGCCCTGAGTTTTTAGAGTCTGGCATCCAGGAAAGACTCAATAAATGCCGGCTGCCGTGAATTCAGGCTGAACTGAGCAGGGCGGTGACATGGTGATCACAGTGAGACACGGCAGTTCCCACGGACTCAGCTGCTGCCAGATGCTCCTTCCTCCTGCAGCTGCAGGATCCGAAGGACACATCTACTATATCTCAGTAGGGAAGAGGCAGAGAAGCCCAAGGCTCAGGCCCACGGCCCAGAGGTACTTGCTGAGCTCCTACACTATTCCCGGGCAGGGCAGTTCAACTCTTCTCCTCCGGGCTCCGTGCCACCTGGAAACCCTCCAGCCCAGAATCTGTCTTAGGCCTCACGTGTGCGGCTCCCCATCCCCTTTCCCAGAACAGAGAGAGGGAGGGAGGGCGGGGGTTTGCTGCCTGGGACAACACTCCCCATATTTGCTCTGAATAAAATTAATAGCTTTTGTCACTTATCACCCCCTCCCTTTTTTACATATTTATATTATTAATTTTTTACATTGTTAGATTATTACAATTATGTTGTGAGATAATTTTGCACAAATTTTATATATGGGAAATCCAAGAGTTGCTGAGGTTAAATAGTGTGTTGAAGAGCAGTGACTCAAACCTGAGGCATTTGACTCCAAATCTCATGTTTTCCCCACTTGGGACCAAGGACCCTACCTTGTGACTTCATAAACTATGTAGTGCTTCATAACGAGTGCTATCTCTACCGAATGGAATGAAAGAACTTTCCTATTGATAGAGGCCAGCAGCACACATCATAGAAACCCAATGAGAGGCAATTCAATAGGAAGGGGAATGTGGACCACGGCTTGACTGTATTTACTTTCTGTATCTCTCCTGATAACCTCCTGGCACCAGTAAACCTTTCGCCAATAAGTCAAAAGGAAGAATTTCGAATTCCAACAGGACCATACACTTTATCTGTGAGCTTAAGTCTGGGAAATTGTTTCCTTAAAGTATTTGCACCTCACATTGAAATTCTTCCATACTTCATCCTTTGACTTACTCTTCCTCCTTTATTCATTCATTTGGGATACCCTTACTGTCTACCCTGTGCCAGGCACAATCCTAGGCACTTCACCCCATCTTATTCTCTACTTTCACTCACCTACTCATTCATTCCCCAACAGTCACTCATTTTTTTAACTGTGTGTAAGGCATGGATTTCCACTTGCTGTACATGATATTGAAATACCTTTAGGATAATTAGGATAGAAAAAGAGAAACCCAGGGAAACCAGCCCAAGTGCCTACCCCATTGGGAGTGTTGGGTACAAATCTATAGGACCATGAAAAGAGTTAAGTTTCGGCCATGTCTTTCGCTGGTTGTACAATGCGGGGTCATCACTGATCCCCTCAGGGCCTCAGTTTTGTCCTCTGTGACACTGGGGCCACATCGCTTACCACACAAGGCTTGGGAGGATTAGTGGGAATTCAAGTGAAAGTATCTAGCAAAGGGCCCAGTGAGGCCAAAGTTCTCAGCACACAAGACTCTCAGTGGGATGATGATGTAAGTCTCCAAGAAGCTTGCTTTCTGCCAATACCAGCAGGCAGCTAGCTCACAGTGGCATCTTGAGAGCGCTGGGCAGCACATGATCTCTCCTTGCCTCAGGGAGGCTGCGAGGCAGGGTTACATTCGGGCAAAAAACAGTCCAATTGCCGCCTTTGTCTCTTTCAGCCTGAGCCGAACACAGTTCTGGGTCACAAGGCAATGAAATGCCAACTCCCTGACTGCACACTCAAGGGAGGGGATTATTGGAAAGAGATGAGGGTGGGAGAGGGCCCACCAGCTACTCCGCAGCTTTTTCTGACTCCCTGTTTCCAAGGCCACCTCGGGAGAGGAGCAGAGCAGAGCTGCTTTTGTTTCTGTGACTCTGAGAAAAGGCCGGGGCACTGAGGGACAGGTGGGGATGGGATTTGGTCCTGTGCCCCTCCCTGGGTGATGCACTTTTTAAGAAAGGTTATGGCTTTCACATGCATGTAAGGGACAAGCTCCCAGCGTCGGGAGAAGCTGGTCATTCCCGCCCATTGAGGCTCCCACTCTGCTCTCCGGTTGTGTGCACAGCAGAGTAGGTGCTAAGTATGTTTGCTGGATGAATCCCAGTCCAGGAAAAGTCACACACACACACATACACACACACAAAAGCTGTCATTTCACCCTCTGCCACACACAATTGCAGCTTCCCTCTAGGGTGATCTGGGGTTGCAAACGTGTCCATTCCATTATAAGCTCACCCAGTAAACACCAAGCTCAACAACCCATGTGCAGTGCGTTCTGCCTCTGCTAACCACCCAACTATCTCCTAGAAGCGGTGGTCACTGTGTAATTCTGCAATGGAAACCTGCAATCAAAGGAAACCTCCAAGATGAGAACTTCTTTTTGTTTTCTTCCTGGCCTAGGCCACTCATCCCATCGAGCTCGAATCTCTCCTATTTGCCAAAGGTCTCCGGGGTGGGGGGATCCGGGCTTGAGCTTTGACTTTGCCATCCCTCTAAAACGAGGCACAAAGATCTTAACTCTTCTAGTCTCTCTGTGATGCCAGCACAACTTTTTTTGAGTCTGTTCCCCCAATTGCAATAGGGGAATGCTAATGGTTCCCACCTCATAGGTTTCAGAATGGAACGAGTAATGCCTGCAAGGGTGCTTGTAAAATGTGTCACCTTTGTCCCTTACTAGCGCTTGCGGGGAGCAAGTTGGGAACCAAACCCCCAATCAGGCACCATTTGTAGGAAGTGCCCTTTATGGCTTGGAGGACTTGTGCATGTTACCCAAACGCATCGCGCCTCAGTTCCCCTTTTTTTTTGTAAATAGGAGGCCACCTTGCCTCCTTCATAGTGTTGCGAGAATTAAAATATCGCACTGAGTGGCACGCCCCGCAGGGTGCCGGGCACACCAATGGTCTCAGCAAGTGGCTCTTTACCCTGTACCGTTTCTGGACTTAATTTCCCATTTGCGGGTTGAGCCGACAAGAGTTTCCCAAGTCTGCCCAATGCCCCTCACCCCCACCGCCCATCGCCTGGGCCTTGGCCCTGCCACAGCCCCAGGCAGGATGAAATACGGACTTGGAGAACCTTGGGGAGGACAGGACGAGCTGCCCAGGCCCGCGCCCGCCCGCGCAGGCTGGGCGGCCGCCAGCAGCGGCGCCTGCTGGTTACCTTTCACCCAGTTCCCGGCGGGCGCCCGGGGTTACTCCGGGGCAGACGCCGGCCCGCGCCTGCGCAGCTCGCTCCCCACCGCCGAGCTAGAGCTAGCAGAATGGGGCTTTTTTGGTGGTTTCCGTTTCCCTCTGAAATAAAGGGTGTGGGCTGGGAAGATGTGCCCTACTTTCTGGGGCTGGCGGGGCTGGGCGCAATCTCTGGCCCCACGGGCCACCGCGGTCCCCTGAGCCCTCACCCCAGTGCGCCCCGAGCCCGAAACACCCCGTTACTTCCATGTGCCCAAGCCCATCTGTTGTCTTTACACCATCCCGCCCCCTTCCCCGCCTCCCCCCTTTCCCAGCTGGTCCCTATAGGCTCTGCTATCTCCCCAAAGCTCCTCTTTCCCCAAAAGGCAGCAGGGAAGGAGTCCCAGGCTTTGGAACTGAGCACCCGTCCGCCCGGGGGAAAGCCAAGTGGGCGCAGAGTTAATGTTCCCGTTTTTTTGCCAGGGAGGAGCCCGGCCTAAGGACCAGGGGGGAGAAAAGGAGCGCTTTCTCGGTTGTCTCTCTCCCGCTCTCCCCTGGCTACGTGGACAGCAGCTCAGCCCGGGGTTACTGCCGGGCACGGGGCGGGGCGTGCGGTGCTGGGCAGGAAAGCCTCCCTCGCCCCAGGCAACCACAGTGCAGAAATGGGTGGTTTAAAAAATCGTCTGGTGAGGTTTTGCGTACCCAGCCGCACAGCCCCCCATAACGGTTTGCAGAGTTAAGGTTATCTTCTGCTCCCGGGTCCTGCCTCTCCTGCCATCCCATTGAACAAGGGGTAGGGAACGCGGTCTAGGACGAATAAGAACTAGATGTGTGCGTATTAGATTCTGTCCTGTAGTTTGGCGATTGTATGTGGTCTTTTGAGAAAGATCTCTGTAAAGGGACCTCCCTCACACACTAGAAGGGAAGAAGACACGTAGCGATATAGTGTTTTATGTTTATAGAAAATGTCCAAGGAAGATACATGCTTAAAAAGGCTTTAATATTATTATAAAGATGGTGTGAATTAAAATGTAAAACATGAGTATCAATTGTTTTTTATGGAAAAATAATATTAGCTATGTGCAAAATATACCTCTTATTCCTGTGGCTGGCCCCACTGCCTCCCTACCTCTGGTTCCTGCTGACCTCACTCTTCCCCTTCCTCACCCCACCCCCCTCCCACACACACACCCATACCGTGTCCAGAGTGAATTGGGATAAGTTCTTTCCTCTCTCCAGGATCAATGTATTTACCTATAAGATGTAGGGATTAGTCCGGGTGATACCCCGGGTCCTTCAGCATTACAGCTAGGTGATGAATCCTAAGATCCTCAGTTCCATAATGTCGTGTCTTCTCCATTTCAGACAGGCCCAGCGGGAATGCTGTAAAGAGAATTGCCATCAGCGTGACAATTTTGTTCCATGATTGGACATTTTGAGGTTTTTCTATGTTCCTTGAAAGGTTGAATAACTGTCTCAAGACATTGACATTTCTTCCAAATTATATTTCTTTGACTCTGCTATTGCCCCAGCACAGTTTACAATGCAGCCAATTGGTGCAAATTCATTCTTAATTAATAAAAGGACATTTTTGACTAGGGGGGGGGCACAGCGTTCCTATACTATCATTTTATTATGAAGACATTTTTAAAGGTCATGAGCAGATGAATGCATCACATGAGAAAAAAGCGTGAAGGCTGGACATAGAGAAACCATTTAGAACAATGTTAGTCTGATAAATCCTAAATGAGTCTATATGTTTTACCGGAGGTTAGTATAAAGTCTTGCACTTAGTTAAAAAACAAACAAAACTAACATACCTTATTTGGGGAATGGAAGGAAATAAGGTAACCAATATGGAACGTCTTTATATTTCTAAAATCATAGTTTATATTTTGCAGGGGAAGAAAGTGCCATTAAAAGAGGTTGAACATTTGGCTTAAGATCACGATTAACGTGATAAAACTGAATCATGTGATACAACTGAATTGGGTTTCTAAGGCGAAGCCTTCTGTTTAGGAGAGCCTTCCAGTAATGGGTTTGTATGTGTACACACAGGCACAGGCTCATGTGGAGTAGGGGAAATGGAGATATGGAGAGATCGTGTGTGTGTGGAGGTGGGGCAGATGATGGGCATTTATAATAATAACTGAGCCCAGTGCACAGATTTGTGCACTGGTGGGGTCCCTCTGCCTGGCCTGTGGGGATTGGGCCGAAACCAGTTCTCCGACATCCCCCAAGGTGTCCTATATTGCAAGAGGGAACAAGCAAGGCTGAGGGACCCCACTGGTGCACTACTGTGGTTGGGAGGAGGGGGGGAGGAAGAGGGGATGACTGTGGAAGGGCTCCAGGGCATGTCCAGCCTATTTCTCCTAGTCCCTATGGGCTGGACCCTAGCAGCAAGCTAACCTACCGGTTGGAGTGTCTGCCCCCTGATGGTCAGTGTGTGTCACAGTGACTGGTCGAACCGTCTAACAGTCAGATACTTAGCATATTAGGCTTTTATTATATAGGGTTATTAGTACAGCTAGTATTTATTGAACTTTACAATGTCCCAGACATGCATTAACTCGTGTAATTTTCCTAACAATCTTATAAAGTACATAATATTATTGCCTGTTTTAGAACATCCAGGGAATTTGGGGGCTAAAAAAAGAGATGTGATTTGTCCAAGTCTCACAGGAAGTGGCGAAGCAAGGATTCACCCTGGGACTAACTCCAGGGTTCAAGGAGAATCTTTGTTTTAGAGGTTTCCATTGGCTGGAAACTCGGGATGAATCAGCAATGAAATGTGGGTTCACAAAACAACAAGAAAGCCCACTTTATGGGAGAACATATTTGCAAATGTTATCACTGATAAAGGTTTAATCTCCAACATCTACAGACAGCTTATATAACTTAATAAAAGGAAAACAAGTGATCCAATAAAAAAATGGGCAATGGACATAAATAGAATCTTTTCAAAAGAAGACAGAAGGAAGGCCAAGAGGCATATGAAAACATGCTCAGTGTCACTAATTATCCGAGGAATGCAAATCAAAATGACTATGTGGTACCATCTCATACCTATCAGAATGGCAATCATCAACAAATCAACAAATGACAAATGCTGGTGAGGATGTGGAGAAAAAGGAACTCTCGTGCACTGCTGGTGGGAATGCAGACTGGTGCAGCCACTGAGGAGAACAGTATGGAGTTTCCTCAAAAAACTAAAAATGGAACTCCCATTTGACCCAGTGATCCCACTTCTAGAAATATATTCCAAGAAACTAGAAACACCAATCATAAAGGATATATGCACCCCTATATTCATAGCAGCACAATTCACCATAGCTAAGATTTGGAAACAGCCTAGGTGCCTGTCAGCAGATGATTGGATCAGAAAACTATGGTACATCTACACAATGGAATACTATGCTGCCATAAAAAAAAGAAGGAATTCTTACCATTTGCAGCAGCAAGGATGGACCTGGAGAGCACTATGTTAAGTGAAATAAGCCAGGCAATGAAAGAAAAATAACACTTGATCTCACTCATTTATGGAAAGAAAAAAAAGAACATTATAACCTGATGAACAAAAAGATAGATACAGAGACAGCAACGCATCGAACAGACTGTCAAATTACAGCGGGAAGGCTGGGGAGTGTTGGGGAGGAGTGGGGGAGAAGAGATCAACCAAAGGCCTTTTATGCATGCATATAAGCACAACCAATGGACACAAGACACTGGGGGGTGGGGTGAGGGCATTCGGCAGGGGTAGAGAAGGCTGGGGGGAGGTTAATGGGAGGGGGGGAAGGAGATATATGTACTACTTATATGTAAAACTTTAAACAATAAAAATAAAATAAATTCAAACAAAAGAGAAAAAAAGAAATGTGGTTCAAGGAACCAAAGGGACCTCAGGTTGTGAGACTAGAAATCCAGTGGAGGAGAATGCTCTCCTGTGTGCTGGTCCAGTCTCACCTGGAAGACGGCTGTGCTGGGCACCATATACGAAGACATGGACACTTAAGATAGCAGCCAGGAGCACAGCTGGGGTTTGCCCAAGATGAAGGGCCCAAGGTGGAGCTGCATTTGGCTCCTCTGATCCCTTCCACCACCTTGGGACCCTGGAGTCCAAGGCCAACCACAATTATGAGACGCTGTGGTACAGTGAAAATAGTGAGGGATTCCAGCCAGACCCTTGATTGATCTTGATTCTGTTCAACCCTTCCCAGCTAGGTGACCTTGGGTATATTTCTTAACTTCTCTAAGCCTCATTTTTCCCAGTTATAAAATGGGGAGAATCTACCTTGCTGCACTGCTGTGAGAACTAATTGAGATAATGTATGTTTAGTAACCACCTCTTCCCATTTCCCATCCATACAAACAAGGATGAGTTTAATCTTTGCCAATAATTTAATGAAATCCTTAAAAAGCATAATTTCAAATTGTCATCTAGGTTTTTGCGTGGCTAAAGCAGTGGCCTTTACAGTTTTAGCTGTTTTTTTTGTTTTGTTTTGTTTTGTTAGTTTGTTTTTGTTTTTTAAGTAGTAGTATGGGGAGAGCTTAATGGATTTATTGGAATAACAGAACAAGAAGAATAAGTGAAGGTTTGAGGAGGAGAGATAGTTGGGGAAGGCTGAGAGAGGGGAAGGCTAAGATGTGGACATGGTCAAAGGTCTTATAAAGAAGAGGGTGACTGATGCTGACTTTAAAATTGATTGGGGTGTTGCACCACTCTTTTCCTAAAAGGTTGAGTGAAGCTTGCTGCACACGTGGGCACTGATAAATTTTGTGTGACTGTCAATTTGAGTTAAACATTTGTGGGACACGGTGTGCAGAACAACAAAACATCCCCTGAGCAAAGTAATTCTGAAGAAGCTGGTGGTTAGGGCCTGAGCTAATCAAGAAATGTGGAACACACTTGGGAATTCCAAGAATTCTTGGGGAGATTATTAGGTTTTTCCATAATCTGCAGGAAAGGAGATGTAAACCATCCATCTGCATCTGAAGGATCAGGATAACTCCAGATGAATTCCAGATGTAAATAACCTGGTATGGAGCAGAAAAGTCGGTAATTTTAAAAATTCAGTTTATATAATCCTTTTATAGCTTTTCTGAGTACTAGGAACTGTTCTAAATACATTTATAGCACTTGTAATTCTCATCACTGCTCCATATAGCACAGCTAGCAAATGGTGCTGCCTAAACTCAAACGCAGGCAAATCTGTTCACTAGCTGGGAACTCCTACAGTCTACGGAGCTGTACTTGGCATTACTTTGCATTGCCAAGCTCAGGCAAGGCGGCTCCCTCTTCTCCATCAGAGCACAATTCTAAGCTCTTTGATAACTGATGATGGAAGAGGTTCCCTCAAACAAGAATCTTATAAGAGGAAGTGGAAAAGTGGCTGCAAGTCTGGAGGCTTCCTGCCCATGGATGCTATTGGTGTGGTTCAGGATAACCCCTTCCCCAGGCTTACTTGCTCCCATACTGGAAAATCTCTCAAGGAGATAGTAATTTGTAATAAGCGATTGTTCTTTAACCACTGGCTGAGATGTCCAGAGGTAGATAGAAGTAAAAGGGCCTTTTGAGGGATGGGATCCATCGGATGACTGGAAGGCATCCCAAGGGATCTAGGGGGACATATGAGAAAGGCTGCAGGAGGTGTGAGCTACAGAGGAACACTGGGGCACAGAGGACACGGGTCCTCAGAAGCCCAGGGAAGCTGTATCTTAGTTTCTGGTAGAACTGCACTGCTCTGCCCCACTCGTAGCACTTGCTGTCATTTCAGGTCCCCAAATGACCTCAAGTGGGCCCTTAAGGCCTTTGAAAACTGTCAAGGCCATTGAATTGGGTTTAAGAGAAAAATATTGAAACCTAGGGTGTGTTTGGCAGAGATGGGTCCCCCAAAAGCCCTTTGTGGGAACTACAGCCATACTTGGACATTTGTTAGAGGAGCCAAAGAAAGGTAGTATAAGACACAGCTGGGTGTGGGCACTGCTGCTAGTTACCATCTCTAAATCTCAGTATCCTCAACTATACAATGTGGATATTGACACTTACCTCACAAGGTAAAATGAGACAATGCAGGTGAGCATGCTTTGAAACTATAAGTACACCACATGAATGCTGTTTCTATTGCTGAGAAAACGTGGTGTTTGGGACATTGTTCATAAATAGTCAACTCAACTTCTAGCTATTTTGGTAGTGAAGATCCAACCTCACCCCAAAAGAGAAAACAATAGCTCCTCATCAAAACAGAAAAGAAGAACCCATCATTGTGTTATTAGTCTGCATCAGCTGGTTCACTGTTATATATTCCATAATCTGTTACCCTGAATCTTTCCACTGTGCTACAAGCCAAGAGAGATGAGGTGAGCCAGCTGGCCACTGGGGAAAGTGCTTTCTCATCTATTAAAGTATCTTCCTCATCCATCAAAGGGCTTTCCTGTGATTAGGTGCTTTTTTTTTTTTTTTCCACTTGATCCCCCTCTTCTTCCTCTGGCAAGTCTTTCTGTCCATCCGTCAAATTGTAAATAATTTCCCAGATATAGGCTACCTCCTTGTCTCCAGTTCTTCTCCACCCGTCCCATCAGCTTTCCTTTAAGTACTGATGCATTTCCCCTCTCCCATGCTGGCACCTCCCAACTCCCAAATAAGGCTATTTAATAGCTAGTCCTGCTCTATAGCAAGAAATCAATATCCTAAAGGAAACTATAGATTCTCAGGGTGGAACAAAAAGGTTCTAGGAAGCAGAGCATCTGTCACCTCCATGAGCGGTGCCAAAGCTGCTTATAAATGAGACCGTAAGAGCTCAGGGCCATTTCCCCTTGACTTTTCTGCCTCTGTGAACATTTAAAGGACGATGACTATTGGTTTCACATCCATTTGCTAGATTCAGAGTTACCAAGTACATTTGGGAGAAATACAGGATTTAAAAATATATAGCTTGGAAGCATTAGTCATGAAAGTGGCATCATCTGAAGGCAAATTCATGGCAATCAACGTGTCGAGACTGTGGGCCCGAGGAAGAGGGAGCATCCACTTCTAAATTTAAAGTTAATATTAGGTCTATACACTGATAAACACTCTAAGCAGTTACATAGGTTACTGAATGCTTCACCTTAGTGACCACATGAACCTACTACTGCTTTAACTGCTACCTCATTGTACTCTTCCACCCATAACCAGGTTTAATAATAGCTGTAGCTATTGAACATTCGTTTTCTTCAGTGCCCTGGGCTTATTATCCTATGTACTTTTATCTCATCTAACCCTCATTATGTTACTCAATCAAGTACTATTTATTTTAACTTTGGAAAGGATGATGTGGGAACCAGGGGATGAGGTTAAATAATTTGCCCAACATCACCATTTTAATAAGTAGCCAAGTAGATTCGGCTCTTCTGGCTCCAATGCTCAGCTGCTTTGTTTAGAAGTCCTTCCCTTGCTGCTTACTCAGTATCCTCAATCTCCTCCTCCAGAGCTGGCTTCTGTGCTCCTCATTCCAATAAGCTGCTTTTGTAATACTACTTTCCTTTTGAACAAAACCAGTCGTCGTAATTATAACAATATCAGTTATATAAGAGGGTCGATTATATGCCGGTCACAGGCTAGACTCTCGCACAGTTAAATTCGGGGTCAGCGAACCCTTCTTACTCCCATCCCTTCTTTATTATTATCAAGTGTCAGGAAATCAGGAAACAAAATTTGAAAGAAAACAAAAATTGGACCGAGAAGCGAAAGTCCTGGAATTCCTTAGGTGCAAAGTTAAAATAGCCACTTTCTGTGAACTTCACAGAGTCATTATGGGATTATACTGGATGATGAATATAATAGTGCTTTGGAAACTGGCCAGGTCGCTTCAAAGTATTCTTGTAAACTGTGTTAATATCCAGCTGTGTGGCCTTGGCAAGTGAACATCTCTGAACCCGTTTCATCACCTCCAGTGGGAATCAGTCCCTACCACTCAAGGATTAAGTACGGCTTAGTCCACAATGCAGGGCAATGAAATCTGTATTTTATTGACACACTTTTAAAGTATGTTTTGAAGGCCTTGTTCTATTCCAGTTTCTTGTGCTTCTCTTCCTCCTCTTCTTTGTTCTCTTCTTTGCTGGCCAACTCTTCACTCACCTCCCTGAGTCAAGCCTGAACTTTCAACTCCTGGCCTGACTGTATTCATTTCCATGGGGAGCTCGCCGACTCCCCGGAGCCCAGCCACCTCTTTACCCAGATACTCTCGCCTCTCCGCCCCGTTCTGTGCTACAAGCCTCTTTCCTCTGCCTTGCCTGGTTCCAGGGGATCAGGCTAAAATGCAGTTTCTGATTCAGGAGAATGTGGTGGGTAGATTATGCTGGCCCAGGGCCAAACACTCTGAAAAGAGAGAATCTAGCCTACGTGCTCCCGCAGAAAGGGATGTACTCTTTTCCCCCCTCTTTTCCTCTTTCCTGTTGTTTGTGTTGTAGTTGTGGTGGCTGAAGCTCTTGGGCCATGAGTGGGTGTGGCATGCCGAACACGGGCAGAGCAACAGCATAGAACCGACCTAACGAATAGGTCCTGTTTACCACTAAATCGCTCTCCTTGCCTGTGTCATGCCCTGGCAGCCTGGGTGCTGGGATATAGGATAGTTTCCACCCCCCCCCCCCCCCCTGGCTCTGCATGACTCATTTGTCCAGCCCAGAGGTCTTCTCTGTACCATTAAACCCTTTCCCCCTCACCAACCCTGTGTCAGTGGTCCTCTGGGGATCACCTGGTGGCCTTGTTGGAACACAGGCTGCTGGGCCCTCGTTTGGAATTTCTGGTACTAGGCCTGGGAGGGGCCTCAGGAATCTGCATTTGAACACTCATCTTCCGTTATTTTGATGCAGGTGACTTGTGGGCCAAAATATTGGGAAACACTGCCCAAGTTTTGCTTTATTTTGCTAAGTTATAAAATTATGAAATGATCCAACCACACAGGAAAAAAAAAGAGCAATATAACAAATCCTTTAGTACCTACCACCTTGCTTCTTCAAATTGTACTTATTTTATCTGTTGTAAAGCATCCCATACAATATGAATTAACCACACTTTATGTATCCTATTGATGGGCATTTAGGTTTTTTTTTCTTCTTCCAAATTTTGGCTGTTAACAAGTAATTCTGGAATGAACATCCTTGAATGTACCTCCTTGTGAACACTGGGGGGAATTTAAAACACACTCTATATAGCGTTTCTCACCTTCATCACAGTTCCCTGGGGCACTTTACATACATGGTTCTGCCTTCAAATCTCAAAACCCCCAGAAGCAGCATGAAGGGGTGGCAGCCTCCTTGAAAGCTTTGTAGCCCCAGCTCTTCTTCCTCCAAACGCTCTGGTCACCACTCAGCATGTTCTTTTTCTGCTTCGCGCATTCACGTGTCTCTTATTGACATTGAAACAAAAACAACTGGTGTGGTGGATAGTACTGCTCTTCCTTCAACCCAGAGCCATTTGTTGTCCTTTTTTCATTATTATCAGAATGTCAGTTTTGTTTGGGATGGCAGTATGCCCAGTTTTTTAAAAAAAACAAACACATTATTCTCTTATCTCCTGTGCCACTGCAGGTTGGGGATGGGGTGAGGGAGGAGCAGGGGAGGAACGGGAATAGTGAGGCTACATGGCTTGCTGGGGAGTCTGCTGGAAAGTTACTGAAAAGTTTTGCTTTCCTGTTACCTGTGCTCTCCCCTTCCTCATCTTCTCCCTCTTCCTTCTCTTCTTCTTTTTCATTTTTTTCATTTTTTTTTTTGTCTGAAACAAGGGTGAGAGGCTGGAGGTAGAGCCCCTTGAACCATGAGATTGGGGCCACATGTGACTTTGTTGAAGCAATGACAGGGGAACTTGTGTTTGCCCCATCTTTCCTTGAGTCCTTTATGTACTGGAGTTCTTTCTTCCATCAGAACAGGATCTTAGAGAGTACTGATCTGAAGATAGGTGAATGTTTTGGCTAATTAACTACATTTTTTATCTTTAAAATGGTAAATCTCAGGCAATTTGAGGCAATCCTATCCATTTAATTGAATAATTCAGCTTCTTTGCCACAAAAGCATCTAATTTTTACCTTAACCTGACTGTTAAAAAATTGCTTCAGGCAAGATTGCAAATGAGTTATCCTATGTTAATTACTGACTTAACCATAACCTTCATAAACGTAGACTTCTCTGTATTTAGGTCTTAAAGACCTAACATTTAAAGTAAGATCTAATATAATAATCACTTATTTTCCTCAAAAGTAGGGTTTATCTTTGGGGTTAGAAATCCAAATAATATGGAAAGAGGTTTTGGTAGTTTTGCTGCAATGTATCTAGAAAAACTAACATTTTGAGTATTGTACATTAGTGTTCATTGACATTTCATTTAGCTCCTATCAGCATCTTTCCGATAAGCATACACTTATTTTTATGCTTGGCTTCAATAATGCTGAGCTACCATACAGGAGGGATTTGCAAATATACGAATGAATGTGATTGTCCTGCACTTTGGAAATATAAAATGCTTCCGAATGCACAAAATAATGATATAGTACCATCTAGACTCTAACATGCTGTTCAGTGCACCCCTCGAAAAGGTTCTGAAGTTTGTTTGATGGTAAGCCAAGGCTAAAAATCTAGATTTCTCTTTTGGAGGCATCATGAAATGATACTTTCAGTTTTTCCTTTTTAGTTGCTATTTATTTTGGTGCACTTTTTCCTGTAATTCATTTGAGAGTAACAGGTCTGTATAATGCTGTCATGTATACAGAATGAACTATGGACTATTATAAATTAATTAATAGTTAAAAATTGGTAATAGGTTATAGATGAGCTGTTATTTATGAACATTTAAGAAAACATGGAAATTAATCTTAAAAGTGGGGCCTGATCTCCCTCCAAATAAGGCACCCCAGCAACATGGTCCCTTCATTAATTCGGCAAATATGTAGATAACTACTTCAGGCCAGGTTTGGGGAAAGAAAGTAGGGAAGGTGTTGTGGGATTGAATGGCACAACATATGTGAAAAATCCTGTATACTCTCGGTTGCTATTAAAGAGAATCAAAAGCAGAAGGGCCTCAGAAAAATAGAGGAGGCTGCCTAGAAAAAGGAGAAGATGAGCATAATGCCATAGTCCAGTGGTCAGCAAACTGCGGCTCTTTGGCTCCTTGAGTGTGGCTCTTTCACAAAATACCATGGCCTGGGCAAGTCTATTTTAAAGTGGCATTAGAAGAAGTTTAAAAAATTTGGCTCAAAAGAAATTTCAGTCATTGTAGTGTTGATATTTGGCTCTGTTGACTAATGAGTTTGCTGACCACTGCCATAGTCTGTTCTGATAAGGGCTTTGAAATGGAAGGTGGGGGTTGGGGGTGGCTCCCTGTGACAGTGGATAAGCACTGCGTTGCTTTGGGAAGTGAGGCCGGGGAGAGCGCTTGTGATGCTCATGGGATGGAGGATTTGGGATAATGAGTGAAAGATGAACTTCTGCTGTGTATGGTTTGAGAACATGTTTGCCCAGCGACCACCGGCTCTCATCAAGAGGACTTGAAACTGACCATGGGTGGGGGTGGGAGGTGGGAGAGATGGCTAGATAAACCTGTTAAACAAGTTACCCTGGAGTAGGTATAGAATTGAGAGAGGGGGAAAAAAAGCCTGGGAGTTGCCCAGGGAGTCACATGAGAAAATAATTGGGGAGGGAGTTGTAAACAATGCTTAGAGCTTCAATTAGCCATATGCCAATGGCTGTGCGTAGGTAATAAACGATGTGCACTTGGGATGATAACAAAGGACAGTAAGTACAGTCCCTTAAGGTTCAGTGAGCTGGGGCAGTATGGGACTCAACCTACTGACAGTCCCTTTGCATCGGGTAAAAGTACTCCTACGAATATGACTCATCTAGCTCAGTGCCTACTACAAAGTAATTATTAGGGACAGAAGGGAAAAAAAGCTATAAAGCTCATGTAAGTTCCTGCTGTTCTCTTCACCAGAATCTATCCAGTTTTTCAAGCCTAGAAACCCAACACCCTCCTACCTTTTCGAAGCAAACACCAAATCTGGTTGATTCCAGCTCATAAATGTTCATGGCACCAGTCCATTTCTCTGTCTCTCCACTTAGCACTCCCATCATCTCTGGGTCTATTCCCATAGTTTCCTAGCAAGACTCCCTAGTTCCACTCTTGCTCTACTCTCATCCATTCTTCAGGAGGCACCCAGGGCCTTTGTTTTAAAACAAAACCCATTCATGTCAGCTCCTATGTCAAACCCATCCACTGTTTCCCGTCACTCAGGGTGAAGACAGATGAACACAGCTTAGAGCACCCACATGTTTTGGCCTCCACCTGACTCCCCAGCTGCATCTCTGTCCTTGTCCATCAACTTTCAGCTCCTAAAATATGTTAGGCTCCTTCTTGCCTTAGGATCTTTGCAGGCAGTTACTTTGTTTGCCTAAAGCTCTATCCCTGTCATCTGCTTAGTTCATGCTTGCTTATCCTTCAGATCTCAGTTTACTTTCTCTGGGAAAGCTTTCCCTGACCACCCATGCTAAGGGAATTCTTGTAGGAAACATAGTTGTAGCAGCCTCTACTTCTCCTCCTTGCAGTTTGCAATTAGATATTTTTTTGTAAAATTATTTCTTTAATGGATCTGACTCCCACTTGACTATATTCCCATCATAAGGGCAGGGATTATGCCTATTTAACAAAGAGACCTAGCAAAATGCTAAGCAAATAGTGAAATGCTCACCATATACTTGACAAATAAACTAAGCAACTGTGATATAGCTGATTTAAAGACTAGATGGATAAAAACCATTCTGGTGCAAGGTGTTGACAGTGGGAGGGCTGTGTGCATGTGATCCTAAAATTGCTCTAAAAAATGAAGCCTACTTAAAAATTTATGTTTCTATTTCTATCCCTCTCTCTTCCTCTCCCTCTAAAAATCAATAAAAACATTTTTAAAAAACTCTACATTAAGACAGCATTTTAAAAAAAGCATAGCCTTCATATTTCGAACTTCTCTGTCCCTAAAGGATCCTGGTGTACCTTCACAGCTATCCGATTTCACTGGAATCAGTCTCTTCACTGTGTCGCCTGCACATCAGAATGCACTGGTCCCCTCAAGTGCATTTGAAATCAACATGAAAACCTTAATTAATTTCAATGATCACTCACCCTTACACTTCAGTGCTTTAGATGAAGAAGAGACAAGTAGCCACTGTGAGCTACCTTAAAAACACACACACAAAAATACCAAGCTTTAAAAACAAAATTACTAAGATATTTACCCAGAGAAATATGTACATACTATTCCTTGTATATGTTAGGCTGCTTCCTACCCCCAGGCCTTTGTACTTATGATACCTCATCCAGATGATGCCCCTGGTTTGATCTAGCAACTCCCACGGATCCTTCAGCTCTCCCAGAAGCCATTGCTGATCCTCCTACTCTTCCCCACCCCCAACATAGATGGCCTTCTCCGTATTCCAGTGTCATCCTTTGCTAACCTCTGATCCTGTATTTGATTTACTTTTACTGTTTCTCTCCTTATAAGCTGTGTGAGAACAGAACCATTGGGCTGAATAGAGAAGCCTTATAATGTAGGAATTACGTACAAAGATACAAGCTTCAGAGTGGGTTCAAATTATGACTCCAACAGTTACTGACTGTGAGGCCTTAGGGAACTTATTGAATTGGAGCCCTGGTTTTATCACATTTTAAATGAAGATACTAAGACTCACGTCACAGAGTTGTAATGAGGATTATGAGAAATTTTGAGTATAAAGCACTTAGAAGAATGGGTACCTAAAACATAATCAATGCTCATTAAAATATATATTGAGCCCAGTCAGTGTGGCTTAATGGTTGAGCATTGACTTATGAACCAGGAGGTCACAGTTCAATTCCTGGTCAGGGCACATACCCGGATTGCAGGCTTGATGCCCAGTAGGATGTGTGTGGGACAATGATTCTCTCTCATCATTGATGTTTCTGTTTCTCCCTCTTCCTTCCTCTCTGAAATCAATATATACATAAAGAAAGAAAAAGAAGGAAAGCAAAAAGAAAGAGAGGAAGAGAAGTGATTGACACACAAAAAGGGAATAGATGAAAAATTCCTACAACTGTTAATAAATTCTACTGTTGAGGATTGCTTTTCTCTATTTAGCTCTGGCAAAATCAGAGGGACTTTTATTTTTCCTTAACATTTTGATGTTGAAACGCACTCGTTGCACTTGATCTTTTATGGGGAAAAAGCATGCCTTTTAATTCTTTTTAAGCAGTTACCATGAGGGCGTATGCACTGATCATTACTTATTGGTTAATGTGATTTTCATCTTCCACCTGCTCTTTTGTATTTTGGCGCACATTCATTCTTGATGGGCTCTATACCCTTTATTAACATGGAAATAACCTTTACTGGGCATCTACTAATATAGAGCATTACAGTGAACACAAATGTGAAACATGGTCTTTTCTACTTTGCCTTCCTGTCACCTAGGAGTTGGCAACATTGAACATGCATGAGGTAAAATGGTAAAGTTGATATGTGTAGCTCATGTACTTGGGCATTTCATTGTTGGAATAGGAGCTCTGAATGACAGGGACTTCATCTTTATCAGGAAAGCTCAACTTTGAGCACGTGTTGTTTGCCCAGCACCGTGGTACGCACTGCAGGAGACACCAGAGGAAGTAAGGCTCAATGCCTGCCTCCAAGGAGCTGACCACTGAGTAGGAGGATTAGATACCGACAATAGTACAAGCTAAAGAAAATGCCACAGGATAAACACAAGGAAAGTGCTCCAGGTTTCAAAGGAGAGGAAGGATACAGTGGTGCCTATTATAGACACCAAGCTAGCTATTAAGAACAAGAGATAAATGAGCCAATATTACTAACCTCAAAGAATAATAGAGTGGGAAGGACACATTTGTCATTTGGCCATTCACTCATTTATTCAACTTTTACTGAGTGTCTGTTAAGTTCCAAGCTCAAAGATGAAATAAACATGGTCCCTGTTATAAAAGAACTCATAGTTTGGTTCAGGAGATAGGTGTATAAACAAAACGTTTCAATACAGTGTCTTACGTACCAAGATCTGGCATGTTAAAAATGACAAAGTCACACGGTGGAGAGTGAAGGGGCAGTTAATACTTTCTGGGATCAGGGAAGGCTTCCGAGGGGAACACAATGTACTACATGACCGAAAAAGAAACAAGACTGGAGATGTGTTTAAGATAGAGACCAGATGATAGAGGGCTTTTCAGCCCTCAGCTGCAAAAATGGAATGTCAAGGAGCAATAACTGTTCTTAATCACCTGGACCAGGTGAATAATAAAAGCCCAGGAGGACCTGGAGGGAATGTCAGGGAGAGGTTCACAGTGGAGCAGGTGTCCAAGAGCCTTAAATGATGGTTAGGAACTTGTTAGGAGACCAGAAAAAGAAAAGCATGTACTTAGAAAAACAGCATTTCTCAGGAAGTAGTTCCCTCTTCTGGATTTCAATATATGCAAATAATGGAGAGAAAGAATTCCAGAAAGAGAAGACAAGCTGAGCCAAAGGCAGAAAGCGCTCTCTCTCTCTCTCCTCTCTCCTCTCTCTCTCTCTCTCTCTCTCTCTCTCTCTCTCTCTCTCTCTCTCTCTCTCACACACACACACACACACACACAATTGAACAGTGAAAGCCTATGGAAGGAGAATTTCAGTTCACTCCATGTGTCTGTCCCTGACTTTGACCACTGTACAAATTCACATAGGAGGGATGTCTTCCATCCACAACTTTCTCATCCTCAAGGGTGGGTCTTAGGTGTTCAGAGTTTTTTTTGAAGTTAGGAGACCAACTTGTTTTCAAGGCGTCCAGGTCAATAGTGACACTACATGGCTGGAGGGCCCCGTAACAAAATGGACCTCCAGACTCCAATCCAAAAGTGACCTCTAGGCCTAGCTCCTCCCCTCCCCCACCCCCACCTCCAGTTCTACAGTGCACTTTGTAGAGACACTGAGGATCTGGGAGCCTTAGAACCCACTGAGACCTCACATCAAATTACTGGAGAAGCTGACACTTGCCTTCTTTCCTAACACAAAACTCTCCTTCAGAGCCAGCTTGCAAGCCGCAGAAGAAATGATCTCATGACTCTATGGTAATGCTTGCTAATCTCTGTTGACTCATGGAGTCCTTGGGCAGTCTGATAAAAGCTAAAGACATGATCCGTCAAGAATATATATAAATACACTCCAAACTTCCACACACTCCTGGATGAGATTGCAGGCCCTATGTAAAACAAACAAACAAACAAACAAACAAAACACACAACTTGCCCCAAATTCCAGCTAGTGTGCAGCCTGATTGTCTTCCTCATTTTCTAGACCTGCATCCAAAATGACTTTTGGCTCCAAATATTAAATCTCTGAAGGACGAGATGTTCCACTGTTGAGGAGTTACAAAAGAATGTGCTGGGAGCTCAGAAGGCATGTTCACAAAGAGCATTCCAAAGATGTTTGAAGAAAGCCAGGTCTCTGGAAAGTGCAGCTTCTGCAGATGATCACCTGGAAGAGGGTAGCATCTGTGTTCTTGTCCTGCTCAGCTCTGGATCAGTCCCTTTCTCTCGCAGGCAAAGCTCACGTGGAGGTTTTGATGCGATAGCTTCCTATCTGCTCATTCAAAGAGGGACAGTTCCAACGCTTAGCAGATACTGCCTCCTCCACGAGAGGAACCTCTCCAGGCAGTTCTGTGCTTCTTCCTTCTTGCCCCAAATCCTTATATAAATCTGCATCGCTATTTTCATCCCCAACTCTCCCAATAGACCTGAAGGGCAGACAATGGATTCATGCATTTCACCATTTGACATTTAGTAAGAGGCCACTGTGTGTTAGCACTGCAGACACAATGGTGAACAAATCAGTTCTGCAGACTCTCAAGAAAGGCAGACAAATAACAAATCTACAATGGACTGTGCCTAAAGCTATCCTCTGAGTAAAACAGGGTGTTTTACATTCCTGAGTTCTTCAGCCTCTCACTGTCCTTCCACATACTGATGTATCCTCCCAGAGCAAAGGAGGCTATGGAAGCCCTTTGCAAATTTGAGGACATTATCTATCCACCCATCTAATCTCTCTCCCAGACGGGTAACAGTAAATTTAAGAGAACAGACGAGGGTTACTTTGTAGGGTTTTCTCTGTAGGGCCTGCACCTCTAGCCTTTTGAGGCCTCCCATGACCTGGATTTGGCAGGGAGGGGACAGTTTGAATTCCAGGCTGGCTAAAAGGCCTTGGCTGAGCAGTTTTGGCAGATTTCACAACACAGCAGGGGAAGGCTTCCCAGGAAGAGATAGCAGGCTGGGGGCTGGGGTGGGAGAGTGGAGGGAGGGTGGGGCAACTGCATTTCTGCAAATTGGAAAGGGTAGGAGGTGGGATAATCCCCAAAGGCATGATGAAGCAGGACAGGAGGAGAAAAACCCCTAACAGCTAGCCTCCCGCACCTCCCCCGCTAACAACCATGACGTGCAAGCTTTATTAGATCAAACTTGCCAGGTGCCCTCCCTTTGTACCCCCAGCAGCCCTGAGACACACCGATGGAGCTGGGGCCAACCAGTCACCCGCGCATGCGCGCCGCTTACGCTGCTGCTGCTGCTGCTGCTGCTGCTGCTGCTGCTGCTGCTGCTGCTGCATGCTCTTTAGACACTTATCCACGAGGCCCCGACTTTCTCCTTTTATCTTGGGTTGTGTGTCATGCTCAATACACAACAGCTTTAGAGTCCGTTGGCGGCCTGAGTGAGGGGGTGGGGGGACAGGAAGAAGCCAGTTAAGAAGCACACGGGCCTGGAACTACAACTCCCAGCAAGCACAGCGCAGGCTCCTCCCCCTCGTGGGCGGGCCCGAAGCTCCCTGTGGCTTAAAGCGGCGATTGCAGCTGGGGCTTGTGGCCTCTTGAGCCCTCATTTTGTGCTGCGAGCTGGGCAGAGTGGGAAAGTGGTGGTGTCTTTCCATTTGCCAGTTTGTAGGTGAACTAGCAAACAGCACAACACAAATGAACAATACTTAGCCCGTTTAGAGATTTCTCTCAGGGCCGGTGGCTCGTTGCTCCTACTTCGCAAATACAAATTGTAGCTTTAGTAAATGAGAAGCTGAAAAATAGCTTCTGTGTGTTCAATTTCTGTAAGACAAATTATTTTCCCTATTGTGTCAGAGCAATATTATTTTCCTTTTTGGTTTGCAGGTGGCAGTGACTGATGTTTACAGACTCACTTATTTTCTCTATCCAATAAATAAAAGGAAAGGCTGTTTAAAGAAATCTTGCAGTAAATCATCCTGGAAAAGTATAAGCTTATTTATTGATTTGATAAATTTTCTACTTCAATAACTTTTGTTTAAAATGTAGCACCCTTGCGCTAGCCCAGTGGTCGGCAAACTCATTAGTCAACAGAGCCAAATATCAAAGGTACAACAATTGAAATTTCCTTTGAGAGCCAAATTTTTTAAACTTAAACTTCTTCTAATGCCATTCGTTCAAAATAGACTAACGAAGGCCGTGGTATTTTGTGGAAGAGCCACACTCAAGGGGCCAAAAAGCCTCATGTGGCTCGCAAGCTGCAGTTTATAGCCGCTTTGGCTCACTGGATAAAGTGTTGGCCTGGGGATTGAAGGGTCTGAGGTTCAATTCAGGTCAAGGGCATATACCTTGGTTGAAGGCACATGCCCAGTAGGGGATGTGCAGGAGGCAGTTGATCAGTGGTTCTCTCTCATCATTGATGTTTCTAACTCTATCCCTCTCCCTTCCTCTTTGTAAAAAATTACAAAATCTATAAAATAAAATAAAATGAAATTCTGTTTTAAAAAACAGGTTTTAAAATCTACTTTTAATTGTAACCATCTTTGAACAGAAGGTAGAGCAGTGAGGTTTAAAACTGCTCCTATAGCCGAAACCGGTTTGGCTCAATGGATAGAGTGTCGGCTTGGGGACTGAAAGGTCCCGGGTTCGATTCCGGTCAAGGGCATGTACCTTGGTTGCGGGCATATCCCCAGTAGGGGGTGTGCAAGAGGCAGCTGATCGATGACTCTCTCTCATTGATGTTTCTAACTCTCTATCTCTCTCCCTTCCTTTCTGTACAAAATCAATAAAATAAAAAATAAAAATAAACAAACAAAACAAAACAAAACAAACAAACAAACAAAAAAACCCCCCAAAAAACCCTGCTCCTATATGCTTCTTACTATAGGGAAGCATAGTGTCATTATCAGAGTGGATGGGGGAAAAAGAGGGGGACATCTGTAATATTCAACAATAAAGATTAAAAAAATAAAAAGAGAGAGAATAGTGCCATTAGTCCTAGGCCTTCCAGACTGACTAAGTGTTTTTTAGAACAAGAGTAGTTGTTACCAATTCAAGGTTTGTGTGTCAGATGCAGCTAAAGGCCAAGAATGAAAACTTCAGAATTTGAAAATAAAAATCATTTAAATTTTTTTTAAAAAGAAGGAATAAAACTTTAGGGTTTGGAGTAAGGAAAGGTTTATTGATCAAGAAGGTGTCAGTTTGAGAAGATGGGGATCCTTAAAGCTTCCTAAAACCATCTTAAGGAAACCCAGAATTCAGACTTCTTTTATGTCAAGAGAAAGAGAATGGGTGGGGCAAGAGGTTTGTGAACCATAGGTGCTGATGAGCTCCAAGGAAGAGCATGAATCTCTAAAACCCTTTGTTCCCCAGTCTGTTGACCTCTGCTCATCTGAATCCAAGTCTTGAGGCTCCTGCAAATTTTTGCCAAAAGCTCAAACCTCAAGCAGAATTCCTCTGTAATCAATAGCACATCTGTAGCAGGACCTATTTGATGAAGGCCATGGGAGAAATACAGTCAAAGAGATGCGGCATCTTGCTCTGTTACATAAATACTGTGATAAAAAATTGATTTAAGATTTTGTTTTAAGGCACTGAAATTTAAGAACTTCCCCACTTTCCTTCCAAGATTTTGTTGGTTTAAGACACTAAACTAGAAAAAAAAACTTCCTTATTTCTTTCTAACCCTGATTTTTTACAGCTACTAATAAACCAACTCCGCATTCTAACAATAAACATTTGTGCCGGGGGTTTTTTTGCAAATAAGTATATTTTAAAGGCCTCAAAGGGAATCAATTCAGAACCCAAATAGTTTGAGTTAGTTTTTTTTTTTTTTTTCTTTTTGTTTTTGGATGTCGCAGCTTTAGCCTGTTGAGTTTTATGGCTCTGTATACATTCAGTCTGTTTAGTAACACTGTAGATAAAATACAAAACTGGCCAACTTAGCAAAATATTAACAAGACACATTCTTTTTTATTTGTTCTTTGTGTGGGGGTACCCAGCAATAGGTTGGAAAAAGGGGTTGATGTATTGTGATTCTTGAGAAGACTAGAGCAGCTGTTGTGCTCTGAACAAATCCTTCATACATTCTGAAACATTAAACAGGGTGAAAGGAATACTCGTGATACTTGGTAATATTTAAAATTTCCCCACATTCTCAAGTGCTCTGTTTATAGTTAGGAACAGAACAAGTTTTCTGCCTATCAGCTCTTCTACTAAACAGTCAGTTTATCAAGCCTTAGCCAGCAGAGGAAGACAAGAAAGCAGACAAGAAAGCTAAGACATAATGTTGCTATTGTGTTCAAGAAAATTTTAAGAGAACCTACAAATTATTAACCCTTTTAAGAGAGGGCAGCTGGAAATGAGTGCAGTATACAGTAATCAAATTTTATTTCTATCACCATCAACAAAGGACAACTGTCCATTTGACAAAGGCAATAAGAAAACCTCAGGCACTTAGAATAAATCTAAACAAGAAGATGCACAGAATTTTAATGGGAGGCAGTATAAAACTTTATTGAGAAACATTTAAATAAATGGAGGGACATATCATATTCATGGATGAGAGGACTCTGTTTTATAAAGCTACCAATTGTTCTCAAATCTATAAATTTAATGCAACCTAAATCAATTTCTCAATAGTGTTTTAATATATATAGATTTACACACAAAAATAAATAGTGTATTTAGAGATTATGTGTATGCCAAGCTTATTAAATATAATTTATGTGGAAAAGGTGGGGCCTCTACTAGATATTAAAGGTTTATTCTACTGGATCTCAAAACACCTTATAAAACTGTAGCGGCAAGACAATGCGATGTTGTTGCTGGAATAGGCGAATAGGGAACAGAACCAGACCTGCGCATACAGAGACTTAATGATAGATCATTAAGATAGATCAATGTTCAATCACTGGTGCTTGGGTAATTGATTAAGCATACACACACACACACAAGATCTCTCTCTCAACATACAAAATTAATAAATACATTCTAGGTGAATTAGAGAATTAAATATAAAAAGGAAAACTTCAAAACTTTCAGATGGTTTCCTATATATCTTTATGAACTCGGTCTAGGAAAGGATTTCTTAAACACATCACACAAATTTCAAACCATGAAGGAAAAGATAGGTAAATCTGTCTGCATTAAACACAAATAAGCAGGCAAGCAAACAAACAAAACAACAACAACCATTCTGTACTTTAGAAAACAAGTGAAAAGTCAGGGCACACACTGGGGAGACATTTACAACTGAAAGAGATACCAAAGACGAGTATTCAGAACATTTAAGTACTATTAACCAATAAAACAAAGGCAAACGATGCAATATTATGATACAATATGATAATAAACAAAGATTGGGTCTGGGAATTCTGAGAAGAAGAGAGGAAAACTGGCTGATTATGAGAAGATGCTCAACCTTTCTGGTAATAAGGAAATACGAAAAGAAGAAGGCACCATTTCACATTTATCTAACTGAAAAATTCAATAAGACCAATAACATTCAGTGTTGTCAAAAATATTGAGCAACAGAAGCTTAACTACTGCTAATGTTAGTGTAAATTGCTATCACAAAAGTCAAGGTTACAAAGCAAGTCCACTTTGGGCATGTATTCTGAGAATAGGATAGAAACTCTTATACAAATGCATAAAGTGCCATGTTGGAAAATGTTCATAGTAGTACTGATGATAGCTAAAAATAGAAAACAATGAAAATGTCCCTCAAGTGGGCAAGTATATAAATTAATTCAGTGGAATATGTTAAGAAAATATTTAATGAAAATGAATGAGAGCTGCATTATCGACATGTATAAATCTCAAATACATAATTTGTTCGAGAAAGCAAGTTACAGAATGATGTATTGTACAATGCCAGTATAATATCACTTATAAAGTTTGGAGTATACAAAACATACCAGTTGTTGATTATGAACACTTTCATATGTGGAGAAAGTATAATAACACACACAAAAAATCAATAAACACCAAATTCAAGGGGAGAGAAGAAAATAACTTTGGAGAGAGATTTTCAGATATGTCTGTAACATTTTATTGCTTTATTTTTTGAAATTATCTGTTAAAAGAAAAAGACTCACTGACCTGTTCGGTGAACTGAAGTTATACACATTTTCAAATAACTTTCTGAGTTTTCCGTATACTTCAGTCCAATCATTCATCACTCTCTATAGGATCCCTTGGCACCAAGAACCAAGGCATGTAGAGGTCTTGCTGACAACAATCTATCTCCACAGCCCTACAACACCACAGGACTAGTAGAGCTAGCATGTTAGCTAGCACTGAGGAGCTTAAATCTGGCTGCAGATCAAGGGCAGGATGGTGCAAGCTAAGCGCAAGGCTCTCTACTACTGATCTGTAGGGGATGCAGGTAGAAGCTGCCATTTCAATCAGTTAAACTCCTCATTATTCTCTGGGCATCTTCCAATAAAAACAGGAAGATTACACTATTGGAGTCCCAGATACAAGTGGAAAGGCAGCTGAGCCAAATTCTTAAACAAGGTTTTCCTTTTACCCTCTGCAATTGTTTTTCAGTTTCAGAAAAGGTACTTTTGGTGGATGGGCAAATGGGTGAGGATGGTCAAAAGATACAAATTTACAATTATAAAATAAATGCTATAGTTAGTAATACTGTTTTGCATATTTGAAAGTTGTTAATTTAAATTTCTTAAATTTAATTTAAAATTCTTAAAACTTATCACACCCAGCCAGTGTGGCTAAGTGGTTGAGCATCAAACTGTGATTCAGGAGGTCATGGTTGAATTCCTGGGTACATGCCCCACGTATGGGTTCAATCCCACACATCCCCAGTGTGGGGCATGCAGGAGGTAGCTGGTCAATGATTTTCTCTCATCATTGATATTTCTATCTGTCTCTCTTCCCTTCTCCCTTTCTTTCTGAAATCAATAAAAACATATTTAAAAAAAAAACTTATCACAAGAAAAAAATTTTATGACTATGTATGGTAATGATATTAACTCGACTTATTGTGTTGATCATCTATATATATAAAAGCCTAAGTGACCGGAGGACTGGATGACCGGTAGCTATGATGTGCATTGACCACCAGGGGGAAGATGTTCAATGCAGGATCTGCCCCCTAGTGGTCAGTGTGCTCCCACAGCAGGAGCACTGCTCAGCTGACCAATGAATGCCAAATGCCAAGCTCAGGGCTGGCTAACACAGCTGTGGCAGCCGGAGCCTCTCCCACCTCTGTGGCAGAATACTGAGCAGAGGCAGAGGCAGGTGCAGCGAGGCCAGGATGAGCGGGAGTGGCACAGCACCTGGCCTGCGCTCGGGTTCCTCTCCAGCCACTTGCTGCTTCCTGCACTCCTATATTCCTTGTGGGGATGTCAGACTGCTGATCCCCCAAAGGGTCCCGGATTGTGAGAGGTCACAGTCCAGGCTGAGGAACCCCCACCAGTGCACGAATTCGTGCACCAGGCCTCTAGTTTCATAATATATACACATGCAGCATCATTTTGCTGTACACTAAACTAATAAAATGTTTCTGTCAATTATATCTCAATTTTTAAAAAGGTACTTTTTATATCATTTTTAAAGATTGAAATGGCAAGATATCCACACACAGAGTACATATTATATCTTGCTTTACTAAAGGTACTTAATTGTGAAAATTTAGTTTGGCTGAAATGTTTTAGTCCTTTTTTTATTTTTTATTTTGGTAGTGCACAGTCACTACTGTAATTGGCTATTGAAAAAAAAGTATACAATCTTTTCGACAACAACAACAACAGCAAAAAACAACAGGAGTACTTGAAATGAACACTTCATAGGACATATTTGCTCTTTACCATCTTACCTTTATACCTGGAAGCACAGGTCCTCCTGGATTCTCAAGTGATGTGTATAGCCTTGGAATGCTTTCCCACTTATCAGCAAACAAGGTTTATTAATTAGGCACCCACATTTGCACAATACTCTATTGAGCACCTAGTAAATAAGTTTTAAAGAGACACTATCTTTGCCCCATAGAGTTTATAAACTAAAGTAATACCAGTTATACAAGGCTGGTCAGTCTTTTTTGGCCACATTGTCATTGCTCAGACCTTTACAACCTCCAGATTGTTGGAAATCCTCGAGCGCAGGACTGTAGGATACTGCCTTCCTCCACATCCCCATCTCCCAGCCATGCAGGGGGCATGCACTACACAGCATGGCTGAAGATGGTAGGAAAGTGTTTCTCTGTCTTTTTATATGTGTTATTTATTTATTTATTTATTTGTTTATTTATTTATTTATTTATTTATTTATTTATTTATTTATTTCAGAGAGGAAGGGAGAGGGGGAAAGAGACATAACCATCAATGATGAGAGAGAACCATTGGTTGGCTGCCTCCTGCAACTGGGCATGTGCCCTGACTGCGAATCAAACCATGACCTCCTGGTTCAAAGGTGGACACTCAATCACTGAGCCATGCCAACTGGATGTGTTTCTCTGTCTTTACAGAAAATCTGCTAAGCTTTTAGCTTGGTCAATTGGCTTTTTACCTTCTCCAGTAGTTTTAAACACTTGATTTTCTGTGGTAAAAAAAAAAAAGCCAGATATAACTTGTTACAATAGAGTTATACCCAGGGAAGGGAATGTAGTCCATGCTTAGACTATAGTATAGAGCTCTACCAAGACAAAACCCAAAGGTAATTACATCCACCCACATACACACATTAATTCATTTTATGGGGCTTTTCCTCATACGTTGTAAAATAAAAATCATTCACCTGCATAAACATGATAAAGTTCTAGTATTTCACCACTGAAATAAAGGTAGCAGTTTAGAAAAAGAAAAAAAAAATTCTCAGTCAACAAAGATATGATCAGCACAGTTCAATGTCAAGAGTCAAATTTCTATCACAAAAAGAGTGATGATTTTGAGTGTGGCTTCTGTCTTCCAGCTTGTTCTTTAGTTAATTTATCAATTATAGCTCAGGTTGCCTCTCTCTTGGCTAGCACGGCTTTCCAAGGCAGGGGGTTCAGGCTCCCAGGTAATGGAGGAGAAAGACAGTTCTCTTGGATAAGTGAAGTAGTGAGGCTTTCTAGTGTAGAACAGGCAGTCAGGCAACTGTTACTGAGGGTCATAATGCCTTGTGGAGCCACGTGTACGGGGCGGGGGGGGGGGGGGGGGTCCAGGGAGGCTGTCAGCAAAAGGCATTGGATACCTCATCATCCTTCCAGGAGGTCATGTGGGAATACTACTTGTTTCTCTGCCTTTTGTTGGTAGAACAATGTAATATAATATTAATCATCAAATGACTACCAGCAATACATGTATAGTAGAATCCTTGGTCACGGGAGATGGAGAATTTATATATTTGGATTCATTCTCCTACTTAGCTGGGAGATTATATGTGAGTCCCAGTATAGTAATTTCTAATTTTCTTTTCTTTTTTAAAAAAATATATTTTATTGATTTTTCACAGAGAGGAAGAGAGAGGGATAGAGAGTTAGAAACATCAATGAGAGAGAATCATCGATCAGCTGCCTCCTGCACACCCCCCACTGGGGATGTGCCCACAACCAAGGTACGTGCCCTTGCCTGGAATCGAACCCGGGACCTTTCAGTCCGCAGGCCGACTTTCTATCCACTGAGCCAAACCGGTCCCGGGGTAATTTCTAATTTTCAAGTACTCAATCTACATGATATCAAAAAGAACTATTTCCTTCTTTCCACTTTTAACCTTAGCTATTATAAATTGTGCTGCTATGAACATAGGAGTGCATATATGCTTTCTGATTGGTGTTTTTAGTTACTTGGGATATAGTCCTAGAAGTGGGATCACTGGGTCAAATGGGAGTTCCATTTTTAACTTTTTGAGGAAACTCCATACTGTCTTCCACAGTGACTGCACCAGTCTGCATTCCCACCAGCAGTGCAAGAGTGTTCCTTTTCCTCCACATCCTAGCTAGCACTTGTCATTTGTTGATTTGTTGATGATAGCCATTCTGACAGGTGTGAGATAGTATCTCGTTTTGATTTGCATCTCTTGAATGATTAGTGACTTTGAGCATGTTTTCATGTTTCTCTAGGTTTTCTGTATGTCCTCTTTCGAAAAGTGTCTATTTAGATTCTTTGGACTGGGATTCAGGTGACCTGTGTTCCACTTCCGCTAACTCCATTCCCCTTCCTAGCACTGCACACAAGAGTTATTTTTACTTTTATTCTTATTAGAATCAATCTTTCTAAAATGATTCTAGGAGCCTGTCAGCCCTGCAAAAGGAGTCGAGACTACCTAGTCTTCCCCTCCATCGTGGCCTCAGCCAAGTCACAATTTGTAAGAAAACTGAAGATCGTGATCCAGTTACAGTTTGGTGGACTGAATTCAGGCAAAGATGAACATCAGATACTGTGAGTGATGATAATTACAGAAAAACGTAGAGTTCAGAAGCTGACCACTAGCTCAAAAAAAGCTGCAAAATTCAGATCTAAAAATTCAAAGGCCTTGAAACAGAATTCCAGCAATATCAAACTAAGGAACATGGGCATTCAGGTTGCTCATAAGTTCTAGAACTTTCTCCACCACATCCACAGCCAGGTGGAGGGCCATCCCCACCACAACCAGCTCTCCCAGCACCATCTCTACCTGTCAATACCATCAATGTGGTAGGAATTGCTCCACTTCCTCCAACCACTTTTATCCTACTAAACGGCATACCAATCCACCACCATCACCTTTGTTCAGGAATTTCCTGCTCCAGGATCACCACCTGCACTAACAATGAAACAGTAATAAATAGATAAACCTGAAAAATAAATAAACACAATTATTCCAGAAGCTGTGCCTGCCTTAGAAAATAGAACATACAGGGGGGAAGGTCAACTATAATTGTCATGTTTCAATGTCTTCGGAACCTGCATATTCCGGGACACAGAAGGTAGCTACTGGCATAGCACCACAGCTCTTCCCAGCTGAATACTCTCCCTTCCTGGTCCTCCTCTGGTGCCTTATACCTCCACAAGCCATCATATTTTAATAGATTTAACTTAGGTATTCATGCATTATTTATTCATACATTTCATTATAAGCACAATTAACAATTATGTTCTCAGATGCACGTCATGAGTTCAATAAGCATGAATACCTAGGTTCTTGAGAGAGCAACATATGGTTGGTTGTGATTAAATTCAGCATCATGGAGATGTCTATACAGAGTCGTCCTCCTGTCCATATTCTCTGTAGCTCTTGGCTCTGCTTCTGTTTCCTAGACAAGCTCTTGTGATACAGCAGGTAAATCCTACCATCATAACAGTCTTCAGTGTATGTTTTTAACTACTGCATCCAAGTGCTCTTTGTAATAACAACTATTTCTAGTTACGCTTTTCCAGGTTTGGTAATGATTTACCCCAGCATTACTTTTTCTGTTTAACTTTTTAAAAATATGTTTTTACTGATTTTTAGAGAGAGAGGAATGGAGAAGGATAAAGAGATAGAAACATCAATGAGAAAGAAACATTGATCAGCTGCTTCCTGTAGGCCCTCTACTGGGAATTGAGCCCACAATTGGGCATGTGCCCGGACCAGGAATTGAATCAGAGACCTCTTGGCTCATGGGTGGATGCTCAACCACAAGCCATACAGGCTTGGCTACCCCAGAATTTCTAAATGATTAATTCTAGGGCATTTTCATGTATCTCATGTTTAATACCTGCTCTCTTTCATCACTGTATCAGTATTCTCTGTCTTTAATGTTGTTTCTTGGACTATTTGATTTTTTGATATTTTATCAGTTTTTCTTATGTGATATTTGGGGGGTTTCAAAATTTGATTTAAAGTATACAGTTTATCCACTTTTCCTCTTCCTCCTCCTTCCACTTTCCCATCCATCCATCCATCCATCCATCCATCCATCCATCCATCCATCCAATATTTACTCAGTATTTTCTTTGCATCAAGCTCCTTAGACCAGTTGCTGTGGTGCAGGAATAGAAAGTAGAAGTTATCTAAGGACAGGGACGTGGGAATAAAGAGAAGGGAGAGCCAAGGTAAGTCCTGACTGGAAGTCTTTCCCCTTAAACTTTGCAGAGATCTATAGCCTCTGCCAGACACAGCAACTTAGGTGCCACCTAAAACAAACTCATTTTGTTTTAGGTGGCACCTAAGTTGGCAATCTTCCTATATGTGTTTATAATGCTTAGACATGCCTCCCTAAAGTTCTACTGGGCAAAGTTTCACCTGATAATTATAGTCAACTAATATTTTGTCATCCAGTTTATCAGTTTACATAATTACAAGTTATAAGAAGCTTATGTGGAAACGAACTTCTAAGTGCCTATAAGCAGATGAGTGGATTAAAAAGCTGTGGTACATCTACACAGTGGAATACTATGCTGCTATAAGAAAGAAAGAACTTTTACCATTTGCAACAGCATGGATGGAACTGGTGAGCATTATGCTTAGCGAAATAAACCAGTCAGAGAAAGATAAATATCACGTGATCTCACTCACATGTGGAATATAATGATCAACATAATTTAATAAACAAGAATAGATCCAGAGACAAATGGTAGGGGAGGGAGAGGGGGTTAGAGAGCAACCAAAGGACTTGTATGCATGCATATTAGCATAACCAATGGACACGGACACTGGGCTGGTGGGGGTTTGCCTGGGGGTGGGAATGGCTGGCAGGAGGGATCAATTGGAAAAAAGAAGACAATTGTAAAACTTCAGACAATAAAAAAATAAATAAAAATAACAGGGAACACAAGAGAAAAAAAAATAAAAGAAAAAAATAAAAGGAGTGTGAAACAGAGAAAACTACTGGGAAAGTAATCAAACTGTGTCAGACTTGTGTTCCTGAGATTTTCCTTACTTAACTGCACTTAAATGTATACATTTCATTCTTTAAAACAACTGAAAACTTAGATTAAATGGGTTAAGTTATGGTCAAACACTAATCTAATATCTAATTAAAGCAACATTTCCATCTCTTTCATCCTTGTATTTAAATATTTAATCCATTACTAAATTAATTATAATATTAATAAAGACAGACTGTCAAAAAAAAAAAAGAATTTGGGGGGTAGCTTTGAAATTCTTTTATGGATGGTGAAACTAGTGAGTCTAAGTGTACAGAGGAAACTTGCTTTATAATATTCTGAGAAAGAGGCAGTGTTGTGTTTTTCTAAAAACTTTATAACTAACATCTAAATTGAAGAGGAGAACCCATTACATGGGTTTCAATTAGGATTTTCCGGAAAGGGAACAGACAAAAAGGGTGTGGGAAGCACAGCTTGGCACATGAAAATTAGAAAAACTCTGAAGGCCCTCATTTATAAAGGTCATCTTCCTACATAGGAATATTCAGTAAAATTCCTGAAACATAACATTGTGAGGCATGCAAAGGAAAACCATTGCTTATGGGCTTGTGTGAATATACACACACTCCACCTGTCTGACAAACCAACCCTGGGTACAGCCTGAGTTAGTTGCCTTACCCTCTCCATTGCTCTTTCTTCACTTGCTCTTCACGATCCAGAACATTAAATATAAAAATTAATGGTACCAGAGCTGGATTTTACCTTGAATTTTCCTCGGCTATTATTAGTTTTTCAAAAATGGCTTGGGCATATGGGCTTGTTTTGTTCCATTCCATGAAGTATGGAATGGATAACCCTACCTATTATGGGTGAAATGTAGGCTACTTCCTGCCTTCTCCATCTTCACTCGATGTGTTTATTGCACATCCGTACCGGACTGGAATAATTGCTGCTTCGCTGGTGCTATCATAGCACAGCTATCTTCTTTCTATTGTCATCATGGCTTTCCTACCAATTGCTAAGTCATTTGTGCCAAACCGCTGTGTACACCTGGTGGTTTGGACTCTGTTACTGTGCTTATCACCAGTATTAGGAGCAATGAAGACCACCGAGGAAAACATGATATAAATACAATAAAGCAGGTAGTGGCACTGTGACTTGTGAGGCAACATATGCATAAGATCCCCATATTTTCTCAACTTTCAGATTATGATCAAATCAGGGCATTGGCAGGGCATATATACATACATACATACACACACACACATATATATACATATACATACATATATATATGAATGTATTATATAGTACAAAGTCTTACCCAAATATGTTATACTTAATTAATAAAAATAAAACAAAATTCAGTCCTGCATGCAACACATCTAACTTATATTCATTGAACCAGCAGGTTTGGTGTACAACCAGTGGCATCAGATGGTGAAACAGATGGTTTGCACGCACATAGCAAAGGAAACAGCATGAGTTTGGTAAGAGCCAGCCATGCCAAACTAACCTTGTTCTTGTTTGTGATAGGGTTGACAGTGATAGAAGAGAGAAATTCCTTAAAATCAGGAATCTTATTGTTTTCAATAAGATTAAAATGTTTCCTGAAGGGAAAAATAGAGAAAATTCACCTGAGTGATAATTCGGTAGATATGTTGCTAGTGAAACAAGTAGCTAATGGGCCAAGGGCAACCATGAGGGAGGCATACAATGGCACATCAGGACTCTTAATTGTCCTCTAGTTTTATCAATAACTTGAATGAAATGTGTACATATCCAAATATGAGTTAACTTGGAGAAAGTGTTCTTCTACTGCTAAGTGTTGGACCATGCCCTAAGCCCACTCAGGATAGGAACAATGGCCCAAAGGTATTGTGACTTGCTTGATGTAACTAAAGAAATGTTTACTTGTTTATTTAATATGTGCTTTAAAAATATGTTTTATTGATTTTTTACAGAGAGGAAGAGAGAGAAGGATAGTCAGAAACATTGATGAGAGAGAAACAATGATCAGCTGCACATCTCTCTCCCCGCCCCCCCCCCCCCCCCATTGGAGATGTGCCTGCAACCAAGGTACATGCCCTTGACCGGAATTGAACCTGGGACCCCTCAGTTCTCAGGCCGATGCTCTATCCACTGAGCCAGACTGGTTTTGGCAATATGTGCTTTTTTAAAAATTGATTTTAGAAAGAAAGGAAGAGAGAGAGAGAGGGAGAGAGAGAGAAACATCAGTGAGAGAGTAGCATCATCAATCAGCTGCCTCTTGCATGCCCCCTTCAAGGATTGAGCCCACAACCCAGGCATGTGACCTGACTGGGAATTGAACCAGCGACCTCTTGGTGTATGGCATGCTGTCAACCAACTGAGCCACACCCACTGAGCACTAAAGAATGTTTTTGTTGTATATGTAATATGTGCTTATAAAGACTATGAAATCTCTTCATTCAGTGATTTATTGAAATACCAAGTAAACAAAGGTTCTATGTACTTCCAAGTCATCCTAAGATTTTGCCCTTGTAAGTTTAGTTTTTTCATAAAACTTTAAACTCCCCAAAGGCAGGAACTTTGCCTCACTCATTTTTGTTTATCAAGTGAATAACAATTCATGGCACATATGGGGATTCCAAATGTTTGCTGAATATATGGAGGAGGAATTAAAATAATGTATTAATTGGACCTGGGACAGATCTTCTGACTGACGATGGAAAACAAAATAAACTTCTAAAGCCTTGTTTTATCCTCATTAACCTAATAAGCTGAATATATATAAATATAATGTTGCATTAGGAATAACTATAGCACTCAGATGACATATTGATTGGTGTCGGAGAAAAGCTGAACATTTGGTTCCGAAGCAGTGTTGTGTCTTCCATCTGCAAAAATGCCTCTTGTCCCTTCTTAGTGAAAACTGGAATCTAAGTCATAAATAATAATAGAATTCTGCCAAAAATATGTCTCAAAGGAGGGATATGTAACTAACGTCCTCTTCTGTGATTCACTGACTCACTAAATAGCTACCCTTGTGACAATTAGCAGCAATTTTTACTCTTTCTGGTCAGACTTTCAGGCAAATTCAACATCTTCAGGATTCCTGTAGCAATTTCTGACTGTGGCTTGAAGCACTCAGACACCTCCAGAGACCAAATGATCCATGCCTGTCTCGCCTGGGCTTAGCCAGACTGGCAGGGGACATTGTGGTTCTCCTCAGAGAAGGTGCCTCTTGGCTGTGAAATAAACACAGCATGACAAGATAGTACTTGAAGAGGGTTTTTTGTCCTGTTCATCTGTAAAGCTGCTGCTACCCGTACACACAAACACTCTCTCTCTCTCTCTCTCTCTCTCTCTCTCTCTCTCTCTCTCTCTCTCTCTCACACACACACACACACACACACACACACACACACACACACACAAATAACCACTGATAGTCATGGAAAAAGTTTTTTGTAAAAGATCAGAGCCAAGATGTTATGCATAGAACAAAGGGTGAGCGGTGATATTCTTGGAAAGGAGCTGACAGGCAATAACTATAAGTTATTCCAAGAAAGCAAAGAAAGGCCCCGAAAATCTGAGGGAGTGGTTAAGGATCTTGCTTTTGATCAGTAATTCATAACCCTTAAAATTTATATAGTCTTTTAAAGATCTCTCCCCCTTTATCTAGAGCAGTGTTTCCCAAAGTGTGGTACGCGTACCCCCAGGGGTACGGGAAGAGTTTGGTGGGGGTACGCGTTGCATCCGAGTTTGGTGGGGATATGCACTGCACCGTGCTTAGCTGCGCCTAATTCTACGTTCCCATGAGTACGAGGGGTACTCAGCGTTATGAAAATTATAGAAGGGGGTACACATATGTCAAAAGTTTGGGAAACACTGATAGAGTAAATGTAATATTTTATGTATTTTTGTCTCAGACTCATTTTTGTATTCTCTTGACACCAGGCCTTTATCGGAGGATATAATTTTTCTCATTCTGGGCAACTGAGTTCCATAGCCAAGGACACTGAGACAAACCTTTAGTTAAGTGTAGAATGGACATACTGTTTCTTTTCTCATGAATGGAAGTGGTGCAGTGAATAGAAACCCAATTTAGAAATGAGACTTCAGTCAACAGTACCTGTTTTTCTCAAAACAAATCCCAAATCTCAAAGGTGGCCTCCATTTTTTCAGTGAAGCTCATTCTTTCTTGGAACTTGCCTTTCAAAAGCTGGATTCATATTTTATTCTCTCACCCACATTCAGTACATACAGAGCACCTACTATGGACCAGGTTCTGCAGATATATTAATTAACTAGCCTCTGTCCTTATCTTCAAGAGCATACTGGGAAAATGGACACGTGTTCCTAGTACATATTGCTGCCTAAAAAGCCACCTGACCTTCATGCTGAAACAAAATCAATAATTTATTTTGCCTATAAGTCTCTAATTTCATTAGGGTACAGAGCATCAACTCACCTCTGTTTCATGTCTTTTGGGGAAGTTCAAAGGCTGGGGACTGGAATCACCTGATGGCGACATGCTCACTAACCTGTCTGGAGGTTGATGCTGGCTGTAGGCTGACATCTTAGCTGGGGCTGTGGCTACAACACCTACATGTGGCCTGCCTGGGTAGTCTTTCTCCTTCTTTACTGCATGGTGACTGGGATCCAAGAATGAGTATCCCCAGCAGGAACTGTGTGGCCTTTTCGGACCTTGCTTCAGAAGGACACAGCATCATTTCTGGTGCATTCCACTCCTCCAGGCAGTGACAAACGCCCGCTCACGTTCAAGGGGAGGGGAATTAGACCCCACCTCTTCACTGAACAACTATCAATACGCAGACATGTAAAACGACCACAGAAAAACAGACAGTGACATGCAATGGGGACAGTGCTAAGTGGAAAGGGTAAGCACTGAACTTAGGATCTACACGGAACTCCACGGTGGGGGACAGGAAAGGCTTCCTAAAGGAAATTATACAAGATCTAATTCTGGAGGAGTGAGTTGGGGTTCGTCAGGAGAACAGGGGCAGTGTGGTGGGAAGAGGGGTACATGTAGATGAAAATAAGAAAGAACCAAGCAAGTTTACAGACGTACTTTGGCAGAGCTAGATGCAGCGTGTGAGGAAGAGTGATGACATAATGAGGCTGGAAAGGTGGCTATGGAAAACCTTGTAGATCATTTTAGGGGTCTGGGCTTTATCCTGCAGGCCAAGGGGGAGTCATTGAAGTCATTTTAAGCAGGAGGGACGTGATCAGATTTGTGCTTTATAAAAACACTGTGGCAGCAGTGGAGAGAACTTAGGATGGAGGGGGGATGGATTTATATCTCCCCAGATAAGAGATTAAATAATTATTTTCTAGAGAAACTGGTTTATGCAATTTTGGAGTCTCTAATGACACCCCTCCCCAATAACTACAAACAATCTAGTAATAGCACTATTTGCAGTACCCCCAGCACAATCCCTAGGGCTATGACTTTGGCATAAAATAGATATGTGCTTGCCTGTCTGTCCTTTAAGATGCTGATGAAAACCACTTCAAGTGTCAAAGCCCTGGAAGGAAGGAACTAGAAAGAAAAAGGCCTTTCTTCCAGAGCAGCTATCAAGACCCAAATGCTGCTGCAAGTTGTGTTAATTTTCTAAAGTTCCTAGGTCTGAAATCTGGGCTCTAGCCACTTAAATTCTGTACCTCCACGTGCGGAATGTCTTTGCCTTCAGTCCGCTGTGAGATTCGAGTGATTGTCTGAGGCACAGGAGGCCCAAACATTTAGCAACACTGGGCTCTGTGCATGAGTTTTATAAGTTTGATGTGGATTCAAGAACTGTTGGTACTTGTAGGGCATGTAGCAGATGCCCTGCTCATGTTCCCTTGGTCCAGCCATGCGAACTGGCAGCTGCTATAGACAGTTTCCAGAGCACCGCCAGCTTTGTGCCCTGAGCACCTGCAGCTTCTCTGCCTCAGTCTTTCCTGGCACCTCGAGGAGCTTGCAGAGGCTCCAATAATCATCACCCCCCACCCCCACCCCAGGCAGGGGAAATTATCAACCAACAAGAGAGGGATGTCAGTGGGTAAACGCTCCAGTCTGTCCAACCTCCAGTGTTGTGATGCTGAGCAGGGCTGACTGCTTTTGCATGACCTGAACTTGGGCTGACCTTGAGAGTGAGTGCCCCCTTAAATTTTGCTCCCCGAGCACCTCATTCAGCCTACCCTGGTCCTGGCTCTGATTTTGAGGCAAGTGCTTCACAGTTTCTGAGCCCCAGTAGCTCATAGTTAATAATTACCTACATATTAACACACCCTTTACTGATGTTTCTCCTTTTCTTGTCTCACTTTCCCTACTTTCTCCCTGGTGCATCCTGGGATTGTCTTTCAAATGGTGTACTTACCCCCATTTCCTTCTCAGCTTCTACTTCTGAGGAAATGTAAGCTAAGCAAGTCAGGCTCCTGCCCCTCACCCCACAGATACTTCATTAAAGCTTACGATATGATTCCTGTAGCTGTAAAGGCAGATCTTCTCCGAGATGGAGCTGGGATGCAGATGCTCTGGTGCTCAGGGTGAGGCATTGACTTCCTTCTTTGTACAAGTTGAAACACACACACGTGGGCATCTTTTGTTTTTTGGGTGATTAAGGAGGGATGTGTAAGAGGTGGTTGCTTCTGCTTTGTTTGTTTGTTTTGTTTTTGGTAGAGAGGCATCAGGGCTGGTGTGAGGGGAGATAAAGACTATGGAAGGACAGGATGGCAAGCTTGGTCTAGGTCAGCGGTTGCCAACCTTTTGGACCCTTGGACTACCAATGGTTGGCGACTGCTGGTGTAGGTAATCACCTCAATCTTTTCCCTCACTTTGTCCTTACCGTTGTGAGCCCCTGTGGAAAGGGTGCTAGGGCAAGTTTGTGTTTGAGTTTATATTTGTGAAAGAGACAGAAAGCTTAAGGAACACACAGTCCTGCTTTGGGACCAAGGTGGTTCAAGGCAGCACACAATGAGTGAGAGATGTCCCATGCTGTCCTTTCTCACCTTGGCCCCAGCCCCCAGTGCTCATTCTGGGTTGGATATGGGTCTGCAAAATGTGCAGAATTTAGTGGAGCATCAGGGAAGACCCAGGATAGGGGAGAACCAGGGCAGGGAAGACCCAGGGCTGGGCCAGTGGATCTCCTGTAAGAGGCTGGTAGGCTGCAGATTCCCTGAGCAGGACGAAGCAGAAGACCCTGGGTGGGGAAGAGTTGGGAGCAGGGACCAGCTCCTGAATGAGCAGGTAGAGACACAGAGCTGACAAAGTTTAGGAGACTTCGCTCATGTGACCCAGTTTGTGCTCTCAGGCAGGTGAGACCTGGGCTATTTTCAGCTATGTGATGCTGTAAGCTTGCTGGCATCCACATGATTTAAACAACCTGCACAGCAAAAAGCCCAGCATTCAATTAACCTGGGCTCTAGCTCTGTCACCAACAGAACCCTGGGCAAGTCACTTGACTGTTCTGTGCCTCAGGCTTTTTTCATCTTACAGTGACCTCATTGGGCAAGATGAAAGCTGAGGTTCTTTTTAATGTCACGATAACCAGAGTTCTTTCTCCAGAAAGTACTGTTGGACACACGGAAGCCCAACGAATGTCCCCTTGTATGGCTCTTGCCTTGGAGTTCTGAAGGTGGCCCTGGCCTGGGGTCTGATCTCTCTTAGAGTGCTCCCAGATAAAATGCCAGGTTATCATCAAACACTGCCGAGTTGAAGGGCAGGGTCAGTCACAGTGTTTGCATGAGTGTCTGCTTTAGGGCTTTATCTTAAGAGACAACTCTTCAACAGCTGTTTTATTGTCCTCAAGCCACCCTACCTTTGTTGAGTTCTTGATCATAAATTTAAGCAGGAAAGGCAGATTTGCCAAACTGGCAACTAACTGCACCCATTTGTAGTTAGTTTGGAATGAGCTAGAAAGTAGGTCTTATAGCTTTTGGCTCATTTCCTGCCTGGCCTCTGATTTCTCTCCCGTGCTTTATACCTGACACCTTCTTATTATTTTACTCCCCACAGACTTGGCATGTTGCTATTTAAGAAAGTTAAATGGAACGCCTCCAGTGGAGGTGTGATACCATGGTGGTCCCTGCTTTGGAGAGGAGAAAGTCCATTTCCACAGTGCCATCCGCAATCTGGGATCCTGGGCTGAGATTTCTCCAAGTCAGTGGCCCCTCCCGGCCCAGGCCAGGCTCTGGGGGACACAGCTTAGCTGGCTGTGAACTGTCCATTTGTTTCTGATGAGTACCCTGGCTAGACAGTGATCACATAAGACCAATCTGATAATAGCAAACGGTGCTCTGCTTCAGAAGTAATTTTTAAGGACTGATGTTTCTGAGGGTGGAGGGAGTGGAAGGAGTGGAGGGGGGGAAGGGGTCACCCATTGGGGCTATTAAAAGGAAACAAAAACATAAATGGTGTGATCTCTGGGTCAATGGGAAACTACATGATGGGAAAGAAATGTTGTAAAGCATATTAATAATTTCTGAATGTGCCAATATAATCTAATAACAATACTATCTAATACTTATTGAATGCTGACTGTCAGCCATGTTCCAAGTACACATTATGCTGTACACCTTAAACTTCTACAGTGCTCTGTGTCAGTTATACCTCAGGAAAACAGAATGGAAGAGCAAAGGGACCACAGTGAATCTTAGCCTCTGGCTTGGCTCTCTGCCCTTCTCCGGGTGGCCTGATCAACCTTCTACCTTGTATGCTGCCACCCCTCACTGACTAATGTTCCTAGACTTCAGCCGCCCATCTTGGTTTGCTCAACTCCCATGCTTTTATGCCTTTACATTCCCTTCCTTAAAAGCTCTTCTTGCATTAAAGTTGGTAAAATATTTGGTTTTTAGACTTAGTTTGAATGTCAACTTCTCAGACCTTGCAGACTGGGTTTTTGCTTCCTTGAACTTCCTCAACCCTTGGCTCTTCCTTCGCCATAGCTTGTTTCAGGTAATACTGTAATTGCTCTGTCTCTCTGTCACTTCACTAAGCTGTGGGCTCCTTCAAAGCGTGGTAACACCTGGCACAGTGTGTGGCACCTAGCTGGTCCTCCAGAAATGTTTACTGGAGAAAAACAATGCCTAAAGCAACTGTTACCATCATGAGATAATTATGGGCATTCAGAGATTCTGCCTTCAGGCAATATAAAGAACTTTATTTTTTGCTTTAATTATCCTAATCATTTTTCTCAGTCCTTTCCCTTACTTTGAGTTGGCTGTATAAGTTGTTGACACGTTATACTAGTACATATTTGACTATTTGATAATGAGGTGATACTAACATGAATTAAACAACCAATCTAATGATGATGCTGTTGATGATAAAGCATATGTACAAGTCGTGTCCTTATTTTCAGGGCCAATCCTGAAGCCCTGGGGGTTTGCAAAGGGCAGGGGGACAGTTGTTTCCTTTCTGCAGCCAGGCTGGTAATCTTTCCATGATAACAGGCAGTGCCCAGATGGGGAAGACGGGCAGCATTTCTAGGTGAGCTCCCAGGTCCCGCATATAACCCCCAGCCAGGTTAGACTGTGTTTTCTTTAATCAGAACAAAACAATCATGGTTAACAGAGGATGATTAATATTTCTTATTAATGTCTTACAACAGTCTCCAAGATTCTATTTCTGCTCCTGTTGGTTTGATATTCTTGAAAGGACAAAAGATTATAGGAACAGAATACATCCGTGGTTGCCAAGGGTTTAGAAATAGGGGGAAGAAATAGAATGAGGAAGAGTTGGGGGCCATGAAACTGTTCTGTCTCCTGATTATGGTGGTGGTAACAAATCCATATATGTGTTGAGATTCAGAGACCTTTATAAAAAAAATTTTTTTACTCTGAAAATTAAAAAGAACAACAAAACCCTAGGCATTCTCATACCCTGTTTATACATTGATGCCAAGGAAGTTAGCTACAATATATATATAAAAATACAAAGTATGTCTATTCTATTACTTAACAATACCAATTTTTACAAAAATACTCATTCTAAGGAATCTTTGGGCTTATGTGCAAAGATAGTAAGAAGATGTTGATGGTATATCTATTATGGTATTAAAAAGGGATACAAACTACACATGGGGATTTGGTTTCAAGTGATGATATGTATATGTGCAATGGAATATTATACATGTATTTAAAATGACATAAATATATACTATGGAAAATTGTCCATAATATTTAGTAAAATAACAGTTTACAAATAGCATTTTTTAAAAATATATTTTATTGATTTTGTACAGAGAGGAAGGGAGAGAGATAGTTAGAAACATGGATGAGAGAGAGTCATTGATCAGCTGCCTCTTGCACACGCTCTACTGGGGATATGCCCGCAACCAAGGTACATGCCCTTGACCGGAATCGAACTCAGGACTCTTCAGTCCCCAAGCCGACGCTCTATCCATTGAGCCAAACCAGTCTTGGCTACAAATAGCATATTGCATGCTGTTGTTTTTAGACATGGAAAGTGTATGTCGAAATATATATTGATTTATAGAAAAAATTCTGGAAGAATGTACGTCAGACACATTGACAGAAGTAATCTCTCAGTAGTGGGCTTTTCCTCTTTATACTTTTTCATACTCTTTTTTTTTTTTTAAATATCTTTGTTATGTGAACATATATTGTTTATATATTTTTAAAATTTATTAAAACAAACATGCAGTTTGAAGGTTTGGGTTTTAGACCATAAAAAACTTTTCTCAAGTCAAAGCATTATTCAAATGTCATGCATACCCCAAAAGTATAGTGCACAATGTATTATAAAAAGCTGTGTATTTCTAGGACTGCTGACACCAGCAATATTGTTCCCACTGTTTAACTTTTCACCTCCAATGTGTGTGGGTTAATAACACTTCCTCATTTTTGAGGAGTTGTCTTTTATATTATATTTAAAATGTAATTCTTGGGCTGAAGGAATATAACTTCAAGGTGTTTATAGGGTTAAAAAAAATAAAATAATGTATCTTGTTTAGCATAAATTATGATTCCAGGCATAGGTGATTGGGAGGATAAGATAGAAAGGTTATCTATTACTAAATTTAGAAATTATGTCCTGATAGATTTGATGGTTGATTTAAATATAACTTCTTGTCAAGCATCTGTTTTTAGAATCAAATTACTATGACTCTACAGTTTCCTTGAAGTCTCAGTCTCACATTTCTGTTTGCCTTTGCATGGTTTTAAATAAACGAGAGTGTGAAACTGCAAAGTTAGTTTTCATTGTATCATATTTTATATGACACACTGGTAATTTCATAGAAATATGAGGTGACAAACTAATTGTCTGCAGAAGAAATAATTGCCATGATCTCACTGAATCTTAGGTCATTCAAAACTCTCTCACACACACACTGGAGGTTCATTTGGGAATGCTTTTGTCTTCCCAGCTGCCCACATGTGTTTCTGGTCCATCTCTTCTGTAGTTTTGCCTTCTTGCCCACCCCCAGTGGAGTTCTGCTTGTTTGTTAAATCTTGCTTCCTTTGTTTATCTCCACGGTTTAAATCAATAAACAAAGAGTCTTGGATCAAACTCTGGGCTCTTATGGGTTTGGATCTATTCTTTGGTCTCCTTTATAGTTACCAAAAGAGAGTGTTGCTTCTGACCCCTTTGACTCTTTCCTGCTGGCTTTCCTCAGCCTTTCATACTGGTGGTGGGTGACTTTTTGAAGACTTGATATTGCTTTTATTAGAGGGGGTAATGCCTTTTGTTGCTTTGTGACTCGAATTGTGTTCAGTTCCAATATAATGGTGTGCCTTTAAAAAAAAAATCAAATGCAAACTAACAAAAGTATGCACTAGATAGACGGTTGGCCTGCAGACCAAAGGATCCTGGATTCAATTCTGGTCAAGGACACGTACGTTGGTTGCAGGCTCCTCCCCAGCCTGGGCCCTGGTCAGAGCTTGTGCAGGAGGCAACCAATCCATGTGTTTCTCTCTACATTGATGTTTCTCTCTGTCTTTTCTTCTCTCTTCCACTTTCCCTAAAAATCAATGGAAAAATATTGTCGGGTGAGGATTGACAACAGCAAAAAATCAAACCAGCAAAAGTAGGAACTCTGGGTTATTATCTTTAAGGAAAGATGTGATTCTTATGAATGCAGAGATGAGAGTTTAGCTGTATTGTAAAAGACCTCTCAGCTAGGTTTAAATTTCACCAACACTTAGGTAAGCCAGGCTGTCTCAGAAAATCGGGTATTCGTGGAGACTGGGACAAAAATGCAAATGGCATATTCCATCTGAAGAGAATTTCTTTTCATGTCAGATAATTGTTACTCTGTAGAAATAGGCCTCCTGTGGTCAGGCCCCCCTCCCATCTTTCCAATAGAAACAAGAAATAAAGATTTTCGTGTGATATTCCCAATACTGTCAACTATTTCAAATAAAATTCCAATACACTTTAACCCAAATAATGAGTCAAGAGAGCTGGATGCAACTATGGGCTGCCAGTGTGCAAATTCTGAAAAAAACAAAACAAAACAAAACTAAACTGAAGTGCATAAACATTGGAGTTCAAAAGCAGGGTATGGTGAAGGCTGTCCCAAGGTCAGGACATAATTCCCGTGGTGAACTTGGAGGCACGTCTTCAGTGGTATTGTGTGTGCAAGTGACAGAGCAGCTGGTTGTAAGAATTAGAGACCGATCAGCCTCTCTAGCTCCCTGAGGAAGCCCCCAGGGCTCTTAAGCAATTCCGAGGAAGGGAATTCTCAAGAAAGAGATATTGGACTTCCAGCTAATAGGCAAGTAGGGATTTGAGTAGTTAAATAAAAGATTAAAAAGAGATAAGGCCGTATTTGTATCTGAACTCCAAGTTGATGAAGTAATGATATTGCTTAATCAAATTGAAAACATCAATTTAAAAATCCACAAATTGGAATTTTGGAAAGAAGCCATATTTATGAAGTTATTATTATTATTGGGCATTGAGGAACAGTTATATTGTTGTTCGGGGTAGTAATAATAACGATAGTAAATTGTAATAATAACAATAGCTGTCATTTGTTGAGCACTTATTATATGCGAGGCACAGTACAAGCACTTCACATGTACTAATTATTTTAATACTCATAAGGTAGATTCTATTAGTACCTCCATTTGAGAGATGAGTAAACTGAGGTCCAGAGAGGTGAGGTGACATGCCTGAGGACACACAGCTACATTACATAAATAAGGAGTTTTCACTCAGCACTGGACCCCTAGCTTGAAATCCTTTCATTTTATTTTTTAAGTTTATAAACTTACCCCAAAATTCTAGTTGTCTTAATCATTTTCATCTCCCCACATTCTCTTCTGTTTTTCATTACTGTGTATACATTCTTCTAAAATATGTTAGGGTTTACTGTTTCCATGTGGTAATTTATGGTTCGCCTTTCTGCAGTTGTAAATTACCTCCTCCCACTGCTTATCTACAAACTCTGTTCTTAATGCCATTTTTTTCTTAGCTAAAAAATAGCATATGTTTATCCCAGAAATGTTGGAAAATACAGACATGCATAAAAAAATATGCTTTTAATCTCACCATCCACAAAAACAGAGCTGTTAATTTTAGATGGGATTCTTTTCATTCTTTCCTATGCACATATAGTCAGTTACACAGAATAGAAATATACTACTAATTATTTTTACCAAATAGAAATCATATATATACATAGCTATAACTTTTCTTTTTCTATTAACATTGATTATAAGCAGTTTCCCATATCACTACCTTTAAAAATATTATTTTTAATGATCACATAGAATTTTGTCATGTGAATTTACCAGTTTACTTTAGAACTTGCAGGCTGTTCGATGATTGGATATTTTTAAAATGTTCCCTTTTGCAGATAATATAGTGACAAACATTTTGAACATAAATCATTGACCACATATTTGTACCTTTCCTTAGCATAAATTCCTCCAGGTAAAATGAGTGGGCCAAAGCCTCTTATTGCGTATTGCTAAGTTGCCCAGCAGAATGTTGGGCATACGATTGGCACCCTCAGTTTTTGTGATCTTCATTTTTATATCATTCCCTCCTTTTTTAATCTCCAATTTTATTTCCTTAGATGTCTTAGGACTAGACCCTCACTTTAGCTTTCTTTTCCCTTCCTAGTAGTGTGTGCAGGGCGGCCCACTCCCAGTGGTAAGTAGACAGATGTGGGACTTCCTGCTGAGCTCTGCTGGGTAGTGGAGTCAATCAAGAGGAAATCAGCATTAGGGTCAGCTCTGTGGGAATGGAACCTATTCTCCACCAGTATACATACTCAGGGGTGACTCTACACGTGTCAGTTTCTGGGCCACGTGCCCAGCTAAGACATTGCTCAGATTTCACTGGACATCAGTCACCGGGAGCATGGCGACAAAGAAGGGAAATAAAGGCCTGCTTCCATGGTGTGGTCACAGCGCAGCATCTGGGCAGTCGGTCTTTGAGGAGGCAATTCGTTCTGTAGACACATTGCAGAAGCCATGAAGGGTACTGGCAGAAGGACAGGGCAAAGGTCTGATACAAGACCCTTAGGGGAATACAAAGGAAGACCATGCTACTCTGAAGGAATCGTCCCCAAAGTGCTGAAGGAGAAAAAGAGAGGCTCAGGGCCTAAGGAAAAAGGGAAATCTGGAACATTTTCTAGGATTTCTCTCTCTCTCACTCTTTATGCCTTATTCTCTTATTAATATGTTGGAGAGAAGGAAAGCTCCTGGCTAAGAAACAAAACAGTCCCTCATCCCAGAAATCATAGCCAGGAATATGAATTCTTAACAAGTGTCAAAAAGCACTCCGAATAAGGAGAGAAGAATGCAAATACATCAGTTCTGTTATAATAAATGCTTGATTTCTTTTAATCCACAGAGTCCAATTATTTTCTTTTCAAACTTACATCTATTGTTACACTTACTAATGGATCTGAGCTGAGGGTATAATTTGAGTAGCTAAATTATATCTGTAATCTCTCTCTCTCTCTCTCTCTCTCTCTCTCTCTCTCTCTCTCTCTCTCTCTCTCTCTCTCTCTCTCTCTCCCATCTACTTTCTATCCCATACTTTCCATCTAACGAGGGAAGTGGTTTCTATATCCTTTGTTTTCTCTGTCTCTTTGCCTGTTGCTTCTAAAGTACTAAAATACAGCGTTAGTTATTTAATCCCATCCATCTCTTTCAATACATACTCTTAAGCAGGAGGAGAGGGTGGAGATGAGAAGGATTTCCAAGCGATGGGAAACTATAGGAGCAGAGACACAGGAAGTTTGTGGAAGGGGGGCTGAGTAGAGATGAGATAGGGATGTGGGGCCTACAATTAGTCTTCACAGGCCTGCAAATGTCATATTGGCAAAGGTCTTTGTAGGTTTTCTTAAGGAACTATGAGGAACCGTTTCTTTCCCCCCCCCTTTAATATATATTTTTTATTGTTTATAGCACATGTGTCAAACACAAGGCCCGCGGGCCAAATCCAGCCCACCAGGCCTTGCAATGTGGCCCGCACAGCGCTGTCATCACTGCACTCCGCTGTCAGTTTATGACATTGTCAGTTTATGACTGTTCAGTAAACCATTCGGCCCGCGATTTAGGCTGGATTTTAGATTTTGGCCCCTTCTCTGATTGAGTTCGACACCCCTAGTTTATAGTATTACAGATATCTCCTATTCTCCCCCACCCCGAACCATTTCTTTGTAAGCAATAGAAAACGATAGGAAGCTTTGAGGAGAAAAAAAGGATTGATTAGTTTTAGGGGTGTGTGTTGGTTTGCTTAGCTTCCTTCTCCCACCTCCATTCCAAACCCCTGCAAGCAAAAATTGCTCCACTGTGCAGGGAAGATAAATAGGAAGGGGAAGAAACTAAAAGCAGGCAGGAGCAGCAGTTTGGGGGTTACTGCAGTACAGAAGCCCAGGCATTTGGCTTGGGCTTAGGCACTGGCGGAGGATAGGGAGGGTGGGGGTGGGGAGGGATCGTGGTGGACATGAAGGGCCAGATTTAAGAGATACCGACCTGACTTTTGTGCTTTTTAGAATGAGAAGAGGAGGACAGGGACAGAGAGATGAAAAGCTAAGCAACTATGACTATGATTTCCCTAGTCGGTGTGTGGATGATGATGTCGTTAAGTGAAACAAAAACTAAAATGCAGGTGGAGGAGGGAGATTTAAAGGAAAGATTTAAAAATAAACTTGGCATTTATTCGCAGAATGTCCCGTTCAGTGTTGTGCTGGTAAATGTCAACACCTGGCTTTCTGAAAAAGGAAAAGAAAAGGAAGCCCTGATTGTGTCCGTTTCCAAATGGGGTGAAGATTCCCACCACTGTCCGATTTCAAAGTAGCCCGGGGGGAGGCATTTATGGCTGAGGTGGGTAGAGAAATACACATGTAGGTCTTTTGAGCTGAGCTGAGTCAGACTCAAGCACACTGCTGGTCCTGCTGGATCCTCTGTGCGCCCAGGAGTTCAGCGGGAGGTGAGAGCTGGTGATGCAGGGTTTAAGTGAGGCCATGGGAGTGCTGCACATAGAAATAAAGAGGAAACCACTATCAGGGGGCATCTATAATAATAAAAGGGTAATATGCTAATTAGACCGGACGTCTTCCAGACGTCCTTCCTAACTAAGCCGGGGCCCGGGGAAGCCAGCCCAGGTCCGGTGTGTCTGCTGGCAGCGGAGGAGGGAAGTCTGGGCCCTGGGTGCCAGAGAAAAGCCAGGGGAAGGAAGGCCTACTCTTGCATGAATTTTCATACATTGGACCTCTAATATGTATATAAGGAAAGAGGAGTCAGGGAAAGAACGTTCACCGAGAGACAGGAGAGGCAGAAGAGAGCCACATTCAGGCAACAGGCGAACTAGTTTCAGAAAGGAAGGTGTGGTCGAGAGTGTCAGATACCAGAGATCAGGTGGCCTAGGCATTTAAAGGAGGTCATCAGTATACCAATTAAGCAGGCCTTTTTTTTCTTTATAATGATTAAAAAAAAAAAAAAAAAAAAAAGCACTTGGACTCTTTTAAGGAGGTCACTAATGAATGGACAGACCAGACTCAATGGGGGGGGGGGGCAAGAGTTGCCTGAAATGGGCTGGAGAGGGAATGAATGGAGGGAGTAGAGATAAAGTCTTTCCAGCAGTTTGGCTCTTCAGGGAAGGAAAGTGTGTAGGGAGGCAGGTTGGAAAGATGGCTTTAAAAAAAGAGTTAGAGCCGAAACCGGTTTGGCTCAGTGGTAGAGCGTCGGCCTGTGGACTGAAAGGTCCCAGGTTTGATTCAGGTCAAGGGCATGTACATTGGTTGTGGGCACATCCCCAGTAGGGGGTGTGCAAGAGGCAGCTGGTCGATGTTTCTCTCTCAGCGACGTTTCTAGCTCTTTAACCTTCTCTCCTCTTCTCTGTAAAAAATCAATAATAAAAAAAAGAACATTGTTTGTTTGTTTGTTTTTTTAAAAAAAAGGAAAAAGAAAAAGAAAAAAAAAAAGAACTCACCGATGAATAAGTAGTTCAGGGGACTCTATCAAAAATTTGTCTACAGCCCTAGCCAGTTTGGATCAGTGGACAGAGCGTAGGCCTGTGGACTGAAAGGTCCCAGGTTCGATTCTGGCTAAGGGTGCGTGCATGGGTTGTGGGCTCGACCCACAGTATGGGATATGCAGGAGGCAGCTGATCAGTGGTTCTCAATGGCATAACAAAATCGTGCTTCTCTGTAGCCCCATGACTTCTAACAAAGTCTTCAAGGTCACAGCTGCTTGAAGGGCAATTCTGTGATTAGAAAACACCAGGGTCATCTCTGAACAGAACCTCAACCCACCTGGACTACCTTTACAGAATCAGCTTCTCCAGAGCGACAAGCAGCAACAAAGAAGGGTCTTCTTACTTATTTGGAAAGGGTAAAGAGGTGGAGACACGGAGTTTTGGTATTGGTGTTAGCAGGAATCTAAAAATCTGGAGGAAAGTTCATGAAAACATACCCAGGAACAAATCAACCTATAACATTCAAGGGAGAGAATTCATACTTGGAAACTTTCTCAAGGGACACATTCTCTTAGGCTCTAACTTTTGGAAGTCACTATTTTTGTCATATGAATCTGTCACACTTGCAAAGTATGGGCTTGGTGTCATCAGACTTATGCCCCTGTACCACCTGGCCAACTCATGTAGCCTCATTGGGAACTTGGGCTCTTTTGTTGGTAGAAATCAATGAGACTCATAAATAGGTTTCAGACAATACAGTGTGTGCATATATGCAATGAAGAGGTGACATTGCCTATTGTTCTTAGTTAAAAATGGTCAAGTTTGGCTTTGAGGCCATTGAACTTATGTATTTAGAGTCAATGGCTGCCCTCTCTCTGGGGCTTTTGTCTTCCTCTTGAGATCATATTCTTTCTCCAGCATCTTATCTTTGTGTTATTTGTGCAGGATTACTGTTGCCCAATCCCCAGTAGAGCAATCTAAGGGATTACTCTTGGTGGGGGTGTTCTTGGGAACCATAGCCTTCAAAATTCCAGAAGGAATAATTTGGTGGTGGAATTTTACGTGCTGTAATCAGTGGGTGGGCATGGTGCAGGGAATGGAGAATCAGAGACCTAGTCACTGCCCCTAAATCACACTTGAAATGGTAACACCTCCTTCAGGAGCTTTTCTTTATATCTAATAGATGAGAGAGATTGCTTTTATTTTATTTTATTTTTTAATTTCAGAGACAAAGGGAGAGGGAGAGAGATAGAAACATCAATGATGAGAATCATTGATCAGCTGCCCCTGACCGCCCTCCAATGGGGAATCCAGCCTGGTGACCTTCTGGTTCATAGGTCGATGCTTAACCATTTAGCCACTGTGGCTGGGCCAGAGAGATTGCTTTTAACTTTTTCTAGACCTGGAGTTTTACGAGTTTGGCATGGGAAAACTGTATAGGCTATGGCTGGTACCTGAAAATGACATTAATAGTCACCTAATTAACACCCTTTGTTTAAAATACTATTCTTTCAAGGAGCTTAATTTAACAAAATTCATTTTCAGAAAACCCCAGTGAGACAGGGAGAGAATACATATTTTCTCCATTTTACAGATGAAGAAATGGAGCCAAAAAGTTGTGGATCTCCCCAGAAGCCAGTCTCTTGGCCAGGGCAAGAGGGACCTCTCTCCTGCACCCTGAGCTTCGGAAGGCGGGGCTCCGGTCCTTCACAGACTCTATCCCTTCCTAAGTGTCAGCAGCCCACAGCACCATGGTGCCATGACACCAGAGTTTTGGAATCCCGGATTTCCTTGACCTTAAAGTCCCAAGAGTACTTCCCAGGGTCTGCATGGGCCTACTACTCACAGGTGCATGCATCTGAGCTCAAGTTGTGGCCTGCCTGACTGTCTGCACGGAGAAAGCTTGTGCAGCGGGGTCCACATGCATATACTGGAGGCTCCTCTGGAATATGATGGAGGTGGACATGGGAAGAGAAGGGGTCTGGGGCAGGCTCTCCCATTCCAGCCAAAACTCAGATCAAACTGTGAGGAGTCTGAATGTGAACCTGCCCTTCCAGGTTGCTCCCAAGGTTTGATTTATGACTTAAATATTTAGACATAAGTATGTGGGCCTCCACTTGAAATCTTGCCTCTGCCCCTCAAATGTTATGGGCGGCGATGTTGGTCATGACTGTGAAAAGAGGAAGAAGTTGGAGATCTGGGGTGGTTATATAATTTTACACAAACGGGAGTCTCTTAGCTGCACTTTGCGAATCTTTAGAAGCCAGAATGCAAGCCTTGTGCATTTATCACTGGGAGCAGACCAAGACATTGAAAATCAAAAGGGGCTGGTCCCCATGGTTCTGTCTTGTGGCTTCCTTCCTCCCCAGTTTAGGAAGAGAAGGAGCAAGACCCCTTCCATTGGCCCTTTGGGTGACCTGAGAGCCCAGGCTGGGAATCCCAAAGGCACTAGGTTGCCTATTGAATAGCAAAGTCAGGGTTTGTGGTAGGAAAATAAATAAATAAATAAATAAATAAATAAATAAATAAATAAATGAATAAATAAATAAATAAATAAAGCAGCCAGTCAATTCCAGAGGACTGTCCGTCTTCCCCCTCACCCTAAGCATTTGAAAGGAAAGACAGACTAAAGGGTTGTTGTCTGGGTGGTTTACAGCCTAGTGTTCCCAATCACCTAGTAAAGTAAGGGGGGGTGGGGGTGGGGAGAAGCAGTGCAGAGAAGCGATGTCCTCTGGAGATGTCCAGACAGTCTCTGGAGCAGTCCCAAGCCCAGGCTCTGGCTGGGTCGGGGGGATGTAGACCGAGGACGGGGCGATGCCTGCAGCACCTCGGTCTCCCACTTTCCGCCCGCTTCCTAGCGGGGAGCGGCTGAGCATCGCCCGTTTAAGGGGCGGGGCGCGCTCCACGTGCTCCGTGCTGAGTGACTGAGCCACAAAAACACGGGCCGGGGAAGAGGGCGGGGAGGGAGGCAGAGAACAGGCTCTGACCGATAGTAACCTCTGCTCTCAGCGCAGCCGAATCTATAAAAGGAACTAGTCGCGGCACAAGCCGGGCAATTCCGAGCGAGACAGAGTGGGGCCGAGACCGCCGAGCCGAGCCGACACATCCTCCCCGGGCGGCGGGTGGGCCAGGCAGGGGTCGCCGCAGGACCGGGGCCGCCAGAGCCCGTTTCTCGGGGGCGCTCTGCTCCCCTTTCTTTCTGCCCCCCATCCCCGCCCCCTTTCTCCGGAAAGGTTTTTTTCAAGGAGTGAGGAAAAGAGACGGAAACACCAAAGTGGAAAACAGGTAAGCGGCTCTGCAGTGACTTAGGCGCTTTTGTTTTGTTTGGGGGCTGAGGAGGCTTTGGGATGCGCTGGGATTGGGGGGTGTCTAGTCCGGACCCCCACATCCCCACCTCTTGCATTGAAATGGTGCGGGGGTAGCTTAAAGGTGGGGATGTGGTTCTAGGATGAGCTCTGGGGACCCCAAGACGCGGCGCTGCTGCTCTCCGGGCTCGCCCTGTGGTGAGTCCGGGAGCATCTCTGGGCTTGGAGACCCGGGCGCAGGACCTCGCGGGCGGGCAGTGGGCTGGGGGGCTCCTGGTCCCGTTGGAGGCAATGCTGGCGGGGTGGGGAGAGTGACGGGTCCTGTACCGAGCTCCTCCCTTTGTCTGGAAGTGCCCGGGCCAGCTAGAAACGCCTCTGGGTTCGAGGATGAATGCCTACACTCAGCCCCCAGTCGGTGCTTAAGAAACTGGTCTGAATCAGGCTCTGACCGCGGGGTTCCTCCCCGTGCGCCCTCAGACTGGATGGCGTGTTCTTGTTCCCTAAGACCCTGCCCGGAAGGTGTCCCACACGGGGTCTGTGGTGACACTGCTCCCTCGGTTTGACTTGGGGGTCCTGCTCACAGGCTCCGTGCGCTCATCAGAGCTGGTGGCCCTGGCGCAGCGGGATGAGCTTTATTCTCTTAAAAAACAAGACTTAGGAGAGCCTGCACAAAGCTGAGGTGCCCATTGCCCTGTGACCCCCCGCCCCCGCCAGCTTCTTGCCCTTTGCTGCTGCTAGTCTCTCGGGGCAGCCTAAGTCCGGGCATGGATGGAGAAGCTGGGGCGAGATGGTGCAGAGGAATGACCGAGAGTAACCCCGGCGGGCGGTGCAGAACAGGGAGCTGCCCGGGCTGGGCTGCGCGGTGGGGGCGGGGGTGGGAGGGCCGGGCCGGGCTGCGGGTGGCCCCGGGGGACTGGCCCGCAGCGCCTCCTGGCCGGTGGCTGGGGAATTGGCCCTGTGGCTAGAGTGGGGCCAGTTCTCTGCGAGGCGCTGATCCCGAGAAGGAAACCCTGGGGCTTCAGATGAAAGAAAGCCCTTCTGGTTGTTTTTTGTTAGAATGTTTCCTGACTCCCAGACCTTGGTCATTCTGAAGGTTCTTGCGGGGTGGGCCAGTGCCAGGGTTGTGTGTAGGTGCTTCTCTCTCTCTCTCTCCCCTTCCCCCCCTCCAGCTTTTATTAGACAAAAGGAAATAAGATTTCTTTTTTTTTTTTTTACCCTTGTCTTTTTCATCATTTAAAACCCAAGGCTTTTCAGTGACATCACACAAAGTGAGAGGATGGTACATGCATTCATGTAATAGAGGACAAATTTGAAATTAAAAAAAAAAACTTGCTTGTTGATGAAAACCAAGTCATTTTCTAAGGCCGGATCCCCTCTCCCTGCCCCTCCCCCTCCAGAGGGACCACCTCACAAAATTTTCCAACTTCAAAAGCCAAGTTTTGCTGGTTCCTTTAACAGTAGTTGGGAGCCCCAAACCCAAGTTTTAATCTTGTTTCAGACAAAACCTAAATCTCAACTAAAAAAAGCGCTTACTTTCTCATCTCGTTTATTTCAGCCCATTTTTCTCATACCTACCACACAAATAACGGAGACTTCTTTCTGTTGTTTGTATCATTCTGTTGAGGCACTTCTCGCAAATCAAAGAAAGCGTGAAAGCCCGGAAAATGCCTGGAGTAGAGACTCTTCAGAGAGCATGCTCATTTCCAAGTACAAAGTTTCCAAAGTCAACCCCTTCCCCAGATATTCCTGATTGTGACAGGGAGAATTTGGGAAACATTGGCCATACAGCACATCGGTATCTACTTGAGCAGAAGCATGAGGATCAGTGTGACCAGCCTTCTGGATGGCCACAGTCCGTGCACGGAGTCAGGATAATTCATGAGCCCCCGTGCCAAGGCCAAGCCTGACATATTTGTAAAGGAGACAGTGATAGGTGTATCTCCCCTCCAGATGAGCATTTGAAATCTCAACCCTTACAAGTTTTTTGATTTGCATATAAATTAGAGGCCTGTTTGTAATGGACAGCCGGCACATTTTGACTTAGGGCCTGGTCATGTGAGACAGTGATTAGTCTAGGATTGGGTGATTTGGATTTGTTTTAAACCTTTGCTTTAAGAAGCCTCATTGTTTACATTATTAAAAATTAATGAAACCGAACGAAACAGCGGCCCAGCTTTTTATCTTCTGTAGTATTTGCCTTATATGGAGAGAAGTTGGCTTATTTTTTTCAATTAAAAATTTTAGGGATCTTCCCTCCCATAAATTAGGTTGCCTTGCTTTATTTATAGTGATTACAAATTGTTATTGCATACTTGATTTCAACTTTTAGCTCCTAAAATAGTTAAATGGACATTGCCTTAGACTCTTTAATTATGAATCTTTTGGGTATCTAGAAAATACAGATAGACATGTGGTATTTTTCTACAATACTTTTAGATTCAAATACATTTTTATTTACTACTGGCTACTTAAAGAAATGATGCATGTATAGTGTTTCTTATGGTCAATGACTCCAGCATCAACTTTTAAATGATTTTTCTGAAAATTTGTTTTACTTAGCTCTTCTGGGAAAGGGCCTATGCTTAAATTGAGACCCTCTTCATATCTGCATGTAGCAATAATCATAAATTATTCCAGCATTTTCTATGCCAAATCCAAAGTTATTACAGTGTTTATTTAATAGACACTTAAATAGCACTGTGTGCCCAGTACTGTTCCAAATGCTTTTCAAACAATAATTTAATCTTTACAATGAACTGACTTATCATTCCTATTTCGTAGCTTAAGAAACTGAGAGGTTAACTTACTTGACCCTGACCACACATTTTGCAAGTGGCAGAGCTAAGATTTGAACTTGACCAGTGAGCTCAAGTTCTTGAACTCTCATTCTAAGCAGTGAGGTGGTACAGTTTCGGCTGCTGCTGGCAGAGGCCTTTCCAAGGATGCTCACTGTGTTCTGGTATGTTCATCTGCTCAGTCCTTGTCGGAATCTACAGCCTGTATCAGATTTCCCTTATTTCTGAGTGGGCCAGCCAAATTCTCTTCTGCTTGTTGGGACGTTAGTTGCATAGGGATTGCAACACCATGGAAAAAACAGGCAAGATTTGCTCAACTCCAGTTCTTGGTTTAAAATGAAAAATGAGCTGTTGCTTCAGTCAAATATGCAAGAGTAGGTATATGATCACAAAATGTTTCTGTGGGCAACACACTGACAATGGAATGGCAGAGTATTTGGCTGTTAAAGTATAAGGAACAGCCTGGCTGGTGTGGCTCAGTTGGTTGGAGCGTCGTCCCATGCACCAAAAGGATATTTTTTTATTCCGGTCAGGGCACATATCTGGTTTGTGGGTTCGATCCCTGGTCGGAGTGCATGCAGAAGGCAACTGATCAGTCTCTCTCTCTTTCTCTCTCGTATAAGGAACAAAAGAAAAAAAGGATTTTTAAAAATTGCTTATACTACAATTAATTTCCTGCCTGTTGTATCTTTAATTGTGTTGCGGGCCATTGAAATAAGCTATTTCTCTGTTACTGCCATTACTATCTAAGAACCAAATTTAGCCTTTTTTAAAGACATGTCTGAAAATAAATACAGTTTCCAAGTCTACTTTATAAAAGTGAAATAGGATGGGAAATGGTGTAGCAAGTTAGAAATAAACTCTTAGAAAACATTTCTTCTTGGTCAAAACACGTATATTGTGGACTTACTGTGTGCTAGATGTTTTAAGCATTTTGCATGTGATAATTCAGTTCATTCTCATGAGAGAACCATATGAGGTTTCACAAACTGAGGTATAGAAGGTTGGTAGCCTGATCATGGAGATTGTAAGTAGTGGAGCTGAGGTTGTATCCCACTCAGTTTGGCTCCCATGGATTTATCAAGATCAGGGTAGGGACCTGTCACAATATCACAGTCTGACGATTGAAGTTTGGACAAGTCAGAGTGATTTCCCTTTTTATTGGATAGTTTCACCTGAAAATAGTTCCCTGCCTAGGTAACCAGCATCGATGCTGATAGAGAGGTGCATTTTAGGAGTATTTGAAAGCAAAGAATGAAAATCTATGAAAAATTGTTTTCAAATAGAGCCTTCTGTTACTCTGCATTGAGATGATAAACTGTATTACAGAGTGTTTAGAATGAAAATGCAAGAGACTTGGATCCTAAAACAAAATCAACTTTGAGATCCTGTCTTTTTTTTTTTTTTTCATTTTTAAAATCTACTTTAAGATTTAATTTAAATGCCCATCCTTCCCATAAACTCTCGTGGGTTCACTCCTTGCCAACAGAGTTAAAATGAACCTGTCGCCTTCTCTTTTACTCCCTTAAGTTTGGGTTACAGCACTGTTCACGTCATGTATTTAATTGTGTTTTGATATCATTAGCATTTATTTGTCTTCCTTTTGAGCGTATACTTCTCCAGGAGGAGGTCTTTGGTTCATTCTCCCCAATCCTTAATTCAGCCCTTTTGATACAGGATGGAAGATGTTCAGTATGTGCAGACTTGAATGAGTCAAGGAGAATGGGAAACTAATGTTTGTTTATATTGTAAAAATTAAAATGATGGGATAATTATAGAGAAGCATTAGAAATAAAATTGTTGGAGAAATAACTGTAGTTAAGGTTAGGTTTATGATTGAGAAATTTTAGTACATACTTAAATTATCTAGGCCCGCTAACTTTGTTAGAACAAACAATTCTGATTCCATTCAGTTTCATTTCTCTTTTTGAGGCAGCTGTGATTTGAGATACTTTCACATTCATGTACTCTAATTTTCACATTAATTTATTTTTAAAGTAAGATGAGGTAATTCACCAAGTAATTTAGAATTTAAATACTTTTGAGAAACCAAAATAACCTTTATGTATAGGACCTTTTATTCATTCTCTCTCTCCCTCTCCCTATACCTCTCACTCGCTCGCTCTCTCCTCCCCCACGTGTGTGTGTGTGTGTGTGTGTGTGTGTGTATGTGTGTGTTGAACACTCTGCAGCATTTTCTATACCAAATCCAACTTCTAAGAAACACTTAGAAGTTAAAGCATTTTATCTGGCTAGTCTAGAAGTCAACATATTTTATGATAACTGTATTTTGTATGGGACATTTCCTAGGAAGAAAGAATTTTATATATATATATAACTTAGTCAATGGTTATATTTATTAGGTGAGAATTTTTTATTATCTTGAGAATCTGATGAAGGTTATGCATTCTGTCTTTAGAAAAAATATACATAGGCATGTGCACTCCAAATTTTACATTTAATTACAAATACCTACAATCTTACATACAATTATGTTTTGTATATAACCTCAGTAACCTAAAAAGGAACCAAGTGACCTTGGGCAAGTCACTTTGCTGTTTTGTGATTTAGGTTCTTGGTTTTTAAAATAAAAGAAGCTGAAGTACTTGGATTTTAAGTACTTACGCTTTTACATCCTCTAACTGTAGGTCTGCACTTAGGAAAAGGGAAGTTGATCCTTTGATTGGAGCTGCCCAGAGTTGTGGCTTGAGGGACATTAGTGTAACCGGTTTTGAAAGATAGAGGAGAAACATCCAAGGAATGCATAGAAGTATTTCCCATGACAATAATGAGAAAGGAAGGAAAGAAAGTTGTTGAAATTGCCTGTTTATGTGCATTAGGTGAATGGAGACTTGAGTCATAGGACCAGAAGGAAATTCTCCTCTGAAATACAAAGAAAGGAGTTAGTTCATCTCAATAAATTTCATTATGGAAAACATGGTATAGTGAGACACAGTGAGACATTAATCTTACCCTTGACTCAACATTTGGAGAGTCTTCCTGGAGTAAAATGTTCAATAAAATGTCTCCATCCTGGACATCTCCATTTTGGGTATATGCTTTATTTCTTAAACTTATATTGCAGTCTTGTTAAGCCAATCTCCCTCTCTACCTCTCCCTCTCCCTCTCTCTCTCCCCCTCTCTCCCTCTCCCTCCCTCCCTCTCTCTCTCTCTCTCTCTCTCTCTCTCTCTCTCTCTATATATATATATATATATATATATATATATATATATATATATTTTTTTTTTTTTTTTTGCATAGTATTCATACATGAATACTATGCAAATTGACCGAATGGTGGACCAACCACTTGACCAGTCACTATGAGGTGCACTGACCATCTCTTGGTCCCTCCCCCTGGCCTTCAGGGTCCGATCGCCTGAGGGTTAACGGTAAACCGGGCGTGGGTGACAGCTGGAGGCAGGGCTGGCAGCTGGGGGAGATGGCCCTGATGACAGGCCAGGCCTAGGGATCTTATGGCGAAATGAATTTCATGTGCTAGGCCTCTAGTGTGTGATAAAAAGAAAAGCTGACTCCTAAGACTCATTTATCCTCCAAGAAAGGAATGTTAATGTTCATCCTAGAGAATTGGATTAACCTTATAAGGATATTTCTAAATATCTGACTCATTGAGAGTAGCTTTTTAAAGCATTGCCATGAATTTGTTGTTTCAGAAGTCATAATAAATTAGGACTAGAAGGAAGAAGAAAGGAGAAAAAGGAGCAAGACTCGGAGCTGCTAAATTGTTTGGGCTTCATATCCTTACCTACACTTGCTTTGCAGAATTCCTATAGGATGCCAGGTTGGGAATAATTGTTTTTGCCGAGAATCAAACCAAGCTGGAAAGAAAACAAATCTGCAAGGGTGTGGCAGCCTGAAATGAATTGGCTCTGGTATTTAAATGATACAAATTTGACATAAAGGGAACACTGGTGGTGGGAGTATTCTTCCTGGGAAAGGCAGAGGAGAAAGTGAATACTCAGACTGAGTTTAGATTGACTTGTAGACCTTTGTCCTCTCCCAGAGGTAGGTCATTGTAATGGGGATGGCAGTTTATCTTTGCTGGGGTGAGGTGTGATCTCTGGTACTGGAAGAGAGGATAGAATATTTAAAATATACTTAAGAAATACACACATTAAGTGTGTTAATATACAAAAAATACCATTGAACTAAAATTCATTTTGTTCAGCAAATATTTTTCAAGCACTATATAAAGTCCCAGGTGCTGAGCAAATGTCAAGATTTTAAAGATCTGCCACCATAATGACCTTTAGCTTGGCATTCAAGGCTCTTTGAGATTAAACTCTGACCATTTTTGATAACTTTGTCCTAGATTGTTCCCTACTCGAGGGAACTGGTTTTCTCACCATTGATTAACACATAGTATGGCTCAATAAGTATTTGACTAAATCTCCCTCTGTAGGTTTTCTCTGAGTTCTGCCTCAAGAACACCTTCTTGGCTCCTTGTTGTTCTGGAAAGTCACATCCATCCTCAGTGGTCGCTTCTGTTTGCACTGTACCTTCTACTCACGCTCCTCACTGGCTGAAGTTGTACCCATCGACCATGGGTAGATGAGAGCCCCGTGTGGACTAGGCCTTCTGCCGGAAGCCAATTCCAGCATGTCATAATTACAGGAGTTTCATCAAAAGGTTGATGAAACTTGGGGGCTCAACAAGGACTGAGTCACATATGTGATCACCTGATGGAGTGGCTAGAAGGCACGTCCCCCTAGACTCCCAATGCCTTTCAAAATTATCTTCCGTCTTTGGACTCTTTCTTAATCTACGCACTGCCTTTCTATAGATTGTTGAACCCTTCTTCATGCTGGGACAAGAACCCCGGCTTCTTCCCCTACATTCCTTGCTTAATCTTCACTGAAAGCTGGAGATAGATAGCACATAAGCCACTCAAGTTACTTAAATTGACTCTCAATTTGGTAATTACCAGTATATTTTTTAAAGTTAACTTTATATTGGTCTTCTAAATTGGAAACTGGTGTCACTTGTCTCAAATAGAAGGTAATTTAAAAAATAATTACAGCCCTAGCTGGTTTGGCTCAGTGGATAGAGTGTTGGCCTCCGGACTGAAGGATCCCGGGTTTGATTCCGGTCAAAGGCACATGCCGGTTGCGAGTTCGGTCTCTAGTTGGGGACGTGCAGGAGGCGGCCAATCAATGATTCTCTCTCATCATTGATATTTCTATCTATATCTTTCTTCCTCTCCCTTTCTCTCTGAAATCAATAAAAATATATTTAAAAAATAATTACAATAAAGAGCACATTATCTTTAAAAAAAAAAACTATAAAATAAAGTCACTTTCTTAAGGCATTGGCTAGCTGAGAATTGCTCTTCCTTTATTGAGCAGGGAAACTAGCCTGTGCTAAAGAGGTGTGGACGAGAAGACCAAGCAAAACCTTCCTCTTTAATGTGATAACCTTTTTCTAAAGGCTAAGGAAGTGCTGAAAAGAACAGAATTTTCTCATGCTATGATTCAGTGTTTAATTGGGTGCCTGACCATCTCCTAAAATTTTCTAAGTACTGCTTACATTCATCTTGTGTAACTCGCCCGCATTTGGGGAAACACTGAGGTGGCCTGTTTTTCAGGCACCTGACACAGTGAGAAGCTAAATAACATCTTCATGGTTTACCCACTTGCTCATGGCAGAGCCCAGGATTCAAACTCAGGTCCCATACCCAAGCTGCAGGCAGTTTTCTTAGACTCAGAAGATCATCTGGTGCAGCCTCGTTGTCATAAAGATATGTTGTCTGTTCTGTGGCTCAAAGTGGTAGAACGACTTGCCTAAATTCACTCCCCATTTGTGATTGACTGAAAATTAAAATCTTGTCCTCTTGCCTTTTTAATCCAGGCTTCTTTACACAGAATTTTGGGTAACAGTATAGTGTCCTTTCAAAAGAGGAAAAAGAAAGCATCTACAGAAGTCTATCTGTCTCTACTATAAACAGAGCCCGGATCCTTGAATATTGGACTGGCCTCATTTACTTATTCTTTCTGTTGGTCCAATCTGAATCTTAAGGGGTTTTTCAACCTGATTTTTTTTCCTCTCAAATAAAAATTGTTTTTTGGTTGTAGATTCCAATTGGAAGGAAATTACAAAAGTCTTGCAGGTCAAATCTTTTCTTAGAACCACTTCCTTTACGTAAAAGTGCAGAACTCTATGTTAATTTTGGCCAGATAAGATTGATTGTGATACAAGGCAGAATTTTCTCCCCTGTTTTTACCTTCAATGATTGTGTTAATTGTAGTAAGGAACTTGAGTTCAAGATAAAGAAAGCCTTTGGTCAAATAGTATTTTTTTCAGTTGTCAGCCCTGCTTGCAGGATTTATAAATTTAGGGGTGTTGTACCATTTTCCAGTTTCTGACTCTAGTCACATTTCACATGATCACAGCATGGTGTTCTCCTCCGCTGAGCAAATGGAGGGTTTTCTGACACTTGGTTCAAATGGCCTCCATTAAGGGGAGTGGACATGCCCTGGAGGCTGCGGGGGATCTGTCTGTAGGTGGAGCTCCACTTGGGGACTCCCTGGCGCTCACCTGATGTAGACACTTAGCAATGCCCCATGGGAGACTGAAACGTTCGGACTTTGAAATGCCACTATAGAACCATGGTTGGAAAAAGGAGGCTTTCAGGAGTTCCATCCCTGAGTGTCCTTTCATCTTTCCTTGAGCACTTACTAATCGGGCACAGGAAATGTTTGATTTGTGAACATCTCAATGACAGTAGGGTTTTCTAGAAGGCATACTCAGAATCATGATAATGTTAGAATAAAACAGATCTATTTCTTTTGGGAGAATCCTCCCAGACTTCAAAAAATGGACTTCATATTACCAGTATTTTTTTTTTTTTTTTAAAGAACTAACATCCTTCCGTTTTTGTTTTTCAGAATCACAAGTATGTGGACTTAAACTTGTGATTTTATTCCTCTTTCTTCTCCTAAATTTAGCCAGGCAGCTGGTAAAGTGATTCGTTTTGGTTATCACAGAGGAGTTCATTATCAAGTTGGGAGGGCAGGACTAGATCCTGTGCTTCTCTGACTGTTCTGGAACCCTGACTACACTCCCCCGACCTCACCAGGCTGCAGAAACAGAGGTGTCCGGCTCACATGACACATGCCTGCCTTCCCCAAGAGCTGGCTGGTGAAAGAGGACCTTCTGAAGAAGGTTGCTGGGTTTGGTCATAGACTCTATGAACTAGAATGGGACAAGAGCCCAGAGATGAGAGAACTGGTTTGGGCAAAAGTAAAGGGAATAAGGCGTTGAGGTAGAAAACTTGTATTCAGGTGTTAATACGCTTCATGAAGCCAGTTCTTGACTTGAGCCTATGACGTTAGAGCTCAGTGCTCCTGACCAATGCTGACAGTCTGACATTGGGGTTGAGCCCCTAGGAGAGGTGCTCTGATTAGCATGTTTCCAAGGGCTCTAGAGCCTCCGTCCAGCAAATGACAGGCTCTTTGCTCACGTGAAGTCAATGAAAATGAATGTCCTTTCCAACAAATTAGAGCGGCTTTGAGGAAAGCCAGACGACTTGCACTCCTGCCTGAACTCATGTTGCTTTGAACACAGCTGGAAAATTTGTCATGGTTTTAGGCTACCCGAACCTTTACTCTTAATGAAATTCCTGACTTGTTACTGTAGCGAACCTATTTTTACTCTTTCCTCCCATCCCTGTGGTCTGACTTCTGAGGGCTTCATTCTACACATGTTTGCGAGCACTGTGTCCTCCTGGGCACTGGGCTCAGCATGGCAGAGGATGAGAAGATGCTGAGACACTTTAGCTCGCCGAACATGATGCATGTGATGCACAGTTTAGCAGGGAGCACCTGATACTTGGTGCTCTGGAGAAGATTATAGGGAGAGCTGAAAAGAGGAAGAAGGAATTATAAGGCCAAATAGGTAATTGATTTAGAGGCCGGAGTAAGTAGGGTAGAGAGAAAAACTCAGGTGCTGAAGACTGGAAGGAAGGGGGCAGTGTGCTTGTGCGGTACCTGGGGGCTGACTTCCATGAGTGTGGAGGGAATAACAGGAGTGAGTAGTGGGAGCCCCCAAAGGGGGTATTATGGTAAAACAATGGCAGAAGTGGTACTAGAACACCAGGCACATCGTCCACTGAGCTGGGCCCTGGGAAGTTCTTCAGTTTGTTCTGGAAAGGCCTTTGGGGTTCGGGTGTGTGTGTGTAGTACCTTCTGTGGACAAAGGAGATGGAAGAGAGATTCCTTTAATAAACCACTCACTCCATGCCCCACCCTTGAAGAGTGCTTTACCCTGTGAAATCAGCTGCACGAATCATAATAGCTACCGTTTACTGGAACTGGCTAAATGTTTTATGCACATTACTAGCTCTATTTTATGGAAAGGATACAGGGGTTCAGAGTCCCTAGGGTCCCAGAGCTGCTGAGTAGCAGAGTCAGGATTCAAACTCAGTTTTCTCTGACTCCAAAACCTCCCTTCTTTCTACTGGGTCAGTTAATTTAAGAACATAAAAAGAGTTAAGAATGTTTGGGGGCGTTTGCTGCACAGTGGTAGGGGGCCAAACGAAGGGAAGACAGTGGAGGGACACGGGTTTGTGTGTCCCCCAAATCCTTTGAGATTTTCTATAAAAATCCTTTAGGCTGGGAGATGATAGTATGTTTGAAGACACTGGCCCTCTTAAGGGATGTAAGCCAAACAAAACAGTGTTTGCTGATATAGTCACTAAGCCTTTTATCCTAAAATTCTCTTGGAAAACCCGCCTGCAACAGCAGGGAACATTATCCAACCAAGTTTATCTGTAACTATAGGGCTGGTGGTGGAGTCCTTTTTGCTGGTGCTTCTATAGCTCAGGGTGTTTGACCAGTAGTTCCTTCTCTGCAGGTCCCACTTATTTTGGCATTTTGATTGTGGTTGAAAGTTTTGAATTTTTACTTTCTATAACAGATTGACTTCTTTTCTAGGGGAAAGGTTCTTTTTCCTATGTTCTGCATACTCCCAGCCAGGGAGAAGGCAAATAGTTGTATTGTTTGGTGAAGCCCTTCTTTGAAGGTTGCTCTGTGTGTGGGTGTGTGTGTGTGTGTGTGCACTCAGCGGATATCAGCAAGAGGAAGAAAGGCTATCTAACCCTTCGTTAGAATTTCTCCATAATTCTACAATGAGACAAGAATGGGGTTACAGCACAGATTTACTTTCAGAAACACTGGCCCCTTGGCAGTTTGAGAAGTCCTGAGACTGTTTTAGCAGGTAGAAATTGTAATGTTGAGTGTTGAGTAGGATCTTTAGTTTTATGAATGTCAGTGACATGAGAGTAGATTTAAATTTTTTGAGACTCCTTTAGAATGGAATTGTTGAAGCATGAGAAATTAATGCATCTCAAAGGTCAGTTACAGATTTCTACAGTATTCATGGATCTCTTCTAACTTTTAGTTTTTATGTATTTCATAGCCCTCATTTCGAAAATCAGCAAATAATTTTGTCCAGGAAATTGGACAATGTATCCCAGGGTAAAAGAAGAGTGTGCAGTTATCTATAAATGTATTGCTACTAATAACCAAGTAGAGGTGATGCATTTGGTAATTTCAAAAAAGTCCCTGTAAATTACAGAGTGCTGGCATTGATTAAATTCACTGGATCTATATTATTTAACTGTGTAGTGCAATAGCAGAGTCCACAGAATGGTTTCATTTTATTCTTGGAGGACCTCTTAGACTCATTGCCTCCTCAAATTTGAGTATTTAAGTGTTATAGTTTACTTAAGTAGAATACAATTCCATGGATGCCTGAAGACCAGCTCTTGGTCTCTCTGCAGGGTTTTAAGGGCATGATGGCAACTATAAGGGCAGCTTTACTTAAATGTGGGTCCAGGATGGTTGGGAATGTGCAGGGGAATTTAAGGGTTAGTAAGGATGACCTTAAGGCTGAATAGCACCTGGAGGCCAGAAAAGTTAAACTGAGGCAGTGAAATCAGCCTCAGGCTGAATAAAGTGGACAAGTCAGTCTGGTCGGAATCACAGGATGACTGATCCCCACTGCCACAGCCATGTCTTCAGTCATGGGCGCAGTGAGCATCTTCCAGCCTGGTCTTCTGACTTTCAGTTTCCTCATGAGCCTGTTTCCTGAATGTGACTATATGCTCAGCCACATATGCTCAGAGGCTATGAAAGAGCATACCTTTCCCTAAGCAAGCACATCTGTTGGGCTTCCAGGACCCTCCGCACCTCTCTGGAGATGAGATGCACAAGTCTGTAATTCTTGCTTTTTGCATCCACATCTCATGAGTAGGCACTTGGTTGAGCTTCAGCACCAGTACATTTTCAGTTTGTATGTGATGTAGTTAAATCCTGCCTTACATCGCTCTCCTGCATTGTGGGTTCCTGACTAGCTGTTTATTGTTAGAAGACATGTAGGAACAGTTCCATCAAGGGAAATACTGATAGATGTCAGAAATGTCAGTCTCACTTCTGGTAACCATCTGGAAGTTTGCCTCACACACACACACACACACACACACACACACACACACACACTTACTAATTAATCTGGAGTTTCGAGAAATGGCTCTCATAAAACCACTGTTTTGATGGACGAAAATTAGTTGCTCACCGCACATTCTGGGCTATGAACTATTCAGAAGAACAAGCTGTGGTGGGAGAAATGCTGTGGTGGGAAAGAGCATACAACGGTTGTTTTGGAAATTATTTCCTGAGAAACCTGGGGGCCGGCTCTTACTCTAGGAGGTGACTCTGAGCAAGGCACTTGCTTTTTGTGGAGCTTCAGCTTCTCTGTAGAGTGGAGCAAATGTGTGGTGAGAGCGGATCTCCAAAACCCCATCGGATTCTTTCTATCTCCTAATTCAAGATTTTAATGTGGAAGGAAATGTAATAAAAAAAAAAAATGCTCATGTTGGCACTGCTACCCTGTTTCTCCAAAGTTGCGCTAGGTCTTATTTTCAGGGGATGTCTTATCTTTCCATGCGCTAGGTCTTATTTTCGGAGGATGTCTTATTTTCGGGGAAACACGGTATCAGAAACTCTTCATTTGTTCAGTAAGATCACTGCGGGCATGTGAGGCCATGCCCTCTAGATTTAGGGTTGAGCTTCCATCTAAAGAGAAAAGATAGTCACGGGAAGTAGTTCCTGTTTTTGTTTTGTTTTGTTTGTTTTTTTTACTTTGCTAAGTGGGGGGAAAACACACCCCCATCTTATACTCTTAGAATGTCTTAATCTCCCCCTCTCCTTTCTTTTTTATATTTCTTATCTCTCTTTGAAACTTACCTGTGAGGTTCAAAAGGGCGCGTTGTTTTGGTGAGACGGGGTGGAGGGGCAGTGTGGTGAGTGCTGACGGGGTCCTCACTTCCCTCTTCACACCAGCTTCCTGTGAACGGATATGTTTTTCTTTTGCCAGCATCATCGAGTCTCTCTGGCATTTCCCGTTTTGGTTTAGGAAAATGTTAAAAGAATTCACAATCCCAGCTGTCACTTGGAGACCCCTTTGCAAGTAGCATATGGCCTGCCCTCTTGTTTCACTGTCCCCAGGGTGTCTCGGCCTAAAGGAGTCACCCTCCCCCTATTGCTTTCTGTCCCCTTACTTTTTGTTTTTTTTTTCTTCATTATTCTGACCACCTTCTGCTGTAACCACCCACTGTTCTTTGTAAATTCTCCACTTCCTTGCTGGAGTTCCTTGAGAGCAGGGACTTGGCTTCTTTTGTTCACTGCTGAATCACCAGTGTCCAGAACAGCGCCTGACACATAAGAGGAACTCAATCAGTATTTGTTGTGGCGAATAGAAGTCTTGTAAAGTTAAGGTTACAGTTGTTTGTTCAATGAATAGATGGTTAATATTTGATTCACTGTTCACCTTCCTGGGCAATTATTATACACAATAATCAAGCTTTACACCATACAGTTCTTAGGTCTTCCGAGGTAAAGTCAGGCTACTGATATATATAATTTACATACAATTAAGTTTATCCTTTTTAAGTGAGCAGTTCGGAGGTAAATGGGAATAGTTATATAACCACTACCAAAATTGCGATGTGGAATGTTTCCATCATTTTGTGCTTCTTTACAGTCTGTCCTCCCCCCCCCCCCCCCCCGACCCCATAACCACTCATCTGATTTCTGTCCCTATTATTCCATTTTGCAGAATGTGAGAATGAGCGGAGTCCTAGAGTATGCAGTTTTTGCATCTGGCTTGTTTCTATTAGCTGAGGCTTTTGAGATTGGTCCATTCTGTTGCATGTGTCAGTAGGTTGTTCCTTTTTATTGCTGAGTAGTATTCCATTGTAATCTATTTACTAGTTGATGGACATTGGGTTGTTTTCAATCTGGGCTGTTCTGTATAGGACTTCTACAAAAATTCATGTACAGTTATGTGAACATATGCTTTCATTTCTTTCAGGTAAATACAGTGCTTCCCTTTATCTGTGGTTTCATTATCCGTGGTCTCAGTTATCCATAGTTAACCACAGTCCAAAAACATTACATGGAAAATTCCATAACAAATTCCATAACAGTAAAACAGAGTAAGGGGACATAAAGCAATTCATTAGTTTTAAGTTGGCTGCATGATGAATTCTTGCACCATCCTGTTCTGTAAGGCCTGGGTCATGTATTATCTCTTTGTTAAGCCTACCCACACTTTATATACACTGAGTGGCCAGATCATTATGTGTTCAGAGATCATAATAATCTGGCCACTCAGTGTATATTCCTTGCCTGTTAATCCCTTAGTAGCCATCTCGGTATCAGATCAACTGTCACCATATGGCAGTGCTTGTGTTCAAGTTACCCTTATTTTACTTAATAGTGTCACATAACTTTTACTATACCGGTCATAATTGCCCTACTTGATTATTAGTGCCTATGGTTAATCATAATTAAACTTTATGATAGGTATGTATGTATAGGAAAAACCATAGTCTGAAGCCTTGGTTCTATCTGTGGTTTCAGACATCTGCTGGGGGTCTTGGAACACATCCCCTGCGGATAAGGGGGCACTGTTATACCCACGGTGGGATGGCTGGGCTGTACCCTCAGTCTGTGTGTAACTACAGGAACTGGTGGGCAAAGTTGCTATTCCATTTTACATTCCCAGGAGCGGTGTATGGGAGTGCCCATGGCTTCACATACTCGCTAACACTAACATTTGCAACATTTTAGTAGTTCCAGTGGGTGTGTGGTGGTAGTTCATTGGGGTTTTTAAAAATTAAATTATTTTTTATTTTATTATAACAAAACCCGGTTTTGCTTGGGGTTTCTCCTTTTAGCCTAAGGAAAATCTGTAGGTCTATTGCAAAAGCAATTAAAAAAAAATAGGGGGAGGATTTTGGCTGCTTTCTCTTCTCTCTCTCTTTTTTTTTAAATGTTATTTTTAAATTACAATTTACATTCAGTATTATTTTGTATTAGTTTCAAGTGTACAGCATAGTAGCGAGACAATCATACACTTTACAAAGTGTTCCCCCAATATTCCCAGTACCCCCTGGCACCATGCAACGTTACTACAACATTGTTGATGATAGTCCCCGTGATGTACTTTATACCCGTGACTGTTTTGTAACTGCCAATCTGTACTTCTTAATCCCTCACCTCTTTCACCCAGTCCCCGATATCCCCTCCCCTCTGGCAGCCTCCAGTCTGCTCTCTGTAACTATGAGTCTGTTTCTGTTTTGTTTGTTCGTTTATGTAGTTCTTTGGATTCCACATAGAAGTGAAATCATATGATACTTGTTTTTCCTTGAATGGCTTATTTCCCTGAGCAGAAGACTCCCTAGGTCCATCCAGGCTGTCACAGATGATACCATTTCATTCTTTTTCATGGTCAAGTAATAACTCGGCAACTAATGATGTTGAGCATCTTTATTTTAGAAGGTCATGCTTTAGCAGCCTGTTGTATTTTCTAGATATGAATAGCTTTAAGATGGCATTTGAAGTGAAAATTTCTTTCAAAAAATTGGCCAAAGTTTGAACAGTCACTTCCTCCAGGTACAAAAGAAAGGGGAGGATATGGAAACTGTTAAATCTGGACAAGGGTGATCTGTACCCGTGTGACTAATAACGAGGCCTGGCGAGAGTACATGGAGCGCTTGGACATGAAGCGTGGCCAAAAGCATGTTCGTGGCTCCCCTGGCCTTGGAGGGCCTGCTCCGTGCGGAACTACACCTGCTGTTTGTGGAAAGCTGACCCGAGATTCAATTACATTTCCCTGGATGCCGCAGGAGTCACCTGGGAAACTCAGCGGTCCTCTGTGGCCGTCCCGAGTGTGTGGTGGAAGCCTGCTGAGTGTGGAGCTCCCTCTCTGGGGACAATTTGCCCGAATTAGTTAATCAAGCTTGAGAAATCGGTTACTGCAGGCCCAGACATGCCACCACCCTGAGTCTGAAACCCTATTTCTCATGTCCATCTCTAATTAATTAATTAAGCAGACAGTCCCCGAGTGCTTACTCTGTACCAGGTACTGTTTTCCTTACTACGGACAGGAGTGGCCCCTGCTGGCACTCAGAATGTGGGAGACACACAGTGGCCATGGGAAGCAGGCTGTCCGCAGAGCACGGGTGTCAGTGTCCCGGAGGTGACCAGGAAAGGATCCTGTCCCAGTGACAGCTAAATGGAGACCTAAGCTAGGACCAGGGTCATACCAGGAAGTCCCAGGGACAGGAGAGAGTGTGGCCCAGTCAGAGCCTGTAAGGAATTTTCCAGGCATCAGGAGGTGGGGAGTGTCGAGCAAGGACATTGGAGTCAACAGGGACACACCAGGTCAACTACAGTGAGGATCGAACTTGATCCTCAGATAGTGGTTTTAAGTGGGGGAGTGGCGTGTTCACATATTCGGTGTAGTTGAATAGCGTTGGCTGCTCTGTGGTAAATGGATGGGAACGGGGTAAGGGCTGGTTTGAGTGAGAGTGGCCTGTGGACTGGCAGTGATTGTGAAGTGGATCCTTTCCAGCCAGTAACTGGAAATGTGCAGAAGGGCAGGAGTGAGTGTGCTGCTAGCTCTGAAACGTTGAGAAATCTGGTACACAGCTCTGCCTTCTTCATAGCTTTCAGTTTGTTTGTTCTCTTGCTTTTTGGGAAACTGATGTAGAAATGTCCCCTTGGCATCTGTTACCTGAGCAGAGGGGTCTGGGCTCTGCCAAACCCGCTTCTTTGGACTGAATTGCTCTTCCCGTGATCACTGCGATTTGAGGTGGGAGGAGGGAATTACGTGGGTGGCCACGGCCATGCCAACGTGGGGGACGGGAACTGGGGCAAGAAGCCTGCCGGTTTGCACCCAGCAAAGCCAGAGCAGAACCTTCTGCTGCCGCTCTGGGCTACTTCTTGCTAACCCTATCTGAGGGTCCCTTGGAGGGTCCCTAAGGTCAGAACCAGCATCTACAGACCCACAAACTCAAATTTTAGGAAAATACTCTACCCCAAATCTCCTCCTTTTATAGAGTGTGTCTTCCCTCCTTCGGAGATTCTCCACTCAGGTGTAGGGGAGGCAATTCTGTGCTTTGGACTCCAACACTAGGATATTTCTATTTTGTCTTTTCTACTCTGCCCTTCCTACCTTTCCAGACACCCACCTGATGGATTTGCTAGAAATAATGGAATAGAAAAGAATGTCTGGACAGCATATGCGGGAGGGTACCGACAGAACAGAGAAAGATAAGATAGGAGAAAAGAACTTGTTTCCCGGAAGGCGTGGGCAAGGGTACACTCAAAGGTGGGAAGCTGGGGCTAATGCACCCCTGGGCTTTCTGTACTAGGTTACATTTTTTCCTTTTTAAATTACAAACGTGTGTTCACACCTCCTCCTTGCCTGTTGCCTTGGAAATCTGAAAAGATTCATGTGGCTTCTCAATCAACTAAGCGATCGCTGGAGAGTAGCTTTTGCAGGAGAAAAACTAGCTAATCATTGATTTCACTGTTTCTGGGATGTAAGCCCAATCCTAGGCCACTTCGCAAACACTGGAATTACAGTGGCATCCTGCTCTCTGGGCTCCGAGGCCAGTTATCTTTGAAACAACAAATGGCAAACTGACTGGGTGCTGGCTTACCTCTTGCTCTTTTTGGAGTGAGGACTTTTAGGAGGTATACACCCCTCGAGTATTTCAGAAGAACTCCTAATTTGTCTGGTTGCCAAGGAATGGATTTGAATACATAATGGATGAATGGGTCATGCCTTCTGCACAGATACTGCAAATTCCCTCCACTCGCTTTTCTTCTCCGGAAGTTTTTAATCCAAGTCTTTGTGGAGTGGGGCACAAAGGGGTAAGAGCCTACTAGGGGCTGGCCTTTGCACTGGGAACTGATCAGCTCTCGTGGACTTTTAGCCTACCGCCTTGTTTTGTGTCCACAAGTGGTCACTACATTCTTAGCTCTTTATGCTGACTGCTCCTCATGCCCAAATCCCACTCCCACCTCTACTCCACTAGCCGCCACCATGACTGACTGGCAGCCACTTCAGATGTTAAGTTGGTGTCCATGGCTGAGGGCTCATATGCTTAACAAAGAGATAATACATGTCCCAGCCAGCAGGGCCCAGCTTTAACCAGTATATCCCTCCCTTCTTCTATTTTTCCTTTCTCTGCCCCTCCTCCAACTATAACTGTCGAGGGACTATTTGGGATTATTCCAGCATTAAGTGACTACGGTTGTTGCGTGGGCAGTTGGGACACGTGGAATTGTTGTATCCCCTGTTTACGAGAACCTCCCCTCCTCCCAGCATGGCAAGGCATGGCACTTGTGACACCTGGCAGGGAGCAGCTGGGCCCTCCTCGCAGGTGCAGATGGGGCCAGGCCAGAGGGCACAGATGCCGGGGCAGTGGGAGCCTGTCAGTCTCACAGGCAGTGCTCCCCACCCGCCTTCCCTGACTTGTTCGCCTTCCCTGACTTGTTTCTCCACAGGATGTTGTTTTCCCCTCCGGAGACACGCATCACTGGGGTTGTCCTCACCACCTGGGAGCCAGGTGTCAGAGCATTGCCTCGGAGTTTGCCCACAGCCATCCTGAAACACACAGGGGCTTTCCAGGTTGGGAAACGAACCGCCTTGCCGATGGTGTTGTTTACCACTTGAACGACTCAACAATGTTTGTTTGAGTGAATTGAAGGAAATAGCGTACATTACACCGGGTTCAAGGCAAACTTTATAAACGCTGCTGACATTTTCTGTGAAGGGAGGCATTTCCCTAGAGAAGGGAGCCAGGTCCCTGGGATGCCAGGCTGCCACTTCCGAACTCAGTGTGTCCACCACCTCAGACTGCTCGCTTCAATCTGTTTGCATACGTGTATTTTTTTTTTTTTCATCCCCAAATGGTCACACCCGTAGAGCAAAAACGATTAGGATTATAGCAGCTAGCTCCTGGGCTGACCCCAGAAAACTGCCAGAATCCCTGTTCCCTGGAGAAAGCCCCAGGGCTGGAAGTCGGGGATCATGACCTTTCGGGGACCTATTGGGAAGCAGTCATGACGCAGTGCTGGGAATGAGGGCTCAGGTGAGGGGGCCGGAGCAACCGCCCTAATTGGTGTAAGTCTGGCTTCGTAGCAATAACTGACAGCTCTCTCCCTGCCTGCTTTATCTTTCAGTTAATGACCAGCCACAGCGTCTCTGCTGGGCGCTCTGGCCACTGCCTCCACGCTCCCGGCCACGCTCAGGTTGCGGTGGGTGCCAGCTGAGCTAGCATGGCGTGCTGGGCTCAGCTGAGGCTGCTGCTGTGGAAGAACTTCACGTACAGAAGAAGACAAACAGTAAGCGTGGGCTTCTTGGGGTGAAGGGCATGCTTGACTTGGGGATTGGAAGAGAAGAAAGGAAGTCTTGTTGGTTTTCTCAAAGCGATTGAATGAACGTGGCCCTGGTGGGCTCTATCACTGATTGGCGAGGGCAGAAATGTTAGCTTTGGGTTTAGGCTTGTGCCCAGGCGTGAGTTCCGACCTCTGGAATGTGGCACAGAATCGCCCCCAGCCGATCCTTCGCCTCCTTTTCCTACAGCTCCGGGGGCCATGTGGCTCTCCAAGAGTGGGCATGAAGGGAGTTAATGGCCCAGCGTGTAGAGAGACTGGATCTTTTAGTGCCAGTGTGGACTCTCTCAGCTTTGACTGCCAGCTGGAGGAAAATAAAACAGAACATTGTTTTATTCCTGTGGAGGGTTATAAGCCATTCACTGCCCGGATGGGGCGGTAATTCTTAGATCATCTGTAATGCGTAGGTGAAGGGTATTTTTCCACAGAGAAAGGCCAGAGCTGTAAGGCATGGTGAACTCCTTGAAGCTCAATGCCAGCTCTTTGCTTCTCTATCACGGAACACTCCCATCTGCTCTCCTGGGGTTAGCTGTTCCTCTCTGTAGTTAGCATCTCAGTCTGTTTTCTGCCCTGCCTTTTTCCTGAATTCTGAGCCTGCTTCCCCACTTGGCTGTCTTAACGGAGCTTAATGTAATCAAAATGATCATCTTTTGACTCAAAGAGCTAGGAGGGACCTTGGAGATAATATGATACAGTTTCTCAGACTAGAATACTATTTGGACCTTTTCTAAAATAAAAATGTTAAGGTTCGTTTGTGTTCATTAAATTTCTTTTTATTATAATGTTATTTAAATATGTACATATGTGAAACTAGACACCTCCCCCTTTATTGTATATGCTATTGTAAACCATATGATCACTTACAAATTAAATGCAAACCAAATCACAAAACCAATACAATTCAAAGGAATGTAGTAAGACAGCTGACATTGTTTAGCCCAGTGGTCGGCAAAGTCATTAGTCAACAGGGCCAAATATCAACACTACAACAATTGAAATTTCTTTTGAGAGCCAAATTTTTTAAACTTAAACTTCTTCTAATGCCACTTCAAAATAGATTCGCCCAGGCTCTGGTATTTTGTGGAAGAGCCATACTCAAGGGGCCAAAGAGCCACATGTGCTCGCCAGCAGCAGTTTGCCAACCATGGGTTTAGCTTAACCCAAACCATGAGGAGTGACGTGAATATGGTAGGGGCTGCTGTGGTGCCATCCTGTGAGTTTGGACAGCCTATGTTCTAGGTGTTAGTTCTCCAACCATTTTTCCCATGACCTTCATTTGATACCATTTGGCTTTCATTTGGTCCAGTATCATCATTCATAAATCACGTCTGCATCCGTTCCTTCCTCATTAGTCTGCCACAATTATGGTGCCAACACAATCAAACACAAATATAAACTTAGGCTTTGAAATCTTGTGCCAGAACTTGGTTATAAAACAGGCATTTGGAAAATCCAGATATGTTATTCTAGTTTATTTATATGACCACGAAAATGAAAACACAAAATGGTTAAAATTCTCATAGGGAACTCACATGTAACCCATTGAAAATATACCTCCTAGTCCCCACCCTATAACCTCCCCACAAACAGATTCTAGTTTGAGGAACAGCGATTTTGTTTAGCCCTTCACATTAGTCCCAAGGACACTAATGAGAGCAGGAACTAGAATCTGTGTATCTAACGTATCCTGCCTGTCTTAGTGATAATAATAATGGTAAAATATAAGATCTAATCTATATATTTAAAGCCTAAACTACCGAACGACGGTTGCTATGATGCGCACTGACCACCAGGGGCAGACGCTCAACTCAGGAGCTGCCCCCCGGTGGTCAGTGAGCTCCCACAGCAGGAATGCCACTAGCTGACCGATGGGCGCCAGACACAGGGCTCATGTTGGCTAGTGGGAGCCTCTCTTTATGGGGACTGTCTGGGTGCCAGCCTGCAGCAGGTGCAGTGGGGCTGGGATGAGCTGGAGCGGCAGGCAGGAGCAGCAGGCGGCATTGAACTGCCAGTTTCAGCCCAGTCCCCGCAGGCCACGCCAAGGGACCCCACTTGTTGCATGAACCCATGCACCAGGCCTCTAGTATTATATAAGGAAGCAAACACTTCGAATGTGCTAGGCACTCAATAGTGCATTATTAAACTGGTTAATCTTTTGGTGACTCCGTGAAGTACTCATGTCCTTGTTGTGGCTGGGGATCTTGCAGGGTCCCCAGAAGCACATGTCAGGTTCCAATCCAGGCCTTCTGACTCTAGAGTGGGCACTCTAAACCACTATGTCAAATTGCTTTTTGGTGGTAACTTTTTTTTTTCCCCTCCCTCTCAAGATCTTGAAGTTTCCGACTTCTTCACCTTTACCCCTGCCTTCTATGGCTCTTTCCCAGATTTTGGTGTTCCCAAATTCATCTCTCATCCTCATTTCTTAGCTACTGTGGTTCCAATCTCCTCTTCTCATCCGTGTGATAGGAAATCATTTCTGCTGTGGTGTGTCCATTAACCAGTGAGTAGTGGGAAGAATCATACCATCTTAGCAACGAAAGGAGGTCTTCAGGGTAGTCCAGTCCAAGATTCTATTGTACAGATAACAATACTGAGGCACAAAGCAGGAAAGGAATTTCCCTGTGGTCAGCCAAGGAATCAGAGTCCTGTAACAGGATGTGGGGGTTGGGCCATCTGGAATGGACCTGTCTCCACTGGTCTTGAGCATGTAGCTTCTTGCTCAATGTAGCACATGGGTTTAACGAGAGTTAAGAATGGAGAAATAGGCAGGCTTAGTCAAGGCAATTTGCAGTCTTAAGCCAGAGTGCCTGTTGAAGGGAGAAGTAGGGACACAGCATCCTGATACAAAAGGGCTTTCCTAGATTGTATATCATTGCCTACTGGCCGGTCCAGTTAGTCCCTTCCCTTCCTAGTTTATAAAAGATTTGCGTTTTGCTGAGCCAGAAAGAAGGGTGGTTTGTTTCAGGTCCCAGATGCTTAGACTGTCAGAGTTGGAAAGATTTGGCCTCCTCCATGGGAAGTCGACAGAACTGGGGTTTGGGCTAGAATCCAGGAGTCCAGGCTGGGTCTTCCATAGAAGTAGCACAAGAACCAATTTCCTGTAGGCCCAGCCTTCCCTGCCTCACCCACCCCTCCTTTTTAAAGCAGGCTTGGCTTTCTTTGCACGAAAGGTTTAATGTCCCTGGATCTTAGGTTCTGACTGGTAGCGACTTTCCAGTGCACCTGGCTTGGATTTCTAGATGATACTGCTTAACATTGGAACCTGCTGAGGGTTTTGGTGCCACTTGGTTAACTCACCTCGTCAGAACCCAGTCCTTCCCATTAGGTGGGGAAGAAGTTAGCATTTCCATGATCGTTCTTGCCCACAGTGAACAGAAAACCATTGCTCATTTCCCTTTTTCTGCCATCCTGCAGTGTACACACCTGGCCCCAGAGCCTGGCATCAGTGATATGCTCCCCCGCTTAGGGGCCTTGTGTGCTGCTGCCAGGAAGAATAGAAAGGCCGTGTAGAAGCTGGGATCTGCCCTGTGTCTTTGTTTGCTGATGAATTCTGGGGACCTCTCTCTGGTGTCCCCTTTGTGCAAAATCATGGGGACCATCAGCCAGGGTTAGCTTTCTGCTGTTCTTGTGAGGCAAAGAATACATTGAAATTGAGTTGCGAAAGTTAGGTGCAAAGCTCAGTTTGGGTTCAGAGTAACGGTTAACCTGTGTGGGTGGCAGTCATTCAGTACAAACAGGGCTTAGGGGACAGGAAGAGGGATCAGAGTTTTTCCGATCCTCATCTGGTATTAGGCTGAGCCAGAGGCCAAGGTCCCATAGACGTAGAGAGTACGGCCATATTGGCCCCCCCTCCCCCCTTTCTTTTTTTGCCTTTGCTATTAAATATTTTCTCAATTAGATCTGGCCACGTGGCTGGGAAAATAGATAATTCTAGTTATTGTATACATTAGAGCATTGGTATTTTGGCATTGTTTAATGATAGGAATAAGCTATCAAAAATTAAAACTATTTAAGAACCATTATAGAATTTTATAGAATAGATGAAAACTTCATATCTCCTCCCATTTCCATTTTAACTTGATACACTTCTTTCCTATTCTTAGTCTTTGTCAGGTAGTGATAGTTCAAATCCAAATAATAATTCTAATCATTACCTAATTCTAATTCAATTCTGACTGCAGGTTGGCCACCTTATGCCATTAGGTTTAGGGGAACCTCATTTCTCCTAGGTTTTAGTGTCCCCTTCCGTGGAATGGAGAACATTAGAACAAATAGCCATTTATCGTTTCATTTGGGTAGATGTTTATGGCGCATCTACTACATGTGGGACAGTGAACTGGGCACATGGTGGTGAACCAGACATGATTCCTGTCCTTAAAGAAGTGAGAAAAGTGGGTATAAAACACACCATTATGTAAGTAAACATATAATAACACATTGTGATAAGTGTCACGAAGACAGACTGTGGTTCTGTATTGGGTACTGCCAGGCTATGGGTAGGGCCTTAATTTAGAAGGGAAGGTCGTGACATTTAAGCTTCAGCAGCCATTAGCCAGGGGAACATCAGGAGCCCAGAGATCAAGGGAACTGTATTCCTGGCAGAGACACAGAGTGTGAAGGCCACGGGGCCTAACACATGTTCCTGAGTCAAGGAAGAGAAAAGCCAGTGGCGCTGGTGGTGCGAACGCAGTCCGGCTGGGGACAAGCTGGGAGTCGGCAGGGCCAGGCCACAGAGGGCTTTGCAGTTGGCAAAGGGCAGCTGAGTTTTAGTTTAGGTGCAAAAGGAGTCCCTGAGGGTCAGTTTATGCCTGGTCCTCGGCACTGAGGGGCCTTGAGTGACCACAGCCCAGGGAGACCATTGAAGTCATTCCATACACGTGTTCCATTGTATGGTGTGTTTTTTTTTTTTTCCCCTTGAACATTACTCAGTGTGTCTGTTTCCAAATTTCCAAATAATCTTCATATTTATAATAATGATCCTTGATGTGTAGGCTGTGTTTTGTAGTTTTGAAAGCACTTTTATATGCATTGTCTTGATATTCACAGCGATCCTGAGAGGTGTGCATTACAGCTCCTGCTTCGCAGTGAAGAACGGAGTATGGGTTAGTGAAGTAGTTAGAGGTTAGGGGAAGAATTCCATCTCATGGTCCCACATTTACCTTCGGGCTGAATCCATTGACATTTCTGGGAGCTTTACAATAATCTACCAGCACAGTTTTTATTTTTTTAAGTTTATTCTCTATTGCCAACATTTAGATGGTTTCCAGCGTTTGCTGTTATGAATGAAATACTATGAAGATTTTATACATCTAGCCTTTTCTTACTTTTGTATTGTTTCCTTAAGTCACAATCTCAGGAGTAGGATTATTAGGTCAAAGGGGAATGGCCCTCGAAGTCTATGATCAGATGTCCTTCCAAAGGTTTAAGCCAATTTAAAAAGCCGCCATGAATGCATGAGGCTACACACTTTTGTGAGGGCAGGTCTGGGTTTTTAAAAAAAATGTTTTTCCCTCTAGCATTGCTCTGATTTGATCTTTAAGATTTCACTTTAATTCACACAGACTTAATCAGGGATGGGTTTAAAAATGATTTTTCTTTACATTCATATCATATCATCCTAGCAAATTTTATTAAGTAGCGATTCCTTTTCTGGTTATTTTTGGGACATTTATCAAACTGTTATGTCATGAGGGAGCTATTTGGGGTTATTTGTTTGGTCATTTGGTATGTATTTTTTTTATTTTTTATTTTGATGCTGATACAGCACAGAGTGTGCTGTTACTTTTAACACTGAGATCTGGGGCAACTCATTGTTTCACACTCCCTTTTTGCCTCTCAAAATAGCCTGATAATTTCATCTCTTTCTCTTTCCCATTAAATCTTATTACCTTACCAAGTTCTAAAAAAAGTATCCTATCCTTACGTAATGCCCCAGGGGCATTTGGTGATGTTTGGAGACATCTTTTGGTTGTCACTGCCCTGGGCGGGGTGGTTGGTAGAGTACATGTGTGTGCTGAGCATCTTATAGTTCACAGGAGAGTCCCCTCAACAGTTACCTGTGTCAATAGTGCTGCTCTTGAGAATAGCACCTGCTCTCCTGGTGTTCGCTCAGAGTGTCCCATGTTAGAGCTGAGGAGGAACCAGACAGAAGGCACCAAGTGCTGCCTTTGGTGCTCCCAGAGCTGCTCAGCGGAGCAATCACTTAAACATCAGAATTACATATTATTTTAATACCCAACACTAAAGGGAGGCTCCTGATGGTCTGACTTTGGTGAGAAATGCCTTTTGAAAACAACGTTCCTCTCCGGGGGGAGATGGGAGAGGGAGAGATGTGGAGGGGGTGGGTAGGTACCTAAACGAGATTTAGAAGAGTTTTCTATAGGGGTTTATAGCAGTAAAGTATCGGTTTTATTTCCAAGCTATTTCCGAGGCACTATGTGAAGGAAAAATGCTAAGTCTAGGGATGGAGAAATCTTACTTGGATGATGAGTGGAGCCAGAATGGCAAGCCTGGCAGTTAGGTTTCTAGAAGGAGACTATTAGGAAAAGAAATGCCTATCTTGGTCGGGTGGCTGGAGCATCGTCATGTTCACCAAAAGGTTGTAGGTTCGATTCTCAATCTGGGCATATAACTAGGTTTTGGGTTGGGGCGATCAATGTTTCTTTGTCACATCTGTGTATATCTCTCTCTCCCCTCTTCCCTTCCTCTCTCTAAAAAACATATCCTTGGGTGAGGGGAAAAAAAAAAAAGCCTAGAACATCCCCCTGAGCTTGTAAGGTGACTTTTGTGTTCAATGACAGGTATAATTTTAGAGGTGCCGAGTAAAAGGGCATGGGTTAAGTTTTCTCTCCCCATGAGTTTTCTGGTTTGGGTGGTATGAGCTTTGGAGGCAATCTCTTCATTCATTCATACATTTTAGTAACTCAGGCTACCAAGGATTTTGAAGATCAATAATCTAGTGTTGCTTAGTGGCTAAGAGCAGGGACCCTTGAATCAGGCTGGCTTTGAATCCTGGCTCTGCTGTTTATCAACCTTATTGCCAATATAGTAACTCCCAATATAGTAACTCTTTAAGCCTCAGTGTTCTTATCTGTAAAAGGAGTAGAATAATAGTACTAATGAGGTTGTTTGAAGGTTAAATGAGTTAATATATGTACAGTACTTAGAACACTGGTATTTAGTAACATCTGTTTAAGTGTGCGCCTTTATTGTTATTATCACTCTTTTTCTTACCTCTTTTTCTGATCTGCTTACACCCACTGGCGGATTTTCCCCCCTCCTTTGCTATTAGTGCCATGGGGAAGAGTCAATCAACCAATTATTCTGAGCATCTGCTGCCCTACAGGGTCCTAGATGTGGGGGCTGCAGAGATGCCCAGGAACATTAGGCTTGATTCATTGAATCAGATCTGGGAGCCATAGACTAAGTGGCCATCTTTTTTGTTTTTGTTTTTGTTTTTGTTTTTTAGGATGATAAAAGTGGCATTTTAATTAAATAGGGGAAGGATTGATTATCCCCTAAAAAAAATGTTTCAACAGTTAACTGAGATGGGAAGAAAATACTTCACTCTGTATACCAATGTAAATTTGAAATATATCAGCAGATTTAAATGTCAACAAACTGATTCATAAACATACTAGAAAAAAAACATGGAAATATTTTTGTGAGTAAATACTTAGGAAGTTCTTTGGAGGAAGCAAGTATTTAAAAAACATCTCAGGAAAATCCTAAGAAGTTTTATTTCCTGACTAAGAATTGGAGAATGGGTGAACTTATATCTCTGAACATTTCTTGAGAAAGGAGTGAGGAATACCCAGCACTTCCATTGGCCTGCTTAATGCTGTTGATATAGAAATGTATTGCCTATTTCATAATCTCATTGTGCAGGTTTAAGTGGTCATCTTAACGGTATGTGGCCCAAACATGGCTCTAGGAGAGGCATGGTGAATGCACACAGACAGATCTAGGGCTCAGTGGGTCTGGGTGCCAGTGCTGGTGGGCTCCCCTTACCAGGCTGTGGCTCATAACAGTTTGAACCTTTGTTTCTTCTCTTCCGAAATGGTAATCTACCACTGATCTCACAGAGTTATTGTAATAATTAAATGTTAAACATGAGATGTATAAAAATCCCAGGTACACAGTAGGCACTCAGTATTGGCTGTAGCTATAATACATCTATAGGCCATGAATTCATTTTACCTCTGTGGAACCTGTGGATTTTTTTGATCATGCCACCAAGTGCAGTCAGGTCCCACATGGGCCACTTCCTGTGTCAAATAGAATTTTATATGTGGCCTCTGGGGTTGGACAGAAGTGGCTGCTAGTCTCAACCCTGCCATGGACCAGCCCTATGATGACCCTCCCTTGCGCTTTAGCCTTGGATTCAATGTCATAATCTGTATATAGCGTGCCTACTACATAAATGGTAGCTACTATTTATCCTGAAAGCACAAATGGTAGTTTCAGAGCTTAAGTTTGATGCAATCTTATTCATCCTCTTCATTTTCTTTTTTTCTGAGTTGATTATTCTTTTCTGAATTCATCCCCAGTTATGCAATTTTTGACAAGTTTTATTGCTGTCTGGGAAATATTTGTGATTTTATTCAGCTATAAGCTTGGGATAGATATAATTTTGTGTGCTGCTTTTTTCACTTAATATTATATGGTTAATGGTATGTGTGTTTCATAAACATTATTGTAATGACTGCCTATTGAATTGTTGAGTAGATGTACCATAATTTAATCATCTCCCTAGCGCTGTGTAATTATTTCTAGTATTTTTTTCATTTATAGCGTTTCAGTGAACAAATACATATATGTAGCTTTTTGACATTTTGAATTTAGGTCTATAGGTCATAGCCCCAGTGATATTATTTGGTCAAAGGGGATAAACGTGTCTTCTGATACATTTGGCCAAATTGCTTTCCCAAATGGCTCAACTGCTTTGTATTTCCATCTTCCTTATTTTTATAAACTTTAGTTCATCCTCTTACTCAACAAGCATTGTTAAGCTCTCAGGGTGTGGCAGGCCTAGTGAGAAGGAAGTGACACTCATATAAATAGGGTCCCTGATGTGCCAAGTGCTGATAAAGGCAGAGAGTATCTGGGGAGAAGCCTCCGACCCTCCCCAGGAGGGACTTCCACTCAGCAGGAGAGGCCCAATGTCGTTGGAGAGCTTGCAGATTTCAGTGTGTATAGCCTCTTTGGGATCACTTATGGAACTACTTAGCAAGACGAGTGCCATCTTTGGTCTTGGAGACCCTAGTAACAGCATGCCTTCTTTCAAAGAGGGACCCATTTGTCTTTTATGTTTTTCCTGGTGTGCTGTCTTTAGTATACTATCCCTCATAGTTAGAGGCTAATGGTGTTTTTTTTTTGTTTTGTTTTTTGTTTCATTTATGGAAAATTTGGGAAAGCATTTTAAAAATTACCCATTTTCTTATCACCTCAGGACATACACTGTTATCACCCTTATATTGCTTTTCAAATAGAAGATTTTAAAAAAAAGGTTAATGTGGATCATATCAAAGGCATTTGCAAATTAAAAATGGGCTGTTTAAAATTCCCAAAATCCAACAATAAATAATAAGAGAAACTCTAAGACAATCTGAAGCACCAATAATCAGCAGAAAGGTTAACTTAATTACAGTCCATTCACAGTGTAGAATATTAAGTGGCCATTAAAATTCATATTTTAGGAGAATATTATATATAATGGAAAACACTCCCAGTATGATGCTAAATAAAAAAGCAAAATACAAAACTATATATGATATCTATTCTCAATTTTATAGAAAAAATATTATTTATGTATGCATAGAATAAAAAACAAAAATGTTAAGAGAGAACCATTGTTAGCTCAATTTAGTAGGAATTCTTGCTGCAAAGTAGGATTGGGGTAATTTATATCTACTTTTTTAATTTTACATTTTTTAATCTTGATTTTTCTATAAAAAACATATATATGGTCTTGAGGTTGATGAAAATAATTCTATTAAAAAAGGAGAGGGAGGGGGGATTTCATACCAGTGTCTCTTGGCTTTATGGTGCTGAAGCCACAGTTGTAATTTCTCTTAACCACAGGCTTCATCGCTCTTTTGGGTTCTTGGTATTCATCCTAATTAGAACACCAGAGTCTAGAAATGAGAGAAAGAAAGAGGTGAGATTCTTCAGGCAGTGTAACTACAGATGTCCCCAACTTACGATAGTTTGACCTAACAATTTTTCAACTTCACAGTGGTGCGAAAGTGATACCCATTCAGTAGAAACCGTACTTTGAATTTGGATCTTCTGGGCTAGCAATATGCAGTATGGTCTGTCTTGGGATGCTGGAAGCAACAGTAAGTTGCAGCTCCCAGCTGGGCATGCGTTCACAAGAGTGAACAACCCACAGTCTTCAGTGAGATGGTTTTGCCTAACTATAGGCTAATGTAAGTGTTCTGAGCACATTTAAGTCAGGTAGGCTAAGCTATGATGTTCAGTAGGTTAGGTGTATTGAATGCATTTTTGACTTACAGTATTTTCAGTTATAACAGATTTATTGGTGAATAACCCCATTGTAAGTAGAGGAGCATCTGTAGTTGTCAGAATACCAGTGGTTCAATTAAATTACTGTCTAATGATTTCCATTCTGTTCCCGTGCTTTATTTGTTCCTTGGTAACTCATTGAGGCAGGGTTTTCCTTTAGAGAAACCTCATTGCTTTAACCTGTGGATCGGGCTTACTTATACGTTTAATGATCTTCTACCCACTGGAGAGATGTTGACCAGACCTTGCTGGATGGAGGGCTTTGCACTCTTCCCAGCTCTTTCCAGTCCTGGGTGTGGAGGTGAATGAGGAATTCTGTGTGAATTGCCATTGTCCTTAGGAGCCTTCTTCTCAGTCCCATGGCGGGCAACTTTGTGTGCATTTGAAGAACAGAGGTGGTGTACATTTAGCACAGCAGGGCCCGCCCGATGGCTCTGTCCTTCCTCTTTCAATACATGACCATCATTGTGTACCTGAAACTGTGCTAATGCTGGGATACAGAGATGACTGGACCCAGTGCTTGCCTGCAGGGTGCTCATATTGCTGTGAAGAAGCCAGTGGTAGAATTAGATGATTTCAGGGGCTCGGCTCCTGTGGGAGCTGAAGAGAAGGGCATTATGTCTGTTTGAGACTTGCAGAATGAGCAGAAATGAGCCAGATGCCGCAGGATGGGCAGCATCTTCCCATTCTTAAGGGAAACGCAGCAGTATAGAATAGTATGTCACAAGGTGAGAACTGCAGACAGTGAAGTGGTATGAAAACTTAGAGAATGGTGGGAGAGACTGGAGAAGTCTGTCAATTGCTGAGTTAACTTCTCTGTGGATTTCCCAAAGCCCAAAAGTGTCAGGCATCCGTATTACTATTTAAACTCACAGTGCTCCATCTTATTTCCCTCTCAGTGCCAGTTGTTGCTGGAAGTGGCCTGGCCTCTGTTTATCTTCCTGATCCTGATCTCCGTTCGGCTGAGCTACCCACCCTACGAACAACATGAATGTGAGTATCTGAGCATCCTGCCTGAGACTCTCCACCGGCAAGAGAAATCCAGGCCATGGACATGGGCTAACCTTGACCTCTCCGGAGACACTATCTTTGGGAAACACTGTAGATGGGTTGGCGCAGAAAAGCAAGGCTCTCAATTTTTGAATAAGTCTTGAACTCAGGAAGCTGTTTTTAGTCCTAGGGAGTGGTGATAATAATAACAACTATAATAATAGCCAATGTCTGTTTCATACATTTTAAATCATGAAAGTAAAATAACCTTGCTGATGGTTCAGAAGGTGGTGATTAACAAAGGCCGCTTGGGCAGTGAGTGCTTTGACACCACCATCATTTCTCTTTACTACACAGGTGCAAATCATGGAACATAATTCTAAGCAGCAGTTGCGTAGAGCTTCTCAGATCGACTAATATTATTTTATTTGATTCTCATAACAATCTTGTAAAATAGACTTGATTATTACCCTTTGCTTAATAAGTTCATTGGGGCTCAGCAAAGGGCAGGGACTTGCCCAAGGCCACACATCTAATAAGTGACAAAGATGAAGTAAAAAGCTCAGGTCCTCTGACTCCCAAAACCTGTTTTGATCATAGCCTTTACAGTGAGCATAATAGAGAATACAGTAGTGGCCAAGGTCACACACTCTAGATGTCAGGTTACTTGGGTTTGAATCCTGGCTTCAGCAATTCCTGGGTATATCACATTGGGCAGGCGACTTAGCTTCTTGGTACCTGAGTGTTCTCATCTCTATAATAATCCCCATGCTAGCCGGTTGTTGTTATTCCACAATCATGTCTTTCTCTCCTGTCTGGGCACACTGCATGGATTGACACTATGAAAATGTCCCAGTCTGAATGATCCACATGTATGTAGGAGGTTTAGCTGGAACCTCTGTTCCATTGCTCCTATAACTTTTCCTACTATTAACCAGCTCTCCCACACCCTGCCAGCCTCCTGGACTTATGGGATATGTAATGGTATAATATATCATGTTTCTATCATGTATAGACTTACAGGATACCGTTCCTCAGGAAAGGGGTGGCTCCAGGTCACCTGTTAATTGTGTTCTTGGTCTGGTCCACGGCACATCGAGGCAGTTATTTACCTGCTAATTTGCTAACACACATTACATATACTCAAGTTTTAGGGAAAAAAATGCCATACAACCTCAGGGCATTCTACCAGATGTGATTTTCAGAATTCACCAGAAAGGGGGAAAATGTAAAATGAAATACTCACTTAGTTTAAGAGCTTGGGAGGTAATTCTGCCTTCTCTTTTGGCATCCCAAAGATGGATGAGTAACTGCATATTTGATTTTAAAAAAATATTTTATTGATTTTACACAGAGAGGAATTGAGAGGGACAGAGAGTTAGAAACATCGATGAGAGAGAATCATCGATCAGCTGCCTCCTGCACACCCCCCACTGGGGATGTGCCCACAACCAAGGTACATGCCCTTGACTGGAATCGAACCCTGGACCTTTCAGTCCGCAGACTGACGCTCTATCCACTGAGCCAAACTGGTCCTGGATGCATATTTAATTTTATTTAAGAGTTGCCCTAAGCCCCACTGATGGGAAAACTCGGTTTTTTCACCTGCTTGGCTGTTCTCTCTCTGGAACAATTCCAAGTAGGCAAAGATGGTGTAGTAGAAACAGGCCTGCTTTGGATCAGACAGAAATTGGGGTCTGCCCCTCTGGTTTGCTGCCTCTCTTATCTCTGACACCTGCTGAGGTTGTGATCTTGAACAAGTTGTTGAATTTTAACCCAGAGTTATCTGAATCTAGGCCATAGAATCTCAGAAATGCTGTCAGAATTTTCAGACCTATAGAAGCCAGATAAGACTCTTGCCTCCCACCTATGCACTTCTTGCCACCTCACCTACTGTTCTAGGGACCTGGCTGGAAGGTAGATTGCTTAGGCAAATCTTGCAGAGGTGTGTTGTCTCTGGAAACAAAGGATTTGCATATAATTCTTTCCCATAAATCTTTCCCCGTCTGGCCCAGAGCCTTCCAGGCCCTCATTAGTTTCCTGGGTCCTGGGACTCCATTTGATCGTCATCCTGTGCCCCTTGCCAAGTCGTCTTCCTGCTTTTGCTTGCAAATAAGGTGGGACACAACACACAGGGAAGGGTCTTTGCTTCACCCACCAGGTTTAGCCCGAAATACCTTCACCTCCCATGGCCCTGTGCTGTTGGACTGACACCCACCCTGTCCTTGGTGGCAGAATCTCGGGGAGGTTCATGGGGAGACTCCTGCGGTCCTTGGAGTCCTTGGTTGGGTTACATAAATCTCTCTGCATGAGGAGCAGCTGACTCAGGCAAGGGACCTTGTTTGGTTTTCCTTGAACTATTACCAGGGAGATAAGGAGGTTAACTGAGTAAATGTTGAACAGGCCAGAGTCCCTGCAGAGTAGCCACAGGGATCAGATCTTGTTGCATCCTTGCTGAGGATGCTGACTCTCCATGGAATATGAAGAGACAAAAAGGACAGGGAGAAGTGCCCAGTACTGAAATGCAGGGTAGCCAGGCCTGGCTGTGGGTTAGCTTTTGGGAAGAGTCTCGTTAGCATATTTGCGTGAAATTAGTAGGATGAATAAAACAGGGGTCCTGCTTGGGAGGCAGGTTGTGGCTATGAGATTTGGAGTATTCCTAGAGGGACAGTCGCAGAGGAAGGGCGACTATAGGCTCACCACCGCAGTGCCTCAGAAATCCTGACAGCCTTTACACCGCGCCAGGCCCTGAGCGGCATTCTTGCCTGTCAGAACTCCCGGATGCCTCCTGCAGCTCTGTGAAGTAGATTGTATTTTATCACTGTTTTACAGATGAGGAAACTGAGAGTTGGCAGTTCAGAGACGGCCAAAGTCTTCGCTTCGTGTATTGCAGGGACTGGATGTGAATCCCAGTAGATCTGACCCCAAAGTCTGTGCAGCCCACAGCTTTTTGCTGCCTAGAGAGCCATGGCTCTCAATGGGTGTTGACTCTTTGGGGTCACAGGACACGCTGAGAATGTGATGGGAGCTGCAGCGTGGCCTTTCCGTCCAAAGGAATTCGCGCATGTTTGGTCCTCAGGTTCGGAGCTCCTGCTCCGGGGCACATTTATCACGACATCCTGGAAGCAGCGCCAGGGCAGACTGCCCCAAACCAAACTGAGCCTTTGATCAGCCAACTACACACCCAGGCCTGCTGTTGGTCACATGCTCCCCCATAATGAAGGAAAAGGAGAGTGAGAGATGACCTATTGAATGGGACTCATGGTTCTGATGAGGGACACGAGCAGCAGATGACCTCTGACCCCAATTAGCCTGTTTATTCAATATCTCTGAGGAGCTTGTGAGCTGGCAGAGGAGGTGACACCAAACAGTGGACAGTACAGAGAAACCCAAGAAGGGCTCAGTTGCACAGGAGGGCACCAATACGAGGGAAGAACATGGATGTGGATGATGGAACTGTGGGTTTCACCCCCAGTCCTGCCTACGGGTTCCCTGACTGCTCTTCACCAGCCACTGCATCTTCCTGCTTAGAGAATGAAGGAATCGCATTGGATTAGGCCCGTGGTCGACAAACTGTGGCTCGAGAGCCACATGTGGCTCTTTGGCCCTAGAATGTGGCTCTTCCACAAAATATCATACCACCACCTGGGTGAGTCTATTTTGAATAAGTGGTGTTAGAAGAAGTCTTAAGTTTAAAAAATTTGGCTCTCAAAAGAAATTTCAATCGTTGTACTGTTGATATTTGGCTCTATTGACTAATGAGTTTGCCGACCACTGGATTAGGCCATCCTCAGGGCCCCTCTGAAGAGTGAGGGGGACTGTGGGAGTTGAACTGATGATCAGGTGCTAGCTGCATACCAGCCCCTTTCTGCATATGGTTTAATCTACCCATCTCGCCATGTCTCCAAGGTTTGTGCCACGAATTCCATTCTGCACATGATGTTAAGTAGATCAAGAATCGCTATCTGGTGCCAGGTTTCCAACTTAGGGTCGGATTCCTCGGAGGTGGCAGGCCTCTGGGACATGGGGGAGAGACAGGCAGATTTGCGATGAGACAGTATGGAGCCGATAGAGATAAGGATCAAGTCCCCAAACTGCTTCAAAAAACTGATGTTTCTTCTGTGCTTTTCTTGTCTATGTCAACAGGCCACTTTCCAAACAAAGCCATGCCCTCTGCAGGAACGCTGCCCTGGGTCCAGGGGATTATCTGCAACGCCAATAACCCGTGCTTCCGGTACCCAACTCCTGGTGAGGCTCCTGGTGTTGTCGGAAACTTTAACGAGTCCATGTAAGTACCAGGTCTGGTTTTCTTTCTTAAACTTATCAGTTAGATCTTCTCTTCCCTTCTCAACCTCTGGAGAATTCTGAGTGGTTGGATTTGAGTGAAGTTGCTTTTGTCAAGGTTTGTGCGATGAAGTCCGATGAATGAGGGCAGGGAGAACTGCTGACAGATTTAAGATTGTGGAGCTGCAAGTCATGTGGCTGTGGGGGAGGGGGAAAGGGGCAGTTGGGGGTGTGGAGAGACAGTTGTTCCTCAAAAAACTGACTGATACATTGAGAAGGAGTGGTTTTCATGGCCCCTTCTATGCAGAAATATTAAAAACTTTATTTTATAAGTGTGTCCATTTAAAGGTGAACATAACCCAAGCTGGATTCATCTTACACATATTCATTCTGAATTTGGGGTTTTATTCTGCTTCTAAAAGAAGTTAAGTTTTTTTTTTTTTTGTGGATCCCAAGAGTAGCCTGAGTCCTAGGAACTATGTCCACTGTGTCCCATGGATAAGTGGGCCGTATGTGTGTGTGTGTGTGTGTGTGTGTGTGTGTGTGTGTGAGGGAGGGAAGGTAGGCTTCCTGGAGACGAGCCACATGGGCTGGGCCTTGAAGGAGATGGCAGGATTTGGCGGACACGTGGGTGGAGCATTTGGGGCTGGGCTGGCAGGTGTTTAGAAGCCTGGGGTATCAGGGAAGCTGGGCATGGGGAGCAGCAGGAGTGGAGAACCTGGCAGCCAGGTTTCCTTCAAGTGGGAGAGGGAGCTGGCCTAACAGAGCTTTTGTGCTTCTCTTGTCCTCCCTGCAGTGTGTCCCGCCTGTTCTCAGATGCCCAGCGGCTGCTCTTATACAGCCAGAGAGACACCAGCATGAAGGACTTACACAAGGTTCTGAGAACACTGCAGAAGATTGAGAACAACAGCTCAAGTAAGCTAAAGCCTTGCTCTGTATCGGTGTATCATTGGAACTTATCTGTCCCAGGGAGAGAGCAGCTCAGGCGGCCTGGTGCTTGGCCTTCCTAACTCTCCCCTGCTGGGTTTTCCTCCTCTGTGGCTGGGCTGGGGGCCTTTAGAAACTGGGAAAACAGTGAGTGCCCTGGCCTCCTCCAGGTGACAGAAGAAAACCCCCCAGAGAGGAATGGCAGGCCCGGTGTTAGGACAGCTAGAGGTGCAAGGTGCTTCCAACTTCATTTCTCTGGAGTCAGCACTATGGTTGCAGTGAATGGGCAGATTTATAGACGGGGATATTTCTGTGCAGATAAGAGCAATTAAAGATGCAACTTAATATGGATAAGTGAAAGCAGGCATTTACTTCTAAAAGGAAAATGCAATTCATCTTCCCCCTAGTCATTTGATTGAGCCTGATGGACATTTGAACTCTGGTCTGTAAAAAGCGAAATCTTGATCTCTGATTGGATAAGTGCCGGGCACGCCATTAAGGAAGTGTCTGCGGAGCAGGCAGTTTGTTGGCCAAGGTGTTGGCTGAAGAAGTTGTGGAGATTCCCTGTGAGGCCGCAGGCAGGGAGCGTGGGAGCAGTCCCCTGGGTGCAGACCACAGTGGTGTGCCTGGTCTGCAGAGAATTTATTTAAAAGCAATACTGAAGCCCAGTGAAAGTCAGCCTTCTTTTCATCATCACCACGCACTGTTGGTTCTAAACAATGTCAGTGATCAATTACTCCCCATCATGGGCCTGCCGCTGCCACTGCTCAAGGAACGTTCTTTTTACTTAGTTTGGTGTTTTGGGTGGACTGGCCTTCTCAGAAAGGCCTCCCGGTTTGGGATCCACTTGGCAAAAGAAGAAATGGTGTAAAGTGTTAGGGTTCAAACTAGAGTTGGACTGCAGACAGATCTGACCTCCCCCTGGGCAGGGAAACAGGCAGTGGGCGGTGAGGGACCTAACCACAAAGGGAAGCAAGGCTGGGCCTGGTGGCACTGAGAAGGTGTTGCTTCACATCGGATAGAGGTGTGCTGGCACTTAGGGTCAGTGTCGAGGGCCCTCCAGCTGGACTGCGTTTGGCAGCATGGCCAGGCCTCCTGGATGCTGTTTCCGTGTCCTGTAGGCCCCTGGTCCTGCACACGTGTATCTGTCCCAGCGCAGTACACAGAGGTGCAAACGCCAAGCAAAGCATCAGTCCTTCCTTATCTACCGAAGGGCACCGCCTGGTAGACTAGAGACGGAGCTCGGGTGATCCTTCTACTGCAGGGGCAGTGTGGCCCAGAGGAAAGCGTTGGAAGACCGTTAGGATATTTTACTTTGTGGTTTTGTGACTTTGTGAATAAGTCCCTTGGGTCCTTTTGGCTTCTCATTGGTGAATTTGGGACAATAGGAGAAACTACCTCACGGGATTAATTTGAGGGATAAATGATGTATAACATTTAATTGCTTAAAAATAGCGTCTGGAACATGAGAAACATCTAGCGAATATGAGCTATGATTATTTTGGAGTGGAGACATGTTGGCCAAGCCATTTAACCTTTCTGAGCCTTCATTTCCTCAGCTATAAATGAATAGGTAACTTGCAATGCAAACTATAAAGTCTTAAGTGTCTGGCACACAGTAGGTGTTCAATAAATGGGAGAAAATGTTGTTCTTATGTGTCAGTGATGCATTTCAGAGCACCTGGCCTCGCTCTTCTGCTCAATTCATCTCCCCCCTAGTCAAGTTCATGGCTGGAAAAATAGATGGGCTGATGGGGGTGAGCTGTTAAACAGAGTTTCAGATCTTAGTGGGGCTTCCTCAGACACAACTATGTTTTTTCTTTGAGCAACTGGCCATAGGAGTTCGGGTGGGCAAGATAAGCCAAAACTGCATTCGAAAACTTTCTCTGCTCAGCTCTTAAGAGAGAAGATCTATTCTGATTGTGTCCGATCAGTGCTTAGCTCTCCATCCACTCTCCTTTTCTGTCCCGTAGCCACTTCTTACATTGCTTCCTCCTTTCTTTGCCTGTCTTGCTGCATAGAGCCAGGCCTCCGTCCAGAGGGAAATGGGGCAAGTGTTGCTTCTTCCTCGGTGAAGTCAGCCACGTTTTGCTGGATTTGACCAGCACTCTGGGTTTCAGAGAGTCAGGGGCTGAGAGGTGCCATGCAGATGCTGGCTGAGAGGCCTGCACGTGGCTCTCCTGCCCTGTCCCCATCAGCATGGGCAGGATCCTTGGTCTGAAGCCCTGCCATCCTCAGCCTTCTCTCCCTTACACCCACTTCCCCAGAGGGGGACCTCCCTCTCACACGGCAGCTCTTTTTGGGTGTTGACAGCTTTCATTATCAGAAAATATCCACTGCCCTGCTAGACCTTTTAGAGAATGAGGCTAATTTTATTTCCCGTGAAATATTTAAAGACAGCTCTCATTTTTTTCCTACCCTTTCATCCCCTTGCCCCCAATTTTTTATTTTTCTAGGCTTAGGGAATGATTTTCCCCTCTCTGATCTCTGAGTTGGGTCTCCAGCTTGCCCATCCCTTTGGCTAGATTTTTGGGTCAGTGGCATGACTGCCATTTTCTGTATATTCGTGGCACGCATCTGGTTTGCTCGGCCTTTCTGATGTGCTCTGAAATAAGTCCCGAGGCTTACGCTGGAATTTACTTAGGGGAAAGGGTCACAAGTTCCTGTCTGTTGGATTTACTGGCAACACTGAGAACTAACTTTGATTTGGCTTTGATCTTTGAGTCTCAAAAAGGCATGATCCCCAGAGGGCAGGCAGGCTTTAGGGACACGGCAGTGTGGTTGGCGATGGCAGGGTGTTGAGGAAAGGGGTTGTAGAATTGTCATCTTGTAAACATCCGCCGGGCAGTACACTTTGGTGCGAAGAGAACACACTTGGCAGCCAGGCTGTCTTGGTGCAGATCTTGGCTCTGCTGCTTACCAGGTCATTCCCTAACATCTCTGTCTCAGTTTCCTCAAAGCAGAGGCATTCACAGAACCTTCTCAGAGACATTTGGGGAATAAATGAGCCAATAACGATAAAGCATATAGTTTAGTATCTGGCACATGAAAAGCACCAGGCTTGTACTTCCCTTCACTGCATTTTCACAACCATCATGCGAGGCAGGAAAATTTTGATCCTTTTTATGCCTAAGTAACTTGCCTAAGGAAATACAGCGGACAAGTGGTGAGAGAAGAGCTACACTGTCGGTCTTTCATTCTCTGCTATTACTACATCCTAAAGAGAGCAGCCCAGTGAAGCCAGAAACGTCTTAAAGGAAACAGGATACTAGCATTCGTGGGCTGGGATCAGAAAGGAGACAGGAGGGCTTCCGAAAGAGCAATGCCAGACTTCCTCCACTTCCCTGCTTCATGGGTCACGGGCATGGGTGGACCGCTCCCCAAGGCCCATCCAGAAAGAACATCCTGTGACTCACAGCCCCTTCTCCTTTCCCGCCTGAACCCTCCCCTCCCCGGGAGCAGCCGTTGAAGGAGGAGGTTGCAGCCCCAGACTTCGTGTTTTGTCCCTGTGGGTCCCCTGTGTGTCATCTTGTTGGAAGAACTCATGACATATGTGTCAATATCATGTCATCAAACTGGAAATTCCTTTAAATCCTTGGGTGACTGCAATTCACATTCTGCATGCACTTGTCAAAAGTTCTAATTTAGGGCCTTAGGGTTTCATCTTTTGAAACCTTTCTACCTAACGTGTGAGAGGTGTCCCGGATCTGTCATGGCCAGCCTGCTCCGAGAGCCCTGGCCCCTTGTTTGCCGTGGAGCTGTTCCCAGCCAGGCTGCAATCCGGTGGCTGCCACGCTTGCTGCAGCGCTGTGTTGAAATCCTGCCTGAACGAAATCGAGTCAAAGGTCAACGTTACCCAGGCAAGAATAGAGGGCACAATTGGACTCGACGACAGACAGGACAGCGTGTAACCCGCAATATTGGACCGCCTTTAAAAAGTTTGCATTGCTCTAATCTCTTCCATCACAGGCTCCTGCCTTCAAGGAGCACCAGGCAATATGGCTGCTTTGAACACTAGCACTAGTGTTTGGGGGTCAGTGGGCATTTAAAAGTTTGTTGAACCAAATGCAAGTTCACATACCATGTAAAATACTTTAAGAACTATGTGGCTCCCAAACTTACAGAACTCCCATTGGTTTCAAATGGTTCAGAGAGCATAACCTTACATTTTCTGGTTTCTCTTGGGAACCCATCACATCATTGTCTTCATGACTTTATCAACCACTTATTTTGAACTTATTTAATTTTCAGCTTGTATTTTCTCATACATACCTAACAAGTCAGTATTCAGGATACCTACACCCCGATAAGGTAGACCCCCGTTTACAGAGAAATGCAGGCTCTGAGAGCCCAAGCCACCTCTCTCCAAGGCCACATAACTGGAACATTCTGGAACCAGGTTATCCAGAATCTGGAACCTGAGATTTTTGTATCCCCTGAGCAAGCCTTCACTGTAGAGAGGGAGACTTCTCCTGAGCTGGAAGCTCAGGCTGAGATGCCCAGCAGCAGGGACCTGAGGCTAGGTGTACACCAGGCTCCTGGCCTTCTCTCATCCACCAAGGAGTCACCTCTGGGGACAGTCAGGCCACCAGCTTTCCCTGTTTCTCCTGAGCCCTGACCTTCCCAGAGGAAGCCTGGTCTTCCCAGTGGGGGTCCAGCCATCTCAGTGGAACAGGCAGGAGCTGTCCTTAAAAAGGGGAATCCAGCCCTGCCACCCAGAAAACAAACCAAAACTGCAACAAAAAACCACCACGAAGAAACCCAAGTGTGTTTGTTACCAGCGCTTATTTAGGAGAGAAATGCTTCCAAGTTCTGTTTATAACGCCAGACAAGCTAAGGCTGAGAAAAGCCACCAGTTGGAATTTGGCCCAGGCCCCTCCAGCCCATTCCCCATTTGATGGGGCAGGGCGAGGCTGGGAGACCCTCCTGGGGTCCTTTTCTGAAGAGTGTCTGGGCCTTAGATGCTGACTTGCTCTCTTTCTCCACTTCTCCTTTTTTTCATTTGCCTCCTCCACCCACTTCTCGAGCAGCTGATTGCTGTGGTTCCTTTTCATGTTGAACAAAAGAGACTACAGCAATCTTGAAACCCGAGCAGGGAACTGGAGGGCATTGACCGAGAGTAACCCCAGCTCTCTGGCTGAGGGCTTCCCTCCTCCGCCTCCCAGCTGCCTTCCTCTCTCTTTCTCCTCCTTCTTCCCCTCCTCCTTCCTCCCCTGTCCTCTGCCTTCTCCTCCTCCTGCCCCCCTCCTTCTCTTGCCCTTCCCTGCAGCACTCTGCCCGCTGGAAAGAATCCCAGGAACACTGACTGAAAGCGCGTGCCCCCCCCCTCCCCCCACCCCTGCTCCATGCAGGGCCTTTCCTGCCACACCCCTCTACCTGCTTGAAGGTGTTCCCTTGGCTTGATCAGAGAGGCCTGGCCCAGAGAATTAGCAAGAAACTGAGGATTCTGGCCTGTTCTTTCTCCACAAAATAATACATTTCACTTGTTTTGTTCTTTAGACTTCAAGGTCTAGATTTTATTTTTCCTCCTTTCCTTTGCCCACCTCCCCACACCCAAAGAAAGCTCTTGGGAACTGGGCAGACCACCATTTGCTCCTCTAGCCCAAACCAAGGAGGCTGAGTCAGCGAATCACTTATTTTGGTCCATTTCGTAGAGACTACAGCAGGAAAGCTCTCCTGGCCTTTGCTGAGTGAGTTTCAGTCTTCTCTGCGGACAGCAGAGGCTCACACTTCAGTGACCGGCCCAGCTCCCTGGTGGCCATGCTCTGGGACAGCATTCAGATCCTCTCAGGCACCCGTGGAGAACTGAGGCTTCTTAGCTCTTTCCCTACGAAAGACTGCTTTCACTTTCTTGATCTTCGTTTTCACAATCAGTCTTTGAGTGTTAACAGTCCCATTTTATGTTTAGGGAAACTGAGACCCAGAGAGATTCAGAGGAGGGGGAAAGTGAGGTTCATGGTTACGCAGTCAAGGAACAGCAGAGCTAGGACTTGAATTCAGATCTTTTGACGTTACATCCAGTGCTGACTTCATTTTATCCCAAGTGAACCTTTTAATATCACCGATGAGAAAACCTCCAAAGTCATCTTCTTATCCCACATTTTACAGGTCAGAAAACAGGTCACATCAATTCACTTGGGCCAAGTTAAATGGCTAGGAGACTGCCTTTCCCACTAAACGTTCCCTGTCTTGCCTCCAATAACTGGTCTTTCTTACTGGTCATCTTACACCTATGCTAACCCTTGTAGATATAGTCTTTCTTGTTGATTCTCTGACAAATGCTAGATTTTTAAATTCCTCAGTCAAGTTCTGAATAGACAGATCAGACATCTTCAACCTTTTTCTCATAGACAGTATCAGCAGAGATAATTCAACAATTCTGTCCAACTCAGAAATTCAACCAGGCAAATACATCACACACACACACACACACACACATACATGCACGCACGTACACGCACAATGAAGCTAATGAAACCAGCCTTTCCTAAAGGTGGTGATGATAGTAGCTGTATTGAGTACCTTTCTCAATGCCTGGCATTATCCTGGGACTCCAGCTACATTTTCTCATTTAACCCCCAGCTCAGCCCAGTGAGGTAAAGGCCATTGTCGCCCTCATTGGTACTGTTGACATCTCTCCACTCCCTGCTCTCAGTTTGCACCACCCGGCTGCTTCTCGACTTGGGCGGATGCAGCTGAGTGGGCTCAGAGAAACTAGTGCTGCCTTGATCTGGTTGGTTTCACATTCATGTCCTGTTCTACTCTTCCCTAACCTCTGCGAGGTGAATTTACTTCTCTGTGATTGGTTATTTCCCAGATCATCTCAGTTCATTGGTTAATTCCCTCATTTGTGTTCATTCATTTCTTTACACACCCACTAGCTACTGAGGGCCTCCTCTGTGTCAGGCATTGCTGGGCCTCAGGGCACTTCCATTCTTTCTGGGGGGAGAGGTGTGTGCTCAGATACCTGCACCTTGATCTGTGCGGTGCTCAAAGGAAAGATAGGATGCTATCAGGCCACAGAGGAAGGCCACCTAACCCAGCTATGGGTGGGGAAGGTGGGTCAGGCTTCCTGGAGGGATGAATCATGGCCCAAGTCATAAAGAAGGGATAGGCGTTCGCTGGGCTGAGAGGAGAAGGACGCTTTCAGACATCTGGCTTTCTCAATATTCTTGGCTTCTCCGCTCATTTTCCTGCCGGCCACATAAGGGAGAGAACTGAGACCAGAGATACAAAGCCATCCCTCTGGCCTCACACCACATTCCTTCCTCTCCCTTCTTATCCTAATTTCTACCATACCATTGTTTCTCAGCCTTGTCCGGAATCACCTGGGGAGTTGTATAAAATTCCGATGCCCGGGTCTTGGCCCCAGTTCTGCTCAGTGGTTGGGGGGGTGGGGGGTGGGGTGGCCCGGGCACTGGGGGGGGTTCTTGTAAAGCTCCCCAGGTGAGTCTAATGGGAGCCAAGGCTGAGAACCTGTGCGCCAACTCAGCCTTTCCGTGTCCTCGCCGGCTGCAGCTGCTGTTGGTGATGTGTGACTCTAAGTGTCCACATGTGTGGTATCCACGTGACCAGAATGCAAATTCTTCATGGCCAGAAGTCTTGGCCTCCTTGCTGCTTCCCCGCCCAGGGACCTCACCCCTCGGCACATGCCCTGCCAGGATGCGCTGACTGCTTGGTTCTCATGTCTCATCCAGGGGATTCGCTGATTGGGGGTTGGAGTTTGATCACACCCAGCTGCTCTCATCCTCAGAGCCTGTTGACATAGCAGAAGAGTCTTATAAACACGATGAGCACACTCGCTGGTCTGGAGAGTGTGGCTCGTGACCTAGACCCATTGCAAGGGCAGCCAGGGTCGGCCTCCCATGCTCCAGCCGCCCTGCTCGGGAGGGAGGGAGGAGGCTGTTCTGAATTCCCCAGCACACTGGCCACGTGACAGGTCAGTGACAGTCAGCCCCTATGTGTGTTCTGTTCTGGCCAGGGCTCAGAGAGGTCTGACCCCAGCGTGGAGATTTTCCCTTTGTCCCACAGTGCTCAGTGCCTGGCTCCCATGACACGCCCCGGGCGAAGCCACCAGTGTTCCTACACCCCTTCCTGTTTACCCCTACCGCAGTGACGCCAGGACACCCCTGATGTCACCGTGAGTCCCTGGGAGTGTGATTCTGGGGACCCTCTTTACTCCTGGGATGTGGCTGTGGGGTGTCGCCCTGACACCGCAGGGTCCTTCTTGGACCTGCTCAGCTGAAAGGAAGTCTCCTGTGGTGCTGCCCAGATACTTCTGGAACCTTCCTAGTCCTAATCCCGTCTCCAAATATTTATTGTTCGGCCACCATATCCTGACCAGTAATTCTTCAGCAGGCTCTGATCAGGGCACTGTGACACAGAGATAGAACACATATTGTGTGCCTCAGAGGCACAGCCTAGTGGATTGGCATATGAATAAAGCACCATTCCTAGAAGCCCAGGCCCCAGGACCCCTGCACAGAAGTCGAAGGGGTGCCTATTAAATTATAGGTTTTAGGCCCCGTTCTAGGGCCACTCTTCCAGGATCTCCGGGGAGTGGGCCCAAGCAGCTGCCTTTCAACAGCACGCTCCCTGAGAGGAGCTCAGGTGCTCCGAGGTTTGACAACCGCAGAGGTGAGCCTGCGGGAACAGTATCACATCGTACATGATGGTGAGCACCATGCAGGTGGCCGTCTACAGATATCCCTGTTCCGAGGAGGACACTAACTGGGCAAGAACATGAGGAATAGCTAGATGTAGCCAGAGACTCACTTCCTTAGCGATGGGACCCGTGTTAAATTCCTTCCTATAATCTGCATTCCTCGAGTTGGCGTAAGCAGACACACGTGGACCGGACAGCACTGATGGGATCTGACTGGGCTGCTGGGCCCTCCCACCGCGTCCCTGCACGTGAACCCTCACTCCCAGGTGCAGCTCCTGTCCTCTTCAAGGCTCAGACCGCAGCAGGTTTTCATATCTAGCACGTTTCTCCTCAGTTAAGTGACTTGGTTTGCAGGGTTTGCCCCCACAGGTCGGGCAGTGCCTGGGCCCTGGGCTGCAGTCTGCAGGCAATGACTGCCCACCACGCTCTCGTGATCAGCTGGCTTTCTCTGTATTGGAAGAAGCTGGGTTATTAAGAGAGTGAGCACAAGGAGAAGTGGACAGTCAGATGAAACAGGGCAGGGAAAACGATGGTGTTTTAGAGCCAGCGGTCCCTGCCTAGTATCTGGTCAGAAACCTCAGTTAGGACATGAAGCTGAGGTTCCCAAGAGGCATCATGTGCACAGCCTCCAACCCTGGGGACTAACATCTGCCTTTCTGGCCAGTGCTCTTTCTGCTTCATGACACTGGGTCCGAGCATTCTCTAAATGCACCTGGAGGGCTTTTCCTTTTTTTAAAAAGGGAATCCTGTAGCAATTCAATTGTTATTACAGGTGATTTTTTAAAAATACACATTTAGGTGTTTTCTTAAAGCGCCACAGACCTGGGTTTTGGAGCTCCGCATCACGTGTTCCATGTTTGGAATTAAACTGAGACCATGTCAGTGGAAGCACTTTGATATGAGTAATGCTCCACCCCTGTGGTTCTCAAAGTGGGTGCCCTGGCCCCACAGCATCCGCATCACCCAGAAGCTCGTTAGAAAAACACATTCTCCTGCCTCCTCCCAGGCCCCTGAATCAGGACCTCTGGGGATGGGACCAGCAAACTTTGTCAACATGCCCTGCAAGGGATCCTCAAGCCTGAGAACCGCTGCCCTTTTACTATGAGAAAATCAGCCCTGGGGCTTGAAGAAATACGCCTTTAAGTACCCCTGATTTTAGCAATCTGAGATGCAGCGGGGAGGCAGGAGCACAGGGGTTGTGCCACAGATCTCAGGTAGGATGGGTAAGATCCTTTGAACGGTTTGTCTCTTCCTTGGAAAGCCAGGGCAGGCTGTGTGTGTGCACAGCCCTGTCCAGCCCAGGAGCGCATGCTGAGTGCGGCTCCCCACGTCTCCAGAAAGCAGCCTTATCGTGTCCCTCCCTTATGGCCAGGCTCCCGAGCCTCGTTGCTCTGTGTGCTTATGCCAGAAGCCTGTGGCTGTCCCATCGGTTTAAAACGAGGCAATCGGTATTATGATAGTTTTCTCCACTGGCCCCATGGTGCTGACATATTTTTTTTCTGTTGGCATTACTTATTAAACGAAAACAAAACACCATTTCTCTGCAGGTTTGACGCTGCGGGATTTCCTGGTGGACAATGAAACCTTCTCTGGATTCCTGAATCACAACCTCTCTCTGCCAGAGCCTACTGTGGATAGAATGCTGGGGGCTGATGTCAGCCTTCGCAAGGTAAGCTGCCACCCGCGGCTGCTGTGGTGGGGCTGATGGCAATGGCATTGTTCGGGGGGCCTGGAGAGACACGAATAAGCCCCTGTGCTCCTCATGGCACTGAAGGGAGGGCATTAGCTCCAATTCACCTATTCTCACCTCCCCGCGCAGGCTGGCAGCGAGTGGAACCTGCAGCCTGCTGTCAGGGGCCAGCTGGTTGAAATAAAACCGATTTCCTGCCTGTCAACTGGCATTTGTTGCTAACTTCCTCCTACAAGGGAGATGACTTTGAGTTAAGATGAATTAAGCATTTTCATTGAAATTTCACAGTTCCGAGACAATAAACAGGGTTGAGGATTATTGATCTGAAGCAGCTCTGTCAGCAGATTAAAAAAACAAACAAAACAACAACAAAAAAAACCCCTTAATGCTTCCTTTAAAGAAAGGTGTGTAAGGAGAAAATGTTGTTTTTGTTTCTTTTTTTTCCTTTCTTAATTTGTATACCCAGGAAGTGATGTTAGTGTTTATATAGATTTTAACCTTCCATTCTTAGAAACCTTCCTCAGGCATCCCTAGGTAGACAGGTCCCGTGAGCGGGTAGGGAGACTCACCCCCTTGCATGGTTATTGATTTTCAGAGAGGCTTCCCGTGTTTATTCTCTGGCAGAAAGGGAAGTGCTTCCTCACCCCGCCTCGTCCCTGCATACTAGCTTGTCTTCACAATAAGCAGAAGCGGTGCAAGTGTGTATGCCTGAAAACAAGATCTTTGCTGTCCATGCCTTCGAACTCTTAAAATCAGAAAAAAAAAAATGTGCTTACTGCTTGCCCTGATGAAACTAGGAAAATATGCCTTGTGTTTAGCAATTGTGTGGCTGGGAGGTGGGCCAAAGGGAGCAGGCCTGTGAAAATAGCTGCGTTTAGCAGGATTTCCACTGCCCCCTGCCAGTTTTGTATCTGTCATGTCACATCCGATCAGTTAAAAAATAGGGGGGGGGGGGGCGGTATGCTAAGGATAGAGGTGGCCCTTGAGTGGCATAGATTCTCCCTGTGGCCTGATCTCTTAAACACAGATGTGAGAGGTCAGCAGCCTGAAGGCAAGGATGGTTAGAGAAAGGGGTAAGGCTGGATTGCGCTTGGGTACCTGGTAGTCGGTGAAAACGTAATGGAGACCGTGGCAGGCCAAGTGCTATGCAGCATCAGAAAGCTGCATGGGTTTTGGGAAGCTTGAGGTTCACCACTCACAATAGGATGTACTACAGGCAGGTCAAACTGCATTGATTTAAACGGACAGGGGAGGTAGTAACGGAGTAAGAAAGAGTCTGCATCATCCATTCATTATTCCACAAATGTTGTTGTCGGTAATGTTCCAGGACCAGGGACCCATAAATGAGCAGGAAAAGCAAGGCCCCTCCTCTTATTGGACTTGCTGCCTAGTGCACAGTCAGGATCATTCCAGAAGCTCAGTTTATGCAGGCCCAGAAAGGCTCATTAAGTAAAAATGTGGCCAAGCAGAGGTTCTCTAGGGGGGTCTGCTATAATGAACAGATAAGAATGGCTTAGAACTGGTCCCAGTGAGATGAGAAGCTTGGCTTGCTGGTACTCTGCTCCCGGGCAAGTAACAGGAAGAGTTCCAAATTCTGAAATTGCTTGAATAGTTCTTTGCATCCATTAATTATCTGTACCTACAAATAACTAGAAAAAAAATGCTATTTTTCTATAATTTAACCCAACCCCTATTGAACATATTCTGAGTTCTAAAATAGTGAGAATGTTTTTCTCTAATAAAAGTGGTTTCAGGAGTTCACACTCTAGATGCCTAGTCACTGAATCATGTGTCCCACTTTTGAGAAAAGACTTGGACACATGCCTTCTCAAGGACAGGAGAGTGGGAGATGGACTATGAGTCGAACACAACATGCAAGTCTTCGGTGGCCTGGCAGATCATGCCTGGACACAGTCCGAAGTTCATGAACAAGACCCGGTGCATTGGACTGTGGCAGGGGTGTCCGCTCTTCAGAGCTGTGCCGATGTTAAGTTGCCCAAAAGGCTTCAGGGACCTACCTTCCCATCTTGTAACCCAGACCTGCTTGTCTCTCCTTGCATGAAATGCTTCCAGGTGTTTTTGCACGGCTACCAGTTACGTCTGACCAATCTGTGCAGTGGGTCAAAGTTAGAAGAGGTGATCCAACTTAGTGACCAAGACGTTTCCAGTCTTTGCAGCCTGCCAGGGGAGAAGCTGGATGCCGCAGAGCGGGCGTTTCTTTCCAACTTGAACATTCTGAAGCCCATCCTGGTGAGTAGGCGTGCTGTGTGGACAAGCTTCAAGCACTAATTCTGGTGGAATGTGAAATTTTTCCTTGGACAACGTGACTTTGTTTTTGTAGAAACAGAGCTGGCTGGGAGTCTGAGATGTAATTTAGCTCAGTGGTATCCTAACTGTTCTTGCAAACTTTTGGGCTATCTCCCGAAGGGTAAATGGAGGAAGAGTGAGTTTGGGTGTGGCTCTGAGTCTAAGCCCAAGGTCCCTTGTGCCTATTTCAATCAGAGAAGACCTGTTTTTCTGAAAAATTAAAATTTGAGATTATATGAGTTTATTTGAAGAAAGGAGTTCTCCACATTTTTTTTTTTTAAAGGCTCAAAACCATTGTTGGCAAGAGAGAGAGAGCTATTCATTTGAAAAATCCCATCAGAAAGGAGACACTGTGAGCTGTCACAGTGGGAAATCCTTGGAATTGGATGGAAGAACATTCAATAATTACCTTAACCAGTGACAAAATCGCATTTACCCCTTTCTTCCCCCCTCAAATGCCAACAAAGTCTGATCAGTCTAGGAATCAAAAGTTCAGAAAAGCAATCCATGAGAAAACATCTTCATTCTTATTCAATAAATGGGGGATGAACTTGAGCATTTTGGTCTTTGGAGTGTTGTATAAAGTTTCAGAACAAGTGCATTTCTGGGGGTTTTGTGAAATCTCTGGTGAATTGCCCCTCCCAACAACCTCATTTAACATCCAGTGTTCTTACCAGATAGCACTTTGATTTGTCTGTAGTTTCTCTTAAAACCAGGGAAAGAGCCCTGGAATAAAGATATACCTGGAAAAAGATGTTCCTCATTATAATACTTAGAAATTGGAATCCTCTAGCCCAGTGGTCGGCCAACTCATTTGTCAACAGAGCCAAATATCAACAGTACAACGATTGAAATTTGTTTTGAGAGCTAAGTTTTTTAAACTTAAACTTCTTTTAATACCACTTCTTCAAAATAGACTTGCCCAGGCCATGGTACTTTGGGGAAGAGCCACACTCAAGGGGCCAAAGAGCCACATGTGGCTTGTGAGCCGCAGTTTGCTGATCACAGCTCTAGGACTTTGTGCCATGTAATTTCTTTATAGAGAGATGGGTCTCCCTAGACTGGCACATGGTTTACTTCCAGTCTGAGCTACAACATAAACCCTAGTCCTGACCTGGAGTTTCTGAATATGGGCATAGTGAAGGAGAAATTAAACACTTGGTAACATGCATTGGCATGAGGAAAACAAAATTGTGCGTCATTTTGAAAATACATCCACATTTCACTTTATTTCATAGTAGAGACCCCTGAAAATTTTCTGAATAGATAAGACTTCCGTAAATTGAAAAGAGTTTTCAATTACATTTTTATTTCACAGACGTTCTGTCTTCTATTTCTAGTTGGCTGTGACTTCCAATGCATTAGTAGTAATCCCTCCCAATCTTCTCTTCTATAAATAAACATATTATTCATTCATTCAATAAATATTTTCTGAGTCCTGATCTGTGCCATGTACTGAGCCAGGGAGGCTATGCCGAGCAAGGTACGACATTCTCCAAGCTTTCTTGCAGGTGGGGGGAGTAGATGGGAGAGACCAGGCAGCGAAAGCCCCTCTGCTTGGTGCTGTGCAGGCCCTGATGCGGCCTCTTCACCCAGTCCTTGAGGATCAGGAGAGAAGCATCCTCTAGGTTGAAACCAAAAAGATTAGCCGGGAAAAGAACAGGAGAAGAATGCTCCAGGCGGAAGATATGGCCTCTGTATGCGTCTGGAGGAGAGAGAGGAGGCGGTGGCAGGTAGAGGACCTGCACATGGTTGAGTAGCTCTGAGTGGAGTGGATGTAGCTATGGGGAGTTTCATGGGAGAAGGAACGTAAGGCATGACACTGCGGAGGTGGGCAAAGATGAGCTGACCATGGTAGGCCAGTGGTCAGCAAACTCATTAGTCAATGGAGCCAAATATCAACAGTACAACGATTGACATTTCTTTTGAGAGCCAAGTTTTTTAAACTTAAACTTCTTCTAATGCCACTTCTTCAAAATAGACTCACCCAGGCCATGGTATTTTGTGGAAGAGCCACTCTCAAGAGGCCAAAGAGCTACATGGGGCTCGAGAGCCGCAGTTTACCAACCATGGTGTTAGGCAATTGGGCCTCATCTTTAGAGTAAGGGAACTACTAAAAGACTCTAAAGGGTAGATGACTTGAGGCGAACACAAAAGAGAGTAAATCTGTGAATTTGAATGACTAATGGAGCAGGATTCACACCAGTCCATCTAGCCCACCTAATGTGTTGTGCTCTCCCTTCCTTTTGATCCCCCCACCCCCAAACATTTATGGGGTGTCTCGTTATCTTGTGCCAGGAACTATGCTGAACACTGAGCTGAAATACGACACCAGCACAGAAATTAGTCACATTGCCTTTTAAATTTTCAGTCTTTTCTAATTTAGCTATTAAGCTGGTGAGGAGAGAAAGAAAATAATGAAGTTATCTGTTAGACCCGGAAAGGAGAGGACACAATGGCCTTTGTCCTTCTGGGACATCACGACAGAATGTCATGTTTTTAGGAGCTGTCACTGTGTTGTGAGGAAAACATTTTATAGAAGTAGGTGGGAGCTTTTGGGGAACACAACAAGCTTTTGTGTAGTCTTCCTGTAATGCTATTACAGTCTTTAGTTATGATCTAAAAACATTGAATAATGCATGAATTCCTGTTTGCTCAACACAGAATGTACAGTTCTTCAATAAAGGTTTTATTTTTCCTCTTTCCACCCCCCTTTCATTACTTCATATGAGAAAATCACTTGCCTCCAGTGGTCAGTAGGGGCCTGTATGAGTTCATAGCCAAGGGGGCGTTTTTGGTTAGGAGAAATAACATTAGGAATTCCAAACTGAATTATTTACTGGAGTTCTTTGGAAAAGTGATTTGGCAAGCTTTGCCGGCCTTTGTCAAACAAATCTGAGCAGGAAATCACAGTTAATATTCGTGCAGGTACTTGGCTCTCAGACTTCATTTTATGGCCTAGTTTCGAGGCTGTTTCCCGGGGTTAATGTTATTCAGGGAAGTTACGTCTTTCAGATCTGATATATATATACTCAGCCCACCCTTATGTTCTTTGCCCTTCCTTCATCCTTGCCTTATTTCCTTCCTTTCCTCCTCCTCTTGCTTATCTTTCATTGAATTAAAAAGAAAAATTATGCCCTGGCCAGTGTTGTCCAGTTGGTTGGGCATCTTCTCATATACCAAAAAGTTGCTGCTTCTATTCCCAGTCAGAGCACATCCCCAGATTGCAGGCTTGATCTCCAATAAGGGGCACGTAGGGGCAGTCCATTGATGTTCCATTCTCACATCAGAATTTCTCTCTCTCCCTCTCTCATCTTCTCTCTCTAAAAATCAACAAGAAAAAGTAAAAATATCTTGTGTTTAAACTCATGGTTGTGAATGGTTTTAATTAACTTGTTTATTTTTCATGGAGATTTCAGGTTTACATTTGAGTTTAAAAAAAACATTTTTTTTTTCTCATTCCAGTCAGGACTAGACTCTATATCTCCCTTCCTGAGCCAGGAGCTGGCTGAAGGCACAAAAATATTGCTGGATAGTCTCGGGACTCTGGCCCAAGAGGTAAGTTGTGTCTGTCACCATTTTTTATTTTATTTTATTTTAACCCTAAGTTGACTAACAAGGTTTTCTTTCAATTTAAATATGTTGTCTATGAAATGTACAATCAGTGTTAGAGCCACCAGTGATGTTTAAAATGATGTGGTTTGGTCTCCTTACTGTAGAGATGAAGAAACAGACTCATAGATGTCTCAGAGCTAATTAGTTAGTGGCTAAAGGCCCCATATCTAGTTTAGAACTTTCTTCCATTTTTATTCCCACCCCTTGCTAATAACTCCTTTGGAAAGAGGTCTCCCCTCACAAACACACACACACACACACACACACACACACACACACACACCCATGTGCTGCATTTGTTTTACCAGCAATGTCTCCATATTTCTTCTGCAGTTGTAAGGCTAGGTACTCTTTTTACCAAAATATTTGTTTGCTAATTAAAGGGAATAATGTGGATATGCCTAAATCACACCTTTCCCCTGTAAACATCTGGCCTCTGGGATCCCACTTTGGGCATATAGTCTCTTGATGAACATTGAGTTGAGCCCACGGGTTGACAGATGTGTAAGAATAAGCGTTGTCACAGGATCCAAGGGCCTGTAGGTGCTCACAAAGGCAGTTCGCCTTTCCTCAGCCTCCTGGCCAGGGAGTGCTGCCCTTTTCCGAACCTGACCTTGTTGCCGATGAGACTTGGGAAGGAGGGGTTGTCAGGAGCCCAGTATATGAGGAGCTGAGCCCAGTGGGCAGAGGGCAGGGGACATTGAATAAGACTGACTTGTGGGGACATTTTCTCAGACTTGGTCCAGCTGTATTTTGAGTTGCTTCTCTAAGTCATTTTTTGATATTTCTCAAATATCATTTTTTTTTTCTTGGAATAAAAGTATTGCATGTTCACTGTGGAAAATGGGTAATGTTTGGAAAATATAGAAAACACCAAGATGAAGTATTCACCCCTTTAGTATGTTGTTTTTGGTTCTCTCTCTCTCTCTTTTCTTTCTTTTTTTTTATTTTTTTATTTTCATTTATTTATTTTTTTATTATGCTCATGTGTGTCTGACTGAAGAGGCTTGGTCTTTGGGTCCCTTTCAGGGAAAGAAGCCCCCTTCCAGCTGCCATTGGTTACTTCAGTTATTTATGCTGGTGACCTTTCTGTAAGGGGAGGAGCTGGGTCACCTGGGATTCTCCCAGGAGACATTGCCGGGCAAGTCCATAGCCTTTTCTCTAGGGTCCCGTTAGCTGACATTGACATGCCCTGACCTGGCTACTCCTCCAGGTCCTTGCCCAGCCGTACAGAAAGTAGAGCAGGGACTGTGACATAGGAAGCTGCCTCTAGGCTCAGGGTCTGGGTCCAGCTGTTTCCTCTTACATCACTGGCCTGCCTTTTGTCGGGGGTTAAAAGAAATAATAATTAAAAGCATGTGATGTTTCCAGTGCTGATGTGGCAAAACTATCCAACTGAGCAATATACATTTTTCTTGGCCGCTTGCTCCCTGGCCCAGGGCAAGCAGGGGCCATCTGCTCCTTCCCATGTCAACCCTTCAAGTCACTTCGACCACAAGTTACCCATTGTCTAGCTTGCTATTTCTCTGGGACAAATGGGAGAGGACAAATCAATCCAGAAATGCCCTTGTTTATCTGTTCAGTGCTTGGGGAAATGTCGGTTGTCTTAACTAGAGCACAACCCTTGAAGGAGAAAAGGGAGCTAATATTTCCTGAGCAGCTCCCTGGTTCATGCAGTTTCACTCAATTTTCCTGCACTGTCGATGTGACAAATATGAATGGGTCTTATCGTGCCCATTTTATAGATGACAGACTCAGAAAAGTCAGAAAACTGGGATTAGAACCCAGGACTGTCGGACTCCAAAGTCTGTGTTCTTGCTGCTGTAGCCCACTTGTTGTCTGATGAACTCTGATGGCAACTGGTATCGAATAGGAAGGAGACTCGTTAAAGAGAGAAAATATAGATAAACAGGACTTGGCAGTTGAGTGGACGTAGTTGAGTCAAATCTAATGTGAGCTTCATGTCTGGGTGATGGGGACCGGGAGGCTGTGGCTGATAGGATTGGGAGGCAGGGCAGGGAGCAGTGTCTGTGATCTACCCAGCACCTACCAGGGGCCTGGCATCACTAGATGTTGAGACTCAACAGTGAACACAGTAGCTTCCCTGTTCTCCTGGGTCTCGGGTCGGGTATGATGTGATCACAGGGACATGTGCAAGGAAGAAAAATAAAGCAGGCAATGGAGACCATGATGAAGTGTTGTTTTAAAGGCAGTGATTAGGAAAGCCCTCTCTGATACGGTGACAGTTGAACCGGCAGGAAATGTCAGCTTTTCAATGGAGAAGGAAGAGCACTCCACAGATACAGAGACCCTTGTGTAGGGCACAATGAAGGAATGTGTTTAAAGACCAGGAAGGAGGCCCGTGTAGCCTGAACAAAGTGAGCAAGTGAGAGGGCGGTTGGAGGTGAGAGGCCAGAGGAGGAGGTTAGAGGTCAGAGGAAGAGGTGAGAGGCCAGAGGAGGAGGTGAGAGGTCAGAGGAAGAGATGAAAGGTCAGAGGAGGAGGTGAGAGGTCAGAGGAGGAGGTGAGAGGTCAGAGGAGGAGGTGAGAGGGCGGTTGGAGGTGAGAGGCCAGAGGAGGAGGTGAGAGGCCAGAGGAAGAGATGAGAGGCCAGAGGAGGAGGTGAGAGGTCAGAGGAGGAGGTGAGAGGTCAGAAGAGGAGGTGAGAGGTCAGAGGAGGAGGTGAGAGGCCAGAGGAAGAGATGAGAGGTCAGAGGAGGAGGTGAGAGGTCAGAGGAGGAGGTGAGAGGTTGAGAAGGAGGTGAGAGGCCAGAGGAAGAGATGAAAGGTCAGAGGAGGAGGTGAGAGGCCAGAGGAGGAGGTGAGAGGCCAGAGGAAGAGATGAGAGGTCAGATGAGGAGGTGAGAGGTCAGAAGAGGAGGTGAGAGGCCAGAGCAGGAGGTGAGAGGTCAGAGGAGGAGGTGAAAGGCCAGAGCAGGAGGTGAGAGGCCGAGAAGGAGGTGAGAGGCCAGAGGAAGAGGTGAGAGGCCAGAGGAGGAGGTGAGAGGTCATAGGAGGAGGTGAGAGGTCAGAGGAGGAGGTGAGAGGTCGAGAAGGAGGTGAGAGGTCAGAGGAGGAGGTGAGAGGTCAGAGAAGGTGGGGAGTGCCACGTAGGCCTGGTGGGCTGAGTGAGATGGGAGGCCAGCAGAGGGCTGGGAGCAGAGGGGCGGGCATGACATAACCTAGCATCTGAGACTGTTTGCATTCTGGCTGTTAAACTGAAAAGAAACCCAAGACCATGGTGGGGGCAAAGGGCAGTGGGTTGAGAGGCAGCAGGGCAGTCAGCCATTCACTCACTGCAGGGAAGATCAGACACCCCCTTTCGTGGACTGTGCATGGGAGTGCTTCACCGAGGAGTGTGGACTGTGCCCCTCAGACAGGTGCTGGGAGAGCCCCGTGCAACCTCGTCACTTACAGTGCCTCTGGGCAGAGACGTGCTGGTTGCATGTGGGAGGCAGAGTGTTCTTCTGGTCGGGGCACAGTGGGATGGTGGCGGTGAGGCCGCCTATGGGAAGAGAAGTCAGTGGCTTTCACTATTATTTAAAGATCTCCATGGCTGTTCCACTCACAGACAACAGGGAGAGCGGTCTGGCCGTCTCTCCCTCTTTGCACACCTCCTGCAGGTTATGAAAAGGTAAAGTGAGGAAAAGCTGGCCACCTACTTGCTCTCCCTCTCTGGAGGGGCAAATATTTGTGACATCTGACACCTGTGCCTGGCTGCCCTCTGGGGCAGGAGGCGGGCAGGATCTATAGGACCATGTCACTCCTGGGAACCAGCAGGCTCCATGAGACAGAAACCCGGGGGCGTGGGGTCTGATTCTAGGCCTCCTCTGAGGCGTGTGCAGGTCCCGTAGTCCCCCACCTCTTCCCCCCCCCCCCCCCACACACACACAGCTGGTCTTCCAAGTGGTGAGGGCATGCAGTGACTTTACAAGGAAATGAGGGATCTGTTAATGATGTACTGTGAAACCCGTGGAAATACAAAGTGCTCCATAAATATTTAATTACAAGAGCAACGGGGCCAAGAACTCCACAAGGTACGGGAGTCCATTTGTATGGGAGACAAAGCCCTTGTCCAGTGGAAGTCAGACACAGCCCCCGGCTGCCTGGAGCGTCTGACTCATCGCCCGCGGGGGCTGTTCTGTGGCAGGGCCCGCTCTTGTGTGTCATGTGATTTATTCCTCGCCACCACACTGTCATCGTCTTGATGATAAGTTGGGCCTTAGAGGGGTGACTCTTGTAAGGCTGTAAACTAATGAGAGACAGAGCCGGGATGCAAACTCAGGTCTCCCATCACATGCTCTTCCATCACCCAGCACTTAACTGAGACGAGGATGGGCGGCACACACAGTCACTTTTCTCCCAAGGGGCGGGGGCCCCTTAGTTTCCACTCTGAGGTTGGGGTGTTTTAGAAATAAGTCAGTGATTGAGGGTGTGAGCAGTTGCTGATGTATGTATATGAGCACATAGCTGTTCAGAGGAAGCATTCTTTCCTACACCAGAAGATAATCATAATAAAATAATGCCTATTGCCAGCGGCTCCACCCACTTCCCAGCTGTGCTTCTCCATCTTTACTGTGCCTGGGGACCACCTGGCATCTTATGGGAATGCAGGTTTGAAACTATGACAGGTAGATCAGGTCTGCATCCCAGACCTCTCAGTGCACAGATGCTGCTGGCGGTAGACCACAACCTGGGTAGCATGGATCTGGCGTCCCCCTCACAGGCTCCGAGGAGATGAGGTCATATAAGGTCATATGTTCTGGGATGTGGCTTTGGGAAGGTTGAGAAAATAAGATGTTTTTTTTCCTCTTTTCTCTTTTCGTCTCCCACCCTTGCTCTCCCCTTTTCTCCTCTTCCCTCTCCTTTCCCTCCTGATCCCTGACCTCAGCTGTTCAGCATGAGGAGCTGGAGTGACATGCGGCAGGAGGTGCTGTTTCTGACCAACGTGAACAGCTCCATCTCGTCCACCCAGATATACCAGGCTGTCTCCCGCATCGTCTGTGGCCACCCCGAGGGCGGGGGCCTGAAAATCAAGTCCCTCAACTGGTATGAGGACAACAACTACAAAGCCCTCTTTGGAGGCAATGGCACCGAGGAGGACACTGGCACCTTCTACGACAATTCTACAAGTGAGTGTCGGTGCAGGCCCAGGTCCTGGCCCCCGGCACCTTCGATGGAGACTCAGGCAGCCCTGTGTCCCCTCTCCCTCATGCTAACCCTCATCCTCTGGTGCAGCATTGGATGTGCATGTGTCTGTCCCCACACTGAGTACCTAGACCCTAGCGTCTTTTCCTGGTTAGCTCCCTGTCCCCAGTCCCCACTGCTCGGGGCCTGGCACGTCTCAGGTACACAGCATCTATCGAGTGAATGAAGAGTTGAAAGCCAATCTCCCAGTTTTCTGGGGAACATAGGAGAGTGGTTCCCAGAATAATGAAGGCTTTCTCCCCTCTCCATCTCCTCTCTCCTTCCCCCTGAGGCATGCTTTATAATAAAAATTTAAAAAAAAAAATAGCAGTAATAACAATAATATTCCTGGAGGGAACATTTCCTATGCATCCTGCTTGTTAGCTCATTGAACCCGTACGGTAACCATTCAAGGAAGGTTTTATAGCCTCACGTTCTCCAGGCTCAGAGAGGTGAAGTGGCTTGCTCAAAGCCACACACGCCTAACTAATCCACAAGAGCCACAATTACGCCCGGATCCCCCCGGCTCCACCTTTTCCTCCCGGTAAACCACACAGCCTCTTGAAATACCTGTCCGTGATGGCGTGTGTCTCCCATCAGGCCCGGGCGTTTGATCAGGTGTTTGTTTTGGGTCTTAGCTGCGAGGCGGTGTTAAAGAACACTGTAACTCCATACCTGCCGCTCACGCCCGGGCAGTTTGGATGGCAGCGAGGAGCCAGTGTTACAGTTTTAAACAATGGCATCCTTTCCGTTGAAAACTTGATGCAAGGGAGCCTTTCTCCATTTCCAACCGCAGGTGTGTCTTTCCGACAGCGGGTGAGGCAGCTTTTTGTGCGTTACTGTAACCCAAGAACCTCTCCTTACCGCCGGAGTAAAGCCCTCAGACAGCGCCGTTGCTTTGCAAGCCCGAGGGGATGGCGTTCCAGGCAGTTTTTTCTGAAATGCCATCCCCTTTGCAAGTCAACCCAAGGGGACCCTCATTTTCCCAGCAGGTGGACTTGTGAGCAAATCCTCTTTTAAAAAAAATTAGATTGTCTTTGCAGCATGTAGAGGGTACTTGGTATCTAAAAGGACCTGGAATGAAATTTAAAAACATGATTAGGAATCCTTCTGGAAAAATCAAACCCTAGTGTCTGGTTTAACTTCAGAATTCTCAGGGTTTTTGTTTTGTTTTGTTTTTTAACATTGGTTACATATATTTGTAATGAGACCTTTTAATGAAAGGAAATTGCTTTTTATTTTTATTTGTTGAAAGTATTACATATGTTCCCCCTGCTCCCCTTCTCCTTGTGGTAATTGTTTGATTTTTATGTGAAAACTAAATTCTGGGTTCAGCCCTGTTTTTTTGTTCAATGAAAACAAATTGGCGAGGGTTGGCATGAGAGTATGCAGGCTTGTTTTGTGGTGTAGATCCGTCTCCATTGTGAGCGTTCCATAATCAGTGTTATAATAAGCTCTGATTATTTATCAAGCATTGTTCTGAGGGCTCTCCAGACAGTTGTAATGCACTTTATTTTTACAGGGGGGCAAGCCGAGGCTCAGACTGGCTGTTATTTATTATGTCGCTATTAAGTGGTGGAGCAGGGATTGAACCCAGGACTGTCTCGCTGGCTCCAAAGCCCTGCTCGTTCCCACAGGTCGGTGAGCACACATGTGAACATCTGCCTTTCATCGTCACAGGTCCTTACTGCAATGATGTGATGAAGAGTTTGGAGTCCAGTCCTCTCTCCCGCATCATATGGAAAGCTCTGAAGCCTCTGCTGGTTGGGAAGATCCTGTATACACCTGACACTCCAGCCACGAGGCAGGTCATGGCTGAGGTAAGCTGCCCAGGCCCAGGATTTTCTCTCCAGAATCCTGCTGGGATTGCAAGGGGTTCCAGATGGAGTGTATTGAGCAAATCGTGGCTCTTCTGGGATTTCCTAAAGAGTGAGAACCTCGGGTCTGACCCAGGTCGGAGCTGACTATTGAGGTCCGGCTCTCCAGCCTTGTGTATTTGAGTCGGCGCTGCCGACAGGCACTTCCTGGGGATGGGAAGGGCTGAGAGAGGGTGCTGGGATGAGCATCTTTTCAGGGAGCAGCTGCATTTCTCATGTCCCTGCCTCTTTTCTTCCTGTTCTCTCGGGCTCCCCTCCTCACTCCAGGTGAATAAGACCTTCCAGGAACTGGCTGTGTTTCATGATATAAAAGGCATGTGGGAAGAGCTTAGCCCCAAGTTCTGGACCTTCATGGAGAGCAGCCCAGAAATGGACCTTGTCCGGGTGAGTGTCCTTTGAAGACCATGTGCCTGCTTGATGCTAAAAAGGCGAGTTTCTAGTCACTTATCCAGAAGTGGCTTAGGTGAGAATTCTGTACCTTTAACTAGTGTAGACGCATTGAGCTGAGCTCAAGCCACAGGGCTGTTGCCTTTGTAGAGCTGCAGGTGATGGAGCTCCGGCAACCCTGTTTCTTGCACATCAGCATCCATGCCTCTGGCAGTCAAACATCAGTTTCCTAAGAGACTGAGGGCTGATGTTTGGAGCAAGCGTCTGGTGATTGCAGGACCCTGGCTGTTCTCATTTCTGGCTCCAGAGCCAGCTTCGCCTTCTTGTGTCTCGGTAGAACTTGGACATGGGTGTGGGAGCAAAGGGCTACTCTGACCCACAGACAGGTGCGAGAGACCTGCTCTGAGGAGCCACCCTTACCACATGAGGCTGACTGCACTTAGTGCTTCCACTGCACTTGAAAGGGATTAGTGCTCTGGAGACAATTGGATTCAGAAGCAGAGGAGTCTGAGCAAGAACAGAGTATCTCCTCCGCTCCATCCTGAGTGCCATTTAATCACATCATCCCTGCTTTGGGCTGAGCCAGGATCATTAGGCTGTTTTCTATCTCCACGTTCTGGAGGCGCTTCCTTTCGTGTCTGCTGCCATTAAGAAGCAGGGATGGATTTTGCCAGGTTTCTTGTCTTGACACATCATCCATCAGAGGGGCAGCTGGGTTTGAGAGCTGATACCTCTCTGGAAGGAACTTTCTCAGGCGTAGGATTGTCCCCAGATGCCCTGGGAGGGGAAGTACCCAGGGGCCTTCCCCTGGTGGCAAAGCTGGAGTCATCTTTGTTGTGCTGGTCTTGTTATCGATGCAGAATTCGTAACTTGGGGCCTTTCCAAAACCAAGGGACTTTAGTGAGAAAAACATGAGCAGCAGTTTTTGTGGTCTTACTGAACAATTCCTGACTCATAATAGTAACAGCTCATGCCCTTCAAGTATGGTTCTCACTTGGGCTCCAGTCTTCTCTGTGAAGGGATTCCGTGGCTCAGCCATGCAGTGACTGGACCTTGTGTGATCCCAGGCCTCTTCTCCCTGGTTCCCTTCCTGGTCATCTCCTTGGAACTTGCACTTCTCCCTGTTGGATGTCTCTCCTCTCCGGTCAGAGGATCCCACGAGTGGGAAGGGATTCTGTGAGTTTGGGTCTGGAGGCAGGAAGATGCTTTTCCTGCTCTTAAATGGAGAGTTTGGCCTGGATGTCCCATCAGCTCCCAGGCTCCCAGTTCTTTGGGACAAAGCCTTGTACACATCGCTGTGGCATCCATTAGGGATCCTGCCTGGAGGCCCCAGGATGTGCAAGAGGGAATGTGGGTGCTGTGGCTGGGGAGAAGGCATGGCGTATGGTTTGGGGACCGTGACTTTAGCTCCAGGGGACCCTGAAAAGGCTTTAAGCAAGGGGAGATGTAGATGTCTTACTCCGATGTGACAGGGGATTAAAGAGGGGCACGATGGAGGCAGAGACCAGGATGGAGGCCAGCCAAGTGGGTGGCCAGGGCTGGCAGGAGGTGAGGCCTGGGGCTGCTTGAATGTAGGGGGTGGAGGACAGGGAGCTGTTAGGGGGATTTTTGACTTCTGGCTGGTGGACGGTGGGGATGTCCATGAGGCTGACAGGTATTGGGGCCTGGAGAGCAGGGGTGGTTAGGCTGGAAATTGACTAGGGACTTATCAGCCTGTGGGTGGAAATTGAAGGAGCCTCCTCCCACTTTCCTTTCTCTATGAAGGAATGTTTGTTTCACACTCCAAGCTTGGGCTTCTCAAACTCTGTACCCCCACAGCCTCATGGAGTCTGGCACTTCAGGCAATGCCTGAGGTCTCTGCTGTTGTTGGGGTAGCTCTTTTCCTTCCTTTGCTCTATTTCCCTCTCTTTCTCTCTGTCTTTCTCCTCCTTCTCTCTTTCCCTCTTCCTGCCCTCCCTTGTTTCTTTCCGCTTTTATTGAGGAGTAATTAACAAGCAAAAATTATATATAAAGTGAACACTTGAGGTTTTGATGCACATTTACATTGTTAAATTATCACCACAATCGGTAGCATATGCATCATCTCACGTAGTGATTGCTTAGCAAATTTCAATTTAAGAGCATGTATTGTTAGTACCTTTGACCTCAGATTGCATAACTGGAACTTTGTACGCTTTGATCTCCCCATCTCCGCCACCCCAGCCCCTGGCAACCACCATTCTGCTCTGTCCGGGGCTCTGTCTGCACCCATTGCCTCACTCCACAGATCAGAATCCCTTCTCTGTTGCATCGGTCCCCTGGTCCCCTCATGTGCCCTAGAATGGCCATGTGGTCAGGGGATTTCACTGGGCTCACCTCTCCAGTCTTGCTTTCTTGGCAGTGCTGTTCAAAATCCACACTTGGCAGGGCAGGTCTCTCCCCAAATACCACATGTCTTCACTCAGCCCTCATTCGTTCAAGTCTCCGAATAAAGTTGTTTCAGAATTTGTGAGGTACAATTTTGCATCTATTTATTTTTACAAAAATACATATATTACTGATGACAATATAAATTGTTATTCCCTATTGGAAAGCAATTTGGGATGAAAATTGCAGGAACCATAAAAAATGTGTTACTTTGCATACCTCCATTCCACACACCCTCAGGGATGTTTCCTACAGACATCATTTTAAAAGGAAGAAGGCACTGTAGGACAGAAAATGTTATTGCTATAATAATTGTTATTGTGAGAAATTAGAAATAGGCTAAACGCTTAGCAGCATGAGAACAGTTAGTGAAATTATAGTAAGTATAATCTATGAAATCATTATGCTTCCATTAAAATAGTAAATATGAAGCCACGTGGGGAAAACAGCTCATGTTAGTGGAAATGAGACTGGTTTAGGAAGTAGCCATCCCCGGCTGGTGTGGTTCAGTGGTTGAGCATTGGGAGCACTATATGAACCAGGAGATTACGGTTCGATTCCCTGTCAGGACACATGCTCAGGTTGCTGGCTTGATCCTCAGTTGGAAGTGGGCAGAGGCAGCTAATCAATGATTCTCTCTCATTATTGATGTTTTAATCTCTCCTCTTTCTTCTCTGAAATCAATAAAAATGTATTTTAAAAATAGTAGCTGTGGGTTGAGCACCAAATTAGGTTTTCCTGTTTTTCCACATTTATCCACGTTGGGGGCCAACCAGCGAGGGAGCAAGAAATGGAAGATAGGCCTCCTTTGCATCATGACCCAGGTGTCTTGCAGTTGGGAAAGATCGTATTTTATTTGGCTTAGTAACAGTATTATTTTCTCAGACTAAACAGCAAAAGTGGGTTTGTTTTCATTCAGACTAGAGATGTGGTCTATATGAGGAGTCATCAGATGGGGTCTCAAGAGAGGAAAGTAATTCAGTGCAGTTGGAAAGGTGCAGTAGAATCAGAGAGCCCATGTTTTATATTCCTACTTTTCTAAACTTTGCTACTTATTAGGGACCTTATGTTAGGGACTTGAAGGCTCTGAATGTAGGTTTTCCTGTGAGTACCCCATCTTGGGCTGCCAGTTGTGAGTGTCCCCCCACATTCAGGTTCAGGGTTCGGGCTCTGGAGGAGGTCACATACAAATGAAAGAAACTACACAAGAAAATATTAATTTGGGAATTGGGGGCCAGGCGGAAGCCCAAGAGGGGACTCAGCTTTGCTCTGGCGTGTGATCCCTTTTATTCAGGTTTTGGGATACACCATAGCCCTTGAGCAGGCCATTTCCAGTAACAGCTCAATGATAGCCCATCAGCAAGGATTTACATAAGACTAAAAGGTGGAAGTTGCTTCAGCTCGCTTTGTTTCAACTAGACAGTGGGTGCATGGCTCTGACCCTTGCCAGAGCCTCAAGGTTGACCAGCCTTCCGGGTTCCTTGTCCACACCTCTTTCTGCAAGTGAAGGCAATGGGCAGTTTCCAACATTTTCCCATCTGTAAAATGGGAACTTATTAAAGGTATCTTCATCATGGAGTTGCGTGAAGCAAAGCAGATAAATAATTCAATATAGTAACTGTGCAGAGTAAGTGTGATTACTGCTGTTGTAGTTACTGCTGTAAGCTAGGTGGTTTGGTGCAGTGGAAAACACAGGGAGTCTGCATTTGCACTGGTCTGGCTTTGACTTTCAGCTCCCTGGCTATTAGCTTTGTGACTTAGTCTTGGTTAAAATCATATTCCTTTATTGCTCAACCCCAACAGTCTCATCTTTAAAACGGGGACACTGTTATTTAACTCACAGTTTGCTATGAAGATAAATGGAGGAGACCGCGTACGTGGAGGGTTTTGTAATGTTTGCTGCTTGTGATTTCCCATTGAAATGGCAGACACTCCTGAACAGCAGGGGCAATGACCACTTCTGGAAACAGCGCTTGGCCGGCTTGGATTGGACAGCCGAAGATATCGTGGCGTTTCTGGCCAAGCACCCTGAGGACGTGCAGTCGGAGAATGGCTCTGTGTACACCTGGAGAGAGGCTTTCAATGAGACCAACGGGGCGGTCCAGACCATAGGTCGCTTCATGGAGGTGAGGGTCTGTTCCGTAAAGCGTTTGGAAAAGGCCACGCTGTGTTTTCCCCCCTCTGAGACGGTGCAGAAAGTCGGATTGGAGGGATGTTTAGGAATAATGTACAGACTTATTTACAAGTAGTGTCCTCAAACCTAACAGGACTTTGTGCACAAAAGGCACTCATAAATAAACAAGTCTAACTCTAGCTTTTTTTTTTTTTTTTCCTGTCTGACCCAAGAGTGTTTCTATGAAATTTATATTAAATCTATTCAGACAGATTACACTTTTAAAAATTTAGCCCTAAAAATGATGTCACTTAATAGGGTCAAGTTTATTCAAGTTTATTTATTTGGTTAGTTGTTAATGACTCAAAATTGCTAAGAAAACAGAGAGGAAAAGGAGGCATGGTCATTGTTTGAACCTCTTTCTCACACAAAAGTCAGTTAAGTAACTTACCTCTAAATTTCAGTTAAGAAATATGAACCATTTCAATTGCGTATTGGAAAGCTACTCAAGGGAAGATTTGTAGAGAGAGGATAAAAAGCCACACAGCCTTTTGCTCTCAGGGTCAGGGCCACTGCTTGCTTTTCTGGCCACCAGGCTTCTCATGGCAGCTGTTCTTCCTTCAGTGTGTCAACCTGAACAAGGTGGAACCCATCGCAACAGAGGTTTGGCTCATCAACAAGTCCATGGAGCTGCTGGATGAGAGGAAGTTCTGGGCTGGAATCGTGTTCACCGGGATTCTGCCCGACAGTGTTGAGCTGCCCCATCATGTCAAATACAAGATCCGCATGGACATTGACAATGTGGAGAGGACGAATAAGATCAAAGATGGGTGAGTTGAGTCCCATCACACCAACCAGACCTGGGGAAGTCAAGAGCAGCCAAGATGACTTAGGGGTACTTACTTTTATCCACTAATTTGGTAGAAACTCGAATGGGTGGCATAATTTTGGTGCAATGGCCATATTTCTAGATGGAGACAGTTATTTCATATATATATTTTTAGAAAATATTATTATCTTTTGATTTAGCATTCTCACTCAAGGGAATTAATCCCAAGGAATTAAATCAACAGAACAAAAAAAGGAGAAAAATAGACCTTGGGTTCTCCAAGTTAGCATTATCCTTTTTTTTATGAAATAGGGCAAATAATCAATATGGAAGGGAGTGGTCATATAAATTGTGGTATGTCTGCTAGATGCGATGTTAGGTATTCAGTGGAGGGGGAAAACAAACGAAGTGGTATGCTCTTTCTGGCATCTATTTAAAAATATGTGTACATGTCAACTGACACCAGAAGGTAAGAGACAAAAATAAAAACAGTGGCTGGCAGCGGTGATGGGATTGTGGGTGATTGGGTTTTTATTGTGTGGTTCTGCGAGACGTTTGACCCAAGCCTGTTGCTCGGTTTCAGGTACTGGGACCCTGGTCCTCGGGCGGACCCCTTTGAGGACATGCGGTACGTCTGGGGGGGCTTCGCCTACCTGCAGGACGTGGTGGAGCAGGCGATCATCCGGGTGCTGACAGGCACCGAGAAGAAAACCGGGGTCTACGTGCAGCAGATGCCCTACCCCTGTTACGTCGATGACATGTAAGTCCCCAGGAAGCCACCTTCTTTATTTAGCGAGTTGACACTGTCCCCAAGTGGCGTGTGGACACACACACACACACACACACCCAGGGAGGGGAAAGAGCGCTTTGATTTCATTTATTTTATGTGGGTGTTGATACTGGTCATAAGTTGTTTTGGAAATTCTATGAAGATCTCAGGAAATGAGATGCTAGATGTAGGTAGTTGACAGTTTGAGTCACATCAGAGACACGGACACATGCACACACTGTTGATCTTCCTTCCCTTCTTGTCCACAATCACCAGGACTTTTTCTTCTTCTTCTTTTTTTTTTTTTTACACTCTACTCTTTTGAACCTCTTTTCTGCCCAAAAGTCAGTTAAGTAACTCATCTCTAAAAGTTCCTGGTCTGCATGTTTAAAATGTCATGACAAACACATACACACAGTCCCCAAACACAGGGATAGCATTCCAGACCTACAAAAGCTCATTGTGTGCAAATATATATACTTCCTCTCCATCATTAGTAAACCACATTTTGAAACAACCCAAATAAAATGGAACAAGGCCTTTTATCTTAGATTTTTAAGATCATCTTTTAGTGCTTAGTTACTGTGCTGCCAAGCTCTCATGGTGGGAGCTGGGCCTCTGGATCTAATGACTTCTTGTGAGAGAGCATGGGGAAAAGTATAATCATCTCAGGCATCTGAAATAGGCGATACCTCTTCCCAATTGGCAAATGTCTGTGCTCTTTTGTTGCTGGTGTGTGTGTGTGTGTGTGTGTGTGTGTGTGTGTAGAGATCAGAGTGCGGAAGGAGCAGGGCGCCTCTCCTTGTGATTGCTGTCTGCTTTGCACCGAACAATTTTATTTCCTTGTGTGGCTCACTCTAGCTTTGCCATGTCACCCAGAACTATCCTGCTGCTTAATTTCTGAAAGATTAGTCAGAACTTCCCAGAAGAAGACTTTCCCAAAGAGCTTCTCAGCCCAGTTCCACTCTATAAAGGATGTCTTATGATGAGGATGCTGGGAGCCGAGGCAGTGAGAGCCTTGCTGTTGACTCGCAGCAGTGCCTGCAGAAGGGGTGAAGCTGGGCCTTGGATCTTGGTTTTCAGGGACCAGATTCTGTGTCCCATTTGCTTCACTGAGTCTTCTGTTCTCGTTTGGAAATACCCCTGAGCTGCCTGGTGTGTGTTTCTGCACCATCTGTCATATTAGTTGTGCAAGGAAGTCAGTAGTGCTATGAGATGACCTTGGAGAGGTTGAGAACTTTCATGAGAGAATGAGTTTGGGATTTTTTTTGTTTGTTTTTGTTTTCCATCATTTAAAATCACCCACATTTAGCTTAATGACATCCCAGAGTTACCTAGTTACTAAAACAGGCTCCCAAAGAAGTTTATTTTGGCAATACGCTGTTGGTCTGATTCTTATCACTACATTGCACTGCTCACGCAATGAGAGCTCTGTGTGTCTGGGTGCAGAGGGCCTGCCATCTTTGGCTCAGTCGAGGTGCTTTCTCTTGCATGCAGGCCTGGAGGCATTGGCCCATGGAGTCTGACTCACACTTGTCTTTAATTCTCCCTCCTCCCTTCCCTGGGGCCTCAGCTTCCTGAGGGTGATGAGCCGGTCCATGCCTCTCTTCATGACGCTGGCCTGGATCTACTCTGTGGCTGTGATCATCAAAGGCATCGTGTATGAGAAGGAGGCGCGGCTGAAGGAGACCATGCGTATCATGGGCCTGGATAATGGCATCCTCTGGTTCAGCTGGTTCATCAGCAGCCTCATCCCTCTGCTCGTGAGCGCCAGCCTGCTGGTGGTCATCCTGAAAGTAAGGCTGCCCTCCGCCCCCCCCCAGCTCCTCCCAGCATGGGCTGCATGAGGGGGAGAAAAGCAAATATTCTTTGGGAGGGAAGGGGTCAGACATGCCATCTCCTGCAGCACCCCCAATTTAAAGCTGGGAAAAGCAAGGCCCCCGGCAGGGATAATGACTTTCCCGAGGTCAGCCCAGCTGGGTGGCAGCTAAGCAGGATTAGCTCAGGGTGCTTGCTTCCCAGGTAAGCACGCACTTGCCTTGTGCCATGCTGTCCGCTGGGTAGAGGTTCATGGCAGCATCTGAAAGCTGGTCATTGCCTTACCCATACTGGGCAGTGCTTCCGCTGGAATATCTAGAAACTGTAGTCTGAAGGACACATGGTTACAGGTTAGGTTTCCTGGAAACAGTTTGGCATATGAATATTTATCAGGGATCAGTATCTCTGGGGAGGATGCAGGACTGGGCAAAGGGAGGAATTGAATGGCAATGCCAGGCCAACCCCACGGGCACTGGGAGCCTATGTGCTTGTCAGAGTTGTCCCTCATGAAGCTGAAATGTCCAGCTCTTTAGGTTCCCCACGGCCTCCCTCCCTGGCATCCCATGCCCCAGGCCCCCCAGCCAGTCCTTGGACGTGTGTGCTCCCCAGGGCCTGGTGCTCTCTGCAGCAGTGACAGACCCAGAGGATTTGGTACCCGGAGGCTGTCTGCTGACAGCCAGACAAGTCCCGCCAGGGGACTCTGGGCACAGTTCCACCACATACATTAATAAGCTTGTAGGCCAGTTTTCTCCCTCCACAATCATTTCAGTTAAGGGCCCATCAGATAAAAATAAATGTTTTTAAAGGGGTGGGGGGTGGGAGTGCAATGGCATAGGAACTAACATTCAGTGTAATACTGTTACTATTCATTACAAATGCCCACGTGTTGATTGCCAAGCACTGTTTAAATCTTATCACAGGTGCAGTCTTAGTATATCCTTACTAAATCCACTTAACGTACAAGGAAATGAGGCCAAGGAGGGTTACGGACTTCACTGAGGCCATCTGACCCGAGGCAGAGCAGTTCTTGCTAAAAGCAAACCCCTCTTTGCTCTAATACCTGACTGTGAAGGACAGAGCTCTGGTGGGGTGGGGGTCCTGTGGCAGGTTCATGGGAGCTACTCGGGGACTAGTGCATGCTGGCAGGTCCTGTTCAGATACACCCAACTCCTGCAGATAAGCGTAAAGGTCCACGCGAGTTCAAGTGCCTGTGGGAGTGTGGGATCCGTGGCCAGTTGCCAAGGGGGATGTTACGATTGCCTGGCCGTTTTCCTTGGCTGTTGGAGGGGGAAGTCGTGTGGATTGCCATCTTGCTCACAACTCTCTTGGTGCCAGGAGTCCTAGTCCTTTAAAAGAAAAAGCCAGGTCAGATTGCTTTGAGAAACAAAGAACAAAATTGTTGAGATAAACCTTGATGAGTGTCAACCCTGGACTCTGTTCTGGTCCTGACGACCACTATTTTGTGTGTGGTCCTGGGTGAGTCATTTCCCTCCTCTAGGCTTCGGTTTCTTCATCAGAAAAACGAACAGCACCGGGAACGAGCCCTGCTTCTTCCCGCAGGCCATGCGAGGATGTGCTTGCTGGTTGAAGGAGCAGCACGTTTATCGGGTTTCTTCCTTTCCAGCTGGGAAACCTGCTGCCCTACAGCGACCCCAGCGTGGTGTTTGTCTTTCTGTCCGTGTTCGCCGTGGTGACCATCATGCAGTGCTTCCTCATCAGCACGCTCTTCTCCCGGGCCAACCTGGCGGCAGCCTGCGGGGGCATCATCTACTTCATGCTGTACCTGCCCTATGTCCTGTGCGTGGCCTGGCAGGACTACGTGGGCTTCACGCTCAAGCTCTTCGCGGTGAGTGACCCTGGCCTTTCTGTTGTCGCCACAGTCCCAGCCACCCTGGGCTTCCCCTCCGTGCTGCAGCCCAGGCCGAGAGAGTCTTTCCAATGGGATGTCAGCCTCAGAGCTATTAATAGATTCTAAACTGCTTGAAGGCAGGGGCTGCGTCTCATGAAACTATTTACCTGTAGTCCTCTCAGTGAATCGATTGGTCGAATTGCATCAGATGGAACTTTTCAGAGCCAGGCTGTGCCATACACCTCGCTGTGGGTAAATGGCATTGGGGAGCCCCTTTAGGCAGCAGATGCCATTTCCACTTTTTATCTCCACCCCCACGTGAGCTCACCGTAAGTCACAGCTACGGAGAGAACTGAAACCTCTTGAGGTCACAGGTGGCTCCTGCTTGACTCTGTGCTCCTTGTGTCCAGCATGGGGTTTCACTTGAGTAACGTCTTCTAAACTGAAAAAAGAAAAAAAATGGACCCCTGCCCTCAACACTTCCTTCCCTTGTACATGGTAGGAGGGGCCTTCAAGAGTATGTAAGCTTGTGTAAGGGAGAGTTGCCAGCTGTCCCCTGGATCACTTCTAAGAGTCACCTCCAGGTGCCTCAGTTTGGACCCTTAAATATCAGAGGCCCCAAGCAGGCTGCTCTGACGTGAGCCATCACTGCTGAGCAGAGGGCTCCGGAGGCTCTTGATGGATGAGTGTATGTGTGGGGCGCAGGATTGTTGAGCCCTTGGGGTATCTTTGGGAGCATAAAATTCTAAAAGTTTTACACTTCATCATCTCGTGTTTCCAAAATGTGTGCCCATAATGAGTGGCTATAAATAGAATCATTTTATATGCTGCCAAGAGCCCACTGCCCCCACCCCCAGAGGGGCCCTGTAGATGACTACTTCCATGTCTTGTAATTGATCCATTTTGCACATTCAAATTTCTCCAGGTGAAATTCACATTGGCAATGTTAGAAAAAAGAGGCAGGAGGTGGATAAGTGACTTTCTCCTCTGTCTCACAGAGCCTGCTCTCCCCCGTGGCTTTCGGGTTTGGCTGCGAGTACTTTGCCCTTTTTGAGGAGCAGGGCATCGGGGTGCAGTGGGACAACCTCTTCGAGAGCCCCGTGGAGGAAGATGGCTTCAACCTCACCACCTCGGTCTCCATGATGCTGTTTGACGCCTTCCTCTACGGGGTGATGACATGGTACATCGAGGCTGTCTTCCCAGGTAACTGAGCTTCCGCCCTGCTTTAGCCATCTGCTAGGGAAAGGCGACTTGTCGCTGAAGAGCTTGTCTCCCTTGTAGGGCTGGGGGCTTTGTGGACAGTGGCTATAGCTATGGCTTTCGACCTATGGCAAACACACAGACCAACGGGAAGCAGCTGATGCTAAAAGTACAACTCTTCCTACCGATATAGCCCTTTTTCTTTTTAAAAAATATATCTTTACTGATTTCAGGAAGGGAGAGGGAGAGAGAGAGAGAGAGAGAGAGAGCGAAACATCAATGATGAAAGAGAATCATTGATTGGCTGCTTCCTGCACGCTCTTAACTCTGGGGATTGAGCCTGCAACTGGGGCATGTGCCCTGACCGGGAATCAAACCATGTCCTTCTGGTTCAAAGGTCAATGCCCAACCACTGAGCCACGCAGGCCTGCTAGCCCTTATTTCTTGAGCTCTTTGTGCCAGGGACTGTCCAAAGTGTTTTATATACTTTGGTTCATTTAAAATCCTCATAAGACTACAATGAAGGAGTTACTGTTATAACCAGTGTTTGCAAATGAGAAAACTGTGACTCTGAGAAGTTAAGTAATTGCCTGAGGCCACACAGCTGCTAAGTGTCGGTGCTTGGAGGTGAACCCAGTTGGGTTACCTTGGTCAGCAGGCCCAGGAGATGGCTCCCAGGGCTGACCCAGTTCTCTCATTCTGCATCCCCAGCATTACTGCTGGTGGAGGCTGTTTCCTCAGCACAGTTTGTGAATAACAAATGCATTGGCTCCCAGCCCTGGCTTGTGATCTAATCGAGTTAGCATTCATAAAAATTTATTCGCTACTTCCCTTAATAAATCTCCCTGACCAAGACCTGCCTTGGATACATTTTCATGTAAGATCAAATTCTGAGAGAGCAAGGTTTAACTCTTTCTTTCTGGTTCACCTTCTAATTTTCCCTTAAGGGGAGGTGGGTAGGTATATGTGAAATGATTATTACCCCTACCTGAACTTCATGCATAGGATATGCAATCTAGTATCCATACAGATCTGAATTCAAATTCTGAGTCCTCCACTTACTGGCTGAGTGATCTTGGGTAGAGGAATGATCCCTCAGTTTCCTCGTCTCTAAAATGGGGACGATAGCTGTGTCATGGGGTGGTTGGGAGATTCAAAGAGGTGCACACTTATGTCTTACAAAGTAGGTCTCATCAAATGGTAGCTCCCCTTTCCCCCTTCCCATTCCAGCCCGTCCCTGTCTCCAGGAGAGAGAGAGAGTCCTGTTGGGATATCTCAGGAATGCTGGAATGTGGCCCAGCTTGATTCATGCCTGTGCTTTGCTTTCAGGCCAGTATGGAATCCCCAGGCCCTGGTATTTTCCTTGCACCAAGTCCTACTGGTTAGGTGAGGAAAGCGATGAGAAGAGCCATCCTGGTTCCAGCCAGAAGGGCGCCTCTGAAAGTAAGTGCTGCTGCTGCCCCCACTGACTGCTGGGGGCGAGAGTCTAAAACCACTCCATTGTCCCGTCCCTTCCCCAGTTCTCCCAAGCCGGTTGTATCAGAGAGTCAGCATCTGAGTCCCTGAGGCGAGTTTTCTTGGCTTATTGGGAAGTGACTCTAAGCCTCCTTCTCTCCTCTTCCCACCACCCCTCCACTTTTCATGCTATTCTAATAAGTAAAAGGAAGAGAAATACAACTGTGACTGTGAAACGTCATCTCACTGCCTGCCTGGCCATGGTGACAGCTGTAGGAACCAGTGTAGGCTGCCACCACGTGGCTGCCACAGGGCTCAGCCTTAATGTTCTCACCTTTGTTACCCAGAGCCTAATCCTCTCCTGGCTCCTGACCTGCTGGTGGTGACGCTCTGCCTTCTGAGCTCTTTGCTCAGGTTCTTGGAGGGAAGTTCTCTCTGTGTGTTCACTGTGACTTCCTCCGTTTTCATAAGTCCCTCTCCTGCTGCTCCCCTCTGCATCCTCCTCCTCCTCATCACCAGTGGTGAAGTGTGGCGTTCCTTAGCCCGGTCTTCTTGCCCAACCGCCTCTTTACCCCCAGCTTCTGTATCCGTCACCTGGAGCTGCTCACAGCCGCCGGAACAACTCATGTTCTTCCACAGCTCCCTGTCTCTTATGGGAGAAGTCTCCAATTTGCCCACCTTTTAAATTCCTACTTCAAGATCTAGTTCAATATCCCTTCCCCCGAGGAGCCCTACTAGCTTTCCAGGTAGTCCGTCACTTCCTCCTCTGAGATTTCATAGTGTTAAAAAAAAACAAAACAACCAAAACTCTTTTTATTTTAAAACAATTGTAGACTCACAGGAAGTTACAAAAGGAAACTTGTACCTTTCACCCGGTTTTCTCCAGTAGTGACACCTAACATGACTATAGTACAATCTCAAAACCATGACATTGACATTGGTCCATTTCACAGACCTTCAGATTTCACCAGTATTACATGCACTCGTGTGTGTGTGTGTGTGTGTGTGTGTGTGCTGTGCAGTTTTATCACTTGTATAGGTTCATGTAATTATTGCTGCGGTCAAGATGCAAAACTGAGTTTTCACCACAAGCTCCCTCCTGCGACCCTTCCTCCCCATTCTGTGACATCTGTCAGTCAAGATTCTGTTCTCCACTTCTATAATTTTATTTCCGTAATGTTATATACATGGAACCTTACAATATGTAATCTTTGGGGATTGGATTTTTATTCAGTATAATTCTCTTGAGATCCATCCAAGTTGTGATGTGTATCCACAGATTGTTCTTTTTCATTGCTGAGTAGTATTCCACAAGCTGGCTACACCACAAATGCCATGGCACTTCCGACGTGTTTTTTAAAGAGCTTTTAGCATCTTATATTTTAACTGGTTGTCAAGTCTTTTCCCCCTAAACGACGGATCCTCCTGTATCATTGTGTTCCCATCACCAACACCAGCGCCCAAATGGGCCCTAAATAAATGCAGGGGTGGGCAAAAGTGTGTTTATAAGTTGTGAGTATGTGAAACAGAGTTTATCCTTGTACTATTATTTATTTATCAACTCTTGTATTATTTATTTATTATCATTAGCCTGCTTTTGTGCACCCCTGTATTTATAGCCTGTCTTCCTTCCTGGGAAACCAGAAGGGGGCATGGAGAGGGGACAGTTCTTAAAGTACAAGCTCGGCTGGTAGTCTTCACAGGCCAGGCGTCATTGCTCTCTGCATTCATTCCTGTTCTCTCTCTTCTCACAGTCTGCATGGAGGAGGAACCCAGCCACCTGAAGTTGGGGGTGTCCATTCAGAACCTGATGAAGGTTTACCGAGATGGCATGAAGGTGGCTGTCGATGGCCTGACCCTGAATTTCTATGAGGGCCAGATCACTTCCTTCCTGGGCCACAACGGAGCCGGGAAGACCACCACCATGTAAGAGGGTGTGGTTCTCTCAGAATCAGCCCCAGGGAGGTCCTTGAGCACCATTAGACATTCATCCCTAAGCACACACTGCATTGGTCACTGGGGTAAGGGCAGGACACACAAGGAGAGGATGAGTGCAAAAATGCTATCTAATCAGACTGTGCTTTCCAAAGGCTGGATTTACTGTATATTATTGATTTCAGCCTAAAACAGCCTGGGCACCTTTTCCTGACCATTCCCGTTCAGTTCTCGGCAGTGTGCTTGGAAGGTGAAGTTCTGACAGCTCTGAGCAAGGTTCTCTTTTGGAGCCGCTTTGCCCAGAAATGTGAGACAGGGAAGATTAGATGTGTTGGAGGGAGGTAGCATTTTCCAGGAACTCTGTCTCTAAGCAGCTGTGAGAAGCAGCTGGACGGCTGGCTGTATGCTTGTCTTCCCTGGACCCACACGGACCTTCTGGTGGGGAGCTCCCAAAGGGCACGAAGGCCGTGCAAACACCGGAATTGGCCTTAGCGGCTTTCACTGTGGTCCCTCAACCTGCAAAGGACATGTCACCGGGGTGACCTCCTTTTCCTATTCTATCTTTTTCTGATGTAAAGCCACTATGTTAGGAACATTGCAGAAAACCTTTAAAAGGCGTACAAAAATTCTACCGCTTAACACAATCAAAATCATTTTTATCTTTGAATACTTTCTTGTTCTTCATCCATCTTACGTGGTCACGATCTTAGGCATGCAGAATCCATGTCCGAAACTAGTTTCCAGTGCAAACCGGAGTTCATTTAAAAAAATGCTCATGCTGAGATGGTCACTTTCAATACGTGGCCCACTCGTAGTCAGTCACTAACGCGAAGGCTTGTTTGCTTTGGGGGGTGTCAGAGTCCATTAGGATGGAGTCGGGGGTGGGAAGCTCTGTGCTGGCTGTGCAGCCCGGAATGGAGCGTTTCTGGGGAGGCGGGGCTGCACGCTGACTCCTGGACTTGAACATCTCTGTCCTCAGGTCCATCCTGACTGGGCTGTTCCCCCCCACCTCCGGGACCGCCTACATCCTGGGGAAAGACATTCGCTCCGAGATGAACACCATCCGGCAGAACCTGGGGGTCTGCCCCCAGCACAATGTGCTCTTTGACATGTGAGTACCAGCAGCACAGGAGGGCGGGGCCTCTCTGGAAGTGTGGGGTCATGAGTCAGGGGCCGAGGAGGACCTAAGCGTTTTATGCTCTTTGGTGGTGTCCTTGCCTGGACACTCGGAGACCTGATTGTCCCTCAGTTTTAGGAAAAGGAGGAGGTAAACTGTTGGATGGGAGATGTTCCATCAGCCCAGCCAGAGGATGAGGGCTTGGGAAATGGTGCTGCCCATTGTTGTCACTCTGGAGGGTCGATGGGCCCGTCCTTTCTCCTGCCACAACCCTCCCTGGTGCTGAGTTGCCCCACCAGCAAGTAGGAGGTCCCCCAGGGAGCCCCGTGGTGGAGCAGAGAAAGACCTGGAACCTGGGCCAAGGGCTTTATCCTTCTGGGCCCCCATTTCCTTTTAGGTGAAGTGAGCAGCTCGCGCCCATGCCCTCCATAGGGGCTCCCTTCTCGGGGGGGGGGGGGGGGGGGGGGCCGAGTCTGAGCTCCTTTGAAGTTCGGGGGCGGGGCCAGCTCTAGGTTCATGCAGAGGCGGGGTTCCAGAGAGGGCCCTTGGTTCTGGAGCGTCCTGCAGGCCCCGGGCTGAGCTGCCTCTGTCCGCAGGCTGACGGTGGAGGAGCACATCTGGTTCTATGCCCGCCTGAAGGGCCTTTCCGAGAAGTTCGTGAAGGCGGACATGGAGCAGATGGCCCTGGATGTCGGTCTGCCGCCCAGCAAGCTGAAAAGCAAAACAAATCAGCTGTCAGGTGAGGCCTAGAGCTGCCTTCCCTGCCCTCTCCGGCCCCCCCTCCCCCTCTCTCTGGCCTGTCCCCAGATTGCCTGGGTGCCTCCTCCATTCTTCTCTCACCATGTGGGCCTTGGCTCACTGTCCTCAGCCTCCCCCTCTCTTGCTTACAGGTGGAATGCAGAGAAAGCTGTCTGTGGCCTTGGCCTTTGTTGGGGGATCCAAGGTGGTTATTCTGGATGAGCCCACAGCCGGCGTGGACCCTTACTCCCGCCGGGGAATATGGGAGCTCCTGCTGAAATACCGACAAGGTGAACGATGTGCATTTATCCTGTGTTGTGGGCTGGGAGGGAAGAAGGGAGGAAGAGGCTCCAGAAGGATGGCAGTAGCTAATGGCTGAGCAACAGAATTGCTTCTCAAGGAACATGCGGGACTCGTTTTCTTAAAGCTATGTGCCCCCATGTGTGTAGGGAAGGCCTGGTTTATAGGATGCTTAAAGTTTATGCTTCATGACCTAGGGGGCTGCAAGAGGAAGGGAAACGAGATAAAGGGCATCTCCTTTGGGCTCCCACAGCCCCATCACCATCTATAGTAAAAAAAAAAAATTACCACGTGTCTTATAACCGTGTCCCCTATTGACTGAGGTCCCTGAGAGCAGAGGCTGTGTCTTTTTTCATCCCTGTCCCCAATATGGTGCATTACACTTATGGATGTTGAAAGAGTGGATGAATAAACGAGTGGGTTTGATTGGCAGTCTCCTTAGTGAGTTAGAGGATATGTAAGGTTGCCACCTTATGGTTACAATGAGGAGTACAAGCTTTGGAACCAGCCTTGGCTGGCTCTGAGGCCCAGGAAGAGTCAGTTAACTTGCCTCAGTTTCTTTATCTGTGACAACCGGAGAGCCTACCCCATGGAGGATTACGTTAAAGGAGAATGCGTGTAGACCACCTAGCACACTGCCTGGCAGGCCGTCGCCCCCAAATGTTCCTTTTTATGTTGATGAGGATGCAGTAGGGCGTCTAGAGGTCCGGGCCACCAGGCTGCCAGGTCTTTCTCCCGTGCTTGCCCCCGCGAACCTTTTGGCTCTGGCCACCGCAGTCCGTGCACACCGACAGGTCTCACCTGTCCCGGGTCCTTGTGTTTGTGCCACAGGCCGCACCATCATCCTCTCCACACACCACATGGACGAAGCGGACATCCTGGGGGACAGGATCGCCATCATCTCCCACGGGAAGCTGTGCTGCGTGGGCTCCTCCCTGTTCCTGAAGAACCAGATGGGCACCGGCTACTACCTGACCCTGGTCAAGAAGGACGTGGAGTCCTCCCTCAGCTCCTGCAGAAACAGCAGCAGCACCGTGTCGTACCTGAAAAAGGTGAGTGGCCGCCCGCGTGCGGGGCCAGGTTCGGGGGCTCAGGACTTGCTGGCTGAGGATGGCTTGTCTCCCTGTACCCGCTCCACCACGTTGGCACCGTGGTTTCTGTGGCATCACATCATACCGCATACGTGGAAGGCTCGGGAGGCCTCTGGTCCCATAATGCAAATCCCTTTTGCATTCTCCCGTAGATGCATGTAGGCTGGGTGATGGAGGAGGTCCTTAAGGGACTCTGTTATGTTGGAGAGAAGAGACTTCCATGGCTGCGGGAGGCCCTGCTGTTCCTGTCATAGCCTGGCCATCGCAGTGACCTCACCTTTTAATCTGCAAAGCAGCCATTTCCTGGCACCGAGTTCATGCCAGACGCTCAGTCCAGCAGTCTCTGAGCACAAAAGAAAATGATGATGATAATTCTTTGTAGCTTTTGCTGATATATATATATATATATATATATATATATATATATATATATTGTTTTGTTTTGTTTTGTTTTAAACATCATTTCAAAGTGGAGAGTAACCCTGGGAATAAGATACTGTGATTACTGTCCCCAATGAGGGAAGGGAAGCTGATAGCGACTTGGTAGATTATTCAAGTTAAATAACGGAGGTGGGACCAGAACCCAATAACCAAGTACGTTTTCCTCTGAACCAGAGATTAACGTGCTGAAACCCATGGCACCTAAAACCTTTACACCCCAACCCGGAGCTCCCGTCCACTTGCCTTTCACTGGTGCCAGGCTATCCCAAGCGTGGTCTGAAAACGGCCGCACTGGGAGCACATTCGGGAGCTCGTTAGAAATGCAGAGACTTGGGCCACCCCAGGAGACTCAGAATCTGCATTTTGTCACAGTGCCCTGGTGATTGAGCACACATGAGAGCTTGAGAAGCACTGACTAGACATCTAGCCAGGTAACTTCCATGCTCAGCCGCCCAAGGGCCTGCTCACGGCACCATTGGCAGCCGTGGTTCTGTGGATGGCGCTGCATCCGGATGTCCCGCCTCCAGGAGGGCGGCCATCCCACAGCACACACGTCGGACCGCGGCTCAGAAGCCTGGCTGCCCCGTTGCATGCCTCTCGGGAGAAGCTTTCGGCTCTAGTTCTCACACACACAGCCTCTCGGAGCCCTCCCTGGCGAAGGTGGTGGTGACTGTGCCTTGCCTGGCCCCTGACCCATTCTCACCTCCTTCTTTGCCATCAGGAGGACAGTGTTTCTCAAAGCAGTTCTGATGCTGGCCTGGGCAGCGACCATGAAAGTGACACGCTGACCATCGGTAAGGATTCTGGGGTTTCTTATTCAGGTGGTGCCTGAGCTTCCCCCAGCTGGGCAGAGTGGAGGCAGAGGAGGAGAGGTGCAGAGGCTGGTGGCGCTGACTCAAGGTTTGCTGCTGGGCTGGGCCGGGCGGCTGTGGGCGAGGGCGCAGCTTGGTGGCGGGTTGGCCTCACGCTTGCTGGGAAGCCTGGGGCTTGGTCTGGGAGCTGACAGGGTAGGGCTCCAGTGAGCTGAGATGATTGGGGGTGAGGGGATCCCTGAGCAGGGTGAATCTGGCTGGACATGAGACCAGGGATGCAGAGGAACTCAGGGCCAAGCCACTGGGGAGGGACCTAGGGAGGCTGAGAGCCCAGGAGACTGGAAATTAGCCTGCTGGGTTTGCTCCGGAAGCGTGTGTGGGGGCCAGTGTCACTAGTAGCGAGGATGCACCGAGAGCCTGTACTTCAGCCCTTCAGCCCTCTCTGCCCAGTCCTCGTCGCCAGCATTCTCCAGGGAGGAGACTCCTTCCATGGACTGTCTGGTTAGGCTTCTATTGAGATAAGTGTAAGGATCTTTCCAGGGGAGGGCGAAGAATCTTTTAAAGTGTGTTTAGTCAAGTTTTCCACTGAAGAATCCTCGAGTGTAGGCAATAGAAACCAGGCTTTCAAGCCGAGTCATCCGTCTATCCGCCCACCCACCCATGCACTGAACCTACGATGGACCTGGTTTGGGGGCTCCAAAGACATAGTGCTTGCCCCCGGGAACTCTCGGCCAGAGGTGAACATGGATGACTTAGGAATCTGAGACAGGGGCAGTGCGTGGCTAGGGGAGTCCTGAGGGGCAGGCAGAGGGAGAAGGCAGGGAATGGCCGGCCCTCCATGTGGGGCCTCTACGCTGGCTGAGCCGCCTGTGTGCTGTGCTCCCCACAGATGTCTCCATCATCTCCAACCTCATCCGGAAGCACGTGGCCGAGGCCCGGCTGGTGGAAGACATCGGGCACGAGCTGACCTACGTGCTGCCCTACGAAGCCGCCAAAGAGGGAGCCTTTGTGGAGCTCTTCCACGAGATCGACGACCGGCTCTCGGACCTGGGCATCTCCAGCTACGGCATCTCAGAGACCACCCTGGAGGAAGTAAGTTCAGGGCCTGGCTGTCGGAACAGAGCAGGGCCAACAGTCCGAAGGCCAGACACACAGCCTGCGTTTCCCCTGGGAGCGGGTTACCCTGGAACTGCTCACGGAGTCCTGAGGTCATTGGCACGTGGGTGGTGTCAGCCCCCGTGAACCCGTTAAGGTTGTAGTGGGCGATACTGGGAAAGAACTATTAGCATTGCTCCCTGGTGTGACCGCGGCACGGCCATGCCCAGGAGGTGGCCAGCATTTATGGAAACTCAGTATGTGCCAAGTGCCAAGCTTGGTGTGTGTATTTATTTATTTATTTATTTATTTATTTATTTTTTAAGTCACTGTAACTCCATTTAACCCTCATAACAAGATTTAAAAAAAGTAGACACTCAGGGATGCTGAGCTAGGATTTGAAAAGGGGTTTTGGGGCTTTAGAGCCCATATTCCCTTTCGGGACACGCAGGCCTTGAGAGCTAGAAGGGATATAAAGTTGTCTGGCATGGTAGTCCCAAGCGTGACATGCAGCAGAGTCCTCTGGGGATATCTCCGGCAATCAGAATGCCCAGGCTCAGCCGCAGGCCTTCGCATCGGAACTTCCGGAGGGAAGGCCCCGCTGTCGGTGCTTCTGCTGTGTGCTTCTGCGGCAGCAGTCTGTAGATCCATTTGGAAATCATTGGTTGAGTTCAGATTCTATTCTGGTGTCTGGATCCCTCCCCAAGCATTTCAGGAGCAGGGAAACTCATCGTCTCCTGGTCATTCTGTCCTGGATAATGTCACGGCTCTTGCCCACTCCCAGACTTGGGGCCATTCGCCTGGAAGAAGCCACTGGGCTCATTCTCTGTCAGTGGGGAATATGTTTGTTCTGCTGCAGCATCCTGAGGCCGTAGCTTTCACGTGAAAACCGTTGTCTCGTCTGGGTTGACAGTCTTGCCACGGAGGCTGGGTTCTTCGGTAGAAAAGGCTTCTCTCCCAATTGACTCTGACCAAGGAGCATCAATAAGCAAAGCTTCTCCTGTCTGTGTTGAGGCCTAGCATACCAGTCGATAATGTAGTCATCGCAGCAGCGGTGGCTGCCGCCATCACACGGAGCCTATAATATTCTCAATTTCTCTTATATTTCAGATATTCCTCAAAGTGGCTGAAGAGAGTGGAGTGGACGCCGAGACCTCAGGTAACCCTCCGGGGGCTGCACACGGGGCTGTGCCTCCCGCAGGCTGCTCGGCTCGCGGGGGCTAAGCCTTTCCCTTTGAATTGTTGGATGGATGGCGTTCCCGTCTTTAGTGGATAAGTTCATTACAGATGCACAGAGCTGATCTTGTAATAAGTGAAATAAAACGTGGGCCTTCCTTCCCTCTGCCTTCAGATGGCACTTTGCCAGCGAGACGCAACCGGCGGGCCTTCGGGGACAGACAGAGCTGCCTTCACCCCTTCACGGAGGACGACGCTGTGGATCCCAACGATTCCGACATAGACCCAGGTGCGCGTGGGCGAGATCCGTGTTCCGCCTCTCGAAAGTGACTTTTCCTCCTGTGTTCTGCTCTGGGCTTCTCTTTTGGTGGCCAGGATGGTAGGTCCCAAGGGAAGTGGGGCAATGAGGAAAGCTACTCTCCCTTCCTCCGTGTTGCCCTTGCCCATCCAGCCTGAAGGAGCAAGCCCACCCTCGTCACTGCCTTCACCGAGCCGGGGCCTTCCTCCCAAGGTGCCCATCCATTCTCTGAGTCCATTTAGCATCTTTTCCGTGGAGTCCCGGTTTCTCGCATACTTAGGTGTTGAGCTGTTGAATCCATAAGTGTTCTTTGAATGGGTAGGTGATTTTGGAAGACCCAGAGAGGTGATTTTGCTTTTAGACTCACCCATGCCCTAGGCTTAGATTTTGTGGGGTGAGTGTGCCCCCCTGTGTATTTGACTGGGATGGAGAAAGGTGACAGTTAGGAATCATTGGTTGAAGACCACTATTTCTATGGAATGCTTAAGAACAGAAACCTGTCTGGCTCTCCCTGCTCCTGCGAGAGTGTGACTCCCCTGATTTCAGACACTGCCTGTCCTTCGGTCACTTGACCGTGTCTACCTTTTATCAGAAGTCTAATAGAGGGGAGGCAGCTTGCCATTCTGTGTTCTCCAGGGTGCCAGCCTGTGTTCACGGCCTGTTTCATGGAGTATTCTGTAAGCAGCCGAGGCGGTGACACCCAGTCACATGTCAACATATCTCCTCAGAGGAGAACAAAAGGCAGAGCCTGCTGTGGCTGCCCACTCGGGAGTGCTGGCATCTTTCTTGGATGTGAAAGTCCTTTACTCCTGAGATACTTTCCCCCTCAGACTCAGCCTCCAAGATGGCTGCTGCAGGTGCGGAAGGAAGGAGCATGGTGACGCCCAAGTGCTTCTGACAGTAGGTGACCTTCACGTTGGCTTCTTGCAGAATCCAGAGAAACAGACCTGCTCAGCGGGATGGATGGCAAAGGCTCCTACCAGGTGAAGGGCTGGAAGCTCACGCAACAGCAGTTCGTGGCCCTTTTGTGGAAGAGGCTGCTGATTGCCAGACGGAGTCGGAAGGGGTTCTTCGCTCAGGTGAGCAGGGCTGTGGCAGGCCAAGGACATGACATGGGGGCTGGAGCCAGATTAAATGTATTTCCACCCCAGGGCTGCTTCTCGCCACTCACGTATCTGCTGGCAAGTTAGTTCTCTGTGCCTCAATCTCCTCATCTGTAAAATGGGGATAATCATAGTGCCTGTGCCATGGTTGTTATGAAAATTAAAATGAGAAAGTGCTTAGAATGGGCCTCACATTAGTAATTACTGTGTGTGCGTGTGTGTGTGTGTGTATTGTAGAGGAGAACATAACTAGGTCTAAGTTTTTTTTTATAACTTGAGCAATGATGATATGACCAGATGCACTTGACATATCAACTTATTGGAAACTTGGTTTTTCTCTAAATGATGCTTACCTGCAAACTGATAGGAAAAGCCTCCTTACACTGTTGCCTGCAAGGCTGACTCACTTGGTTCGAGGGAATAAGATTATTGCTCTCTAGAGAATCAAGTATAGAGAAGGAGTCAGCAGAGATCCTTCCCCACAGACTGTGTGGGTAATGTAGAGTGTGAGTCGAGCATACCCTCCTGGATTTGAATTCTGGTTCTGCTGAGTGAACTTGGGCAGGTTTCTCCGTCTCTCTGAGCCTCTCTGACCTTGTTTGTTGATTGGTGATAATGACACTACCACTTAGGGTGGTAATGGTCATTAAATGAAGTAATTCTCTTTACAGTACTTTTCCATGGAATTACTCAGTGATAATTTCTAGCATTGAAACCCCAGGACATTAAAACCACGGGTATCATTTGAATCTTTTAAGTTCCTTTTTTTAAGGATACATTTCTCAGGAGTAAGTAGAAGGAGCTTAGAGTTTACTTATAAAGTATGTACAAGTCATTGTTTTCAGAGAAGGTACGAGTGTAAAGTTTGAGGTGGTTGAGTTAGGATTTAGAGGATTATATTTGAGAGGCCGTTGGGGAGACAGTGGCTGCTGTTTCCTTTCAATGGAGACAATGTGGAGAGTGGCTTTTTAAATGTATTATCACACTATGGGTCTGAATGGGTCAGCTAACCTCAGACTACAGATTATAAATGAGAAAACTGAGGCCAGAGGAGGAAGCGACTTCTCATGGATGCACTTGTAGGGACAGAACCAGCTTCAGGTCTCCGGTTCCCTGTTTTTCCTCTGAGCTGAGCTGGGCTCCTGCCCCAGCGTGACCTTTCCCAGGTTTTCAGGGGTCAGAGTCACCCTGACCTATGACCACTGTTTACTCTCAGCTTGCTGCCTCTGCCAGGTGGCCGCAGCCTCTGGCCTTGTGTTGCCAGCTTCCAGGGATGCCCTGGAAGGAAGCGGTTTAAATTTCAGGCCCCGTGCTTCCAACCCCCCGACAGCGCCTCGGTGGAGTCTGGCTGTCGGCCTCGTACTCACCTGCGTGCCGGCTGGTCCGGGAGGCTTATCCCGTGGCTGCCTTTCTAACCCGTGTCTTCTCCCCGCTGGTTACAGATTGTCCTGCCAGCTGTGTTTGTCTGCATTGCCCTGGTGTTCAGCTTGATCGTGCCACCCTTTGGCAAGTACCCCAGCCTGGAACTTCAGCCCTGGATGTACAACGAACAGTACACATTCGTCAGGTATGTGTTTGCCTTCTATGCCCAAGGAGAGAGGAAAGCTCGAGCAAACCACGGTGTCTGCTCTGCCGAGGACCGGGGGAGGCGGGTTTTACCAGCTGGAATGGGTTTTACCAGCTGTGGCTGAAGCCTCCACGCACACTAATATTATATGCCAAGAACTGCAGTGGACAAAGGCTGAAGGAATGAGCCAGTCCGTCCTCTATTGCCACGTTTGAGCTCCTTTCCTCTTCCCACCTCTGTTGTCAGGAACAGGCGTGCATTTTATGTAAACGATCTGCCCTTGCAAAACATCTAGGATCGAGCTATGCTACATCTGGATTTTCAGTTTGTGGTTTAGCACGGGGCTCCCAGACACTGTCAGCGCTCATGTTTTTTTGCACAGAACAATGCGTGCATTTATCATCTAGACTTTTTTAGTTCTGGATAGTAGCTGTTGTTTGTGCTTTGGACAAAAATGCCAGCTACTCTATAACAATCCAGTGCTTCAAACAAAAGGACCAAGGAATTTCTCCATCTCCTTACACAAGAATTTTCTTCAGTCCTCTAGAAATTGTAGACAGGTAGATCTGGGAAGCAGTCAAGCAGTAGATCTGTCTCAGTGATGTAAAAGAGAAGCTATATTTAAAAAAAAAAGACAGGAAAAATACATAACATGGAATCGGCCTTTCTTTCTGTGACACCCCCCCCCCTTCCTACCTAGTGCAGGTCACTTTATTCTCTCCTCTCCCAGCTGCTGACACTGTGGAGCGTGGACTGGCTTTGTGTTTGTCACCTGAGCCCTTTACTGTTTGTGTGATCCAGTGTCCATGCAAACATGCAGCCAGAAAACTCCGCCTCGAGTAATATCCTGGCTCTCTGTACCTACTGGGTGATTGTGGAAGTATTTTTGAAATACAGATCCTTAATGAATTAATTTGCTTTTTAAAAAAAATATATTTTATTGATTTTTTTACAAAGAGGAAGGGAGAGAGAGAGCCAGAAACATCGACCAGCTGCCTCTTGCACACCCCCTACCGGGGATGTGCCCGAAACCAACGTACATGCCCCTGGCTAGAATTGAACCTGGGACCTTTCAGTCCACAGACCAATGCTCTACCACTGAGCTAAACCGGTTTTGGCTTAATTTGCTTTTTGTTAAAATATGTATGTCAGTGTATGACAGCGTTTTTCAACCGCTGTTCCGCGGCACACTAGTGTGCCGCGAGATGTTGCCTGGTGTGCCGTAGGTGCAGACAAGACAAGAATTTTATAATTTTTCACTATTTTGTTTACTTAAATATTTCATAATAAAGTAATTATAAAATACTTTCTTTGTGTTTATTTGATTCCTATTCAAGAGAATTACTTTATATATAGTCAATATAGGCACAGAGTTAAATTTTTTAACATTTTCTAATGGTGGTGTGCCTCGTGATTTTTTTCATGAAACAAGTGTGCCTTTGCCCAAAAAAGGTTGAAAAACACTGGTGTATGACACATACGCACACCTCTCTTTATACAGTTTATTTACACAAGCCCCACTTTGGAGTGCTGTATGTGACCATGATATCAAGTACATGGCCTGAGTCTGAGCTCCTTGTGGGTGGGCTCTGTTTTATTCATTGCTGTTTTAAGAGCTTGGCACACAGGAATTACTTTTAATAAAGCATTTGTTCTTAAAAAAAAATGTTTCCTCCTTCAAATGTATAGTTTTAATGAATCGCTGAACTGGCTGCCTCTTCTGTTCTCATAGTAACGATGCTCCCGAGGACCTGGGCACCCAGGAGCTCCTGAATGCCCTCACCCGAGAGCCCGGCTTCGGGACCCGCTGCATGGAGGGGAACCCCATCCCGTGAGTGCCCTTCAGCCGCGCCCCGCTCCGCTCTGCTTTCCTGTGCTTGCCGCTGGGTTTGGTCTCAAGTGCCCTGCATTGTTTATCAGTTGTATGCCACACTGTGACTGCCATCGTTTGCCCTCTGAACCATTTCTTTTTAATGTTTAAAAAGCTGATATAGTAATCTAATAAGACCAACTAGGAACATACGTAACAAACTAGGAGCATATCCTAACATCCCGCAAAGCAAATTACTGCAGATGTTTGTTTACTGCTTTATAAATGAATATTTAATTTAAATAGCACTTTATACTTACTGCTCCAATGCTTTTCCCTTCCCTCCCTCCCTCCCAGCTCCTGTACCTAAATGCAGAGACAGGATGCCAATATATAGAATTTGCAGTTTTGCTTGTCAGCTTCTTGACTTTAACAGCTGAAGAGGTGATGGAGTTTTATAAAAGTTGACATTTTCTCCTTTTAGAGTTGCCTATTTTTATTGTATCCTCCTTCAAAATCCTTGAAGAAAAAGAGGCAGTACGTATATAAATTCCGTTAAATACCCATAGATAAAGTAGGTATGTGGGAAGGTACATCCAGTGAGTAAAGACAGTGGACAGAGGTGAGCTGGGAGCCCACGGAGGGGAGAGGTTGTTCCAAGCTCCCGGGCTCAGGTAGAATTTGCAGGTAAGGGTGTACCCACACACTGAGGAGCTGTGGAGAGCGTGGGAAAGTGCAGAGATACTGGGAAAGGGCTAACATCAATCCCAGGTTTTAAAGGGCACATACGGACCCTGTCAGAGTCACAGACCAGTGAGCGTGGTACCTGGGCTTGCAGGGTATTGGAGCAGCTTCTAAGTGTGTAGTGATTGTGTGCTTGTTATCTCTTATTAATTGGAAAATTACTAAATGTTTAATACGGGGTGGTAAATCCTAGCAGCCAGTATTATCAGCTTCTAAAGAACAAGATGACTCACGTGGTGAAGGACCAAGAGGCATCCTTTCTGGATGTCACGATTCTTTTAAGGAGATTCCACGTGACAGTTTTGCATTTGAGATAGAAGAGTGAGAGGAGATGGTGATAGAAGTGGATGGATGCAGCTCCTGCCAGCTGAGCAGTGTGGACTCAGTGCCAGCCTGGGAAGGCTCTTGGGAGCCAGGTCTGGGTTGAGATCTCGCCAATAGCACAGGAGAGGCAGGGCCCTGATACCAGAGGGCTCCCCGCCGTGAGGCCCAGCAACATGGAACATGTGCTGGGGGCAGTCAGATGTGGGAGCCCCATTCTGGGCACTTTCAGGTTCTTCAGACAGTAGTGGAACGGAGGGACTGGAGGATGTTTGGTGGGGCCACTTCTCGGCAGCATTTACCTCTGCCTCTGCCACTCCTCATGTGCAGGTGTTAGGAAGGGGACTTCAGGAGGGAGCCGGGCTTCCCTGGAAGATTCCATTTCACTGGGGCACCGTACACAGAGCTAGAGCTCAGTCCACAGAACCATTTGTTCGGACGGTAGCTGTGTGTTCAATTGTAGAAGTTTGGAACTGGAAGGGATAGGAAATGACTTGTGGAAATGTGACTTATTGAAACAAGTCAGTCTATGTTTTTATTTCATTGTTGGAGAAAGTAAGCCCTGAGAGGGCAGGTGATGTATTGATGATCTCACAGTGATTCAGAGTGCTAGTCGGGCATGAACAACCCAGCTTTCCATGTACCAATCGCTCTAACACCCCCCACCCCAATTTTCTACTTGTTTGGAAACATAAAGTGAATCTTGACATTGTCTGCAGCTTCTCAGCACATTGAGCATAAAACCAAGACCCCTTCCAGGCCTGTGCCATCTGGCTCCTGCCTCCTTCTCTGCCTCATAGCTCACCACGTTCCAGCCACACTGTCCTCCCACTGCTCCTTCAACAGGCACCTCAGGGCCTTTGCGCCTGCGCTTCCTGCTGCTTCTGCTTGTCACAGTCTTTCCCTCCAAATCTCTCCCTCCCTCCCTGGCTCAGCCTCTATGTTCTGGCCAACGTGTACCACCTCTTCGTGCAACTCCTTTCCTACCAGTCACGCTCCCTTTATTTTGCTACATGTGCTCCTGTTTAAGATGGTATTTAATCCTCACCTAACTCTTCGATGGGAACACAGACTCCATGGAGGCAGGGACTTTGTCGTGTTCACTCCAGACTCTCAAATATGCAGAAGAGTGTCAGGCGCAGAGTTGATGCTCATTGAGTATGTTGGAGTGAACCCATGGATGAGGGATTGAATGCTGGTGGATTGGATCGACTGGATGAGCATCTGTAGATGAGCATCTAGGCCTCTTTCCATTCCATTGTTTATATCTGTGAAGTGAGCTCACAAGTCTTTGGAGGGAACGGATAATCAGATGGGGAGGGATCGATGCCTGTCTGCAGGTGTTATTGATGGATCCTGTGCCCTTGAGGTGACAGGAAACCCAGGCCCTCTGGGTGACCTGGCCTTGCCGTCCTCCCTGTGCAGAGACGTGCCCTGCTTGGTGGGAGAGGAGGAGTGGACCACGGCCCCCGTCCCCCAGACCATCACGGACCTCTTCCAGAACGGGAACTGGACAATGGAGAACCCCTCACCCACCTGCCAGTGCAGCAGCGAGAAAATCAAGAAGATGCTGCCCGTGTGTCCCCTGGGTGCCGGGGGGCTGCCTCCTCCACAGGTGAGTCCCTCACCAGGTGTGACTGAGCAGACAGGGGCGCAGGGCGTGCTGGGGAAGGATGGGGTGACATAGCGGGAGGGTCTCTTTCAGTCTTGACCTTAGTTCTTGTCACAGGGAAAAGCATGTGAGTTTTGAGGAGAGGAGGCTTGAGCCACCTTGTTCCTATATCTGAGTGAGCTTAGCCTGTTTCTTTATTTTGAAGAGACTTGTTTGCCTTAAAACCAGAACACAACACTCTGGACCAATGGGCTATGGGAGACATGCACGGTGCCTCTCCCGGAGCGGGGGTGTCACAGGACAGCCCCCCCCCCCCCCACTCCCGCTTCTCCCCAGCTCTGCCTTTGGGAGACTGGCCCATCACTGTCTGAGGGTCTTGTTAAGTCTGACGTTCTCTGAGAGTCTGAGTACGGGACATAGTTGTGAGCCATTTTTTTTTTCTGAGAACAGTTTCAGGATGAGGCTTGCTTGTGAAAGCTGTCTGCTGCTCTATCAGCATCCAGGTTGCGGGTTCCGATTACATCTTTCTAAAATAATAGCTAATCTATTCATCCGTGTGACACCACTGAACCAAGAACTCACCAGCACAGTCAGCGATGCTGCTCCCTAAAGACCTTTGTGACTGTGAAGAATAGATTGTACAGTCTGTGGTTTCCAGAATAATTTCCTGGGGAACTTTTTGGAGTGGCTTCAGTGTATGGCCCGAGTCAGGGGTGGAATGAATCAGGCTTTGGTGGCTGGCTTGGGGTACCTGGCATTGTGGGCAGGATATGGTGGTGTGTTTCTGAGGGACACGTGTCAATGTAGCCCTTGATTTGCTTTTTGTCTCAATTCTGGTCCATAAAAAGCACATGTGCTTGGTTTTTCTGTAACAACAGAGAAAGCAGAACACAGAGGACATTCTTCAGAACCTGACGGGGAGAAACATCTCGGATTACCTGGTGAAGACATACGTGCAGATCATAGCCAAAAGGTCATTCTCTGCTAAACTCAGTCCTTGCTCTGTCATTACCGATCAGTGGAGTTTAAGACCTAAAGACAGTAGGCCGAGTAGTGGGGAAAACATCATATTTTTACCTGACGTTGTCTAGGAAGCTTAGGATGTGTTTTCAAAGTAGATAAGATGAGAAGTACTATGAACATTCGGTTGTCAGCTTCAAGATTGAGTTTGCCTGGTTCCAGAATGAAAATAAATCTGGATTCAAATTCTGATTCTGCCACTTACCCACTAGCTGTTTGACAAACGGTAACCAGCTATCCTCTTAATTCCTCAGTTGGTGTCAAATGTGAAAGCCATGCTGCTCTTATTTTGTTGTGAGGACTGAATGAATGATAAATATAAATACCACTCATGGTTGGGATGCATGGCAGCCTGGGCCTTGGAGTGGGGAAGAGCCTGGAGCTTCCTGGGCTCTCGCAGCCTAACACTGACTTCATAGCTCAGAGTGGGGTGGGAAGCCTTCTTTCTGCAAAGGGCCATTTGGATATTTATGACATCAGTCAGTCACCGGCCACACAAAATTATCGACTTAAAAATGAGCCTGTTATATTTGGTCAAACACTTAGCTGACTCACTACTTGGTAGTCAGCGCCTTGGTAGGGCCAGACCAAGTGACTCTGTGGGCCTCAGATGGACCGCAGGCTGGATGTTCCCCACCCTGATGTACCCACTGTTGCTTTCCACTGGTTTGGTCAGCTGGGCCTCTGGGAGTTCTCAGTGGCTCTAAATGACAAGGGTGTGCTTGAATGACGGCTACTGTGAGTTTCCAACAAAGAGGCACAATTCTCCCTATGTGATCCCTAATTGATGCATGAGTTTGAATTTTAGAAGTTTCTAGTTTGATCACACCTTTGTCCATAAGTTGCTTTCTGAATTGGTTTAATCCAAGGCATGGCTTTCATATACATAAGATTTTAAGAATGGGAGGAAAAGTGACATGATGATTAGGGCTACTTCCCATCAGCAAAAATTTACATCATCAGTTTGATCCTAGGATTATTTCCGTCCCTTTGTTGAGCCCTCAGGTAGATATTGACTCCTTCTGTGTCATCAGGAATAGGATCCGTGTTGCTCTGAACTGATTTTTGGTTTGTCTCTGCTTTCTGCAGCTTAAAGAACAAGATCTGGGTGAACGAGTTTAGGTGAGTTGACCTCTTCCCGTGCTTTCCCCAGACCTCCTGTCGGTCAGGAGGGTGGTTCTGATGCAGGAATCGTGGGCCCCGGGAAGCTGTTAGTTTTGGTATTGCGTTGCCCTCAGTGTTTCTGCTCAGCGCCAGCTGCCACTGCAGAGGCATGTGATCCGGGAACACTGATCTTCTTGAGGAGGCGCAGAGGCTTTCTATGGTGCGATTTAACAGGAAGCACAATGTTGTGAGGGAAAAACCTAGCTAGCTACACTTTGACCCCAAACCAGATTCCCAGGGGTTCTCATGGATAAAATAAGATACATCAACACCATATATCCTCACTGTATTTCAACCCATCTATCCCTCTGGGATTTGAAGGAACAGGTGGGATCAGGGAAGAAAGAAGGAAGAATAGTTGAAGATCATTAACATCTTATAAAAAATGGGAAACTTTATGTAGCTGTCCCACAATGTGACTCTTTGACACTGCTTTCCACTTTTCCTCCTCAACTTTTTCCTGAGGGCCAGGCCCCACCGAACTGTGAACAGAGCAGATGGGGCCCCTCCAGTTGTCCTCATGCTAGGAACAAGCCCAGGTCTCTGGGCTCGTTATGGTAAACCTCTGGCCTCTCGGTCAGTGTCCTCACTCTTTGTCCTGACTTCCTGTCTGCTTGATTTTTTTTTTATTATTTTATTAAAATATATATATATTTAAATATATTTTATTGTTGTTGTTTTTTTTGTTTGTTTTGTTTTTTTACAAAGAGGAAGGGGGGGGGGAGAGAGAGAGAGAGAGTTAGAAATATTGATGAGAGGGAAACATCAATCAGCTGCCTCCTGCATACCCCCTATTGGGGATTTGCTCACAACCAAGATACATGCCCGACCGGAATCAAACCTGGGACCCTTGAGTCTACAGGCTGACTGACACTCTATCCACTGAGCCAAACCGGTTATGGCTTAATATATTTTTATTGATTTCAGAGAGGAAGGGAGAGGGAGAGAGAGATAGAAACATTAATGATGAGAATCACTGACTCGCTGCCTTCTACTGGCCCCCTACTGGGGATTGAGCCCACAACATAGGCTTGTGCCCTGACCAGGAACTGAACAGTGACCTCCTGATTCATAGGTTGACACTCAATACTGAGCCACACAGGCCAGGCCTATCTGCTTGTCTTGAGACCCAAGTTCAGACCTGAGCACCAGGGTGGGAGGATCTGCTTCTGTCTGTAGTCAGGCCCAGACCCTTCCTACTTGGGCAGGAACCCTAAGGCTAAGGGAAGAGATTGCAGAATCCATGAGAGGAGTCCAGTGGTATTTTTCTCTTAGTCTAACTTGGGTCTTGCTGTGAAGAAGCAGTTTGCCTTTGGGAAACATGTCGTGTCCAGGGTCTTGTGCCCTGTGCTCTCTGTGTTTTAACCTCAGGCTGTTCTTCCAGGTACGGCGGCTTTTCCTTGGGTGTCAGCAATTCTCACGCGCTTCCTCCAAGTCAAGAAGTTAACGATGCCATCAGGCAAATAAAGAGACACTTGAATGTGGCCAAGGTACGGTGTCCCTCCCAGGACATGTCAGAAAGGGGCCTAGAGCTGCTGGTACAGGGGAGCAGTAGGCAGGGGCATCTGATCACTGAGCACCTCATTGTGTAAGACTTGGGTACAAAGTCGTCCTGAGTAGTTAGCGTCTTGTGCCAGCCAACACTGAGCTGGGACTCAGTGACCAGTTAGGATCTGAAAGCACAGACCAAAGACAAACCCAGGTCTCTCCCAGTCACTTAAATTTATGAATTCAGCCAGTAGGTAAGCAAACTTCACATCAAACATACTTTTCCAAAGCGGTCACTGTTAAACAGGAAACGAATCCTTTTCTGTAAGTGTTCAGCAGGTGTTAGGACGCACTGAGCATTCACTTCATTTCTCTGTGCCTGGAGTTTCCCATTTTTAATGAAGAATTGAGGGGGTCAGATGATGGGGACGCTGGGATCACAGACGCAGTAATAGTCCTTGAATCTGTGTCTCTGTTTTGAGGCCCAGACCCCAGGAGGGTAGCCCTGGGCCCTAGGATGACGCCAGGGGAACATTTTGAAGACTCCCTACCCCTGAGTTAGAGACAGACGTGGGAGTCTTGGGACTTTGAGTCACAGGGCTTCCCCGAAACTGGTGGCTCATGGCAACAGCGGTGCTTTAGATTTCTGGCCACTCGTCGCTCGGTGGCTTCAGCTTTCCTTTTAATGAACAAGGTAGTCACGGTGCCCGTCCTAAGGTTGTCCTGCTGCTCCTGCGAGCTGTCTGAGCTGAGGCAGGTTCTGTCATCCACAGGACAGCTCTTCGGATCGATTTCTCAGCAGCTTGGGAAGGTTCATGACAGGACTGGACACGAAAAACAACGTCAAGGTACAGCCCTTTGTTCCAGTAGCTTCTTGATGCCCAGAAACCCTCTATTCAGCTTCTGAGCGCACTGATGGGGTAGGCACGGCAGAGAGAGCAGTCCAGTAGCCTCACCAGCGAGGACGTGCAATGCGATGATTCAGAGTTTGCTTTGCCGCTGGACACAGCAGGCGGACCATTGTGGCCTTGACCGGATTATTTGACCTCTCTAAGCCTCAGTTTCTTAATCTCTCCCATGGAGACAGTACTCAGGCTCTCTCAAAGCCGTGATGAAAATTAAATGAGTTAAACATAGAGGGTAATCGGCACTGTGCCTGGCCACACGGTCAGTGCTTGGAACACAGTAAGGTTGCCCTTACTGCTCTGCCATGTTCTCTGACGATGATGTTTTGTCTTGGTGTGTGACTGGGATTTCTGTAATTTGCAGGTGTGTGTGTCCGTGTGTCCATGTGCACCCACGTCCAAGAACAGGGTTTTGGAGCATTACCTTGTACCTCTGTGTTTTATTGCAGGTGTGGTTCAATAACAAGGGGTGGCATGCAATCAGCTCTTTCTTGAATGTCATCAACAACGCCATTCTGCGGGCCAACCTGCAGAAGGGGGCGAATCCCAGCCAGTACGGGATCACTGCTTTCAATCATCCCCTGAACCTCACCAAGCAGCAGCTCTCGGAAGTGGCTCTGTAAGTAGCTCCGTCTCCGTGGACCAGGGTGGGCAGGAGAGGGTGATGGTGGAATGGAGGAAGGAATCCTGATGCTGGTTGTGTATAATAGCTGGGCAAACACTTATATTAGGGTATGTCTGGGTTGGTCCAGGGTCGCACAGAATATAATCAGTTTAGGAATTGGCTGGCAGGGATTTAAGGGCTAAAGATAAATAAATGACTCATATATGTAAAAACCATTACATCTAGTGGATTCATGTAAGTTGTTAATAACACCCCCTAAATATTTTAACTTGCCATCAATTTAGGGTTTAATAAAAAAAAGCAGAAGTCCGCCATCAACCAACCATCTTTCGCTGGTTTTAAACTTGGTGAAATGTACTTTCATCAGCTTGTGTTTTTAATTCCTGAATTGTGTGTATGTGTTAGAGGTTAAAACTAATACACACAGGAAAAATGTATAGAGCCTTTGGAATTGTGGAGATCTGGGTTTGAATCTGGTTTCTAAACTTTCTATATGTATGGTGTTAAGCAAAGCACTTCATGTAATTTGCCAAATTTAGCATCTGGTTTATATTCAACACATGTTGGGTCCATTTCTGGTATAAGGGGCATGGGACAGTTATTATTTTTGCTTAACTTGTATAAAATATCAGTATATGTCACTGGGATCTTTATACCAAGCCTATATAACATTTATATATGTAATTTATTTTAACCCCTATTTATTGAGCTTATAAGACAGCTCTTCTTCTAAGCATCTGGTAGATGTGTTAGACTGATAGGCCACACACTGGTGTTTTCAAATTTATTTACAGCCATAAATGAAGTTATTTGAATGGTTTCACACTAACATTTCTGCTTTATTTAATTTTCAATCTACACTTGTCCATTGTGAGTGAAAATTCACAACTTAATTGCTCTTATAAAGACATTAGGCCACTCTGACTCCCATTAATAGTTCATTATGACTAACAGTTCACTGGCTTTTTGTAACCTCGGTGCAGTGAGTATTGCATTGGAATTGTCAGGTTAGGGGGGCTTTTGCTTTTGTTTTATTCTTTTTTACTTGAAAATAATCAACGTTAGCCCTGGAAAAAAAAAATTTGGTGAGCAGGTTATTTTTTCCCTGGGCTATGCTCAGATGTGTGTGTATGTGTGTGTGTGCATGTGTGTGTGTGCGTGTGTCCTCCTGATGGAATCTTCAGTCGCCATCAGTGGCCCCTCATGTCCTCATGCCTCTTTCTCAGGATGACCACATCGGTGGATGTCCTCGTGTCCATCTGTGTTATCTTCGCCATGTCCTTCGTCCCAGCCAGCTTTGTGGTGTTCCTGATCCAGGAGCGGGTCAGTAAGGCGAAGCACCTGCAGTTCATCAGCGGGGTGAAGCCCGTCATCTACTGGCTCTCCAATTTCGTCTGGGACATGGTAAGGGCGCCGCCGCGCTGCTGTGTGTAAATTTCCGGCGGGGCCACGCGCGGATGACAGGGCCCCTGGCTCTCGTTACGGTGTCCTTGCTCATCTGAAGATGAATGAGACAGAAATGACAGAGGCATTGCAATTAAGTGCAGTGTACTTAAGGAGCATTAAGTACAGCGCCCATCCCACACCTGAGAGGAAATCTGTCCACTCTGACTGCAGTTACCTAATTCTTAATGCAAAACTTTTTCAAGAGACATGGATGGGGAAGCCAGTCCAAACTCCAGTGCCTGTATCTTGTCTGATAGGATTGACCCTCCAGAGTCAGGGTGTTCTTTGTCTTACTAGGAAATCTGTCATCTGAAAACGTGACACATTTTACCTGAAGCTTATCTATAGCAAATATGTTTTCATGCCAGCTACAATGCATTGCTTTTGTTCAGACCAATATGGAGGACTTCAAATAATTCTGAGGTCCCACTTCTCGGAGTGTGGAGTTGAAATATATCTCCCTCTGAATTCCATTAATTGTAAACCATACAGAGCACATGTGATGCTTCTCCCACCGGCCAGCCTCTCAGATAAGTGAAGACAACTTTCACTGTATCTAAGTCTTTCCCCGATAAGACCATCTCTGAGGACACATTGTGTAATCTCTAAAGCACAGTCCCCGTGTGAGTGATGATGATGCGCAGTCTCTCGGACGTGTCATTCTTTTGGTTTCACTGCCTTTGTGTGGCCAAGCTCCATATTGTTCATGTCCCTTTTGAAAAATAAAACCCAGAATTAGCCTGTGTTCAGGCTGTGGTCTGAGTGGCTATGAGCCTAGAGGGAGTTGATCTGTATCCCTGACTTTATTACACAACCCAAGGGCATCGTCTTTTGGAAGTAGCACTGTCTTGGCAGCCGTTGGGTAGTGAACTGAAATCTCTTCCCCTCTATACCAATGCAGTTGATCAAACTTTATGTTGATCGCTGTTAAACTGCATTTTGTTTAGTGCCCATTTTTGATCCAGTAATTACTTTATTCAGTCAACACATTCTGAGTGCTCACTGCATGTCTCACTCCACCACACACAGGAGCTTCTGAGATGAAAGACCAAGTCCCGAACTCAGGAATGTCACTCACTTTCCTGTGTGTCATTTGTCCCTCCCGTGCTTTCGAGCCTCTGAAGTTTGCTCTAATCATGTCTAAGTTGTTGGTAAACACATTGAGTAGCATGAGAAAATTCTTACATCTAACAAGCCTGCTCTCACATCCCTCCTTGTGCTCTGTTCTGCCAGCTATGAATTCTCACAGTTGTCTCATGGTCAGGTCTTTGTGCATTTAAAAATCATTTTTAGTTTTTTAGAGAATTTTTTAAAGAGCTTATTTGTGTCAAACTGACAAGACATAGGCTAGGAAGCCAGATCTCAGGTGCTCCCTATTTGTGCATTTTAATTCCCGGTACTCTGTCAGGACAGACTCTAAGATTATTCTCAGAGTGATGAAGCAGTTCTGACATTCACATTATGAGCACTTACTTCATAAATAGATTATATGTGAGATTGAACTTGGGCAGACTATAACATGGCATTAATGATGATACTGACACAGTATTCTTTGGGAAGAGTAATGGAAGCTTATTTGCTGCCTGGGAAATTGAAATTACTCTGACCGGGGATCCATTGTTCAGTAAGTTTACTGAGCGTGACACCTTGGCTCAGCTCTTGGAAAGACAGCAAGGGCATTCAGTTTATAAAATCAGCCAAGGGTAAAAGGCTTGTCAAAATGTATTGTTCAGTGTATTGATTAGTAGTTTATGTGGTTTTATTAATTCAGAGTTATTCTCCTATATGTTCACTGCCCTTACTTGTCCGATGATAGTGAAGACTTGGGATGTGCTGTATCGTTGATGTAAGGGGTGAACTCGATTTCCTTGTTTCACTTTCAGTGCAACTATGTGGTCCCTGCCACGCTGGTCATCATCATCTTCATCTGCTTCCAGCAGAAGTCCTACGTGTCCTCCACCAACCTGCCCGTGCTAGCCCTCCTGCTCCTGCTGTATGGGTACGGTGCCCCTGGGTGGGAGGCAGCAGTGGGTGAGGCATACGGTGCCCAATGCCAGAGGGAAGGGGGGCGGGGAGACACCCCATGGACATTTGTCTTTGTGCCTCCCCAGGTGGTCGATCACACCGCTCATGTACCCCGCCTCCTTCGTGTTCAAGATCCCCAGCACCGCCTACGTGGTCCTCACCAGCGTGAACCTCTTCATCGGCATCAACGGCAGCGTGGCCACCTTTGTGCTGGAGCTCTTCACCGACAACGTGAGTTTTGCAGGGAGAGCAGCTGTGCTGGGCTGAGCGTCTCCGGGAGCCGGGACAGTGTTTAATCATGATCCCGCTCCATACATCTGTGGTTTCACACCACCCACCACTCTGTCCTGTATCCGGCTCTCTCTTCCTTGGCTTCCTTTTCCTTTTAGTGCTCTCATCAAACCTTTCCGTGTCCTTCAAGTTCTTTTATACTCCTTTCTGCCTACATGTTGCTTTTCCGATCTTTTTTCACTTCTGTCTTTGCTTTCCACTTCCAGTGCCATCTCTGGCTGGCACCATTCCTTCCAGAGGCTCTTACCAGCATCATCTCAGCATCTTACCAGTGCTGTATGTTGTTCTCTCTCAATTCTGTGCCGTTAGCCCTGAAGGTTCCCTGGAACTCTAGCCTTGCATTCTCACTTGTCTGGTGCAGAACTCCATCTCCAAAATTTACAGACACCCCAGGCTCCACGTGTCCTGGTTATCTTTCCCCCTAGAACCTACTGCTTCTCTGCCTTTCCTGTCATACTGGCTGGCGTTGCCATCCACCCAATCCCCCGAGCTGGTGATATTTGAGTCAAAGAGCATGCTTTACTTTTGTTTATTTCCCATATTCCACTGGTTACCTTATCAGTTCTCCCAGTTACAGATCCCGTAAACAAGGGTCCCTGTCCATTCCTGTCGTTGCCTTGGTCCGATCACCTGAACTTGGCACTTAGGACCTTCCAGAGGTGCATCCTCTTCCCCAAGAGGCTGCAATCTCAGCCGAGTTGCTCCTTCAACCCACCGCACTCCTGTGGGCCTGGGTTAAAATCCCTTCCTCTGTCCCAGGGCCCCTAGTGTCTGGCTGACCCTTCCTGCTTGAGCTCCGATGTGGACCTTTCTTTTCCTGCCCTATGGGAGGTGCTCTCTCTCTCCCCCGTGCTCCCAGGACCCTCAGTTCACACTCCATACAACACATACCAACTGTGCAGTAATTTCCTGTTTCCTGTCACTCTTCCTCAGAACAAAGGCTCTTTCTTATTGACCTTGGCCTCACCTGTGCTCTGGCACGTGCATCCAGCACATAGCAACTTGCTCAGTTGTTTGATAGCTGGCTAGCGCTGGCTTGATGTGTTCAAGAAGAATTGTTTAAATGACCACAAAATCCTGGAACTAAACTATTGGCCCAGACATGAGCAGTTTGCTTTTAAAATGCTAAGCAAATATTTTGGTGGATTTGCTTCTGATTAAACATAACCACATTTCCTAACTTTGCTCATATTTCTCCATACTCATAGGATCATTCCAAATTTTTCTAGAGAGCAAAGGTTTTATTAAGTTGCATATCATCAGCTACGACTGCTGCTGCTGCTTACCGGGATCTGAAATCAAAGGCTCCCCTTGACCTCATGGAACCGGATGTCTTCTCCACGCCCATACCGCTGACCTTGATGCCTTTTTAGCATAAACCACCAATGAGATTCATTCTCCCTCCGTCTTATTTTTTTCAGAAGCTGAATAACATCAATGATATCCTGAAGTCTGTGTTCTTGATCTTCCCACACTTCTGCCTGGGCCGGGGGCTCATTGACATGGTGAAAAACCAGGCCATGGCTGATGCCCTGGAAAGGTTTGGTGAGTGCCAGCAGTAGTCGGAGGGTGTTGTACTAGAGGTGGTGGCGTGCTTCTCTGGCCTTTGTTTCGGAACGAGGCTGATGACTGGGCACAGGACTCCCCCCGACTGACAGGGCTGGGCAGAGCTGGTTGTGGCATGGGTCTTGTGCCTGAGAGAAGTGAGGGGGCTATTTTGGAGGCAGGGAGAAGACTGCCTTTAGCTTGAATCCAGTGCCTCATGCCACTGGTTGGGGTTGTCAAAGTCACTGCACAAGTCAAACCAGAGCCTTGAGAATGTGATATACAGGCAGTGAATCCCAAGCAAAGATGCAAACTCAGGCTCTTTAGGACAAGCATGGATCTGGGGCTGTGGCCATACATGACCTTTCACATAGTACGAAGGGAATGACTGCAGCTCTTTCTGCCTTGTGGTCTTTAGAAGTATTTGCCCTGTGGCCACATTACTATTCTTTACCCACTGGCTCATGTCAGTTAGATGGGTCCTGTTATTTAAGGGACTTAGGACATAGACTTTTTTTTTTTTTTTTTTCTAATTTGGAGGTACCAAGGCGATGTATAAAGAATTTGAAGGAATATTTATATAAAACCAGGTGATTTGATTGAGTCACTAGGTTACATTACATGCTACTGAGAGGGCATCTTTGTAAAGTGCTCTCTAATCTTTCTTTGGGGAACTTATAATCTGTTAAAATACTGACAGTAAAAATTACCCTGGATTGTTGCCTTTTTACGAAGGATTTTGGCATCTCATTACATATCTTAGATGATACTACAGATCTAATACACGTTTTGCTCTGAAACTCTGATCGGTACTGAATTGCAGTATGTTTCCCCCAAACTTCCCCTAAGTCAGGCTTGGACAGTGGTCACTCCCTCATGTATTTTCTCCTTGTCATGGGGGATACCATGAAAAGGGGTGTTCCAGGAAGAGGGGTGAACTTGAGGAAGGGCCGTGGTCTCTGGTGCTCCCATTCTGACTGGATCCCTGCATTGTGTCTGCCAGGAGAGAACCGCTTCGTCTCGCCACTCTCGTGGGACTTGGTGGGACGAAACCTCTTCGCCATGGCCGTGGAGGGTGCGGTGTTCTTCCTCATCACTGTTCTGATCCAGTACAGATTCTTCATCCGGCCCAGGTGAGCTTTTCCTCAGAACTCTTGGAGCCCCCGTTTGAGGAAATACTTGTCAATGGCATTTAGATCGAATTGAATTCAGAGCAGATGATCAAACTGTGTTCCTCAAGTGGACACCCCCAGGCCCCAGCACTGCCAGTCCTGGGAACTGGACAGTAGATCATATAGGACTGCTTTAGGCATGGTCTTGCTCTTGAAAAATCATGGAAAGGTTGACTTTTCTTAACTTTCCCCCCCTAAGGCCTGTGAATGCAAAGCTTCCTCCTCTGAATGACGAGGACGAAGACGTCAGGCGGGAAAGGCAGAGGATTCTTGACGGTGGAGGCCAGAATGACATCTTGGAAATCAAGGAGCTGACTAAGGTGAGGCAGTGAATACAGGCAGTGACAGCTTGCCTGTAACTGTTTCTGCTTTAATGTGGGAAACTAGCTTCTTGGTGACGTGCTTAGTAAAAGGAGCCTGCCTCTCAAAATGCGCACCTTTACCCAGCTTCTGTCAACTTAACTTTATTTAAAACACACCATGGGGACTTCTGCATTAGAGAATACCTTTGGAATGTGCATTCTCATTCTTGAGTATATTTATTTTTCATGCTTATTTGTGTATTAATTATTAATACATACTAATGTTGTATACCTAGTCAAAGATAACTAGGGCGACTGGATGGCTGATTTGAGTTTCATGGTCCACAAAGCTGTTCTATCTCCATTGCTCAGGAGGGAAGGTCTGTTTCTCCCTCTCTAGGTGGTAGAGTCCCCAAAGTCCACTTTTTTTGTATTATGTATAATATTTGCAATGTTGGGATTACATATATTTTATCCTGTAAAATTTAATTTAAATATACATATATATAATTTCTTTGTATATTAAGTAAATGAAGTATTATGTAGACAGTAATGACCAATATGTTTTGTAAAATATTAGATTGAAAATAAAAAGGAATTCACTCGTATTTTGAGCTTTAGAGTGATTCAGAAGCCAGTTGCCACAGAGACAGACCAAAGGCCAAGGCTCTTAGCACACCTTATATGGGACTTGGTCTCGTCAGTCATTGAGTTTATCCTGTGATGTGCCGTTCCCTCTTCCATAGCTGCCTGGGATCGCTGTGTGTCACTGTGGCTCACGACCTTTTGCATTGTGTTTGCAGGTGTACAGAAGGAAGAGGAAGCCTGCTGTGGACAGGATTTGTGTTGGCATTCCTCCTGGAGAGGTACAGACTCTTTCTCTACGTTGTATTTGTCCCTGGTGATTCAGACAGCCTCTACCCAATCCAATGCTAATTTTTGTAGGGGATCAGAGTGGCTTCTAAAGGCTCCTTATCACTTTGTGTCTCTGTGAAGCAGTCAGTCATAGAGGGAATGACGACCCCACATGCCAAAAGAGACTGATTTTGGCTAATCTCAGGCAGTGTAAGAAAAACACGCACACCCAACATGTGATTTTGTGATCTGTTCAAGATCATGATGAAATTTAAATAGGTTTCTTGAAATTATATTTTCTTTGTTTCATTCATGTTTGTGTTCTTGTATGCCCTTTAGCCAGATTAGTGAAATTTGACTAGTTGGCTTTCATTACTGTTTTTCACTCAGTAACTTTGGCCTCAACTTAAGGACTCAGATAATATTACATAATACGCCCACACTTACTAGTAAAATGATCCCATTATAAAATACCTGTTTAAGTTACCATGTGATTTCCTAAGACAAAGAAAATATTTGACTCTTCATTGATATTTGAGAATGGTGGGGTCAGGCTATGTAAAAGCTAAGCTGAGGCAACCGTATTTTGTAATGGTCACTTAGATTCAGAGTTTCCATAATTTCTTATACAGTTTACCTAATCTTTTTCAGTGCTTCGGGCTCCTGGGAGTTAATGGGGCTGGGAAGACGTCAACTTTCAAGATGTTAACCGGAGACAGCACTGTTACCAGAGGAGACGCTTTCCTTAACAAAAATAGGTGAGGAAAGAACGAGTCTGTGTTTTGCTACGAAGACTTTTATTACTTATTTAAATACGTCCTGTGTGTGTTTTTATGACCAAAACAGTACTATATAGATAGAGCTTATAAACATGGTGGAATACAGTCAAGTGTAAAGAAGAAACGCAGAATCATGCCTAATCCCTGGTTGGAAGAGCTGGCCTGGACACTGTAGCTGTGAGCGCCAGGGAGTGTCCTTGGGCACCTCAGTCATAGTTCTGAAAAAGGGTGGATCTGGGAGCCCTAATTAGACGTGCGGAGAGGAATGGATGCTGCCGAAAGGGCACGCTCAAGGGTCGGATGTAGACACAGCTTCTCCCATGTCACGGATTCTTAACCCGATCCTGGCTTTATAGTGCCTCCCCACCGACTCTCCAATAAATGTCAGATGGTGTCTGCAGGTGTATCTTTTCCCGTCGCCTTACAAACCAGGAGGGTGCCTTGGTGGGATACTGAACGGGTTGGAACATGCTGTGGCTGCGTCACGTATGGGCAGCAGAATGCAGAGGGAGATCACACCCAGAGTTGCTGGGCCTCCTCTGGTTCTGAATGAAGGAGACTTTGGAGAAACAAGGCACTTGGTACAGAGGACTAGACCACAGAGTCGAGTCTGGGATGGAAGTTCATGTGACTAGGTTATTGGTGATACACTCAGCACTGTGGTTGGAATGGATTCAGGAATTCTAAAATGGGACCGAGCTTACAGATTGTTGGGGGAGCCAGGTGCAAGGACTGGGCGGGATGGAGGCAGGAACCCTGACTGCCAGGAGGGGCTGGCATCCTGGGGGCAGAAAGGCTGTTCCTACAGCAGGTGTGCTCACTGGGATGTTTGCCACACACAAGCGTACTCTGTAGGAACATTAGGCAGGATCGTCTGACCAGTGTATCTCCAAATGCCCCAAACCTGACCAGTTTTGTCTTCCTTTGCAGTATCTTGACAGACATCCACGAAGTACATCAAAACATGGGCTACTGCCCGCAGTTCGATGCCATCACGGAGCTGATGACTGGGAGAGAGCACGTGGAGTTCTTTGCCCTCTTGAGGGGAGTCCCAGAGAAGGAAGTTGGCAAGGTACCGTGGGCAAGAGCAAGCTAGCCTGCCTCAGCTGGCATCCTGGCAATATACCGTGTGGGTTCGACTCACCCATGACCCTCGGCTTCATGCTGTCTTTCTTCCTGGACACAGTGGCGGGGAGTGCTGGCTCTCTGCCCCTGCTTCCAGGGTGAGAGTCTGTGGTGCCGGGGTGGGAGGGTGAAGGTGGGAATGGGGGGGTGGGGAGCTGTGGGCAGACCCATGCTGGAGGGCACGGAGGGAAGTGCCTTTCTCCTGGTTTTAGGCTCTGTGGCCCTTGCCAGGTCATGATGACAGAATCTGGTCTTAGTGCAATGGGAGCAAACATGGTAAAGTTACCCAACCAGACAGGAGTTAAGGATCTTTTTATTGCTCCAGGTCGGTGAGTGGGCGATTCGGAAACTGGGCCTGCTGAAGTACGGAGAGAAGTATGCTGGCAACTACAGTGGCGGCAACAAGCGTAAGCTCTCCACCGCCATGGCTCTGATCGGCGGGCCTCCTGTGGTGTTTCTGGTGAGTGTGACTCAGTGAAAACTGTTCTGACCCGAATGGAAGTATCACTTTTCCAAACTCCCTCAAGTCCAGGGATGTTGCCTGTCCGGCTTGCCAATGACAAGCTCCCCTCCCCTGACGAGGAACAGCAGAGCGGCCTCAGGGAAGCAGAGGGGGCCCCCCCTTGTTCCTCTCCTGACACACCCCGGGTGGCTCTGCCAGACCCTCCGATGCTCCCCAAGAGAGAGGCTCTAGGGTCTGTTTCTCTGGCACCGAGAGCCCTGACAAGTGTGGTTGGAGCTGCCTGTGTGATTTGACTTTTCGCTGGAACATTTTAATTTTAATTTAATTTATTTTGTTTTATTTTATTTGTTTATTTATTTATTTTATTATTTTATTTTTATTTTTATTTTATTTTACCAACTATGTGTGCATCCCCTGAGAATGGAGAGTGTGGGCACAGTTCCTATAAAGTACGCTTGTGCCCATGACTAGCACCTAAGCCTTCGTTCCCTACCTGCAGATACATGGGAAACAGGAGACTAGACGGGACAGTGGCCCTGGACCCTTTATCTTCTGCGGAGAAGAGCATTGAGGTTATTGCAGGAAGAGGCCTGGGTTTGAGGCTTTCATGTTATCCAGGCATTTGAACCTGAAATCTGTTTCTCAGTGACTAGCAAGTACCATAGCACAGGGTGAGCTGGAGTGAGCTAGAAGAAAAAGAGGAGAGAAGGAATTTTATTTACCAAAACCTCATACTGACTTCAGTAGAGATTTCAGACAAAAAGGATTTTTAGTATATATTTGTCAGCCATGAAAAGATATTGGAAACTAAATGGCCCTTTCCTGAAAAGTGATGGAAACCAAATGGCTCTTTCCTCCCATTTCTGTTTATTTGGAAAAATTTAATTTCATAACAATTTAAGCGGAGCCCTGGCCAGTGTTGCTCAGTTGGTGGTGCACTGTCCTGTGCACCAAAAGGTTGCACAGCATGATGCCTGCTCAGGGCGCATGCCCAGGTTGCAGCGGGATCCCCTGTGAGACGCGTGCAGCAGGCAGCATATTGAGGTTTCCACTCTCATATCCACGTTTCTCTCTCCCTCTCTTCCTCTAAAAAAACAATCTTAAATTTAGATGGAGCTTCCTGCCTCAGGGAGACATTTATAAAAACGACCTGATTCTGGTATGTCAGGCCTGGTTCTTGGGCCCATCCATAAGTAACTGGAATGGTTGAGTTAACATTTAGGCTATTTCAGAGATGCTTCTGCATCTAACACCAAATCTGTCCTCGATGTTTATTTGTCAGCAAATAACAGGATTTATTTTATTCTAATTACAGGACGAACCCACCACAGGCATGGACCCCAAGGCCCGGCGATTCCTGTGGAACTGTGCCCTGAGCATCATCAAGGAGGGGAGATCGGTAGTGCTCACCTCTCACAGGTCTGTAGCGAAGGCCTGGCCTGGCTTCTCCATTGTGTGATTTTAAAAATCCCAATTGATACAAATGATCACCGTGTAAAACTTAGAAAACACAGACAGGCAAAGACAAAAACAGTGATCATCAGAATGGCATGGCATCATTTGTAGAAAACTGTTACTATCATGGGGCAATAATGTACCTTTGCTGTTTCCTTACACAAACCTATGTACACGAGCGTGTGTGCCTGTGTGGTTGATTCATAAACAAAAATGCAAGCTTAGTGTCATACTGCTCTTGCGCATTCAACCGTGTATCATGAACATTATTCCAAGTCATTTCCTATAGCTGGAGAGTAGTCCGATTTAATGGCACTGTGTTTTGTGGACATTTGGGTTGATTCTAGCGTTTCCACAATTAAACAGAGCACTGCCGCGCACAGGGTTCTCCCTACATCGGTCCGTGTGTGTAACAGGACGTCGTTATGCATCAGGAGGGTGGGAACATTTCTGGAAATGCCAGATGTCCTGGGGATGTTCGAATGGGTTTGAGGCACATCACCGGAAGCTGAAACCCCGTTCTGTTTTCCCACAGCATGGAAGAATGTGAAGCTCTTTGCACGAGGATGGCAATTATGGTCAATGGCAAGTTCAGGTGCCTCGGGAGCGTCCAGCATCTGAAAAACAGGTAAAAAAGATCATTTCTCTGGGGCAGCGCCTTGCAGAGAAAGCTTGCATTTATTTATTTTTGTGTGGGAGTGTTTGAAATGGTGGCTCTAAAGTAGGGGTGTCGAACTCAATCAGAGAAGGGGCCAAAATCTAAAATCCAGCCTAAATCGCGGGCCGAATGGTTTACTGAACAGTCATAAACTGACAATGTCATAAACTGACAGCGGAGTGCAGTGATAACAGCGCAGTGCTGGCCACATTGCAAGGCCTGGCGGGCTGGATTTGGCCCGCGGGCCGTGTGTTTGACACATGTGCTCTAAAGTAAAAGGGAAACAAGTTGAGCAACATGGTGTGGTGGGAAGAATGAGAGCTTTGAAGCCGAACGGAGATGCACTCACACCCTGTCTTCACCTTCCCTGGTTGTGTGCTGTGGGCAAGTTACGGAAGCTCTCCGAGAGTCTAAGGGATAGCCCCCCACCCCCTTCTTTCCAGCTTCGTTATCGTAGATGAAAGGGAGACATTGAAAGGGAGACATGTCTACATGCCAGTCTGGTTAGAGCAGAGAGTTGGAGTCAAAAACAGATGTGGGCCCATGGCCCGGTCCTACCACTTTGAGCTCCGTGTGGGATAGCGGCTACCCCCCAGGCATCAGCGTCTCACCTGTCAGGTTTCCAAGGTCCAGGTGAGGGTGACGTGAGGCCATGTGTCTAAGGCCCTCAGCATGACACCCCACCTAGAGCAGGTCCTCAGTAAATGGTGACCAACTAGTTCCTTCTCTCTGGCTCTTACTCTGGGCCTGTCAGGGACCTCTCGTTTTAATTATCCGTTTGCTAAGTTTTCCTCGGATCCTCCATGTGGACTTCGCTTTTCTGCTCTCAGGTTCGGAGATGGGTATACGATAGTGGTCCGGATAGCAGGGTCCAACCCGGACCTGAAGCCTGTCCAGGAGTTCTTCGGCCTGGCCTTCCCGGGCAGCGTCCTGAAGGAGAAGCACCGGAACATGCTGCAGTACCAGCTCCCGTCCTCGCTGTCGTCCCTGGCCAGGATCTTCAGCATCCTCTCCCAGAGCAAGAAGCGCCTCCACATAGAAGACTACTCTGTCTCACAGACAACACTTGACCAAGTAAGCGTGGAAGATCAACAACGGTTTTATTTTCTAGGGAGAGGACACCTGCTCCCTTCCTCACCCCATTTTGGGCCCTAGAGCAATGCAGACTAGACGAGCTTGAATTCCTCAGCTTCTACTGCTAGCTGCGTTTTCTACCAAACCTCTCTGAATCTGAAGAGGGCGATGATGCTGTCTACTGCATAGGGTAGTTAGGAGAATAGCTTGTCATCATCATCTTAATAACTTCCATTTATTGAGTACCTGCTATGGGTGCCTTATCCCATTTAAGTAACAGCAAACAGATCTTGGCACTTAGTAGGTATTCAGTAAATGTTCCTGTTTGTCTCTCTTCCCTTCCATCATGCCTGTGTAAGCCAAAAGCAAATAGATGATTGAGCAGTTGGTGAGGTGGGGGGTCAGTATGGTGGGTTTTTAATGTTTGAAGGGTTCATGCTTTTTCAAGCCGTTGTCTAGTTACTGTGTTCATGCAGTCGAGTGTTCTCCTACCTGCCCTGCTATCCCTGCAGGGGAAAATGCAACTAAAATAAAGAGAGAGCAAGTATAAAGGTCCATCTTTCCTCTTGACAGGTATTTGTAAACTTTGCCAAGGACCAAAGTGACGACGATCCCTTGAAGGACCTGTCGTTACACAAAAACCAGACAGTAGTGAACGTTGCGGTCCTCACGTCTTTCCTGAAGGATGAGAAAGTGAAAGAAAGCTACGTGTGAGGACTCCTGCTCCTGCAGGGCGGCTGAGAGAGAGGAGGGGCTGTCCTTCCTTTGCGCCGGGCGAGGAGCCCAGCCGAAAGAGCCGGACGCTTCCGCGGGAAGAAGCAACTGGATACTGTACTGATCCTCTTCAATGCAATGCAGTTCAATGCAATCCACACAGAATTCCGTGCCAGGGGCAGTGCCTTTGTAGCCGATGTCTCCTATGGCTCTCGAGGGAAAAAGACTTGAATTTAGTGTATTACTTTATGTCTATGTGAACCTCTAGTATGGAACCCAGAGGACATATGGGTTTGAAATCATACTGGTTAGTTTTTTTTGTTTGTTTGTTTGTTTGTTTTGTTCCTTTGTATTCTCACTGGGGTTGCAACAACAATCCGTCAAGTCATCATGGCCAGTGATTATTTGCTCCCATCAGAAGGCATGCATGCACACCCTCGCTCATCCCACCGTGCCATGCCAGGAGACTGGTTTCCCAGTGCCACCTCCACGGAGGGCAGTGAGTGCGCCGGCATTGCTGGTGCCAAGTGGTGCTCGGAAAGCCCGAAGCACCAGGGCGGCGACAGCTGCGCTACTCGGAGTCTTATCCACATCATCAAATGTCAGGTGACAAAAAAGGTGCCATGTGTGGGGGAAAGTCCTGCTCCGATGCCCTCGTTGATGAGCGGCTCTGGTTGATGGTAACATGCAAATTGTGGGTGGCTCCGGACAAGTGGCTTCATTGTTACATGGTCCCTCGCTTGGAGCCATGGGTCTCCAGGGTCATCTTACTGGGACTCCTTAAATGTACTTAGGTCCTGGTGAGAACCAGCACCCCATCCGTCGGGGAGGTAAGCTGGTGGGGCCAGGGTGAGGGATGGAGGAGATGGTGCCGATGGTGCGTTTGAACCCGGGCAGGCCCGTGTCCACTCGTCCCGATTGTCTGCCAGCACGGTACACTGCATCTCAAGATCTTGCTCAACAAAAATGTAGTAGTATTTCTGGCTTTTCCCAGAGAATGAAAATGTGGAGTTGTATTTTGACAAAAGTCCTCGTGCTTTTAACATTACTTGGAATTTTAAGTTCTATCCGTGACTTTTGAAACCTTAGAATATGGCCTGTGGCGACCACCTGACTGGTGCTTCGTGACCAGAAAACAACAGTATGAGGGTCAAGATCTCATGACGTTACATTTAAGTTTTTTACTATCATTTTAAATAATCTCAGCTCGTTAATCAAGGTGTTTTTTTTTTTTTTTTTTGGGAGCCTGTGTTACAGCCGAATGAGTAAGGATGGCTTGGTAGATGGGATGGGGGGAAACCCAAGTCTCAGATCCCCTGTGCCATGTTATTCAGCTGAGTGGTTTACAAATACATGCAGGTGGTTCTGCTGTGGTCGTGGGAGCCCGATGAAAGGCAATGGGGCAGCCCACTTTCTGAAAATAGCAACAATGCAAAAGCCAAGAGTGTTTAAGTGCCACGAGGGTCACAAGACTTGAATAATCAGTTTTTTTCCGGAGAACACAGCAAGTTTTCAAAGTTGTTGAACAAGACAATTTGTGCTTATGACATTGAGTATCTTCTTCAAAGCATTGGCTTTGAAGACCTTAGAGACCTCATTTATACAATCTCAAATTTTTCATCTCTTCCATCACTAACCTATCATGAAAAAAATAAAAGCAGCAAATATGCCCCCACATGAAGTATATTTTAGACTTTTCCAACCAGTCTTATTTATTTATTTTTTTTTAGGCAGTAAATACTTAAAAAAATATTATTTAACCACTGCTTAATGTCATCTGTCTTGAGACAACAAAAATAGGAGGGAACCACTGTCTGGTGAAGTTCAATTGGTCTTTCACTGTCACTTTTTTCTAAAGTTTCTTAACTCGAAGAACTATTTTTAATTTATATTTTTCCTTTTAAAATTTACAGAATGTTTTCACATAACTTATTGATTGGAAAAGAACACGATTTTCAGAAATTATTGCCAATATTGTTTTCTAAAATGATAAACAAGTAATGAAGGCGTATTTCCAAATACTAGAGATCATCCAATGTATTCTATGCTAACTATAATGATGTAAAACTCAGAATAACTTAGTTTCTCCTTGTGTAATATTTTTCAGAATCAAACTTCTGTTTTCCCATTTTAGTAGAATCATGTTTGAATTTCCTACTATGTCAAATCCATAACCAACTTGGCTTTAATGACTCTGACTTCAAGGCTATATTTAAAAAACATCAAAAGGCACTGAACCATTTTGAAGAAAGAAAAAAAAGGACGATGTTTCAGTATAGATTTGAAAAGATATCCTCTGAAGCTAGTAACAACCTACAGTTACCATCCATTTCATTCATACTGTTACCTCTTAGGCTATCCAAATGGAAACCTTTTGAATTTTCCTACCTAAACCTAATTATATAGTAAAAAATTTTTTACCAGTTCTTACTCGAGTAAAATCTCTATATATGCCCTGTGGAACTGTAACTATGTGAGTTTCAGAAAATTTTCAAGTGTTCAAAGATGTCTGCTTTTGCTTCTTTTGGACATCTTGGAAACCTTATGAACAACTGTGAACATGAGAAATACAAAAGAAGAAGATAGTAGCAGAGCCCTCTATACCTGAATGCCCAGCTCAGTTCATTGTTAGAAACAAACAACCAAACCTCAAACTACTGTATTTCACTAGCTGTACTGAAAGCAATGCATTGTGGCTATTAAGTGTTGCACATCATTCATCCACTGAATAGTAACTGTTGACTAAAGGGATCTGTCTATGTTTTCTTTGTGTGGTTGTATATATCTGGAAAAAAATATTTCCAAAGAGCCATGTGTCATATAATATTGAACCACTTTGACATTGAAATATTAATTTGTACCCTTGTTACTACTTACTAGTAATAATACAGTACTATATAGAGTTGTGCTCTAACTCTCTTTAAAATCGTTGCATCCCTTTTATAGAATGTTTCTATTTACATAGGATTAGGTATTCTATTCTTCCTATATCCTAGGATGAAGCTATGTTTTTGTGCTTTTTCTTTACCATTGGCCCTTCATTCCAAGCACTTTATGTTGTCTGTAATGGGATCTATTTTTGCACTGGAATATCTGAGAATTGCAAAACTAGACAAAAGTTTCACAATAGATTTCTAAGTTAAATCATTTTCATTAAAAGGGGGAAAAAAGAAAAAAACATTTGTATTGTCTATAACTTTATATGAAGTATTAAAAGCATATTTCTGTGTTGTAATGAGTCACGAAGAAATAAAGCTGTGATGGTTCTGTTGATCTATACACATTTATTTCTGTGCATTTGGAGCACCACCTGCTGTTAAAGCAATTTGGATCCAAAGTAGAAATTCTAGAAAAGGCTCCATGTTCTAGTCATCACAAAAGAGAACTGAGGGGACTTCTCAGAAAGTCTGAAAAACGGTGTTTTGCACTTTCACGATTCAGCTAAAAAAAAAAAATCACTGAGATTAAGTTCATAAAGTCTTCTGGTAAATGTGTTCTGCTTCGTGATGATGAAGCGGTGATCTCTGCAAACCCTGTGAGTCTAAGCCTATTTCACAAAACCTCATTTCTTCACAAGGCAGCCTTCGGTGCTCTTTTGTTTGCTCGGCCAAAATGCAGGGACACCCTGTGGCAAGTGTACTGGAAGGTGCTGGGCTGGTGAAAGGACGAGTGCACAGGGGAAGGAGGATGTGGGCCGAGAAGGGAGACTGAGACTAATGTCAGAGACCCTTTCTCCTGTCAAAGGAGCGGTGCCGTCTGCACCCAAGACCGTGTGGTGCTGTGATGAGCCGAGTGGACTAGTTTTTACAGGTCATGAGCAATTCAAGTCTCAGAAACAATGTCTGCTTATTTTGGTCCTGGAAGAAGGCCTGTCCGACACCCCCTGGCAGGCAGCGCAGTGGAGTTGTGGCTCTATTGGTGACTCTTCTGAACAGTCCCCTGCCCAAGGCATGGATGTGAACTCTGGTGGACTGCTCAGCATCAGCATCCCCCTTTTGTCTCTCCCCCCAACCCCCGGAGGTCACATTACTGCAACTTCTATGCAACTGATGGAGGGAAAGGAACAAACTACTGAGAAATGAAGAGTTAATTTAGATGAAAATGTTACCCATGAGTTTTGACCAAAACATTCTCTTATCCAGAGAAAAGCCAGTATCAACATTTACAGATTAAAAAAAAAAAAAAAATCTGGAGGCTTTGGAAAACTAATGAATACATTAAATATGGAAAAAAGTATAACAGAAAATTAGCTACCTTTTTCCAAGTGTTTATTGCGTTGTCAGGCACCTCATTTAATCCTCAATTGGTACTTGTCCTATCACATAAATGGCACCATTTGATATACGAGTAAGTTGTGGCTCAGATGATTAGGAACTTGTCCCAAGTGATATGGCTAGTAACCGGCAGAGGGTTCTTCTTGGTGAAGCTGGGTATCACTTAAAATTATCCCGATCAATATGGCATCATTCTACGATAATTCAACAAATACTGATGGATCTCTACTGTGTGCCAGATATTTTTCTAGGTTTGGGATCCAGTGTCAAAGACAGAATTCCTGCTCTAATGAACTTAAACTTCAGTGCAGAAAATATGTTCACATTGACAATGGATGTGTGGACAAACAAATAGAATGAGTTCAGACAGCTGGTCAGTACCAAAAGGATGACACATGGTCACGGGATAACGATAGAGAGGAAACAGAGATGGCCCCACCCCCCATGTGAGGAGTGGCATTTATGCTCAGATCTGATTAAAAGGAGCAGGAGGCGCCAGTATTTGAAGGTGGGCAGGAAGAACATTCCTGGAGAAAGAACACTATTGTTTTACATTTCTAAGATATATTGGAAATGAAATCATAAATTATGAGTTGGCTAAGAAAAATTTGGACAATACAGCATATCATAGCTACTGGTCAGACTATGAGGAGGAGGAAAATATGTCTAATGGTCGGACGGTCGCTTAGGCTTTTATATATATATATATATGAGCAAGCTGCAGCTAAGCAACATCTCACCTTTCTGATTTTTTGTTGTTGTCGTTACTCTTCACCTGAGGATACTTTTTCCATTGATTTTTTTTTTTTTTTTTTTTTTTTTTTGGAGAGTAGAATAGAGGGGGAGAAGCAGAGAGAAAAATTAATGTGAGAGACAGGTGGGAAAAAGCTTGGCAAGTTGGGGAGCAGGAGAGAGACTTCAGCATCTCTGCAGTGTGTGTGTGTGTGTGTGTTGGGGGGGAGGGGGCTCAGAGCTTTACCTCGCAGGCCAGGCCAAGGTACCTGGATTTTATCGTCTGTGCAGTGAGGAGGCACTGGAGAGTTTTAAACAAGGTAGTGGTTGGACCTCATCTGTTCTGAAAGAATGCTGGCTGGATGGGGAGAAAGGACAGTAGGAAGGCTAAGTAAGAGGATGATGGAGGCTGGAAGCAAAAGACACAGGGAAGAAGAGGAATATTCAGGAGCTGACATGCTGCAAGTAGGGGATGAGGGAAAGAGAGCTATCAAAGTGACTTTTTTTGTGACCTGAATGAGGTAGGTGGTTGTGTTAAAAAGGCAGCTGGTATTTCAGATTGGAGCTCAGAAGCAATGATAAGAAAAAAAGATAAAAATGTATGAACTGTCAGCACATGTGTGGTATTTGAGTCTTGGGACTGACTGAGCAAGTATCTTGAGATCTGAGACCCTATCACATTTAGAAGAGAAGCCAACAAAGGAAAGAGAAGGACTGGCCAGTGAGGAGGAGGGAAATATGAGTATGATTCCACAGATCGATGCTCAGAATCAAGTGAGGAAGGCAGAGTCACTTGTCTCCAACACAGCTGAGGAGGTGAGCCAGCAAAAGGCAGCAAGAGATCATTGAATCTGGTAACACAAAGGTCCTCAGTGACCCTCAGGAGAGTTGTTTCAGTGATTGACAAGGAGGTAAGCCTTCCTGGATTGGGCTCAGGGAAGATAAGAGATAGGGAAGGGAAAATGGTGAAACATACACAACACTGCAGAGTCTTGCATTGAAGGAAAGCAGAAAACATGACAATAGCTGGATTATAAAGCTTTTATTTGGATTCCTTTTTTTTTTTTTTATCCTCACCCAAGGATATGTTTTTATTGATTTTTAAAGAGGAAGGGGGAGAGAGAAAGAAACACTGATGTTGTGGGGATAAAACCTGCAACCTAGGTATGTGCCCTGATGGGGAATCAAACCCACAATCTTCTGGTTCACAGGATGACACTCCAACCAAGTCACCCAGCTAAGGTTGGATTCTTATAAAGGTACTAGGGGCCCGGAGCACGGATTCATGCACCAGTGGGGTCCCTCAGCCTGGCCTGCAGGGAATGGGCTGAAACCGGCTCTCCGACATCCCTGAGGGGTCCCGAATTGCTAGAGGGTGGTTCTCGGGTGATGCACCACAGACTCAGGCTCCCTCCTCTCTGGTTCCAGGTGCATCACCCAAGAACCATAGCTGCCAAGTCACCGCAGCTTGGCAGCTCCTGTGTTGAGTGTCTGCTCCTGTTGGCCAATGTGTGTCATAGCTACTGGTCAGACTGTCAAATGGTCGGACTGTCGCTTAGGCGTTTATATATACAGATAAGCTGCACCTAAGCAACATTTCACCTTTCTGATTTTTTGTTGTTGTTACTTCTCACCTGAGGATATTTTTTCAATTGATTTTTTTAAGGGAGTGGAATGGAGGGGGAGAAGCAGAGAGAGAGAAAAAAATCATTAATGTGAGAGAGAGACATTGATTAGTTGCCTCCCACATGTGCCCCCCTGCTGGGTCCTAGGACTGAGTCTGGATAGAGCGTGCAACTAAGGTACATGTCCTTGACCGGAGTCAAACCCGAGACCCTTCAGGCTGCGGGCCAATGCTCTAACCACTGAAAACTGGCCAGGTATTTTTTTTCTTCATTTTTTTAATTAGGTATTATATGCATACATATCTTACCATTGCCCTTACTCCACTCCCGTACATGCCCTCACCCCCCAGAGTTTGGTGTCCTTGTTTTGGTTTTTTAATAATTAGACATTTCTTTAATCAGAAACCGTACACACTTGATGATGTTGTTCAGATTTCCTTTAGCCAACTCATAATTTATGATTTTATTTGCAATATATCTTAGAAATGTAAAATAATACAGCTGTAAATAAAGATAATCAAGGGAACATAGAAGTATCAAACTTAGTTTCAGAAGGTTGAGAGGCACTCAACTAAAATAGAAATTTCACGTGTGTCAAGGAAAACCCTAGCGTGTCTGTGGTGATCCTAATGAAACTCTCCTGGAATTACCTCCATGCTGATTTCATGGAACTTCACACTTGCAATTGTACTGGTAAATATTACTGTCACGACCCTACAGGAACACAGTGAAAACTTTAGAGAAGATAATATAAATATAAAATGCAAATTAAAAAAATCCAGAATGGATATGTAGGCTTTTATTAGGGCAAGCATTTCCATGACCACAAAATCTCTTTTGAAACAGATGTCCCAAGTATCTTTGTTAGTCATCTAAAGTGAACAAAACAAAATTAACCATACATGTATACATTCAGCATATGAAACAAGACTTCTGAATTTTTTATTTTTAATATATTTTATTGATTTTTTTACAGAGAGGAAGAGAGAGGGATAAAGAGTTAGAAACATCGATAAGCGAGAATCATCAATCAGCTGCCTCTTGCACACCCCTTACTGAGGATGTGCCCACAACCAAGGTACATGCCCTTGACCGGAATTGAACCTGGGACCTTTCAGTCTGCAGGTCAATGCTCTATCCACTGAGCCAAACCGGTTTTGGCTGAATTTATTTTTAACATTGAGAATCACATTATTTTCCAAATCAGAGTGACCAACAATTAATGTGAAAACCATAATTGATACAGATGACACAATGATACTGCACTTTCCCAAGGTAAAGAAATACATTTGATCTGATATTCTTACGAATCCCATTTGCTATTACAAAATAAATTTTACTGGGCAAAATATTTTTTTAAATCCCAGAAAAAACAGACATGTTGAAAATACAGACATTGCATGTTAATAATTTTAAAATACTATCAGGCATAGAAATGTAGACACATCATTTAAGTATAAGAAAATGCGATAAAGGAAAGGGTCATCAAAATAGAGAATAAGAGATATTTTGGAAAAAAAGAATAATCAAGATCATAAATAGTGACAACTATTTCTATAGTATAGTTACTGAAATGCCACGGGGAGGGACAATGAACAGAGCTACCTTCTGAGGTGGCAATGACAAAGAACAGAGGTGGCTTTAAAAATGCAGACACATAACGAATTAACTTACCACCTTCTTCAAATAACAGACGCCCTTGGGAGTATTTAAGTACCATTAGCAGACACATCTTAAAACAGTTCTTGAAATGCTTTGTATTTCAGTGGGAAACTATTTCAATGGTGAAAACGATGCAGGAATCAGAAGCATATTATGCTGAGACACTAGGTAACTGACACATTCCCGAACTGGAAAAAAAAAAAAATCATATAAGAAGGCATATAAAGTTACTGACTAAATCGTATTTGTCTTAAGAGTAATGCCCAGTGAAATGGCTTACCAGCCGCCACGACTCTGGGATCCTCATGAGCCTTATGTCTCCCGGCTGCACGACTATCCGCACTCTCATTCCACCAGAGAACGTGAACTACAGAGAGAAACCAGAAACAGATTCTAAAGACTATGGCGTGGCTACAAAGAAGAAATGAAGAAAAGTTCATCAGATATGTTAAATCTTATTAAGTCAAAAAAGTGAGTATCAAAAAAGGAAGACTGAGTATGTTGGTGATCAATTTCAGAGGGGGTCACAGATTTGGGAGAGACATTTATAAACTGATTCAAAGCTGGTTTTATAGATGAAACAGAAGGCTGGACGGGGGAAGTAAAGTAATACAACTAAAGACATTGACAATCAAGATTGGACCCCGGTTTCATTCCTTCCTACTTCACTTTACTTTAAAAAAAAAATAGTTTTTATTGATTTTTTTACAGAGAGGAAGAGCGAGGGATAGAGAGTTAGAAACATTGATGAGAGAGAAACATCGATCATCTGTCTCCTGCACACCCTTTACTGGGGATGTGCCGGCAACCAAGGTACATGCCCTTAACCAGAATCAAACCTGGAACCCTTCAGTCTGCAGGTCAATGCTCTATATATTCACTGAGCCAAACCGGTTTTGGCTACATTTTACTTTAAAAAAAAAACAACAAAACAAAACAAAACAAAAAACCCCCCACAATATTATAAAAAAAAGTGTTTATTATGGAAAATTTGGATGATACATAGAAGAAAATAAAAAGTAGCATAATTTTAACTGCCCAGAGAAAACCTCTATTAATGCTTAGTCTTTTTTTTTTTCTTTAAAAAATATGAGCAAAATAAAATTAGGGTCTTACTGATAAATGATATATATGATGGACATATATGTCTATCTGTGTAATATAAGTGCATTGTATACATACAGTACTATGTATGTGTCATTACCATTGTTCCCAATATTTCCTCCTGTAAACAATACTGGCATATAAACCTCCTTTGTGTAGCACGTATATGTGTATCTATAATATTAACAATGTCAAAGATAACTACCAACATCTTTGCTTATTTTGTGCCTATTCTGTGCCAGGTCTCGCTTCATAAAAATCTTAGGCGGTAGGTTGTTATCGATAAGCAATGGAAGGCATGGTGAGGTAGAGTAACTCCTTCAACATCACTAAGTTATAAGTGGTGGAGTTGGGATTCAAAGCCAAACAGTTTGGATCTGATTATTTCCTCAAAATAGAGTCCCAAAATTCAAACTGAGAGGACCAAAGAGTACATCTAATATGTACTTATATGTGTACAATGTATGTATTATACACTGTCCTCCAGAAATAATGTGCTGATTCATACTCAGCATATTACTGTTCTTCTATATGTATAGCCTCACACCAGAAAGGTCATTATTAATCATGCATATGCATTACATCTGACATATATGATTACATTTTGGTCTTCTTATATATATTTGAATAACACAGGAATACAAAAACCAAAATGTTAACAGTATTATCTTTACAGTGGTGGGAAACGTTTGTTTCTCCCTTTGGGCAAGTCCATGTTTTTGGTATTTTAAAATATGTAATATTTTTTCATTCTAAGGCAATATCTCTACCCCGAACTAATGTTATTTTTTAAAAAATCAATAAAAATATATTTAGAGGGGAAAAAAAAAACAAAAAAAAACAGATACTTTCTTGAGGCTCCTTGAATATTTTAATTTTATCATTCTGATGTACCATGGAAAACAACATTCACCTTTGAAACAGGCTTCATAAAGTGTTAACATTCTATATAGACAAGAAGTAAAACAGGTGTTTTTTTTTTCAACCTTTAAAAATAAAAGAAAAACTTAAAAATTTGTCAATAAAAATTAAAATATATGCCCTAATGAAAAAGTGAGACAAACTGACTTAGTAGTTCACCAATATATTTTGCAATTTCATAGAAGAAATTGGACAACTGTACCTCTGTTGAGTGCTCCATATTCTGTGTGGAAAACTCCAACTAGTTTTGAGTAGCCTAGAATGGCATGGGCGTTAACTGCTTTTTTGAATGTGTCACCCCATACAGCTGGCCCACCGGGCTTCATCTGGAAAGTAACCAGTTCATAGACTCCTAGAGAAAGGAGAAAAATACTTATTTTACAAAAGATATTCAAGAAATTTCTCATCAGGTGAGTACAGTTCCAGTGGGAAGCTAATGTATATATACAAATTTCAAGGATCATATGTGTATACATGTTTATGTGGACACATTATGAATTCTTTGCATTATTTTTCCTTGCTTCTATGTTTAGAAAGTCCTTGTCCATGTTTAAGGATCAGTTGTTAAACTTATCATACAAAGCCAAAAAGAAGCTATTGCAAGCTATTATCTGAAATATTTTTAATCTATAAAATAAAGCAAATATTGAGAATTTGTTATAGGATTAGGAATTTTAGCTACCCAAGTAGCTAAATATTTTTAATCTATAAAATAAAGCAAATATTGAGAATTTGTTATAGGATTAGGAATTTTAGCTACCCAATTCAGGTAAGAAATGAATAAGAAAAGTAGTTTCTGACCTATATGTCCTTCTTCCTCTAATTCTGAGAAAAAATACATTTTTTGTTCATATAATTTCCCTCTATAGGATTCCATTTCTAACAGAAACAGCAAGCAAACAATGGACCCAAAGTGGTATCTGAGATTTTTTTTTTAAATATATATTTTATTGATTTTTTACAGAGAGGAAGGGAGAGAGATAGCTAGAAATGTTGATGAGAGAGAAACATCGACCAGCTGCAACCAATGTACATGCCCTTGACCGTAATCGAACCTGGGACTTTCAGTCCGCATACCAACGCTCTACCACTGAGCCAAACCGGTTTCAGCGGTATCTGAGATTTTGAGAGAAAAAGTTTAAAAAGCTAAAAAATTGAAGGAGATAGTTGTATTGTTCCTGAATATCCAGGTAAACACTTGGAAAGCATTTTACCTGTGGTAAGAGGAATGGGCCTGATAGAGAGAAAGGAACGAGGGGACAAGTAGATTTGAGAAGAAAAAGGAAAAAATTATAAAACTATTAAAGAATTATGAACACAGAAGAAAAGAACCCCGACTTGACCTTGTTCCAGAAGCCACTTAGTTCATTTAGATAATGCTGAAAGCTAAGTGGGTAAGGGTCCACATAAGACTTCTTTTATATATATTTTTATTGATTTCAGAAAGGAAGTCAGAGGGAGAGAGAGGTAGAAACATCAATGATGAGAGAGAATCATTGATTGGATGTCTCCTGCATGCCCCACACTGAGGATGGAGCCTACAACCCGGCATGTGCCTTGACTGGCAATGGGACTGTGACCTTCTGGTTCATGGGTCAATGTTCAACCACTGAGCCACACCAGCCAGGTCAAATGAGACTTTTCAAATATCTGGTAATCTAAGATGATACTACAAAATTAGTTTATGCTTTTTATTATTATTTTTAAAAAATATATATTTTATTGATTCTTTACAGAGAGGAAGAGAGAGGGATAGAGAGTTAGAAACATTGATGAGAGAATCATTGACCAGCTGCCTCTTGCACACCCCCTACTGGGGATGTGCCCGCAACCAATGTACATGTCCTTTCCCGGAATCGAACCTGGGACCCTTCAGTCCGCAGGCTGACGCTCTATCCACTGAGCCAAACCGGTCTCGGCATAGTTTATGCTTTCTAAAAAAATCTGACCTTTGTTTAAAACTAGGTTGAGGTAAATAGTATTTCCTTAAAGTCTATAAGGAAGTTAAATTAGCAAGAAGACAAGTCTTTAGTAATTATGTTCAAACTGAGAAATAAGAAATAAAACAAAAAAGTTAAAATATAGTAATAGAGCTTACACTTTAATTCATCCCCCCAGCCAGTCTTATAAGCAAAGTTAACATAAATGAAATTAAGATACACTTCATTAGCTATAATTTGTGTAAAAAATACTAAAATACTAAACTATGACAAAATTTCATATATTATCCTTCACTGTCTATACTTGCTCTAAATCCTCAACTTTTCAACCTTTACTCTCCATAACATGTCAACTTTTTATATTCATACCAAAACGCTGAGCTTTTTTTTTTTTCTTCCAAATTGGAAAAACACTGCTAATGTTCATTGGTTTAGTGAGAAGCTAAGAGCTCAAATTCATTTCACATCTATAATCATAATACAGCACTCTCTAAAACAAAGGCTTATTGTTTTCCCCCCCCTAAGAAACTTCAGTTTTTATAGTTTCAAATGTTTAGTATTTTATACATCAAAACTCAAAGTGACTGGGAGGAATGGACTTACCTTCTTTTGCAGGCTTTTCTAATTTGCACCATGGTACCAGGTAAGTAATCTCACTCTCCTGTTTATCCATTAGAGCCAAATTTGGAATGAGGAATTGTTCTTGCCATTCCTTATCTTTGGCCAAGGCTTTCCGCACTTCAGTTCGATGGGCAAAATTATCTATGGGAAGAAAAGGAGTAAGGAAAATAAAAACTTTCTATTAAAATCATCTAGACATTTCTTGGATTGCATTCGATTCAGCACATGTTCACCAAGGCCATATAGGAACACTGCGTTAAATCGCTGGGATACCCCTCCTCCACACCAAATAGGTGGGACATCTATCCTGAGTTTCTCATTGCCTAAAAGGGGTGTAGAAATGGAAACAGCTATAATATATACACCTACAGGGTTGTTATCAGGAAGAAATGAATTAATACATGCAAGGAGCTGAGAACAGTGTTTGGCAGCTAGTTAGTACTAAATTTATATTAACTACTAGATGCCCCTTGCAGGGAGATTCCTGCAATAGGGCTTCCTGCTTCGGTTTCCCCTTCCCGGCCTGCTTCCCTTCCTTCTCCGCAGCCCTGCCCCCGCAGGCTTCTCACCCTTCTCCGCGCCCCGCCTGCTTGCCTGCTTCCCTGCCTTCCCCGCCACTTGCTTGCTTCTTCTCAGCTTCACTCCCTTCTGCAGCACTTGGCTTCTTTCTACCCTATTTTCAGTCTTTGCTCTGGCTTGGATATGCAAATTAACCGCCATCTTGGTTGTGTTAATTTGCATACTCACCTGATTGGCTGGTGGGCATGGCTTGTGGGTGTAGCGAAGGTACAGTCCATTTGCATGTTTCTCTTTTATTAGAGAGGATTCTTATTACTTTGAGTCATTTATATTACCGGTTTGGGAAAATACTATTTTCCTTTGGTGGTTGTGATGGTGATGGTGGTCAGGTCTTAAATGTAACATAAATGAAATTAAGATGCAAATTTACAGCCCTGGCTGGTGTGGCTCCCTTAGTTGTGTATCATCCTGTGCACTAAAAGGTAACTGGTTTGATTTTCAGTCAGGGCACAAGAGTGGGTTGCAGGCTCAATTCCTGGTGGGGCCATGCAGGAGGCAGTCAATAGATATTTTACTCACACATTGATGTTTCTCTCTCTCTCCCTTTCTCTCTCTCTCTCAAAACAAAATCTTTAAAAATATGCAAGTTTACAGTTTCATCTTCTTTGAACAAATAGCTTCCAAAGAAATAATGCTGACTATCTTACTTATTGCCACCTAGTGTTTTACCCCATATTATTTCTCTTCTGTTTTTACCGAAACAGGTATATGTATTTACTAAGTATATGGACCAAGTACTATGTTTACTATTAGGGCCTCTTAAGATGGATAGTAACATCTACCTTAGAGCTTAAGTCAGTTAAACCAGGACCTTAAGTAATTTTTAAATGAAACAGTTCTACTTGTTTGCACAGTAACACACAAATTGTGTTTTTATTGGGTTTGTTCTATTACAACAGAGAAAACCCCTACCAATGGCCATGTCAAGTAGAGAATGAGCACCTTTCATATTAAATAAGGTACTTTATCTGACCAAACACTAAATGAAATTATTAAAAGTGCTTTGGATATCATCAACTCTTTTTTTTTTTTTTTTTTTTTTTTTTTTTGGATATCATCAAGTCTTGATGTGCACTTCACAAAGATTTGACACAGGAGTACCAAGCATTCTGGGGATTCCTATAATGTCTCTTTCCTCTTCTAAACTAGGATTAGCTCACCTTCCATAGTGGGAGAACTCTGCACAGCATAATACTGAATTCCCTAAAACCCTGGGTGTACAAATGACAAAACTGGTTCCATAAACATAACAAATTATTAAGTCTCAGAGTTGGGTGATGCCTAGAGTTAACTATCATCCACATCAACCTCTATTACCCACCCTCAAACTCCTAAATATCTCAACCGTTTCCACTAAAATCCTGACATCCAGTTGTAGCTTCAACAATAAATAAAAAGTACTCTCCTCTCCTTTTATGATCTTAACCCACTTGGGCTTTTACAATTAGTGCTTTAAATTTTTCAGAAATCATCTTTATAATAACCCACTTTACAATTTTTTTTTTCCTGAGAATTAAAATCTAGCTCACAATTTTATGATGCGAAATATGAGAAGCCATTTATGGTAACACAAGGATTTGAGCAAGAGGTTGTCAGAGGCATACCTCGCACTGGGAGGAGTAACCAATGGTTTTTTGTTGTTGTTGTTCTGCTTTTTTAAAGTTTAACCTGTGTGTATTTATGGTAACGTAGATCCAAGAACTAAGACACATGTAACAACAGAATGAAAATCTGTACTGAATACTTAAGCTGATGACTCATACCATACTTCCAAATATGAAATGCTTTATTCACTCTGCCTCCAAATTCTGCACTCCAGTATCCAACCAATTCAGAGTAAGCTGTCCGGCGATGTACGTTTTTCTTAAAATTTTCCAGAAACTGATTCATCGTTGAAGGCTTAAGAGAATAGGTACGAAATTCATAGAATGTTCCATCGCTTTGTCGAGGTCCTGTAGAAAAAGATGAGCACACCTAAAAAGAGATATGGCAAATTCAAATATCTGGGAAAGGTAGGGCTTATAATATTATGCTACAACTAAATCTGAATTTGGAAACAAGGGATACTCATTAGACTTACCATAGTTCTTGCTTGTACCTCTGCTCTCATCTCTCCATAGACAACTATTTAAAGAGATGTCAGAGTACGGTGAATACATAGCTACTGTTTCCTGGCAGGGGTCCACCATTAGCCATCTTTTCATGAAAAGTTAACCATAATGAGGCACTGGAGTCTTAATCGGTCCTGATTCAAGATTCTAATAAATCTACACATGTTTTACCTTATTTAGACAATATTCTATCTCTAGTCGATGTGTTAGGTGTTACAGTTTTGCATTTAAATGAACTTTATAAAATATGCACATATGCTGGCAGACATGATAAAAATGTGTTTACTAGCAGAGAACTCTTTATGAATTCTGTAAAGGAAAAGAACAACAGGCCAGAATTGTCTGAATCATTATTAGGTTTAATTACAGATGAATCTGAAGGGCATTTCATCTACCCAATTACACCAGGTTGATGGAAATATCTCTTACGAACCGTTAGTTCTTTTTGTATTAGTTACATGCTCACTATATAAATTTTTGTTCTAATTTAGTACCCCTAAGTCTGAGTGAACCTAACTTTAGGTAGGAAATGCCCTACTAGAAATGATCCTCTGTGTATTCATGTGTGTGTGTACATGCACAGGTCAGGTGTATGCATATACTCGGAAATGGCATTTGCATTTACAAATCCATCCTATTGTAGTTTTGGTTATTATTGCCAATTTTCTGAAGCTGATGAATCAGTATTACCTATTTAAAGTTTTGGTGCAAAGTAAATTATGGACAAATTATACTCTAGTATGTCGAATGAAATCAGTGGACTTCTTTCTCTGACACACAGGGTGTCCCCCCAAAATGTATGAATACTTTGACTAATTATTAATTCCAATGGGTTAAATCTGAAAAGAAAGAAACATCAGCCGATCCATGTTTTGGGGGGACACCCTATATTTTTGGTTAAAACACACAATTATATATGTATTTTATTTGATTGTGTAAAATGTTATAGTTCTAATGATCGATATTAGTTCATTCCACTGTTGGCTACTAAAGTGACGTTCCTATTGCCCAGTGTCTAAGCTTCCCTGGGAAGCAGGAATTCCCACCCAAAACAATTGCAGCTGCTCCTACTTTTGGATGACATGCTTTTTGTGTCATTTTAACTAAATTCTAATAAGAGAATGTGATACAAATAAACAATTGCCTGGTATTATCGTTAAAAAGCATTATGGATCAGGTATATTGGAAAATGGGACAGTGGGAGGTATTTGTAAAAATTGCTTTTTAAGTTGATTCTCAGGGAATTTGTATTTGGAAACAAATCCGTGGTCAAAGGTATAAAACTGAGTTTGATAACATTTAGTTTTAAATCCTAGCTCTAAAACTAATCTCTCTGTCTATACCTCCTCAGAGACCTGGCCTTTCCCGGTTAATTACCAACCTGTAAGGCAGCAGAAGACAGTAGTCCACACCTGACTAATGGTCACAAGGTCCAGACCTCTGGGCTAAAGATAACATCTTGCCTAAGTTTTGTTTCAGGTCCTGACCCATAGGTGGAACCACCCACCCCCTCGCTACTTTCCCATTGGGCCAGGCAGAGGGATGTTGGGAAAAAACATCAGAGCTGCCCTAGCCGGTTTGGCTCAGAGTGTTGACCTGTGAACTGAAAGGTTTCAGGTTCAATTCTTGTCAAGGGCACATGCCTGGGTTGTGGGCTCGATCCCCAGTGAGCGACTTGCAGGAGGCAGCCGATCCATGATTCTCTCTCATCATGGATGTTTCCATCTCTTTCTCCCTCTTCCTTCCTCACAGCCCTAGGTTAAACCCCTTGGGATCCTGGCCACAGAGAAAGGAGAAAAGTATAAACATCAAAAGAAAAAATATCTCTGGTTAGATTTACAGACTAGAGTCCCCGTGGTCAGCAAACTGCGGCTTGCGAGCCACAGGCGGCTCTTTGGCCCCTTGAGTGTGGCCCTTCCACAAAACACCACGGCCTGGGCGAGTCTATTTTGAAGACGTGGTGTTAGAAGAAGTTTAAAACATTTGGCTCTCAAAAGAAATTTCAATTGTTGTACCGTTGCTATTTGGCTCTGTTGACTAAGGAGTTTGCCGACCATTGGACTAGACCAGTGTTTCCCAAAGTATGGTACGCATACCCCCAGGGGTACGGGAAGAGTTTGGTGTGGGTACGCGTTCACGGGAGTTCGGTGGGGATATGCACTGCACCGTGCTTAGCTGCGCCTAATTCTACGTTCTCATGAGTACGAGGGGTACTCAGCGTTACGAAAATTATAGAAGGGGTACACATATGTCAAAAGTTTGGGAAATACTGGACTAGACCAATTCCCTACAGTGAAGGCTGAATCACAAAAATCTACTTCGTACCTTACTCAACTAAGGTTAAAGGAGTTCATGTGACAGGGCGGGCCAAAGGAGGCTGACAGTTGTGAACACACAAGGCACAGAATATTATTAATTATATTATTTTCCATACAAGCAACTGTCAACCTACTTTAGCCCCCACCTGTCTTTCCCAGACCCCCGAGCAGCTGGGGCAGGAGGGCAGCTTGGAGGGGGCTGCAGGGCTGGCTGCGCAGGATGCACGCATGCGCAGTCCAGGTGTGGGCTCGGGGCCCGGAGGCCGCATGCGCGCGGGTCCGGCGCGGCCACACACGTCCCTCCCCCTCCCGCCGCCGGGGAGCGGCTGGGGGGCGTCCGCGCGCCGCATACCTTAGGCGGCCGGGTCCGCGCGGCCAGGGCCCTGGTCAGGCCGCTTCCGAGGAGCAGCATGGCGCGGCGGGGGGCGGCGGCCGGTGATCCTTCCTGGTCCTCCTCCTCCTCCTCCTCCTCGTCCGGCGGGAAGCGCCTGGGCAGCCCTCGGACGCAGGCTCGCTCGGGGCGGGCGCGCGGGCGCTGAGCTCCGCCTCCCGCTGTCGAGGAGCGCGGGCCGGTCCGCCCGGTCCGCCGGGCTCCGCCGCGGGTGTGGCCGCTGTGGCCCCGCACCCCGGGGCGCCCTTTGTTTCCTCAATCCTCCTGACCCCAGACGTGGGAGGTGACGTGGGGCTGGCTGAGCGCCGAGGCGGCCCCGGCGCCTCCCCCCTCGGCCCCGGCGCCTCGGCTCCTCTGCGCAGTTGCGTGAACTCGTCAGTGTTCGCGCGGGGAGCGCGGCGGGGCGTCCGGGGCGCGTGGTCCTGCGTGGAGGCCGTGGCCCGGGAGGAGGCACCTGAAGCCGAAGACAGGCAGGGGCCCTCACTGTCCTTCCTTCCCGGCGCCCCCCTTACTTGTAAGGCTCCCCATTGTGACCTAGATTGTGTGTCTCAGGGGCTCAGAGGAATGGGGGCAGCGAACCAGATGCAGAAGAAGTCAAATGGAAACATACATCCTTTGAAATGAAATAGTGTTTAAGCCTTGAAAGCGAGCCAGCAGCCGAAACCCGTTTGGCTCAGCGGATAGAGCGTCGGCCTGTGGACTGAAGGGCCCCAGGTTCCATTCAGGTCAAGGGCATGTGCCTTGGTTGTGGGCACATCCCCAGTAGGGCGTGTGCAGGAGGCAGCTGATGGATGTTTCTCTCTCATTGATGTTTCTTTCTATCCCTCTGTCTTCCTCTCTGTAAAAAAATCAATAAAATATATTTTAAAAAAAGAAAAAGAAAGCAAAACAGCAGACCTCTTGAAGTTGTCCTCCCTGCTGCCTCTTATCATGGGTCCCCAGAGTTAACGGCAACGTTTCGGGGCGTATCTTCTGAGGCTTGTTCCCACCACCACCCTACCCCATCACCCCCTTTTCTTCCTGACGTTTTCTGTCATTCCTTGATATTTTAAATCGTAGGTATGTCTATTGCTTGGAAAATGAGGATTAGGTCGCTTACCTACCACAACCCCCAAAGACACTTCTTTCTCCACACCTGATGATGATGCTTCCATTCAGTCTAGTTTGTTGTTACATCAATTTGCATTATATTGGTGTTCACATTTTTTCTTACTAATCACATTGTTATACACAATACGTAATGAAACACAGAATTATAGTAGTTACCGCGCCCGGAAACAATACTGCTTGGCCATCAAGCAGTATTGTGAACTCCTGCATGGCCATCACCTGTGGTTTGTGCAGACTTTGAGTCACCTGTTCAGAGGATTAGTAATTCTCAGAGGGGGCGCTTCAGGTTTTCCAGTCGATGGGCATTCATTTCTAACCAAGCAAGACAAAACAAAGCAGCACCGGTGCCCAGGGGGGATCTCTATGTTTAAATGTATTTTATTAGGCAAAACATGGTATTAATTCATTCACACATTCAAGCCATATTTATTAAATCCCTTCTATGCTTGTGGCACATATCCAGAAACTGGTACAGAGGTGAACAAAAGACAAAAAGTCCCTGCCCTTTCGTTGGGGGAAACAGATAAACATGGAGAGAAAACATATCAGGGAATACTAAATGCTGTGAGGAAAAACAAGTAGAATATGGAAAGAGTGCAGGAGGGAGTGAGTAGAGACTGCTAACCATTTTCCAATATCCATTGTTTCTGGCCCCCTCAACCCCCTGTTTTTAAAAATTGGTAATAGAACCCTTGCACTTGGATCTATCCATGTGACCAAGTCCTGGCCAATGGGGTGTTAGTGTGTTTATGACCTACTATGAGTGATCTTAAAGCAGTGTTGGAGGGTTTGTTCCCTCCTTTGTCCCTTATTTCTGCTTGCTGGGATGTGGATGTAATGGCTTAAATTCTTGAATTGTGAAGTAGTAGCCACATGCTGAAAATGGCAGAACAACAAGATAAAAGAAGCTTAGGTTCTGACACCAGGGGGCACCATAGTAGGAGCCTAGGACTGCCCATCTCTGGACTTTTTTTTTTTTTTTTTTTACATGAGAAATCATCTTCTAGCTTAAGTCACTGCTGAGTGGCTAAGACCAGTGGTCAGCAAACCTCGGCTCGAGAGCCACATGCGGCTCTTTGGCCCCTTGAGTGTTCTAAGGCAGTGTTTCCCAACCTTCTCTCATGATGAGAATCACCTGGTGGAGTTGTTAAAACACAGATTCCTGAATCCCAACTAAGAAGTGCTAAACTAGAATTTTTGGGAACATATAGGTAAAATTGTATACTTAACTAGTGCTCTAACACAGATGTTATATACAGAGCACTAAGTTAGGTATGCAATTTTACCTATATGTTCTCAAAAATTCTAGTTTAGCACTTCTTAGTTGGGATTCAGGAATCTGTGTTTTAACAACTCCACCAGGTGATTCTCATCATGAGAGAAGGTTGGGAAATACTGTTCTAAGGCCACTTCTTCAAAATAGACTCGCCCAGGCCAAAAACCGACTTCTGCGCATGGGCCATGAAGTTTCAATTGCACTGTATGTGTGTGCCTGCACGTGGTATTTTGTGGAAGAGCCACACTCAAGGGGCCAAAGAGCCGCATGTGGCTCGAGAGTCGCTGTTTGCCAACCACTGGCTTAGACCTATGATCTTAATCAATAGGAAGTGATTATTTTTTCTTCCTCTTTTTTGTTTGTTTTCCTTATATCTATCATTTATTAATCAACATATTATTATTATTTTGCCAACAGATATTTTTCTTCTCAATAAGATTAAATTAATTTATCAGCTTCTCAGTTTCACCCAGGGTTATCTTTTGGGAGTTGTTTGTCGTATTGCTCCAGTGCGGTCTGGTTCTCTAAGATGCATCTCTTTTCACTGACCTGGGAATCTCATTTGCCTTAGGTTGGATCTTCTCTTTCTAGGATTTTGTATCTCCTTTTCTCCTCCTAATATTAGGAGAGGGTACATGGAAATTAGACTTTTGAGACTTGCATCTCTAGAAATGTTTTATTCTGCCAACTCTCTTGATTCATATTTTGGGTAGGTATAATAATCTACATTGAAAATAATATTTCCTTCCACTTTTCAAGGCAATCCTCCATTTTATTAAGCTTCTAATTATACATTTGTGACATTCTGAATCCTATTTTTTTAATGTGACTCGTTTCTCTCTCTCCCTTTGGAACCTTTTATGTTTTTCTCTTTGTCCCTGTGTTCTGAAATTTCTCAATATCCATTGTTCCTCATTCAGTGTACCCTCTTAATTTAGACACTTTTCAATCCTGAAAATTTTATTGTGTTTCCTAGATTTTTTTCTTGTCAACATGTTATTGTGCCTCCACTATTTTACACCTCTACTTTTTGGGTCTAGGCTTTTTTGGTGTAAAGTACAATTTTATCTTCTAACTCATCTATTGAATTTTAAACTTCAGTTTTTATAATATTTATTCCCCAAATCTCCTTTTTTTTAATCCCTTCTCCAGAGTGTTTATTTCTATATTTTTAGAAATAATATCCTCTTTTGTTTTGTGGATTTAGTATTTCTGTCTCTGAGGACATTAATTATAGGTGTTTACTTTTTAATTTATTATACAAGAGGCCTGGTGCACGGATTCCTACACTGGTGGGGTCCCTCAGCCTGGCCTGTGCCCTCTCTCCATACTGGATATCCCTTGGGGGATATAGAAGTGCTGAAAGCAGCAAGCAGACAGGGAGGAGCCCAAGCCCAGGTTGGACGCCTGCTGTCACCCCTCAGTAGCACTGCTGTGGAGGCGGGAGAGGCTCGCACTGACACAGTGCTTGCCAGCTGTGAGCCCAGCGTCTGGCACCCAATGGTCAGTTAAGTGGCACTCCCGCTGTGGGAACACACTGACCACCAGGGGGCATATCCTGCATTGAGCATCTGCCCCCTGGTGGTCAGGGCGCATCATAGCGACTGATTGGTTATTTGGTCATTCGGTCACTTAGGCTTTTATATGTATATTTTTGTTTTGTTATATATGTATTTGTTATATATGTAAATTATATATGTAAATTATATATGTAAATATGTGTATATATTTGTTATATATGTAAATTAATGGAGCTTGGTTGGGATGTTTTGCCACATCCACCATATAGTCCTGACCTTGCACCATCTGATTACTTTTTGTTTCGATCTTTACAAAACTCCTTGAATGGTAAAAATTTCAATAATAATGATGATGTCAAATCGTACCTGATTCAGTTTTTTGCTAATAAAAACCAGAAGTTTTTTGAACGTGGGATTATGATGCTGCCTGAAAGATGGCAAAAGGTCATTGATCAAAATGGGCAATACATTACAGAATAAAGTTATTTAGTTCCATGAAAAAATTGTCTTTGATTTTCTTTAAAAAATCCGCAATTACTTAGTTGCCGACCCTATATATATATTAGGTCTTCTTCCTGCATTGTTTCTTTTATGTTTTCTATCATTTGATCTGTTTTCTCCCTAGATGCTAGTGTTTTTCCAAAAATATCCTTGGCTATCAGCTCATATTTTGAAGTAGGCAAAATTTGGACAACTCTTTTAGTATGGATGGGGCCTGACAAATAGTGGGCTTCACTGCAGAGTTGGCTGGCTGGGCTATTCAATTGAGGGGAAATAGCCCTGTCTGTTATCATCTGTAAGTTATTTCTCTCAGTGTAGTCAGTTACCCTGTGAGGAAACTTCCACGGTCCCATCTGTGTGTTATTAAGACTTATTGCCAATTTCCTGTAACTGAGGAGGGAAGGAGGCTGGATACCTCAGTATTTTGTAGGTAGCCGTTCGCTTAATTTTTATGTTCAGGACTGGTTCTAATCCCTTCAGCTGTGTCTGGTATTCATGAACGTGATTCAACTTTTAAAGAATGTATTCAACAGGATAGGCTCACTGTTGTAACAAATAGATGCCAAAATGTATGTCTCAAACACAATAGGATTTTATTTCTTTAAGAATCTAAAATGCGTTTTCCTCATTGCCAAGCAGTTCTTTCCCACGTGGTGAATTAGAACCAGGTTTTTCCTATCCTGTGGCTTTGCCATCGTGGAGCTCCATCAGCAGCAGCACCCAGCCAGCGAAACGGCAGAATTTTCAAGATGAAAATATTTAACAGTGAAGATAAAATTTTTCCCACTGCAACGTAGGGAAAATGTTGGTAAGTGCTGGTAGGTGTCTAAGACAGTCTCATATTTCCTTTTTCACAGCTTTTCATTATCTTACAAACTCTGAGAGTTAAGCTTTGTCTCCAAGCTTAAGGTGAAGTTCTGAGAATTTTCTCAAGTTCACTGTTGCTAAGTGGTACATTGGGGTTTGTGGTGGAAAATTGCCTCTAAAACAGTATTTTAAAAGAAATATTTTTCTGTGGCCTAAAATAAAATAAAATAAAATCCCTAAACTGCCAGGAAGATACCTAGAGGAAGCATTTTGAAAATTATTGTGTGTATTCTAAACTTCTGACAACTGGTCCAAAGGACATGTAGTCCAAAGCTAGATAAGTCAGGTTTATTAAAATAGGGTAATGTGGCCAAAACCGGTTTGGCTCAGTGGATAGAGTGTCGGTCTGCGGACTGAAAGGTCCCAGGTTTGATTCCAGTCAAGGGCATGTATGTTGGTTGCGGGCACATCCCCAGTGGGGGGCGTGCAGGAGGCAGATGGTCGTTGTTTCTCTTATCGGTGTTTCTATCTCTCTATCCCTCTCCCTTCCTCTCTGTAAAAAAATCAATAAAATATATAAAATAAAATAAAATAGGGTAATGTGGTGATATAAAACAACAGAGTCATTATTTTAGATTGAGTGGACTGAAGTTGCCTATCTAAGGAGGTAAGTAACGAGACACACCTATCATAGGTGAAAAAATATAAATAATATACCTGTACACTTTTAAGGAAAAGAACAAAGTGAATGCTTGTGCCCTTGCCACCAAACTTAAGAAAAATACTGTCACTAACTTAGAAATCCAATATATGTTTCTTTCTAGTCACATTCTCCTTCTACTCTTCCTATCATCTCTCAAGTAATCCTGGCTCCAAATTTTATGTTAATAATTTCATTCATTTTTAAAGAAATTCAACTAAATTTGTATATAACTATAAATAATATATTGTTTTGCTTTGGCTATTTTAGAACTTTCTATAAATGGAATCAGACTATTATTCTGTCATTGGATTTTTAGCTTTGACATAAGGTTCTTGAAAGTCACATATTTTGATGCAGTCACAGTAATTAATACATTTCTCTGATGTGTGCAATTTCATTGTAGGTATATATCTTTATTTGTTCATTTGACTACTATGGACAAAAATATTTTGAATTTTTAAATAAATATTTATTGTTTCCATTAACATTTTTTGTATGGCATAAACCCTTTTGAAATTTTGTGAGTCTATAGAACCCTAATAGTTTTATATAATTAATAAATACATAGGGTTACAAAGAATACAGATTATATTGACCTAAAATCATCAAAATATACAACTAAATGATTCTTTACAAAGAAATAGACATACTTCTTTATTAAAGTACTAAATAACAAGATCTATCCTTAGACTTAACAGCTATAATAATTTTAGATATTTGCAACAACTCTAAATGGAATTTGACAATATCTATGTTATTTATTGGCCACAAAGTCATAGATCCTATTAATAATATTGTGATTTATTCCTTACATTTCATAGTCAAAGGAAATGCTTATTTTCAGTTAGAAGTTGGTGACAATGAAAATGTAACATTTTTCCATTCAAGTTTCCAGACCCTCTGAATTCTATCCATAGACTCTTGGGGATCTGTATACTGGAGGTTACAAAACACTGTTCAAGCATATATATACCTAGGAGTGGACTTGCTGCATCATAAATATGTACATGTTTATCTTTACTAAATAGTGCCGAATTATCTTATATATACTTATACCCTTAATTAAAATGGGTGAGGTTTTTCTGACAAATTTTTTATCATTGTCCATTGGATTTGATGAATGTGAAGATGTGTTTTTATACCTCACTTAACAAATAGGTGTCAGTTAAAGGGTGGAAGAAATTATATGATGTGGGCAAAGGCAACACTCAACTTAATGGTGTTCCTATTTGGTTTTGTTCGTAAGTCAGGCTCGTGCAGATCTGCAGAAGGAAGCAGAAGAGGTGGATCCAGTGCTAGTCCAGCTGAGTAGGAGGCCAGGTGCTCAATGTGTCAACTCCAGAAGCTTATATTTTGGTGATACATCCTGGGTTAAGTGCTTTCTTAGTGCTATATTCTGAGGCCACTAGATGGTGGTATAGATTAGTTTTTCTTAATTAGGTTTCAAATTGTGCAGAGGTACATTTTTGTTGTTTTTGAGTTCCTGTATCTGAACCTTTAGTTATTTAGAGTGGAGTTAGTGTAGAGGCTGAAAGAAATAATATAGAAAAATTCCCCTGCTAGCCCAGACTTCCCGTGAGAATGTGACCTTTAGAACTGCCCCAGGAAAAACAGGGTATGAGCCACACAGCACCAGACCACCAGACTCAGCCCCTAGAGGTAGTAAACTGGATGTATTATCAACACAGCACCAGACCACCAGACTCAGCCCCTAGAGGTAGTAAACTGGATGTAGTATCAACGTCCTGCGGGGGTTCCACCCTGTTCCTTGTGATAATGTCTATCCTCCCCTCAAGGAATTCCTGTCCCTCTTTCTGGAAGACCCCCTCCCCTTGTCCTTTGTTCTAACTTTGCGGTTTTTGCCTTTATAAGCCTGTAAGAAGTTCTGCTCGGGACGTGACTTGGCTGCTCCTGCGTGAGTAACAGGTCAAGTCCCAGCATGCTGGAATTAAATCCTCTTGCTGTTTGCATCAAGTGCCGTCTCTTGTGTTTGACTGGGTCGTCGCTGATCCTGGGTCAGGGCAGGGGTCTCCTTCGGGGGGTCCAACATTAGCTTACAGTTCCTTCTGTGCATGTGGGTGTGATACAGAATTATATATTGGAAACATTTGAATAAAGGCGAATTATAAAGTTTATGGATTTGTTTCTTTTTGTTATTAATAAAATAATTTTAAAATATTTTTATTAATTTCAGAGAGGAAGGGAGGGGGAGAGAGATAGAAACATCGATGATGAGAAAGAATCATTCATTGGCTGCCTCTTGCACACCCCACTAGGGATTGAGCCCACAACCCAGGGATATGCCCTGACCGAGAATCAAACCGTGACCTCCTGGTTTATCCTAGGTCGATGCTCAAACACTCAGTCACACCAGCTGGGCATTAATAAAGTAATTGGTAATAAAAGATAATTGTTTTCGATCAATAATCCTAAAAAAGTTTCATTCTCATATAGATGAGTATTTGTGGAAGTTCCTGTTGTGTAATGAATATTGAATTAAATGCTGTGGGGAAGGAAGGAAAAAAGACTGGAGGCTTCTAGAGCTTGTCATCATGATGTAATATTTCTGTATCAGCCTCTTTGCTATAAGCCTTACTAGAATAAATAGCAGGAAAGGCTAGTGAGCAGCTCAATATTAAGTATGGCAGAATTTATTTAACATTTCTATCAACAAATCAAATTGCTTTTATTACTAAAACTCGTGAACATATGAGTTTAGTGTGTGCTCATGATGTTTCATACTCAATGGAGCCCAAACCAAGAGAGACAACCATCTGCAGAGCACTGCCACTGGAAGAGCCGGATTTGCTCTTAGCCCTGAGTATGACGAGCATTGCGGGGATGGATGATGATGTATAACAGATGTATAAGAATGAGACGTTTCCAAGGAAGAAATACATGGGCGGGCGTGGGAAGGTGAGAATCTAGAATACTGATGATAATGAGGGGCTATTTCCCAGGAGGATTATCACAAACATGCTGAGGCAGAGCACAAACAGAAAAAACTGGAGCTCTGAGTATTGGGAAAGTCCTACCAGAAAGAATTGGTCAGGGCTGAGTAATTCCCCATCCATTTGTGTCCATGCCGCCTTCAAGGTTTAGAAAAGGACAAGACTCAGGGAATTTTGATCTTTTAAAATGGAGATGTAGCAAATGACTTTCACTTCTGTTATTTTGTTTTATTCTTAGAACAGATCCTATTCTTCAGATTGATACATTTTAAATCTTATTTCTATGGCATTTCCAAGTTTGAGTGAGGAAGAAATCAGATTATGCTAGTTTGCTCTTCAGAATTGGAATATATCACCTTTTTATTGAATGGTTAATTAGATTGAAAAGTTAATAAGAAAGAAACAGCCTTCTTACTGAGACCTATCTATGAACTGAGTTACATTAAATTGTCCTGTGTTATTTTCCCCATGCCTCCATCTCTTTCTATTAACCATATAATCACAGTAATTGTTGTGTTGATGTTTTTCTTAATTTAAATCACATCTCTGATCCTTTCACTGATTGGCTTTGAGATATCCCATTTAAATTCTAATGAACTAATCGCAATTTGATGTCCCAGTTCTGTTCTTTATACCATGGATTAATTGGTAGTTACTTGTTTGCCTTTGACTATCCCTAGAATCCGTGATGTTATGTCTTTCTAGATTCTTTCCTGCCATGTGCAAAGCCCTCCTGTTAGAGAACATGCTGCAAGCAAGTGAGAGAATGATCATGAGTCTGTGAGAGAGACTCTTATGATGAAATGAGTGAATATACTGATCATAAAGTAGCTGTACTATGGTGAATATTTAGCATTTTGATAAACTTTAGCCTGAGGATCTAGATGAGGTTCTGTGTTCGTTCAACAAAAATGTCTGAAACACTGCCCTTATCTAACTTCAAGGTGATGAAATTAAATTTTCTAGGCTTATTATGAAATTAAAATTTTGTTCACAATTTAGATAAAATATAACCATATTTGAGTAAATTATTTTAGGGTACAAAAGAGGTTGGAGCCAAATTAAACTGTGAGTTATATTTCAATTAAAATGTATTAGCAACCTTGTATTAATTAAGTGTCTGGTCCTTAAGCATGTTGTTGATTAGTCTCTAGACAGACTGAAATGGACAGATGTACCCGCTGCCTTGTAAAGGGACAAAGAGATGGCATGTGAATGTCATATAAGTAAGAGATAAGAGGGGCCTGGGAGTTAGGGAACCAGAGAAGTGTGTGCCAGCCACTCAGGGGAAAGCAAGGATTGATGATGCATGGCCCAGCAAGAGGGAGAGAATGTGAAGGCAGAAGCCAGGGGAAGCTCTGTTTGAAGTATAGTCAGGCAGTTTGCAGTAGGGGAGCTGATCCCAGTTATTAAGACCCTACTAGGGGTGTCGAACTCAATCAGAGAAGTGGCTAAAATCTAAAATCCAGCCTAAATCGCGGGCCGAATGGTTTACTGAACAGTCATAAACTGACAATGTCATAAACTGACAGCGGAGTGCAGTGATGACAGCGCGGTGCGGGCCACATTGCAAGGCCTGGCGGGCTGGATTTGGCCCGAGGGCCTTGTGTTTGACACATGTGCTAGACATTGGCTTGCCATTCTTGTAATGGGTTGTAGTACCTGGCAGAGGACTAAAGTGATGCATGGGATCTAGGGAAGAAGCAGACAGAGTCTCCGGAACAAGATGATCTCAGTAAACACTGAATGAATGAAATCAGAAGGGAAATAAGATGATAGGCTAAGGAAATGTTGAAGAATAGTAATTAATCATTAATCTCAATAAGTTCATCCTATTTGTTTCTTTGCACCATATTTGTCCTGGAAAGGGGTAGAGGGTTGAAGCTATAGTCATTAATGTGGTGAGTAGGTACATTTGAGACAACAGAATATAATTCTGTATCTAACAGAGTGGCTTAGAGAAATACAATAAATATTTTCTCCTCTTTCTCATTTAAATATTCTAAAAATAGTACTATCTCACAGTACTGCCTAGATACCTTCCTTCTAGGAAAGGCCAGAACTGGCCATGATGACAGGTGGGCAACCCAGGCTTGGACTGGATTTCATGTGATTCCCAGTCACAGGAAGTTAGGTTTGCTAGGATAGCAAATAAAAATAGATGACGCCCAGTTAAATTTGAATTATTTCTAATTGCCTTTGCATATGCACACTGGGATACAAGAAAATTATTGCATAGGAAACACTTGTACTAAAAAATACTTGCTGTTTATGGGAAATAAATTATAAGTATCTATATTAAGTACATCTTTAATTATATTTCTATAATTATTTGGCTCTACTCTAACATTATTTTGTTTTACATAATTTGCTTATAAAACTTCTGGCAGTTACAGTTGCATTGTAATATAGCTTTACTGTGGTCACATCAAAACTATTTAATTCCTTTGTCCACTGAACATGAATGAAAAAACATGTTCAACATTTGCATTGCAAGTCAGTATACCGAAACTGTATTTGCATAAAGTTAAGAACTCTGAGAATTGGTTTTCACATTTGATTTGTTGAAGCATAGAATACCATCTTTCATGGCATAAATTGCTTTCATATTGTTCAAGATTATGTTGCATCTTTTGTTCAACAACTTTTTATGATTATTATCCACTGACAAAAAGAGTGCTGTTTTCTAATTTCATTCTATTCTTTTTAACAGTATACATAATTATTTTTACTGTTTAATGCTGAAGACTATTTTATAACCTTCATGTATAATGATTGATTTCAAAAGATAGTCATGACATAATTATCCACTTCAATCGGAGCTTCTTGTACTGTTTAGAAGTAAAGTATGGTTTGTTCATCTCATGGAAATTGTTGATGTGGTCTGTTCTGTGTGTCTCATGCCAATGTGGAAATGACTGAAGGACAGATTGGGTAACTTTGGGGTATTGTGTATATACAGGGTGGTAGGGCTTATAGTTGTTTGTATGGAAAACAATATAATAATTAATAAAAACAATACAAATATAAACTCTATTTCACATACAACTGTAAACCTTCTTTTGGCCCACCCTGTATTTGAACAGAGGATATAAATGAGAAAAATTAAAATGACTGTGCATACTATTCTGGCTATTTTAGAATGACCAATGATAACATAGGGCACTGAGACTCCAGGATTTAGAGGCCAAAATAAAGGATATCAGCAGATAATTTATTAAGAACAAAGCATCATTTTGACTTAAGTGTCACAGATTACTAAGGCATCTCTCTATCAGATATAGTCAATTTTAATTTCCAGATCTTGACCATTTGACCGAGGTAGCCCTTTTAACTTCGTTTTTCCCGGACAGTGTAAAGTCAGAAGAATTATTTGTTTTGTGAGTTATACTTCAATTAAAATGTATTAGCAACCTTGTATTAATTGCTTCCAAGGGACTTCATCCCAAAAGTACTAGAAAGTTTCTAAATTCTATTCAGTCCACATTGTGAACTTTAAATTGCTTTTGGGATTTAGGAACATCCGCAGAGCAGCACAAACTTTAGGTTGCTCTGGTACTCTGTTGGCTGGTTCTTTAAAGGAGCCTCATAGTGTAATGAATGTAAAGAGCCCACCTTTCATCATTACTGGAAGTCAGTGCTATTTTGTCACTTGTAAATTATTATTTTTTAGCAATAGCAATGGCAGATACTTGATGTTAATGAAGACTGAGAAGCAGATAGTTCCTTGAGTTATCTTACTGAACTTATTGAGATGAAACTATGAGGCTAACAATCTCATAAAATAGTAGGACTTCTGTTTCTGCCATTTTAATGTAGAAATGCTCTATGTTCCAGTGAGGTGGGATACAAATAATTATAACATATTGCTAATGCTGAATGATATTTTGAGTGACTTAAACCTTTTTATTATGGGTAGTTTGAACATGCAGTGAGAGGAAGATCAGAAGGGCAGTGGTTAGAGTGGAGAGAACTGATTTCTGTGCAAGGAGAAGATAAAATGTATTTTCTCATACTGGGAAGTAAAAGAGTAAATCCCCTGTCACTTAAATTCTTAGATTATACATTTATTTATGGTCTGGCTCTAGATGGAGACGTGTGCTAGAGTTATTCTGAGAACAACTCACCATTCATTATGTGTATCAGATAGGACAGTTATGTAGATGTTCCAATTTGTACTGTAAAAGACAAAGAATAACAATTTTATTTAAAATGTTTTCTTTTACAAACACCACTAATGCCAGTAATTAATGTTCTTAAGAGATTGCAAGTATATATTTGCATTAGAAAGAACCAAACATTATTTTTCTTAAAGTATATCTTTTTGATTTGTTCTCCTAATCACAGAACTCTTCTAAACTGAGGTTGTTACCATTGAAACAAGATTTATATATACTATTTTGTTTTAGTAGCTAAAGAATAGTGATTTTTGTTAAGGCTAATATATTCATTGTGGAGGAAATATATGTGTATATATATATATATATATATATATATATATATATATATATATAATGGTGGCCAATAATACTTTATATGTTTTAGATTTGGTCAAAATGATATAATTAAACTGCATTCAAAATAATTTCAAATTCATAATGTACGTGAGATACATAATTTAACCTGGTTGTATGCCTTCTGAATCGTCTTTAACAAGGATTTTTTTTAATTTTTTATTTTTGAGCTAAAGCCTCTTTTATAAAGTATAAAAGTCTAACTGATCTTAGCTTAGAAGATAGTAACATTCTTATCCTGTCCACTAATCCAATTTTAGGTCCATATTATCCATAAGGAAGCCACTTAAGGATGCAGACAACTCTTTCAGACACTGCTTTAACAGGTCCATGTACGTTCTGGCTGCTGCAGAATTCCCTTTGGTGAAAGAAAACATTAACATGGGGAAGACCAATCAATCTTTTGTGACAGAATTTGTTCTCTTGGGGCTTTCTGGCTACCCAGAGCTTGAGGCCATTTACTTTGTTTTGGTCCTGTGTATGTACCTGGTGATCCTGCTGGGAAATGGAGTCATCATAATCGTAAGTGTCTATGACTCCCACCTGCACACCCCCATGTACTTTTTCCTCAGTAACTTATCATTCTTGGACATTTGCTACACAAGTTCTTCTATTCCCCTGTTTCTCAGCAGCTTAACTTCAAAGAAAACCATTTCCTTCTCTGGATGTGGAGTGCAAATGTTTCTCTCCTTAGCTCTGGGATCCACAGAGTGTGTCCTTCTAAGCATGATGGCATTTGACCGCTATGTGGCTATATGCTTCCCTCTGAGATATCCCGTCATTATGAGCAAGACTTCTTATGTACCCATGGTTGCTGGATCCTGGATTGCAGGGAGTGTCAATTCTGTGTTGCAAACCTCTTTTGCCATGCAGCTTCCTTTCTGTGGGAATAATGTCATTAATCATTTTACTTGTGAAATCTTAGCTGTCTTAAAATTGGCCTGTGCTGATATCTCCATAAACATTATTTGCATGGCTGTTGCTTATATGATTTTTCTTGTTGTTCCAGTACTTTTCATTTTTGTTTCTTATGTTTTGATTATGGCCACCATCCTGAGGATTCCTTCTGCAGAGGGAAGGCGTAAAGCCTTCTCCACCTGCTCTGCCCACCTGACGGTGGTGATTATATTCTACGGAACCGTCTTCTTCATGTATGCAAAACCCAAGTCTAAAGACTCTTCCAGTGCAGACAAAGGACAGGTCACAGACAAAATCATCTCTCTCTTCTATGGAGTTGTGACACCCATGCTCAATCCTCTCATTTACAGTTTGAGGAACAGAGATGTGAAGGCAGCTGTGAAGAATATACTGTGTCAGACGTGCTCCCCACAGGGAATGTGAATGCTATTTAAAAAAAATTCCTTTACTCTGAATGCAGGTCTAATTCTCAATTGAAGATTCCAAACCAAAAATAAGAGTTGGTGATACCAATAATCCCTGAAACTCATTTTTCTGTTACTGGTATTTAATTGTGAGAGAATTCTAGGGTGAAATGAGTGAAAACCATTTTTATAGATAAATGACTCAAAAAATTATTCTTTTCCCTTCATGACTGGATTAAGGAGAAATTTGTGGGTAAAAGGAGTTGTTAGGTCTGATCAAATAATTGAATCAATGTCCCCTCTCCTGGAAACTGACTTTAGGCCACTTCACAATGGACATTACACTTGCTTAGACCACAGTCCACTTGCTAAGATGATTATTCTCCCCTTTGGACTTTCCTGGAATCTGGGTCTGCATGGAGAATTCTCCACCCAGAAGAAGCCCACCTAGAGTCCTTTAAAAACCTCTGACTCCCCATTTTTGGGTGTTGGCACCATTTTGGGGCTTAGCCTATCTGGTATCCAGATGACCTAATAAATTTATAATCCCTCACCACTTTGGCCTCATGCATTCCTCCTTCGGCGACCTTAATAGGATTCTCATCCCAGCCATCTACCTTTTCATGGATAACAGAATTTAGTTCAGGAATGATGGACTTTATAATATTATGTGAAAGGGAGATTATTACAATGTCCTCCTTTTCCTCCCCAAATGCCCCCCTTCACACAGTTCCTGCTCACCCCAGGCCTTCGCCATCCCATTGTCTTTGTCCATAGGTAATGCATATATGCATGTATGATCTTTGTTTAATCTCTTTCTGTCCTTTAACCCCCTTCCCTCTCAGAATCATCAATCTGTTTAATTTCCTTATCTCTGATTCTATTTTATTCACCAGTTATTCTGTTCATTAGATTTTTTTGTTCCTTTATTTTGAGTTTTAGATTCAGTTGTTGATAGGTATGTATTTGTTGCCATTTTGTTGCTCATATATATTTTTTAAAATCTTTTTCTTTTCTTTTTAAATAAAGAATACCCTTCAACATTTCTTGTAACACTGGTTTGGTAGTGATGAACTTTTTAAGTTTTTGCTTGTCTGTGAAGCTCTTTATCTAACCTTCAATTGCATATAGGTTGTCCATAGGAAAGTAATTAGACTTGTTGAATTTTCAGTTAGGGCCAATATTTTTAAAATAATGAATTTTGGGTCAACTAAAGCACCAGAGTTTTTCATAAAAATGCATGAGCAAATGTATTCAATTTGAAAACAGAATTAAAAAATAAATATTAGCAAATGACCTTCCTGATTAGAGTAAATGAGTCACAGAATGACCTTTTAAAAAAAGCTTTGTATCCTCATGGTTTTCTGCCATAGCTACAAACTGTATCTCTAGATAAATAAATTTATCTAATGGATGAGTTACTACTTAATATTTTAATACAATGATTATGGAGGTGATATAGGATTTGCCTTGTGATAGTCATTTGCTGAGAATTTATGCTGCTCTCTGAGAAAACAATGCTCAGACCATTTAGTCGGTATAAAAGGAGGTGTGTAATCGTATTGAGTATGGGAAGGAGGACTCTTATTCAATTCAAGCTGTGCCAAACTATGCAGATTTACAAAGAGAGCAGGAAGAGGTGGATAGGCCAAGATATGCTTTTATTCAGTACTGTTTGAGATTGGAATTTGATTTACCACAGGAGCATAATCAACCTATTGTTAGTCTGTGTATAAATCTCTGACAGAGGCTTTGAATAAGCATCAGTAGTCTGGAGCCTACCCTAAAGCTGTTTTAGGGAAGGTATGAATCAGGTACAATGCCATTTCTTCTCTTTTAACTTCTCCAAAATGTTTAATCCTATTTAGAAATTATTTTGGGAAAATAATTATTTTATGCTGTGACTAAGGTAGTATATTTGATACTCAGCCCTAAAATGATTGCTGCCAAAAGCTTTTACTTGCAGACATTTATATAGGAAGCCACCCATCTTTTTTGATGTCAGAGGGACCACAGATTAGTGACCCTCACTCTGAGTTCATTGCTGGCCATAGACAGATTTAATCCATATAGAAACCATGTAGAGTATGTGTCCATGTGCTCTGCACAAATCCAGAGGCTTATCATTGATCAAATACACTAAAGGCTTTTCGTGAGGACCGAGGGGAGACGTGTGGACTGAATTGACAGCTGGTACAGGCCCCCAGTCAAGACAGGGCTGGGGAGAAGCAGACCTGGGTAAATAGGAGGTGGAGTCCCCTGTGGCTGATTCTGCCGCCCAGACTTGTACCACACCCTCTTGTTGGGCGGTGTGGTGCTTGAACTTCTGTTGCTTGTGAAAGCCATCTCACAGCAAGTTTTCCTCCAAGCTTGATAGCTGCCTACTCCTCTCTGTGGTTGGGGCTGTGGAGGGGGTAATTGTGTTTATTGAGTTTTAATATTTTTATTATCCTGTGACTTCATGCTAGAAGTTTTCCATTGTTTATAGAAACTTTGTGTAGAAACACTTGCTCTAAAGCACATCTATATGTCATTAAAAATCTCAATTTCAGTAAAACATACATTTTTTTTTAATAGACAAAGTGAGCTTGCTTTGTGAGACAATGACATTGCTTTTCAGTTATCATTTATCAGGGAATTGGGATTTGGGTGGGTAGCATTAAGAAGGTGATCTGGGACTCAGAGTAAAAGAAGCACATATTTTTAGGGTATGAAAGAATCTCAAAATATAAAAGGCAGAATTGATTGAAATAATGACAAAATAGAATAAAAGTTGAAGTGCCCTAATAATGACAAAAGGTAATATAGGTATTTAGAATCTAGTTGAAATACTCCCAAAGGATTCAATTCAGACCTAAAATTTCTGCCAAGTTTCGTAATAAGGAGAAATGGTCTACATGTTAAGTGCCTATTTGCTTTGTGAATGAATTAGAACACCTTCAATAGATTTTTTGCCCATGAATAAGGAAGGATATTGCTATAAATTAGGGTGTGTAAGTTGGGCAGTGGGCAGAGAAGGTGGGAAAGCTCTATTTCTGAGGAAAATTTAAAAGGAATGGCCTGAGACTTTATGAGTCAAGCTTTTTAAATGCAAAACCTACCTTTTCTGACCCCTGAATGATGGCAGTAGTTACTTCCCTGAGGATTCACCCAGGATAAGAGGTATCAATGAACTTTTGGAAGATGTCCTTTTGATCATAGTGTTTCTTTCAATTGTACTTAAGAAACAACTAGTTAAAATGACAACTAAATGTGTTTGCATTAGGAGAATGGGACAGACTTGTAGACAAAATATGTGCCATATGTCTGATTAATGATTCATAGCCACGCCAAAACCGGTTTGGCTTAGTGGTAGAGCGTCGGTCTGCAGCCTGAAAGGTCCCAGGTTCGATTCTGGTCAGGGGCATGTACGTTGGTTGTGGGCACATCCCCGGTAGCGGGTGTGCAAAAGGCAGCTGGTCGGTGTTTCTCATCGACATTTCCAGCTCTCTATCTCTTTCCCTTCCTCTTTGTAAAAAATAAATAAAAATATATTTTAAAAAAATGATTCATAGTCAGAATATGTAAAGAACTCTCAAAACTCAACAATAAGGAAACAAACAACCCAATTAAAAATGATCAAAATACATGAAGGACACTTTACTATAGAGAAAATAAAGATGGGAAAAAATTCCACAAAAAATTAGTCATTAGGAAAATGCAAACTAAAATTATGATGAAATATCTCTGCAAACCTATTAGATTGTGTAAGAATATATATATATATATATATATATATATATATATATATATATATACATACATATATATATACATACATACATACTGACAATACCAAGTGTTGATGAGGATGGAAAACAACTTGAAATCTCATACACGTCTTTAGTTAGAGTGCAAAAATGAGATAGCCACTGTGGAAAACTGGCAGTTTCTAGTAAATTTAGGTGTACATATTTCATATCCAGTATGTTGCTCATGGATATTTGCCCTAGAAAAATGAAAATTGTTCACACAAAAATCTGGGCATGAATATTTATAGCAGCTCTATTCATAATTTCCCCAAATTGGAAACAACCCAAATGTCTTTCAGCAGGTAAATAAATAAACTATAGTATGTCCATAGTGTGGAATACTATTCAGCAATAGCAACTTGGAAGAATCTCAGAGGCTTTATGCTAAGTGAGAGAAGCCAGACACCTGTGGCTCACATATTTCCAATTTATATGACATTCAGGAAAAGGTAAAACTGTAGGGATAGAAAAATATTAGTCTTTTCCAGGATTTATGAGTGGATGGAAGGGTGACTATTAAGGGAGAGCACAATGGAGATTTTATGGTGACTGGTGAGTTTCGTGTCCTGATTGTAGTGATAATTACATGAATCTATACATGTTTTAAAATTCATAGAACTGAATACTGAAATAGACAAAAATCAATTTTATTGTCTAAGTATTTAGAAAATACAAATTTAAAAATAATATCTCACCCAAAAGTATATTTATGTTGTAACAAAAAAACTTCATATTATTGGGCTTTACATAAATTGCACCTATTTTTTGGGCAATAAGCATTGCTTTGGTTTATTGCTAACCATTCTCCCATTAGATTGATACACTTATTTTAGTGTTTTATTATGCAGTGGGTTATTGTTGAGTTTCCCTGACTGAGGACCTAGATTGCCTTTCCAAGTTAACCCAATCTCTGATATAATGCATTCCGTGTTGTTTTATAGCTCATTAAAATACAAAATAAATTATGGAAGACAAACAAGCTTGAGCTTGAGTCTGGTCTTTGCTATATGTTAATTTTAAATGTATGACTGCAGGCTAACATAAACACTCTTGGTTTAGTTTAAATAAATTTCTTATTTTTAAAATGATAATTTTTGTGGTGTTTAAATGAGGAAATGTATGAAGTTGCTGGAACAGAAAGAGTAATTGATACATTAGCTTCTCCCTCATACTTCTCTTTATAAATTATTTATTTCTTCACTCCCTTTTTTCTCTTCTTACCCTTCCCTGATTTCTTTCTTCCTTCTTATTGGGTTCATGGAATACTTTTATATGTATGCATTGGTGAATTTGGAGTTACCATAGTAAATAAATTATTATTTAAAAAAATTATTTGAACTTTTACAAGTAAAAGAAAGAAAAGTGAAATGGAATGGGGAAACCAAACCATTCTGGTGGAATTCTTTTTAAAGGGTCTTTCTGGTTACCCAAGGCCTGAGCGATTCTTTTTTGTGCTAATCTTAATAATGTATGTGGTCCTCCTACTGGACAATGGCACCCTTATTATAATTAGCATCTTGGACTCCCACCTTCACACTCCTATGTACTTCTTCCTTGGGAACCTCTCTTTCTTGGACATATGCTGCACTACCACCTCCATTCCTTCCACACTGGTGAACTTCCTCTCAGAAAGACCATCTCCTTTTCTGGCTGTGGGATGCAGATGTTTCTTGGCTTGGGCATGGGGACAACAGAGTGTGTGCTCTTGGGCATGATGGCTTTTGACCATCATGTGGCTATCTGCAACCCTCTGAGATATCCTGCTGTCATGGGTAAGATGGCCTATGTGCCCATGGCAGCTGGGTTCTGATTTGCAGGGGTTATCAACTCTGCAATACAAACTACACTTGCTTCCTACAATTGACGTTTTGTAGGAATAATGTCATCAATCATTTCTCCTGTGAAATTCTGGTTGTCATGAAGATAGCCTGTGCTGACGTCTCAGACAATGAGTTCATCATGCTTGTGGCCACGACATTGTTCACATTGATGCCCCTGATCTTGATTGTCATCTCTTACTCATTAATCATTGCCAGCATCCTCAAGATCCGCACTTCTGAAGGGAGAAGCAAAGCCTTCTCTACTTGCTCAGCCCTCCTGACTGTGGTGATAATATTCTATGGAACCATTCTCTTCGTATACATGAAACCCAAGTCTAAAGAGACATTCAATCCAGATGACTTGGATGCTACTGACAAACATATCCATGTTTTATGGAGTGATGACTCCCTTGATGAATCCTTTAATCTATAGTCTCAGAAACAAGGATGTGAAGGAGGCAGTAAAACATCTACTTAGAAGAAAAAATTTTAACAAGTAAATGGGAAATGGATAAGTAATTTTGATCATCACAATGAGGAAATCAAGGAGTCAAAAAGATAGGTTCTTGCTGCTGAGTCAAATTTATCTCTCAGTGCTTTCAAGCTTTAAAATAGTCTTTCTTGGTGTGGTGCATAATGAAAGCAAGTAAACCTCAGTGTTTTGGCAGTGGAGTCAGTGATTGTAGTTTGTTGTTGTTAATGATGAGCTTGATTGTGAGGGCAAGTAAAGGAATAGTGTAATACGAAGAGAAATTTCTAGGCAAAAAATGTTATACTAAGTGTTAACATCTTAAAATATTTTTGATATAATTATTTCTAAAGTCAGTTTCATACTTCCCTATTTTATTTACAACAAAGAATGAAACCTTGTTTGAGATTTTTAAAACTCAGCTAAAATTAGAAAATTTCATTCTGTAGTTACTGAAATAATTTATTTGGAGTCTACTCAAATATGTAATATTAATTGTCTTCTGTCCAAGTAACTGTAACCTATTAAATGTTTTGGTTCTAAAATACTATTTTTATAAGTTATTGTTCATTTTAACTATGAAGCATTAAATTATTATTGTTTTCTACTTTCAATATATGTGATAGTCTTCTTTCCAAAGATTTTCTGGACTTGGGACCAAATAATTGAAAGTCAAATATTCACTGGTAATATAGAGCTACAATTTTCCTCTGTCTCAGTGGCTCTTTATCCATGAAGTATGTTGCTGATCTAAGAGGAATTTGTTATTTATCTACCTTGTTATTAGATTTACCTTTAAGAAGGTTTTTATGTTTGATTTTTTTTTATTGTTAACATGATTACAGATGTCACCCTTTTACCCTCTTTGCCCACCTATACCCAGCCTCTTCCCCCAAGCCTTTACCATACTTTGTCTATTTCCATGGCTATGCATATATGCTCTTTAGCTAATCTCTTTACCTTCTTTTATCCAGTCCTCTCCCCCACCTCCCTTCCCTTAATATTTGTCAATCTGTTTCATGTATTCAAGCATAATGGAATATGATTCAGCCATAAAAAAAGAGAAGGAAATCTTACCTTTTGCAAAAGCATGGCTGGACCTGGAAAGTAGTATGCTAAGTGAAATAACTAGTCAGAGAAAGGCAAGTGCCACATGATTTCACTATGTGGGATTTAATGAACAATATAAAGTAACAAAATGGAGACAGAGGGGAGGGAGCTGGGAGCTGGGTGAGAAGGGTGAAAGGTTTAAGAAAAAAAACTCATAGACACAGACAATAGTATGGTGCTTGCCTGAGGGAAGGGGCATTGGGGGGAAATAGAAAAGATTCAAGGGGGGATAAAAAGAGTAAAGGGGGGATAAATGGTGATTGAAGTGGACTTGGGGCGGTAAACACACAATACAAGATACACTGAGTGGTCAGATTATTATGATCTCTGAATGCATAATAATCTGGCCACTCAGTGTATATTCTATATAATAAAAGGCTAATATGCAAATTGTCCCCTCGACCAGGAGTTTGACCAGTAGGCAGGCTGGCCACCTGCTCATATCTCCTCCCCTGGCCAGGCTGGCTGGACCCCAGCCATGCACAAATTCATGCACCAGGTCTCTAATACACACACACACACACACACACACACACACACACACACACACACACTGATTGGCCAGATTATTATGCATTCAGAGATTGTAATAATCTGGCCACACAGTGTATAAATGATGTAGAATTGTATACCTGAAATCTATATAATTTTATTAACTAATGTCCTACTAATAAAGTCAATAAAAAGATCACCAGAAGAGAACAAGAGGCCCAAAACAGAACCATAGAAAAACAGTCAATTAATTTATGTGAAAAGTAACACTGTAGTGCAGTGGTGAAGGACTCTTTTCAATACATCATGTTGAGGCAAATAGTGTTCATAGTGTAAAAAATAAATCTTGACTTTTGTCTCATACCACACACAAAAATTAATTCCAGATGGATTGTATATGTCTTTATCAAAGGTAAAAAATGTAAGGCTTCTAGAAATGTAGGGGACTTTAACTAAATAGGACATTCTATGGATAGAAAATAGGATAGAAAAATGAATAAAATTGTGATTCTTTTAAGAAGGGTAAAGGCCCAAGTGAGTCAATGTTGGATAGGTAATGTAAGTATCTATTGTTATGTCAATGTTACATTTATACAATGATGCAACATAGTAATCATAAAATTTTAGTGGCATATCAAAATAAACATTTATTAAATTCTATGAGATAATAGTTTATCTGGGTTAGAGCCAGGTGATCTTCGCTGATTATCTTTTTATCTCAAATCAGCTATGTGTTGGCTTATTTTGGGACTCACTAATTTGTTGAGTATTTACTGACAGCTGGCTCACTTAAAGTGACCCAGTTCCTCCAGCTGGCTAACTTGAACATATTCTCATGACAATAGCAAAGATGGAAGGGAGAGGGCTAACTTAATTGTGCAAGTGCTTTACAAGTTTCTTCTTGCATTATATGACCAAACCAGGTCAAGTGCCTAGGGCCAAAATCAGACTAGGTGGACCTAGGAAGAAGCAAATAACTAGGGTCATTAATGCAATTAATGTACCACAATGGTAAAAGATCTCTTAGCTAATTGTAGGTGAGTTAAGGTTCAATCCATAATTTTAAAACCATTTATTGATTTTAGAGAGGGAGGATGAGAGAGAGACAAAGATAGAAAGACATTGATATGAGAGATATACATTGATTGTTTGCCTGCTGTATGCATATGAACTGGGGATCAAAATTGAAACCTAGGTATGTGCCCTGACCAGGAATCAAACTCGAGACCTTCCATGCACAGGATGATGCTCCAACAAACTGAGCCACACAGTCCATATCAGAACTCAATCCATAACTGTTTTACGTTAAGTTCAATACTCATTCTAATAGATTGCACCATCAGGTATTATCATATAATCTTTATAAAGAATCACAAATGTTGTACTAGGAACTTAGTTTATTCATGGAGCATTTGATAGTAATAATTTATTTGATTGATCAATGCTCTCTCTTCACTTTAAAAGCTCAGTAAGAATATCTATCTTCTATTACTCAGGTAATAGATATTTGGAAAGATTTTTGAAAATAAATGGGTTACTTTACAAGCTCAGAGGCCACATGGGAAGGCATTTCTATAGTTCTATTAATTGCAATGTTTGCTGTATAATTCAAGGACAATCTACAGAATGAATGGTATAGGCAAATAGTCTCTTCCAGTTCTGCTTACTCAAATGCTGCTCAAGAATCAGGTCTTTTACAGGCGAAATGACTTAAAATAATTTTTTAAAGTTGCCCAGTTTATTTTGGTCCTGAACTTGGAGAATCACACCCTTGAGAACTGGAAAGTTTCTTAACTCTGCTTCTGAATCACAATATTAAATTGTTAAGGGAGTTGGAAGGTCCCTAAGAGCAACAAGAGATATTAGTAATATTAGTTGATGGGTAACTCTTTGGAAGTTTTTTTTTTAGTAGATAATAGGGGGTGATTTTGGTAGAGCAAATATTCATGTCCTAACTTTTCTTAGGAAGTTATTGTTAAATTTTTAATTAATAGGAACTATATATGTTGAGATTTTGTGAATCAGGCAAGGTTTGGGTTGAATTTTTGAAAACTATGAATATCCATATTGCTTCTCACTGCAATATTTTGAATAAAAATACCTCTGCATGGCTGACTTAAATATAATTTTTGTAAAGTATTAGTGTAATTTAAAACATTAAGAATCTTTTGCTCTTTGGAGCCCTGCATCGGATTCATAAGAGACTGTGCTGAAGATAACAAAGTCTAAATGTTGAAGCATACGTTGACCAAAGGAAGATGTTCATCACAAGTGCTGAGGTAACTGGGCACTGACATTATCCATCTACTTTTTGTATTCTTGTATTTACAGAATTTGCCAATGAATCTCAGGTAGACCAGGAAACCAGAATAGAGATACTTACTTTAAAAAGAAGTATTAATTAGTAGAAAATATTGAATTGAAGAAATGAGTCCTGAATATACAGGGTGGGACAAAAGTAAGTTTACAGTTATAAGTACACAAAACAAAGTTTATTCTTATGTTACTTTTATTAATTATTGTATTATTTTCCATATCAACAACTATAAGCCTACTTTTGCCCCACCCTGAAGTATAGAACTTTTAGGATTATTATTCCCTAGTTTTTCTCATTTATCTTAAACATTGCATTAAACCCATCCAAGCATCCGTCAACTTTAAAATGTGATGCCAATAAATTCAATAAAAAGGAAAAAAAAATTGAGAGGGTTGGATTATAAATTCTCCAACTCTACTTTGGCTTTGACATTTTAATGAAGTGGGGGGGCAGGTTTTCAGGAAAACATTTAATTATTTTAGCACTGTAATTAGAAATCATGTTTAGAAAAAGAGAAAAGATCTACACTCTGGCAAATGTGAGATAAGGGTAAGGGAAGGAGTGGGGACTCAATATGCATGAGAGGACTTCATTGTTTTATTTCTGAAAGGGAGAGCAGGAGAGTGGTGGAGAGAGTGAAAGGAGAGAGAAGACAGGACCCAGAACTGGAGCAAGAAGTATGAATGCTGGATGGGGAAAGACCAATAGAGAAAACCTCAATGGAAGTAGGGGTGTGTGCAGCCCAGATTGGACTTTAGAGACCAAAAATGTCTAACATTCACCTTCCCAGTGAATCAGTAAAGTGTTCATATTCACCTGTGGATTGTTGGTTGAAATTTTAATGGGTTATGAAGAGGTGCAGAGTTATTTTATCTGAGTCAGTATGGGCCAGCACTGGAGAAGCATAGAGGCAATTATGGTTCTGGAGGGCAGGGAGGCCATGAAATCATAGATCGTTGTGATTGTTGGAAATTTTAGAGAAGCCATGGAATTGGAGGGGTGGTGGAAGGAGAATATAAAAAAAGTTCATATAGATCTCTGATGCACAAGGGAGGAATGATTTTGGTAGAACAAATATTCATGTCCTAACTTAGGAAGTTATTTTTAAATTTTTAATTAATAGGAACTATATATGTTGTCCTTCTTATACAGATTAGAAAACCAAGTTTTACTCAACCTTTGTTGCTCAGTGGTTGACCATCTGCCTATGAACCAGTAGGTCATGGTTTGATTCCCTGTCAGGGCACAGGCCTGGGTTGCAGGCTTGATCTCCAGTGTGGGGCATGTAGGAGGTAGCCAGTCAATAATTCTTTCTCATAATTAATGTTTCTGTCTCTCTCTCCTTTTCCCATTCTCTCTGAAATCAATAAAATAAAAAATAAATTTAAAAAGGCATCATGACAAGATCCACTGAGGAAATAATCCAGTGAGTCTGTCTTAAAAAAATAAAATAAAATAAAGGAAAGAAAGAAAGAAAGAAAACAAGTTTCAAAGAAATCAAGCGATTTGCACACCAGTAAGTAGCATGGTTGGACTGAGAGCCCAGATTTTACACTCTGAAGATGTTGCTCCATTGCATAAATTAATTGTTTGTTTGGAAAACATTTCTACTTCTGCGAGTATAAGTGGTCATTGTTTTTACCTCCCCATCCCCATACACACACACTGTACATCAAATATTTAAAGATAAGAGCTTGTCTTTATTTCTTAAGGAAACTAGCTTTTTTGTTTGTTGCACATAATTTATTGCCACAGTAAACTATACGTTGAGAAGTCTTCAGGCTTTTATGTTGACATAGAACTATAGCAAAAATGTTCTGTGGGGGTGCTGAGTGTCCATCCACAGTCAGGATGGTGAGGATGCTGAGTGTCCACTTATTTTAACATGTATTTAAAACTTATTAAGTTCAAGGAAGCATTGTATCATTAAAAATCTTAACTGTGAATTATTAGGTAGTTTTGTGGGGAACAAGCTCTTGAGAAACTCACAGTCCAGTGGTTGTGCACATATGATTGTGGTTCAGTGTAACACATAAGTTTGTACAAAGAATAAAATGTACTTGAGACAATGGCATCTAGTTTTAATGACTGGATAAAATATTCTAGAAAGACAAGATTGGAGCTGGGAAAGGACACTCTATGTGAACAAACTGCAAATTAAAGCCATAAAAATATAAAATGCCATGGTAAGCTGGTTGTTGTCTCAGACCAGAATTAGGAGGTGGAGTATTGGGAGATGAGGTTGGAGAAGTAGGCAATGATGAGCATGTGAGGCTTGTGTGTTTGTGTTTGTTTTCATTTGAACTCTATCTGATAGGAAAGTAGTTTTTAAGCATGTTGCCATATGTGATGAATTGTGAAATATATTGTAAGTAATTTGATTGCATTATAAAATACTTACTTGTTAGGTAAAATTATTTTCTTTCTAAGAAAGTACAGGTCCATTATTATTCCATACATAGAAATGCATTCTTGAAGAGAGAAATCAGTTAGTATTACAATAAGTGGACACTTGTCTATCTTCTATTTATATTCTGTACTTTGTAGCATATCCATCCAATATACTACACAATTTGCAGCTTTATGAAATGCAACCAAATATTTTCTTGTTGCAGCTTTTATAAAATGTTTTTATTTGCCTAGAAATCTCCCCTGGTCCTTATCTTGAGTAGGTCCAATACACCTTATTAAACTAATTCTTAAACTGTCTCACTGAGAGCTCCCAACATAGAATTATGATTCTTACTTCATGTTTGCCTGGTACCTTGGGTATATTTATGTCATTTCATTATAACTGTTTATTTACTTGAGTGTGTTTTATATTTTGTTGTGAGTTGCCTGGGAGTAGCTTTAGATCTTCAGTGACTTATAGTGTGTGCAGTACACGTTGAATGAATGAATAAATAAATAGGTATTGCCAGGATCATGATTCTGTTAAAGCACCCCTAACAAAAAACCCTTAAAAGTTGGTAGAGTTTAAAATTTTAAGTATATACAATGTATACTTTTATTCACTATGACAGATGAACAAGAAGGAATAAAATGGTCAAGACAAACTTAACAGTTATTTCAAATTTTATTTTTCTGGGATTTGCTCACTACCCCAAAGTTGAAATCATCATAATTGTGCTGTGCTTGCTGATGTACCTGATCACTCTGTTGGGTAATGTTGTTCTGATCTCTGTCACCATCCTGGATTCCTGCCTCCACACCCCCATGTACTTCTTCCTCAGCAACCTCTCCTTTCTGGACATCTGGTACACTTCTTCTGCTCTTTCTCCAATGCTGGCAAACTTTGTTTCAGGGGAGAACACCATCTCCTTCTCAGGATGTGCCACTCAGATGTACATCTCTCTTGCCATGGGCTCCACTGAATGTGTGCTCCTGTCCATGATGGCCTATGACCGCTATGTGGCCATCTGCAACCCCTTGAGATACCCCATCATCATGAACAAGAGGGTCTGTGTTCAGATTGCAGCTGGCTCCTGGGTGGCAGGCTGCCTCACCTCCCTGGTGGAAACTGTGTCTGTGCTGCATCAGTCTCTCTGTGGAAAGAACACCATTGATCATTTCACTTGTGAAATTCTGGCTGTCCTGAAACTGGCTTGTGGGGACACTTCTAACGTGCAGCTAATCATGCTGGTGATCAGTGTACTACTTCTTCCTATGCCGATGCTTCTCATTTGTATCTCTTATGCGTTTATTCTCTCCAACATCCTAAGAATCACCTCAGTGGATGGTCGAAGCAAAGCTTTTTCAACATGTGCAGCCCACCTAACTGTGGTGGTTTTGTTCTATGGGACAGCTCTCTCCATGTACCTGAAGCCCTCAGCTGTAGATTCACAAGAAATCGATAAATTTATGGCTTTGGTATATGCTGGATTAACTCCCATGTTGAATCCTATCATTTACAGTTTACGAAACAAAGAGGTAAAAGCGGCTGTGAGAAAATTGCTAATTAGGAACTCTCTTTGTGCTCTTTTAATCCATAGTAACAAATAATATTGATAAACATTAGGAGTTATTTAGTGGTCAGTACACACCAGAACATTGGGATAATGGGGACAGGCTCTCATTTTAAATGAGATATGTGGTTTCTCAAGTCTCTTTCTTGACCAACCACTGAAACTCTAAGATAATATAGATATATTTTAAGTAAACATATCTGTAATCTTACACTAATAAATCTTATGATGAAAATTTTCAGTTTTTGTTCTGGGTTATAGAGTATAAATATAACTTTGAAATAAACATTAAAAGTTATACTGAGGATTCAAAATTATGTACATGTAACATACACATATAATAACGCTTACAGATTTTAAAAGCTAATTTATGATTAACCTCTATTTTAGGCTGAATTGTTTTCCTGTAAAACTCTCATGTTGAAGCTCTAACCTCCAAGTACCACAGAATGTATCTGCATTTGGAGATATGCTCTTTAAAGATATAATTAAGTTAAAATGAGGCTGTTAGTTTTGGCCCTCCTGCAACCTGAGTTGTGTTGTTGTAAGAAGAAGAAACTTAGGCACACATTGATACACCAGGGGTGCTCAGACACAGAGGAAAGGGCATGGGAGAAAGTGGCTATCTGCAAGCCAAGGAGAGGCCTCAGAAGAAAGAAAACCTGCCAACATTCCGCTTGGACTTTTAGTCTCCAGAACTATGAGCAAATAAATTTCTGTTGTTTAAGACACCAAATCTCTGATATTTTGTTATGGCAGTTAGCAGAAGAATACAACCTATTTTTCAGCATAGCTAAATTTAATGGAAATAATTTCATATTATATAAATGCGTGGCTGTGTTTTCCATGTGTAGGCATCTTTGTTCAAGCAGATAGGTGTGTGTGTGATGTGAATGTCTGTGTGCAAATGTAAAAGGTATGCACAAATGTATCTTGAAGTGGGGTAGAGGAGTGCCAGTCTGGAAGAAAAATAGAGAATTTAGTGTTATGTTGGTCTTAGAGTGCTGACATTATTTTGTAAATTCCAAGAAGCTACAGAGTACTTCAGTGAAACTACTAGCATTCTTTTGTGTGTGCTTTTTCCTGACACCTGGTTCCTTAAATCCACAGGTATATATAAACCCATTAGTACTTAGAAAAGACATGATAGCTATATTAGAGAATTTACGATACCCCAACCCTACTAAATTGGTGTAAACTATTGAAATATATGAATAGATCTTATTATATATACCACAATATTTGAGGACTTTAAAAAATGTTCACCCAGCAGCTTTCATAGCATCATAGATCCCCTCTGGACCAGATGACTAAGTGCAAGGTTAATGTGCAAAACTTATTTGCTCTTTATCATGGAGTTGTCACCAGAGTCAATATGATTATTGTGATGGTTTAGATCCAGGTTGAGAGCTGCCCATTGGTGTAAAAGAAAAGGAGAGGAGATGTTCTGGGATTAACGTTATGGCATGTGAGAAAATCATATCAAAGGATTATCGAGTCTGTCTAAAGGGTGACAACTGCAAGACAGGTAGGTAGGTTGGGGTCAGTGGACTGACCAATTATTAGCCAATGATAATCCTTAATAGAAGAGTGAGAGAGTGGAGCTAACAGAAAGGAAAGTGGCAGTAAATGTGAGCAACAGCAAGCACAGTGATAATGACTTAAAGCTTATTAGTTCCATCTAGTCTTATTCACTTACTCTACCTTAGAGATTTCACTTTACTGCCTGCATAAGGGCAGGGTGAATGTGATCTATGGAACTCACAAACCTCTGTTTCTATCAGGAGCCTTCCTAAATAATGCTTGCATCCCTTTTAACTGGAAGATTATTATTTTGCCTTTGGGTTTTGCCTTACTATCTCCGAGTGTGTACTTTTCTGAAATGGACTTCACCAAATATCTATAAGTGTATGAGGATGCCTTCACTTGCGAAGGCCTCTTCAGGCTTCTGACAGGATCACAGGCATTAGTCTTGTGGTTTGCTCTGCCTGATTAGAATCAACTTCAGTAGCATACACACTAGATCGCCACAGATCTCTCATTCTTTTATTGCCTATGACTAGTATTTTTTCTTAAACTAACTCCCCCCCCCCCTTTTTTTTTCATTTACAAAAGGATTTAGAATACATAAAACAAGGCAACATTTGTTTTTGGTTTTTTTTTCTCCCTCACATTCTGGTATGGGATCTGGTGGTGGCTCCTCCACTGTTGCACAGTTGTTCTCCAAGCCAGTGTTACTATCACTGGTTCCTTCCTCGGTCATACTGTCCACCCCCCTCCCGCCCACTCTCCTTGTTCTCGGGAGTAGAAATGCCTTCTTCACCAGTCTGCCGACTTTCTATCGTTTCCTCAAGACGTGTCTCCTTTATATCCATTAGCATGTTCTCGTCATCTTTCTTTTCTTCAGTCTTATTAGCTGCTTGTTCTTCCAAAGGAAAAGTACTACTCTGACTGTGTTCAGTTTGCTCTGCTGCCCCCTTCTCCCTTTCCTTCTGCCTTTTTGCGAGCCTGTTCCTCTGCCTGTGCAATTTCAGCTGCAGTGTTTTGTTTGTTTGTTTGTTTGTTTTCTATATCCACTTCTATTTTTAAACCACACAACATTTAAAGTTCATTGTTAAATTAATCCATGCTCTCCTGGAATTTCCTCTTTTCCTGGTGTTGCTCCTCTATTTGAAGAAGGTTAGCTTCTAGTTTTCGCTGGTGAATCATTAAGGACTGGGCCTGTTGTTTGAGGACCTGCATTCTAGCTGTGGTGACAACCAACCGAATATCTGGCACCGCACGTACACTAAGGATTTCACTGATGAGGTGGTGGTTTCTCTGGAAACAAGCGGTGGCTGTATGCTTCACTGAAAAGACATCATAATCATCTGATCTTCAGCAGGCTGAGTGCTCATGTAAGGTTCTCCTTTCTTCATGTGAGACACGTGAAGAAAGGCGGCCTCTGTCGCCTTTCTTTTTGTACTTGTGTAAGTGAGATATGTGGGGAAATTATGGTCAGTCTTCATAGATTCATTGTATTCTATCTTTTCTGTTTCATATTCATTTAAATATTCTTGTTTTTCTTCACCAATGAAATCTTACTACATGCTACCAATAATCTTGCCAATATCCCACAGCTTCAGGTCAAGGTTGGAAGCCTTTGCCTGGTCCCAGGCCTTTCTGCTATACCTCATGTAGGGCATCAGAGGGTAACCTGCTGGCTTGGGGGTTTTGGAATTGTAATGCCAGAAGATGCCATGTGACTCTTGGGCCCGGGTTCCCTCCCAGCCTGTAGTTGTTGTAGGCGAGATGACTGCATGGATTGTATCTCACAAACCCTAGTGTGCTGTGCATTTGTGTTGCAGGAGCTAAGGTGGGTTTGACAAAGGGAAGCAAGGCCAGAGCTTTGGACACCTTTTCTGCCCACAGTGTCTCAGATTCATTCTTAAGGAACTGCTAACTCAATCTTCCAAAATGTCAAGAAGACCATCTTATGACTAGATTTTTTCATATTTCAGAATTTTTATTTTAATACATTAAATAGCAAGATGGAGTTAGCATTACTTTTAAAATACAGTGAAAAAGTGATATTAGAGTCAAGGTTTATGGTATATTCCATATTAAAAAAAATGACTTTTAAAGGTAATGCATAGACTACCTCTGAATTGAAGAAGTAATAAGGGTATCATGACAAATAAAAAGGTTTGTGAACAAAGTAAAGAGCAGTGTTCAAATAGGAATGGATATTAATTTAAAAAATCCTCTGTATCACCCTTTCCATTAAATCCTCATTAGAATAGTAAAATAAGATATATGATAACCTGATTCTCAATTAAAATCACAAAGCATATTTTTCTAATTATCTATGTATTTCTGCTAAGAAAGTAAAAATTTGTAGAAAAAAAAATCTCTCATTTACATATTAATGCCTGTCAGTCTAGTAACTACTGCAGCAGGAGTAGTGTTATGGAAAACCATGGATTTTACAACCAAAGAATTCAGGATTGAATGCCAACTTTTTTACTGCCTAGAAGTGTGACCTTGGAAAACTGATTTTGACCTCTCTGTGCTTTGGTTACTTCATTTGGAAGATGGGTACAGCAATGCCTATATCATGAGGTTGTTTGTGACAATCAAGTGAGAAAATAATTTCAAAACCAGGAACCAATTACAAATAGAAAAAAATGAACTCAAATAGTTCTTTCAAAAAGGGAAATGAAAAATATGTGTTTTATTTGTTAAGTAGACATATGGATTTTCTTAGAAAAGCTCAAGTTCATTTTTTCCTTATTTTTAAAAGTTTAATTTTACTTCTTAGACCAGTTGTCCCTACATTTTTGTCATTTTCATAAAAAGACGAAGGTAGGTTATTATTTTGCAATTTATTTCCAACATTTTCATAAAAAGATGAAGGTAGATGATTATTTTGAAATTTATTTCCAAATTCTGTGACTCTGCATATAACTTATATTTCTTTTGTTGCATTTGTATTAAAAACCTTTGCCTCCAATCTATGAGCTTGTTTTGTGCATGAATTCAAAGATGTGAGTTTCTCATCCTTTCCTCCAGAACCAGTGTCTACTCACTAATTTTCTCAGGGCTCCATGCACCTCTGTATTCCTCAGGCTGTAGATGATAGGATTGAGCATGGGTGTTACTACTCCATAGAACAGGGCAATTAATTTGTTAAAAGCAGAATCTTTGGACTTTGGCTTCATATACATGAAAAGGATTGTCCCATAAAACACAGTGACCACTGTTATGTGGGCTGAGCAGGTGGAAAAGGCCTTTTTTCTTCCTTCTGCTGAATTGATTCTTAGTACAGTAGAAAGGATGAAAATGTAGGAGATACAAATCAACAGTAACGGAGTAAACAAAAATATCACATTACCCAACATTATAGCGATCTCATTCAAGGAAATATCTGTGCAAGCCAGCTTAACAAAGGCCAATATTTCACAAGCAAAATGATTAATGACATTTTTTCCACAAAAGGGCAACCGTATTGCAAGAATAGTTTCTGTCAGTGAGTTGAAAAAGCCCAATCCCCAGGCGAGAGCAGCCATCTGAATACAAAGAGCCTTGCTCATGATGATGGTGTATCTCAGAGGGTTGCAAATGGCCACAAACCGATCATATGCCATCACTGCCAGGAGCACACACTCTGTGGACCCCATACTATAGGAGACAGACATCTGCAGCACACATCTAGTGAAGGAGATGGTTTTTTTCTTTGATAGGAAGTGTATCAACATTGAGGGGATAAAGGAGGATGTATACCAAATGTCTAGGAAAGAGAGATTAGCAAGGAAGAAGTACATGGGTGTGTGGAGGCGGGAATCCAGGAGAGTTAGAAGGACCAAGGTGCCATTCCCCAGGAGGATCACCAGGTACATCACCAAGCACGTCACAAAAAGGAGTTTTTCAGCTCTTGGGTACTCAGAAAGTCCCTGCAGAATGAACTCGATCTCTGTCCAATTGGTCCATTCCATTTCACTATTTTATACCTGAAGTAATCTAGAGAAAACTACAAGTTAATCTAATGAGTCTGTACTGTATTAACATATGAAGGAAGAGATCATTGTAGGAGGGGCAACAAGTATCCTCACAAGCTGGAATAGTAACAGCTGTGAGTTTAGCTTTTCTGTTCCTCTTCTAGCTTACAAGGCAGGGGATTGAAGACATGAAATAATTAAATTGATAGCTTATTAAAAATAAAGGTTTCTGGAGTCTATTCCTGAGAGTGTAATGCACAAGTTATGAGGTAGGGAAGAACTATTTGAATTTTGAATAAACATCTGTAATCTCTGATTCAGTGGACCCACAGACCCCATTTTGAATATGAGTATTTTGGAAAGAGCATGCTAACCTGTTAAAAATACCTATTTATTTGATTTTATACCATGTCTATCATTGATAGTACAATTGGTTTAGGGTTTTATAATTTAAAAACGTGTTTATACATTATACTTACTTTACCATTACTCTAATTCTCTAAGGAAAATAAAATTCATAGAGGCAAAATATATATAAAAACATAGTAAATGAAATATATATAAAAACATACTTTTTATTCAAATTTGCATTTTCTTACTTTACCTCGCTCCCCTCCCCTTTCTAACAACTTGCTTATTGCTATCCCCAAATTATGCAAGTTATCTAAAAAGTAAGAATCAGGCATAGTTTTAAGGAGTTCGCTCCTGATGATTCCAATGTGCAACTAAGGAAGAGAGCTACCTGTCTGGTGGAGTGCTTCTAACTGTCAGAGTGCAGGTGAATTACATAGAGAATCCTGGTGAAAGATTCTGAACCAGTGGGCCTGATGTGGCTTCTAAGATCTGCATTATTAACACGTTCCCAGATGCTGCTGATGCTGATTCTCTGCAGAACTCACTTGAATAGTAAGGCCTTTTAGACCATCTTTCTCCACAACCTTTGCAGAGTGCCATTGGTGCTTTAATTGTTTGTAGAATTGAATAGTAGACAATGCAAAACTGAACACTTTGGGAGAGTTGAATGTGAAACTTCTGTGTTAGTGTGTAGCAATAAGATTTTTGATTTTTATATTTTTTTTAGATACACAGTCCACCAAATTACATACAATTTTTTTTTTTATATTTCTGCCCATATGAAAGTCATTACTCTTCCATGTGTTGAATTTGTAATTAGGATCAATATTTTTTCAAAACAGGAATTTGAGGTTAGCTCAAACACCTGAGTTGTGTACCATAAAGCATGGAGCAAATGACTTTAATTTGAAAAAATTAAAGAGTGGATATTAGTAGATGACCTTCTTTATAGCAAATAAATTAAAGAACATAATTTTGAAGACATCTCTTCATCCTCAACATATTTTGAAGACATCTCTTCATCCTCAACATATTGCATCACTTTAAAAATATTTCTAGAAGGGGAAAATTGATCCAATGGATTAGTTTCTACTTAGGGTTTTCAGACAATGGCTGTGTTTCTGGTATAGTAAGTTGCCAACATGTTATGCTACTTTCCATAAAAACTCCAGCTTATAATGGTGAGACATATTAATCGGCTTAATAGACTGTCTATATACATGGTGGCTATGGAAATGAGACTTCTTATCCAAATCAAGCTGCACCCTACTATGTAGACACACATTACAAAGAGGGTAAGAAGGGTGGGGTAGGCCAGCATATACTTCAATTTGCTTTAATTTTTTGTCCAGCTTCCAATTATCAGATCACAATCATATAACTCTTTATGTACTGCAAAAATTATTAAAAATGTAATATTTCTAGTCAATGAGAGAAAAAAGAAAACCCAAAAATTGTTAAGCATAGCAAAATCTATCACACCATAAAGTCTACTGTAATGTAGTCTAATATACTAATATTTTGTAATAGAGTGGCAACTCTGATTGAGTAAAAAATATATTAAAAAGCTGTCTGTAAAGCTAGTAGAAATTGTTTTGCAAATTAAAATCCTATTTTCTTCAACATTATAATGAGAGAATAGGACTGCATAATCCTAACATCATTTCTAAATTTACATTACTGTTACTTTAATTATTCCAGTATTGTCTTCATCATCAAAATTGTCTTCACCACCAGTTTTTATCAAGTATTTAGTGTGAAACATTAAAAAAAAAAGATTGTAATTTAATTGCCTATATATGCAGATATCAACCTTCTCTGAATCTAGGAATAAAATTCTTGTAGGGGCTTTGAAGGAACATAAGTTGTTTTGGGTCTGTTCTGAAGATTTTTCAGACAATATGTGAATCAGATCAAATGCCCTCTTTTCTTTTTTAGAAACATCTCCTAAAAATTGATTTCTATTTGGAAATTGCAGAAAAGAATTATGGTATGCATTTGCTATTCTAACAGCCCCGAGATAGTTGCTGGAAAAATAAATCACTGGTAAATCTTTATAAGAGAGACCGCCAATCTGATTTAATGCTTTTAAGTGGGGGGAAAGGAGTAATGGACAGTATAAAGGAAGATATTTTCATTACTCTTATAATGCTAGTGTAATTTTTAAGAATCAATCTACAAACACTCTATTGAATATCATTGTCTGAAATATTTTCTCCACTTATGTTTACTTATCTAAAATGGATTTCTGGGAACAAGGGAATGAAGATTTTTGAGTTTCTAGTAAGTTACTTTCCATGAGATCTGTATATTAGATAATTTAATTTTTTTCTAGTTCTTTGCCATTATTAGATATTATTTTGTTAAACAGTTTTTATTCTTGGTTAATGCTAAAGTAATGGTTAGATAATCTTAGTACATTTATTTGATGGATCATTATGCACCTATTAATATAACATTTGTGAGGAATTTGTATAAAATCTAAAATGATGTTTAAATTATGTTAAAATAATTAAGAAACAAAATAACAATTACAGCATTGTTTATAAAACCAAAACCTCAACCAAGATAACCTAGATAGAATAGAAAGACTATAAAGAAATATCCAAAACATTAACGGTTATCTTAGAGATGTTTCTTCTGTTTTTCTGAATTACCCAAATTCTAAAATAGATGTGCAAAAATAAAAAAAAGAGAAAAACACTGAAGCAGGTATCCAATTATGTTAGGAAGATGAACTCAGACAAAATATTAAAAACAGTATAAGAAATGTTGATTGTCTTAAGTGTCTAGAGACAATACAGTGAGCTTGCGTTGTACTGATGTCCAGTTACTGATAGGTAGGCACTGTTTCTGATGGACCTAGTACAGTTATAATCCCTACCCTCAAAATCCTCCAGGTAACAGTGTTTATTGTTTTTAGGAGGTACACCAAGAACACTTGAGCTCTTGACTTAATCATATGTTATAAAAAGAGATTGCAGAACATTGATTCCTGGAAAAGAATTGTCCCTAAGAGATGAAATTCTTATTTGTAAAGGCTGAACTGGCCTGCATCCTAGCCATCCTCTAATCCCTCCCTCCCAGCCTCTAGTCTTTTATATGAAATCACCTTTCTGGGGTTTAACGCTGGGACTTCATCCAGGCACTGTTTCAGTGTTACAATAGACCTATGAAAGTTTGTGACCTTTTTTTTTTTTTAAATCCAAGCTGGAAGTCAAACTCCAGCTTTCTAGAAGGGCCTCTAACTTTCTTTGTCTTTTATTTTGCTTTTTAAATTGACTTTGCTACTTAAGATCTAGTTTTCAAAGTATTAAGATTTTTCAATGAAAAACACATACCATCTGCACTCTAAATTCTGTTATCCTCTACAACTTTTCTAAAGAGATCAATTTAGACCAGTGATGGTACTACACAAAGATTAATGGATTTTCCAACTCTCAATTTATAGATTTTTGAAAACTCTAATCTTTATTTACTATGCCACAAGGAAAGATGTACTATTTTAGCTCACAAAGAGAACATAATTGACATGTGATGTTCTGGTTTGAAGCACTTCATATAATTTTTATTATTTAACATTCCAACTTGCCCAAATATTATTTTAAAATTTTAAAATTTGAAGAAACTAATTTGAGATTTTTAAAGGTTAAGTACAATTTTAAATATCTTATAGTTGACAAATACTACAATTATGATTTAAAACCTTATTTATATGATCCCCACTATCCACAATGTTTACTAATTTATAAATTTATAATAAAATTTACTACAATGCAAGGATCCATATGATAATTATACACACAAAATATATTTACCTCCTTTGAAAACATTGAAGACCTTGTCTTCCACTTATGAAGTCATTGTTCACAATGATAAATTCAAATGAAAAACATGCCCCAAATTTCTTTCATGTCTAGTGTGGAGAGAATTAAGGTCCAGAGCAGCAGAATTTGCTTTGTAATAAACGAGAACTCCATCATTTTTAGTATTTCTTCTTTAGCCTTGGCCACCTGGGATTCAGACTTACAGGTGTGATTACTTCTGCCGTCTGTTACATATTTTTTTTATTCTAATCCTATATATATATATATATATATATATATATATATATATATATATATATATATATAACAATTTACACATTTAACTACGTATTTTCTCAAACCCTTATTGAGCATAGTTTATGGGTGTTGCTGCTTATAATTTTTACTTAAGATTTTATTGCATTGGATACCCAAATATAGTAGTCATTAGCCCATTATTTATAAGGAGCTATTAATATTGCAAGCAACTTTCTCTTCCTCACTAGTCTCTTCTATAAACTATTTTGGGATTAAAAAAAAATTCAAAGAACATTCTGGTCTTAGAGATGATGCCTGAGATTTTGTATTTCTTTACATATATATTTTAAAACCTTACTATTAAGAATGGCCTGAACTCAGAAATTTTTGTATTTATTGAAAGAGTATTTTTCTTTGGGGATAATTTTAATAAAACTTCTCTATCTTACCTTGTGACTAGGTTTGTAAGTCAACCACACCATCCACTTTATAAAGTAATAGAAAAAGTCCCCAGGAATTTGAATTTCATTTGCATTTTTTAGATGAGACCAGAAAATTCTCAATTTTAAAGGAGGTTGCTCCTCATTCCTAAACACACACACACACACACACACACACACACACACACGGAAAAGATTAGCCATAGTTAGGCAAACTTGAATATTCTGAAGAGGGTGTCAAGGAAATAAGACACATTAAAAATAAAGGTCAATGATGCAACTCTAGTTTCACATGATTTGCCCTGAAGTTGATACTTACTCAAGGGAGACTCGGCTTCTTTTGGAAGTCAGTCTAGCACTTATTTTTACAAAGTTCTCCAGTCCCCAAGGTTGTGAGTCAGAAACTAGGTTTCCCTAGAGATAAAGTTTCTACTTCTGCACATTCCAAAGACCCAATTATTTTGACATAAAGATAATCTTTTTTAAAAATTCAATTAGAGTTGAGGTACAGTGTAGTTTTAGGTGCACAACCCAGTGATTGGAAATTTATATAACTTCCATATATTTCTTGGACTATTCATTGACTATGTCTGTGCATTTTTGGCTTCAAAATAAGTTAGGTCTGGAATAAGAATATATATAAAAGTTCTCAGAAAAGTTCATCTTCCCCAAGAATTTGCCACCCCCCAGCTTTATTGAGAAATAATTTACATTACGTTTTATAAGTTTAAGGTGAGTGTTATGATTTGATGAATGTACATACTGCAAAGTGATTATCACAATACCAGTAAGGTTAGTTAACATATGCATCCTCTCAACATAGTTACCTTTTGGTGTGAGAGCATTTAAAGTCTATTCTCATAGCAACTTAATTTTTTTTTTTTTTTTAGGTATGAAATAGATGTTCTCATAGCAACTTTCTAGTATGCAATACATATTGTTAACTATGGTCACCGTGCTGTACATTAGGTTTCCAGACCTTATTATTTTGATAACTGGAAGTTTGTACCATCTGACCACCATCACTCATCCCTCTCCCCGCAAACTCCAACCCCTGGAAACCACCAATCTACTCTCTGTTTCTATAAATTCATGTGCCCTTGACCAGAATTGAACCTGGGACCCTTCAGTCCACAGGCCAACACTCTATCCACTGAGCCAAACCAGCTAGGGCTTTTTCTTTTATTTATTTTTAATTTTTATTTATTTTAGAGAGGAAGGGAGAGGGTGAGAGAGATAGAGACATCAATGATGAGAGAGCATCATTGACTGCTTCCTGCATATCCCCTACTGGACATGTGTCCTTGATTAGAATCGAACCCAAAGCCCTTCAGTCTGCAGGCTGACGCTCTATCCACTGAGCCCAACCAGCCAGGGCAGTCCATGTTTATTTGTTACTTGTATTTTCTCTTTTGTTGTCTATCCACATCCTTTGCTTAACTATCTCTTGGCAATTTGATAGTTTTTCTTTTAATTTGCTTAAGCTCTTCATAGATTTACTTTTCTCTCCAATTTATATATATATATATATATATATATATATATATATATAATTGATTTCAGAAAGAAAGGAAGAGGGAGAGAGAGATAGAAACATCAGTGATGAGAGAGAATTATTGATCGGCTGCCCCCTGCAGACCCACACTGGGGATTAAGCCTGCAACCCGGGCATGTGCCCTGACCAGAAATCGAAATATGACTTCATAGGTGGACACTCAACCATTAAACCACACTGGCTGGGCTCCAAAGTTTTTTTGTTTTTTTTTTTGCAAGTAGTTTTCCAACTTGGTGGATTTCCTCCTTATTTTTGACATAGTATTTTAGTTTTCATAAATCCATAAAAATATTGCCCTGGCTCGTTTGGCTCAGTGGATAGAGCATCGGCCTGCGGACTGAAGGGTCTCAGGTTTGATTCCCAGCCAGAGCACATGTCCAGGTTGCTAGCTTCATCCCCATTGTGGGGCGTGCGGGAGGCAGCTGATCAATGATTCTCTCTCATCATTGATGCTTCTCTTTCGCTCTCCTTTCCTCTCTGAAATCAATTAAAATATTTAAAAATTATATGAATGGACTTTTATGATTTGATTTTAAAAATATATATTATTTTTTTTCTTTTTCTTTTTTACAGAGAGGAAGGGAGAGGGAGAGTTAGAAACATTGATGAGAGAGAAACATCAATCAGCTGCCTCCTGCATACCCCCTACTGGGGATGTGCCCGCAACTAAGGTACATGTCTTTGACTAGAATCAAACCTGGGACCCTTGAGTCTGCAGGCCAACGCTCTATCCACTGAGCCTAACCAGTTAGGGCTGACTTGGTTTTTTAAAATTTCATCCTTAATGAGAGTGGAGATAAAGATAATTAAATGCATACACATACAATTGGGCCAGTAAAATAGTCAAATTCTAAATTATTAGATCTTAGAGGTGTAAATCATCTTTAAATTAATCTAGCTATAATCCTTATTAGATGACAGAAAGCATTTAAGTATGCTTGACATTCATCTTATATCTTGCCCCAAACCCAGTGAGGCCACACATCTTCTTTGGGCACAATTGTCGTTAAAATGTTCTTTATATATGAAACTCTATATGCAACTCATCTTTCCCTTTCAAACAAGAAAAAATAAGTGTATATTCCTTTCTTGTGACAGCTTTTAAAGTATTTACAGATTGCTGACAAGGTGGTAAAGAGTACTTACATGGTTCTTTGTATTTAATAGGCCCTCCATAAAAAAATGGTTAACATGCCAAAACCGGTTTGGCTCAGTGGATAGAGCATTGGCCTGTAGACTGAAAGGTCCCAGGTTCTATTCCAGTCAAGGGCACATACCTTGGTTGCGGGCACATCCCCAGTAGGGGGTGTGCAAGAGGCAGCTGATCGATGATTCTCTCTAATCGATGTTTCTAACTCTCTACCCCTCTCTCTTCTTCTCTGTGAAAATAATCAATAAAATATATATTTCTAAAAATAGTTAACATTACTATATTTAATTACAAATCAGTGAGTTTGAGAATAATTTGCCTACTGTTGATACTAAAAAGAATCACTTTTAGTTTGTTTTGGTAAATAAAATAGATGTAATTGTGTTCCAATATGAAGCTATAAAAATCAATAGAAAGAAGATCAAAATGAACGACTGCCACCAAAGAATATAATCTATTCCTTAATGAATTGGGGAAAGTACTGATTGTTTGTATGAGATGAAATTATATAACTTACTGAATTTGATTACACAAAGCCTTGGTAAGTCATTTAAAATAATTCCATCTACATTAGAGGAGGCTCATTTTTCCTGATAAATGTATTCAAGTCAGTTTAACTCAGCAGGTACATTGGCAGACCAAAAAGCTGTGGGAGACAAAGTTGAGTAATGTACAGTTCCAACAAGTCATGAGCTCCTGCTGAACGTGGCATTTCAGTAACGCCTTCCTGTTGGCCTCTCACCTTTCACTCTGGCCTTTCTTCAGTCTAGTATTCAGAAAGAAGTGGGATGGATCATCTTAAATTGTGATACCGATCAAACCACAACCCTCTGCTGGCAGCCTAACATGTCATTCCAGCTGAGCTTCTGTTACGATTTGTTGTTGCCTATGCCTTACTTGTTAAATATTCTTTTGAATATCTTCACTTGTTAGGACACAGTTTCACATGTATAGTAAACTGGGCAATGACCATCATTTGCTATTTTATGAGGACTTCCTTCTAGACAGTAACATTTTCCTGAAGATGAGAGGAAAAGTTGCATTCGGACTTACATATGTTTCACAGGTTCCTCAGTGTTTCCCAAAGTGTGGTACGCGTACCCCCAGGGGTACGGGAAGAGTTTGGTGGGGGTACGCGTTGCACCGGAGTTTGGTGGGGATATGCACTGCACCGTGCTTAGCTGCACCTAATTCTACATTCTCATGTGTACGAGGGGTACTCAGCGTTATGAAAATTATAGAAGGGATACACATATGTCAAAAGTTTGGGAAACACTGCATTCTAAAACAAAGTAGAAAATATTTGGAAAAAGCAGAGCTCATACTTTAAGTATTGGGCTGTCATTCCCATGCTCATCTTTGGGTGTTGGATCACAGCCAAGACTAAGGTAGCTCTTCCTACATTCCTGGAACTCTGTGTGGGTAGGGGGTGGGTGAAGAACAAGGTACCGCAGGAACACAGACCCTAGCAGTTAAGTATGGGCTGATTCCCTTCTCACCACACATGTCTGTGTCCAATGCTACCAGATGCCAAAGAGGCAGATAGATACATTTGTAGTTCTGATGAGTGCTAGGCAATGTTAAAAATGACATATTTATTTGAGACGTATTTCAAACTTGAGTCCTCGTAAATTGCATTGCAAATTTGAGCAATCATAAAAAATCTCTAGCTGAAGATAAGGGGGTTTGATCAGCCCTAGTGCCCTTACTCACATTTGTGTTATAATCAGTACATTCTCACTAAACTGTCTCATAGATATCTGATCATATAGCTACTGTTAGAAACCTTGGGCATCCGTATATTAAAATTTCTGTAATAAATGTTCACATATATCTATATGCAGATGAGCAAATAGTTTATTTCTTGTCCTCCAAAAGAACCCTGATAAAGCAGGTTGCTCTTTGAGGGTCTTAATTATCTCACAGTGATTCTGAATGGATATGATGAATGGTGCATTTCAAATGTGTGCTGATTAATATGATGGTTACCATTTTTGTTTAGTTGCCACTTATCATCTTAATGGCCCTGGCCTAAGTACTTGACTTGTGTACCATATTTAAATGTGATTATAGATTATTTAAATCCATCGTTAGAAAAACATGTTAATACTGATTGAACTTCACACTAGATAGGAGGAATCCTACTCAGGATTCTCCTTTATGGTGTCCTTACCCATGTTGTTTTGGATTTACATGAATATTGGAGAAAAAATAACTTGTACTTTAAAAATTAGATCATTCTATTTTCAAACAACTGTAATGATTTTTTTAAAATTACAACATTAATTATATGGGCCCTCAATTCATTTCCCAGAACAAAAATGAACCATCTGCATGACTTTATGTCTTCTAGAAGTCACAAACTCAAGTATCTTCACTGCTATGCACTTGAGCAAAACAAGCTAGAGTAAAACAAGTTTGAATCTGAAGTACTATGGAGGGGTGAGGACTGTGGCTACTTTTAAAAATTCTATTTGACTAAATAAAATGTATATGCTATATGTTATTCCTTTTCATACCAGCTTATCACCCCCTCTATGCAATGTTTTCATTAGGATATGTCTTCTTTACTCTAATTACATTTTATGAATGACATGGTGATGGCAAGTGCATAGAGGACTGCTTTCTCTCCACAGAATAAAATGATTCCACTTTTAGAATTTCCTTGTGATGATCTCATACATTCTTTACTTTCAAAGAAGTTGTGACTAAGGAGGAGAATTGACTCTCTTAGGAACATCCACAGATTCCCTCCAGAAAACTGTTGAGGGGATTGTTGTTAAAAAGTTACAAGTTTACTTTAACAAGCTTGACTTTAGTTGCAAGCACATGAGATCTCATCCCTATGTAACCTATTTGTATCTTGGTATCAGAGAGAAGTAGGTCAGTCAACTTTTAATGAAGCCCTCTGAGATATAGTTCTCTGCTTAGATATAAATATCTGACTGTGTTTTATATTCTTGAGGGAGGAGATTACTAGGTTATGAGTTAACAAGTAGAAAAGAAATAATGTCTTCCTAGGCTGACTGGCCTCCTTGGAACCATTGTGTTTTACAGCATCAGAAGTCATATAGAACTGAAAATCATTCTCTATTTGCTAAAGAGATGGATAGGAAGATCTTTTAGCATATATATATATATATATATATATATATATATATATATATATATATGAATTTTGGAGACTAAATTGTGCCACTTCTTGCTGTGTGACCCAGGGCAATTTGTGTAACTTTTTTTGGACTCCACATTCCTTACTGTAGAAAATGAGTCATGAGAATTTTCTATATGGGATCAGTGAACTTACTGTTCTTTTACTTTTGTTTATGGTCCTACTGATCTTCTGACAGCTTTGGCCTTACCACTGATGACTCTCCAGTCTATCCTCCAGGAGCCATTCTTGAGCCAACTGGGTCATGGTCCCTCTTCTCTACTTGAACATCTTTGGTATTGCCAGTGGTCATATCTCCAATTTTCTTTCTTAGAGTTAGGATATTCCCTTTTAGGCTTCTTGAGGCTCTCCCTTTTGTGATCTTGGTGATTCTACATTCCATACTTCTTTTTCTATCTCTTGCAACTTGCTTCTCCTTTTAATGGTCCTCCTTTCTTCCTTAAAACATAGAATACAGCCCTAACAGGTTTGGCTCAGTGGATAGAGCATCAGCCTGCAGACTGAGGGGTCCCAGATTTGATTCCAGTCAAGGGCATGTACCTTGGTTATGGCAGCTGATCAATGTTTCTCTCTCATCAATGTTTCTAACTATTTCTCTCCCTTCCTCTCTGTAAAAAAATTATATATATAGAGAGAGTATAGTTAGTAAAACTTGCTCTACTTTTCTCATATCTTGAAAAGGTATTACCTATAACATTTGCATAAAAACCACACCATCTACAGCATCAAATTAAATTTCCATCATTAGTGTTTAAATTTTCATTTCATATGATGGCTAGACTACATCTTCCTGGTGGATGTAGTTGCACTATCAGGAGAGCAACCATGGTGTAGTTGAACTCTCCCTCTTTCCCTGGCTCTTTGGTTCTTCAAATTAAGACCTTTTCTTTAGAGTGAGAGAAGTGCTGTCACAACTAGATGAGTGAGCTGGCATACCGTGTTTCCCCGAAAATAAGACATCCCCTGAAAATAAGACCTAGCGCAACTTTGGGAGAAAAAATTATATAAGACACTGTCTTATTTTCGGGGAAACAGGGTATTTAATCCTCACTGTAAATAGGAAATCTGAGGCTCAGAGAAGTTAAATTACTTGCAGAGACTATAGATTAGTAAGATAGATGTGGTGGTGAGATTTTAGTCATAGTCTCCTGAATTCACCTATATATCAGTTAACAGCTTTGGAGAAATTCTGAGGTTAAATTCAGTTAGACTATACTAACTTTCTTGCCTTTTCATATCTTAGATTTTCCTGATTCAGGTGTAGCTGGACTTCAGGTATTTTCCTTCTTACTAGGAGGCAGTAGAGGAAATAGTGTCTCCATAGTCAAGACTATGCTTTGAAAACTAGCTTTACCACTTAGAACCTGCATAATCTTAACTTCTATGAGTCTTTGTCTCTTCACCTATAAATTAAGAGCAAGGAGATCTACTTTTCAACATTTTTGTGATGATTTAATAAAAATAAGATATAAATATATAGCAACAATGCTTTGTGTATTGGCTTTGCCTTCCAATTTTATCGTTTCTTACCTTTCTCTTCCTTTTCCTTTTGTTTCACTCATTCTCTCTTCATTAAGAAGCTCTTTCCTATAAAAAACCAAAAATGAAAAATTCCCTAAAAAACTTATTTTTAATATCTATTAAATTTTAATATATTATATACAATTATCTTTCATGTCCTAGCAGGGTTGATATTTGGAAATACCTTTTACAAAGACTGTGTCACAGCTATCTATTAATCATATTACTACTATCTGTAAACAACCAGTATTGTGGTACTAGTGGGTACAAGCTCAGGTCTGGTTGCATGAAATTTTAATATTTTTCTTTGTAACTTTTTTCTCTGATCTATAAAGCAAAGCTGAAATTGAGCTGGCGTACATTACTATGACAGGCATTCATTCTGATTTATTGGAGTACTCATCATAGAAGTTGTTAAATATTTTTTAATATAATGACTACTCAGTCATTTATAAGTGTTATCTCAGGTTATGGAGTTTTTTAATTAATAACTTTCAATTTAATTGGAATAATATTTAATATTTAATATGATTTCTATATTATTGCCCTGATCTGTGTGGATCAGTTGGTTGGAGCATTGTCCAGTATACCAAAAGTGGTAGATTTGATACCCCGGTTGGGGAGTGTGTGGGAGGCAACTGGTAGATGTTTCTCTCTCTCTCTCTCTCTCTCTCTCTCTCTCTCTCTCTCTCTCTCTCTCTCTCTCTCATCTCAAATTTGTTATTCTTACTTTCTGCCTAACCAGTTTTTGTGCATATTTTATATGTGCTTGAGAAGAATTTGTATTTCATACTAGTTGGATTGTTAAAGTTGTCAGTTGTTTTGTTCAAATCAAAGACTTTTTAAATCCTGTTTGTGACTTCAGATATTTCTATATTTTTGGAATTAGGTTTTCTTTTATCTAATGTTGGGTAAATATTAGCTACTTAAACAGTTTATCACGAGTATCTAATAATGTGATCTTGATAAACTATTTTAATCCACTTATTTACTTAGGCATCAATTTTTAAATATTTTTAAAAATATATTTTATTGTTTTTTTACAGAGAGGAAGAGAGAGGGATAGAGAGTTAGAAACATCAATGAGAGAGAAACATCGATCAGCTGCCCCCCGAACATCCTTCACTGGGGATGTGCCTGCAACCAAGGTACACGCCCTTGACAGGAATCAAGCCAGGGACCTTTCAGTCTGTAGGCCGACGCTCTATCCACTGAGCCAAACTGGTTAGGGCCTTAGGCATCAATTTAACATATTTATAGAAATAACATACTACATGCTAGGAATGGAACTTAGGTAGGTGCTAGGTATGCATTAGGAAAGAAAAGACATATTTTCCTCAAGTTTGTTTCTTCTCACACGTATTTCAGAGTCTCCTATAACTATTCAGTGTTTTTTTCATATGATGATAATTATTGTGTTATTTTAAAGTATACTAGTGAGGCTTTCATAATCTACATTTTAGACACAAGAAAGAAACTGCAAAAGAAATACAAATATCTTGCACACTAACTTCTGTTACGTATTTAGTTGTGCCTAAAAATGATAGCCCAACCGTATCAATTACTTACACTCTTATTCATTAAATTTTTCAAGCAGAGAATTGTGTGTTTTATTTCTCTTTAGATCTTCAAGGCTACAGACTTGACAGGCTATTCATTAATCAGAAGTAAAAGCTGAGAAACATAATCAAACCTCTGAGGAGGTGGCACTGGTAACTTCTGGGTTTATAGAAAAGAAGAAATGAAAACTGAAAGCAATGGTGGAAGCAGCTCAGGAGTTGACATTGCCATGGTGAAGAACCACAGCTGGCCAGATGCTATAGGAACAAGAAGCGCATAGGGAGGTCCCTTATCTTCATCCAACTTACCTTCCATTCTCTCTCTACCAACTCTTTTGGAAGAATTTAACAGAAGCTAGCTAATGAGGGAGAAATGTGGTTTTCACTGTGCCAATCCCAACTCAAAGCGGGATTTGAAGCTCAGAGACAACAGTTTAATAGCATCGAAATTACTCCATGAGGAAGTAAGGATGAAAATCTTGTTGCATACTCAAAGCTTTATGACCCATTAAAATACATCCACCACTAATAATAATAAAACAGTCAATGTTTATTGGAATTTAGTATGTTTCAGGCACTTTTTAGTGCTCTGCATGAATGAACTTATTTAATCTTATAAAGAAACAATAATTACCTTCTAACAAGAAAGGAAGATATTATGGACTTACTTTTACAATTTAGAATTAAAGACTTTTGCTTCAGATTTGTGTTTTAAATGTAAACTCCCATAGATTCCTCAAAGAATGAATTTTGACTCAGTTCCTCCAATAGCATTGCTCCCCTCCCCCCCCCCCCCCCCCAGGACTACACCTCAGCAATAATGACCATCTCAATTTTAAGTTATCTTTGTCTTATGCTCCCCAAACCCTGTAGCTGCTCAGTTCACTGAAGGACTTCACTCTCTATAGCCACTTCTAATCCTCTTATTGCAGCTTCTGTCAGTTATCAGTTCTGTCTAGTTCTAGTTCTCCTTCTTTGTAGGAGCTGTTTGATTCAATGCAGAGTGGGAAAGAAGTCTTCATTACAGCCTAGTTGATCATATTTCTTCCTGAATAACTATTGTTACCTCAGATATGACATAAATACATTTCTAGTTTTATAGATGATGTGATTCATTTAGTTATTGAAAAACATTTATTGAGCTATTATATGTCATGTTCTATTCTAGGCCTTTGCAATGTTATAGGTTAATAGACAAGTTTCTACTCTCAAAAATCTTACATGTGGTAGACAAAAATAGTAAATGAACAAATTAAAAATGAATATATATCATGTGCTGATTAATAATCACTTGAATAATTAATGTACTTACTTTAGGTTATAAACTCCTTTTTAGAACACTTTTTGCTTATATTGTTTTCTGAAGGCTTAAGAATAATTATGTTTTGCTGGGGCTTTCTAAGAGATTTTCAACATTTTGCATTCCCATAATAGTTTTTTTAAGTAACGTTTTTTAAAGTTAGCATGTGCATATATAAGAAACTGAAAAACACAAGCAAAGAACAAAGGCATCCATAATGACAAGCAGTTTACAGTCGGTCCATAATATTTTTATAACCACAATTATGTTTTATTTCTGCAGTTAGAACAAAAACTGATAGTAAGCACAGCAACCAAATCAAAATATTTTATTATTTTTTAATGATCTGCTTTTAAAAAGTTTTATGAGAGAGAGAGAGAGAGATAAGAGAGAGAGAGAGAGAGAGAGAGAGAGAGAGAGAGAGAGAGAGAGAGAGAGAGAACTTCGTTGTTTTACTTATTTGTGCATTCATTGATTCTTGTATGTTTCTGGACTGGAGATCAAACCCACAATCTTGGTATATTTGGACAATGTTCTAACCAACTAAGCTACTCAGTTAGGGCCCCACATATTTTTATAGTATGGTTTTGAATGAGACAGTAAATTTGTTTTCACATGGTAATTTTCTCCCTTTGCATTTTGTGTCTGCCACAGCTTTGAATGGCGAGTCACATAGTGTAAATCAGTATTCAATTATAGTCCATCAGAGACGTTTTTCCTTCCCAGCATGTTCTTCACAGCAGCCTTTACATCTTTGTTCCGAAGACTGTAGATGAGTGGATTGAGCATGGGAATCATCGCTCCATAGAAGAGGGTGAAGAAGACCTCAATGATGTCTTGATTGTCTGTACCAACAGACGTTTTAGACTTGGGCTTTGAATACATGAAGAAAATGGTTCCATAGAATATAATCACCACTGTCAGGTGGGCTGAACAGGTGGAGAAGGCCTTACGTTTTCCTTCAGTCGAAGGGATCCTCAGAATAGCAGCAGCAATAAACATGTAAGAAAGGGAAATTACTAGCAATGGAATAACCAGAGCAATCACATTTGATCCTGCCATGCTGATCACATTGATTGAAATATCACCACAGGCCAGTTTCAGGATAGCCAGAATTTCACAGACAAGATGGTTAATGACATTGTTAGCACAGAATGGTAATTGCATTGCGAGAGATGTCTGCACCATTGAATCCACGAGCCCAGAGATCCAGGACCCAGCTGCCATGAGTATGTAGGCACCTTTGCTCATGATGACAGGGTATCTCAGTGGGTAGCAGATGGCCACGTAGCGGTCAAGTGCCATCATGCCAAGAAGCACACACTCCGTGACCCCCATGGCAAAGGAGAGAAACATTTGCACCATGCACCCAGAGAAGGAGACACGTTTCCTTCCTGTCAGAAAGCTGTCAAGACTTAGTGGGATAGATGAGCTTGTGTAGCAAATGTCCAGAAAGGAAAGATTACAGATGAAGAAATACATGGGGATATGCAAGTGAGAATCATAGATGATTACTGAGATGAGAACTCCATTTCCCAGCAGGGTCATCAGGTACATCCATAAAACTAGCACAAAGAAAACTGTCTGGAGCTTTGGGTGGGCAGAAAGTCCAACCAGGACAAACTCTGTCAATATGGAGTCATTGGTCCTTTCCATATTACATATAACATTTCTCCAACAGACTCTCTGGATGATAGAACAGAAATTGGTTACAACAGTGTAGGTAAGAGTTCTCCTTTAAAAAATATATTCTGTAACTGTGTGTAGTTCTATATTTGGATGCAACAGTATAACCTGGGGACAAATTTCTTACTGCAGACCCACACCACTAGGGTAGAAATCCTAATCTGATTTTCTCAGGGTTAAGAGAGAACACGTTTGATTATGGGAAATTTGGGTCCCAAACCAGTTTCTTGTCATTTCCACTGGCTCTGCCTCTTAATTCATTGACTGCAAATCAGTAGCCCATAGTTTTCAGCAGACAGATGTGCCCTGTTTGACCGGGATTCCCATGCTATGCTTTAAATTTAAATTAGAAGTTACCATTGTAAAAGCAGGGGATATGGTGTAAAAATCTGTTTTTTAGCTCATCATAAAATAAATTATAATAACGAGATCATTGAACTCATTTTCATCATCATGCTCAGTTATAGCTGATGCATTAGATTTGAAGCATGTTTCCCATTCTACAAGAACACTCTCCCTTCTCTCTTATGTTTGTCACTGGAGATGAATATTAGTTGCCAATTAACATATTATTCTCAGTTGATTTCAGTAATTGATATTATCTGACAGAATCCTATATGTATTTGAATGCTTGATCCAAGGCTATAAGGCTGATTTATCTGCCAGGCATGGTAGGCCTACCATACTGTTAGGAGACTATGACAATGTTTTTATTTCTTTTAAAATCTGAATAAAGCAATGAATATTTAAGTTTTAATACATAGAATTGGTATATTTGTCTTCATGCCAATGCAAATATAAAATGTACAATTATTGCATGGAAAAAAGGGCCCTTAAAGGCAACATGTCATGGGACCATCAAAATCATAATGCAGTGCTGTGTGGTTAAGTCTTTCTAGAGATCAGTATGTTTGTTCTGGTGGTATAAGGAGTGATTACAAATATGCATACAGTTTCATTGAGGACAGTTGCCTTGTTGAAAGGACATCCTATAGAATAAAAGACCAGCAACCGAAACAGTGGAATGACCAGAGACCAGAACACCATGGCCCCTCTCTTAGGCTGGCCCTGCAACCCAGGAAGCAGTTAGGGGGACGCCTAGGCAACTGATAGAGTATGAATTTGATTGGGGAAAGTCAAAGAAATAGGGGGGAAGGTCTTAAGGGTATGAAGGGTTGGGGTGTGTGCTGGGGAAGGAAGAGGAAGATCCAATTAGAAAATAGCTCAGCACAGTACTTTTCTCATTGTGAATTGGGCTGGTGCCAGCCATGGACTGAATGGGCAGTTGTTCCATGAGTGCACCTGGGTCTGACATATTCATGACAGTGACAGTACTCCTGAAACTTCACTGATTCCAGATAGAAAACAGCTATCAAAGTCAAAGAACAGAAATATCCTCTCCAACTAGAGGCCCTGGAAGTTGCAACACTACTGAAGGAAACATTACTTATGGAGGAGCTAGAAAAACCTGAAGTATGCAACCAGAGGATTGTGGGATTGTGGAGGATGCCTGGGCACCTACCTAGAACATGAGCCTGTTATTGCACATGTACATGGTCAGCCCTATAGTCCTCAGTCTTGCAGTATTTAGATGTGACTTCTGGCAGGAAATTATTTCTATTGAGATTTGCTGTTCCCTTGTAGCAAGGAAGATCAGAATTAAAGGTTTCATTTGTTACCTTGGTTTAAAGCAGAGGAAAATGGGATAGTGACGAATAAGAAACTTTGGAGATAGTGAAGGGCAGTTTGTCCAGACTGTTGAGAGCTCAGAATTGGAGTTTACTTGGGATAGAAATCCTGCTAATAGCACCTGATGCCTGAAATCTGAGCACTCTAACTTTCAGGTTTTCCAGTTCAAGTTTTTGGAGATTATTAAAACATTTCTGGTTGGGAAGTGCAGAACACCACGGTCCCTATAACTTAGGGATCAACTGTAATAACAGTACTTATATTAAAAATGTATACATTTAATTGAGTGAAATGCATTTCCAATGCATATAGGAAACAAACTAAGAGGAGAATTTTTCTGATCAAATTACACTGCTTTGCACTAAAAAATTACACTAAAAGCATGATCTTTTACACTAAAAGCACGATCTTTTAGTACTTTATTCACTCTTTCTCCCTTAATTTGGTTCCCAAGGGGCATAGTTTGAACACCAATGCAGCAAGTATGGAGTAATATTGATAATCTACATTTTAATAATTTTATTATAAAATCAAATAGTAATGTATTGATTAGTCCACACCATTTATATTTCTAAGTGATTTTATGCACAACAATCCACAGAAGTATGAACTATTATTGTATGCATATGGATTTTTCTTATTAGCCTTTCTTAAATATTTGCTAAACATCACCAGTAAATCATATCATAAGTAGACTGAAAAAAATAAAAAGCAATTATTTTATGAGATGTAAGAAATAAATTTGATGAAGATTAATTCTTAATTTTCATATAAACTATTTGAAGTTCAGAAACAAAAGTTAACTTCCTAATCTTAAAAGGAAACCAAAAACCAGTAGCAAATTACTATCTATACTAATAAAAGGGTAATATGCTAATTAGGCTGGACATCCTTCCAGACAAAGCCACGGTGGTGGGGGCTGAGGTAGAGGTGGTTAGGAGAGATCAGACCAGCAGGGGAGAGCAGTTAGGGTGATCAGGCCAACAAGGGTCCTGGATTGGAGAGGGTGCAGGCTGGCTGAGGGACCCTACCCCACTCCTGCCATGCACTAATTTTGTGCACTGGTTCTCCAGTTTAGTAATAAGACAGTTTATATATTTTAATTAAGATCTGTAATAAGGATGCCCATTCTTACAGCTACTATTTAACATAGTTGGTAATCCTTTTTAAAATTACAAGATAAAAAATGGCAGAAGTAGCAATAAAAGAAAACTGAAAAATTTATAAAACCTAATGAGAAAAAATTAGTAAGAGTCTGAATGTAAGATCAATGGAAAAATCAATAGTTCTCTTTATATTAGTAAATTATTAACAAACATAATGGAAATTAACATAATAAAAATATGAAACACCTGTGTTTTATCTTAAAGCAGGCACAAAATATTTACAGAAATCATTTAAAATTATAATAGATAGCCTAATAGACTGAGTAATTGAAAGGGTAAAGCATATTAATAAATGTTATAAAAATATAAGGCTGCTATTTCCCCTCAAATTAATTTATATATTCAATTAAAAACATTCAAACTTTTACTTTTGTTTTGAGTAATATGAATACTCATTCTAAAATTTATATGGAAGAATAAAAGTACACAACTTAATTAAATTCATGAAAGAAAAATAAGGGCACCATCCATATTTGAAACACACTGTGAGCCACAGAAATAAAAATATTATGATAATGATAAAGGGACATTTAAATAGTCTGGTGGAAAAGAAAAGAGATCTAGGATACAGACACATGCTTGTATGGGAATAACATGTCACAAAACTTACCCCAAAACAATGGGGAAATAACAGCTTAGTAGAACATGTTAGGAAAATGCTCTTATATGAAAAAATATAAAATTAGATTTTTAGATCACCATACATAAAGGTGGAAACCAGATGGATTAACAATTTACATGTAGAGAAAAATAAGTATAAAATTAATAAAAGACTATAAAATCTCATATGAACTTATAGTGGAGAAGAAAAAGTTATAAAATATAAAGCTTTAAGCCAGTAGAAAGTTAGTCAAAAGATAGAAATCAGCTATTCACAAAAAAGTTTTTCTAGGTGGCTGACAAGTATATGGAGAAATTCTCACACTTAGAAAATCTGAAAAAATGCTCATTAAGTGTTCATGAGATACTCATTTTTACTAGAAAAAGTAGTAGATGATACCAAATGTTGTCAAGCATGTGGGGAGGTAGAATCTGGTGGGAGTGTACACTGGTATGCTGGAAAACTCTCTGGCTGTATCAAAGTTCAGTAGGTCCCAGTGATTCCAGTCATGAGAATATGTCCTAAATAAGTTTTTCCCAGGACTATAAGGAGAATAGCATAAGGATACTCATCATTGCATTATTTTTGGCAGAAAAGTGGTTGGAGGTGAGCTGAATGTCCATCATCAGAGGAATGCTTCTACTTCGTGTAAGCATGCAGTATGCAACAGTTTACAGAGTGAGAAGCAAATGAACCAGACGTTATGTAGCAACATAAATATATCCCTGGAAAAGCATTTAAAAAAGGAATCAATATTGTGATTTATAGCACAATAACATTTATATGTAAATTTAAAATGAATATTTTATAGGGGAACACACATTTTTTTTTAGGAACAAATCAAATACATAATTATAGATTGATATCTTACCCATAATTTAAAAACACACCAATATTTATAAGAAAAGAAGATGGAATATTATGTCATTTATATACCTCTGAAGAATGGTTTCCTTTCCTTGATTTGAGACCAGTTTTCTTTCTTAATTGCTGTTTCTCTTTACAACTTTAAGAAATTCTATTTTTTGCAATAATCTGCAGGACAAACAGAGGAGATATTAGTGAAATTTATACAGTAAGCCAGGTGCTGTCATTATTTTCTTTCAGTTTGTACTTACCAGTTTATTCCTCAGGTAAATGGATAGATGAGTTTATTTAAAATGTTCTGACTCTCAAGCCCAGAGTTTCTAGTTCAGTTTCAGGGGGTGGGATGGAGGCGGGAGAACACTGATAACCAGTAGACTCTTGAGGACTTTGTGGTTGTTTAAGTGTTTCTCTAGGTTTTGAGCCCCAGAAACATCCTCCAAAAGATCAACCATTCTTACAGCAGGACATTTTATATCCTTTTTTGGGTGAGCCAAGGAGTGGTCCAGGATTTGCAGCAAACTAAAGTTAGGACTGTAAACATGGAAAATTAAAAACTTTCCAAAACTCTAGGGAGAATGCAGTTAGATCCAATTATATCTAATTGGTATATCCTTGTGGCAATGCAACCTAAATAAGACATTTACATCACTGTCTGTATCACCATAGTATTTGAAGATTTAAAAACTCAAACAGAAAAACTCTGAAAATGTCCTATGATTAGTCATATATATTGCCCTTGTTGGCATAGAATTTTCAAATATTTGCAATTTTTCTCAGAATATAACCATCAGTTAGTATAATGTTACTATTATACAGTTGTAGAGCCCCAGACTCCGAAAGTTGAAGTATTTTGCTGAATGTTGTCCAGCCAGTATAAGAAGGGGTAAAAAAATGTCTCAAATCCAGCTTTTATGACCTCATCTGCTTCCTTGCTCACAATGAGAATTTGAAATGAGCTTTTCCAGTATTGTATCCCCCACTTTGCAATGAGTTCAGGGAAAGTTAGGTTAGAAGATTTTATTAGACTAACAATGAAATTTCAATAAAAAGTTAAAACTAAGCTGTATTTTCCCTTTAGACCCAAGTTAAGAGTTAAAGCATGTGGAACAGAATGTAAATTTGTATAAAAAACAATTTATCTTTAATAACAAGGGTCTGCATTCAAACTCAACTTTTGTCCCAGAAATGAATCCTTTCTCATTATTTTTTTTTTGTTAAAACTTTTTCATATAAGCCTACTTTTTTCAAATTAGTAATTTCTCTCTAATCTCCTACATATTTCTTCTTTAGTTCACTCTAAATGCTACAAGTTATTCTGTTCAGGTATCTGTAATCTAATTCTAATTAATAATAGACAATACCAACTGAGTGGGAGAAGGGGCCATTTTATGCACTTTACATGAGATATATACTATTGATTTATATAATTCTTATTATAGTTCATGAGATAGATACTATTATTATCTTTATTTTAAAGAATGAGTAACTGAGTAACAAAAAGATATTATTCATTGCCTATAATATGTGTATGCAACAAGTTTTCCTGCAGGGGCTGAAAACTACTTAAAGGCAGACAACTTTCATTTTTTACTTTATCCCAGCAACAGATCAACATGTGCCTTGAACCCTGGCCAGTGTAGCTTATGACTGAGCATTGACCCACGCACCAAGAGATCACCGGGTTGATTCGTCATCAGGGCACATGCCTGGGTTGTGGGCTCGATCCCCTGTGGGGGTGTGTGCAGGAGGCAGCCAATTAATAGTTTTTCATCAGTGTTTCTTTATTCCTCTCCATTCCTCTCTCTATATAAATTCAATTTTTAAAATATATTTTTTTAAAACGATGTGTGTTGAGCATGGTGGACACACAGAATACATACTTGTAGGTGGATGGACAATTTTACCATATCTATTGGTTTCTCAAATGTGCTCTATATTTTGTCTACTATGAAATTATATGTTGCTTTAATGTCTATAGTTTTGGCCAACAGTGGTACTTTTCACTGAAGGACCATTGCAAAAAAAGGATTCTGAAAGGAGTTAGAGCTCAATTCCTCTTTCTCTAAATTCTCTGTTCTTCAAACAAGAAAAACTTGGAATCTATGTTTTTTGTGTTATTCTGAAATTTTTAGAGAGGAAGGGAGTTGAAGAGAGAGGTAGAAACATCAGTGATGAGAGGGAATCATTGATTGGCTGCCTTCTACACATTGGACCGAACCCGCAACCCAGGCATGTGCCCTTGAATGGAATCGAACCTGGGACCTTTCCATCTGCAGCCCAATGCTCTATCCACTGAGCCAAACTGGTGAGGGCATTATTCTGAATTTTTATTGACATATTACATTGTGTTGATATGATATAAATATATATTACAAAATGAATACCATTACATAATTATTGTTGGTGGGATGAAGATTGGTATAGCCACTATGAAAACTGTATGGAGTTACCTCAAAATATTAAAAATGAACTGCCTTAAGACTCAGCAATTCCACACCTCTTGGAATATGTACCAAGAAACCCAATACACTAATTAGAAAGAATACATGCCACCCCCGTGTTCATTGCAGCGTTATTTGCAATATCCAAGATTTGGAAGCAGCCCAAGTGTCCAGCAGTACATAAATGGATAAAAAAAAACCAAACCTGTTATACATTTACACAATGGAATACTACTCAGCTGTAACAGAGAAGGAAGTCTTACCTTTTGTGACAGCATGGATGGACCTGTAGAGTATTAGGCTAAGTGAAATAAACCAGTCAGAGAAAAATAAGTACCACATGCATTTATTTACATGTGGACTCTAATGAACAAAATAAATTAACAAGCAAATAGAAACAGACTCATAGAGAACTGACTGACAGCTGTCAGAGAGGAGGGGGGTTTGTGGGCTGGATGAAAAAGTGAAGGGATTAAGCAAAGAATAATAACTCATAGACAATTGTTAAATGACAATGCCTTTAACTCACATCAAATATCTCTTTATAATATCTAGATAATTTTAAATATGTTTTTATTGATTTTTAGAGAGTGAGGAAGTGGAGGGGGGATAGAGAGATAGAAACATCAAAGAGAGAGAAACATCATAGATCAGCTGCCTCCAACACCCCCTCACTGGGGATCAAGCCCAAAATCCTGGCATGTGCCCTGACTGGGAATCATGACCTCTTGGTTCCTGGGTTGATGAGACACACCAGCCAAGCTAGATCATTTTAAATTCTAGCGTTTTGTTTTGGTAATTATCATTTGAAATATTTCTTTTGTAAAAGATGTTTTATTGATTTTTTAAAAATATTTTTTTTATTGATTTCAGAGAGGAATGGAGAGGGAGAGAGAGAGAGAGAAACATCAATGATGAGAATCATTCATCGGCTGCCTCCTGCACACCCCCTACTGGGGATCGAGCCTGCAACCCCAGCATGTGCCCTTGCCTAGAATCAAACCCGGGACCCTTCAGTCCACAGGCGTACACTCTATTCACTGAGCCAATCCAGCTTGGGCTATTTTATTGATTTTTTTTTTTCAGAGAGGAAGGGACAGAGATAGCCAGAAACATTGATGAGAGAGAAACATCAGTCAGCTGCGTCCTGCACATCCCCTTGTACATGCCCTTAACTGGAATAGACCCGGGGACCCTTGAGTGTGCAGTCCGATGCTCTATCCACTGAGCCAAACCGGCCAGGGTAGTAATTATGATTTGAATATGTAATTTCTTACTTTGAAACCACCTTACCTTGGTAGACATATTTTGAGTTAAAACACTCTCACATTTTATAAAGTTAATTTGGTGAACATTTGCCCCTTTTTCCAAAGTTATGTTGGGTAGGAGAATGTCATTTCATTTTTGTGCTTTAGTCTAGCTACAGTTTATTCCCAACAACAATCTTATTTGTGTCTATGGGACACTGTCCCTAACACACCCAAAAGTTTTCTCATTCCACAGAGCTATCCTTCCAACTTTAAATTGCTTTGGGAATTGGGGACCAATTACAACTGTTATATTACAAATACTTATTCTTTCACATCTGTGGAATCTGGCATTATTTGTTGAACCTGACCTTAATTCAGAATGCTGACATTAATACTAAGAAGAAAATACCTGGTTCTTTTAGGAGGTAGGAATAACTTATCCGTAGAAAGGTAAGTCTTCAATACCATGAAAATGTATTTCAATCTACAGTAAGGCTGTTATTTAATATTCATTTCATTGTCAACAATATACAGATCTGAATCACTTTATTATTTCATTGTTATTTATAAAATGTCTGTTAATATAATTCTCAAAGCAATTTTCCTGTGCTATCTCATTATTTCTGTATTCTATCCGAACAAGAAAAGTAAAGCAGGTATTTTTATCACCATTTTTAAAATGAAAAGACTGCAGCTCTAATTAGGAGCTCAAAACTTCAAACCAGAATTTCATGTTAGCCTGAGACACTATTCCAGTCATGTCATTTATATATATTAATAAGGACAGTAATTCCTTCTTATCCAGGGTCTCACTTTTCACTGTTTCAATTACATAATGTAATTATACTTATAATATATTTTCATATGTACTTTTCCTGTACCCAACTGAATTGTCAGCTTTGTAATGGCAGGCACTTTACTTTATTCTTTTATTTATTCTTTCGTGCTTACAATATGACTGGGTTAAAGATCTGGCAAAGTTTTGCCTATTTTAAAAAAATTTGTCTTTCAGTAATATTTTCTATTTAGAATGTTTGCAAACATGATGTCAATATGGAGCTTTCGGTAAAACAAAAAAGTAGGTTCTTGTCATTTTTCAGGATGGCATTCCCATCCATCATAAAGTGAATGAAAATCCATTTGGATCAGAAAAATGTACATAATCTATCTATTTGGTGTAGCTAAAGTCCTGCTACCTGTGTGTTCAGACCTTTTGCAAAAGTAACACCTGGGCATTCAGAATAAATGCAGAATCTCAGGAGCTGCCCTGAACACTAAAGCAGAGTCTAAAGTTTTCAAGATAACCAGTTGCTTCATATATAATGGAAGTTAGTGAAGATGTGAACTAGCCTTAATAGGAGCTTCAAGCTCCACTTATTTGCTACCTTGTTAACTTCGGAGAAGTTCCATCTTTTATGTTTGAAAAAACGGAAATAATAGAACAGATTATATTTTATAAATCATAAAGTGGTACATATATTTATATAAAATATTTAAACCTAATTTTCTTAGTTTTAACTAAATGGGTAAATTATCAAGATATATTCTGATTTACCTATTATTTTACAGAATAAAATAAATGAAGAGACTGTGTAATGTTCTCCGAAGATTATCTATAACATTCATGTGGAGCTGATATATGCAATGTTTCATAGAAGATACCCAGAGAGGCTGGAATATGAGATCAACTATGTTTAAACATGTTAAATTTCAGTTAATGCCATTCAAGTTATTATTAATTGTCTATAAAATATATCATTACATTTACTAATCTAAGGTATGCAGGCCAAGAAAGAAATTTGCACCAAAAAAATCAAAGTTGCTGTGAAATTTTGAACTTCATTCTTAATTCCAAATCTAATTTCAGTGTTTCGCCATTTCCACTGCTTGCTTTCTGGGGCAGATGAAGAAGTCAGGTTTTTAATAATTAGTAATTAGTCAAGAGTTTAGAAATCTCAACTGAGGGTCATGTCCTCAACAACAGGAAATATTACTTCTGTGTCTGATCAGAGGTAGATCTTCACATATTGGCATTGGGTGCTGAAACTTCCATCTTTCCCAATTTCATTGCATTTTAGTTACATACATTGTTGAAGATAACCAGATGTTAGAGCTTCAAGCAAACACCCTTTTAATCCATTCTAAAAAAATGAATTGTTCAGGTAATTTTTACAAGTGTTTCTTGGCAGTGAATGAATTTTAAATTGCATCTTCCTTCTGAAAGCAGATGGCATGGATGAAATTAACCAGACCTTTGTGTCAGAATTTCTACTTCTTGGTCTTTCTGGATACCCAAAGACTGAGATCATTTACTTTGCTCTAATTCTGGTTATGTATCTAGTGATTCTGATTGGCAATGGTGTTCTGATCATAGCGAGCATCTTTGATTCCCGTCTTCACACCCCCATGTACTTCTTTCTGGGCAACCTCTCTTTCCTGGATATCTGCTACACATCCTCCTCTGTTCCCTCAACATTGGTGAGTTTAATCTCAAAGAAAAGGAACATTTCCTTCTCTGGATGCACAGTGCAGATGTTCTTTGGGTTTGCAATGGGGTCAACAGAATGTTTTCTCCTTGGCATGATGGCCTTTGACCGCTATGTGGCCATCTGTAACCCTCTGAGATACCCCATCATCATGAGCAAGTCGGTGTATGTTCTGATGGCTTCTGTGTCATGGCTCTCCGGCGGAATCAACTCAATGGTGCAAACATCTCTTGCCATGCAATTGCCTTTCTGTAGGAATATTATCAATAACTTCACATGTGAAATATTAGCTGTCCTTAAGCTAGCTTGTGCTGATATATCCCTCAACGTCATCACCATGATGATATCCAATATGGTGTTCCTGGTTCTTCCACTGCTGGTCATTTTTTTCTCCTACACATTCATCCTCTACACCATCTTGAGAATGAACTCAGCCACAGGGAGGCACAAAGCCTTTTCCACCTGCTCAGCACATCTGACTGTGGTGATCATATTTTATGGAACCGTCTTCTTTGTGTATGCCAAACCCAAGTCTCAAAAACAGCCTAGGGAAGACAAGTTGCAAATTTCAGACAAGCTTATTTCCATTTTTTATGGGGTAGTGACCCCCATGCTAAATCCTATAATCTATAGCTTGAGAAATAAGGATGTAAAAGCTGCTGTGAAATATCTGCTGAACAAAAAAACTATTCAATAAATATTTTCTATTCAGAAAATATAAGTCTGTGTGTAATAGTTCATAGGTAAACCAGCAAGAACCTCCTTTGCGGAAAGCATGGTGTTTTTATTCTTTGCCTTCCCTAACCCTGTACAGCAATAATTACTGAGAAATAGAGTTTTCTATAAACTCAGCTTCCAATATGCTCTGATCCAGATCACACAAGAACAATGAGTTCTATTTGTGACTCCTGGTGATATCTAAAATGAGTGTTTCTGTTATACTGTGTGGAAATATTGCTTCTCCTCCTCCCTCCTCCCTGGGGGCCCTGCATTTGTATCTGATCCTTGTTTAATTCTCTATAACTTTGATTTATGACAACAAGGCTTTAAGCATATAAAATATTATTTAAATAGTTTTAACCAACTCTTTAGCACCTTAGTTTTACCACCCCCTCCCCCATAGCTTTTCACTTTTGAGTATAATGTTAGTTGTGAACTTGTCATATGTGGTCTTTGTTATGTTGAAGTACCTTCTTTCTATACCTGATTGAATATTTTTATCATGAAAGTGTATTGAATTTTATCAAGTGCTTTTTCTGCATCTATTGAATAAATAATATAGTTTTAAATCTTCATCCTGTTTATATGGAGTTTCATATTTATTGATTTTCAAATGTTGAATCTTCCTTGCAACTCAGGGATAAATCCTGCGTGATCCTTTTAATGTGTCGTTGAACTTGTTTTTCTTATATTTTGTTGAGAATTATTTTGTCTATGCTCATCAGGAATATTGGTCTATATTATTCTTTTCTTGTAATGTCCTTACCTGGTATTGGTATGAGGGCAATGCTGTCCTCTTAAAATACATTTGGAAGCATTCCATCTTCTTCAGTTCTTTGGAAGATTTTGAGAGGGACTGTAATTAATTTCTTTTAGATATTTGGCAGAATTAATCATTGAAGCCATCTGGTCCTGGACTCTTCTTTGTTGGAAGGTTTTATTTTTTGTTTTTATTATTGATTTACTTTCTTTACTCATTACTACTCTCTTCAGATGAGCAGTTTTACATTTTATTCCCTTCTTTCATGTAATTGATATCAGGTTTCTGTATTGCTTTTCTATTAACAAATTTCCATGGTATTAGTTATGTTATAGAAGACCAGAGAAAAAGCAAGCAACACCAAGAGAAATGGAGTTAACACTGTTTATTACGCATGCAGGCTCAGAGAAATATTTCAAATTCTGAGCAAAATATGGAGGAAGTTTTCCCTTTTTATATCTTTCCAGCCCTTTTGTCAGACAGCTAAGTTTATCTTCCCTATTATTCACTCAAGCTAAAAGTAACATTAATTTACAGAGTAAGGGACTGTCTAAAAAATAACAGTTAACTACATAGAACAAGGGATCATTTAAAAATAGAGAATTTTATTTTTATTTTTAAAAAATATATATTTTATTGATTTTTTACAGAGAGAGAGAGGGATAGACAGTTAGAAACATTGATGAGAGAGAACCATCGATCAGCTGCCTCCTGCACACCCACCACTGAGGATGTGCCCGCAACCAAGGTACATGCCCCTGACCGGAATCGAACCTGGGACCCTTCAGTCCGCAGGCCAAAGCTCTATCCACTGAGCCAAACCAGTTTCAGCTAAAAATAGAGAATTTCAAATGGTAATTTTACAAAATAGAAATTATTATGCCTCAGTTAATTCATACGACTTTTACCTTTATTTACTAGTAATAAAAGTGATTTACATGCCACCATTGCAGTATATGTTTATATTTATCAGCAGTAAAATGCATATTTTATATACTTTTAATTCCCCAAGTGGATGAGGTTGCCTCCAGGACCTTGATCAATATTGCTAGTTTTGGGATAAGGGTTTGCTTTAGGATCCACAGACAGCAGGTTTTTTTTTTTTTTTTTTTTTTTTTTGTTTTGTTTTGTTTTGTTTTGTGTTTTTTTTTTGTCAAGTGCACTGATGCATGTAGCTCTCAGGTCGCTGGTAGGTTCCCAACAGGGCCCTGGGCTGGTCCACTTTTAGACTGTGGCTGTGAGGAGTTGGAGCCAGTTTAAGGTACCCTTTCAAGATCTGCAGTGGAACTGAGGTTAGGGGCTTACCTCCAGAGACACAGACTAAAAAGTGCGTGCAAAGAGTACTTCTTTCTGGTTGCAAAGGTGAAGGAGCCAGATTCTAGCTCTTCTAGAGGAACTGAGGTCAGCAGGTCTACTTCCAGGGAGTTAGCATGTCTCAAGCATGTCTCTAGGCGGGCCCCTGGTGGGCAGGGAGGATTCCAGCCAGAAGCTGCAAGGGGCTGGTACAGATTTATAGGCCATTTCAGGATCTGCAGCCAGACAGAGGTTGGAGGGCTTGCCATGGGGCACAGAAGGGTGTGTCTCCTGCCTGGTCCCTGGGCAAATGCTCCTGTTGGCTAAAAGCAGCTGGTGCCAGATCATGGCTACTTCAGGGCCACAGTCAGGAGTGAAATTGGTGAGCCTGTTACCTGTGGCATGGGGAGGCATGACTCCTGATGGGTCCTTTGGCAGATGGTACTGGTGGCAGGATCAAGGTCAAACAGTGTTGTAGCCAAGTCCACAGAGGAACAGGGCTGGTTCTGGGTTAGTATGTGGAACCATAGTCCATAGTTGGAGAGTCTCTTGCTTGGGCATGGGCCTACCTTCTGAAAATGGCCTTCCAGGTTTCATCTATTTTACAGTGAAATATAGCATATTTTGGAAAATTTCAGCCAGAATCTGTGTTAATATCTATAATATAGCTTAATAGTTGTTTAAAACACTTTAATTTGATAATATACCATCTATCTATCTGAATTCATGCCCCACACTAACCATTCTGGATTATTTTTAGTTTACTTGTTGGCCTTAAACATTTGAATTCACTTTTGCCCTATAAATTTATTAATATTATTGATTATCTGTATTTTATCTCATTCCAAAAAAGGTTGATGATAGCATTCTGCATGACATTAACCTTTCTAAAAGAATGACGATAAACTAAGCAAAAAAAGTTAAATGGCAATGTATTTAATTCACAACAAATATGTTTAATTTATGATATCCAGACCATTTTCCAGTTACGGCATTTCACCTTGGAACTTATCATTTGAATTAAGATCTTACTTTGAATGAACTTTGCTTTGGTAGGCATAGTTTGGATTAAAAAGCTTTGACATTTTACAAAGTTGATTTGGTGAACATTTGTTCTTGTTTCCACAAGGTGCATGGGTCGGAGAATGTCATTTTATTTTTGTGCTTTAGTTCGGTCACAGTGTATTCCTAACAGCCATCTTAATTGCGTCTGTGGGACACTGTCCCTGACATACCTGAAGTTTCTTCATTCCACAGAGCTATCCTTCCAACTTTAAATTGCTTTGGGAATTGGGGAGCAATTACAACTGTTGCATTACAAATATTTATTCTTCCACATCTGTGGAATCTGGCATTGTTTGTTGAACCTGACCTTAATTCAGAATGCTGACATTAATACTAAGAAGAAAGTAACTGGTTTTTTTAGGAGGTGGGAATAATTATCAGTAGAAAAGTAAGTTTTCAATACCATGCAACTGCAATCTTCATTCCATAATTTAAGCTATTAGTAAATATGGATTTATAATGTAAATAATGTGAGGAAATATGGCTACTAATTTATATTGTTACCAAAGAGCTATGATTTATTATCACTGTTATTTCTATATAATGCCCATTAATTCATAAAGCAGGTTTCATAGGCTACTGAATTTTTCTCAAAACGAACCTGGGAGAAAAGTAAGTTGGGTATTTTTATCACTACTTCACAAATGAGAACACTGAGACTATGTATTAGAAGAAAAGAACCTTAAACCTAGACCTTTCTTTTCTAGGCCCCAAGTACTTTTTTATTAAGCTCACCTCATGCTACATCTATTCATGTGAGTACAAATGAGTGACCTTCTGTTTTGGCATTGTCTATTTACAACAGCATTATTTTAGTGCTGACTAAAAGTAGAGTTTTTAAAACATCAGATCTTGCGGCAAACGAATAACTTGGGTATATTAAAATTTTCTATGTACACCTTCACCAATTTAGCCCAAACCCAATATGTGCAGCCACTTTGTTAGGCTCTAGGTGCAGAGAGATGAGCAAGACACATTCCTTTCCTCCTGCCTCTCTTTCTCATATAATACACAGAGTAACCAACTTAAATTTCTGGGAGAAGAACAAAAGCAACAAGACAGAACTGGCTCAAAGTGGGTTTGAACTGGTGAAGGGATTTCTGCCTAGGAGGGCAAGGCTTGGAGCTGGTGGCAAGAAAAGTGGTTTAAGTGGACAAAGATATGTTGTCAGTAAATTTTTCTGGAAATTGAAGCCAACAGGCTCTCCAGGCCTGAACCCCAAAGGGACTGGATCTGGATCACCACCATGTTTCTTGGTAAGCCATATTTGGTATCTTCTTTCGTGTTCATGCTGGGGCCATTTGGAGTACTCTTGTTCCTATCTAAGGCATTCCTTGGCCAATTTCTGACCCCACTTGAGGGAACATTGCTTTACCCTAGGAAGCCGTGTAGAGTGAGTGTAGAATCATTTCATAGGTAATGGAGTGTTCAGGGACATATCATTTAGTCCCACAGCCCTGAATCTTCCATCATGGTAAGAAGTACTCACAAACTGGGTCACTTTTGCCACATTCTGTCTTTAACATTTGGGGGAAAAAATAGGGATAATGAGAATAATAATTTGGGTTTTATAAAATCAAATGTATTATACACACAAATATATTTAAACATTATTATAGTTTTCTCAGATACATAAATTACAAATAACTTGGAAGTCACAGAATAAAACAAATGAAGAATGACTATTATTGTTCTTCCAAGGTTCTCCATCATATCCATGCATAGTTGGCCTTCACTTTGGTCTTGCAATAGGAACTAACAAAATAATAAGAACGGGCTATAACTATGAGATCAACAACTAACTTTACCTTTCAGCGATGTTAAATTACAGAGCACAAGGTTTATATTTACTATAATCAAATGTTTGCCCTATAAAAAATACAATTTTAACTGACTCAAAGAAGATACAGAATGTCAGGTAGATAAATACTCATAAAACCCAAACTTGCTTTACATTTTTGAAAATTTGTATTAAACACAGACTCAAAATTCCAGTATTTTGCCTCCCCAACCATTCCCTCACTGAACCTAACTAAAGGAAGAAATCAGGTTTGTTGTCTGAAATATTCTAAGGCTTCTTCGAAAACTCAACTTAGGGTGTGGTGTCATCAATAGAAAGGTTGCTTCTGAATTTGCTTCTGATCCTAGTAGATATGAACACATTAGACACAGGGAGAGGATTTTCAGTATCCCAGGATAATTGTATTCTGGGCACACACTGTTGAAGACAACAACATATGTCAGGAGCAGATTACAGAAGTTAAAGAAAACTCTCTTTCTATGTCATCCTAGAATAAGACATCTGTTACATTTGTTTCTTGGCAGTGAAAATGTTTTATGTTAGATCTTCTTTTGATATCCTGAAAGCTGAGACATGGCTATAACAAATAACACATTTGTGAAAAAATTCATTCTTCTGGGACTCTGGTTACCCAAAACTTGAGATCATTTACTTCGCTCTAATTCTGGTTATGTATCTAGCGATTCTGATTGGCAATGGTGTTCTGATCATAACGAGCATCTTTGATTCCCGTCTTCACACCCCCATGTACTTCTTTCTGGGCAACCTCTCTTTCCTGGATATCTGCTACACATCCTCCTCTGTTTCCTCAACATTGGGGAGTTTAATCTCAAAGAAAAGGAACATTTCCTTCTCTGGATGCACAGTGCAGATGTTTTCTGGGTTCGCAATGGGATCAACAGAGCGTTTGCTCTTAGGCATGATGGATTTTGACCGCTATGTGGCCATCTGTAACCCTCTGAGATACCCCATTATCATGAGCAAGGCAGTGTGTATACTAGTGGCTTCTGTGTCATGGCTATGGATTGGCAAAGAGTACAGCTCTTAGCTAGGAAATTGGCTCTAAAACCATTAGGAAAGAGAAAAATTTAGTGATGAAACTAGGTGTCAAAATGGTTGGTGATGTAGATCAATGATATGCTATGCTCAGCCATGGCAGAAGAATCTACAAAAAGGAAATAAACTGTATTTAATAGGTTTACTGAGGAGTTTCAACTCTGTGGGGTATAAAATGAAGTGTTTTTCTCTTTTCAGTTACTAATTTCAGCCCTCTTTCAAAGTCTGAAAAACATTTCAGGCAAGCTAAAAAGTGTTTGGTCATCTTCAGCTCTAAAATACCCACCCTCCAGCTCTACTCTAAACTAACTTAGTCTACAGCCAAGAGAGCAAAAGCTCAGCAAGCCTGCATTCATCAAGCAAGACATTGGTTCGCTTTGCAGCCACCTAAAACTGCAACTGCTCTTCTGTAGCAGAGAGAGACAGAGATACATATTACTTGGATTATAACGTCATCTGGTGTTCAGTGTACAGTATAACTTGATTCAGGCAGTTTGAACATCTTGTTAACATAATTTTAAAACATGTGTAAATGAGGAAAATGAGCTCTCGGCTGAGATTATAACATGTCCTTGCAGGTGCTTAGTTAATACTTTACTTGGACGTGTTCTAGAAGTTCCTGGGAGCAGCACGTACTGATAAAGGGCGCTGAGGCAAGAGGCCCCACAGTGATCTCGGGGTCCTCTGTACACGGGTACACTGTGAGGGAAGTAACCTGATGAATATGTGGGTCGAGGGAGTTTTTTTTTCTTTCTTTGATGCTTTACTGATCTCCCCTAAAGAAGACAATAATTCATCCTCAACTAAACATGTCTGACTGAAAATCATTACACCTCCCCAAAGAACAGTTACAATAAAAGGAAAGACAACTTCATCTTCTAAGCAATAAGGCTATTACTCAGGATGAAGACTCCATGGAGCCATGTTTTCAAGGGGGGATCAGCATTGGACCAAGACAGGGTTTCTGCAGAGGAGAATATATTAGTTTGGTAGGCTGATGTAACAAAATACCCAGACTGGGCAGCTTGAACAGCAGACATTTATTTTCTTCCAGTGCTGCAGCCTGTAAATCCAAGATCAAGATGTTGGCAGGTTGCCGAAACCAGTTTGGCTCAGTGGATAGAGCGTTGGCTTGGGGACTGAAGGGCCCCAGGTTGGATTCCGGTCAAGGGCATGTACCATGGTTGCGGGCACATCCCCAGAAGGGGGTGTGCAAGAGGCAGCTGATCGATGACTCTCTCTCATCGATGTTTCCAACTATCTCTCTCCCTTACTCTCTGTAAAAATCAATAAAATATATTTAAAAAAAAAAAGATGTTGGCAGGCTTAATTTCTCCTATGAGGAGACCTGCCCCTAGGCCTCTCTCCTTGGTTTGCAGATGACTGCCTCCATTGTGTTTGTTCACGTGGTCCTCCCTCTGAATGTACCTATCTGGTGTCTCTGTGTATCTACATTTCCTCTTCTTATAAGGACTCCATGCCTATTGGATTAGGACCCACCCTAATGAGCTCATTTTAACTTGAATATCTCTTTACAAACCTTGTCTCCAAAATATGGTCACAGTCTGAGATACCAGAGGTTAGGACTTCAAAATATGAGTTTTGGGAGACAAAATTTAGCCCATAGCAGAGGATATAGTCTGTTGGTATCTGGCTATTTTATACTTCTTCAGGACTTTAATTGGGGCCTAGTATTAAGGGTTGTACCTGGAGGTAGAAAGAAGGAGGGGGTTCTTTGAAGTAATCTGTCCACACATATCCATACTGACCAGCTTTCTAAGAATGAGTGAGTTTTGTTTTTCTTTTTTAAAATATATTTTATTGATTTTTTACGGAGAAGAAGGAAGAGGGATAGAGAGTTAGAAACATCGATGAGAGAGAGACATCCATCAGCTGCCTCTTGCACACCCCCTATTGGGGATGTGCCCGCAACCAATGTACAATACATGCCCTTGACCGGAATCGAACCTGGGACCTTTCAGTCTGCAAGCCGATGCTCTATCCACTGAGCCAAACCGGTTTTGGCTGAATTTTCTTTTTAGGAAGTAGTGAGCATACCCTCCTGATAAACTTCCTGGTAACTTTCTTGGACTGGGACAACAGACAGATGTGTTAGGTAGGTGCAATGCTCATGGCTGACAACTAAGTGCACAAAACTGTATTTTCACTGTATTTCCTTAAAAAGTAAAAATGGCATTGTCTTGTCCCCAATCTCATGGCCTAAGAATTTCAAAGTAGTATCATTTCTGTTTTCCAGTATAGTTTTTGGTTTGTTAGGGTTTTCTAAGTCTGGCATAGAAGTTATATTTTTTAAAAATCATGTTTTCAAAAAAAAACTTCTGAGGAGAAATGCCAAAGAAATGTGGCCAAAATATTGTAAAAATACAAGGCATTTTTCTTCTTCTTCTTTTTTAAAAAAAATATATTTTATTCATTTTGTACAGAGAGGAAGGGAGAGAGATAGAGAGTTAGAAATATTGATGAGAGAGAGAGTCATCGATCAGCTGCCTCTTGCACACCCCTACTGGGGATATGCCCACAACCAAGGTACATGTCCTTGACCGGAATCGAACCCAGGACCCTTCAGTCCCCAAGCTGACGCTCTATCCATTGAGCCAAACTGGTCTCAGCTATAAGGTGTTTTTCATCCTGAACCAGGAACATGGGGCAAACCCAAGGTTAGAAAGTCTAGTGAGATGTAAAGTAGTAGTAAGGGATCCAAACGGACAGAAGGGGGTCTGTTAGTGAACAGAGTAAACACAAATGGGCGGACCTTTGAATAGTTCTGGTAGTGTTCGTGCCTGGACGATAGCAGTGGCCGAATAGAATGAATACATAGTTCGTCACAAAAGTCACGCTCCTGCACACTGGCAAGAGATAACAAGCAAGGGAAGGCTACACTGGCCTGTCCTGGGTGAAACAGAAAGCAGCTCTGGTGTGAACTCCGTACTCCTGCATTTTTCTAAGTATAAGTTTGAATTATGTATCCCTTCAAAAAAGTGTTGAGTTTAAATTTAAGCTTTGTAACTGTTATAATCCTTTATTTTCACTAGATGGCAACAGAGACTAACTTGTGGATAAGCCACCCCACTGAAAGCCTTCTCAGAAAGAAAACAGAAACTGGTTTGCTTTCCTCCCTATTGTTATTAATATTAACAAATAGTGAAAAGAAGTTGTTTTACTCATGTTTTTATTCAGGAGATTTTAAAGCAAACTATTGAAGAGAGTTGGTAGTGTCATATATCAAAGATTAAATACAAAGTAATAGTTCTGTGCTCAGCACTGAGCTGGAGGCTATGGAGAATAGAAATAGAGGCTTCATCTATGCCCTTGAACTCAATATCTCTTACATCTATGCATCAGTCAATAGCTCTTTTGTCTTGCCAATGCTTAGGGTAAACGATAGGAAAGCTTCACTAGGAGCACTTGTGGCTCTAGGAGTGCTACTCCTGCTTCTACTTGGTGTGCTCACTAGAGACCATGATAAAATACAGCATTGGTTTCAATAATAAGTGATTTTTAAAAATAGAGTTAAAGATAAATAAAAGAAAGTTAACAGTTATATATATGTGGCTCATATTTGTATCCATTGGACACTGCTGGACTGTAATGTAGCAATAGTAAGTCATTTTTGAAGCGTTAGCCAAGGTCATCCATCCCATGATTTCAGTCTGGATGAGCGTGAGGTGGTGGCTTGTCTTGACAAGACAGTAACTTTAAAGAAGGTGTTTTAGTTTGGTAGGGCTGCTGTAACAAACTATAGCAAGCTGGATGGTTTAAACAACAAAAATGTGTTATCTCACAGCTGTGGAGGCTACAGATCCAAAATGAAAATGTCAGCAGGGTTGGTTCTTTCTGAGGGCAAATCTGTTGTTCCATGTCTCCTGGCTAGTTTCTGGTTGTTTGCTGGCCATCTTTGGCTTTTCTTAGCTTGGTGTTCCTTGGCATCACCCCAATCTCTGCCTACATCTTTGTTCTTCCTGTGTCCATTTCTGTATCCAAATGTTCTTTTTCTATATGGTCACCCGTCTTACTGGATTAGGGGCTGATCCTACTCCAGTATGACCTCACCTTAACCAACTGCATCTGCAGTGGCCTGATTGCCAAAAAATGTCACATTCTGAAGTGCAGGGGGCTAGGACTTTAACATACTGTGTGTGTTTGAGGAACACAAGTCAATGTTTAACAGACTTTAAAACTAGCTCCCAAGAAGGTAGTATAAGTATCCTCTGATTGATTTCCTTTGTGGGTGTATGTGTGTCAAGGGTTAATTTCATGAGATGGTCAATGTTCCCCTCTGTAGAAATGTATAAAATGTACTATGGAATATTTATACTAAAAAGCAATTATAATTGTTTTCCCCTTCCCTCTCTCTCTTCCTTTCTTTCCTTCCTTCTTTCCTTCCTTCTTTCCTTCCTTCCTCTCTTCCTAATTATGATTACATTTTTGCACAATGATGTTGAGATTACATTTGGTACATGACTGGGAAATATTGAATCAGTAGAAAATGGGAGGGGCATAAAAGTAGGAAAATATAGGAGTGGTTTATAGCTTATCAAATTAGCAATCAAATTTATATTTAAACAAAAAACAAAACAACAACACAGAGCCTTATTACAGATATTCTAAGGTTTTTTGGCCAAATGGACTTAAATTTTTTATTTTTATTTTATTTTTTTTAGCATTGAAGGACACTAATTGCTTACATCATATGAAAGACAAGGTACTCATTGTAACATCATTTTTATGCTATTTGCTATCCAAGATGAAGCTCATTAAGGAATGATGCGGCCTATAGCAGCCAAACTGACCATGAGGAAGAGTGCTCACAAACAGGATGCTGGTGAGTGACTGCTTCAGCAAGTGCATTAGTCAGCCATGGTTGAAGAATAGCTTTCATGTGAAGGCTCAGTTTTCAAGGAGAGAACTCTGAGCTGGCTAAGGCATGCTTTCGGTATTCAGGAGAATAACCCCATTCATATAAACTTATTCAACAACCTGGATACACACACATGTGCATTACAGTAGCCTGAAGAATGACCTGAATATCACTGTGAACAGGGCCAAAACCCAGGACAAGTATAATTGGATTGTGGAGATCCTGTGCCAGCTTGTGGGTGATTCTTGTATTCTTGCCATTGCCTCTTTTCCCAAACCTTTTGACCATTCTGCTGGCCATGTTTATAGGTCAGACAACTAAGGGTGGACAGAACACTTAGGGGACACCTCCTGGATATATCTGAACACATTTACTGAGCATGATTGTCATTATTATTAGTGTCCTCTTCTCCAATGAAGGGTAACTCTTGAATGTCCTCTATTAACCTTCATGTGCTCATTAACTCTTCAATTTATCAGCATTCTCAATATTATTTAAATACTTAACTCTTCTTCCACTGGCTTAAATTAATTTTCTTTTAAAAAAATATATTTTATTGATTTTGTACAGAGAGGAAGGGAGAGAGATAGGGAGTTAGAAACATCGATGAGAGAGAGTCATCAATCAGCTGCTTCTAGCACACTCCCTACTGGGGATATGCCCGCAGCCAAGGTACATGCCCTTGACCAGAATTGAACCCAGGACCTTTCAGTCCCCAAGCCGGCGCTCTATCCATTGAGCCAAACAGGTTTCAGTTTAAATTAATTTTCAAAACTCAATTTTGCTTCATTCAACAGCTTGTTAATATATGAAACAAGTTTATTCCTGATTATAATTATATAATTTAGTCATGCAATGGGGTCATATTTCGGCAGAAAAAAAAAATCTTTCTAATTTGTATGCCAGATCAACTATACACCTTTAGAGAATACTATTGTTTCAGTGCCCTGCCAATAGTGTAATTGTGAGCTCCAATGTTGTAAGAGAACATAACTGAAGACCTAGGAATAAAACTCAGACAAAACATATACTCTGCATTACTAAAAATAGTAGTGGAAGCCCTTGGAGTAGGACCTAGTGAGAAATGGAGGTCTACATACCAATATAAGATATGGTCCAACTCTTCAAGGAGTCACACAGACTGAAGATGGCAACTTATTTGTTTGTGCTCACGCTGTGTTTCCAGCATTGAGCACAACATAAATACATGTTACTGAACACACTGAAAACCGTTAACTCAGTCATTTTGGAATTGGAAGCCTGGTTAAAAACTCTTTAAAGGACCAACAATTTGTTTGACAAATGATTTCCAGATTTTTTATTGTTGATTTTAATATTTTTAAGAATAAATAATTTAGAAGTGGACAAACATAGTAACTGAATTATGGCCTTACAGAAAATCAAATCAAGTCGCCCTAACTGGTTTGGCTTAGTGGATGGAGTGTCAGCCTGGGGACTGAGGAGTTCCAGGTTTGATTTCAGTCAAGGACATTTACTATGGTTGCAGGTTCCTCCCTGATGTAGGCCCTGGTTGGGTTGCATGCGGGAGGCAACCAACCAATGTGTTGCTCTCACATCAATGTTTCTCCCTGTCTTTCCCTCTCCCTTCTACTCTCTCTAAAAATCAATGGAAAAATATCCTCAGGTGAGGATTAGAAAAACAAAATCAAATCAAGTCAAACTTACAAATTTTTAAATTAATAAATGAAAAGAATTGTATAGCATGGAATAAGTTTAAATTCTCTGTAACCATAACTTCTTATTAATTCATCATAAAGCCTAATATAGTATTCCTGGCTAGTGCATGGTATTTTCTCCCTTAGCCAGAGCTCAGTGATCATTTATTAATTTGAAATTAAAGAAATGTCTAAATTTCTAAATGTCTAAAAAGTAATCTCAAATGAAAAGCAATGAAAATTCTTTTGTAATTAAAACTTTACATCATGATAACAGGTGTAAAGCTTTGCTAGCATTGCTTGAGTGTCTACTATGTACCGAATATGCAGATTTATGATGCAACTTCCTTTCTGAATTATTCACAATTCAAAAATAACTTTTTTTAAACCATTTTTATATAAAATTAAATTGTATCTTATTCTCTATTAATAGAGACAAAGAGTTTTTTTTTTATTTTTTATTAGGCTCTCACTGGAAACAGAAGTCTTCCCAGTGTGAGAAAGAGCAAATAATTTCTAGCCCTTAAAATTCTTTAATTCCATGGAAATTAATACCAGGAGTATTTCAAGTAGAAAATATATGCAGCAGTTAACTTGTTTAAGAGCTTGGTAAAAAGTCATTGCAAAGAGACTCCATTAAGGGAGGACATTAATTATATAACAAGAGGGCTTTTGATATTGACATCATGTTTGTGCTAAGGTCATAGACTCTCATTATAATTTAAGTCTTTTGACATGTGCTGACATGTTTAACTTCTGAAACATGTTTAAATATTTCTGTAAGTCATCTACCAAAGGTGAAGAGAAGAGTGCCCACAGCACCAAGTATCCTTGAGAAATGACTGCGGCCTTCACTATAAAGTCTCATCACAGACTCAAAGTGGGGAGACTTTCTGCAGTGTAAAATGAAAATGTTTCATATGCCTTTATAGGCCTAGAGGGTATTGGTGCTTCCATTTCTGTGAGAGACATGGCAAGGCGGCTTCAATGCCTGTAGGTAGATAAAGTCATCCTTTAGGATGGTATCTCATAGGACTCAGCATATAATATCCAGGAGTTTAATCATCTGCCAACACAACTTATGGTTTACAAACAAGGAAAAGATAAATGACTGAGTTATGGACAGTGCCCAAGTCTTACTAAGGTGATCAGGGCAAAAGAACACCTACCCAGACCCCTCTGCAGGGTGCACATTTTTGCAATAAAAAAGAGGAGTCCTATCTGCCTGTATCTAGAAAAGGAGGCATTTGTCCAAGATAGAAACACTTTATCCAAAGACCCAAAGTCTGACCAATAGAATGTCAACAGGATTGGAGTAATCGTTGCTTTTCTATATCTTTGTTGAAATATTCCACCAGAGCATCCAATTCCTTTACTCTGGTTCTTTCTTACTGAACATTCTTCTCATTGATACATCCATTTCCAAATCACTGAAGTAGCTTGTATCTAATACCAGGGAAATAGTACCCTGAGTTTGTTAGAAGTATTTATTCTTTCACAGTAAGTTGACGAATCTGCTTGTGTCTGCGTTACCATCTATCACTTGAGAATTTTGTTATGAGCCAGTCCCTAAGAAACTAGTTAACTCTTGGCCCACTGACCAATTCAAATGTCTGGGACTGAAAAGGAGGAAACTTGGAGGTGATGGACATATACTTATGAGATATTTCAAAACTTATCAAGTTGTTTAATATGTGCCGTTTCTTGTGTGTCAGTTACACCTCAACAAAGCTCTTTTTTTAAAAAAAGAAAAAAAATCAAGAGCCAAATTGTAGGCCCTATGAGCTCAAGAGGCTCTAGGGAGGCTCCAAGGCCCTGCAAGGACCCTTGCTTGTGCTCTTCCTGATATTTCTGTTTTTTCAAAGTCAGCATGCTCTAATTATGACTGCCCATTGATTAGTACGTGACTTTAAACACCCAGATTTCCTTAACAGATTTTTTTTTTATCTGTAAAGCAGACATATCAACTTTAAAATGCATAGATGAGATAAAGTATCATTATAAATTCTACTTTATAAGAAATGTGTTACTATTGTATAATACATCTTAGTGTGGCAGTTGATTCTTCTGCTAAGGTTCTTGGGTAAAGCTGGGATCAATCAGCTAACAACGTGTCTTCATGCCTTAGCTCTTCCAAGCTGGATGACAGGAAGGACTTGACTTGTCTGTGGTGCTACAGCAGTGACAAATTTGTGAGTGATTATATGAGTTAGCCAATGTGCTGGGTACTTTCTCATAGATTTACCTAATTAGCTCCCTGCCTTGTGACATGATTTCCATTTCAGAGGTGATGCAATAGAGGCTTAGAATAATAAAGTAACTTGAAATCACACATTGGTATATTTATGATTTGAACCTAGGCTTATCTACTCCAAGATTCATGTTCTTCATGGTATCACAGGTTCTGTCTCTCTGATTTATTCAATGAGTTTTAATAAAGATCATGCCCGTTACTAGTATAATAACTCTCTGATAAGGAAACTTTAACTTCTCAAACAACCTAGATGTTATAGTGAAATAGATCCCACCAATTAGGACAATAGAATACAAAATGTGATATCTAGTAATTGAATAGACTTAAACATTTCTTAGCAGACTTTCATTTAATTAAATATTTTAAACTATTAACTCAGCAGTGGTTGGGCTGGGTTGATTGTGGCTTAATTGCTCCAGTGGCCTCTATGTTGGTATCAAATATGTTTAAAGTCTAGTCTGTTACCTGATGTCTATAAAAGGCTACTGAATTCACTATTTAGCCTGAATTTTCTCAATAGATCAAGGTCTAATAAAAAATTTACAATAATTATAATTGTAATTATATGTATTATAGAATCATCTGAATAGCAGTGAGGAATAGAGGTAATAGCAGGGAATCACTAGTTTTGTGAGAGAGCTTTACCACTGAGTAGGTGGCATTTGGTGCAAGTCTTAAGGTATCAGTGGGTGTTTATGAAGTGAGGAATTGAACAGGCAAAAGGGCTTTGCAGACAGTGGACCAGGTGATACAAAGGCATTCACCTGTGAACAAGTTCTTTAGACCTAGAATAATAAGAAAGAAATGCAATGTGGTAGGTTTTTATTTGTTTGTTTTGTCATTGTGAGCACATTGGCTGGAGGTTAAAATAGGTAGCTTGTAAGCCAGAGTTAGGTCTTGATTCTTGACATGCTGAAGAGTGTGGCTCTGTGCTGCTCACAGGCTTTCTCGCTGGGCAAGTGCTTCTAGTCAGCAGGAGACTCCATGACACAGACTGAGGTTCTCTACCATCAGGCAGATCCTAATTTTAAAGTCTAATTATCGCAGCTTCCTAGACTTTGATTAGCCTCTGCTTCTGGCCATATTCAGTGTATGCAGTGGGAAAAGGATAAATCTTTTCATTCACACTGCACATTCTTTAGATAAGAGATTGTCAGTGTGTGGTTATGAGACCATGGTGTCAGAAATAATCTGGAGAGCCTGCTGAGAAGGCAGATTCCTGGGCTTGGGATTCTGATATTATTGGTTTGACTTAATGCCAGAAATCTAAATTTTAACAAACATTCTGCAAGATTCTAATATCTGTACTGCTGTACTATAGGATAAAATTTAAAAAGATATAATTACATTGATTAATTGAATCTCATAACTCATTTTCTTTACTTTGACAGAAAAGTCATTACAAGATAATATATTGATAGCATTAATACAGAATTCCAAGGCCAGCTTCCATATTGAGAAGACATATGCAACATGAGTTAGGATCAATTCAGCTTGTGTTATTCTTGTATACATTGCAGTAGAGGCTACAAAATGAAAGCCCATTCTATTGGAATTTGCCCATGAAAGTGTTTGTTTGGGCCTATACTCTACTTTCTAAAAACTCAAATTAACTTTCTCATTTACACAGCAGTATCTTATACACTGCTAGAGGTCCAGTGCATTGGATTCGTCCAGGGCATGTCCGGCCTTTCTTGCCCAGTTCTGATTAGCCGGATTCCAGCAGCAAGCTAATCTACCAGTCCTAGCTTCTGCTCCCTGGTGGTGTGTGGCAAAGTCATAGTGACTGGTTGATTGGTCAAATGACCAGTCAGACACTTAGCATACGAGGCTTTTATTATATAGAACTAGAGGCCCAATGCATGAAATTCGTGCACTGGGGGTGTGTGTCCCACAGCCTGCACCTTCTCCAATCTGGGATCCCTCTCACAATCCAGGACTGCTTGCTCCCAACCACTCACCTGCCTCTGCCTGACTGCCCCTAACCACTCCCCTGCCAGCCTGATCGATGCCTAACTGCTCCCCTGACAGCCTGAATGCCCCCATCTGCCCTCCCCTGCCAGCCTGGTCACCCATAACTGCCCTCCCCTGCCAGTCTGGTTGCCCCTAAATGCCCTCCCCTTCTGGCCTGGTTGCCCCTAATGCTCTCTCTTGAAGGCCGGGTTGCCCCAAAATGTCCTCCCCTGCCAGCCTTGTCACCCCCAACTTCCCTTTCCTGATGGCCTGGTCAACCCTAACTGCCCTCCCCTGCAGGCCTGGTCCCTCTCAACTGCCCTCCCATACAGGCCTGGTCTCCCTCAACTGCCCTCCCATATAAGCCTGGTCCCCCCTACAACTGCCCTCCCCTGTAGGCCTGGTCCCCCCCAAGTGTCCTCCTCTGCTGGCCTGATTGCCCACAACTGTCCTCCCCCACTGGCCATCTTGTGGCAGCCATCTTGTGTTCACACAGGGGCAGCCATCTTTGACCACATGGGGGTGGCCATCTTGTGTGTTGGAGTGACTCTCAATTTGCATATTACTCTTTATTGGATAGGATATTGCATTCACATAATGCAATATTCCTCCTCTGCTCTCCATAATGGGTAAGTCAACTGGTTAGGGGATGCATCCTTTGAAAAAATCCAAGATATCTAGTATACTGGAGACTCTACCCAGTCTGTTCCACCCTGGGCCATAGGACTTGTCCTGAAGCAAGGCCACTCCACATATGGCCACTCCATGTCTTCCAGTTTCACTTCTGCTCTATCCTCAGTTCTCCTTATGCTCCAGCATTGCCAGATATCTGGAGGCAGTTGGGTAGAGACTTTCACACCTCTGTGTCTTTGCACATCCTCTCCTGTAGGTCAAAAATGTCCTTGTCAACTTTCTGTTATTGGTCGTCTTTAAAGACCCATTACAATACCAATTACATAGTCTTCCCTGGCTCTTTCCAAACTAAATTAGGAATTCCCCCTCTGCTCTCCAGCAAAACTCTCTTGTAGCTCTCATCACTTTGTATTATAATTAGCTTACTTGAACATCTCCACCAAGAGATAATAAATTTATTCATTACTTGCCATTTAAAATAAAAATTTATCAAGGCTTAACATTGAAAGGATTATATCAAACCTACAGTTAGCCAGATGATCTGATAACCCCACAGTCCCATTTCCTTAATTATCTTAGTAGAATGTGTGGCATTATTTAAGAAGGATGCATAACCATTTTGACTTTAGCCAGTGTTTAGGCAGTGTTCTTAAAGTGGGTCCAGTGAATTCTTTCTTATTTTATTACTGTGATCACACTTCTGAAATGAAATTGAATATGTCACAGGAAACCTAAAAACCTACTTTATTAAAATTCTATCAGATATTATTACAACTACATCTTAGCTGATTGTAATTTATGGTAATTTCTTAGAAGAAAATCCTGCTCTGTATTTAACAATAGACTTATCTAACATTGAGTCACATTTCATTCTAAATTCTGTTTATTTCCTTTTTAGTAAAATAGTCTATTGCCCCTTCATAATAATGCCAGTTTCAGCTACTCTCTATCACTTGCAAATCTAAACTTGGGTTTCCCGTTCTTGAATATACTTATTAATTTCTCCCTTCCCTTTTCTGGGCAAATGCCATGCGGCTTTTAATTAATTCCTTCTATAATATTTGCATGCCTTGATTTTCTTTAATTTATTCTGTCTATACTCTTGCCTCACTTAATTCTAGTGAACATTTGGGGAATGGATATAGTTTGCATAAAGGAGGCATCGCAAATAAATTATGCTGCTTCCAACTGCCAGAATGGGTAAGCCACAATCTTGCAAAGCCATTTCTACAAAGTCCATCTACAAACAATGAGAACACTTGTTATTAATGTTATTTAAAGCCACACTGAAAGTCATTAGTGCACTGTAATTGCACTTGCCCACTTCAAGTTTTACAAAGCCGTGCTGAGTTTAAATGTTAGAAATTACTTTTTCTCAGCACCAGTCCTAAAGAGAATGTATAAATCTGGCTCTGTTTAGGTGATAGTTGTCTGTCCAGATGGGATTGTGCATGTGAATATTTTAGAGCTTCACCAGCTCAGAAGTCCAGTGATTGCGCCATTATATTTCACAAATCAGATTCCTGTCCTTCATGAATTGCTGGCAATCTGATGGCATTACATTTCTTGAAAATAACATCAATTCCATTAAAGTTAGCTGGGAGAATTAATATAAAGCATGTTTTTGGGTGCTGGTAGGAGACAAAGATAAACCTGCAGAGAAGGAGAAGCAGGGTTGGAGGTAGAGGTAATGGTAAAGAGAGACACAGCGAGGAAAGCATCTGCTTAGAGGTCTCCAAAGGGAGAGAGAACACAGTGAGGTGGCAGACTGGAATGATGCTTTTCACTTTTCACTATCACCTCTCCATTTTTTTTCATAGAAAATTTTATAATTTAATCCTATATAATAAAAGCCTAGGTGGCATCACGCTCTTGTGCAACGCTCTTGTGTGATGTTGCCACAAGATGGCTGCCACAAGATTGCCGGCAAGTGGGGGGGGGGGGGGGGGCGCGAAGTTGAGGGCAAATAGGCCAGCAGTGGAGGGCAATTGGAGGCGACCAGGCCGGCAGTGGAGGGGATTTGTGGTGAAGGGGCCTGGAAGGGAGGGCAGTTGGGAGTGATCGGGCCAGCAGGGGAGGACAATTGGGGGCCATTGGGCTGGGAGGGGAGCAGTTAGGCGTCAATCAGGCCAGCAGGGGAGTGATTAGGGGGCGATAAGTCTGGCAGGCAGAAGCAATTAGGGGCAATCAGGCAGGCAGGCAGGTGAGCAGTTAGGAACCAGCAGTCCCGGATTATGAGAAGGATGTCTGACTGTCAGATATTATCCAAGGGGTTCCAGATTAGAGAGGTTGCAGGCCGGGCTGAGGGACCTCCCCCTCCTGTGCCCAAATTTCGTGCACCAGGTCTCTAGTATTTTATAAAATACTCATTTAATTGCTTATTGTCTCTCTCCTCCAGTAGAATGTAAGTTCCAGGAGTGCACAGATCTTTTCCATTTATAACACAGTGAATTATCAGAAAGCAAATGCTCTTCTTAATCTTTTTAAACTGAGTTACCATGTTTCCAGTCCTTTTCAAACTAATGTTAACCACATGCTTTTCTTATAAAGCAGCACATAGACTTTTACCCAAGGGCCTTCTAATGCAGATATACTATGCTATTGACTTTAAGAAGACATCTCTACTATTTTTAACGAGTTAATATTGATACTTGGCATTTGTATTTTAACAAGCATACAACATACAAATTCATAGCAAAATACCAATATCATCTAAATGTTCTTTGACAATAAGAATAGTTTCCAGTTCATTCCTTACCACCTTTTCTCCTAGGGTAAAGAAAAGCATCAGTGCTTCTGAGTGAAATATGAGAATGACTTTTCTGCCTTTGAGATTTATAAGTACTCTGAGTGATAGTAAAATTTGAAATCATTCTCTGCCACAAAGGTTGACATACAAAAAAAAAAATGATTGGAGTTTTTTTAAAAACAAACAAACATTTAAGTCTATAACAATAGTCAAAGTCTAATGCTATTGATTCTTATTTCTGCAAGTACTTTCCCTTGGGCCATTATGCTATGTATCAGTCCAAGGACTCCTCCCTGATACCACCATGTGTAATTTTATAAATTAATGAATATCTTGCATGGGGGGAGGGGAGAACCATTTAAAATACTGTATTAGAAAAAAGTCCAAAATTCATAGGTTCCCTTCCATGTAGATATTTTGAGTATTCAATCTATTCTGAAATCTTCTTAAGAAATATCATGTGAGTGGCAGAGTCACAGAGGGTAGTCTGAGAGATGTTTCAACCCATGGCTGATGTTACTAGAGGAATGGCTCAATCTATAAGACACAAGAAGACTTCAGAAACTTAGGATCTGTGATCTAATTAAAATGGACAGAGGGAGTGTTAGGTTATTATTATTTTTTTTTCAAGAGCATCAGGACAAGAGTTTATTGACTTCAAAGGCAAAGATAATAGACAAGATGATAGTCCCAGAGGATAGAATAAAATCTGCTAGTAAAAATGAAGCGGTCTTTTATTTCTGTTTCAGACCTCGTAACATAAACATTGCAAAATAAATAGAAAATAGGAAGGGTACCCTTCAAACCTCTGGTTCTTAGATTATGATGTGTTTTAGGATCTGCTTTTAAAAATGCAGATGCCCAACCAGACAGCAACCCTAATGAATGAGATTTTCAGATGTAGTAATTAGGTAATTCTAATGCAAATAAAGATATAAAAATAGTTTTTGTCACTCAAAATTCCAAGCTATAGGGAAAAGGTTGTGGATTTTTCTCCTACAATTAGTACTCACAGAAAGTGGAAACTTTTTCAGAATATTAAGCAGTAAGGCATTTTTTTTTTTTTGGAGATTTGATATTGCATAAGTTTGCACTTATTCAATAAATAATTTTTGAGGATACCACTAAGTATGATCCAATGTAATTCCTGTTGGCAATAAAAGGATGAAACAAACAATCAAAATTATCTTTAATTTACATTGTAGAGACATTCAAGCAACCACAAAATAGAGACATGCATAAATGAAGGATGGCAATAGTGAGTGGGAGCTTTACCCACATTGTAGAGGGAGAATTTCTAGAGCAAATTTTGCCTATGCCAAATCTTGAAAAATAATTGTATAGCTTGGTTCAAGGTCAGGATATAGATGAATAACTACAAGTATTTAAATATGTGTTTAAATACTTCTGTATATTTTTAGTTACTACCAAATAAATGTAGTAATTAAGTATACCCAGAATAATAGTCATGTGAAAAGAGTGCAAAAAAATGGAAAGGGGAATATTGCAAGAGTCTTAGTTATTAAAAAAATAAATATAAATTTTACCATGTTAACAAAGAACTACTGAAGGATTTTAAGGACCAAAATGGAAAGTACCAGATTTACATATTTGAGCTTCCCTCCTGCCACACTGATCAAATTATAAAGGATGATTAAAGGTATGCTAATGCAATTGAGGGCTGAGGGAATATTATGTTAATCTGGGCAAATGACAATGAGAGAGAGGAGAATGGATAGGAAATATATTAAAAATACAATAAATAAGACTTGCAGACAATATGAGATGACTGTGAGTAAATAAATCAACAAATCAATATTTGATTTGCAGGATACTTTACCACCAAATATTTGAATAAAATGCCCATTCTTCTAGCACTCAGGATTTGGAGAAAACACTAGAGTGGGCTTGATACTCACTCTTGGAATCTAGAAACATTTCACTGTCCTCTGAGGCATGGGTGATGGGGTGAGGGATAGGAGGTGGCTGGCAAGGACTGTGGAACATGAGTCTTAGGAATGTGGTGGGCATACAGTCTTGCTTACTGTCTTATTAATATTTTCTAAATTAGAAAATGAACTGGGAAGTATTTTAAAAATACTAAATTTAGGTCAATGGTAGGAAAAATATATGCCCTTTTTGGAACATCCTCCTTACTATATAATAAAAAGGTAATATGCAAATTGACCATCACTCTAACACACAAGATGGCTGCCCTCATGTAGAAAAGGTAGCCACCCCCATGTGGACGCAAGATGGCTGCCACAAGATGGCCAGCAGGGGAGGGCAGTTGTGGGTGACCAGGCCTGCAGGGGAAGGCAGTTATGGTCAACCAGGCCTGCAGGGGAAGATAGTTAGTGGTGACAAGGCCAGCAGGGGAGGGCAGTTATGGGCAATCGGGCTGGCAGGGGAGCAGTTAGGCATCAATCAGGCTGGCATGGGAGTGGTTAGGGGGTTATCAGCCTGGCATTCAGAAGCAGTTAGGGGCAATCAGGCAGACAGGCAGGTGAGCAGTTGGGAGCCAACAGTTCTGGATTGTGAGAGGGCAGTCAGACATCCCTCCAGGGGTCCCAGATTGGAGAGGGTGCAGGCTGGGTTGAGGGACACACCGCCGCCGCCCCCTCTCTCCCATGCACGAATTTTGTGCACTAGGCCTCTAGATTTAAAATAATCTGCTATTAAGGTGGTTAACCTAGGTCAGTGGTTTGCCACTCTGTTGACTATTTGTTTGCCGACCACTGACCTAGGGTTAACAGTATCTATTGCACATTCAGTGATATTAGGCAGCTCTATTACTCCATGAACACAGGAGACTGAGTGAAGATTTTGCCTTTATAGGGTTTATGTTTTAGTGTCAGTGTAGGACATTACCTTCTACACATCAGGTCTTTTTAGGAGTGTTGTATGAGGTGGAGAGGAGAAGAGCCACCTGCGACATTTCACAGAATGATACACAAATTTGCTTTTAAAAATGTGGTTATTTTTGCTTTCCACAATGTACAAAAAGAAACCAGGCAAAAAAATATCCATGAAGTGAAAAGGTAGATACATTTAAAGGGATTAATAAAATAATAATTTTCCTGATTAATTGGAAGAAGAAGCAGGAGGAAGCTAAGATAGGAGAAGGAGGAAGAGGAAGAAAATAAGGAGGAAAAGAAAACGAGAAATTTATTTTTAAAATTATATGTAATACTTCCACCCAGAGATAAGTTTCATTAAGTTTACTGATTAATATGTAAGTGTTTTAAAATTACATATTATATAATTTTTACAGCTATTCTTTGCTTGAATTTAATAGCATTTCACAAATTATGAGAGCAAAAAGAAAAAGGTATGCATAAAATATTAATCACAGAACTTCTTTGTCTGTCCAGCTTTCACATTTAGCTTTTCAGTATTATTATGTCCATTATTTTAAAATGATCACAATCGCAAACAACATAATTCTACTGTGACAAAATAGAATCATTAATATTTTGGCGTATTTTCTATGTATTTATATATTTCTTTTTTATTGTTGACACTATTACAGATGTTTCCCATTCCTCCCTCCTTTACCCACCATCGCCCACCCCCCTTTAATAAATATTTGGACCATACTCTACATACAATTTAATATTCTTCTTTTCATTCTTACAATATAATTTATATCTCAGTATTTTTAAAATATTTATTTAAAAACATTATTTAAAGTAGCTACATGAAATTTTATATGAGCCATATTTTTTGAAATATTGTTACACATTCTGGTTATAAGTAAATATATATGTGTATTTCCTTAGTGCACCTTGGTAACATGGTAATAAATGTAAGGTTTTATTTCACTGGTTCAAGCTCCACCTGGTAGTGCAGAAGGCCCCCTTCCCTTTGTTCCATCATCATTTCTGTAGCCTCCAAAATGCATATCAGGCACGTCTATCGCCGAGTCTGGCCTGCTTTCTGTGGAGCCTGGCCTGTTCCTTGCTCCCCTGCTTGCCTGGACTCCAGTGCTCCTTCCTCTGCCCACGAAGCCATGCTAGTTTGCCTGCCTTCTGGGGCCCTACTAATGCTGGGACCACCGTATTTTCTGCCAATTTTCTTCTGCCTCTGAACTTCCACAATGTGCCAGCTCTTCTGGAAGGACACTATAATCACTGCCTCATGCCTTCTGCAGCACAGGTCATTCCTGGATCCCTCTTACTGTGAAGAGGTCAGGGTGACAAAACAGCTTTGGGTCTTTTGGAGCACCCTGCCTCCTCCCCTCCCCCCCAAAAAAGGAGGAAGTAAGGAAGTTCTCACAGAAGCGAAAGCTTTCTTTCTGTAAAATTTAAATTAATTAATAAAAATAAATAAATTATTGATTTCAGAGAGATGAAGGGAGTGGGAGAGAGAGAAACATCAGTCATGAGAGAGAATCATTGATCAGCTGCCTCCTGCACGTGCCCCCCGCCCCGTATGCCCTGACCGGGAATTGAACTATGACCTCCTGGTTTATAGGTTGATGTTCTACCACTGAGCCACACGGGCTGAGCTTCTTTCCTGTTTTTAAATAACTTTTTTTTTTTTTTTAAACACATAAAGGAGCACAGGAAGTGCCCTAATTATTTCTAGGGATTTTTTTATAAACTAGCTCTTTCAGCTTTTATTTATTGTTCTCTCATGGAATTTAGATATTCAGACAATAGGAACTGTGCTAGCAAATACATTTAGAATGGTCCACATGTTCTACTTGGAATCTTTCTGCTTCTTTAATGACTGTGGCTTTGTTATAACCCAGCCTCCTTGTGCCTGGCTTTTTTTTTTTTTATCTTTATAATTACTTTTCTGGTTGTATATACTTTTAAAAAAAGACAGTGTTTAGATTTAAAGTGCTTTTGATTACTTTTTTTTTTTTTTCAGTTAGTCCTAAAAATTATTTGAATAAGTCTTAGGAAATCAAGTAATCCATTCTGGACGGCAGGAGGAGTGGAAATATTCTTGATAGAGTCACTGACTTTCTCCTTGGGAAGGCTTTAGAGATGAAGACAACATTTGCCAACCATTGCTAAAAGATGAATGAAATTCTCAACCTAGATCTATGTGAGTTTAACACTAGCCATATTTCTTTGGCTTTGTCTTGAAAACCCAACCTCTAACTAGGGTTTTCCACCCTGAGCTTTCTCTTAGGCATGCTTGCTATTTTCTCAGGGAGGGTGACCCTTGTTTGTGTGGAAGACTGTTTCCTACCTTGTGTGATATAGGAATTAATGCTTCAATAGACTTGGATTTGGCCAACCTCATAAACTCCTTTCCTTCCCTAGCAGACTTTCTCTAGCTCCTGCTTCATGTGTGGCTCATAATCAACCAGTTGTGAGAGCTGAAAGAATGACCTCTGTGAACCATGGGGTCCTCTGCAAGCTTCTATGTAGGTTGAGATGGCACCCATCAATGGCCCCATTTCTCTGCCCTGGTTCTTTTCTCTAGCGTTCTTTCCCAATGTATCAGCAAAGGACAAAAAGCACTGCTCCTAACCATCTGATTTCTGGACTTAATTGGACGGGGTTGAACACAAAAGTAAAAAAGGAATATAGTTAACAAAAAGAGAAGGCAACCAATAAACATATGAAAAGATGTTTGACTTTTTCATACATAAAGAAGTCTAATACATTAAAACAACTATGAATCTCATTTTTTATATATCATGTTGACAAAATTACAAGGTTTGATAATTCCTTGATCTGGTGAGGACAAATTTGTGCAGAAATCTGTACTGATGCTGAGAGAGCAGGTGTGTACCTCATCAGTGTCAGTTTGGTGACACACATACCCAGCTTGACTGGCATGGTTTAATGGTTGACCGTCCACCTATGAACCAGGAGATCACAGTTCAACTCCCAGCTGGGGCACATGCCTGGGTTGTGTGCTTGATTTCCAGTGGGGAGTGTGCAGGAGATAGCTAATCAATGGTTCTCTCTTATGATTGAAGTTTCTATCTCTCCCTTTCCTGTCCTCTTGCTGAAATCAATAAAAATATATTTTTTAAAAAGACTCTATATATATATATATGCATGCACAATTTGGTGAGGTTACCAATGAAGTGTATTTAGTGGTGTAATTCCTAGAACAAAGTATAAGGGCAATCTTTTTTAAAAAATTATATATATATATATATTCATGAATATTCATTTAATGTTGTGATATAGAAAAGCCACAATACCCAATAGCCACAAACAGAAACAAAAAGACATCAGAAAAGATCAAGATATAATCAGGACTTTAATCACTAGAGAATTGAAAAGTATAAAAGTATACCGAAAAGGAAGTATTTCTAAGATATATTAAATGAAAAGGGCAATATAAAGAACACAATGTGTAGTGTGATTCTGGTCTGTGAGAATAAAAATGAATCTGTGTGGTATTAAAATTTTTTTTCCTGGAAGATAAAAATAAAAACCAGTAGTTACTACCTTTGGGAAGATAGATTGGATAGAGAAGAGCAGTTTTCAATTTTCATTTGGGATCCCCCTGTGTCCTATAATGCAACTTTTATTTACTTTTTCTGAAATGTCAATAGGAGATATGTGGACTGCATTTCAGACCAAGTTTTTATTATATAAACACACAAAACAAAATGTGTCTATGTGCATTTAAAATTTTTTTAATTTAAAATTAAAATTTGAGGTTATTATATGAAATAATAGTATTTTTGAGTATGTCTCTTTATAGCTGTTTAGTATTGCTGAATGGGTAGCTGAAGCTGTTTAATTATGTAAGTGCTCACTGATTAAGGAGTGGAAATAAAAATGTTTATAATAGTTTAGGAAATAGATAGTAATGAACCAAAGCCTATAGCTGTGGTGTTGTAGAAAAAGGCATGATTGTGAGGAATTTTAAGATTTAAAGTATATAGGACTTAGTGATTTATTGAGTTTGTGGGGTGATTAAGGAGAATGGTCTAGGCTGTCTCACAAAAAAATGACTACAAAATGAAAAAAGCACATTCTTCTAGATGAGTTAAGTGATGACTATTCCAATTAGTGCTGCAATTTGTTTCCACCATACTTACCCCTGGGTGAATTAACAGTTTTACCCACTGATTAAGTACTCACCTGGTTGAAGATAGGCAAGAACATTATTGATTCTTAAAGGGCTGTAGTTAATTTTATGCCTAACCATTAATTAAAACTAGTGCTTTTGCTACAAAAATAAAACAAATTTCAATGATTACTTGTAATACAGAAAGTTAGATCTGTAACTCAACAATGAACTTTGAGTTTATTTCTAATTTCAGCGTTTGAAAGCTTTCAAGGCTATTCATTAATAGATTTCATTCCCAATGAAACTATTATGCTGAAATTTAATCAGGCAGGTCCATTAATTCTGTTGGGGAAAGGTTTCTTGCCTATGTACACAATTGCCACATTCATTTCGATGTAGACCACAAAAAATAACAGTATTTTCAGCTTAATGGTTTGGAAAATCTTAACCTCATCTTTAGGAAGCCTAACGTAGTCAAAGGAAGGGAGTAGTTGGTGATTATCAATTGGAGAATTTTAAATCTACCTGGGCTAGTCTTCTCCCTTAATTGTTCTACTGGTGAGAAGACTTCTCCTTAAACCATGTGCTCATCCCAGGAGACAGTCATATAGTCAGTGGGCATTCTGTGTTGGTTAAGGAATGGAGGGTGAAGACATTAGATAATTTTGGGGTGAAATTCAATGTGTACATACCCTGTAACCCAGTGTTTCCACTCCTGTGTAATTGTCACAGAGGGTCACATTGATCTGTAAAGGAACATGTTCAAAATGTTCATGAGGAAGTGAGTAACAGACCACAGGTTTCTAGCCAGCAATAGACTGCCTGTATATAATGCAACATGGACAGATTTAAAAAACTAAGGCCTATGTTTAATGTGGGTGTATACATACACATACAAATATATATACATACACATATTTCTATACATAATAAATTAAGTAGAAGTAAACATAATACTATACTATCCGTATAAATTATATATACATATATGTCATAAAACTATAACATACATTTTCTATATATACATTAATATTTAGCAAAGAATGTATTAAACATATTAAAATGGTTGCTGGGGTGGGAATGGGAAGAAATGGGAAAGGGATCAAAAGAATAAATCAACTACAGCGCTAAGGCCTTATGTGAACATTTGATGACAGTGACTCACACTGAGGAATGTTAAACTAATTTAAAAAGTAGGTCATTAGACTGAGGTAGCTCTAATATCTTAGCAGCCTATGTAAGCAACCAAAACCTAAGCCTGTGAACAGCTATGGTTGAGAAATCAAGACCTAATGCAAACCAATCACTGACAGCCAACTAGGGTTTTCCAAACAAAAAGCCAATCAAATAATTTCCTTGCTTTGCTTTTCACCTGGTCTCCATAAAAATCTTTCTCCTAGCTCCTAAGGCAGAGTGCTCCTAACCACTCTGGTTTGGTGCTGCCCAATTAATTACTTTAGTAACTGAAACACCTTGTACTCCACCATCCTTTTGTACATTGTCTATATATGCTTTCTTGATATATATTTAATTTTCTACATTTTATTCTCGATTATGATGTTTTTGGTTTATATTCTCTCTATCAGTTTGGAAGTTACTCATCTTGTTTATCCTGCCAACAGGATTAGTATAATAAATGTTTTTTGGGCACTTATTATGTACCAGGTTTTGTGTGTATGAGAAAATACAAACTGAAAATGAGGCCTTAGACATAGGGCATTAGGTTCCAGAAGTTGAGCCCAGGCAGGGAAGAAAGCACCAAACTCAAACCCACAGTCAGAAAGAGCAATATCAAGAATCCCACTGGAGCCGAGACCGGTTTGGCTCAATGGATAGAGCGTCGGCTTGGGGACTGAAGGGTCCTGGGTTCGATTCCGGTCAAGGGCATGTACCTTGGTTGCGGGCATATCCCCAGTAGGGGGTGTGCAAGAGGCAGCTGATCGATGACTCTCTCTCATTGATGTTTCTAACTCACTATCTCTCTCCCTTCTTCCCTGTACAAAATCAATAAAATATATTAAAAAAAAAAAAAAAGAATGCCACTGGAGAGGAGGGCTAGGCAGGGGGCCAGATGTTTCAGTCTCATCAGTAGCAAACACAGACAGAAAACAGGAAAGAAAATGAGTCCTTAGTTCTTATTGACAACAAGGGCAAAGACTTTCTCTTCTTTTATTTACATCCTGCCCTCACCCTTGAAAATAGATTTTATTTTATTGAAATTATAAATATTCTGTGTTTCTCTCCCCAAACCCCATCAAATAAAGGTCTCCTCTTTTTCCCCTTTAGGTATGAGTTGTTCGGTTTTAAATAAATAAAAATTGGATATGTTTAAGTTGCACAACGTGATGTTTTGATATATTTATTTTAGAAAATCTGTAATTGAGTTTCTTCTCTGTCTTTTTGAGATGTACATAGTGTTTTAAAAACTAAACAAGCCTCTTTCTAGCTTTATGGCCCAGGGAGGTCTTTTTCGAGGACCTGGGAACATCTCTTTGAAATGTAATCATCAAAAAAGACAGCGCCTTTGTCTCCCAGTTTTGGTGTGAGGTTAAGAGCCTAACTTCAGTGAGTGCCTTACTCCAAGTTGCAAAACTACCTTTTGTCATAAAGATATTAGAAATGGATATTCCTTTGGATAAAGCCAATACGCTAACACAGATGGCGGCCCCAATTACCAAGTGATTTAGGATGAGCTATGTGACAAATGGTGCCATCAAGTCCACTTACCTGAGGACAAGCTATTGTTTATCTCGAGAACATGTGTGTAATGAATTGTACCTGATTGGCTATATAAAGGGGTGAGATTTATTTCTGTTTTTATAGTCCCTTAGCAAATTGCCTGCGATGTACATCACATTCTGGTTTAATGCTTATTCAATGATGAAATTGTTTCTTTTGTCTTCTTTCTTTATGGAGGTTCTCTGGGTTAGAAAGAAAATTTATTTTTAATTATATTTTTCCAACATGTGCAAGAACTAAAAGTTCAATAGTAAAGAGTTAAATAATTGCTTGGAAAGATTTATTTAATCACAGTGCTCACATCGGTCTGTGCTTATATATGAGTTTCTGCTCTCATAAATATGTCTAATGTTACCCCCTCCCTTCTCTTGCAACTGAATGTTTAATAACTAAACATCTGCTGCTTTGTTGAATAAAAGGTGACAAGTTGATCCATGGAGCACACAGTTGGCATCGATGTGTGCTAAATTTATAATCCAGGTATACCAGGTATGCCATTGCCAAGATTCTAAATTTGAAACTAAGAAATCTGCATTCTGGTTTATGAAGAGCTGAGTGCCTTGAGGGATGTTTGTAAGGGCTGGGCTCCACCTTCCACCAATGAATACAAGGTTGGCTTCATCCTACCTCTTCTCTGGAAACTGGGGCTGTGGCCCTGAACTGGAGAAGAGCCCCAAGGACCTTGAAATCTATAGGTAAATTAGCCTTTGGTGGCCTGCATCCTTAGCCAGATTTTGCAATATTACTAATTTATTCATCCCCCTTTATCTCTAGCAACCATTGGTCAATACCACAATACATTTTATTCTGAACTATCCCTGAAAAGAGGTGAGAGTGGATCACGGGTTGGGAAGGAGCTCTCTCATATAATTTCCTAGTAATTGGGAAAGCAGTGGGCAGATAGAAATGCCTTGGAGAGGGGTAGTAAGAAGAAAAAGTTAAAAAAGAAATTATTGTAAACATGCTGCTAATATGGTATTATGTTTTGCAGGTAATTCTGAAGTATATATGTATGAGTATGTGTGTGAGCACATGTGTATTTTGACTCAGTCACCTTTATAATTCAAACCAGCCAGTACAGTTCAGTTATTTATTAGAGCTGCAGTTTGTATATGGCTTTAAGGGGCAATATTTAAAATCCTTTTGTTTTCAAACCAAGCCTGTACTTTTTATGTGTCTGAGCCGTCTAGATGCTGGTGGCCAGTGCCCAAAAGTAGAGAGCTCTGGACCAGACAGCCATGTGTATAACATAAATCCTCTTTTGCTTCCTATCTGAGCCCTGATTCTTGCCTGGTTTTTTTCTTCATCAAGCTGCCCAACTCTTGCCTTGCCTACAAGGATCTCCGTGCTTACTCTTCAGCAGTAACTGATGAAAGATACACATTAGCTTCTGAATATTGGTTCTCCTTCTTAGACATAGCTTTGTTTTTTGACCTCTCAAGGTAGCTGTCTGTCTTATCTAGACTCTCCTAAAAGAGAATTTGTAATGTTTTATATTAATTGATTTATTCTAAATTGCTAGAAGTTTAGTTCCTAAATATTTTAACCAATATTTCACCACATATCCACAATTTGTTTAAAATACCCACTGATTGCATTTGTAAATATTGAGTATGAGAAGCAAATATGAGTGTGTTCCGGGACCACATAGAATTCATGAGGTGTTAGTAATACATATCTGTAGTAGATATGTATTAATCATTAACAGAAAAGTCCACAGAACCAATGTAGGCCTAGTGAAGTCTAGAGTAAAATAATAATTCTAAAGTAGAATTACACGTCAGAGTGGCAGAGGTCAAAATCTAAGAACTGTGTGTTACTAAAGAGCCATGTTCTGATGTTCGCACTGCAAAAGTATTAAAATCAAAAGGCATGGTCCAGAATATTGTATCACTTGTCTAGAGAAATAATGGTCAGGAAAGGGGAATTAGGACAGTTCAAGGGGTCTGTGAAAGGGACAGAGAATGAACAAAAAATATTTCCATTTCATTTCAAGGCAAAGGTGCCATTAACTTGACAAATGGCTAGTTCATGGTTGTGCTGTTGATCACATACATTTATAATGTCAGAAAAGTGTGGTGTGACAATGAGAAATGGAGTGGTTGGAAACTATGGTTAGCCAAACAAAAATGAAAATAAATGAAAAATTGTCTTAAAAGTTTTCAAGATAATGGGGAATAAAAATCTCATGAGCATTTGACAGTCTTTAAAACTCCCTAACCTTTGAATATAAAAATTAAAAGAGTTAAATTTATATAAAAATATCAGCAGCACCTAAAGTCATTTATTTCTTGGGGAAAATTCTGAGAGCTTATATCCATTAAAAATATTATGCCAAGCCGAAACCAGTTTGGCTCAATGGATAGAGCGTCGGCTTGGGGACTGAGAGGTCCCGGGTTCGATTCCGGTTAGGGGCATGTACCTCGGTTGTGGGCATATCCCCAGTGGGGGGTGTGCAAGAGGCAGCTGATCGATGAATCTCTCTCTCATCGATGTTTCTGACTCTCTATCTCTCTCCCTTCCTCTCTGTACAAAAATCAATAAAATATATTAAAAAAATATATATTATGCCAAGTGTTTCGATAAATACTTTCCCAAACCTAAAATATATTTCGCCAGGTTAGAGATGATATATTTCCCTGGGAGGGATAATATAAGAGGCAAAGCATACTGGAGGATTCTAGAAAGAGGGAAAGTGAAAGACTGTTAGAATGTGGCAAGAACTAAATAGAAATGAATATATACAATTCATCAGATAGACCATACATAATCATACAGAAAAAGGTTCCATGTCCTTCACATGAAATTGAAGTAGCAATAAAAGAACAAAGACCTCTATGAGAGGCATTGTTTGAGTGCCCAACAGCTTCATGGAAGCTGAGTTATCCACAGACGGCCACCCAGCCTTCATTGAACCTGTACCCAGGATCTATGATGTTGGCTGCATGAATTTTGTTGTGGGCTTGTGTTCACCAGTAACTAGAATCTAGCCTGGAGATATCCCAACAGTGATTTAATTTTGACTATGTCCTGAAGTGTTGTCTAGACCCCATTCTGTCTTAAGCTGTGTGGACAAGCAGCAACCATACATACAATGTCGAGTGATACCCACAAATTCAGGACGTGATGTAGGCTCACTCTCCTTGACATATGTGAGGGAAGAACTTGCTTTTGGGAGCAGGCTACATGAGCATCTCAGTTACATTTTTTTAAAAATGTTTTTTAAATATATTTTATTGATTTTTCTACAGAGAGGAAGGAAGAGGGATAGAGAGCTAGAAACGTCGATGAGAGAGAGACATCGACCAGCTGCCTCTTGCACATCCCCTACTGGGGATGTGCCCACAAGCAATGTACATGCCCTTGACCGGAATTGAACCTAGGACCTTTCAGTCCACAGACTAATGCTCTATCCACTGAGCCAAACCGGTTTCAGCTACATTTTTATTGAATCAAACAAATTATAGGTATTCCATAAATGGTGATGGTTGTCATTATCATCATAATTATTTCACTCAATGTATATTGTTTATAATTTTGGGAGAAATGATTTTTAAAATTACTCCTTTTTAATTTTTTTTTATTGATTAAAGTATCACATATTTGTCCTCAACCCCCCATTTCAATCCCCCACCCTCCCACTCATGCCCCCAACCCTCTATTGTCCTTGACTACTGGTTAGGCTCATGTGTGCACATAAGTCCTTTGGTTGATTTCTCCTTTTTATCCCCACCCTCCTTTTGAGGTATAACAGTCTCTTCCTTATCTTTGGGTCTGTTCTTGTTCATCAGTCTATGTTGTGTATCAGTTCTCCTAGATGAGTGAGATCATGTCCTACTGGAAATATACTTATAAGAATAAAAAATGAGACAAGCAATAATCGTTATGCTGAAAGGCATATAAATCAGTCTATAGTGAGCTTCTTTCTGGGCCACCAGTTCTTTTGAGACCCAATTTCACCAAATTGCTCCTTAAAATATTGTTATAGAGAACTACAAGAATAAGTTGAATTCAAAACTGTTATGTCAAAGGCCAGTCTTCCTTGTAATGTGATGGAGCAGGACTTGTTTCTGACTGGCTGCTTAGCATATCATGTATATAATATTGAAAATTTTATTTTCCTGGTCTTGGTTCATATTTGCTTTGTAATTCTGGGACATGTGTTTTATATAAGTTGGCCACAAACTTATTTCTTTGTAGGTATTTTATACTCTTTTCATCTTTTTGAATAAAATAGTGCCCTATCTCAGTGCCACATCTGTCACTCCTACTTTCACCCCATGATTGGTTCAGATGATCTTTCTGTTTAGCAGGTTCCCACTTTATCTTTTACTTGTCCAGATGTTCTTTCCTAAGCTGTATAAACTGAAGAGACAATCCTCCCATTCATTCAGTTATAGTATTAAATAGTGGCCTAGTGCACAAAATTCATGCACATTAAAAGGGAATTAATTAGAGGAATTATTTTAATATTGCTATTCACGTCCTCCAGCCCAGCGGACAATTTAAGGAAAATGCCCATGTGCCTTCCCAGGCGGCCCTCTACACCTATTGGGATTAGAAAATTGGAAATAATTTGGAAATCTTAGCAAAATATTTTAAGAGTTATATTGATGAGTATTGAAATTAAAATTCTTGCTCCAGGTCATAGGTGCTAGGGTTGATTTTTGTGTATGTGCACCTGTGGAGCTTGGGAAAATGCCCCTCAGCTAGGATAGCCACTGAAAGTGCCACTGTGTTCTGGTAATGGAAGTATGTGCCCTCACCCAGCATTTTCTCATTCATCTTGCATCCTGCTACCACAGGGCCTGAGATGTAGGAGATACTCATTTGTTTAACAAACGTTTACTGACCATTGACTCTAGACTAAGCACTGGGAGCACAGAGGTGAGTAAGACTGAATTCTTCTCTAAGAGCTCCTCTTTGATGAGCCAGGAAGACAGATGGCAGCATGTTAGGCAACTGATTGCTCTTCCTATAATAGCATCATCTACTAGGTACAAAGTGAAGGTATATTAAAAACCATATATGTATTATTTCAATGAACTAGTCTTTTAGAACTAGAGTAATTTTTTTTTGTTGTTTGTTTCTCCATAGTGGAGTACAAATAATCGAAAGCACGTGCTTTCATGAGGAAATAGCTCCATGATCAAAGATGTCTATTAAAAGATAAGGTCCTTCACTGCAAATGCAATACCTGCCTCAGATCTTTTCCATAATAATGGACAAATGCTAAATTATTATTACTTTATGTATATACAGATCCAATAAAATGATTTTATTATGTCTACACAAAACCAATAAAATGATCTAGATATAAATATTTGATTATTGTAATTTGATCTGCAGCAAATATGTCAAACATCTGATATGCACACTTCCAGTTGCTCTTTCTACCAATCAACTTTTCCCTCCTTCTTTTTAATCACAGGGGCAGACACAAACTCCATTTCAACACAGTGTTCCAGGCAGCTATTACAATCAATTCACATGGTGCATGAAATGAGACCTAGTTGCCCTCCATGATCTACAGAGTGTAAAAATACAACATAAATGGCATGATCAATCATTTTAAAGAAAGCCTCTTAAATATGTACCTGCCTAATAGGTATTAAACATTAACAATAGAACTAGCACTTATAGATAGTTTATTATATATTAGGTGCTATATAAGTACTTAGTAGCATATTAACTAATTTAAATTTCATGAAACCATTAAGTAGATACCATTGACATGTCCACTTTACAGGAAGGAAACTGAAGCATAGAGAGATTAAGTATGTGCATTGACACATCCTGTGAGCAGGAGATCTGGGATTCATTCTGGCTCCGGAGCTTATGTAGTTAACCACCATGGAAACAAAACTGAGTCTGTTTAAAGATGCACCTTTAAATTGCTTTATCCAGAAAATTAAGAGAAAACAAAAACTAAACTTTTAATTTGTGCTAAAAGATTGTATATATACATATTTTTTAAGAAAAATGGAAATTAGATCCCGTGGTAAATATGAAGGTTATCTACTATGCTAATATATACTTTTTGCTTGTGTGCTATGCTCCACTAAAAACATTACATGGAAAAATTGGGAATATGGTGTCAGTACTGGTGTGGCTGCTTGCATCTCCAGGCCCCAAGGAAACTGGGGATTGCCAGCACTTCACGAAATAAATACACACATTCATAGCTGTTGGCACTGTTGATTTAAATAATATACTTGGAAATTGGTTTGGCAATAAGTACCCCGTCTTGAAAATGTTAATATTTTCTGATCCAGTAATTCCAACCTGGGGAAACTTACAAAGAAATGATTTTAAAAAATTTAAGAACAACAGACATTTATACCTCAAGACTTTTTGAGCAACTTGAAGTTGTAAACAACTAATATGTCCCAAAGAAAGGTGATGTGGAAAGACTATTATAAATTTGTTACTTCCATTCTCATTATTGTAACTTTAAATATTACTAGTAGCATAGAATAATAGATGCCAGGAGTGAAGAACAATCACCATAGTAAGTTTAATGGCTTTAAATCAAAGAGTCAATTGTAGTAGACATGAAAATTATAATAATGAACCAAAATGGTTTTATGTCAATAAATGAGTGAGAAAGAAGAGTCTGCCATGCATGTATGAGTGGATGCGAAGATGGCAAACTTCCAGGGAAGAGTTAGTTCAAGTAGGATTTTAATTGAATTGCTTACCTAAGGAAATTCTTTCAGAGAGAATTACAGATGGCTGTCCTGATGCCAGAAATCCCACTAATGTCAAGACATTGACCTGTGGCCAAAGGATGCACTTGCCAAGATGCCAGGACTTCCTGACATGACCTACTAAGCTAGTTATTTAACACATCGGAATGGATAGTGGACCTTGCAGAATGACAAAGAGGGAAAGTCAAGCCATTGCAAGCAGAAGGGTTAATGTATGTGTCACAGTCCCATTACTGCGCAGAAAATATCCAGAGGGAAAAGGACATCTTCAATATATTTTATCAAAATTAGTGACTAGAGTCTCTTAACTCTTACAAACCAAAAATTAGAGCTATTTGTTACTTTAATGTGTCCACTGAACATTTACTATGTGTTAAACAGTCTATTAGGCTCTTCCCAAGTGTTATCTCACTTTATCTTCACAAGAGCATTACTGATTTATTTAGCAAGTAATCATAAGAAAATCATTATTAGTTTTACATTATAGGTAAGGAAAATAATACTCAGCATTAGGCAACATATCTAAAGCAACTATACCATATACCAGAAGAATTTGAACTCAGATTTGCCTAATGCCAGAGCGCTCTCTGCTAATTCACTTTGCCTCCCACATGAGTTAGAGGGTTTCCTTTCTCTCTGTTTAGTAATTTGGCAGCAATGGAGTACATTACTCGGGAATTCCTTGAAGAATTAATTTGTTGTTGTCTGTAAAGAGTGTGAACCTCCAGAATAGAACTTACAAACACAGCCACGCCCAACATTCAAGCCCAGGCCACCTTCTTCTGGGGAGGTCCCAGTCAGTGATTGAGCCCAGCAGGGAGACTAAGGCTTAGAATTTCTGCCCAACATTTGCCTCTTCTAATGGGCAAAATACTACATACAGAACTGCCTATTGGGTTAGAATGCTGATTGCCTATTTAGGAACAAATCATTTCCCCATCTCTTCCCTAAAATTACCTCAGGAATTAGAAAAGACACCAAACTAAAGAATTTTTTACATATTTATTATTACTTTAAATTTTATGTTACATTGTTTTTTTAAAAATATATTTTTATTGATTTCATAGAGGAAGGGAAAGGGAGAGAGATATAGATACATCAATGATGAGCCGAAACCGGTTTGACTCAGTGGATAGAGCGTCAGTCTGCGGACTGAAAGTTCCCAAGTTCGATTCCAGTGTCAAGGGCACATCCCCAGTAGGGGGTGTGCAAGAGGCAGCTGGTCGATGTTTCTCTCTCATTGATGTTTCTAGCTCTCTATCCCTCTCCCTTCCTATCTGTAAAAAAATCAATAAAATATACTTTTTTAAAAATAAAAGAAAAGAAACATCAACGATGAGAGAGAATCATTGATCTGCTGCCTCCTGCACTTCCCACATTGGAGATCTGCAACCTGGGCATGTGCCCTGACCAGGAATTGAACCATGACCTCCTGGCTCAATCACTGAGCCATGCCAGCCAGGCTTGCTTTCTTTTTCATAAAAAAAAACAACCTTTTATCCCTTCTATACCTTCTCCTACTTCGACCCATCCACCTCCTCTACCCCCACAATCACCACACTGTTGTCCATGTTTTTGTTTGTTTGTTTGTTTTGTTTTTCTCCTGAAGTACATCCTGAATGAATTTTCAGGGCAGAGAAAATACAGTTCTAAACCTTCCTCTTTCTGAAATGGTACCTTTAATATGTCTTCACATTAATTTGCCAGTTTGGCCAGGTAGAGAATTAAGGACCAAATTAATCTAATTTTCAAATTTTGAAGACATTGCTCCCAGCTGCTTCATCTTCTTGTGTCCAATGTTGATGAGAAGTCAAGTGCCTTCCATAATGGCTGTCCCTTTTCTTCTATCAGTTTTCTGCAAAATGAACTTGTAGCTTGCCACGATGGACTGGCCTGCCTCTTTCCCCACATCCAACTCTACACAAGTCTCTCCAGTGTCATCTGGAATAGTATGTCTGTCTCCACCACAGCCTCTCCCCAAGGTGTATTCAGCACATATAATATGATACTGCCCAATCTCCATTCTCTAGAAATTCTTAAAAATGTACTTTTGTCATGAAAATTTATTTTGCCTTAAGTTGCACATGTGTTAAAAGCTACATTACAGTTATTTCAATGGGATTTTAGGAAGTGCAAAAAGCATTTGTGTGTACTGTCACCTGAAACAGGATACACTTTATTGCTATATAAATCCTCAGTGAGGGACTCTACATGTTTTCTTGAACCAAGTGGATACAGGATAGTAGTGTGGTTAGCTTAATGGGTAAACCTGATAAAGAAGATAAAATTATCATAAGTGGTCCTTTCTTAGCAGATAGCAATCTAAAATTAAACCTGTTTCTGAAATTGTACCTTTAATATGTCTTCACATTAATTTGGCATAAAGTATCAAGGTTTTTATTCAGCTGATGAGGAAGCAAACTGCCTTTTACAGTCATCATTGCTTACTTTATTTTTTCACACATTAAACTAATTAAAGTATGTTTTACTATTAGTATTTGCTTACTCAAAGAAGTGGAATTTTAAAATAAGATTTTTGGAGTGTTAGTAGATCTAAAAGGAAAGTTAAATGGTGTCAGCTTCAAAATAGCTAGTTCTTTTACTAGCACTTATTCTGGAATAGCGTAGTCAAGAAAGTTTTGGCAAATCATAGGCAATCCAAAGCAACAAAGGAAGATTAGCTTTTATTAGGCGTTAGGAGGAAATTGGGGAGGGTTGTTTTGAACAAAAGTTGGAGAAGAATGAAAGTTTGGGTTATGGTGGTTTCTCATTGGCTCTAAGTGGTGGTTAATGGGATGTTGCTGGGGCAAGAAAAAAATCTTCCGTTTCTTAAATGTGGGAGATAAAATTTCTATGAGGAAAATATCCTCCCTTGTCAAAACAATTCTTATCTTTCTTTTTCCTGCTGGTTATGGAGGCTGAAACTACTGGTACCTGCAGGAGATATCACCCTTCAGAACTCCATTTGAAATGAGGTCTCCTGTATTTATTTTCATAACAGTTAACATGGAAATGGCAGAAATCAGGGACACTCTAGGAACCCTAACCCTCTTTCAGGACAGGAAATTGACAGCTTTATTGACTCCCATTTACTATATCCATTTCAAATTCTTGTTAGAGAGCTACTCATTAGCTCAACATTTGTTAGGACTCTGCCCTTCAGTTGTTAGGGGTTTAGTTCCAAAATGCAGTCATTCCTGGGCACCTGAGGGCAGGGGGGATTGGTTATAGGACCTCTGCAGATGTTTAAGTCCCTTAGATCAAATGGCGTAGTATTTGCATATAACCAGCATGTATCTACCTGCATACTTTAAATCATCTCTAGATTTAATAGAATGTAAATGCTATATAAATCGTTGTTTTGCAGTATTATTTAGGAAGTAATTACAATGAAAAAATCGACATGTTCAGTAAAAATTTAAACACTACTGGTCATGTCAGCAATGTAAATGTTTTTGTTTGTGTTTTTTTTAAATATTTTTAAATATATTTTATTGATTTTGTACAGAGAGGAAGGGAGAGAGATAGAGAGTTAGAAACATCGATGAGAGAGAGTCATCGATCAGCTGCCTCTTGCACACCCCCTACTGGGGATATCCCCCCAACCAAGGTACATGCCCTTGACCGGAATTGAACCCAGGTCCCTTCAGTCCCCAAGCCGATGCTCTATCCATTGAGCCAAACCAGTCCCGGCTGTAAATGTTTTTTTTTTTTTAATTTTTGATTTGAGGTTGGTTAAACTTATGGATATGAGAACCATAGACAAGAAGGACAGACTGTATAAACAGAGGCAAAGTTCAGCCCTGAAAAAAAAATGCTACTAATATAAAGCACTAACAAAATGCCTATGTTTTCTGTGGTATGTATGGCTTTCACTTCACTCAAAGAATGTTTTAGGGTCATTGTCACAGTGAAGCTTATTAGTCAATGGGCCCAAAGGTACAAACATCCTTACAATAAACTTCTCTGGCTGCTATTGCTGATTAGGAAATTCATTAGCTCGCGTTGACAAAAAAATCTTCCTTCTTTCTATGTATTTTTCATGGTTTCAGATGTTGTTTACTTAATTTACATCCCATCCAAACAAATAAGCAAGCAAACAAAACCCAATAAAATTGAGAGTGGAAGAAAAATTATTCAATCAATGAAAGGAAGCAAAATAAATGATTAACCTTAAGGAGGCATTTCATAAATAAGTCACTTGGATGTAATAATTGCCTTATAGCAGTGTTCCAGTTGTAAGTTAATATACAACCCTAAATTAGAGATTATTATATCCATACTTAAATAATAGAAATGTGTAACTCAAAATGATTACTTAAGTAAACTGCCTCAATTTATAGACAATAAACCAGTCTCAGGAAAGAGAATTAGTTTTCTAAGACTATAGTGTTTTCTATTGCAAGAGACAGACTCCAATCCAGACCTCCTTACATTAAATTCAGGGCTTTTTGGACTACTTTCTAAATAGTATTGCAGTATTTCAAGAGGTCCTGTCAGCTGTTGGAATCTTTTGGTAATGTTTAGGCTTATTCTACTGAAAAAGTATCTTTCTAAATTCCATAAAATAATGATTATTTTATTTATTTATTTATTTATTTATTTATTTATTTATTTATTTATTACCAGAGTGATCTCTATTTTATTTTATTTTTTTTTTAGGATGAATATTTGTCTGGAGAGGTTAAAATTGCCAGTGATATAATTTTGGTTATTTTCCTACTTTTATTTGAAGACATTTTATAAAGCTAAGCAATATGACAAGCCTATTGCTCTGAGATTCTAGTTAATAATTAATTTTAATATGATTTTTTCCCGATGACTTCTGAATATCTAATAGCACTTCATCAAAATGCCTTTAGTAATTACTTTATTAAATTTCTAATCTGAATGCTTATTTAAAATAGGAGCTGGCTATTTTTTAACATAAAGACATAAAGTGAAATTATATTGGCTTCTACTTTTGAGGAATCCATAGGATAGATAACAAGTAAAAGATACATTAAAATAATTATAATGCAATGTAGCAAGTGTTATAGATGGAAAAGAATTAGAATGTACCTCTCACAGGGAGTATGTGCATATGAATGATTACAGTTTCTTTCCTCAAGGATTTCACAGTTTGTCCCTCAAGGATTTCACTATTGTTTTCTATCTAATGGGACAAATGCCCTATTGTGACTGCAGTTTGCATGCACATTTTTAGGACAATAAATGTTAAAGAACATGGATATTTACTAGTCTTTTTGGAATTAACAAAATGAGACTTGCATTTTTTCTTCTCTTTCTTAATATGAAAATAAGATGTTAACAGTACAGGTCAGAAAGGCACAAATTTAAAAAATATATAATTTATTGATTTTTTACAGAGAGGAAGAGAGAGGGATAGAGAGTTAGAAAAATTGATGAGAAAGAATCCTCTATCAGCTGCCTCTTGCACACCCCCTACTGGGGATGTGCCCACAACCAAGGTACATGCCCTTGACCGGAATCGAACCTGGGACCTTTCAGTCCACAGGCTGACGCTCTATCCACTGAGCCAAACTGGTTTTGGCAGAAAGTCACAAATTTTAATAAAAGTGGTACAGAGAATACTATGGGAATTGAGAGGTGGAAAAGGTCTTTTCTAGATAAGAAGAGTAGGCTCCACTGAGAATTTGGTCATTTTGCTAAGTAAGTGTATGATCAAGATGTGAGAAATTTATCAAGGGGTAAGTATTAAGGAGATTTCTAAAATGAATGGCATCAGCATGCTTAGTATTTATTTTGCACTTATGGGAAAAACAACTATATCTGTGTGGTTAGAACATAAAGCATATCAAGAAAAGTGGTACAAAATTAGGTATAAAAAGAAAGTTGGAGCCAAATGCTTAGGTCATTAAATAGCAAGATGCTGATTTTGCAATTTGTCCAATAACCAGTTTGGAGCCCTCAAAAGACTCTGAACTATACAGTTATGGTATTAGGATTGTATTTCAGGCAAATTAATCTGCTAGACTCAAGTAGTCTGACTTGGAAGTGAGAAACACTAGAAGCAATAGAGATCAATCAAAATACTATTGGGTCGGCAAATAAGTAATTGCGGATTTTTTAAAAATCAAAGACAATTTTTTCATGGAACTAAATAACTTTATTCTGTAATGTATTGCCCATTTTGATCAATGACCTTTTGCCATCTTTCAGGCAGCATCATAATCCCACGTTCAAAAAACTTCTGGTTTTTATTAGCAAAAAACTGAATCAGGTACGATTTGACATCATCATCATTATTGAAATTTTTACCATTCAAGGAGTTTTGTAAAGATCGAAACAAAAAATAATCAGATGGTGCAAGGTCAGGACTATATGCTGGATGTGGCAAAACATCCCAACCAAGCTCCATTAATTTTTGCCGAGTGACCAAAGATGTGTGTGGCCTTGCATTGTCATGATGGAATACAACACCTTTTCGATTTGTCAATTCGGGCCGCTTTTCTTCAACTGCATTGTTTAATTTCGTTAGTTGTTCAATGTAGACATCAGAATTGATCGTTCGGTTGGGTGGTAAGAGTTCAAAGTAGACAATTCCTTTGTAATCCCACCAAACTGATAACAAAACCTTCTTTTGATGAATATCAGCTTTTGATGTTGTTTGAGTTGGTTCACCTGGCCTGCTCCACGATCTTTTCCGCTTGATATTGTTGTAAACAACCCATTTTTCATCGCCAGTTATCAGTCGTTTTAAAAATGGATCATTTTCATTACATTTCTTTAGCAAATCGCAGCTGCTAATGCGTTGCGTTAACTGTGATTCTTTCAGTTCGTGAGGAACCCATGTATCGAGTTTTTGAACATAGCCAAGTTGTTTTAAGTGATTTTCAATGCATGTATGTGATACATGAAGCTTCTCTGCAATCTCACGTGTTGTACTGTGACAGTCCGAATTGATTATTGCTTTGATTAGGGCGTCATCAACTTCAACTGGACGACCAGAGCGTTTTTCATCTTTGAGTGAAAAATCACCAGAACGAAATTTGGCAAACCAATTTTGACGCTGCCGTTCTTTTAAGGCTTCATCACCATAAACAGCACATAACTTTTTATGAGCTTGCGATGCGTTTTTCCCTTTGTGGAAATAAAAAAGCAAAATATGACGAAAATGTTCCTTTTGATTTTCCATTTTTCAACGAACGCCAAATGAAAACTACAAAACAGATCAAAAAACTTTTTTTACTGATTAACAGCTGAATAGCCAACTATCAAATAACAAAATGTGTTTTACATTTGTACTACATCTGCAAACCTAAAAATTCAACTGAAGCCATATATGTGTGAAACCCGCAATTACTTACTTGCCGACCCAATATTTCAATAATCCAGGTATATTATAGAAATCTAGACTAGGGTAGCAATAGAAGAAGATAGTTGGGAAATATAATGCAAAATACATTTTTTTTTCACATTCAATATAGATGCCCCACATATTATTCATGTCTTACTAGGAATATTGTGTGTGTGTGTATATATATATATATATATATATATATATATATATATATATATATATATATATATATATATATATATATTACTATGGGCCCAGTGCATGAATTTGTGCCCCCTGAAAGGAACTTTGGGCCACAAGGCTGTGGTGGGCACAGGGGCAGGTCTCGGCCCATCCTCCATGTCCCTGCTTGGCCACTCCTGCTGTGGCCCCTAGTCCTCTGTTTGTGGCAGCCCCACTCCTGCCACCACCACTCAAACACACTGATGGTGCTAGCTCTGCTTGCACCCACTGATGGCACCTAGTCCTACAGGGACAAAACCAGCAGTTGAACATTCCCTAAGGGTTCCCCAATTGGAAAGGGTGCAGACTGGGCTGAGGGAACCCCCCTCCTCCATGTGTGAATTTTGTGTACCGGGCCTCTAGTAATAAATAATATAGTAAGAAGTATGTATGATGCTTGGTGGTTACTTGAAATATCAGGGGGACCACTTTGTAAATTATATGATTGTCTAACCACTATGGAGTGTATCTGAAACTAATACAAAAATAATATTGCAATTGAAAAATAAATTAAAAATATAATTATTACATGGTTGAGAAGTAGAAGATGGAGAATAGTGAAATCTATATGGTAGAGAACAAGGTGATGGATGGTATAAATTAAAATGAGTGAAAGAGAATGTATTGTGTACTCCTAACAGAACACAACGATATTCCTGACACATACAAAAGGTTTATAAAATAGTTTTCTAAATGGAATTTAAAGTATGGGTTTCATAGCTGAATATACTTGTATTCTTTGGGATACACCTTTTGGGAAACTAACTGATCCCAGTTGAACAAAGCAGAAGGATAATAACACCATAAATCTTCAATCGAATTAATCGGTATTTATATCTGTACCAGAGGCCCAGTGCACAAAATACATGCACAGGTAGGGTCTGTAGGCCTGGCTGGTGATCAGGGCCGATTGGGACCTTCCTGCTGCTGCCCAGGGCCTGCCTTCATTCCACGCCACCATTCCGCGCCACCCCTTGGCAATCAGTGCACGTCAAAGCAAGTGATTGAATTGCTGTTCTCCTGGTCGAACTCCCAATTGGACACTTTGCATATTAGCCTTTTGTATACTAGTATATAGATAAGGAAGACATAATTCAGTCTCATTGGATGCCCAGTTAATGAGATGTTTTGTCCTAGTGAGTTTACCCATAAACCATGTTTTTAAATCTAAATTAAATGAGAAAGCCAATTTCATATAGCTCCCTGGGATTTTGCCCATAGACAAATTCCTTTAAAACCCCAAGATCCTTTGCTTTAATGATGTTCTTTTATTAAAATGCCTATGACAATTAAACATAAGCCAATACATACTTATATGCATAAAAACAAGGGAAAACTATAAACATTTTAAACTCCAGTGCACAGTATAGTTATTGTTCTCTCACCGCAATTTGCTGAGCAATTTGAAGAAAATTTGTGATCTGCAGTGCGCCCTGCGGAGACTTAGCATCATCTTGCTGTTTCTTCCAGAGTAAATGATAAACTCTGCTTGGGTTTCCCACACAATTATAAAATAATTAAGCTTAGCACTCTAAGGATGAGTTCAGGACTAGAACTGACCTCTTCTTGGCTAAATGGTGCTCTTAGGACAAAACAATTATAGATCAGCTTAAACATACACACACACACACACACACACACACACACACACACACTAAAGTCCTTTGTAACAGTATCTCCCAAAATGCTGACTTTCCCCCCCCCCCCCATAGATTTAAGTGTTTTGCAACTAAAATGTTTTCTACTTACAATTGAACAGAAACAGCAATACACTTCTTTGAGAGAAGGTGATACACACAAAACCTCTCACTGAGTAAAATCAGAACATTAGAAACCAGCAGAAAAATTCCAAAATCCACTCACCTCAAGAATATACGAGACACCAGTCGGTAATGGAAAGAAGTTTTCTAGAGATCCTCAGATCACTTCGTCTCTGCTGTCACCTCTGCTGCTTTAGCTCTTTGTTTTGGTGAACAGGAAGTCAAAGGAAGAACGTGTCCTCTCATACCTCTTCTAAAGGAAATAAAATAAGATGTTGCAGATAAATACACACACATGACCTATAAAAGGTAGCTATCTTTAATCTCTCCTTATTTGCGGATGCTAGTGAGTTGGCTGGACTTTGCAGAAAAATAAATCCTGAAGTTTTCTCTCCCAACCTGTTTTCACTGTGTGAAATGAGGCTGTGATCTCTTATTTCATAGGATGTTGTAAGCATCAAACCACATATGTATGTAAAAGTGTTTATTGAGGTTTGGAGGATAAAGCAAATACTCAAAATGTGTTGAACATATCAGGTTCATCTATCATTAAACTTACAAAAAATATCTATGGAAGTTAGGGTTAAGAACAGAAAGATTGCTTTTCTTTATGAAGTTCAGGCAAAGAAGAGTAAAATACTATATTTTTGTGGTCCAGAACTTAGAGCTTGATTTATAGAAACTCTACAATCTAATAATATGACTACATTAGTAAACTTTTTAAATTAATACAATTTAAGAAAAAAATGGCTACTGCTACTTCTCATCCCAGCAAGATCAAGATTGAAATAGCAGACTAGTTTAACTGAGGCCTTATTGGAATAACTGGGCTTCAGCTCCTATAGGTATATAAATGTTTAATCACTAGTTTCATAATTATCACAATAAAATCATATATAGCCACTAAAAGTGACTGTCATAAAGACTGTAGCAACAAAAATATTTTTATGAATCACTTAAGCAGAGTATGACTATATACCTACACTATGGTTAAAACACTGTAAAAATGATATATTTTGGGGGGACAGGTCTAGAAAGGAACAGTGAAAATAAAGACAGTTTGATTCACAGAGGTGATCAAACATAGTTTTCAAACTATAGTGTGCAAATGAATCATTTGAAATACTTAAAAATTCACATTTTCAGGCCCACCCTTAGAGATTTGTATTCAAATTATTTGGAAGAGAGACTTCAGAACTTGTATAATACTAAAACATTCCCAAGTGATTCCTAAGTTGTTCAGTTTGGGGCACTGTGATAGGATCATGGGTGATTTAAAGGATTATAGCCACAATATTATAATCCACTGATGTGGTTTTAGTGTTTGCCCACAAATGTGAAATGTGGGGCAAATCAGGAATATATTGCAGTTGATTGTCCAGTCTCTAGTCAAAATGTAATAGACTGAATTTTACGAAGCTGTTGTATGCTTATGGCGTGTGTGTATTTCTGACTCACATTAGCCATTCCATTTTATTAGCCTGTGTTTGTGGACACTATCTTCCCTATCTGCTCCCTGGGAAGAGACTGATGCCATTTGTTAACTTACTGCCAGTTAGTTCTCAGTATCCTGCAGGGTAAACATAAATGTATGACAGTGCATTAATTGACAAGGACTCTAAGTGATAGTAATGGAGGAGCATTGGAGTTCAGCCTGCTGTCATGGGTTCAGTGTCCACATCTCGGGTGTAATCTACATTTGCTGTATCTTGGCTATCATCCTGCTTCCTCAAACCTGTTGAAACGGATCCTGTCTGTGACCTGGCACGCATTATACCCTGCTGTATTCTTGCTAAGTACTCTCTCTAGGGTACTGAACTTCCTCTCTTATATCAACTCACTAGTTAGCTTTCTGCTTTGAGGGGACTTATCAGCAAGAAGCACAGAGCTGTAGCTTGCTGTGATTTAATTAATGATTTCTACCCAAGTGGCCTCTGTGCCTAGAACTATGATTGGCACATGCTTAGAAAGTGTACAAGAAAGGTTCATGATTATCCGCTCCATCTGTTGGTCTGTTACTTTAAATATCAGCATTGTAACTAATCCTACATGTCTCTGCACCTACATTGAAAACTTGGACTTTAAATACGTTAACCACTATGACTCTGTGGGTGGCCCACATCTCTAGCTTCCTTCTGGTCCTTGTTTCTTCTTCCTCCCCATCTATTTGTGGGGATGAAATTCTAGCAAGCCTTGTATCCAATCTCATCATATTTTAAACAATTTGACTACAAATGATATGCAATTTAATGTAGACATAGACAGAGCAGGCACGATAGTTACCTTCCCAAAGTGCACACACAAACTAACTGCAATGGGAAGCAAAAGGTGGCAGTACTATGTGAGGTACTTGGCACACATAATTAAGTTTATTCTCATAATTCCTTATTACACGAGGAAACTGAAGTCTGGAGATAATAGAGGTTTAAATGAAGAGACAGAAGCAAAAATTTCAAATTATATATCTGTTGCTATAATGACACTCCTCCCCCCCCCCCTATATTACAATGCTAGTCAACCTGTCTGGTTCATTAAATTTAGTTTAAAAGCTAAAAACTACCCACTTAGAAGGAAATGACATTTACTAGCAGCATGATATCAGACATGCCAGGCCTTGAATGTGGGACATTTTTGTTTGTATGTTCTTTGTTTTTCTAGAACTGTATGTCTCAACTATTTGACAGTTGTCTAACCTTGGATTTTGATCAATGCTAAAAATAATGAAACAGAAGATGTATGAGGTTTTAAGTGGAGATACTATGAACAAATTCTCAACATAAAAGTAATGTACAGGGGAAAAGGGGAGCTGAACAAACAATGATTAATTGCTCATTAAAATTTACCTTGTTATTAAAGTGTGTCAAGGGCATATAGTTTCAAAAGGCTATTGGACAATACTATGAGTGTGAAACAAATAAGAAGGATGGCTATGCAGTCATCCCTCTGTTCTGTGAATTAACAGCATGGGGACCATTGCATAATGACTGGGTGTGATGATACAGATCAAAAATGAACCATACAGCAATGCAAATTAAGAGCTGGTGTTGGTCTGCCTTAGGATAGGAATAATGAACAGCAGGGTCGGGCCATGTAAGAATTTTTCTCTTATTTAAGCATTCTAATGAGAGTTTTAAATAGAAATTAAATTGTGGTTTGTATTTTAAAGATATCAGTATCCTTTCCATTAAAGTACTCATGGAGACAGTTAATGATAGCACCTAAAAATCATTTTGAGACTAAAGTTATGTGCCCATCATTGAAAAGAGGCCCAGAGGAGTTTCCATGAACTACCAGAAGCAGATAAAACTGGATTGAAAAACGAATTATGACCTATGTTTTGAATCCTGGTGGGAGGAAGTGGTTATTAAGTATAATAGGAAACCAGTATGAATATAGGTATATTTTTATTATTCTTTCCAAATTGGAAACTTTGGGTAAAATAACGTGAACAACTATGGATTTACCCTGTCAGTATACTTTCTTTACAGCTAGAATAAGGGCCACACCCAACCCTTGTCTTTCATCAACACCACCCCTCTTTCATCCATTCAAAGAAACACTCTCAGAATATAAAAGACCAACAGTGTATTCTATTTCTTGATGTGGTTTTTCACTTACATGCAGTGATACATGTGAAGGGAGATATAAGAATAATATTGAAGTAAATAAAGCTGAAGATTGTAGGATTTTTTAGTACTCTGTTTATTGGAAAAGAACCACAGATATTTTTTATCTCAGATTTATTGTTGATGTACTAAAATTAAGACTTTCTAACTTCATATCGAGATCAATTCCATTTTTATTAATTTAGTGTGCTTTTAAATTTAATTCTTAACACTGATATTTATATATTTATAATCTTGATCGTTATTTCCATTATTTTATTTGTATTATTTTTATTTTAAATTTATTTTATTTATCCCTTTCCATTCACTTCTCTGCTATTAGTGTGACTGTTGATTTTTGTTCTGTGAGCCCATTTTTTTTTAGGATTACATATTTATAGTGTTTTAAAATATTTGGTAGTGTCAGTTTCACTTATTAGTTTTTCCAAAATGTGGATTTGCCTATTCTGCTTTTCCTCTCAGAATTATTTTTAGCAAGCCTCAAATGTATTTATATGCAATTTTGAACATTGATATTGTGATGAAACCAAAAATTACATAAGAAAGAATTGTTACCTTTATAAAGTTTATTCACATGCAGGACTCCTGAAATACTTCATAACTTTAATGAGAATTTTTACATTTATTACATGGAATTCCTACATATTTCTTGCTTATCCATTTTTAATTGTATGTAAAATATTTTTTCTTTATATTGTCAAACTGGTATCATTACTATGAAGGAGACATATTAACATTTAAATTAGAAGACTATGATAAGAATTTGGAATAAAATATAGCATTGATTAATAGAATAGATGATTCAACCAAATAATGCCTCTACCTGAGAAGCTTAAATTCAAATGACTTGAAAATTAGGTAATGTTATGACTCAAACATAGAGACAACTATTCTGTGACCATCTCCTTCTGTAAGTTGCAGGATTCCTATTACTGATTTTAGTTTGAGTTAAGTCTGCCACATCATTGTCACAGACAAGAATATGGTCATGTCACAGCCAATATTCCTATTCATTAGGAAACTTCAGCAAAATGTGGGAAAGCAAACCCAAAATTCCTTACAAAGTTTATCAACAAATTTGAATGAGACGAATATTTCCTAAGTGAGTAAACATCTGATTATCCAGGGAATCAAGAACCAAAAATATCATAGTTTGAAGAAATTAAAATGAAACATTTTTTTACTTAATAAATAAACTGCCCTTTCAGGTAACTATAGACAATGAAGTCAGTATATTAAATAACCAAGATCTCTTGCACAAAATAAATAAAGTAGTCTCATATCAAGCAAAGTCAAACCCTAAGCACTACTTAAAGACAGAGGAAGCTGAAATTTCAAAAAACTGTAAGGCAATTAGAAAAATCAACAGAGGTTTGCATCATGGACTCATTGGTCCAGTGCAGGAAAAGTAATCAAATGAATAATAGTACTCAATTTTAGCAAAAGACATAATCTACAGATTTCAGGGGTAAATGAACTTTAAACAGAAACACCCCCTGCAGAAATTCACACTAAATGCATCTTGGTCAGTCATCTGAAAGCCAAAGAAAATGAAGAGGCTTGAAAGCAGTGAGAAAAACACCATGGTATGCAAGAAGAGACTTGTTAACTCACTTTTCTGTATCCAATGAAAACACCTTTCAGAAATGAAGGGGAAATCAAGACATTCTCCAATGAAAGAAAGCCAGGAGAATCAGTTATCAGTATACCTGCCTTAAAGAAAGTTTCTAGACAGAAGGAAATTATAAAAGAAGTGACCTTGGAACTCCAGAAAGGGAAAAAGAATACAGTAAGCAAAAACATAGCTAGATAATTTCTTTCTTCTTGGTTTTTCTAAGTTATGTTTGACAGCAGAAGCAAACATAGACTGTCTTATGTAAATGTCTGTAGAGGAAATATTTAAGATAATATAAGCAGGGAGAAGGTGCTCTGTAAACTAGAGTGGTCAGAGAACAAATTTGGACCTCTCTGCTCCGCCAGAAAGGTTTTTCGCTCCAACAGAAGGTTCTGGAAGCTTGGGAGCAGCGATCTGGCTTCAAGGACCCACTGATCTGTTTGTGACACCATTAGAAGATGGATTCATCCAAACACAGATGGCTGAAAGTACTGAAAAGGAAAATATAAAATGAACAACCACCATATTATTAGTTCATCTTTTAAGAGTTGTGAAGTTGCAACTGCCCTAGAAAACCAAAGGTATGAGGTTCGGTATTCAGCTTCAGTGGAAAATGGATCAATTATATTTTCTCATACTGGAGTTGCATTTTTATTGATAAATACTAAAGAATTCTTTATGTCAGCTGGAGGAATATTTCTAGCCAAAATTGAGAAGTTTTTTTTTTAACATTCACCAAAATAGTTTTTTGGTTCTATCTGCTGCCCTCCATGGCCTCAAGGAATGGAAACTAAAGTTTAATGTTTAGGATTTAGCAGATTCCTGGATAGTAACTTTCAGATACTTCCAATACACAACACAGTAAATGCTATTGATCTTATGTGCATTATAGCTAACATCACCTTCAAACCATACATAGATGGCATCTGCTACAGAATGCTAACAACTAAAGCTTACATCATTGAGCAAAGTCCTGTTTGGAAAACAACGTCAACAGATAAATCTCAGTGACTCATTTAACCCAAATTAGAGTGTCAATTATAAATGTTCTTCCGGAAGAATATTAAAATAATTAGATTGGTTTAATTATAATGTTTAAATATATATTTATTGTAAAGATTAAAAATTTTTAAATAACAAAATATATACAATTAAAAAAAAGGTAATTATAAGTAGAGGATGAATCTAAAAATGAAGATAAAAATAAACCCAGAGCAAGCAAAAGGGAGGAAGTAATAAAGATAAGGGCAGAAATCAATAAAGTTAGAAAAGAAAAAACATATTTTCTTTGAAGAGTCCAATGTTATTGACAAAACTCTGCCAATACTGATTTCAAAAAGAGAGAAGATTCAAATCACTGCAGGAGGAATGAAAGAAACATATCACTACCAACTCCCCAGAATGTGTATATATTAAGTATTCTGTTTGAGACATATCAAGTGTGGTGCACATTAAGAAACTTCCACGTCATGAAGCAGGCACTGGGACTGAGGTGCCTTGGTGCACCAGGACTCTTGTTGAAACCGGCCTGAGCAGATCACAATGTCTTTTGGTCATTTGCCATGTGACAGTGCACCCTTCACCTGAGAACAGACAAACCCGATTACATTGTTATGAGGAGGCATGGCACAGTAAGGCTTAGTTTGCTTCATTCCATAGAGGTAATTTATTTAAGACCTAAGAAATAAAATGAGACCATGTAAGTTTCCTTTCATTATGTCATGGACATTTTTGCATGATTGCCACTTCATTAGTGAAATTATTAGCCACCTACCTCCACATCCTAAATGACGTCATTTTGTCACTGGCTGTAAACGAAGGAAGGTCACCTCATGGAGGACAGGAATGACAAGCTTGTGTCTATGTTCCCTAACTGCCAAGGAACCTTTTAATGTCCGCCGCCTCCAAAGACAGCTGGGGGCTGCGTGATTGATCAGGAAGCATGTTCCCAGTGCTGCTCGGACTTTTGAAACTCTAAGTGGAAAATCATCTTCAGAATGCAGAGAAGTCAGAGAAGGTGATAGCTGATTGCTACTTCATTCTGTGTAGAAAGTGGGGACTCTTTTGAGAGACTACTCAGACTGATGTCTGTCTCAAAGTTCTGAACATTTCACTCACTGATTACAAAAAACATATGTAATTAGGCCCTGAGAGAGAGAAAGTAGTCTACTGACTTTCGATCACAACCATCACTAAAATGTCAGGAAGATACCACCATATATGCCATTTAAAGTCACAGGAATTTCTGCAATCATATGCAACAGTATTTCTCAGCCTTTTGGTCACTTTAGGTCACCCATTTAAATTACATTTTTAAAAGATTATAAAAATTTAAAACAATAATACAAATAAAATGTATATTTAAAAATTGATAATTCCAATGATTTCAATGATTTGAGAGATGAAATTATTTAAAATCTTTTACCAAGTTTTCTATATCTGTTTTAATAAGGGATGAATGGCTATCATTGACAATTGGAGTCATATTCAGTTGCTTTATTTTTAATTTTTTCTATTCAATTAGAAAGTTCTAATTTAAATTTTAGTCACCACAAATAGTCAATGGTCTTCAGTGTATCTATTTGATTGTTTTGGAAAATCAGATTAAAAATTGACCTAAAATTTATAGACAGATTTTTCAGTGACTGCATGTAATATCATCTCAAAAGTTGCAAAGTCAAATGTCTCAACATAATAGATAATGGTAAATGAGTCTTTATATATCTCTGTTTCATTTATCTCTGTAAAGCATTCCTCAACTATTTCATTCTCTAGCAAGTGAAAAAGCATCAGATATTGTGAAGGAGTGAGGCTCAGCAATCAAGTAATCTGCAATATGGTTTAATTTTCTTTTGAAACTTTAATATTTATCCTTCACTTGAAGTTTTGTGGTATTTTAGCATGGTGTCATAGATTCAAATTGTTCAAGATTCTGCCCATTTCAATCAGAAACATGATTTAAATAATTCACTTATACCCTTGGAAATGATCTGGCATTATTATTATAGAAACTAGAGGTCCGATGCACAGAATTCATGCACTTGTGGGGTCCCTAGGCCTGGCCAGTGATCAGGGCCATTGAGGCCAGGCCAGTCAGGGCTGGGCTGGAGAGGAGGTAACGATTGCCAGGCCAGGCACGGAAATAAAGGACGCCGGATGCAGATGCACCATCATCGATACCTTGCCACCACGTGGTTCCCCACCTCCTCCCCATGGCAGGCTGATCAGGGCTTCCTGACAGGGGTGAGGGGCAGGGCACGGGAGGTTGGTTGTCAGTCCAAAGGAGGGGGCTTGCTTTCGGCCCCCCTGGGAAAGGGGCCAAGTCTGCTGCCACCCACCCCCAGTTCCCTGTCCCAGCCCAGGTGGAAGGACCATGGAAGGTTGGCTGTGGGAGTGTACTGACCACCAGGGGGCAGCTCTTGCATTGAGCGTCTTCCCCCTGGTGTGCATCATAGCATCAGAGCAACCAGTGTGCATCATAGTGACCAGTTGTTCTGGTTGTTACAGTCGCTTAGGCTTTTATATATATATAGATGTTTCATCAAATGTCTCATTTCACTCATTTGTATACATTTATAGCAATCTGCATTCTTATGTCCATAAAGTCATTTCTTTGCATAGCATATTGAGAGAAATGCATGACTGATCAATCATATTCACAATTATCCTCTTTTCTTTTGACTTTGAATGGAGATGAGGAGTGGGCTCTGGAGCTGGAATAGCTGAGTTTTCCCAGCTCCCCTACTTTCTAGCTGTGCGAATGGACAACTTCCTTACCCTCTCACTTTTTATATTAACAAAATGAGGATCCTACTAACTAGTATCAACTTCATAGGTCATAGTGGTAATTAGATGAGTAAATTCATGTAAAGGTTTTAGAGCAGTGATTGACACATAAGTGCTCAGGACAAGTTATCTCAGCATAAACACAAAGAACTTACTTAAATATCAGTAATTTTACCTAACTATAGTATATGTAGTACATGTGGTTTTAATTACTTTTCTAAATAATTATATGTTTTTAGTTGGAATTTGTTCTGATATGAATTGAAAAGAAAAAAAATCATACACCTAGCTTAGAAAAAGTACTACATTGGCTCACATAAACAGGAATCTTAGAAGAGATTTCACATTTAGCCTGGCTGAATTAAGAATTCAGACAATGTTAGCAATAACAAATCAATCTATTTTTCTCTCTCTTTTCAGTCCATTGGTTCTACTGTCCCAAATTTGACTTTATTCTCAGAAAAAAAATGACTTTCAGTCATTCGGTCCTTATAATTCTTAGCTATCACAATCTCAAAAAAGAGAGACTATCCTCTCACAAATCCTTATAAATCCCCATGTAAAATAAATAACGAAAATGGAAGAGGGGCTAGGATATGGCCTCCGCCTTCACATTTTTAGTCTAACTAGGAGCTCGGCAAGTAAATCAACATGTATAGTTCAAGGTCCTGAAAATGATAATGGCTTTATTTGCTGAGTATTAACTATGAGTCAGGCTTTACATTACAGTAGGTCCTCGTGTTACGTTGGAGGTCCATTCCTACAGTGCCATGGAACACGATTTTCACTGTAAGTCGGAACACACCTACGTAAGCACCTACATCACTCACATGGAGCACATACACAGCAGTAATTAAGTGAAACAGTAAAAAATATTTAAAAATATATAACAATTCCTGACCTTTACTTGTGGTAAATAAAATAAAATAGAAAACATAGAGCACATTTGTATATATTTCGAAATGATGGAACTTAAAAAAAAAATACTGTAAATGGGAAATGACGACATAACTACAAAATGAAGTACATCGAGTCTGACGTAACCTGAGGACTGCCTGTATACTTTCTTTATTTAATCTTCACAGTAACCTTGATTTAGGGACTATGATAATCTCAAGTTTACAGATCAAGGCTCAGAGAATTCAAATATCTTGCCCCAAGTTAGGAAGAATCAGACCCAGGTCTTTCTGACTTCATCTTCTTAATCTGCACCCTTGGCAGACTTACTCTGACTTTTAGAAACTTAGAGTCTAACAGAGAGCCAGCCAAGCAAATCTCCAGTTTCAGGATATAGTACAATAAGAAAGACATTACTTCTCTCCAGTGCTTTGATGTAATAAATATCAGGATGGAAGGTGTTTCTTCATAAGCTTATGTCAATACTTGGCAATGACAGTGTCTGTCTTAGTCAGTGTGGGCTGCTATAGCACGAACCACACATGGGATGGCTTATAAGCAATAGAAATCTATTTCTCACAGTTTTGGAAGCTGAAAATCTGAGATCAAGGTACCAGAATTGTTGGATTCTGGTGAGAAATCTCATGTTGTAGAGGGCTGACTTCTTGTTACATTTCACATGGTAGAAGGAGAGTAAGATAGCTGTCTGGCCTCTTTTTATAAGGGCACTGATCTCATCCACCCTCATGACCCAATTGCCTCCCCAAGGTCCTACCTCCAAATACTATCACAATGGAGATTAGGTTTCAACATATACATTTTAGGGAAAACAAATATTCAGTGCATAATAATATCCTATGAATAAACACATGGGCTTGCATGAATCTTAAAGCTTGTGTCTCTCTAGCAGCCAACCAGTTCAGATACTCTTCACTGTGTATATGACCATTTGTATGTGCTCACCAGAACCCAATGCATTGTAAATATATTCTGAAATATAAGAAAACTCTATTCAGAATCAGAAAATCTCACCATTTCTGAGATTTCGAAAGGTTTATATTTACTATATTACATATTTAAAGAACGAGTGACATTAAATTTTTGTAAAAATAACATTAGAATTCTGATTTTATTTTAAAAGAGATATTTATGCATCCATTCATTTTATACTTATAATGATGCTATGAAGTGGATTATTATTGTTATCAGTATTATAATTATCATTACACTATAAGGAACCTAAGGGTTATGAAGTGGCTTGCCAAGTCACACAGTTAGCAGCTGGCGGGACCGTCTTCTAGTTGTAAATCTTTCTATTCTACCTCAGCACCTCAGGCATTGCCAGCAACCATGCTAGCTTTTCTTGGCTAGTTCTTCCAGAATGATGGATATCTTTAAAAATTTGCCAATGTGACTGCAAGAGCTGATTATTGGCTGGCTAGAAATAAAAAGGTGTATCAGACACTGTGGTGAAGTACCAGTGCATTATTTGTAATCATGAAAACCTGGTATGACAGGTAATTTTTTGAAATATTAAATTGTGTTTTGCTTTTCCAGCTGTAAAAAAAAAAAAAGAATGAACAGTATTCATGTTTTATACTTTGTATTTTCCTCTCCTTGTTCTAAAAGGGCAAGCAGGACCTTACATTCCCTTCCCTTGGGTGTAATTTCTAAGTGCAACAAAATTACTGATAGAAAATCCTTTTTAAGGCCTTCATGGAAGCTTAAATCCATGGCGGACATATGAAGAGGGAGAAAGAGAAGCCAGTCTCTACCAGGGTGAAAAGTAAATAAAAGCAGTGAAAGAATTGGGCTAGCCCTAACTGGTTTGACTCAGTAGATAAGAGTGTTGTCCTGGGGACTGAAGGGTCCGGGTTTGATTCCAGCCAAGGGCACATGCCCGGGTTGTGGGCTCGATCCCTAATAGGGGGCATGCAGGAGGTAGCCAATCAATGATTCTATCTCATCATTGATGTTTCTACCTCTCTCTCCCTCTCCCTTACTCTCTGAAATCAATAAAAAAAATATATTTTAAAAAGAAAGAATTGGGCTATCATCCCACAAAACATGTGGTGCATTTGAGGTGTGAGGTGTGGTCCATTGCAATGCTCATGAAGGTTGGAAGAAACCCCAGGAGCGAATGACAACTTGTTCAAAGCTCAGGAGGTTGGACCCTAGATACGAGGGCTGGATCATAGACAAACGTTCAGGCGCCTGACTCTGGTACAAAAGCTCCAGAGCCACGGGGCTTTGAAGTTCAGGGTAGGATGGAGAACATAAGGTTTTACAGAAGCCACTTCACAATCTCTGTATGAAGGCAAGGGATGGAAGGAGGATTCTCAAAAAGATTGCTTTTCTGGACAACAACTAGCTGGAAACGTGAAGTCAGATTTAACTTTATTTAAAAACAATCAAGCATGTACATGTATGCGTGTGAGGTGAAGTTGGATTGTTGAAACAAACTTGTCTAATGTGGATAATTTTTAACATTGAGTGTTGGGTATCTGGGGGCTCATAACACTGTTTTGTTTTGGTGTGTGTTAGAATTTTTTCATAATATTTTTTAAAAATCAAGGCGGTAATAATTTTTTCACCCCTATTTTCTGGAACGAGGTTCTTCCTGGCCACGCTGGAAAGAATTTAGGAAGTACAACAAATCAATGCTGCTGTGGGCTTGGAAGGAAGAATGGCAGTATATGTGCTCTGCATTTTCCATCCTGTATCAAGATTCTCTGACTTCTATTTTTTAAATAACCAAAGTTTATTATACATGGTTGGCAAACTGTAGCTCGCGAGCCATATGTGGCTCTTTGAGTGTGGCTTTCCCACAAAATACCACGGCCTGGGTGAGTCTATTTTGAAGAAATGGCATTAGAAGTTTTAAAGCTCTCAAAATAAATTTTAATCGTTGTACTGTTGATATTTGGCTCTGTGGCCTAATGAGTTTGCTGACCACTGCATCAAAACATGCCATTTTAGTCATCTTCACATATGACAAATATGTCATGCTTTTGTGGGGATAGGATAATAATTTGAATCAATATCCAAATGCTTTATCATATATAAGGTTATTGTCCAATATTTGATTCTATAAAATTAAAAAAAACAAAACAAAACAAAACCTGAATGAGATGTTTCTGCTTGCTTTAGTTCCAGGGAAAGCACTACTAGGGGTAGAGATGGAACTTAACTGCAGTCCCCTATCCACTAAAGCTGCTAGATGCAGATAATCGGGCTGGCTTTGGTCCACCAGACTAGAAGCAGATGAATTAAAACCTTGCCTAGACTCTCGTCAGAGTTTGAGGACTGATTTTTATTTCCAAAATCAGACAACATCCCTGGTAGCCAACTCCTGCCTCAGACCTTCTCCCTAAGTCTTACGGGTGCTGTGGGGTTCCTCTGGCAGATTCTTTGTCAGAGCCCTTGAATTGTTGGACTTGCTGATGCTCCTGAGTTGCCAGCCTCTTTGAAATTCTCCCATGGGACCTGCAGCTTGGCAGGGCCCGAAGCCTGCACCAGCAAAGATCCTTCCTTCTGGCTAGGTGTCTAATACCAAGATACCCCAGGTGAGGAAAGTCCAGCCATGGGGAATCTCAGGACCACCCCAGAGGCCTGCAGCAGACCTGGGAGGACTGCCTGCCCTCTAAGCAGAGCTGCCTCGGGAAGGACTGTGCTCCCCTCAGCCAGTGATGCACCAGCAGGAGCTCCCACTGGCTCAAGAAAATTTGAAACTAGCTCCCGAGGAGCACATACTCACAGCCAGCTATCCACAGGCCCCCTGAGGTCTTTGGGGGATGCCCAACCATCCAAGAGCAGCTACTTCCCCAGAGAAAACAGCTTCTACTTGGGAGCTGCCACCAACAGTAAGGCCCGGAGAGCTCCTTGAGCCTCAGGGCTGAGGATGGAGTTCCCAAACCTCAAAAAGGTTTCAAAGCCCCCCTCCCCCAGGACCTCCCACATGATATGTGGGAAGAAAATGTTACAACTCTTATTTACATTCATTTTTATCTAATAGGCTGAAAAGAACATATGCTTTACCAATAAATAGATATGATTGGCAGTGGTATCTCCTCTTGGTCCATGTGTCACTTAAAGTGTAAGTTATTCCCCGAAGGGAGATTATAAATTCCGTAGCTCCACGGGTTGACAGCTGCATGCTCACACTTGTCCAAGCACGTCACAGCCCAGTGCAGCTCACATACGTTTGGCGTGCACTTTTATGAATTTGGTAACATAAAAAGTAGAATGTTTATAATACTGAAGTGTGTCATGACAAGTTGTGACAATATAATTCTATTTTATGTATTCTTTTCATTTTTGTTTTGTGCCGCACAGTTCCCTTGTTAACTTTCGGGGGGGGGGGGGGGGAGAAAAGAAAAAGAAAAAGAGTTTTCTTTCACTAAATGACAAGTGCTCCAAATTTGCTGACCTTTTCTGGGATGACAAGTAGCTGTCAATAGAATGCCACCTAACAGATCGTCAAAAAAGATAAGGACACTTACTGTCTTCTTTCAAGGTGAGGGTGACATTCTAACAATGAGTGAGAAAGTAAGAGGGTTTTGCTTTATTTTGTTTTTATTTCTGCTATGGAGAAAGAATGTTGAAAAATAGATGTTTGGAAATGTTTACATAAATGTAGTAAAAAATGATATGTCTCCCACATAAACTTCTCATAGCTTACACTAAAAAATATTGCAACAGAATTCTCTAACCTATTTTAAGATCTTCCAAATGAAGAATTTCAGTGATTCTTTTAAAAAAAAACATTTGATTAAAATGATATTTTTTCTTTCTAAAATATCTTATTTTGACATCAGGGAAAGGGAGATTTTATTAAATTTTAACTATACAAGTGAACAAAAATGCTGTGAATGGAACTAAGAAATTAATATAATATAGGAAATGCAGCCAATGATATACCTCCTCTGTTGGATCCACATATCTTTTGAGAAATATTTGCTAAGACAGTTGTCAAAACCAAGAATCAAAATAAAACAAACACCACCAGACCTTTAATTTCTGTAACATAAAGCATTAAGCCAACATTTTATTTAAAGGATGAGGCATATTCCATTACATCACAATGCTAATATTATTAATGTTATTAATAATAATTTAGAGAGACCTTGAATATAGATTTTTGTTTTATTAATAAACATAATTTAAATCTTTAAATTTTTCTATTCATTTTTTATATCCTTTGTGCAATGTATATGTTTATTGTACAATGTATATCTTGGTAAATAGTTTGTAGAGGGCATAATACCTAGTATTGTATTACATACATGTATACTACATATGTGTACACATCAACATATAGGTGTAAACCACACACACACACACACACACACACACACACATATATATATATATATATATATATATATATATATATATATAGAGAGAGAGAGAGAGAGAGAGAGAGAGAGAGAGAGAGAGAGAGAGGTGTCCCAAAATGTTCCTGGATTACACACATGAGATCCAGAATAACTGCCTATGGCTTTTGAACCACAACTTGGAACAGGGGTTGATGCCTTTTTGTATCCTCAGCACAAAGCTTGGCTATAAACTCAGTATTAATGTTTGATGAATAAATAAAAATTTTGGTATGGTCAGAAGTTTGAATTATTATTATATAAAAATTAGTGTCCCAGTGTGTGGATTTGTACACATTGAAATGAAATTAATTAGAAGAAATCCTATCTAATAAAAGAGTGATATGCAAATTGACCATACCCCCGCTACATCCATAAGCCACACCCATCAGCCAATCAGGAGCGAGTATGCAAATTAACCCAACATGGTTGCAGCTACAAAGAGAGCAGGAGGCTTGGGTTTCCTCAGCAATTGAGGAAGCCAAACTTTCTACCTGCCCTGGTCTGCCTTGGCCTCTGCTGCTGAAGGCTACAAAGTTTTAATTATAGAAGATAAATAAATACCAGATACCAGGGCCTCCGCTTTGGTTGCCAGGGGGCATGGCCAGTCTGCAAACCACCACAGGCTGCTTGTCTAGGCCACCCCATGCCCCAAGGAAACCCCCACCCTGATCCAGGACACCCTTCAGGACAAACCAGCTGGCCCCTACCCATGCACCATGCACCCTATCTAATCCTATATAATAAAAGAATAATATGCAAATTGACCATCACTCCAACACACAAGATGGCTGTCCCCATGTGGACACAAGATGGCCACCACAAGATGGCCAGCAGGGGAGGGCAGTTGGGAGGGACCAGGCCTACAAGTGAGGGCAGTTGGGGGTAATCTAACCTGCAGGGGAGGGCAGTTAGGGGTGACCAGGCTGGCAGAGGAGTGAAGTTGGGGGTGACTGTGCCTGCAGGGAAAGGCAGTTGGGGGGACCCAGGACTGCAGGGAAGAGCAGTTAGGGGTGACCAGGCCTGCAAGAGAGGGCAGTTAGGGGCAAACAGGCTGGCAGGGGAACAGTTAGGCATCAATCAGACTGGCAGGGGAGTGTTTAGGGGGTGATCAGGCTGACAGGCAGAAGTGGTTAGGGGCAATCAAGAAGGCAGGCAGGCGAGCAGTTGGGAGCCAGCAGTCCTGGACTATGAGAGGGATGGGCAATTGCACATCCCTTGAAGAATGCTGGATTGGAGAGGGTGCAGGCTGGGCTGAGGGACACACACCCCTGTGCATGAATTTTGTGCACCAGGCCTCTAGTATTTTAATATTGCTATTCACCCTTCCTCTATAATAGAAGTGTCAACCAAATTCATGATTGACAATGACAGATCTAAACACATGCTTGTGATTGGTACCAGCGAGAGCTTTATACGTATCGCTCATGTGCGAGTTAACTTAGCCTTTTATAAGAATAAACTTGCTTAATTAGACCTGCTTTCTGATTTAGCTAAACTTTTTCCAGCCCAGTTAAGCACCCCAACTTCTCTTTCAGGTAATTGTTAGCAACACAGCAGTAAATACAACATGAAGCAGATTATTATTGTAGAACACACAGGAAGAACAAAGGTTAAAATATTTAACTGAAGCAGTGTTTGACTATGTTCTACGCAGTGAGAGAACCTGAAGTTATTTTCAAGTTCTACCATTTCTTATTTCTTTTCAGTCAGGTCAAGTTTCTAAACTTTCTAAATCTCTGTTTTCTGGCTAATGAAAAGAAAATAGGCTTCTACTGAGTATCCTATCTATCTACTCCAGGATTTCTGTGAGGATCAATGAGATGAGGCATGCAACATTTGGTTAAATTGTAATAAAATGTTTGCATCTAGCTATAAAGCAAGCACTTCCTGAGCTGAAGAAATTTCAAGGAGGTTAGAGAGAGGAAGCCAGGCATTGCTATGTGATGTCATTACCTGGCGCCCACAGCGACTGTTTCCGTCTATGCTGGGCTGCGGGTGGCATTTTGTGCCATGGAGTCTTAGCAGCATTGGCTGTGATTTGGTGCGGTGTCATTCCGGGTTGGTGGCAGGACCTGTGTCCCACTTGGAGGAAGCTGAGTGTTGGTTTGTGGGCGCCAGGTCTGTGTTGCACTTTAGTTTTAAATGACCAATGTGCTTCATGGCAACTCCTGCATTGAGTATCTGCCTCCTGGTGGTCAGTGCATGTCATTGCTATGGGTCAGAAGGACACTTAGCCTTATTCATGTAGATTAGAGGCCTGGTGCATGAATTAGTGCACAGGTGGCGTCCCTTGGCCTGGCCAGCAATTGGGGTTAATGGGGGCTGGCCAGGGAGAGGGACTGCAGGAGATTGGTCGGCCATGGGAGGTTGGCTGTGAGAGCACACTGATCATCAGAGGGCAGCTCCTGCATTGAGCATCTGCTCCCTGATGGTCAGTGCACGTAATACCTACCAGCCAGTCATCTGGTTATAATGCTTAGGCTTTTATATATATAGATAAACATACATTAGTCCTTTTAAAATGTTTTAATGTTTTAATCCAACCATACATACACAGAGCAGTGAAATAAAATTTTAAAATGACTTTGTAAAAAAAAAAAAATTTACTGTTAGACCTGAGAAAAGGTGCCTGATATTTCTTTTACAAACCACTAGATGGCAATAGCTCTACATTACTCTCCATCTTCGCTAGGAATCCTTCCCTATGGTCTTGGAGTTAGTACCTGGAATGGATGTTATTTCTGCAGATGTTTGTCAAAAAGCAGCATATCTGCTTTAGGAACTCTGAGATTCACATTTGTAATGCAAATACATTCCTGTGCTTGTTTCTTGTTGCATATATCTACAGCAAGTTACCCACCAATTTTATTATCTGGAAGCTGTATATTATTAGAGCAAAATCAATAAAGAATTTATTTAAAGCCACAGGAGTCCATAAAGATCTGCATATGGAAATTTTAAGATAATTGCAGTGCCTTTACCTAGCATTCTGTTATTCTCTCTCTTCTTCGCCCTAACCTGATAGCTTTGGAATTATGGAATGAAGGCATGAGCATAGTTACAAACACAGATAGATGGCAGAAGCTGGAGTTCTGCTCTTGCTTCTCTTCCTGGGTATTGCTTTGTGTTCACAAACAAACCAGCTAACTGTGACTGAGAGCTGTCCAGCTCCTCTTCCATGGAACAGATCTACAAAGAGCACCTGCAGAATTCATGAGTTTGGACAGGAAATGACAGAATTGGAGACAAGATAACAACTGAGCAGCATGAAATGCTGCAGCTCAGTACCTAGGGGGAAAATGATACTGTGAACTTTTCTTTTGAAATAGGAACAAACTCTAAATCAATACTTTCATGGGGCTTTGTTGGAGTTTATTCATATAGCCATAGCAGGGTAGTGGAAAGAATCGGTACCTGAAGTCTAAGAATTGATCACTAACTAGTTTGGTCTAAAGCCCACACAGATCATATCTAGATCTTTTAAGATTTCTTTGTTTTCTATGCCTTCATTCTAGATGACTAAAATTTTTGAGAAAGAATCAAGTTAATTTAAGTTTTTTTTTTAAACCTGTTGACCTTTGAATTTGTATCTTTTTATTTCTCAAATACTTTTAGCTCTGATGGGTTCAGAAATGCCATTGCATTTTAGCATCTCCCTATGGCATGACCACTGCCTCCTGTCCTCTTCCCCTAATTTTTAGTTTTCTCTGAGGGCAATATTAAAAAGGAGAGAGCAAGAGAGAGCTAAAGTGTGGATCCTCTGAGAATTTATTTTTAAAATTAAATAGGTATAGTGATGAAGAAACAAAAGGCACATATTTCTGTGATTTATTTATAGCCACATTTGGCTATTTTATGATAGAAAATAACCCAAGTGATTACTCTCCCTCATGCTTTCTTTGTTTATTTAACTTAAATTCTATTTCAATTTAGTTGATTTCAGAGAAAAAGGGAGAGGTAGAGAAAGACAGAAACATTAATGATGAGAGAGAATCATCCATAGGCTGCCTCCTGCATGCCCCCTACTAGGGATCAAGCTCATAACCCAGGAATGTGCCCTAACTGGGAATCAAACTGTGATCTCCTAGTTATAGATTGATGCTCAACCACTGAACCACACCAGTTGGGCTCAATCTAGTTGTAATTGGTTTCTTCAGAGAGAATATTAAAGGTTTATTTTGAGATTGAATTTTCTTTGACTACCTGCTTCAACTGTTTTGCAAATTATTTTTAAAATGGACCAAACCAATTAGAATCACTGTGGTATCTCCACAAGAACATTCATTCATTCATTCATTGAACAATCCAGCCATTGTATTTTCATATAACAGTGTCCAGAGCTGGAAGGAAGAAAATCTAAGAGGTTTTCATTCTGTGCTGTTTTTTTTTTTTTTTTAGAAGATGATCTTTGGGGATTTCTCCTAGCTCACTTTCTTCACATCTCTTTGGGCAGATCTAAGCCTTGTACCTCCTTTAGTCCAATGCAAGGGGGAAAATATATGGGGTTTCTGTAACGCTCTTAATGAGCCATTTCCTAGACAGGTCTGAGTATATCATCACCTGAACAGGAATGCCTGATAAATCCTAGAGGTGGCAGATGGTAGGTACATGTATAGCACAGGATAACGTTTATAGGAGAGACGCTGGTAAGTTTAAACAGATAATAGTGGAATGGGATGGTTCAGTGTACCAGAAATAGGCTAGAGCAGAGGGAGTCTCAAGAGGAAACAGAGACTGCAGAATGGGATGACCAAGGCCACGGTGGGTCTAGCACTGTGGAAGGGAGCTCTAGTTCCCTGTGTCATTGTTAGGGATGAGACTGGTTGGTCCCAAGCCCTGGATGGGGAGCGTGTATTTTTAGCCTTTTTGGGGGATGATTGTGGTTGTCTTTGGGCATATATTAGGCTTGTTTGCATCAGAGTGACAGGGTGTGTCCGTGTCCAGTGTGCTTGCAAAAGTAACCTGAAAACCGTCATCTGTGGTTTCACCACTCGACACTGAAAAAGGTCAGCACCACTGCAGTGGACCACCGAGGGAGATGTCTGCCATACTGTTGGGGGAGGTCCCAGTGTGTCTGCCACAGTCAGGGCTTTTGGAGACTTCGGGACATGTGCCACTGACTGGAGATGGCGTCAGAATCCTGTGTCTTGAAAGATCCTTGGTGTCTTAAATATTAGAGACAATAGTTTGAAATTTAAAGAACTGATAGGATGAGCATTCCATGTGGCTGCACCGATGACTAGGGGCAGAGTTGACATTTCTGCAGCTCTGGATAATAAGGCACCTGTGTGCTTACAAAAACCTGTGAGTTAAGTATGGTGGTGTAAGAGGGAGATGCTTCAAAGCAAAGGATAAATTATATTCTATTTAATGTGTTTGGTCTGTGTGTTTGTATTAAACTGTCCTTTATCAAGTATGCATCACCACTATTCCCTTCAGATGTGTTCTTTCTAATGAAGGTAGAGGACAAGCAGCAAATTCATTGTCTAGAATGCTGTTCCCCACATGGTTCAAATTTAAAGTGCGCCGAAGAAAACCACTCACATGTGATTCGGAAAGTAGACTAGGAGAAGCCACTCTTCCCTGGGTCTGTTGCAGGCAGATATCTGGATACGTATGAAGTGTACAGGAGCTTCCTAAGCAGTAATAGGAACCAACCAATGCAGCATTCCAAAATGAATGGTTTCTAAATATATATCTTACATATGTATATAATTATATATGTGCTGAGTTGGACAAGAAACACAATGAGGCTGGCTGAAGCCATTTTTTGTAAACACCTGGCTAGATTGCATTAACTAACCTGTGGTGTGTGTTTTTTAAAACAAACCCAGAAAGTAATATAAGGTTATATGAATTATACCTTAATAATAAAAATATGTGAAGTAGAATACGAATTTGTTGAAGCACTAAGAATTTTTAAAAATATATATTTTATTGATTTTTTACAGAGAGGAAGGGAGAGGGATAGAGAGTTAGAAACATTGATGAGAGAGAATCATCAATCAGCCGCCTCCTGCACATCCCCTACTGGGGATGTGCCCGTAACCAAGATACATGCTCTTGACCGGAATCGAACCTGGGACCATTGAGTCCACAGGCCAACGCTCTATCCACTGAGCCATATATATGTAGAAAAGTAAACTACTTGACTCTCACTTTAGGATCAGATCAATTAGCCATTTCCAGCTTCAAGTTATATATATATATATATATATTTTTAAAAATCAACAACAACAAAAACAGGTAGCACCATGGAAAGAAAACAAGAATAAGTAGGAAGCCTTGTTAGTGTCGGCCTTTATGTGCAGCACTTTCCCCCTGCGCCCCCCTTGTTTACCCATGAAATGGGAAGAATGATATCTAATGTCTCTTTCAAGTACTACATTCTGTGACATTATGAATATAATTTTCATGCAGACAAAGGGAAACCAACTTTTAATATTTATTTGTGGTGTGTCCCCTAAAGGTCTCATACTAGTTGACAAGAGTGGTCCCATGTTAGTTTGGAATGTTTAGGGGAAACTTTATAGGAGAGAACAGTTGAAACTGGGTCTAGAGAGAACACATAATACATACAGTGAATAGAAAAGCATATCCATCATTTTCATTCCAATGGGTAATTTATGGTCCTCAAAGTATATTGCACAATTCCCTTTCATGCTCCTGGGTTCCTCTGATTATGTTAGAAGCAGAGAAGGAAAACAAATTATTGTATCTGAGAAATCACTGCACTGGACCAACAGATATCAAATAGTTTGTAATGTTATAAAGGAAGATAGGAGTGTAAGAAAACAGGAATAAAGCAGAAATAAAATTTTTGAAAAATCATTTGAAGTTAAAGATCAGTCAAGAAAGGAAACATAGTAGTGATAGTTCTAAGGGTCAGCTATTGATTAGCCCAGTTCAGGCTGTTCCTGATGGGTCCTTATAGACACATCAAGAGAGGGTAGTAAAGGTTAGCAAAATAGAGACAGACTCATAGATAAAAAACAGGTAGACAGCTTGGTGTGTGTGTTGTTGGGGGGATGAAAGGGAGAGGTGATTGTAATGGTGGTGGTGTTGGAGCAGGGTATTGAGGAAAAAAGAGTAAGAAAAATTCTTATGGACATGGACAATGCATAGAGGGTATAAATAGTGGTGGAAAAAATCAAATCAAATAAATAGAGCTTAAACTCTAATAAAGACCAATTTCATCTGGGCACTAAGGAATATAATTTCCACTTCAGTGAGAACTAGAAAGGGCATTGTTCCAGGGTATTATCTAGTGCTAACTAGGGAAGTAAATTGAAAGAATATTTCAAGTTAAGTTTGGAAAATCTCTACCTGCAAGGGCTCCATGGGCTTTAACTCAGATAAGAGGTTGGCTACAATACTCTTTGACTTAATAGCTGAGAGACCTTGACAAGTCACTTATTTTTCTGTCCTCATTTGTAAACTGATGCCAATAATAGTGTCCGGCAAGAAAGAGTTGCTGTGAAAATTAAATAAGATAATGAGGAAACACCCAGCACAGGGCCCAGTGTATAGTAGATGCTCAGTAAATACTAGTTCCCTCCTCTCTGTACTGATTTATGGCCTACCCAAACCTGTATCAGTCTGGGTCCAATCAGGAGATAGACATCACACAGTGATTTTAATGAGTTTAATACGTAAAATATATATATATATATATATATATATATATATATATATATATATATATATATTATATATAATGCTAATATGCTAAGTGTCTGGCCATCCAACCGGTTGCTATGATGCACACTGGCTACCAGGAGGCAGATGCTCAACACAGGAGCTGCCAAACTGAAGTGACTTGGCAGCGGCAGTTCTTGGGTGACACACCCTGAAACCAGAGAGGAGGGAGCCTGATTCCTCGCAGGACCACCCTGTTCCACCTCCAGCCATGGGTTATGCTGTTGCTGTGGCATTGCTGGACCTAAATCTGGTTTACTGCACATTTGCATTTGTGTTCCACACCCTGTACCACAGCAACTTTGCAGAGTTCCCTCTCACACTCCGGGAGCCCTCAGGGGATGTCAGAGAGCTGGTTTTGGCCCAATCCCCACAGGCCAGGCTGAGGGACCCCACCTGCAAGAGGGACCCTACTCCACAGATGCCAGGGAGGAACCACAGGATGTTGTCTCCAGGGTGCGTCCAGCCCATCTCACCTAGTCCCACTCCACTGGCCACCTTCTAATTAATTTCCTTTCATTGTGCACAAATCTGTGCACCTGACCACTAGTATTAACGATAACAGGATTGGAGTAACAAGGGATTAACTAGTAAAAATTAAAGAGAACTCTAAAGAATATAGGAAGGTGGCTATAAGGAGTCTTCACTACCACTAAGGGCCTGATAGAGCATCTCATCTTGACATCCCTCAGTACAATGGCTGAGGTCCAAATCTTGCTGAAGAAGTCATGGTCCCTGACAGCAGAGAGGTCGCTATGGCGCTGCACCAGCACACAAGTTGCCGCAGGATTTACCTCTGTAGGTGCTGGGGAAACTAGTCACTGGGAATTATCTTGCCAGAGGCATTGCAGAGTGCTGGAGAAAGCTGTTGGTCACAGGTGCTACTGGCCACTGTGCACTGCTGGAGCAACGTGTGGAGAGGATGTGCGGGCCACAGAATCCTGTTGCTGCAGAAGCCACAGCAGTGCCAGACCTGGATGTTGGAGAAGCCCTGGATGTTCTGGAGCAAATGTGCACTGCAGAAACCCGGCGCTGAAGACGCCACATCAGGAGCCTACAGAGTGGAGCACACAGCAGTCAGGAAGAGGACCCCCTTCCTCCTCCATTGATCCTCTCTCTAAAACTCCCTATTGACAAAGCTTGACCTTGTGCCATTCGGCAAAGGAGAAATACTTGAAGAACCCAGCTCCATCTCACAGATCAGACAATGAGGAATAGATTTGTAGCTGAGAAGCACTAAAATTAGATGTCACCCTGGCTCATCTCGTTTCCTCTTCGAGGTACATCAGTGTGGAATCATTTCCTGTGAATTTGTCCAAAGGACCCAGAGAAAGGCTGGCTCTCAGGGAGGGCCATCTAGGGATGCTGACTGCCACAGGCAGGGGAGATTTTAGTGTCTTTCCTCTGCTTGTATCCTAGCTCCCTCATCTTTTCATGTAGAAGAAAATGCTCATCTTATTCATCAAATTCTGGGTCAGATATTTGTCCACATTTGCTAATGGGCAGGAAAACTCTGTCATAAATAGCAGGAATCAACATTCATTCTCTTTTTATGGTGCTCTTAGGAGGAAATCTGTCATTTCTCATTTATTCCATAAAACCACCTAAGTATCCTGGTCAGTGTTCAGGTCCCTGTGCCATGTGGCTAGTCAGTAGGTGGTAATATTTCAAGTTTGGAAATTGGTCAAATGCAAGCAAAGAACTGCAAACCTCCAACTCAGCTTTGCCAACATTTTGCGTTAGGAGTAATTAGGTACTTAACACAAGTAATAATAAAATAAAATTTGCTTCCCACTGGTTTTTTTCTTCCATGTATATCTCTATGTACTGGTAGAATTCTCAGGGATGAGCTGTGATTTGCAGAAGAGGATATAGGCATTCCTACTTTTTTTGCACACACCATCAAAATTTTATCTTAATTTCTAACAACTGCCATCTTGTTCTGGCAGTCAAGTGCCTAATGTGGTTGGCATTTAAAAAATACACTATCCATCCAGTGTGGCTCAATGGTTGAGCATCAGCCTATGAACCAGGAGGTCATGGTTCAATTCCAGGTCAGGGCACATGCCCGGGTTGCAGTCTCAATCCCCACTGGGGGGCATGCAGGAGGCAGCTGTTCAATGATTCTCATCAGTGATGTTTCCATCTCTTTCTCTTCCCTTTCTCTCTGAAATTAATAAAAATATATTTTAAAATAAATTATACTAACCATTATAAAACCAGAAATATTTAATAAGCAGTTTATTATTTTCAAAAGATATATTTACATAACAACTTTACAAACACCTTTTCACATGTTTACTTAAATCATCCTCACGATTTTTATATGAGATTCTTCTTCTATTTTACATCTAAGAAAACCAAAATTGAGAGAATAAAATCATTTACCAGAATCACATAATTTTAAAAAGGCAGAGTTGGGAGCTTAGACATTGGTGTTCCAATCCTTAATTCTATGTTTTTTAAAATTAAATAAATACATAAATATATTTTTAAAAATTCCTGGCACAGAGTAGGTATTTTACAAATGTTGATTTTACAAGTCTCAAAAACTGCACTTGTGCTGGCTGCTTTCTTTGTTCGGGAGGTGGATTTGACAAGGCAGCTTTTTTCAGCTCCCATTGCTATGGTAATGCTAATTACTTAACTTCTTGTTGTAAAGGTCAAGATCCCAGTGAGATCATACCTAGGGCTCCTAATATAATGAGCACAGCTTCTGGTGGTGGGAAGGAATTCATTTTGATCCCTTCCTGCAGCATTACAAAGTGGTTCTGGCATTAGTAATCTCTGTTTATTGTGAAGCAAGGTAAATTCTTCCCACTATGCTCAGGCTGCTTAAACCTCCGCATTTGTTTGCAAAGTTTCTCAGCAAAGATAACTCTAAAACAGTGCTAAGAGAATCAGTATCTATGTTATCCATAGATTGAGGTAATGAAAAACAGAACAGCTGATGCTTTTAAAAAGAGGTTTTCCAGATATACTTTTGTTGGGGATTAAGAGCTTTTATTTTTTAGTTAATCTTCACCCAAGGATCTTTTTTCCATTGATTTTGTTTTTTTAGAGAGAAACATCGATGTGAGAGAGACACCTTGATTGGTTGCCTTTCACATATGTTCCCACCAGGGTGTGGGGTTGAGCTTGCAAACGAGGTACTTGCCCTTGACTGGAATTGAACCTGGGACCCTTCAGTCCTTGGGCTGACGCTCTATTCAGTCAGCCAGACTGGCTAGGGCACAACTGTATTTTTAAATCCACAGGATCTTAAAACATTTACCTTTCATGCATTCATTCTCATGCTAGGAAGCAACCAGGGGTAATGCTTCATGAAAGATGAAGAAGTTAACCCAGAAAGAGAGGGGCTAGTGATCCAGGAAGCAGGCGTTCAACACAGGAGGGTGGGGAGAGACCAGAGGCACCTCCAGGACAGGCTGGGGCCAGTCCGGAGATGCAGGGACACTTCTTCAAAGATGGACTACATAGGACCTAGCTCTAGGAGAAGCTGGGTCTTATTGCCGCATAAACACCTTGCATATCTCAATGGTTTCTTTCTGGGCCCTGCTATGCATCCCTAGTGAGGCACCTGGGGAAACCCAGGTTGATGCAGCAGCTTCTCTAGAACATGCTGGTGGCCACCCACAGGGATAGGGTTCGGTGTGTGTGTGTGTGGGGGGGGGGGGGAGATAGGGGAGGTAGAGCTTTGACCCAGAGGAGTGGCTCATGTTTCTTAAATGGAAAGGAATTAGGGAAGGAGAAAGAGAAAAGAGATAGAGAGAGACACATTGATTGATTCCCTCCTGAACACACCAGGGCTGGAGCCAAGATTGAACCTGCACACCAGACACCTGCCCTTGACTAGGAATCTATCCTCAGGCCTATGCCCTAACCACTGATCACACAGGCCAGGTTTTAAGAACTTTTAAACAATATTCACTTACTATTGTTGCCAGGCCATGTTGAAACAGTCCCCTATTCATTGACAAGCTATGGCCCACACAAGCACTTCATTGACAATGTCAGAAACTTGAACTATATTATATAGAGATATAGAAAATGAGGAAAGGAGATGCTCTTTTCCATCCTCCTCCTCTGTCTAGTTTATTTCTGTGAGTGGTTCTAGTCCTTGTACAGCATCCCCAGAAGTGAGCGTGATCTCAAATTCTGCTAACAACACTTGTCTTCTGTCTTCTAACCCTAGGGGAGGTTCTGCCCTCTCCAGGTATTAATCTTCTGCAACGTTCCCTCTTTTCCTTTATCTCTCTAGGACCCCTCCTCATTTTTGTTCTTCCAGTTTACCAATACCACTTTAACCAGTTCCTTCTGCTAGAAGTCAGAAAAGGATTTATGTTTTCCAGATTGAACCTAATTGACAGAGGAAACAAATCAATATGTGATTTTTAAAATGGGTCAAGTGCTTTGAAGGAGATAAAAGGGAGTCTTTAGACACTGTTATTAAAGCATCCTTAAAAGTGAAGTCATTTGAGCTACAATCTATGAAGATAATATTTCAGAGATCTGAGGGAAGTGTGTTTCAGCCAGAGGGGACCTTTTTTGGGTGATAATTAGTGGTATATTGAATTAGAAGGATGGCAGTGGAGGTAAAGTGAATGGAATCAAGAGATATTTTTCAGGTAGGACCAGAAAGAATTGCTTATGAAAAATAGAAGTTGGGGAGAGAGGAGAGAAATAAAAGATGTGTACTCAGCTGAATAATGGCTACCCAAAACTTGCAGTGGTAAACCTCGGGGCCTGTGAATATTACCTTATTTGGCAAAAGGAGGCTCTGCAGATGTCATTAAGGATTCCAAGATGGAGAGGATTTTATCTTGTGTTATCTGGGTGGGCCCTATATGCAATCACTTGTATCCTTATCAAAGGGCTATTGGACCCAGAAGGAAGGAGGTCAGGTGACCTAAGCAAGGGAAGCAGTGGCAGAGGATGAAGATGCCAGACACTGGCTATGAAGGTAGAGGATGGGGTCGGGAGGGTGTGTCACAAGCTAAAGAATAAAGGCAGCTACTAGAAGCTGGAAGCCAGCCTTAGGGGGAAGTGAGGACCACTGACACCTTGACTGTGGCCCCATGACATCCATATCTGACTTCTGGCTTCTAAAACTGTCAGAAAATTAATTTGTGTTACTTTAAGCCACCAAGTTCGTGCTCATTTGTTCTAGCAGTCATAGGAAATCAATATGGAAGTGAAGTATATTTACTAACCTGAGAACTATTGGGAAATGATCAGGCAAATTTGAAGGGTGGGAATTATCAAAGAAATATCAGATCATTTTTGAGCTTGTTAGTCTAAAGATCTATGAATAACTCAAATTGAAATGATTAGTCTATTGAATGTATCCTCCTTGGATATATTGGCTGAATTTCTTGGATCTATTGATTGTTGTTTTTCATCAGATTAGGGAAATATTCAACCATTATCTCTTCTGCATTTGTTCTGTTTCCTTATCTCCCTTTTCCCCCTGGGATGCCCATTACCAACAACTGTTAGATTTCATGGTATTATTCCAAAGCCATTAAGGCCCTGTTCATTAAAATTTTCTTTTTAATCTGTGTTTGAGTTGGAAATTTCTATTGGCCTGTCTTCAATTTCTCTGATACTTTTCTTCTGAAAGCCCTTCCTATTTTAATTTCAGATGTTTTATTTTTCAGCTAGGATATACATTTGACTCACTTTCAATGTCCATATACTTTCTGAAATTTCTTATATTTATACTCATTATCTTCATTTTTTTCCTAGTAACTCCTTAATACATTTTAATAGTCTTTTTGTTTGCTAATTCCACTATCTGGCTTGTCTGTGTCTGTTTCTATTGACTGATTTTTATTTTGAATATAGGTCACAATTTCCTGACTCTTCACATGTCCAGTAATTTTGATTATACATTGAGTGATATTTTGTAGAGACTTTAGATTCTGTAACCTTCATGTGAAAAATGTTAATTTAGCTATAACAAAGCGGTTAAATTGCTGGTGGACCAACTTGATCCTATGGAGGCTTTGTTTCTAGTTTTGTTAGAGTGACTGCAATTCCATTTTTTTCTCAGTTTCAGAGCATAGGCTTTATTTTAGTCCTAGGAATGGTCCACCTAATATAAGATGTGGCCTTTCTGGAGTCAGTGATGAACCCTAGATTTAAGTTATTTTATTAGGCAGGACTTGAACTCCAAACCCTGTCTCTCAATTTGGAGACAGCTACCAGGCAGCTACTGAAATTCCTGTTCGTTATTTTAGCCTTCCAGTTCATGTTGTTGTTGTTTTGTGTGTGTGTGTGTGTGTGTGTGTGTGTGTGTGTGTTTTGTTGTTGTTTGTTTGTTTGTTTGTTTGTTTTGCTAACTCCATTAGAGTCTCCCTTAAACTACAATATATCTCATGTCACAGAGCAAACTGGGGAGTGCTATCAGGAGAAAAGCCCATTGAATGTGGATCTTACCCAGTGTGCTTCCATTCTTGAAAGTATAATATCAGCTGCAATTTCTGTCTACATTTAGTGATGTGTAGAAACAGAAGAGGTATGAGATACACTTTTCCAGACTTTATAATGGTTATTGGCAGGAGAGTTAATCCAATATAAACCATTCTGCCATACTCTCACCAGAATTCTGGCAGTTAGATAGATGAATCCTGATTGCAGGAAAGAATTCTGGAGCAGAAACATAAAAATCTATTTTTATCAATAGGAGAAAATATCTAGAAAAGTGCTTCACAGGATTGGTTTTACATTGGAATCAACAGACAAAAATGTTAATCTATTTGGCCAGACTGCCCAACATCAACTAGATCAGAATCCCTGGCATTTGGATCCATGTGATTTAAATGTACACCTAGTGTTGAGGACCACTGACCTGTAAGAGGGTGAAGGGTAAGAGGAGTAGATTCAGGTTTGAGGTCCAGAATTATTCAGCAAAGGAAACTGGGAGGAGCAACCAGAGGAAAATGGTGTCACCAAACCCAAGAAAGGATAGTATTTCTCTATGTGAAGAAAGATATCTCAAACATGTTCAGTGCTGCTCAGAATTAAGAACTGAAAGACAATAGTGTTTTGCAATATTGGAATTTTTGGTGATTCACACACTGAAAAGAAGGCAAAGTTTTTAATGTTAGCTGTGACCAAAGTAGATGCACCGGCTTGCTATATAAAACTATGTCTTAGAAGCAAAAACAAAGAACATTGTAGTTCTGCAACTACTCTTATCCAGCTCTTGAGCTTTTATTCTTGCACGGTCATGAAAGGAAAAAGTAAACTGTCCACTGTAGCTGTTTCTTTCAGTTTAAAACAGTCTCTTCCCAGGTGAGTCAGCCTCCTGGAGATACTTAGTCATGGCCATAAGTTGAATCAATTCTTCCCTTTTTCTTTATGTATGTGGTGGTGATGGGGAGGGGGACTGAAGTTCTTGGGTAGCATGCATATGATCCAGGGTGTCAGGGTTAAAGAATGATAGATGTCCTATGAGTCTTCACTAGCCTCCTTGTATGGTGTCCATCCCTCACCAAGGCACTGGGCAAGTGACTATGCTTGTCAGGTTTCTTGTTCTTGCTGTTGACATTTGGGATCATAGCTAGAGTCTCTGACCTTGAAGTCTACCAACTATGTATTCCCTTCCATCAAGCTTTAAACCTCTATTTCTTTCTCATTTCTTCATTAATAATTCCCCATTGTATATCTAAAATCAAGATAAAGTGTTTTTTTTTTAATAAGGGCTTAGTAAAGGTGAAATTTTAGTAATAATAAAAGAGAATATAGTAAATAACTTGTAAATTGTACAAAAAATATCAAAGCATTTTTATATTAGAAGTTTTGATTCACTAGATAAAGATAGGGGGGAGCCAATATGAGTTATGCTTCTTACCTAAGTTTTGCCTTAACTCATCATTTCCTATTATCTTCCTGATATCGTTCTTAAGAACTGACTGTTCTAAAGATTACTGACTGATAATATCTTAGCCTTTTAGGGAGATTACTCCTTTATATAATCTATCGGTATAGTAATTCCTATGCCCATAAAAAAGATGAACAGTGTCTCATTTTGCTAACAATTCAAATAACAAAATATAAAGACATACAAATAATCAGTATTAAAAATTAATGAAAAGAATTAAAGTGATAGACAAAATAATTGAATATCTATTTTTGAAAACAGAACACACATTTTTGTTAGAAATACAATTCATGTGAGAAATGCACACATAATTTGAATAACATATTAGTAAGTTTGAAAACATAATGCACATATTTTCAAGGATTAAGAGGATGTTTGTAAAATTTATGTGTCTTGCTTCAAAGGAAACACTAGAAAATCTGGGACACAAACTAAATAATTTGTCTCAGCATTCACTGTGACTAAAGATCCACCTCCTGTTAGGGTCTGTACTTACAGGCAGTCTTTATAAGGTTGATATATAGAGGAGCTCTAATATCTAACTATGGAGCTGAGACAAACAGTGCAAGCTGTAATTGACTAGATGGTCCAAGATCCACACCTGAGAAGTATTCTTAAGTATGCATCTAGGGGATAAGTGATGGCTGTTATAAGGCACAAAAGAAAAAAAAAATCAAGAAATGCAGAAATCAAGTTTGAACAATGATGATGAATTGAAATTACCCAGACTTTACTACTAAAAACACAGTCCCCAGGATTCCATCACCATTATCTAGGAGCATATTATAAATGCAGAATTTCAGACCCCATCACAGACTTACTGCATCAGAATCTGCATTTTAATAGATCCCCAGATGATTGAAAAACACATTAAAGTTCAACAACTGATGTAGACTATAGCCGAAAACAAAGCAAAGTCCTCTAGGTAGAGTCTAGGGCTATAATTCAATTCTTTGTTATTACAAAGCTAATGTGGATGGTATGTGATATCAAGGAGTGGAAAGTCAAGCAGGAGAGGTAAATTCTACTTATCTTACCTAATATAGAAGAACATGTAAATTGACCATACCTCCACTATTCCCACAGCCAATCAGAGTGAGTATGCAAATTAACCCAACAAACATGGAGGTTAATTTGCATACATATGTGGGTCTCAGGAACCTCGTTGGCACCCAGGTCATTCCAAGCCAGCCGTCGGAGGGGCAGGGCCCCCCTCTTGGGCTGAGAGCAGGGGCCAAACCTGGGATCAGGGGGAAGGGGGAAAAAATCAATGGAAACATATCCTCAGGTGAGGATAAAAAGAAAAAGAAAGAAATTGTCATATTCTATGAAAGACACATCTTGAAAATGCCTAAAGAACATTGTCATTGTTTCATGGTGAAGGGACTGGAGTCCTTGTTGATGAAAATTCCTTGGCTACTTCAGTGGCTGGCAGTGGCTACAGCAGTGAGGTGATGGGGCTGGCGCCTTCCCCTGATCAGCCCGGTCACCTCCCACAATGGGAGGCCATACTGCAGCTTAGGCCCACTCCCAATGGGAAATAGGCCTAAGCCATCGTAGGACATCCCCTGAGGGCTCTGAGTATTTGAGAGGGGGGGTGGGCTTGGCTGAGGGACCCCCTTCCCCAGTGCACAAATTTTGTGCACTGAGCCCCTAGTTTTAAATATAAAAAGACTAATGGAATAATTTGGCCTCGATGCGCCCTATAGTGGTGGAAGGTCAGAGGCAGTAGATGGTAAATGTTTATTGGGGGATACAAGTCATATAGAAATGAATTTACATTAATGCTAATTCTAGTTATAGACAGTTTGACCTGAAGAACCTCTCTTCTGATGGGAATCAATGCTGCTTCTTTGGTTAAGCTGGAAGGAAATGAAACTTATTTTCAATGGAATTGCAAAGGCCCAGGAATAGCAGTGACAGCTCAAAACAAACATTAATTACTAATTCAAATATTTATAGGTAACAGAGATTGAAACTGAAGGCACACTTGGTTATTTAGCCAGGGTCTTAAATCCTGAGTTTTATCACACCTAACAAATAGTCTTGAATCAATTGTAAGTCTGATATGACAGCTGCTGAAATCTTACCTTCAAAACAACAGTCAATGTTAAACACTGAGACAGTTAAATTGAAGCTTGGAGTTGCTGCTACCCACATAGCTTTGCATAGTCTGACAATTTTCTTCCACTGAATGGGTCTTAATAAATGCTTTCTTATTTTCATTTGCTCTTTCATCAAACATTTAATAAACATCTTTTATGTATCAGGTAATGAGTAGGTCCTGGGCATACAGAATTGAATAAGGCCAGTTCTTGACCTTTGTGGCATCAGAGGTGGGGAAGCATTCATTCCAATAGGGAAATAATTTTTTAAAAGTGGCATAAATGGAGAGGGACTGGTGGGAGGATAAAGGACCAGAAGACATAAGAAATACTGAAGAAATGTTTGATTTGTGTAAACTTTATCAATGAAAAATGATTAATTCTGAATAACTTATCTGATCATTTAAGGAACCACACGAAGTAGATATGAATCCACTCTTGCAAATGAAGAATCTGAAGTTTCTGAAGGAAGTTTGGAGTCTTACCCAGGATTTTACAGGCAAGTAATTGGTTTCAAATGAGAAACCAGGCTTTCTAATTTGCAGGCGAAAGTGGGTTTCTTGAAGTGTTGTGAGAAAAAGCATTTTTAGGGGCCCACAAGGGAGGATAAGGTGTGGTAATATTTATTTGGGTAAAAATAGAATGTGGCGCTGGTTTTCCAATATTCCATCTCTGCCCATCCTGCCATGGAAAATCAGGGCCAGACATAGGGCCAATGTCCAGAGATTCTGTGCCCTATTAAAGCTACTCCAGTCCAGCCTTTCTTATCATTCTGCTTGAGTTCCTGGCTGCAGTCCCTTGCTGCGCTGTGGTATGCAGGCTTCTGCCCAGATATCGCATGGCCAGCAGCTGCTAGAGCCCCATAGTTATGGAGAGAGAACAGGCGAGTGAACAGGGCACTCTTGCTGTGTGTTCCCCATCAACAGAGAGAACTCTTTGTTCCCTGGGATTATAGTATCTCAGGCTTGGGAAGGACCAGGAGCTTTTTCAAAATAACCAATCAACTTCCCAAGCTTTCCAAGGCTATGGGTCTGTCTCTCAACCAATCCATTCTTTCTCCAGGCTAGACTGACAGGCCTCTATGTGGCCATGCACTGAGCCTGCCTTGGCATCTATGGTGCATGTCTGAGAGAAGCACCTCCCTTGGCACTATTTTAACTTCTATTGCCCCTGGACTTACCTCTCCCTCCTCCCCCTGACAATCTGGTACCTATGAAAGAAAGGAGGGTGTTATTCCCCTTGGAGGGGCAATGCCGCTATCCCCTGGAATGTACGAAGCTGTAGCTTCCTGGTGAAACAAGCATGCTCATGATCCCCAATTGCTTATTCTTAATAACTAGTGGCCCAGTACATGAAATTCATACCTGGATGCAGTCCATAGGCCTGGCTGGTGATCGAAGTGCAAGTGTCTGGTGTGGAAGGTCAGGTCCCAGCTGACCTCTGGGCCCTGGGCAGCACCTAGGCCCCCAGATCCCTGCGTGCTCCCCTCTACCTGAGTCACTGGGCCCTCACCCCGCCCACTCATGTGCTCCACCATCCCACTGTGGTCCTGCTCTGGTCAGGACCCAGCAGGGCCAGCAGAGCCACCACTGCCACCCTCACTACCAGCTCCACATTGCTGATACCCACCATGTTCTGCACCACCCCTGTTAGTAAGCACATGTCTAATAAGGCTCTATAAGACCAAACATATTGGTTACCATATATACATAGTATTGAGCCTGAAGTAGGTTCAAGTTTTGGCTGGAATATGGAGTAATAATACTTATATTATAGGGTTCTTGTGAGAATTACAAGATATACTGTGTGATGTTGTGATTTATAATGAGAAATATAATTGGTTGAATTCCCGGTCGAGGGGACAATTTGCCTATTAGGCTATTATTATATAGGATGTCTGATTCCCTTTGTTTCTTCTTTTTATTATTATCTAACTACCTACACTAACACTAACATTAATGCTAGAATTACAGGTCTGATTGATTGACTAACTCATTGATTGTGTGCTTTGAGTAATGTGATCGCCCTCTTGCTGCTCTTCGTCTATCCCTCGAAAAGCTGTCCACTTGTTCAAAAATAGCCATGTTCCAATCCTTAGTAACAGAGAGCTGCGTGTTTGGTTTCCACTGCTAGAATTTTTAAATATGCTTATTATTTTATTTAATGACTATTTATAGGGCCTGTACCTTACTATGTGCAAAATATTATACTGGGGCTGTGTGGTAGTCCAGGACTACCCCAAATCAACTAAATCAGAATCCCTGGTCAATGGAACCCATGCTAAATGTTTGTCTAATAAGGCTCTATAAGACCAAACATATTGGTTACCATATATACATAGTATTGAGCCTGAAGTAGGTTCAAGTTTTGGCTGGAATATGGAGTAATAATATTTATATTATAGGGTTCTTGTGAGAATTACAAGATATACTGTGTGATGTTGTGATTTATAAAGAAATATAATTTGGTCTTCATTCCCATTTCTATCATAGAACTCCTAAAACCCTAGTGATAAGAGCCATAAAGGTCTCTTTGTTATGTTAATGAGGCGAATTTGGGATTAGATTGTTGGAATTTATAGTCCTACCCCCACCTTTAGGAAGGGAAAGGAATTAGAAACAGCTCAGTCACCCACCATGTTCTGCACCACCCCTGTTAGTAAGCACATGTCATAGCAAGTGGTTGAATTCCCGGTCGAGGGGACAATTTGCCTATTTAATCAGCAGTGTGACTAAAACCCAAAAGGACAGGACTTGGAGATCTTCCAGGGTGGTGAAAACATGGAGGTTTGGTGAACTTGGAAAGGCATGAAAGCTCCTTGTCCACTCCCCTACCTTGCCTTTACGTCTATTCCATCTGGCTATTTCTGAATTAATATTATTATACTTTTGCATTTTAAATTATAGTTTATATTTACTATTATTTTTATATTAGTTCCTGGGGTACAGCATAGTGATTAGACCATCATATACTTTACAAAGTGTTCCTCCTGATATTTCAAGTACCCACCTGGCACTGTACAGTTTATTACAAATTACGAGTTATATTCCCTGTATTGTAATTGATATTGCCATGACTATTTTGTAACCACTATTTTATACTTCTTAATACCTTCATGTTTTTCACCCAACCCCTCAACCCCCCTCCCTTCTGGCAACCATCAGTCTGTTATCTGTATCTGTGAGTCTGTTTCATCTTTTTATAATAAACCAGTAATTTAGTAAATTAGTGTTTCTTTGAGTACTATGAGCTGCTCTAGGGTTATGGAAACATCTCATTTATAGCTAGTCAGTAGAAGTACATGAAACAACCTGGACTTAAGACTGTTGTCTGAAGTGGAGAGGCAGGAAATATAAAACTGAGCCATTAATCTATGGAATCAGATGCTAAGAATTGAGTTGGATTATAGGATACCCAGCTGGTATCTGAGAATTGATTATTGGTCTGGGGGGAACTACCCTCATGGTAGAATTGGGTCCAGAACTCTTTCTATGCTGTATATCTTACAATATATAAGAATATAGTAATATATTCTTAGATATTAGAATATTAGACCAAGGATATCGTAAGTCTCGATATACTTGGGTTGTTATTCTATTCTTGTTCCATTTAATGAAAAATCAACATAACTAATAGAATAATTTCCTGTATGCTAGTTAAACTCAGAATTTCTGAGAAGAGAGAAGGGATATATCACTTAGTTGTCTTTGAAAAAAATCAGGAAACCCAGGGAAAAATGTATGAGTGTATTTTCAGAACTAGACACAATAAGATAAGTGTGAAGGAGCAGAGCTTAGTGGTTAGGAACCCAGGTGGAGTCATATAATCTGCCAATTATTAATTTGTGGCCTTGAAAAATTGCCTGATATCTCTGAACTTCAATTCTGTCCCCTTTAAATTGGAAGTAATAATAGCATTTAAAAATTAGCATTAATTGTGTTAATATTTGTTAAGCTCTTAGAACAGTGTGAGTAGGATAAAAGAGGGTATGGAATAATAGATACAAGCTTGGCAGTAGCCTTCAAGGAAACATCTGGTTAATTCTGAATGAGTGACTCAGGGAACTTTCTTTGAAACAAGTGATATTTTAGGTGGCTCTACCTACCATGGCTATAAAGTTTTTGCCACATACTCTAATGTTTGGTGAGTCAAGATGGATCTTTTTGGATGGTTCGTATTGTAAACCTAAATGACCTCCAATATAAATGGTAAGGCAAGAGACATTTTCTCTATGATAAAATACAGTATGTCGAAGGTCCTTTTCTCTATGATAAAATATAGTATGTCCAAGGTTAAATACATGACAGATATACCTAAGGCATCTAGAAATCATTTTCCATAATGACTGGAGAGGAGAATGTCTATCTTCCCCTGACAACCAAAGCCCTCTCAGGATAGGGAAATTTGGCATTCTGAAATGCCAGATCTGTGGAAGGAAAGGAGATACTACAAAGATACAGGATCTGATGGCCCTAACACTGTGGCCCAATGTGTATCCTTGATCCTAACTCATTCTTACAGATCCAGTGATAGTGGGGTACCTAGGGGAGCTTAAGCAGCCTTCAGAGGCCAACTTTCCCCTAGTTTTCATTCTTTCTTGTATGAGTTGTATGAGCTCAAATTCAGTGGTCAGTTGAAACATCACTGAATATTTAGGAAAGGAAACAGATTGGTGGTTTATCAGAAACACTTTCTTGTGGCCCCATTTCTGGTCTTCAACAACATATATGTAGTATATGGTTTAAAATTCTGGGCCCCTAATTTGCTATGCAATGGGAATGCAGTGATAAGGGCAAAACAGATAAGAGTTCATTTAGCTCTCAAGGAGCAACTGTATGAATTAGACTTCATATTGTGCTGGGATCAAATCAGTCAGAGGGAACTGACTTACAAAAATACTGTAGAGTAACAAAATTGTCTCAGGCTAAAAAGAGATTTTACCACAGAATAAATAATAAGGATTAATAAAAACTAGGTTGAAAGATCATTTACAATGAAAGAGGAAAATCGAGTTTTAACACAAATATAATTTAAGTGAACAAATATAACTTCCTATCACAGACATGCTTGACAAAATGAAGTGTTTAAACTCTTACATTTAGAAGATATGTAGTCAGACATTCATCCTGCTCAGAAGTCTTATTTTGTTGTAGTAATTATTGATTAATATGGAAAAGGTCCCTTAATCAACATTGACAAGAAACAAAGCATGCACAATTTCATCTTTCAAAAAAGCCATTTTCCATCTGGTTAGCATCTTCATTTATATTCCTGTCCTTACAAGAAATAGATATTCTCATTCCTTCCATATTTTGTCTTACTGAGAAAGAAAATTTCAACAGAGTATTTGCATTCCTCAAATACATATGTCCACAAATATGTTTTAACCCACATTTCTATTACTAAAGTGTGTCAGCGTAATTAAAATTTCCTAATTCCAATTTCCTCAGAGTTTATATTCTATCAGGGACCAGTTATATTGGCCGATCATCCCCTTAGGCCAGCATAGAAAACCCTTTTTATATTGTCCCCCATAGCCTGAAAAATGGGTCAGTGCAGGAAGTAATTGAGTGACCCTAAGGACAGACCATCTATTAAGATAAAGTATCCAAGTTTCTACTTCCCCTTTTGCTTCCTCTTCACCAGATAAGTTTATACAAGATGTGTCAGCTAACAGCAGAGCCCCAATCACACAAGGCTACCAATTAAAAATGCCCTAAATTTGCCACCAAACCTGCTCATTTTAACAATATTACGAACATCACATTATTAATGCACCCACATTCCTGTAAAGGTCCATGGGGACCCCAGACGCATGAGGGCACCGCAGCATCAGCCCCATGCTTCATTTACTGACACTCCGGGCCCAGGTGGCACTGGCAGACTGAAATCTAAGCGTATTCCCACAAACACACACATTTTCCAAACAAAAAATGGTATCTCTGAAAAACAAAAGATGTTACAAGACAGACCTTCCTCCTGTTACAAATAATATATGACTTCGAAGTCCTTGTAACAACTGGTAGAAGGAGGAAAAAAATAGAAGAGCTTCACAGAGAAAGCTTTCTTGGTTTATGTAGCTTTTCCAGAACATCCATCACTTTTCTGAGTCCAGTGAATTTAACCCTTATATGTGAGAAATCTTGCACTCAGAGACAATTGTGACACTCTGCTTCTTATATTCTGAGGGGAACAATAAAACAAAAGGGAAGGAAATTATAAGAAAAACATTGCTCTATATACATTAATTAGGAGAGGTTTATGAAAATCATATATATATATATATATATGCATGTATACACAACACACATATATATGTGTATATATATAATATATGTATATTTATATATATGTGGTAATATACAAAGATTATTCTTTATTAATACTCCTTTTTCTCCTTTATGTCATATTTAATCTATTGAACTTAATTCACATTTTCCTTTCAGAGTAGAGTTCTTGGAATCCCAGTTTTTAAGTGGGTTAGTATCTGACTAGGGATTGAATTTCTACTCTCAGGAGCTGAGAATTTCAGACTTACAACAGGGATTAGTATAGTTTATGGCCTTGTATATTATACTCTTTCAAAATCTTGCTTTCTCTCTGAAGTTTTTCATCCCCCAAATAATCACCACATATGCCTTAGCCATTTACTGACGTTTGTGTCAGTATCAGTAACTGAATTCCTTAGTCCTTGGATTCCCCTCCCAGGAAAGATTTCTCCTGAGTTGATATTTATTCCTGCTGGAAAACAGACTTATGGACTGGAGACTTAAGAACAGGAGATGAACTTCGTTCTGCTTTCCAAATCTGTACCATCAAGCCCAGTGCAAGCATTTGTATTTATTGCTCTCCCAAACATTGTTTTTCCTTGAATTCCTTACTTTCAGAAACCTTCTCTATTCCAATTGTAGCAGAAGTACTCCTTGCATCTTTAATTTATTATCTATATAATGAAATCTGACTATACCAACTCTAGAAATCCATTTGTTTTTTTACTTTGGTGTTTCTCAATGCCCTTTTGAAAGGCCAGTTGACATTTGAATACTTCAAAGTTCTTCATAATCTGATCTATTTTTCCTTGACTGCTTATGAACAAACCTATGCTGAGTTTGAATGCATGTCTTTCTTGCTTTCTTTTACTACTTATGAAAGCTCACATTTTAACTGCTAATCAAAACCTTTTCTAAGTGAATTTCCTTACTGGTTGTTTTCTTATAAAATGCAAATAGCAGTTTTGCTATTGCTAGCCTTCTTACAAGCTGATTGAAGTTATCTGTTTGCCTATTAGCAATTCTGATAATAGAGACACTGTGTTGTTTGCTTCAGCAATAGAAGTTTTGATAAATGCATTTAATTTTTCTTCAGTGCAAGGAGATGGTGCAGCGTTTATATACTAGTGATTTCCATTTCTCCTTATCTTTGCTGATGAACTCCAGATGTGCTGGAATGCATTCTCTGGGATCTGGGTACCCATCCTCCCTCACCCAAATCCATGGTATTGCCAAGATTCAATAATAAACAGGTCCCTCAGAAACTTGGCTGAGATAGAGAGGGGGAAAAAGACACTAAGATCCAGATATAAATATACACTGATCTGAAAGTCAAAAGTCTCTGTATAGGGGTGGCAATTTTGAAGTGAAATTTTCATGATCTTGGAAATGGCTAACACCTGAACCATAATAAGGAGAAGAGTAGCAGGGAATATGTGTTCATGAAAAACCATTTCTCCCTGCTGGGCTCATAATTGGGCTACAGTTTCCTAGTCTCCTCTTCAGCTACCGAAGTCTGGTCCTTGGGATATGAGCAAAAGTGATGTGAACCACATCCAGGCTTGGCTCATGAAAGCTTTCAATGTGATTCTCTGCGTATGCTTGTCTCTCTTCACTTACCTTCCAGTCAAAGACAGGATTCAGCTCGGGCTTCCAAGGCCCCAGGAACAGTGGAATTGCACACAGGAGGCGTCTGGGCTTCTGAGAAAGTATGGAGCAGAACACCCACCCTTCCCCTCCATCCTATTAGACTTTGTGTGAGTGAAACATAAGAGTCTATTTCACTAAGCCACAGAGATGTTGAAGTTATTTGTTTCAGCAAGTAGCCTGCCCTGAATAATATAATAACATAAAGAATGATATAAGAAGGATTTTTTCCCCCCTCTGTGTCAAGGATGGATTTATTCAGCATCAGAGGAGATTTTCTGACTCAAAACTCAAGTAGCAGGGTCTTGAAATTACAACCACTCTAAGAAAGCATGACTCCAGAATTCCTTTTTACCATCTTTTCTTGCCTTACCTATTAAAAGTGATAGCTCACAATTTTGTGTGTGTGTGTGTGTGTGTGTGTGTGTGTGTGTGCGATGGGGGGATGGTGCACATGTAGGGGTGACCCAAGCAGGACATAAGATATAAAACTGAATATTATAAAACTAGAGGCCCAGTGCACGAAATTTATGCACTGGGGGTGGGGAGAGTCTCTCATCCCAGTCTGCCCTGCCTCATAGTCTGGGAACCCTCAGGGGATGTCTACTGAAGGCTTAGGCCTGCTCCCCAGGGCAGCTGGCCTAAGCCACAGTTTGGACTCCCTCTGTGGGTTGATCAGGGAAAGGCACCAACCCCATCACCCAGCTGTTGCAGCCACTGCTGGCCGCCAAGGTGTTTTCATCAACATGGACTCCAGTCCCTTCACCACAAAAAAAAACGACAACTTTTTAAGGCATTTCCAAGATGTCTCTTTCATAAAATGTGATATTTTTTTCTTTCTTTTATTTTTATCCTCTCCTGAGGATATTTTTCCATTGATTTTTAGAGAGCGTGGGAGAGGGAAAGACAGAGAGAAACATCAATGTGAGAGGGACACTTTGATTGGTTGCCTCCTGCATGAGCCCTGACCTGGGCCATGGCTAGGGAGGAGCATGCCCTTGATCAGAATCGAACCTGGACTCTGCAGTCCACAGGCTGAGGCTCTATCCATTGAACCAAACTGGCTAGGGCAGGATATGACATTTCTTAGCTTCTCCTGCAGCAGACCTTCATTTTTTCTCTCCAGGGACCCTAGATCATGGTTTCTTATTATCCACATTATCAAGAACGCTGTGAGTGGTGTACAGGGAGCTGAGCCAATGAGCTGTAAGAAAAGGTGTTTCCTCTGCAGCTCACTCACAGAGGTAGGCCTGCTGGGGTGATGGGGAAAGTGGTTATTCATATATTTAAAAGAAATCTCTCCATAATGTAAAAATAATTTTAAGATGGATAAAATATGCAAAATTAAATTTCAAAACTTTTAAAAGAAAACAGATTAATGCCTTTAAGACACCAGATTAGAGAAGGACTTCTTAAATGATTCAAAAAGGACAAACATAAATAAATAAATTTAAACATATTATTATTAAAAACCTTCTACATATAGCAACCCATACCACTGGGAGAAGATATTTACAATGCATATAACCAATAAAGAATTAAATGGACATGCACAAATAACTATATATCACAAATAACTATACAAATCATTAAGAATAAAACACTATTTATAAAGAAGAAAGCAAGATAAAATCGAAGTAGAATGTAAAGAAAAGGGAGTTCTCATACATTATTAGTGAGAGTCTTAGTTGAAACCATCTCTTTGTGAAATAAAGTTGAAGATATGCTTATTTTGGGATTCATCAATCCCCCATTTAGGTATTCACTTAGGCTCTTTACAGTCTTGTTTGTTGCAGCTAAAAATAGGACTCATCTTAATTACTTACTAATGAAGGTGAATTAATAAATTATCATGAACTCACATAATGGAGTCCCATACAATACTGAAAAGTGAATGAACTGAATATAAATTGATCAATAAGGATACTTTCCAAAACTTAAAAAATGTTTAGTGAAGAAAAAAGCCAAGATGCTTGCTTTACTGTATGACATCTATCCTGGAGTGTCTGCCTCTCTGTCCATAGTCTCTCTCAGAACCCCTATCCTAGGATTTACTCCTGTGGGTACAGAGATCCTGAAAGTGTTTGAATCTCTCAAAGTCTCTTTCTTAAAATAATGACTTTAATTTGTTTACTGAAGGTCTCTGCCTAATGAACTTTCTGGGTCCATCAAAGCTTTGTGTCTTACTAACTTGCCTCTCCAAATTATCTCTACTCCTTTCTTGCGGTTGGATATCGTTTCTCCTGCCTAATTTCAGATTGTCTTGTGCTTCCCCACCTTTTTGTCTTACCAAAATACATTTATCAGCAGACCTCTTGTGACTTCTTTAGCTCCTTAATGAGTGTGAGCAGTAGTTATCTCCTGAGATCTTTCCTATAATTATCTTCAGCCTCTTCTTTGGGAGTTATTTTGAATCCTATTCCCTAAAGGCTGAAAACAGAATAAACAAGAAACAACTGAATAATCTTAGCTGCTCTTAGTAGTTTCTGTCCTGAAAAGAAGTAACCTCTGGTCATCTAATATCTCAGCAGAGGTCCAGCATGTTGTCTCTCAGCTGTAAACTGCATTCAGAGAAGAAAGGGAAGTTAGTTTATGTTTTAAAAATATTCTGAAGACATACTTGGAAAAAATGCATAATAAGCTGTTTCTGAAGATCTTAAATATGCCTTTATAATCATCAGAAATAACTTATCCAGATTTTTTCATTTCTGTATGTATTCACCAAAGAGTAGATAGATGTTTCTTGATTTCTAGGAATCTGTTTTGCAATTTGAGAAGTTTACTCTTGAATTGCTCTGATTTGAGTTGAAAACTTGCTTAAGACTTTAAGACCAGTTACGCAAGGTGAAGGGAGGCATTCCAAACTCATCTGGTAAACTTAATGTCATCAGACAAGCAATTTGACTTAAATGACTTTTCTTTCCACTCTTTGCTTTAGTTACAGCAGCGATTTTCAACCAGTGTGCTGCAAGGATCTCTAAAGCATGCAATACCTGACTATTTAGTCAGGGGTACTGACCTCTTTGCCCTTAGATTGTCAAATTAAAAAAATGAAAATAAACTGTTTAACAAAATAGATCCAGAGATATAGGAGCATGGAACAGAGTGTCGAATCTCAGAGGGAATGTAGGAGTAGGTGAGTGGGTGGGAAGAGATCAACCAAAGAACTTGTATGCATATATGTATAACCATGGACACAGACAATAGGGTGGTGAAGGCCTGGTATGGAGGGTGCTGGCTGGCTATAAGGGGTCAATGGGAGGGGGGAAAAAAGGGGGGAGGACAAATTTAATATTTTCAACAATAAAGATTTTTTTTTATGACAACAGCAAACACAACAATAGCTGTCAGTGTGAATGCATCAAAATTATACCTTTTCTTGTGTCAGATCGGCAAAAAATATATTTTTTGTGTGCCACAGAATTTTAACAATTAGTTTATGTATGCCATAAGATGAAAAAGGTTCAAAATAGTATATTCTTTCCCCTTCATTTTTGAATAATGTGGTTTCTCCCCCCCCCCCCCCCCAAAAAAAAATGTCTCCATTTTCAGAAAAACTGAAAACTTCCACCAGAGGTCTAAATATTTAGTCTGCATAACTACTAAACACCCAGAATTTGGGGGACATGTAGACAACTCTTCCTAGGTATCTCCTATTACTCCCAAATAAATGTGCATTGCATATATACCTTTCTGAGAAAAACATTTGTTTCTCTGTTGTTTGATTTCAGTGAATCTCTTTGATAGACTATTGACATTGTTAATATCCACATATTCTTTTGTAGAAAAAGTTACACCGCAATGATTGTGTTGGTTTTCCAACAGGAACTTGGACAGATAAACATGGCTAGGTGCATATGGGGATGACTATCTTTCTTAGCCATTCACAGCCATTGGTGTCAATCGTTAGAGCAGATCGTCTAACCTGAATCTGACACAGAGCTTCCAGTGACATTAGAATTTTTTAAAATCTTTGAGGAAAGGTAAAAATTATTTGGGATCTATATTGATTATTTAATATTAGCAAATCAATAATAACAAAGAGTAAATTGTTCTTTACTAATAATTGCAATGGAGTGGCTGTAAGCATGGTAAAGCCTGAGAGTAATTGTTTATCTACATATATTCTAACTTATTCTCTAAGTAATTTATTGTATTTATAGATGAGAATGTTTAGAAATATGCTGTTATGAGAAATGACAGCATATATTGAGCAAGCACATTTATTTATGGCTTGCTAATACTAGAAGTGCCCTCTCCCAATCTATAGCTTCACTATTTTTTATTTCATCCCTCAGGTAACAGAGTCATCTATCCATTTTGTTCCTTACTTTAAAAACCTTCATAAGTGAGTCCTCACAAACTTCTGTATGAAATCCATCTCCTAGACTGGCATCCTAAGTACTTTGCATCAGTCCGTTTAAATGGTGTTATGCAATAGAAACAAATGACTCCCAAGTCTCAGTGACTTCATAACAAAGATTTATTTCTTGCTCATGATACATGTTATTAGCAGGTTGACTGAAGCTCTGCTCCAAATTATTTTTAGTCTAGTAGCCAGACTGCAGGGGCAAACTCACACTGGGCATGCAACACAGAGAAAACATTTAGAGTGGACTGTACACTGATTTTTAAAGTCTTAGTGAAAATGACAATTATAACTTTTGCTCTCATTTCATTAGCTAACTGAAGTGATATAGACAAAGAAAAGATCAATGCAGTATGAAAGATAATCCTCTTGCAGGGAGGATGTTGAGGAGAGAAGGAAGAATCTAATTCATCACATCCTTCATGAACTTATTTTTATCAATCTCTCAGCTAAAAGTATTTCCCATCATCTTTCACAGCTTGCTGTTTTATAATGTGTCGTGTTTGTACTATGTTCTGTCAGAATCCCTTGTTTTAACTTTTCTCCTAGCAATTGCATACTCATTCTTTAGGAACTATAAGATGTATTAAGGCTTCTTTAGCTTCAAGAATCTATGAGGCGTGTCCATTTTATTGAGAAATTTCTGATGAGTACATAACCCTCTTTCATTACTTTCACGATAGCCACTACTAGTAAATATCTGATGTGCATGCAATTGGTCTCACAACTTCCAGTTGAAGGCTTCTGTTTTAGAAGCAATCCCATACTTTTTTTTTTTTTTTTTTAATAAAGTGGTATGGACCAATTAAAAAACAAACAAACAAAAAACCAGAGGAGAGAGACCTGACTCTGTTTACATTTAAAGGAAGACATATTTATTTCTTGAATGATCAAACCGACCATTATACCCCTTTAAGCAGAAGATTTTCTTGCAAACCACATGGGCTGAGTATCAAAAGATTACTACATAATTACTGTATATTAATATAATATTATTTAGCATATTACTCTTTTTCTTTCTATAGTTTTTCTGTCTTCTTTAATGTAATAGCTGCCCTTACATCCAGTCTTTGGTTCAGCAGTCTTGCGCCTCCATTGGCGTAGTTTGGTGATCTCTCGACCATCCTTCATCCCATAGCAGAGAGAATATTGTGATTGTAATAAAGCTCTGCTGCTTCAGATGAATATAGGGGCAAAGAGTTGGAGGTATTAGATGGAACTTTTGACATCATGAGATTGGAACACTCTTACTCTTCCTTCATACTTCTGGGAATTTTTCAGGTTCTCCATATCTGGGGGCTTTAGTGAGCTCTAGAACCGTGGTCTGCAAACTGTGGCTCTCGAGCCACATGCAGCTCTTTGGCCTCTTGAGTGTGGCTTTTCCACAAAATACCACGGCCTGGGCGAGTCTATTTTATAGAAGTGGCATTAGAAGAAGTTTAAGTTTAAAAAATTTGGCTCTCAAAAGACATTTCAATTGTTGTACTGTTGATATTTGGCTCTGTTGACTAATGAGTTTGCCGACCACTGCTCTAGAACTTCATAAACCTGCTTCTATTGGAGGTTTCTGAAGCTCTCATGGTCTTACATATTTAAGGAGAGATGAGAACTAGCATAATTGCCAGCTGCTAGTAAAAACCAGTAGATTTGTCGAAAATGTGAAGAATTGCTAAAGTATGAAACTTGAGAGCTGAAAGGAACTCTAGAAATGATCCAGACTAGAAGATTATAAACATAGCTGCTCATCAGAATCAACCCAGCAAATTTTAAAATCACAGATGCTGAAGTCAGAACTGCAGAGGTGCTGATTTTGTGGATGGGGAGGTAGGCACAGATTTAGTCATTGAATCCAAGCCTCTTTTTACACTCCACCAACCTTTTATCTTCCCACAGTATCCAAATCAGGAAGCTATAGAGAGCAGGTGCATAATAAATGTGATTGAATGGCATCTAGTATAAGTTCAAAATCCAGTTTTTACTCACTATGACCCGTGCTTATCTTAGAAGAAGATAGACAAGTAGGATATTCTTTCAGCATGTAACATTTAAGTCAGCTTCTTTAGCTTTGATAGACATGTCTGATTTCTACCTACTGATTCCCACCTAGGCTTCAGAGTCTAAGAGTAGCCCCCTGACCAAAAAAATCAAAAAAAATAAAAATAAATAAAAATCCCTGAGAGTGAACTTCTACGTAACCTACTCATCTAAAAAAGAAATGTTTCTGAATATCCCAGAAGTATTCCTTACCTCATTGCAATAAAAATTTTGAAATTTCTAATTCAATGTAATAAATAATTTTGAGCACTATTACATACCTGATACTCTGGTAGGTGATGGATTATGTGACCTTAATTGATAAAGAGCATTCAGGACCACAGAGGAACACCCAGCTGGTTATCCTCCTATCAGCTTCCTTGCCTCTCAGACTCAGCTTAGTCACATGCCTCTCACATGTCCAGGGATGCAATTTCAATGCCTAGATGCACTTACTTCCAGCAATTTTATCTCCTTCAAGGTTGCCTTATACAATATTCTGCCGTACAGATTGAAGTAGTCATGTTGCAGACACCACTGACTATCCAAAGATAGTCTAGTGAATTCTTAGGTGCCACACTGACTAGCTCCAGGAAAGATTTGTTATTGTATGTCTTGCCATCACTGCTGGCCAAGAGGCATCATGAATCATATTTGTCATCACCTAATCTTGTGTGAATTTGGGTCATTGCTGTTCACTGTCAGCACATCAACTAAATTATGTGTAGTTGTACTCATGTTGAATTTAATTGCTTCCTGCAATGTCTCCAAAACAATTGTTACAATTTATCATTGAAATAAAAAGGGCATGTATGCACTATGTCCTGGACCCAGAACAACATGCTATACCATAATATTCTAAGAGTAAAAATAATCTAAAAGTATTCTTTCAGTGATCATCAAATAAATATTCTAAGTGGAAATCATTCCATAATTTAATTGGCAGGAGCTTTTTATTCCTCTTTTTTTTTTCTTTTTTTTTTTTTAGGGGTACATAACATGATGAATTTTACACTCAACTTTATTGGAGGAGGCATTGTGCCCAGCAGAAGACTGCATTCCCAGCTTTGTTTACTGACTAACATGGCTATGTCACTTAGTTCCAAACATTGAGAAATAACTAGAAGTCATTTGGTTGGAATTTTGTAAAAGAAGGAAAGAAAAAATAAAACTCCTTTAAAGTGCCAACTTAGCTGGCATATTCTGCCATCTTTTCTCCTCACTGGAATGGGACTTGATACTGAAACTTGACCCTTCTTGAGGCCATGTGACCTTGAATACATGGTAGGATGACAGAAATATAGGAGCCACCTGACTACTTTATGGCTTTGTGGGGCCAAGATACTGGCCTTGGACTTCCTACATGCAAATTCACTGGTGTATGAGAAAAATAGAACTCTTCATTTTTAATGTTTCTCTATAGTTCACAGCTAATCACAGATCTTGACTCTGCATATATGTTCAAATGCATAACATGAAATTTTTTATAGTTCCCTAATGAAATTATTTCCAAATAAACCAGTAAGAATAATTTTCCAGAATGTCTTACTGTCTTTTAGAAACTTATATAAGTATGACATGATCATTGTATTAGGATATGTAGATAAGTAAATTAAAAATAAATTTATAATCTAAATTCCCACAACTCAATTATTACAAACTAACCTTAATTAACCAATTAATGTTAAAATGTAAATATTAAATATAAACATCAATATTACATTCGAACTTTTATAAAAATGGATCAAAATATAATGCCGAATGAAGGATTTATTCTTTCCATTTTTTTGTAAATTTAAAAATTTTCAAATTAGAGATTCTATAGACACACACACACACACACACACACACACACACACATATATATATATATATATATATATATATATATATATATGAATATAATTTCATAATTTTCCAGAACATTTGATTGACAAATACCATACTTGGAGAAATGTTAGCACTTCCTTCAGTGCATCTTTGGGCAATCTCAGGGTTCCAGCACTGAAAATAAAGTATCTGAGTTTCCATTTCACTGAGCTGAGTTCTGTAACTATCTTCACACAGAGACTTGAAGAAATTCTTTTATTTCTTTTTATTCTAGAAATAACATCCCTCAAACATATATACACTACCAATTTAAAACTGAAGTGACATACCAATGGAACAGAATTGAGAGCCCAGAAATACAACAACATGTATATGGACAAATTATTTCTGACAAAGGAGCCAAAAACATACCATGAAGAAAATAAAGCCTCTTCAATATATGATTTTGGGAAAATTGGAAAGCCACATGCAAAAGAATGAAGCTGGACTGCTGTTTGTTCCCATATACAAATATTAACTCAAAATAAATCAAAGACCTAATATAAGACCTGAAACAATAAATTACATAGAAGAAAACGTAATGCTAAACTTAAGATCTTGGTCTTAGAGAGGATGTTTTGTGAATTTGACTATAAAGGCAGGGGAAGTAAAGACAAAGATAAATGAATGAGACTATAGCAAACTAAAAGCTTCTGCACAACAAAAGAAACTAACACAAAACAAAAAGGCAACCAACTGATCGTGTAAAGATATTTGCAAATAGCAGCTCCTACAAAGGGTTAATATCTAATATATATACCATACAACTCAACACCAAACAATCCAATTTAAAAATAGGCAAAGGACTTGAACAAACATTTCTCCTAAGAAGACATATAAGTGGCCAACAGATATGTGAAAAGATGCTCAATTTTACTAGCTATTGAGGAAATACAGATCAAAACTACAGTCAGATACCACCTCACACCTGTTAGAATGCCTATTATCAACAAGACAAATAATAACAAGTGTGTGAGAGAGGTTGTGGAGAAAAAGGAACCCTCATTCACTACTGGTGGGAAGTGAATTGGTTCCTCAAAAATTGAAGAATAAAGTTACACACATGACCCGTAAACCTCTTCTGTGTATCTACCAGAAAAAAAAATTGAAAACATTTAGGCACACCTATGTTCATTGTAGCATTATTCATGGTGGCCAAGACATGGAAACAACCCAAGTGTCTTTATAGATGTGTTTACAAAGATGTGGAACACTACTCAACCATAAGAAAATATGTGATACCGCCATTTATGATGAGAGGAGTGGACCTTGAGAAAAATCATGCTAAGTGAAATATCAGACAGAAAAAGTTAACAACCAGATGATTTCACTCATGTGGGATGTAAAACTGAAAACAACAAATGAAGAAACAATAAAAACAAACAAACAAAAAACGCATGACACAGACAATGGTATTGTTGATACCAGGGGGAATAGGGGTGTCTGGTAGTAAAGAGTAAAGAAAGTCAAATACATGGTGATGGAATATGATTTGACTGGGTGGTGGGCACACAATGCAATATGAAAATCGTATCAGAAATGTACACTTGAAACCTGAATAGTCTTATTAACCAATGTCACCCCAATAAATTTAATTTAAAAAAAAACTAAAGTGAAAATTCTGACAGTGCAGAGGTGTGTTATACTATAGGATTAATTAGAATCTTTTGAATGTCAATGAAAAAAAAAAGAGAGAACCTGCTGTATTTAGACATAATTATTGAAAATTCCTGCTCTCAAGCATAATCAAATTTGATAAGTGAAATGGCTTTCAATATGTTGTTTAGGAATCCCATAGTATAGCATTAATGAGCTAGTCCCCACAAGTCAGTTCTAGAAAAGAGTGTAATTAAAGTCTCAGATGTTTCAATTTTCACAAATAGAAGTTTGTCTTCCCTTGGTGAATTTTTTTCCATGCTCAGAGTTCTTTGCAATTATTAACTCATTAGTCCTAGTGGATTTTCTAATTTAATTGTAAATTAGTAGACCCTACAGAGTTAAGTATAAAACAAACAGAATGTTAATAGCCCATTTCATGAATATATATATTAATGGCTCAATCTTTATTTCAATTTATACATTAATAATACAAGTATGACTTCAACTCCTTTTAAAGCACAATTTCATACTTCTTACATAAATACATAAAGTACTGCACAGAATTTGTCTCAAACTGGAAAATATGTCTTTTTACGTGCCATTCCAAAGTTTAGATTTTTTTTTTTTTAGAATTTCTCTGTATGTTCATCCTACTACTTTGATGCATTACTATTGTGAATATTTCTCAATACATTATTGAGGACAGAAATAGAACATTTTAATCAACTGTCCTGATTACTGAGATATTGTATTTACCAGGGATCTTAAATTATCTCTCCTTTCATTAACACCTTCAACCTGGGAAGGAAATCATGGGCATTTCTAAGGGCCTGAGAAACACTTGACCTTATGCAGATGAGAAAATATCAGGTGTGGTTAAAGAACTGATAAAGGACATTCTAAGTTACCCCTGAGAAGCACCCTTCCCAGTCTGTCCCAGGGCTGTCATTCCATTTCTGGTGTGGTGGGCCTGCACATGACTGAGGCCTGGCCAGAATATTGCTTTCATCTGCCTGTGGTGACTGGTCCATGTATTAGTGTCCTGGCACTGCCATATCAAAGTAGCACAAACTGGGAGGCTTAAACACAGAAAGTCAGTATCTTACAGTCTTATGGTCCCAAGATCAAGGTGTATCCAGGGTTAGTTTAGTTTTTTTCTGGAAGCTGTGAGGAGAATCTGTTTCATGCCTCTCTCCTGGCTTCTGGTGGTTTACTGGTATTGTTTGTTGCTTTTTGGGTTTTGCTACATCACCCTGGTCTTTGCCTTCATTTTCACCTGGCGCTCTTCCAGTGTACCTATCTCCGAATTTCTCATTTTTATAAAGACATCAGTCATGTTGGATTGGGGACCCACGCTACTCCCATAAAACATCTTACCTAATTACATCTGCAATGACCCTATTTCCCAATAAGGTCATATTCACAGATATTGGGAGTTTAGGACTTTAAGATCTGAATTTGGAGGGGAAACAATTCCTAAAAATTCAATTCAGTATAATATAAATGCATAAGGCAATAACTCTCAATGGTGCTAAATAAAAATTTTACTGAATCCTCATAAATACTCCACTACATGAGAGTATAAAGGGATGGGAATTGCTGCAGTCATCGTAAAACCACTGGGTGGGAGTGGGGGTCTGCAGAAAATGAATCGAACAAAGCCAAGAAATGGAGATAGAAACATCTACTTGCTTCTGATTGAACACTCGGTGAAACCATATCTGAGGTCAAATTCTCTCCCTTAGTTGTTCAATTATATTAACTAAAATATTCCCCCCCCCTTTTTTTTTTATTAGCTCATCTTAGTTTCATTTTCTACCCATTGCCCATAGAACTACAATTAATACTAATAAAGGGTGGGATTAGAGATCCATGTGAACAGCAAAAAGAGGGGTGATATTATGAATAATTCCTTTCTGCTTTTATATTATTTTGGATCCGTCTCAATTTGATGAGGTCCTGCACAGTAATATGTAATACCTAGAAAGCAGAAGGGAATCTAATCATTCTGTTTCTATGAAATATTGAATCTCTTCACACAACAAAAATACACAGAGGCACAATTTCCTGTAACACATCTTCCAGCAAAGGATCAAGCTGTGTGTTTCCAGTTGCTGGGCTCATGCCATGGTCAGGAAAAAAGACACAACCTAGTTAAGGGGCAAGAGGATGAACCCAGAGTAAACAGGATCACAGGTCCAATACAGAGTCAATGATCACAGTAAAATGGTCTTCATTCGTAGACACTGTCCAAACAGTGGAATTAGAAATGAAGATTAAGCCCTAACCAGTTTGGCTCAGACTGTACAGTAGGCCTGCAGACTGAAGGGTCCTGGGTTTAATTCCAGTCAAGGGCATGTACCTTGGTTGCACATCAAGCGAAGTAGAATCATCTCTGAGAATGTTTGAAAGCAGGGATGAAGAGGAATAAGGCTTATCTTCCAGAAAGATAGTAGATAATAAATAAGGTGAATATGTTATGACATGTTCTTCCATAAGTGTTACTGACCATAAATCTTTAGAGCAGGGATGGGGATCATCTGGCTCGCAGGCTGAATAAGGCCCAGAAAATCATTTGGTCAGCCCTGCCAAGGCATTAGGGGTGAGTTAATTAAATGTTTGACCAAATATAGTAGACTAATTTTAAAGTTGATAATTTTGTATAACCCAAGAATGATATAAACTAGAGGCCTGATGCATGAATTCGTGCAAGGCTGGGGTCTGGCTGACCCACCTCAAATGTGGCTGATGGGGGTAGGACCTGTCAAGGGGAGGGGCCACAGGAGGTTGGCTGGCCACAGTGCATGTCATAGTGACTGGTCATTCCGGTTGTTCTTGTCGCTTGGCTTTTATATATATAGATATCCAAATGGTCCTTCCCAGAAAAAAGGTTCGCCACTCCTGCTTCATAGTCATATAAGTATCTCACCATTTTATTTGTATGCCCTAGAAACCCAAGGAGCCTGGTATAAGAGAACCAGTAGTGTTCTTATAGTTTCTTATTATCTGATAGTGAGGTAGTACTAGTCAGAGAGGAGACTTTTACTCAAAAATCATCATGTAGGTGCCTGGTACCCCTACAACAACTTCTGTATCTTCTTCATTTTCTAAATGTGTATCATAGATTTGGGGATTAACTAGCTTCCCACTGGTCACAAGTGAGATACAACACAGTAGGCTCAGGAAGGAGAAGCCTTGGATGGAGATAAGAAATTGACAGTATGTGGAGCAAGGGAGCTGACACTGTACAGAAACTTCCAGTGTGACAGTATGTAAAGAGTATAATTTCATGTTGTTTTGGGGAGTTAGGAGAACTCTGAAAACATTTCAGTACATAGGTAAGAATAGCAGGCCTGTAAATTGCAGACTCACTGTAGAACAGCAGTTTCCTGATACATTTGTGACTGTATTGGACAACTTTGGTGCCTTGTCTTTGTGGCCCAATTTATTCATTGTTGCAGCAACCAGCTCCATACACATATGTAACCTGAGAGCATCTTGCCTTTGCCTGTCTGTTTTGTGCTCCAGGTCTTCTCTGACACTGTGGCCCCGGATGCTTGTGAGAATCAGATAGAACTTGCACGAATTTAAACCAGGGAATAAACATCTGGTTGTAGAAGAGAGCTGGTGCAGAAACGCCCTCCACTCCTGCCTTTCCAGTGAGCAGTTTCGAGGCACATTCTATGTTGCTCCTCAGGAGATCCCCCCAGGAATCCAGCTCCAGTTCCCACAGGAGTGACCAACTCTTACACTATCCATAATTTACTCTTTAATCTTTGGTTCCTATCTCCAGGGATTATTTTCCAAATTAAATTACCTAAACTCAAGCCCTTATCTCAGACTTTAACTTCTGGGAGGAATGCAGGCCACCAAAATGATCTTCTGAGTTCTCTTTACAGCTAGAATCCTATTGTGGTTCAAGGGACTTATTTATCACTGGTCAATCCCTAAATCTTTTTACAGGGTAGGGAACTAAAAATTGTTGCTGATGTGTGAGAAGCAACAGAACACAAATCAAATCCGGCAATTGAGAAGATCAAGCTTTAGGATTTGGGCTCACATTTAACATTTTTTTTACTGCTCGTTTTCTCTATAATATATTCCCTGATTGGAATCCACACAGTTTTGAACTGCCACTCTGGTTGCAATAGCTATGGATGGTGAAGTACCTTGTCTTTGGATTGCCTATGGGGCCCTCCAGAGTGAATTTTGAATAACCTTTTTGTGACATGTATTAAGTCAGACCAATTCAAACTTTCTAAATTTGTTAGTTGGCTTATTTTTATACTAGAGGCCTGGTGTACAACATTCATGCACTTAGAACTACCACCAAGGCAGGCCGCTCCGCTCACCAGCCATCAGCCCACTTGTGGCTGAGTGGCTCTCCCCCTGTGGGAGTGCACTGACCACCAGGGGGGCAGCTCCTACACGAAGCGTCTGCCCCCCTGGTGGTGAGTGCACATCATAGCGATTGATCGTTCTGCTGTTTGGTCTATTTGCATATTGCCCTTGTATTATATAGGAGAGATTTGTTTCTTGGATTACATGAAATAATGAGAGTGGGGATAGTGAGTGATGGTAGTAATTACTTATCTAAAATATTTTATTCTCCAAAATTCATTGCATATCAGAATCACCTGAAAAATAATTTTTTAAAGAGAATATGGATTCTTGAGCTCCACCCTCAAAGGCTCTGATTCCATAGATCTAGGCACAGACCCTGAGATCTGTGTTCTTAACAGCTTCCCAGGAGGTTTTGCTATGCAGACAAATTAGGGAAACTGTGATACAATAATTCATGTACGAGATTTTAAGAGAATTTGTTACCAAACCTATAAATTTTCTACCATAGGGGTGGAAGCTCGGGTATTTTATAAATTACATATTCTTATTTACAAATAAGGAAAAGTTTTAACTTCTATATTTGGAAGAGGAAGTTTAGAATTTAATTTTAAAAATAAAAGGCTTAATTCCATATATTTTGATCTTTGAAAATACACACAAGAGATCATTTTTACACACTTTCATTTATAAACATGTATAGGCAGGCTTAGTTAAAAAATTATCTCTAGGTGTAGTAGTGTATAATAGAAAGTGTACACAGTTAATTATAAATACTTCATCAACTAATTAGCATTAATTAACTGTACAATTAAGACTTTGATTGACACAGGTAATTAAGCTGATTCTTCTTCTCAAATACGCATGTTTCTAAAGTACTCATTAACTTGTTTCAACCATAAACATTTCCTAATAGACTTCCAGAAATTGACATGGTATTTTTTCTTCTTTTCAGAAACTACCTTAATAAATGAGTGTGCCTTTGTGTGCAGGTGAGGCCACAGCTGCTCCAGGTGGCTAAAAGCCAGAGGGAGTTGAGTTCAGGTGTCTGGTTAGCAAAAAAGAATGAGCCATTCCCTTCAAAACTGAAAACCACTTTTGTTGTTTATTTTGATTGGCCATGCTTTCTTGGGCAGAACAGAAAAAGTGATGGAAATAAGATTTAAACATTTTTAATAATCAAGATTAAAAATATAAATTGGCCTCTTGATATATTTTTGTTGCCTATGTTTCTTAACTAAGGGTTTTTGTGACCTGATGAATTTAGTTTATATGAAAAGAAGTTTTTATGAAAATGCAATTACCTGTAAAATTATAAATCATGAATTGTGACTAAAGAATTCCTTCAGTTCTCTGTGGCAGAAATAGACAGTTACCATGAAAAATTAAAAAAAAGAATACATTAATGGTGGGTTCTATCAAACTGCAATAAAACCCAAAGAAAAAAAAGTAAAGTTATGAATCTAAAATTTTTATTCATTCATTTAGTACCGACTCTCCTAAGTATATTGCCCTAAGCAGTATTGATTATATCTGTGAATAAAATAGAATAAAACTCCTGTATGACTGGAGACTTACCTCTTATATTTTCTGCTTCTACTTTTTATTATAAAAATTTGTGACATTACCAAGAGTAACTGAGAATTATTTATTGCTGCTTATCCTATATAATAAAGAGGTAATATGCAAATTGACTGTCCAACACACAAGATGGCCACCCCCATGTGGTCAATGATGGCTGTCCATGTTTGGGGAGGGCAATTGTGGGCCATCAGGCTAGCAGGGGAGAACAGTTGGTGGTGAGCATTCCTGCAGGGAGGGCAGTTGGGGGTGACCAGGTTGGCAAGGGAGTGAAGTTAGGGGTGACTGGGCCAGCGGGGGAGGGCAATTAGGGGCAGTCTGGCTGGCAGGGGAGCAGTTAAGCATCAATCAGGCTGGAAGGGGAGTGGTTAGAGGATGATCAGGCTGGCAGGCAGAAGTGGTTAATGAGCTATCAGGCAGGCAGGCAGGCGAATGGTTTGGAGCCAGCAGTCCTGGATTGTGAGAGGGATGTCTGACTGCCCGTTTAGGCCTGGTCCCTAGTGGATCAGGCTTAAACGGGCAGTCAGACATCCCTTGAGGGGTCCCATATTGGAGAGAGTGCAGGCTGGGCTGAGGGACACTCCTTCCCCCAATGCACAAATTTCAGGCATCAAGTCTCTAGTTTGAATATAATGTCAAAGCAGAAATGAACCTGAAATGTGGGACAAATAGCAAATGATAGTACCTGTATTTCACCTTCACCTTCTTTTTGTTATGACTCAAGGGACACCAACAATACTTTAAAGTATACATGGACTTAGAGAAATTTGTCATATATCTTGAAACTGTAGAGTATCATATTTTCTGGCGCATAAGATGACCCCTTAATTTTACAGTTAAAACATAGGTTTAGGCCTATATTCGCTGTATAAGACTACCCCCCACTTCAAATAAAAGACTTACTTTGCCGTCAAGATCTGCAGGTAATTTTTATGCAATTTTGGTCTTTTGCCCCCGATTTTCGGTTGACTTTTTTTCGTTTCAAAAGTTGTCTTATATGCCCGAAAATACGGTATATGTTGCACCATTGATGTAATTTTATGAAACCATCTAAACTAAACTGCCTGTGTGAGAAATTTTGACATCTCATTTAGCTATCTATGTGTCTGATATTTAGAAAGTCTCAGAGTATATTTTAAATTATGTGAATATTTCATTACTACTAAACTACTAAACTGAGATCAACTTCAATAAGGATCTTTGGAAAATTAAAGTCAAGCTGTAGCTAGTGTGGATCCATGGTTAGAGCATCAGCCCACTCACTGAAAGGTCTCAGGTTTGATTCCTGTCAAGGGTACACATCTGGGTTGCAAGTTCATTCCCAGGCATGGTCTGGGTTAATGCAGGAGGCAACCAATTGATGTGTCTCTCTCACATCGATGTCTCTCTTCCACCCTCTCCTAAAAAAAAAAAAAAAAAAAAAAAAAAAAAAAAATTGGAAAAAAATGTCATCTGGTGATTAACCGAAGAAATTTAGAGTCAAGTTAGCAGTGTAATAGGAACTTCAATTTTCTGAAAGGCAACTTCATAATGAGTCTGATCTAAAGGGTTTCTCTCCAAAACGTAATGATTTAAATTCAGTCTTTTGTCTAATCTTGTTTTGTCCAGGACTGATTTTTTTTTCCCTTTCATCTGAGAATCCTTTATTTTTGTTAGTAAGTCTTGGAAACAGAACATTTTATTATGTCTCATTAATGGAGTTTAGGGCCCTCCAAGGAATAGAAGTCTTGGATTGTGTGGTGCAGAAGCAAAATGTGGTCCAGAATACTCCTGTACTATAATAGGACATGTTGCAGGATTCTTAACACTGGTATAAAAAAAAAATAGAAAGGAGAAATAAAATCCACAGTAAAAGTGCCTCTGAAACAAAGGATGAATAATGACCATGCATTTTGGCTATTGTAGAAAAAGCCAGATTTTTGACAAGCCCTTTTTTCACTCTCATTTTTTTTTTCTTTCTTTCCCTTCTTTTCTCTTTCCCTTCCTCCTCTTTTTCATTTTTTGGTCTTCTTCTTTGTCCTTTGAATTAAGGGAGTGAGAGGGTTTACTGTGATTTATACTTTGAGTCCTGTTGGAATGCTCCTAAATGGGGAATTTGGCTTCCATTTTTCTTTTCAAGCTGTTCATGCTGCTATTCCAGGCTCTAGATCACACTGCCAGCGAGAGCCCATTAAGGACAGCTATGTTAAGATTACCGCCACCAAGCGCATGATTATCAGATTATGCCCACTTCCGCCACATATGGAGCTCTGTAACAGCCGTGATCTGGTCAGACTAGCCGCTGGGGCTGCAGGAGAGAGTTCTGGTGTAAACATTTGTTGATTTCTGTGGATAATATCAATATGATGTAACTGAATTAGAGCTAGGAAGGGAGCCACCTTACATACGTACTTTATGTTTTGTAAATTAGCTTCATCTGTTCTAATGAACGACTGGGTGATTGATGTGGGCCTATTTAAGTTTAAATGTGGAGAGTATGTGTCCCTGTAAGAAAGAAAAGGAAAATTTTAATTAAAAAAAAATTGAGGGGGTTTGGGGTGGGGGGCGCGTTAACTGAAATCTGGCAGAACCAATAATAAACTCTCTACTGAAAGACTGGGGTGCTGGGCTCAAATTTCCTGGGACTGTTGGTTCTGGTCTCCCAAGATGAGGCATTACTAGAGTCTCCTATTATCCAGTGGTTTCTTATGCGTTCCCAGTAGTTACCTGTTATGTAACTTATCTCAGAGGGTGTTTTTTTGTTTGTTTGTTTTTTGGGGTTTTTTTGCCTTCCTCTTTTACCAAGTGTAGGATTTATCTAGCTTTGAGTGCCCTCTGATTTATCGAGGAATAAGTAGGGAAGTTTCCAGGTGATATATCAGTACCCAGATGTTCACAGAGTTCGGATCCATCTGGAAATACCTCAACCTCAGGTAAAAAAAAAAAAAAAAAAAAAAGTGCCTTACGATTCTCCAAGCCCAATGGCTCTCTATTTTCTCTCCATTGTGCAGGACACGAAGGGGCTGCAGCTTCTAAAGCAGCACAGAGGAGTAGAAAGAACCCTCAGATTAGTGCTTCCACAAAACTGCTCAGATTCATCTGTTATTGTAAGTTAAGTTTTCTGTGTAAGAGCTTGATATTGTTTATTCATAAGATTTTTTAATCTGATTCTCCACCCATGAGGTAGATATCTTCATGAGGACTGAAAATAAGTTTTTTTTGTGTGTGTGTTTTTTCCCCACTTAAATTCACACTGCCATTATACTGCTTGCCCTTAGGTGTAGCTAATTATATAATAGCTCAGTAGAAAATAGGTTGCTGATCCTCTTGAATATTCAAATGTATCATGAGAACAAAAGCTTATTTTAGATATCCCAAGCAAGTTCATAACATGAACTAAACAGATCAGTTCTATGATGATTAATGTCAAGAAAGTTTTTGGTCCAATGATCTTTCTAAAGTCTATTTTGTAATATGAGAACTATGCATGTTAAAATGTTCTAAACAGGGGTCTTCAAACTACGGCCCGCGGGCCACATGCGACCCGCAGAGGAGTCTGATCCGGCCCGCCAGGTTTTTTGGGCAGTGAGCGCAGCCGAGGTGTTACAGTAGGAATTAGTAGTTCATATAGTCCGGCCCTCTAGCTCTCTGAGGGACCGTGATCTGGCCCCCACTTTAAAAAGTTTGAGGACCCCTGAATACAAATCCAAATTATATTTAGTCAATAATTATAGTCCTATGTGTTGACTGTAGAAAATACAGTGTAATGTTTAAATTAGTAAGATTGTGGATAATTAATATATTTTTTATTTCCTATATAGGAGAATATTACTTAAAATTTAAAAGAATAGCTTGCTTTACAGTTAAAACAACCATTAAAAGAGTATAAAAATATTTAAAATTCTTGACTTTATTCCCTAGTTGGAAAAAAAAGAATCTGAATTTCTTTTCGTCCTCATCAAGTTTTAAATTCTGGGTCAAGAATTTAAAGCCTGCCTTTAAAATTTTTCAGAAAGAAGACTTTTAGAAGTTAGCAGATACTACTCCCTGTCATTTTTATTCATCCCTCAAATTGAAACCTTCCAAATCCTTTGTATCCCTGAGTCAGTGTCTGATGACTTAATTCTCAGGAAAAGTTGGGCAAAATTGATGGTCAAAGGATGTTTTCAGAACTCAGATGAGGTCAGATACCACTGAGCACATCTCTACTATCTGGGAGGTCAGAGGCAGCAAAGCTCTTAAATCTTCCTAAAAACACAGTTTGCCAGGGGCTTTGAAAGTTATTTCAGGAACACTTTAATTCTATTCCAGGTTGAATTAAGTTTTTGTATTATTTTTAATTATAAAGGTATGCTTATTTTAGAGGATGAAAACTATGGGAAAAGAGAAAGATGGAGAAAATATGCAATCTTACCCCACGAAGGCAAAAATGACTAACATTTTATTGTGTTTCCATTACTATTTTTGCTTAGAGATAAAATCAAAATATTACAGTATGCACAGCTTGAGTTTCTATTTCAATTCTTAACAACTAAACATAAGAATGACTATATGTTATTTCTGGAAACACAAAATAAATTTAAATTGTTGGATACGAAATGAGAAATCACACAATGGAGTGGAAAACCCATCCAATTGAGCATTGAGAGCAGTGGGTTTCAGTTCCACTGTGTCCCTGTTTAGAACTTCAAATATGGGTGCCATTTTCTTTGGATGGCAGGGAGGATGAAATGGTGGACCAGAATGAGTTGGTGCAAAAGAATCCCTGAGTAAAGGTGTTAAAATACAGTTCTCCCAATTCCAACCTCAAATATTTGGATTCAGCAACCTTGCTGTAAGATGCAGAAGTCTGCATTTTTAATAAGGATCATGAGTGATTGTGTTGCTGGAGTTTCTGGAACCACCCACTGAAAATCAATGGGTTAGATCACACTTTATTTTCAGAAATTGTGAGGGAGGAGTTGGAAAAGTCCACAGACAATAAAGGATGCACAGGAAAGATACTAAAGCGGCCAGCACTACCTCTTTATGTTCCAAATCCCCAGGGGAAGCGGCTTCCCAGGAATCCCTGTTGAAGAGCAGCAGCCATACTCTCCAAGGTCCTCAGTCTTTCCCCTCAGCTCTCTCAAGCGTTCTTCACTCCCATGGTGTCCTTGCTCTTCCTCTCTCTTCTCTTCATCAACTTTCAAGTAGTAAGGTGTTTTGTTTTTGTGTGTGTGTGTGTGTGTGTGTGTGTGTGTGTGTTTTAAATATATTTATTGATTTTTTTACAGAGAGGAAGGGAGAAGGATAGAGAGTTAGAAACATCGATGAGAGAGAAACATTGATCAGCTGCCTCCTGCACACCCCCTACCAGGAATGTGCCCGCAACCAAGGTACATGCCCTTGACCGGAACCGAACCCGGGACCCTCCAGTCCGCAGGCTGATGCTCTATCCACTGAGCCAAATCGGTTTCAGCAAGTTGTAAGTTTTGTTAATGGCCCAGTACCTACTGGAAGCTAAGTCCCTAGGCCCCTTTTCAAGGATTTTCCTACTGAATCTTCCTGCAAATCCTAATTTTTCAGGGCTCCCAAGCAATATCTTTTTCAAGAAGCCTCTCCCAGTTCTCCAGTCTTTTCTGTGATTTTACAGTAACTTCCCCACTCTGTGTGCTTACTTCTTCCATCATGTTTATAACACAATTCACTTATCATCTTTTCCTACTAGACTGAGTTATCCTAATGCCAAGCACTGTTGCTGGCACAGAATATATATGCGATAATATTTTATGACTTAACAAGCAAGTATATACTCTTCTTAAGGTTATGTGCGGTTAAAAATGACCTAGTACATCTATACAGCATGGGTTTTCCTCCTCTTGGTTAACCTCCACGTTTTCCAGGTGCCAATATTTTGAAGCTTCAAGCCTTATTTGGGCAGCACTCGTAGTAACTTATCTTTTCTAACAGCAGGATATACCATTTCCCTCTATTACACAGACATCTTGAGGTAGGATTTCTTTTAAATTTGTTTCAATCAGTTGGCCTGATTTCCATCAGAGACTTCATATGAAATTGTTATTTTATCCTCTGATCAGAATAACTACTCTGTAAAGGAAAGGCATAAAATGTTCAAAGAAGGTAGTTACATGTCTATTGACACTATATTAAAATGTAAATGTAATGCAAACTGGAAGAAGTCAAGCTGCCAAATAATCTGGATCACTTCTGAGTCCCGGAGAGAAATTTTAGATTACTCATTTTGTCAACAGCAAGCCACTGCCAGCCTCTCTATGCATATTCTTTGAAAAAAAAAAGAGAGAAACTGAAGTGCACTGGAGGATAGTTATTCTTTATGTATGGTTACACAGTGAGAACATCCATTAATAATTTTTAACTTATTTTTCAAAAATAAACTTTCATTTAAAAATTTGTGTATTATGCAAAGTATTTGTGAACCATTTTAAGTTTCAAGAAAACCCTAGTTCCACCTTCTTGGCTCCCAGCTGGCTCCATATACCTTTCACACCTGTCAGTAGACCTCAACTATTCAGCCTGTTTTATTCACGTATTGGTAGTCATTGCCTTTGGTTTCCCTTCCCTTAGACCAGTGGTCGGCAAACTCATTAGTCAACGGAGCCAAGTACAACGATTGAAATTTCTTTTGAGAGCCAAATTTTTAAAAAATTAAACTTCTTCTAATGCCGCTTCTTCAAAATAGAGTCACCCAGGCCGTGATATTTTGTGGAAGAGCCACACTCAAGGGGCCAAAGAGCCGCATGTGGCTCGCGAGCCGCAGTTTGCCGACCACGGCCTTAGACTGACTGAGAAGTTGTACTATAGAATCTGTCTAGCCCCTTGCTTTCTTGTAGAACTTGGACACAGGTTTCACAATCTAAGAATTTCCTCACTAACTCTCATCACACTGCTATCTGGCCTGCAGTTGCCTCAGGTTTTTCTCTTACATTCTTTCCTTTCCTTACCCCATCCCAGCTTCTTTGATCTCCTTTCTGGTCCTAAGCCACCAAGCCCACACCTGAGGCAGGGCCATTGGCCTTGTGCCACCCCTGCCTGCAGAGCTCCTCCTCCCTGGAACTCAGCAGAGCTGTCCTCACTTCCTTTGGGTTTTTATTCAAATGTCAGCCAATCAAAGATAGCGTTGTCTGCTTCTTCACGGTCATTTATTATTTTCCTCAGAGCATTTATCACCCACCGACACATTGCATATTTGATTGTTTCATGTCTATTACTGTGAATCTGAATATGCTGAGAACAATGAATTTTTCTGTTTCCTTTAATGTTCTTGCCCTAGCACCTAAAAGAGTGCCTGACACATAATAGGTGCTCAAAAATATTTCTGTGGGTTTTTAAAGAAATATTAAAAATTTTCAGTAATCTAGAGGTTAGGCAATGATTAGCCTATTGTTCTAGTATTGATATTTATTAGTTACTCAATCTTCCTCTAAGAAAGCAAGAGACACCTTTGTTATATGCTAAATTATTTGTATTTTCATGGGGCTGTCTCTTGACTTTAACTTCTTTTCATTTTCTATCTCTTCCTTAGCTAGTACCACATTGCACCAATTACTACTGCTCTATATTAAGGTGGTTTTTTTTTTTTAATGTTTTTTTTATTTGTTTTGTTTTTTTACTAGGTAGGGCAAACACCCCTTAGCTGTGTATTTTCAACATTTTCTTCTGTAGTCTGAAACAATTGTTCTTTCAGGTGAAATTTATAATTATTTTGATACAATCTCAGAAATCTTCTTGGCATTGCCTTAAATAAAATTATCATATTTTCAAAAGAATTTAATGTTAATAACACATTTTTCTATTATATAAAGTAAGTGCAATTATAATAAATGATGTAGCCATACCCTGCCTATTGCATAGCCAGATGGACACATGGGCTCCAGAAGGCTTCGTGGTGAACACCGGGCAGTCTGAGCCTACTTCAAGGTCTCCTGACATGTGGCATTTTGCTGCAACTACTTTGCTTCAGTTGGTGGTGGGAAAAGACTGAAATACTCTCCCAATAAAATGATAATATCAAATTATCTGAAAAAAGAAGGTTGTTATTAGGATAGAATTTTCTACAAAAGTCAAGGTGGTCAAATTAAGGTGAGACTCAATCGTGGTTGGTTTGGACCCCACGATTAGGTATTCACATGTACACACATAAGTAGCATGACTCTGAAATCTCTCTGAGCTTTGAAACTATCAATAGTTGGGTAAGTTCTTCACTTGGGAGCTCCTGAAGGGCTGTCCTGGCCAAGGAGCTGTGGATCTTCAGCTTCTCAGAGACGACAGCTGGGGCTATGAGCTTATAGTCTAGAGCTTCCATTTCAAATTTGTCATATGTCACTTTGTCAAGCAAAACTAGGTTATTGAGTTTGTCCTACACTTTGCCTTTGGACCGCTTCTTGTTTTTGGCTGTGCCCCCAGGTCTGTTCTCTGGGTCTTTGTCTTTCTTGACCAACTTTCCAGTATCTTTTCAATAGAGATCATTTGAATATCATTTTGTATGTAAACCTTCCTGCATCTTGCCTTTCTCTGCTTTTCACCCATGCAGAATTCGTCTTTTTCTTTTCTGTGTTCTCATGTTACTCCATTCATACCTCTTCCAACACTTACCTTCCTTGGGTACTATAAATATTTGCATGACTTTCATCCCTTAGTAGACTGTTAGTACCTTGAGGATAGGGTACCTGATTTGTTCTCAGTACCTGACAGATAGTAGGTGCACGGAATGTTTAGTAAATGGACTAATAAATGTGGCTTAAAGCAGACTCTCTCTGCCTTTCCATCAATTGGTGGAGCAGACAGAACAGCCAACTGTATGAACGAAAGCCATCAAGCATGTCCAACAGAAGTGATTGAGTGTGTATCAGGAGGCAGGAAAGTAAACAATATCTCAAGGGTCACAGCTGTTTCACTCTGCCTTTCAGCCAAGAAATGCCATGATTTACTTTCTGCTCCTGCCAAGTATGAAGAAATAAAGTCATAAAAAAAAAGTGAAGGAGTGAGAAAGTTTGAATGGACAGGTCAATCTGCTTGCACACCTGTGGCCAACCAAGCATGATCAAAGAATAATGTACTGCCCCTTCTATCCCATTCCACAGTCTTTATTCTTTAACAGAAATGAAGGGACCTTCAATGAGTGATGTAGTCCCAACCCTGACTTCACTAACAAAGTCAGTTTTATACGTAGATGACATTCAGTGCCCCCAACATTGTAAGTTTATTCAAACTTATGCCCCAAATATTCCCCTTCTTGTTTCAGGTTGTTACATTTTGAGACTGCTCCTGTGTAATATCCATTTCAATAGGAGAGTAGAAGGATTTGACAGATTAGGAATTAATTAATAGAGAAACTCCTGTGATAGTATACATGGTGCCTGCCAAATAAATGTTTTTGTTTCCCTAATTTCCTCTAATAGTTGAAGTTCAATAACAAGTCATTTATTTATATGGAAGGCTGAGAGGAACAAGGTCAATGTGGCAGTTAATATGTGTTTTATTTTGGAAAATTTACATTTATTTATTTAAGTAACATAGATACATAATAAGAGTTCAAACAATATGGAGCAATATTAAATGAAAAAAAAATTGTCATTCCTTCCCCAAATCTGTTAGCATAATTATTCTTTTTTTAGAATAATTATTCTAAGAAATATGCTGACATCTGTTTTTCCCAGTATATCAACTTTAAATAGTAGCTAAAAACTTTGCCTGTGAAAGATTAGGAATTTAATTTATTTACATTACTACTTTCCTACTAACCCTACCTAATAAAAGAGTAATTTGCAAATTAACCATCACTCCACTACACCCACAAGCCATGCCCACCAGCCAATCAGAGCGAGTATGCAAATTAACCACAACCAAGATGGCTGCAGCCACAGAGAGTAGGTGGGAGGTTTGGATTTCCCCAGCAATAGAGGAAGCCAAGCTTTCCACACACCCTGACCGGCCTAGGCCTCCTCTCAAGGATACAAAGTTTCAATTATAGAAGGTAAACAAATCCAAACAGAAATGGTGGCAGCCACTGAGTGAGCAGGGGGCTTGGCTCCACTCTGGGCTACAAAGAAGGTAAATAAATTCCAGATACCAGGGCCTCCACTTGGGTTGCCGGGGGGTGTGGCTGACCTGCAAACCACCACAGACCCCTCACCCAGGCTGCCCCATACTTAAAGGGAACTCCCACCCTGATCTGGCACATCCTTCAGGGCAAACCAGCTGACCCCCACCTGTGCACCAGGCCTCTGTCCTATCTAATAAAAGAGTAATATGCAGATTGACCATCACTCCAACACACAAGATTGCTGCCCCTATGTGGTCTAAGATCCTGCCCCCAAGTGGACTCAAGATGGCCACCACAAGATGGCCAGCAAGGGAAGACAGTTGGGAGGGGCCAGACCTGCAAGGGAGGGCAGTTGGAGGCAATCAACCCTGCAGGGGAGGGCAGTTAGGGGTGACAAACAGGCTAACAGGGGAGCAGTTAGATATCAATCAGGCTGGCATGGGAGTGGTTAGGAGATGATCAGGCTGGCAGGCAGAAGCAGTTAGGGACAATTAGGAAGGCAGGCAGGTGAGCAATTGGGAGTCAGCAGTCCTGGATTGTGAGAGGGATGTCCGACTGAGCATTTAGACCTGATCCTGGTGGCAGTTGAACATCCCTCAAGGGGTCCCAGATTGAAGAGGGTGCAGGCTGGGCTGAGGGACACCCCCCACACCTCATGCACAAATTTCATGCACCGGGCCTCCAGTTTTATTTATATTATTTCATAGTTCTTCTATTGGTTTTATTTATAGCTCTAAATAATATACATATTTTTATTTTTGTCATCCTGCAGATCATCTCTTTTTACCTATCATTTAAATGGTTAAATTATAAATTTGCATAATGTCACACCCAGTGGTTTGATGATAAACTGACTTAGTGGTGGGGGAGAGGAGCTGATTTGTAGCATTTGCCTATTTCTGTGAGTGATTTCAAGCTACCAACATGACTTCGCATTCCTAATCATATTTGTTGCTTCTTCTATGGTTTGAATTTTTTAAAAAGCAATAAGATGCATTTACAAAATTATGATTATGCAAATGTTATTTAATGTAGAACCAATATTGTGATTTCCCATAGAGAATGATATGTAATCTTGATGGAAAATAAAGTATATAATCAACTAGACTAGAAATTTTAACTTTCTATGGTTATTTTAGAAATAATTAAATCAATCACTCTGAAGGACATGGCTCTTCCAAAATTCAAAAAACAAAACAAAAACAAAGTAACAGGAATAACCAATAATAGAAAATGAGTGCTAACTTTTACGTATTACTATCACAGAAGCATGCTGTTGTGCAAAACACTTGGGAGGACATCTGTCAGTCTTAGCATTTTTCAGTGTCACCACCAAAAGAGAACAGAAACAGGAAGTTATTGCCTGGCCATAGTAAAGTGACCCCACAGAGGAAGCAACCAGAAATATGGACCTAGCGTCTTAGCAGGACTTTGAGTGATGTGAAACAAAGGGGAAATGGGTTTGTTATTTTGTATAAACATGTAAAAACGCCTTCCTTCCTGGGAAATTATTGGCAACTGCAGACCTGCTGCTTATCTTAGTACATATAAATATTAAGATGCAAAATTGCCTATCTTCTTTGACTCATTTTTTCCCCTACTCATCTTGATTATTTGTTGGAGCAATAGGAGTTTCTATGATGATTAAAATGTTTCTTTTTTCATTCATGCATTTATTCATTCTACAGTAGTCACTAGCCACATGTAGCTATTAAGCATTTGAAATGTACAACTAGAAAATAGATATTTAATTTTATGTAATTCTAATTCCTTTTAAATTCAAAGGCCACATGTGGCTAGTGACCATGTATGGGCAGTCCAGTTATGTAAGTGTTATTCAATATAGAACCAATGGACTACAGAAAGACCAGGCTAACTCCACTGTGAACTCCATAGTTTGATCTGGGAATAAAACAATCTGTTCAACTACTGTCTGGAAAGTCCTCTTTGTCCTGGGGGTCTTGGTCACATGGTCAGACAAGGTGAGAGAGTCAGTTTTATGACAGCTGAATATTCTAAGGCTGAAAGTCAAATAGAGTCTCTTTCATTTCATCTTCTTTATTGCTCAAAATCATGATAGATTTTATTTTGGTTCATATTTGGCCTATGATGTTCTTGCATATATATATATATATATATATATATATATATATATATATATATATATATTAGAGGCCCAATGTACAAAATTTGTGCATGGCTTGAAGTGGAGGGTCCCTTAGCCTGGTCTGTGGGATTGGGCTGAAACTGGCTCTCAAACATCCCCAGGATTGTGAGAGGGTACAGGCCAGGATTAGGGACTCCACTGGTGCACAATCAGGGCTGGGGAGGGATGCAAGAGGTTGGGCATTCAGGGAGAAACTGCAGGAGGGCTTCAGAGTGCATTTGGGCTGTCTTGATCAGTCCAGATAGGCTGGACTCTAGCAGCAAGCTCATCTACCAGTCAAAGTGTCTTCCCCTTAATGGTAAGTACATGTCATAGAAAAGGGTTGAGTATTATGTTTTCTTGGTTGAATGGACAACTGGACACTTAGCATATTAGGCTTTTATTATATAGGATTCCTTGCTGCCTTGTAACTAATAGTTCTGAGCCAACACCCACACACTCTAATGTATGCCTGGCCACACTTCTGGGTTAGACTTCTTTATTCATCTATTTAATGAATTTTATTTACTGATTTGTGTTCAGCTAAAAGTACAACAGTGTAGGCCCTTAATGTGGTCCTCCACATTGTGGAGCCTACAATCTGACTTTCCCCCTTAAACTGGCTCTATTCCTGCACCAGCACCTGGCCACTCAATTTTAGTTTATCATTTGGCACTGCCCTTCAGTGTGATCCCATGTTTTAAATGACAGTGAGAGTCATCTTCTTGCTGACACCTATAGAGCACTTCACTGCCCAATATAATTCTGCCCCTATGGGCTAAATTTTACAATCACTTCCATGACCAACCCAGTATTTATTCATTTATTCACCAGTTGTTGAACATGTGCTTATTAAACACACTATTTGTTAGGCACTGTTCTAGAAGCATGGCCCAGACTCCTATTTGCCAGATACAGAAATAAAGAGTATGATAATTTTAATTTTTTTAAATTCTCACATGAGGACATACTTATTAATTTTAGAGATTTTAGAGAAAGGGGCAGAGTGGATAGATAGATAGGTAGGTAGGTAGATAGATAGATAGATAGATAGATAGATAGATAGATAGATAGATACATCAACATTAAGAAAACAGTGATCGGATATCTCCCATATGTGCCCTTATTGAACCTGAAACCTAGATGCACACCCTGACTTGAAATCAGACCTGAAGTATTTCAGTGTATGGGACAATACTACAACCAACTGCACCACATTGGCCAGGGCAATATAATAATTTTTAGTTAACAGCAACCTTGCCAATGTTAAAAATAAATCCTCTTAGAAGTGCAACCCTTCAGGTTACCCCAGGCACAATAGAAAGAATGATGCTTTACTCATTAATTTAATGAGAACTTTTTATTTGAAGAAGTTTCACTTTTTCTATTTTCTATACATTTGTATTTTCAAGTCCATGCTATTTCTACTTTGATTTCATCATAAGATAGTATCCCACTAGGTGGATCTGAATATTCTCCTGCCCTTTGAACTAAAAGTGTAAGGTTATTCCAGATTTAAATAATTGGTACCATGTATCCCTGTGGAATGTAGAGATTGAAAAGCCCTCTATGTCCTTGTTCTCATTAACTGTTCTAATATTCGGAGATGAGACCTATAGGGTCAAGTTCAAATATCAATTATTTATTGTATTCTTAATATTGTTTTATGAAAAAAAAAAGAACCTTTTTCTAGAAGACAGTTTTAATTCAACTGAGATAACATGGAAGCTAAAGACAGAAGCCTGAAAGATGCAAAATAATGTGATGATCACAGGCTCAGAGGTGAGAGAAGGAGGGAAGAAATGAACTTGGAAAATAAGTAGGGATGGAAGTGCATTGTAAAGGGAAAGTAGTTTCTTATTGCTCAGCAATTCCAATGAAGGGCAGATTTTTAGTGTACGTGAAATGGAAAGTATGAGAAAGCTCTTGAATATTGGAACTAGATCCCATTAAAATGCTGCAATAGGTCAAGTGGTTTAAATTATTTTATCTTCTAAATATAATGTCATATCATTAGAAGAAAGACTCTAAGAAATTATTCCACAACATTATCTATGCAACTAATCTGGGGAGGTGAGCTTACTGGGTATTTTCTTTTCATCTCTATAATTTTCTATTTTGTCCACCATGTGCATGCTTTTTAAATAAGAAAAAAAATCAATACTAATTTTAAAATGAAATGCTCCCTCCTCTCTCTGTCTTCAGAAACAATCACTTTCCAGTTTTGAGCAGGTCTAAGTTTATTGCAAAAGAAAAATTTTATGGTTTCAAGTGAGCCTGTAACAGAGATGATGCTTTCCATTCTAATTTCTCTCCTGGAAAAGGAGCATGGAGATGTTTGAGTCAGAAAATGCATTTCTATGCAATTCCCAAAGGCTGGGCACCTTGTAGTTCCCCTCCCCCTCTGAAGAGAAAAATAATATAGTCACTTCTCCACACCACGTTCTTAGCAGAGATTAACCGGCTTTATATTATCTTAATCAATTGTCCACACCACTGTTAGAATAACTATTCTAAAATAGTAACGTGCTTGTGCCACTGTCTCACATATGTTTTCGCATGTTTTCAGTATGGTTGGTAAATTCCCCAAGTAACATACAAAATCCATGGTGCCTTTTTCTGTCTTTCTTGCATCATTGTCCATCATTGGTCTTGTCTTATAACAAGTCTGTAAGCATTCTGGCCTACTTTTAGTTATTCCATGTGGCATGCTTTGCATTAGATCTATGCTTTTCTACTATTAATATTTTCAGAGCTCCCAAGACGCCCAAAAAACATTTGCCAAGATACTTTCAAGATTTCTTCTAAAATATACCCTCTTTAAGAAAACCCTTTATAGTTCTTTCAGGCTGGGTAGCTCCCTCTTATATGTACTAAAATAGAACCTGTGTTTATATCTCAGCATTGGCAACACTGGGTCCTTTTATGTTTTATTTCTTAATGTTTATTTTCTATTGTTGATAGTATTACAGATATCTCCCATTTTTCTCCTTTTATCCCCATTCTCCCAGATCTTACCCCCATGTCTTCATCCCCCTGTTGCCTGTGTCCATGGGCTATGCATATCCTATATAATAAAAACCTAATATGCTAAGTGTTCAGTCGTCTGGTCATCTGTTCAACCAATCAAAGCATAATATGCTAATAACATGCTAAGGCCATTCAACCACTCGCTATGACATACACTGACCACCAGGGGGATCAGTTGACTGGTTGACCAGTCACTGTGATGTGCACTGACCACCAAGGGGTAGATGCTCCTACCAGTAAGTTAGCTTGCTGCTGGGGTCTGGCAGATCAGGACTGAGCGATCAGGTCAATCTCCCATGTCCCTTCCTGGCCCCAATTGTGCACCAGTGGGGTCCCTTGGTTTGGCCTGTGTCCTCTCACAACCCTGGACCCCTCGAGGGATGTCTGAGAGCCAGTTTTGGCTCTATCCTGCTCAATGCAGGAGCTGCCCCCTGTGGTCAGTGCATGCCCACAGGGAGAGCACTGCTCACCCAGAAGCCAGGCTAATGGCTGGCAAGCACAGCAGTGGTGGCAGGTGCCTCTCCTGCCTCCAAGGCAGGCAGACATCCCCTGAGGGCTCCTGGACTGCGAGAGGGCGCAGGCCATAGTGAGGGACCCCCTCCTGCCCTGCAAGTGTTTGAATTTTATGCACCAGGCCTCTAGTAAGTATATAAGTTATTTGGCTTATCTCTTCTCATTCCCTCAATCCCCACACAGAGTTATGTTAGTCTGTTTCATATCTCCATGCTTCAAGTCTTATTTTTTTGGTCAATTCATTTTGTTCATTAGATTCCACAAATAAGTGAGACCATGTGATATTTGTCTTTCTTGGCTTGGCTTATTTCACTTTGCATAATTGTCCCCGAGTCCTTTTAGATTGTGAACAATTTGAAAAAGACAAAGATGGTGTCTTGATGTCTGAGCAACCAGCACCATGGACAGTGCCTGATAAAGCCTGGGGGCTCATTAACTTTTGCTGATGCCACTTTCTTAATGAATTTGTCAAGGGTTTCCTTTCAATGTCCCTACCATTTTACAGGAACAATACAGCATACACTAATAGATTATGGGTTTAATTCCTGAGCACTACCTCACCAGACACACCCTGTTTAGAGCATTCAATAGTTAAGAATAGGTCTGATTATCATGCTGACAAGGGGATTAGACTGGCTTACCTACTCTTTTTGCTTTTACCCACTAGGTGTCAATGGATCTCAGACCAGCTGCTTTAGCTTCTTTCTCCTTCACTTCATACAAAGGTGTGATTCTTTGTTCTTGATAGAAAGAAAATCCAATGCCTTACATGGATATGTAAATAGAGGCAGTATTCCTGTGGATTGAGGCTTATTCTTGTTTTCTGGAATCTCATTGGTTAATGCACTTTTATTTTTGTAACACAAGCAAAATAGTTCAAGTTGTAAAATTAACACTTATTCATTTAAAAAGACTCAAGCAGTATAACACATTCAGAGAGGAGACAACACATATCACATATAATCGCACATTCCTGTGATACAGTGTTAAAATTTTGATGAATATGTTTCTGAAGTAAATGGGATCACATTATATATGCTGTTATGTAATTTTATTTTTGAAACTGATTATTTATTTTATAATATGTATCCAAACACGTTGTCAAAATAAAAAAAATTATTGCCTTGAAAAAGATTGTATTTCTATCCAAAAGATTTCAAAATGCATAGTGGTACATAGACTACAATACTAATTAATATAATATTATTTGAAATGGTTACCAAAATAGTAGTTGTAACTAATTTTTATATATTTTTAGAACACAACATTTTAATTATATGAAGACTTTAGAAAATTAAGCTGTGTTGTTCAGTATGCTAGCCATTGCCACATGTGGCTACTTAAATTTAAATTAATTAAAATTAAATTAAATTAATATTAAGTTCCACAGTTGTCACTAGCTACATTTTAAGTGCCCCATAGCCTCATGTTGCTAGTGGCTACAGCATTACACAGCACAGACATAAAACATTTGCTTTATCACAGAAAATTCTGTTGGTGAATATTGTTATAGAGTTCTAATAAATATGTCATAATTTAAGTTTAACAGTTTGCTGAGTACCAAATATGTGTCAGATGTTATGTTAAGCACTTTTCATTTTTCTCATATGATATTTTATTTAATACTCACCATAAACAGTCTGTGGGATAGATATGTTGTACCAGCTTTTAAAGCAAAAGTAAAAATGGGGACTCATGGAGGTAAATTGATTTGATTGAAAGGGTTATAAATCAGTTGTAATCTCTCCAACATCATAGCATTTGTAACTGGTCAGTTGGGGTATTTGACCTTGGGGTACATAGATGGCTGACTTCTCCTATCAGAACAGCAAGGAAATCTAGCTCTTGGCATTCTGTGCTAGGAATCAGACTTAGAAACACTCATATCTATCCACTCAGTTCTTCTTTATGGCCAAAGCTCCGAAGGGGACCTGGACTGGTCCTCAGACACTCCCCTGAGGTCTTAAAGTCCAGGCTTCTTGACATTCCTCATAAAACCCATCACAATCTTGTCTGAACCTAACTCTCCTGCATTATCTTTTCCCACTCACTACTTCCCAGCCTGTATGGCAGTCCTGGGAAATAATCCCCAAAGGAGGTATCATGTTGCTCATTTCTTCACACATATTGTTCACTTGGCCTGAAAGTGTTCTTTTATCTTTTCAATTTGTTTAACTATTGATGGTTTTTATTACTCAACTCAAGTCCTATTCTCCCTAGGATGCTTTCCTTAACTACAGAATATGATTTAGAAGTCCCCTAGCATGTTTTTATGGTGGCTTGTTCTTCACACTTCCATAAATCACACTGTAATCATTGGTTGACTTCTGTGTTTCTCCTTGAGAGCATGGTCCATAACCTTAATCTGCCACGATACCAGATGTAGATTTAAATGTTCTACTCCAATCAGTGGGACAACTTTCAACCCTCCAATATATGAGATGTCGTGTTATCCGAAGATAGGGAAGTGGGAGAGAGAATCCTCTTTTAGGCAAAAGAGACTTCAAAGGATCAGAGTTTCCATTAAGCTATATCCTAAGAGTTCATCTTCTCCAAAAGCAGATAAGGAGAGTCACCTGATTTGCTGGCCCCGATGCTGATATGATCTCTGGGAATGCCTTGGCTGCTTGGTCCAGGATGTGGGGAGAGACACAAGCCACACAGAGAAGAGCCTGTAGCTTCCCAAGGTGGGTACTTTCTCTGGTAACTTTGTCCGCCTCAAAGGCTGGGAGAGGATTTCTTTTCATTTGATTTGAGAAGGCGGTTTTTTTCTTCCATCCTCCAACTCCCGCCATGCTGCCTGCACCTTCCAGAAAGTCCGCCCACCCCATTTCTTCATTAACTCTCCTCTGTGCCAAATAGAGCTGGCTTGCGGTGACACCTGCCATAATATGTCACAGGCTGACAGGCAATCATTTCATGGAGGGTACTGCTCTACCACAGAACACAGCAGACTGACACACTGCCTCTCCTCTTCCACATCCTCAGGTAGAAAAAGCTGGTAAAAGGATGCCAGGCTCCCATAGCAATATGATGCGAGTAGGGACATTACAATAACTTTGGGAATTTTATAACTGTCATTCACACTCCGAGCTTTGGGATATATAACACATAGTTATAATTACTTGTCTTCATCTCAGGCATATTGATTCATTTATCCATCCATTTATTTATTCATGTATTCAACAAATTTGGGGGATACTTTCTAAGATCCAGGGACTCGGAGGAAATACCGTGGGGACCCTGCAATTAAGAACATCTCATTCAAGCCGAGACCGGTTTGGCTCAATGTATAGAGCGTCAGCTTAGGGACTGAAAGGTCCCGGTTTCTTTTCCGGTCAAGGGCATGTACCTTGGTTGCGGGCATATCCCCAGTAGGGGGTGTGCAAGAGTCTCTCTCATCGATGTTTCTAGCTCTCTATCTCTCTCCCTTCCTCTCTGTACAAAATCAATAAAATATATTTAAAAAAAAAAAAGAACATCTCATTCAAGAAGTGGACGTGGCACATAAGTATGACAATAATTCAATAAGACAGGGGCTGTAAGAGAGGCAGATGTGAAGTACTATTAGGCAGAGCACAATGGAAGGGGTCATTCGTGAAGCCCCAGGGAACCAGGGGAGGTTTCCCAAGGGAAATGAAATAGCTGATTTTTGAAGGACAATGGCATTCACATGAGCTGGGTAAGGCAGAGGTCCTTCCTGGCAGGGCCATCACGGTGGCAGGGAGGTAAGTGTAAAGGGGCCCAGGCCGCTGTGCTCCGTGGCTGGAGCATGAGATAAGCAAGTGTGAGTGACAGGGGATGGCCTCAGGCCAGTGGGGACAGAGCACGCACAACCTCTGACTTTCCCATATTGGCAGCGGGTAGTCATCAGCTCATTAGGCTGGTTGAGCACAAGCTGCAATTTTCAGGTGTTTCCGAACTTTATGGAATCAGGAGCAATAATATACATGTGGGTTTTTTTAACCTTGGTGTATTTTCCTTGTTTATATTTATCTTTGTCTGTGATGCTTAAAAACTCTAAAACACACACTAGTACACACACACACACACACACACACACACACACTCACACACACACACACACACACACACACACACACGAAATGCCTAATGATTTATGTTTGTGAGTGGCATGGATGTAGGGGAGCTTGGGAGACTGAAATTCACTCTGAAGGATAAAGCAAGTCATAGCAGCATAATTGAGAAAAAGGAAGGAGAGCTTAGTGCCTTGGAATTAGTATACCTAAGGGAAAGAGGAGCCAAAGACTCCAATCTGGGTCCAGTAGCCTTGGAGCCTAATTGCCAGATCTGTCTCCCAGATCCGGTGGCAGGGAACTATGGCAGGGCCAGGGCCTGGAAGACAAGTACATAGTATATGAGGAAAGGCAATTTTCTCTCCCAGGGGGAGGTGAGAGAGCCATGGAAAACACCACAATGGCAGACTCATTTGTGCAGGCACATGCTGATATTTGCTGGTTGTGCATTAGCTTAGACAAGCTATGCCCAGTAAAGCTTGTGTGCGGGGCTAGAGAGGGAGGAGAGAAAGAAGCTGGCAGTAAGATGATATGGGGAGAGGGGGACTTCCTTTCATCTCCCAAAGGTCACGACCAACCATAACACACAGGAATACTGTCTAAAATTACGCCAGTCATATAGCAGTGAAAGCACTTGGATCAGACAGAAGTAAGTCTACATTTCAGCTCTACTGCCAAGTCTGTCTCCCCTTTTATAAAATAGACATGAAATCACTTACCTTTTAGCATAACTGAGAAGATGAGCTGAAATAATGTATGTGAAATGTTCAGCCCACTCCCAGGCATTGAAGACATGGAGCTATTAGTTTATGCAGTTTATATGTTTTCTATATAGCACAGTTCTGGGCACTCAAAAACTTAAATATATTCAAGTTAACCGGAAGTTTAAATTAATCTGTTGCCAGTATAAGGAACATTAAGTGTTATCACTGGTTCATATTGAAGGAGATAGTCATCTGTCTGTAATATTGACCCAAGGTAAGCCAGTCAGGTGCAAAGAGGCATCACTTTGAAATGATGTGACAAATGAGGCTCCATCACTCAAGTGAGGAGACCGTAATAGGGTCATTGGATCTTCTGGGCCTACTCTGATACTTCAAAAGTTATTGCAGTCCCAGTAAGCAGATTTCCATAGTCATTTGTACAGGCTAGGGATTGGGGTATGAGTTCATGCTAAGAATAGAGGTAAAATTTGTGTACCTCAAGCATCAAAACCTGAGATAGAAAGACTCCCTGAGAAATAAACATAAGGATTTAAAAAACTGTAGTAGATAGGTGTCAGTGTTCCAACAATATTAGTAAGTTCTCAAATATTTTTTTGAATATGTAGAACACGCATTTGTTAGATAAATCTCAAGTATCCATCTCTAAAGGCCAGCAAATGTTATTTAAATTTAACTAAGAGCAGGCAGAATTTTGACATGCTTCTATTACTCCTTCAGCACTCACACTTATGTTTAATTCAGTGTTTCATAATTTGCGATGAAAGAAACTCCATGCTATAAAAAATTTACTAGATGTGAAGTGAAGGGAGTATATATCAGGTACACAATTATACTATTAGCTGCTTTAAAAAATTGTTTATGTTCCATGAACTTGCACTTGCATATTATAAAGAGAGGTAGAACCTAAAATTAGATGTTAAAGAAATAAGAAGGTGCGTATTCAATTTTTAGATCACCAGATTCAGACTGGAGGTTCACTCCCTGCCCAGCATTACTCTAGAGACTGTGTGGATGGCACAACCTCCGATCCGCTGTTTTCCTGGCCTCCAGCATCTCTTACCCCTGTTCCCAACAGTAACATGAGAATTGCCTCTATAAAATGCATATGTAATTCCAACATTAGTTTCTTTTTTTAAACAACATAAAATTTGTTTTTAGTTCTCACTTGAGGAGTGAGGATATTTTTTTTCACTGATTCTAGAGGGAGTGGAAGGGAGGAGAAAGGGGAAGAGAGAGAAGCATGGATGTGACCTGTTGCCTACAAGTGCTCTGACCAGGGCTTGGGATCAAACCTGCAATCCAGGTACATGCACTTGACCAGAAATCAAACCCACAACCCTTACCTGCAACCCTTCAGTGCACAGGCCGATGCTCTAGCCACTTAGCAAAACTGGCCAGGGCAACAACATAAAAATTTTTAATGATTTTTTTTTCAAAAGTTTCCACTAATAAATAACACATTAAGACAAGCCACAGCCTTGGAGAAGATGGTTTACCACACATATAACTTCTTTAGAATCTATGGATGTTTTCACCTTAAGGGATATGGTCCCAATTTAGTAAATAGGATAAGTCCCATTTTAATATCTCTTTTCATCATATATGCAAGCAATAATGTTCATAAACAATATTTGCATGCTTTAAATTTTATATAAATCAACCTTAGTTTCTTAAGGTCCACTCCTTTCCCCTTCCTCTACATGCAGCAGCAGAAAGCTATAAACTCCAGTGGCCTTAGTAGTTTCTGGCAGGGGTAGCCAGGGATAAGGAGCAGTTCCTGCCAGGATTTATAAACCCAATTGCGGCCATGGCTCTAGGAGAAGCAGTTGTAATAGCTGTAGTCAGCCCCACCACCAGTAGATGGCACTCTCCTGGGGTTGTTATATACTCTCCTCTCTTTGGTTCTTCCAGTCCTAAGAACTTGCTGCAGGTTCTCATCCCTGCATTACCTCAGCTTCCCTTTATCAACTCTTCAAACACTTTTAAAACAATTACCCTCCATTAAAATACCTCTGTTTGAAATTTACAGTGTGATTCCTATTTCCCTCATTGGAATTTGATTGACTCAAGGTCCTATCAGCCTGTCAGTATAGATGGGGTTAAAATAACAACATACATGCAAAGTTTGTTTTCCCCATGATCTCACATCACAGATCTTAGCTACAAGTGTAATGAGAATTCCTTAGGAAGATACCCTGTGGGCCTGCTCAGCTGAGCAGAGCCACTCACTGCATAGCCAAGTTTCTTGGGCATCTGCCATCTCCCATCATGCATCACAGTCTCCATTGTTGCTCTGCTGCAGCCTTCCTGGGCACCGCCACCTGTGCCAAAGCACTCCATGTGCTTCTCTCCATACTTCATCCAAGCTTTTCTCCTGTGACCTAAAGCAGCATGGCTGTATCACTGAAAATCAGGCGCCCTCATCAAATAACCCCTTCAACTCTGGCCTAAAAGCCCCCATATTAGTTGTAACACAAGTAAGGCTGAATAACAAAAAAGACCTCCACACATAGTGGCTTCAGCATGAGAGAGGTTTATTTCTGCTGATGTATATCCTAGAAATGAGCAACCCAGGTTGACGGACTAGCTCTGCCATCTGCAATACACAGCTTCTATCTCTGTGTTCAAGGTGCCTACCCCACTGTTGCCATTTCCCAGCCAGAGAAAAAAGACAAAAGGCCTCCCTTAAGGAGCTGACTGGGAGTTGTTATAGACATCACTTCTGCAAATGTCCCATTAGTGAAAATAATTCATGTGACCCCTCCTACTACAACAGAGGCAGGGAAGTGTCTCCAACAGGACAACCAAAAGCCCAGTTGAAACTCAGGGTCCAGGGCCCCACGTGCAGATGTGCTGGTGTGGTCTGAATGGGAGTGCCTGCTGAGAAACTAGGATCTGACCCCCAACACATGCTTTGCCCAGCAAGCCATGAGCCCTACTCCACCTGCTCCACATAACACTTTCTCTGCTTGTCAGGCTATGTCTACAGGGCTATCGCTTCCCCAAAGGGGACTTTTCCCCTAATTTTCACAAGGTGACTACTTAGGCTGGTGGCAGTACCAGGAATTCTTATGACATATAGTAGCAGTCTCCATATTTTCTCTTTACATGGTTCCTATCTAGTCCATGGGACTGGACACTAAAAAGGAGTTAGGAATAGACATTATCTTTTTTCTGCCTTGTTCTCTTCGGTATGAGTACCCTACCAAACTCTTTCCTGCTTTAACCCAAAGGAGAAACTTTAATAATAATAATTACCTCTGTGGATTGACTGCTTCTAATATCTTCCCCATCTTTTCATTTATCTTCTTTGTCCTCAGAAGTCTGGCATAATTATTATTATTTATATGTTACATATAAGGAAACTGAGACTCAGAGATGTTGGGTAACTTGCCCTAGATCACACAGCTTGTAAGCAATTAGATACGAATTTGGTTCCAGGTCTATCGGAGTCCAGAGCCATTGATCATTTATTATATCACGCTGCCTATTGAGTTCCCGGCTCTGGTACCTTGTGATAAAAAGTGAACTACTTATAACGTGAACCTTTCTGATAGAGAAGTTCCAGGACATCACCAGGGCCACACTGTCATTGTGGTTTACACTTCCCATGAACTCTTTCCAATAAACATTTCATTTATATTTAATAAAGTAGTTAATAAAGTCATAAAGGTTAATTACTAGTTAAGGGAAAAAATATGACTTCACTCTGGTGAACATGTGAGAAATGAATCAACTTCATTTTGCCCTTAGCCCAGGATTATACAGGTAATAAAGCATAATTATGGATTTAACATGTTAATTCCCAGCGGATTTAATAACAGTGCTGCAAAATATACGGCCAATCGCTAACCCGTCTGACTAGGCCTCAGACAGCACTAATCAAGATTAAATCACTTGGCCCACACATGGGTGCAATATATCTTTCAAGAGGAAATGACAGTAATTTTTCATCATGGAGTTATTATAAATGCCAAGTGATAGGATGAAAAATAGAGAAGGGAAACATGGGGGACACAATCTATGATCTCCATCTGACACCTCACTTTGGTAGCTGTTTCTTAAAGAAACTAGCCTTTACTTTGTTTCACGGTTTTAAGATCCTCTCTAGGACAGCGTTTTTCAACCGCTGTTCCGCGGCACACTAGTGTGCCGAGAGATGTTGCCTGGTGTGCCATAGGTGCAGACAAGACAAGAATTTTATAATTTTTCACTATTTTGTTTACTTAATATTTCATAATAAAGTAATTATAAAATACTTTCTTTGTGTTTATTTGATTCCTATTCAAGAGAATTACTTTATATATAGTCAATATAGGCACAGAGTTAAATTTTTTAACATTTTCTAATGGTGGTGTGCCTCGTGATTTTTTTCATGAAACAAGTGTGCCTTTGCCCAAAAAAGGTTGAAAAACACTGCTCTAGGATAGTATTGTTGGCTCTAATGGTTCATAATTTACCTGAAATTTGAAGAATAAAACATTTGTTTTCCTTTGTTCTCAGCCTCTTCTATTCTTATGTGGGTCAATTCCTGTGTCCAAACCAACCTGTGTCCTCTCATATACCAAGCCTTTAGAATAATAATAATAATAATAATAATAATAATAATAAATGATAACAAATAGCAAATATACACACACACACATATATTATCGTTATATAGCACTATGTGCCAAGCACTGTATTAAGCATTTATTAACTATTCATAACAATCCTTTGAGCTAGGTACTATTATTATCCTCATTCATAGATGAGGAAATTGAGGAATAGGTGTTTTAAATAACTTGCTCAAGGCCACACAGTCAATAAGCATAGAATAGGGATTTAAATCCAAATAGCCTGGCTCTGGAGTCTATGCTTTTAGCGACTGTGCTATACTGCTTCTTGAAATATGTTTTAAATGCTCTGGTTAACTTTGTGTTTCCTGAAGCTTAATCCTAATGGATTTTGTAAACATACCCTGCCAGTGAATTTCTGCCTGTGCATTTACATTCATGCATGTTCCATGTCTAGAACAGTCCATCTGCTTCTTACATATATAAAGTATGAGTTATATAGTCTGTCTATATCTATCTATCTATCTATCTATCTATCTATCCATCTATCTAGTCTACCTACCTATTTAACCTATATTCTAAAGAAGAACTAATTCAAGTGGTTATAAATAATGAACAATTGCATAGATTTTGTTTATACTACCTCATTTTTTTGTTCAACCTAAAATCTTAACTTGTTATAGTCACAACTGTTGGCTAGTACATGATAGAAGACATGTGTTTTAAATTTTTGGATAAAATCATACTTTCTAGCTGGAGCTCAGCCTTACAACTGTTGCTTTAAAGATATATTTTTCAAATTTACATGCACATTAGTCACTGGTGATAATATTAGACTGAAGTTTCTGATTCAGATTGGAAATTAAATGTCTGAATTTCTGTCAAGATAAAGTATCATATGATATAGTACATATAATATTTTATATTGATACATAAATGATTGCATAAGAAACCCTATAGAATGATCTTAGGATTTGTCTTCTCTGGGCACAGTTGACTTTTAGTTTCACTACAGAAGTGTGATTGGAAGATTCACATTGAAGTTCATGGCGGGGACCCTACTTGAGTTGCTTTTTTCTAAAGTTACTTCTTTCAACTGGTGATCCTACTCAGCACATACCTAAAATTTGTTCTGTATACTTTATCATGTATTTACCCATTAAGCCCTTACCATGCACCAGCTTGGTCCTTGACTCAAAGAAGCTCTCGTTCTTGGGGCAGGATGAAAGGGAGGGTGGCCTAAGACATGTAAGATTAAAAAGTCAAACTAAGTATTTTAGTTATTACAGTAGAAATTTGTATGTGGACACAAAGGAAGTAATCATTCACTTCTAACAGCTTGACATTTAGAAAAACATCAAATGTGGCTTCAAAGAGAAGGTGTTTCTTGAATGGATTCTAGAAAGCAAGTGTTGTCTAAACAACAGTGAAGTCAGCATGAAGGTGGACAGTGGCCTGGCCTGACTGAGAAAATGACATTCCACTGATATGGCATCATGGGTTCCTTGGATCTCATTTGGGGGGAAAAAGGCAAAGTACTTGCTGCAATAGACAGTAGAACCTAAGGGGGCATGAAAGGGTTAAGCAGAGGGGCAATTGGCCAGTCTTGCATCAGCAGTTGGGCTGTTGAATCTGTTCCCTGTTTGAACATCAGGCACTAAATTTATGCTGAAGTATGGTACCTATTCTTCTACATTCTTGATAAATAAGTATATATGCCAAATCTTCATATTTCAAAATGGTGCATAGAACTTGGTACATAAAAATAATGTTTATAACATAGTTGTTTGTTATAAAGCCTAACATTAAAAATATAAATACATGTTAACTATCTTAAGCAGTTTTACAATTGAACTTTACTGAAAACTGTTAAAGCTATCTATGTTCAGATACAGTATAACTTGCATTAATAAATGATAGATCAATGAGACAAAAGTGCATTTTCAAACAGTGTCCTTAAATTTTACTTTGGGTTACTTAATAATATGAACAATTGATTATCAGAACTTAGTTATGCAATACTTCTAGTAGCTCAACAGTCACTCTGTAGTGACTATTTTAGTTAATTAACTCCCAAAAATTAAAGACTGATAGAATATTAGAATTGAAAAGAAATCTAAAAAATCCTCTAGCAGTGTGTTGCCAAATCCAAATTATAGTATAGGCTGGTAAACAATTTAAAATCCACCACAGATGCCAATGTGATAAAATTTTAAAAAGGTTAGATGAGTGTGAAAGATGAGTCCAGTCCAAACCACTGACATGAAGTATGAGAAGATTCAGATGTAAGGCAGTGATAGCATTTTACAGAACATCAGTTAGTGGTTCAAAAAATGACTTAATCAGTTTCCTTTTATGAGGGTGAAAACTAAATTGCAGAGACATTATCTTATCTAAAAATCATACAGTTCAATAGTACCAGAACAATTAGAGGAAGTGTGTTTATTGAACACCTAGTATATGGAACACACTGGAATAATTATTTTGAAGGGAATATATTGGTCTAAGGCAGAGAAGTTAGTCTATTCTATTGATAAGTAATTATGTATGCAGACATATATATATCCTTGTGCATGATATACACTGAGTGGCCAGATTATTATGATCTCTGAATGCATAATAATCTGTCCACTCAATGTATATCCTATATAATAAAAGGCTAACATGCAAATTGTCCCCTCAACCAGGAGTTCAACCAGCAAGCAGGCCAGCCAACCGCCCATGTCCTTTCCCCCTGGCCAGGCTGGGCAGACCCTACTCATGCATGAATTCATTTACCGGGCCTCTAATTCATTCACTTAGTGGCCAGATTATTATGCGTTCAGAGATCAGTGTATATATGTATGTCTTTGTGTGTTTTGTCTTTTAGGATAAAATGATAGAGGAATGGATTGAGGTCAGGTAAAATTTAAGAATTAAGACTTTATCCTCAATCCAACAGGAAACCAATAGAGAATTTTAGGTAGGGAAAGTACATGAATAAATGTGTATACAGGAATAACCGCAGAAGTGTGGTTGGTCATCTGGAGAAAGAGCCCAGAGGCAGGAAATCAGGAGGATAAACTATCAGTTCCAGTGAGCACAGATGGGGCCCTTCCTATGCAGTAGCCATGGGGATTAATACATACACATTAGCTAAACTATGCGTGATAGAAAGATATAAGCATTAACAACCCATGTTTAAAAATATTCACATCTGACAGTGACTCAAGTGTCTTTAGAAACCTCATTTCTCGCTGAAACCGGTTTGGCTCAGTGGATAGAGTGTCGGCCTGCGGACTGAAAGGTCCCAGGTTTGATTCCGGTCAAGGGCATGTACCTTGGTTGCGGGCTCATTCCCAGTAGGGGGTGTGCAAGAGGCAGCTGAACGATGACTCTCTTTCATCGATGTTTCTAACTCTCTATCTCTCTCCCTTCCTCTCTGTAAAAAAATCAATAAAATATATATATAAAGAAACCTCATTTCTCCTTTATCTGCCTGTCATTAGATAATGATAGGTACCTCAAGGAGTGTCAGCCCAAAGAGCATCAGAGTGGAGGGGAGATGTGGAAACTGGGCTTCAGAGTTTCAGCTGACCCACATGCCACGGGAGATATTGTGTGAAGTGAAGCATATGTGTTGAAAATAATTCACCTGCCTCCTCCCATCTGGCCAAGATGAACCCCATTACCATCAAAAGGACAATTCAGGGTGAACTTGGGAGCAAGGAATTGGTATTTATCCTTATAAATAAGTAACAACTCTTTAATGCCTCAGCCTGCATGATTATATTAGTATTCTGGGTTTTGAATGAAAAAGTATGCTCCATAGCAGAGAAAACTAGGAAAGTAAAGGGTCATAGATATATTTGAGTTATATTTGGAAAGCTCAGTGAGCCGTGATAAGCTATATAATCACAAAGCACGGGCAGTTAGACCTACAGTTTAGCTCTCAGCTCTGTTGCTTGTTGTGATATAATCTCTTTGAAATTAGTTTTTCTCATTTTGAAAACACAGGCATAATTGAACCAACCTTATACATTGGTTGTAAAGGTAAAATTGCATAGTGTTTGTGAGTGTGCTCACCACAGAGTGTGAAAGCTAGTGGATAATTGAAAGAGAACAACAAAAAATGTACTAGGCAGCGTCAAGTTGGGTTTCAGATCAGTGACTCTGGAGTTAGGGCCATCTGGGTTAATCCAGACTGCAACACTGACTAGCTTTGTGTCCTTCAGAAAGAAACACCAGGCGCCTCAATTTCCTTCATCCGTAACGTATGGATTCAAATAATACCTCATAGAGTGTATGTGTGTGTGTCTCACAAACAGTAAACTTTCAACATTAATCGTCGTTATTGTGTTATCACTGACTTGTCTTTCTGTTTCCCGCCTAAGAAAAGTTGTTGCACTGCTGGAAAATTTCTAGCAAATTTCTGTGACTCTTTAATGAATCTTGAAATCTTTGAGTGAAATGGGAATGTATAAAACATCCAGTCAAATTTCCCACGTAATTGGGATCCAGCCAAGCATGAGAGCTCCAAGGATGGGAGCTCCTTCCCACCCTAGCCTCTTGTATTACCATATGTCCATTCTGATTGGAACCATATGACCACACTGAAAGAACAGACTTCCTTTGATTATGCAAAAATTATCTCCCTGTAATTACCTCTCCTTCAAGGAGACAAAATTCATTTTCCAAATCACCCAGAGAAAATATACTTTCTTAGAGAACATCTATTCATGTTTTTGAAGATATTTAGATATCCATTTTGATTTTCCATACCCAGAGTAATTGTCTACATCTTTGGACGCAGCCTAACATCATTGCCTCATAAGTACACTTTTGACCTTAGTAACAGGTTTATTTTCTTTTTAAACATTAACTACTCAAAATTGGGTGACCTTGGACCACTGCAATTGATTTCATTTCCCTGGTTTTAGGACTTTACATATATTCCCATGAATTTTTGCCATGAAAGGTTTAGTTCACTGTTGCTGATGAACTGCTCATAGAACTTGATAAAAGTTTGGGGATATATATCTCCTGGTGCACAAAATTTATGCATGGGGGAGAAGAAGGGGGGTCCCCTCAGCCAGCCTGCACCTTCTCCAATCCAGGACCCCTTGGGGGATGTCTGAGTGCTGGTTTAGGCCCAATCCCAGGGATTACCGGCAGTCGGACATCCCTCCCACAATCCTGGACCACTGGCTCCTAATCACTCATCTGCCTGCCTGGTCACCCTAATTGCCCTCCTACCCCTGCCTGCTGGCCTGATTTCCCCTCACTGCCTCTGCGTGTTGGCCTGATTGCCCTTAACTGCTCAGGTCACCCCTTATTGCACCCCCTGCCAGCCTGGTCACCCTTAACTGCCCCCTCCTGCTGGCCTGGTTGCCCCCAACTGCCCTCCCTCCCACCTCCACCAACTTGGTTGCCCCACACAGCCTGCTTGTTCAGTCATTTGGTCATTCCTCACTAATCCCGCTGCCAGCCTGGTTGTAGGCAGCCATTTTGTGAGGGCATGAGAGTCAATTTGCATATTACTTCTTCATTATATAGGATGGTAATGTATTCGCCAAATAGTCCGAAACACATTTTTATGTGTTACACAGGTTTTCTAAGATTTATGAAAAAAAGAGACATGAATTTTTAAAAGTTATTAAAACAAAATGTTATTTGAAATACATAAGTATGGATTTTGAGACCTGTGTCACTTTTAGGTGCTTTGTGACTGCTGTAGACCCAGAAAAGCCAGGTTTCATCCCTGTTCACAGCTTGATATCAGTCTCCTTTCTCAGTGCATCTCTCTGAATTTCCCACTTATACTAGAGGGAAAGTGCTGGAAAATTTATTTTTCTTTCTTTTCAAGTTACTCATTTTTCTTGATAGTGCTTGGGAACACATTCACCTAGAGAACCCCTGCTCATTCTTCAAGATCATACCCTGATATCATCACTTCTCCAAGAAGCCTTCGAAAACCTCCCCTCGGGACTCAGGGCTCCCTGTCTGTTTTCTCACAGACTCCCTTGTTCCACTTACAGTGAATTAGTTCATTGCAAGGAACTGGAAATCCTGATTTAATAAGAGAGGCAGAGAGGGAAATGTACTGACTCAGAATCTACAGAAGGGTTAAAAAATAAGACCATGTGAAGAGCAAAAGGCAGATCAAGTTCTAGAAAATCCATGTGCTAACTCCTAGAATGTCTCCTCATGACTTATCTTTTCCTTGTTAGCTTTCTCCTCTCTTACCTCAAACTAACGTTCTTCACAAAGTTAGAAATATAGCTCTACTAGTAAACAGTAACCAAGCTTTAAATCTTACCAGTTTCCACTAGGAAGGGAGAATGACCCCTTTTATCAGAATGAGTTTGAAAAATCTCAGGAAAGTATATGATTTGACCACCACTGGACTCATTAATCATGTGACCATTGGAGCAAAATACTACAATTAGTTTGGCTGAGCTGTGGTCGTCACCACTGGGTGAGGTTCTAGTGACTGGGAGTCAGTGTTATCTAAAAACATGTCATCTTTTACTGAAGATGTCTAGATATCAGGATATGTGAAGGCACAATTTTCAGTGTAGGGAGAGAGGAAGGTAGTGCTAACTATCCCATCATTATTCATTTTCCCCTATTTATTTGCATCTTAAAATTAGCTTGTGAAACTCATAAAGGCAATAAATACTTCTTAAGATAGTGACCATGGACTTTTTTTTTCCATGTCTGGATGTCTGGAATGTATGTGTGTGTATATATATATATTTATATTTATCTCCAATCTTGGACCCCTCAAGGGATGTCCAACTGCCTGTTTAGGCCTGATCAGACATCCCTCTCACAATCCAGGACTTCTGGCTCCCAGCTGCTCACCTGCCTGCCTTCCTGATTACCCCTAACCACTTCTGCCTGCCAGCCTGATCACCTATTAACCACTCCCCTGCCAGCCTGATTGATGCCTAACTACTCCCCTGCCAACCTGATTTCTCCTAACTGCCCTCCCCTGCAGGCCTGGTCACCCCTAAATGCCCTCCCCTGCAGACTTGATCATCCCCAACTGCCCTCCCTTGCAGGCCTGGTCCCCCCAACTGCCCTCCCCTGCTGGCCATCTTGTGACAGCCATCTGTGTCCAAATGGGGGCAGCTATCATTGACCATATTAGGGCAGCCATCTTGTGTGTTGAAGTAATGGTCAATTTGCATATTGCTACAATATTTTATTAGATAAGATAGAGGCCTGGTGCATGGGTGGAGGCCAGCTGGTTTGCCCTGAAGGGTGTCCCGGATCAGAGTGGGGGTTTCCTTGGGGAATGGGGCAGCCTGGGTGAGACATCTGTGGTGGTTTACAGGCTAGCCACACCCTCCACCCTCCACTCCCGCTGCGACCTAACCAGAGGCCCTGGTATCTGGGATTTATTTATCTCCTATAATTGAAACTTTGTAGCCTTGAGCAGAGACCAAGGCAGGGCAGGGCTGCTGAAGCTTGGCTTCCTCCATCGTCAGGGGCAACCCAAATCTGCTGCTCTCTCTAGCTCCATGGCTGCTGCCATTTTTGTTGGGATTTATTTATCTTCTATAATTGAAACTTTCTAGCCTTGAGTGGAGGACTGAGTCCGCCAGGGTATGTGGAAATCTTGGCTTCCTCCATTGCCGGAGAAACCCAAGCCTTCTGCTTGCTCCGTGGCTATAGCCATCTTGGTTGGGGTTTAATTTGCATACTTGCTTCTAATTGGCTGGTGGGCGTGGCTTGTGGGTGTAGTGGAGTGATTGTTAATTTTAATATTATTCTTTTATTAGATAAGATTTATGTTTATGTTTATAATAACATATGCTAAGTAATAATATGCATAACGTGTAAGTAACATATGCTCCTATTGTTAATATTGTTTCTGTGTTGTTTGCAAATTTTGGCAAAGCCAACTTACATAGTTAAACCCAGGAACTAAAATACTTAAGTCAAGTATTTTAAGAATTCAGTTCATAAGGAAAAATTCAGACAGAAATGTTTATACATACACATGACCAATTAAATAATATACATTTGTCTCAAAAAAGAGCCTTGAATTTAATAATCAGGTTTTTATTTCCAATTACAAAGTGATGAGATGAATCTTTTTAGTCATCTTGTTTAGATTATATTTGTACTCTCAAAGCCGCTTGGAGATTAGTGGAGTAGGCTGACCCTCTGTGTCTCTGATACTGTGTCTCCTCCCTGTTCATTCTCTGCCTGGAGATGCTTACGAAGGCTCCGACTCTTTTTCTTTTGGATTTGCCTCCTGCAGGAAGGTACACCCTCAGAAAGATGACTCACTTGTCTCAGAGCGTTCAGATCCCCCACTTCAACACTGACTTCCTCGGTGGTTTGCATATCTGGATACTCGCATTTGTTGTTCTTCTGCCTAACTATTCTGGTTTTGCTGTTTCTGGGAAATGTGTATTTTTGCTTCATCTCTTGTTTACTTGGGGACCTGTGTTTCTCAATCTGTAGGCTTGAGGGACTGTTGCAGTGGCTCCCAGCTTGCAAAGCGCCTTCACTTTTAGAAGGACACTTGGGCTTCCTCCCAGCAGCTGAAGGAAGATTCATGTATGGAGCTGTGGTTGCATATGCCCTCAGACAGTTTGATTCATAGCCATTCTTGTCATTGGAGGGCTCACAGCCTATATTCTGGGTGAAACGTTCACTTCTGTAGCTTCCTCTCCGAGAGGGCCTTCTTGATTCTCTGCTGGCGGATCTCTTTGTAAGTGTAACACACCAAGATATAGATCTGCGCGTAGTGGACCTGGATTGTCTCTGGAGTCTTCTACTGGAGTGTGAACCAACCTCTGCAAATTGAGAGGACTGTCTGCTCTTCATTCTCTTTTTTCTAAAAGAGCTCAGCTTCTTAGCATATCTCTCGGAAGACCGGGCATTTTCTGAAATGCAACTCCAAGAGGGGTCCCTCTTTCTGGGTTTGCAACTTAAGGATCTTTCTCTGGGCATTCGTCTTTGAAAGATCTTTGGGGAGTAATCTGAGTGTTTGTTTTTTTCTGCTTCTATTTTCGGATCATCCCTATGCTGGCCAAGGCTTAAAGCCTTTCTTCCTCTTAGACTGTGTTTCCCTTGTTTCCCCTGATTTAAAATTGCTGGGGGACTGAAGGTGTCTGTAGCTATTTCATCCTCTCCCAGGCTCTGGACATGACAAGGAAGGATCTTGATCCCTTTCATCTTCCTCTCTTGAACATTTTGTTTGCAGTTCTGTAAGGCTGGGTCCCTTTCCCCTGGTATGGCCCAGTTCGGGAGCATATCATTAGTAGAAATGGTGCTGTTATGATCGCCGGATTCTGGTTCATCTCTGATCCAACCGTGGGTTTTGCTTGCTGTTTTATGATGGGCTGGTGGGGTTTCCGAAAAAGGGTTATTGTTTGGGAACTGTTTTAGGCCTGACAGAGGCATCTGCTCAGTATTCCATGGACCACTGGTATTCCTGGACGGCCTTGTATCATATTGAGATGCCAGAAGAGCCTCATCCTGAGGTAAAGGCAAAACAGGAGCAAACTTCTTTTGGGCCCATGATGAAGTAGAACATTGATAGATGGCTCGTTGGTCATACATCTCCATGTTATAAGGTGAGTTAACAAAACTGATAAATTCATGCAGAAAATGGTGGGTGTGTTGCTGGAGATATGGTTCCAGGAGGTGAATAAAGGACTCACTGTCCAGGTCGTATTCTGTCATGTAACGGAGAATGGTGCTTAGGATGTTCTTCACTGTGTAGCCATAATCTCCATACACAGCCGTTAGCTCCCTTTTCAGCCAGGGTACCAGCCGCTGTAGGCCACCAGGGTTTCTCTTGAAGTAGTTAGCTGAAAAGTGCTTCTCAAGTCTGTAGCCTTGGATATGTGCCACCCATATCCCAGAATAATACAGAGCTCTTCTGAACTTCATCACCACCTGGTCCCTGAAGTGGCCCAGAGACATGGCATTGGGCTGAAACTCCCAGTTGTCCCCAAACTCCTTCACTAACTCTTCAATCGTCAGCTCTCTCATCTGTCGGATTTTCCTGGTAATGCCCTCTGGGTTTGTACTGAAATGATCGTCTTGAGAAGCCTCCACACACCTTTCCTCCTCCGAGGAAGGAAGCTTGGACTCTTTCCTGTTGTCATTCTCTGACCTGGTGGGACAACACACAGAAGGAAAGCACTTCATGCCAAAAGCCTTGGGTTTTGTCCTTGTTCTTGAACCTAGAGAGTCACTGTCGTCGCTCTTGGTGAAACAAGGAGTACAGTCAGAATCGTTGGGAGTGCTGTCCAAGCAGTTGGAGCACTCACAGTCAGAGGAGAAATAAGATGCCATTGTCCAGAACAGACTGTATTTCACAGTCGTATGTGAGAAAAATTGGTTTAAATCAGTTCATCTGGCATGAAATATATCTATGAAAACCATTCCACGCAAGCTTCTGGACTGTTTTTGTCTCTGTGGAATAAGTTTTAGAATAAAATTAAGAAACAAATTATTCCCTCAAATTAATAGCAGCACGCTCAATAAAAATTTAGCATAGAGAAGTCAGTGAGGATCCAGGCATACCGGTTTTCTCTTTCTCTCTCAAATTAGTTGTAATAAACTCTGAAAAGCAAATAAGAAGTAAACATCAGCATTTAGGTATCATATCCTTTAAGCTAGTGATTCTGGCTCTAGAGATTTCGTCTAGATATGCAAATCTGCAATTTGTTGATTATTTTTTTGTAACAACAAAACACTAAAAACAACCCAAATACCCATAGGCAACTTGTTAAATAAATGATGGCTTATCCATAGTACTTAATATTCTGTTGCCATTCAAAAGAAAAGAAAGAAGCAAATTTAATATGAGAAAGGTGGCTGAGTATATTGTTAACTGAAAAAGTTAGTTTACACAGATGTGTGATAGACTGTTATAAAATCTTAGAGAGTAATCATTAATTTCTGGCAGTATTATGAACTAAACACCTTGAAAAGTTGTCCCACTAGGAAAAACAAAATAATGCTAGCAACAATTGTCAATGTGGCTAATTGGAAATATATCTAAGCTTAGAGGAGATGAGTGAAATTCTCAGAGACAAAAAATGAAAAATAGCCCTGTCTGGGATGCCCAGTGGTTAGAGTGTTGGCCCTTGGTCTGAAGGGTCTTGGTTTGATTCTGGGCTCATTTACCCCCTCTTCTCCTGCCCCCCGCCCCTGTCAGGACAGAGAGGCAACCAGTCAATGTGTCTCACATCAATGTTTTCCTCTCTCTCTCCTTCCCCTTTTTCTCTCTCTATTCCCCCCCCCCCCCTTGCATGATCTCTAAAAATGTCCTCAGGTGAGGATTAACAAAACAAAAAGACATAAAGATAAATGGGAATCCTGACAGGAAGTGAACTCTCATATCAATTTAGTTACCCATATTCGGTGGCCCCGAACCTCAGTTCTGATACACAGGAGATAAAGAATGGGCTCTGACTGAACCTGGATGTCTAATAGGAAGCCCCTGCATATATCTTGTACCCAAAAGTCTGCCTTCTCACTGAAAAAGTGAATTTGAAAAAATAGCCACCCACACAAAGAGTCAGCAAGAAATCCTAGCTTCGATTCTATAACCAGAAACAATTGCATCTGCCGACATAATCCAAACCATCAGTTTTCCTACATACAGACCTCCAAAGGATCATTTATTGTGAGGTTGGTGGTGACTTCAGGCAACCGGCAGAGGCAAACACACATGCTCCCCTGGAGAAATACAATTTAAACCCCGGTTTCATGACAGATTGTCTCTAAATGAGTTCATCAAAAATCACTTCAAACAAGAAATAAGCCATCCTAAGTGTGAGTCCACAGAAATAATAGCAAAATTGGCTCCTAAGGGAATCGGGTTTTTAGAGAAAACAAAATGAGTGCACAGGTCCTGTTTGTCATTTTCATCCCTGGAAGTCTCAAGCTGCCCTCCCTGGATGTAGTGCCCTCACAGAGTCTTCCTTTGTCTTTAAAAGCAAAAGGACAGAAATGACATTATGGAGTCAGTTTACCTCCTAGAGGATCTCTATGTGTCCACACACACTTGAGCGTTCCCTGCTGCACTCATCTGGTTGTAAGGGATCCCCTCTGCTTTGTTTGCCTTAGAAACAGAACTTAGAACACAAGGCAAGCTCTGCTTGGGGGGGAGGGGGGAAGGGGTGAAGGGGAAGAGACAGCTCCAAGGTGCCCATGAAGCTGGGCATCTTATGTTTCCCAGCAGTGACTTCAAGATGCAAGCCGTGAATAAGACAGGTTTCAGATACATGCCTGAGAGGTCGCCAACACTCATTCATGCTCTAGTCTAGTAGAACAGTCAGAGCCAAGACCGCAACAAGTGGTCTGACTCAGAAAGCAGGCGCAGTAGGTGGAATAGAGGTTTTCCTGATGAATAAACTCTTCTCAGGGGGAATTGCTAGTCTAATATTCATATTTGGATTTCAATTATTTAAGTAAGAACATCACATTCTCCTTAAATGTGAGATATGAGTAAACTATTAGCATGTATGCAAGGTGGTTAATCTTAGTTGTTTGTGCACCAAATTTTTAAAATTATTTTGACCAAAATTATTAAGTCTATTAATTGGGGAGGGGATTTATTCATTAGAGCTAAATACTGGTTAATACCAATAGCACATTTGGAAGGTCATTCAAAATATTTTTATTTTGCTTTACTTACTGCCATGCTCCTTTTTAGTTTAATCATGTGTCCCAAGGTTATTCAACCTCTCTCAGATCCAGGATGAAACTAATTTAGCTCATGGGGTATCTTGGGGAATTAGATTAGCGATTTTGTGTTACTGCTTGGTACCTAATGGCAGTTCAATAGAACACTCATTTTAGTGTTATTCTGAGTAGATTTCATTATGAATTCCCAAGGTAGTGCATCATCTTTAAAAAAAAAAAAGTGTTCTGTGTGATTTTATAACCCTAAATAAACACCATTTCTGATACCCTTGTAACTGTCAGGAAATATAGAACCACATATCCCATAACCTTCATACCCAGGTCAGAACTACATGGAGGGAAAAATAGTGCAGACTTGAGTTCTGTTCTGCTCTCCTGGACAAGTTTGCTCATGCTCCCTCAATCTCGATTTACTTAACTGTGAAATGAAGCCCATAAAAGACTCAAATGAGATAATAGATGCGAGAAGTACTTGGTAAAATACAATATTTATTACTAATAAAGTGCCATTAAGGGATAATCTCATCTATACTCTGGGCCTAACACAGTCAAAATACCCAATACATATCTGTTGAAAGGAAGAGAGGGAGGAGAACTGGAGGAAGAATGAGAGAGGAAGGGAAGAAGGAAGAGCAGGGGATAGGATCATCCAAGTTTCTCTTGCAGATGCTTATATTTTAGTACATCTCTCCATTTTTTTCTGCCATCAATTTCTTCCTTTTCTTATTTTTACTTCTAGATCCCTAAATACTAAAAATACTGGAGTGGCTTAGAAAGAACAGGTTGTTGAAAAAGGGATGCCTGTGCATCCGAAGTGAGAGCACTTCCGATTTCGGAAGATCTTAAGTTGACAATGGGAAGAGGATGCTGCACAATTAATCATGACCTTAGAAGCCATGAGCTCACATCCTCTATTTTCCCACTCTCTAGCTACTTGAAAGTCACACTCTCCTGGCTTTTTCAAAGTTTTATGACTATAGTACACAGTTTCTCCTCCTTAGTGCAAACAAGGCCAGATCGTACTTCATTTTACTTTGTAGAATATTAAGGACCATCCTTGGTCTCCATCCACTAGATGCTAGTATCATCTCCGACCTAAGAGTATAGCCAAAAATGTGCCAAGAAATTGCCAAGTGTCCCCTGGGAAAGCAAAATTGGGCCCCGTGTTGAAAAACATTGTTTTACTGTCTATTACTGTGTTTTGAGATACGCTTTTTCTCACTGGGACTAGAGTGGCTCTTCCAAGAAGCTGGAGTATGGGCATTCATGAGAAGGATCAAGTGTAAACTAGTTGAAAGGCATTGGGTTTTGAAGCCATAAAATCTGAGCTTGAATTTGACTTTTTTTTTTTTCATTTCAGTTTGTTTTTATAAGCTAACTTAGCTTCTCTGAGAGTTTTATTTTCAAAATCTGTATTCTAGAGCAGGGAAATTTTCTTCATAGCACTTAGCATCACCAGCATATTATAAACAGTTATGTGTTTATTTCCTCTTTGCCATTATTAACCTATGTCCCATGAGGAATGAAGATGAGGATTTTGTTATTACTTAGAAAAAGTCTGGCACATTTGAAAAAACTCATATGTATTTTTAAATGAATTTTCCATAAGTAGCATAAAGTTCAATGTCTAGTATATAGTAGGTATCAACAATTGTGCTAATAGTCAATTCTCTTTATTTGATGTAGTTTTGTTCTATAAAGTCATCACAAACATTAAATTCTCAAATTTTGAACCATTGCTCCTAGAGGACATACAGAATTAGATTCCTTTTAGCCTCCACTCACATTTTCATCTGTTTAACATAACCTTGTTTTATTTGTATCTGTTTATAACCTTGTTTTATTGGTGTCTGTTTAAAGAGATATTGTTTACTATATACAGGGTGTCTCCCCCCCCAAAAAATGTATATATACTTTAACAGCTCATAGCTCAATTTTGAAAATGAAATGAATTTTAATAAGCACTGCCTTTATAATTATTCAGAATGTGCATATACATTTTGGGGGGGGGGCACCCTATAATTTTTAATTCATTAACATTGAACTCACAGCCATCAGCACTGTAACTCATGCCTGACTAAAACTAATCTAACACATGTACTTTCTCCATAAGGCACATCACAGTTTTCTTGCATTTAGAAAATCTAGAAAGTATTTTAGCATCATGTTTGGAGGTCACTTAAACAACAAAGGCAATAAAGAAAGCACAAAAATGAAAGAAACATGGCACTAGATAGATGAGAACCAAAATGCAAGGGCAAAGTCATCACCTTGGTCAGTCTCAGCTGCATTATATGAGTTGGTGGCTCAGCTTTTCCCCCACTGTGCCCACATCCAGGGATGACTAAGAAAACACTTTGAGCATTGATTTTGGAGTTACAAATAAATTTGGGGGAGTAGAAAAATTCACAAATACAGAATCCATAATAATGAGGGCTGATTACATTTGTGGACAAGGACAGCTTCTGCAATGGGATATGAGAGAATTCTTACAATTCTCAAGAAGAGTAATGGGATCTCATCCAAACCCTGATGTTTTCTTCCTTGAATCTAACAACAGAACAAAGCTTCTCTCTCCAAGGTAACCCTTTCACCAAACACACAAAAGGAACAGTGATTACAATTCTCTGAGTGCTGCTTTGTTCCAGGTGTGTGTTCCTATGCTCCTTAAATTCTTAGCATATTTGGATCTTCTCCAGCTATCTTTCTGTTATTAATTTCTATTTCAATTCCATTGTGGTCTGACAGAATACTTTGTATGATCTCTATTCTTTCAAAGTTTTTAAGGTTTGTTTTATGAGCCAGAATGTGTTCTAGCTTGGTGAATGTTTCATGTGAACTTGAGAAGAATATATATCCTGCTGTTGCTGAATATTCTATAAATGTCAATTAGATCAAGATGATTGACAGTGTGGTTCAGGTCAACTGTATCCTTACTGGTTTTCTGCCTGTTTTGCCTATCAATTACTAAACAAGCAGTGGTGTGTAAGAGCCCACACAGTGCATTTACCCTTTTCTCTTTGCAGGTTCTATCAGTGTTTGCTTCATCTATTTTGATGCTCTGTTGTTAGGTGCCTGGCTTCTTGGATAACTGACCCTTTTATCATTATATAATGTCCATCCTTATCTCTGAAAAATGTCCTTGTTCTCAAGTCTGCTTTGTTTGAAATTAATATAGCTACTTCAGCTTTCTTTTGATTAATGTTAGCATGGTATAGCATTCTTTATCCCTTTACTTTTCATCCACGTCTATATTTACATAAAGTGGATTTCTTACAGACATCATATAGTTGGGTCTTGTTTTTTTTCCCCCCCACTCTGACAGTCTCTGTCTTTTATTAGTATAATTAGAACCCCAGATTTAAAGTAATTATTGATTTAGTTGCTTTAATGTTGCCATGTTTTTCACTGTTGTCTATTTGCTGTGTTTTTTTGTTTGTTTGTTTGTTTGTTTTTTGGTACTTCATTTGATTCTTACAAAAACCCCATGAGGGAAGTAGTTTGTATTAATTCCCATTTAGAGACTAAGAAAACCAACACTACTGAAATGAAGCGACTTAATTAAGGTTACCCAGGACAAAAATAAAACAAAATAATTTCAAACTTGCCAATGTTCTTTACTTGATTAAACATTATCGCCTATATGCCCAGTAATTTCAGCAATAAAACTAATAAGGCCTCCAAACCACATCAAACTATGCCCTCGGACTCTCTAAAACCTGTATGACTCCCCAGTGCTTTCTTCTCTCCAAAACCAACTTGAAAAGGAGGTGCTAAGAACCTAGAATCTTCACTGTGGTTAATCCCAAACACCATGAAGTAATAACCAGTTCATAAGACATTTTAACAAGATTAGCATAAGAACAAGAGTAGATGGGGGGAAATAGTTTTTGTTTCATTCATGAAGACACTAGAATTATCCGTGGAAACCTATCCTTAGTCACAAGGTACCAGGTTACTTAAAGAGCAGGAAAAAATTTAGCCCTGTTCTCAAACCAGGCTATTCAGTTTTATGTTCCCATTGACTGAGGTCATTTAAAACAAACTGTTACAACCTGGCTCCTGAATTGCCATCTATTTTTCTATTAAAGTGCCTGTCTCTGCTTCTGTGGAGGAGAAGAAAGACAGAACAGGGCTTGGGCCCAAATCGTAATTTTAGTAATTACTAAACCAAGTGACTGCAGCCATAATTGAGTCATTCAAAGCCAAATGGTAATGATAATTAGTTTGTCAAATTTGAATAAAAGAGCTTTTTTGGGGGAGGGAACAAGTGGAGCTGTGCTAAGAGGGCCAGAGTGGGAGACCTGTACCAAGCAGGGAAGGTCTGACTAGCATCGTGGTTCTCTTGCGTGACAGTGATAGATGTTTCTTGTTACAGATTATGGCCTTGTCACACTTAAACCAATCTCTCTTCATGTCGTCAGGCCCTGCTCATTCCCCTGGGCAGCCATTATCAATTTACACAGAGAGGCACCCCAAGAAGCACAGAATCTATCTATCACACTTGCGCAGAGTGTACTAACAGCAACTTCAAACCCAGCTTGGGTCCACATTTCAATCAGGCTTCACCTCTATAGCATCCTAAGTAGTGTCAAGGAATATATTGTTAAGAAAATGGATGGAAGGGGAGGGAGAAATTCAGGTGAACTATGGAGCCAGTGACCACCTCAGTGTGCATAAGAATTCAGCATGGTTTGAACTTCCTAGACTAGACTTTCAACTTCCCTGACTTCTTTCAACTTCTTGGAGTGCACCTGCTTACTTGTTGATGCCAGCTGATAGAAGAGGAGCCACAGAAGACTAGGAATACAGAAGCATGGGTTCCTATCCATAATCCTCTTTCCTCCAACTCACCAATCACAGTCTGCATTCTGTTAATTTTGTTGCATGATAGACATATTTCCTACTATCTCTTAAGTTCTATGTTCATGTCAGTGAGACAGTGCTATCTCTGGCCAAACTGAGTTTGCCTCATTCTTTCCAAGGTATGTGCTTTCTTCTCAAAGTCATAAAGTTCTTAGGCTTTGCTAACAATACCATTGACACTGCTGGTGTTTCATTGCCAGAGAGTCAAGTAGAAAGTAAATCTTTCAACATTGGTGGATTCAAAGTCCCACGCTCTATCAATGTAAAGGGTTGGAATTTCTCCCCTTTTCTGAACCTAACTTGAACATAATCAGCACCTATTTATGTTGAGTAATTTTTCATGTTATTTCCCTCAAAAATCCTTCTCTTTTGTGGGTACACATTATCAACTTCATACAGAACACTAAAACATACGCAGCACTATTTATTTTCAATAGATTTGTTTGCCTTATTCCCATAAAATATTATTTTCCTTATCCTATCATTTCCTGTTATTGCCACACAATGGTTATTTGAGTTGATATATTTCAATTTCTTATCAAACTTCCATTAGAATCATCTAATAAATATATGGCTGAACTGCATGTTATTAATAAAAAAAATGGTATGAAATCTGTCCAAGATGTCAACAAACGATGGAAAAGGGAGAGTCAGCTGATCATTATAAAGAATTAAAGAAAAAAAATCATGTATATAGCTTACTAAATTGATAAAACTCATCCAACTAGTCACCGCTCATATTAAAAATTGTGACTAAATCTATGCTTAAAGACAAAATGATTGCTTCATAAGCTTTAATTGACAAATCAGGAAAAAAATTGAATTAATAAACTAAGATTTTAATTGAAGAAATTAGCAAAAAAGAGCAACCAAAAAATATAGAAAAAAAATTTTTAAAGATAAAAACGAACAATTTTAAAATAGGAACAAGAAAGATTTATGAATTGATAAATAGACTAAAGAGATTGTTAAAAAAAAAAAAAGTAACAAGAAGAAAAGGATATTATCAGAAACAAGAAAGATATTTGAAACATTAGAGAAAAATCCCAACTGCAGCACTTTGTTTATATAATTTATTATCTCCGAAAAGTGTGCTGTAAGGCCACATGCCTGCAAATGAGGCCCCCTCAGTAAAGTAATCCCCACTGAATTTAGACTGGATTTGCCTCAGACATTCGCTACCCCCTTTATGTCCTTCTCATCGCTCTCCTGCTTCTTTGGCTGAAATTGAAACAAAGATGATGATTTCTCACTGGCCTGAGGAGTCCCAGATGGCTGAGCCTGGAGACCCCATGGTACACAGAGAAATAGTTGTGTTTCCTGTTCTATTGTATCTACACCAGGTAACTCAAAACAGGAAAACTTGCTCCCCAGAAAACAGTAATATCAAGCCATGTAAAATGATAAATGATTTTTTTTTTTTTCCTTTTGCTGCTTCTGCAACAGGCTACCTAAGCTTTTTTTTTTTTTTTTTTTTCAAGAAACTTTCACAATGTAATACATATTTTTGGGACATTTTTACTATTTCTATTAGATTTTTAAAACTCTCTCCTAGATTACATCTACTCATGTCACTTCAATCTATTTCCGGATTTTAGATTATGGGCTTTTAGAACTAGAAGAGAACTCAGAGCCTTATGGTTGCTTTAGTTTGTGCATTTATGTATTCTCCCTTCTCAGATCAGAGTGATGTCACCTCCATTTCTTTGTTGGCAAAAATCTTTCCCAATTCTTTAGCAAATATTTTATAGCTCCTTGAAGGTCCTTTCCTAACCATTTGAGGTTGTTGTGTACCCTTTCTTTGCAGCTCCAGCAACCCCTTGTGATTTTATGCAGGGTACCATTAAGAAGCCACTGGGGGTGCTAGTTAAAAGGAATACACTCTGGAGCCAAAAGACCTGGATTTGAATCACAACACCACTTCCTGGGTGTGTGGCTTCCAGTAATCTATACTCACATTCCTCATTTGTGAAAGCGGGATGATAACTGGGGATTGAAGGGGTTGGTGTGTATAAAGTGTTAGAGTAATGCCTAGCATTGAGTATTTGCTAGAATGTACTGATGAAAGATAGAATAATTGCAAGTTTGTTTATCTTCTACTGGAGACTGTGAGCTCATTGAGAACAGGCTATGCCATTCATTTGTTGAAAATAGGAATAAGTACCTTATCTTTTTAACAAACTTATTGAGACATAATTTACATGCCATAAAATTCACTCATTTTAACTGTAAAATTCAATAGCTTTTAGTAAATGTACCAAATTGCACTCCCATCACCACAATCTGGTTTTAGAGCATTTTTTAAAATCATCCATTAACTTGCAGTTAATACCCATTTCCATACCCATTTTATGATTGAAGAAAAGGACGCCCAGAGAAATTATTTGGCTCTCTTAAAACCATAGAAGTGATGAGTGTGATAAATAGGTCTAGAACCCACATTTCCTGACATCTTCTGTGGCCAAACCATTTTACTCTACAAGGCTCCTGCCAGGATAATCTAACAATAATCCTGAGAGATGGGCATCACTGCTATCTTTCTGTGTCAACAATGATTTGTTATCATTGCTGTTATTAGCATTTTTATCATTATCACCGATAAGGATCATAATATGCAACACTCATTGTTTATCTGTCCCAGGCATCATGCTAGATAGATGATCTCCCTTAGGATCGAAGCCATCACTCATGCCGTGTGGCAGCTCTAACCATTTCAAGATTCAAAGACTTAACTATCAGGGCCCCACTTGTATTCATTTTTAATGATTATTTACCCGGCTGCCAACTCAGCAAACTCAATCCTGAATCCTAAAACCTACCAGTGAAATGAGTGGAACATGAATCAGAAATCCCAACCCCATGCAATACAGGGTTGTTGATGTCAGACTTTTGCATAATGGTATCAACATATCAGAACAGACAAAGGGGAGCCAAGAAAACCAAAGCATTCATGGTGAAATCATAAGAAGCCCAGCTTCCTTTTCTCTAGTGACTCCCTTCTTAACATGTGTAGCCTTCTCTCTGCTAATCAAGAAACCATTAGATGTCAAAGTTCTGTGAATAGTGAAATTGCTTTAGTCCCCGAGCACCACCTTGATGCTGTGCTGTGGTCAGAGCGTAGCAAATGTGAATTTTTCCCATCAATTCTCTGTGCACTGATAATGTTTTGGTTCATGCTTCGAGTAATGGACTAAATCAGCTCTCACTTGAGGCAGCTGTTAAAAACTCAGTAATTCAGGATGATTATTTTGTGAAAATAAGCACCTCTCAAAACACTTTAGCAGACATCTACTTAAAAAGAAGATAATGTTGGCAGATCAAAATGAAAATAAAAAAGTTGATGTGTAGTCCTTACATTAAGCTAATTAACAGCTTGGCAGTTCTAACATTGAAAGCACCCAATTATCATAGGCCAAGATACTGGCCATCAACGTTTTTGTAATGTAGCTGGCACCGAAAGTATCATACAAACACTTCCAGCAAAAAGGCTAATGGAGACAGGCACCAAGGCCTCAGACCAGCTTGAAAATGGAAACTGGAACCCAAAACAATTAGATCTTACATTATGGAAAAAGTGTGCCCATTCTAGAGTGACACCATTAAGCCATTCAATTGCTACTCAGAAATAAACTACCATCTTTTATTCTGCTCTGTGTAAAGCTAAGCTTTTACCCTGCCAAAATATCTAAGGATATGTGTAATTTTCCTTCCAACAGTAAAGCTAGGGGTCATTGGCATACTCATAAGATGGCATTGCTGAAAAGGATGTTTTGCCTTCTCACATACACCCAGCATTTGGTTCATATATTCAAGGATCTTATGGATTCTCTAAACCCTATCCATGAAGGTCCCCTATTAGAATGCTGCTGTGGGTATAAAATAGGTAACATGAAATGGGAAAATACTTGTCCAAGGAGTTTGTTTTGATGGGAAAATGACCAAAGTCATTTAGTTAGAGCATTGGCCCATGGACTGAAAGGTCCCAAGTTTGATTCCTATCAAGCACATATACCTCCAATAGGGGCGCATGGAAGAGGCAACCAGTCCATGTGTCTCTCTCACATCAATGTTTCTCTCTCTCTGTCTCTCCCCCTCCCTTCCACTGATAAAAGCTGGAAAATCAGTAGAAAAAAAATATCTTCAGGTGAGGAATAACAAAACTGAACAAAACAAAACAAAACAAAACAAAAATGACTAATTGGAAGGATTTTGTTTTTGATGGAGAAAAAATGAGAATGTTGGAGGCACATTGTAATAAGAGAGCTTCAACATGAAATGTGTTATGATAGAGAAATGATCAGGTTATGAAACAGAAGCAAAGCAGAGCACTGAGATCAAGGGGTGGAGGGAGCACTAATGAAGGCTTCATGGAGGTCACCCTGGTTTTCATTTACTACAGCACAGATACATGCATTTCTGGAATGTAAGCTACTTCACTTCCCCACCTGTCACTGAGGAGGGGCTGATTGTCTGTATGGACTAGGTAGGTGGGTGATAAACCGTCAGGGTTGAGTCCTCTCCGAAAACATCTTTCCTATGAGAGAAGTTACTGAGAAGCACTGTGACAGGGAGAATATGTCACCTCCCAAAGATGCCCACTTCCCAACCCCAGATCCTGTGATGTGTAACTTCGTTGTCCTTCAGGAGGCTAGCCCTTTGTATTTATGGGAGAGAAAAGGTAATTTTTCTTCTACTTTCTAGGGTCTTGACTGAGGTACCCCTGTAATGAAGAAAAAAACAAAATACCAGATTAAGCGTAGAAAAACAAACAGAAATATAATAATCTGTATACATGTTATTAAATAACATGTAACCTCTTGTATACCAGGGAGAGACCTGGGGAAATAGCCCAGGCCACTTTTATGCAGAGTTATGTCCTTGCCTTCTCAACTGATCAGAGTTTCTAAAGTCCTCCTTCTCTTCTTGTAGTGAGAGGAAGATAGATTTCCAGATGGAGATTTTCCTGATAAGTGTAAATGTATTTTACAAAAAAGGTGATTTCTTCTCAGTTTTGAGAGTTTATAAATAGCCAGCTCAAAATGACCAATATGGGGGTGGTATATTTTTCTCCTCTTATATTCTTATGTATCTTAAGTGGAAATCTTGCCCCCTTGCAAAAGTAGGGCAAAAGATGGAAAACGATGATTTTCACTTCCTTATAGCAAGAAGAAAATGGGAATCAGAGTAAATTGGAGTAAAAGAATGAGAGAAAAAGGGGGAGAAGGGAAGGAAGAGAGTCAAATGTTTAAAAGGAAAGTTACATATGTAAAATACAATAATAAGAAAATCTGTAAATTTTATGTGAACTTAGATGGTAAGTTCAATAAGAAAAGGATATATTATTTTAAGGAAGACACTGTGTGTGTGTGTGTGTGTGTGTGTGTGTGTAACTACTAAGCTAAACATATATATATACCCTGTGACATAGCAATTCCACTCCTTAGTAAATATGCGACACAAGTAGACACATACAAGAATGCTCATAACAGCTTTGTTCCTAATAGCCCAAAATTGGAAACCATCCAAATGCCCATCATCAATAGGGCAGACAAATCCTTTAGGGTGCAGTCAGACAATGGAATGACACACAGATGGAAGAGAATGAACTGCTAATGCAAGCAATAACATGAAATAACCTGACACATATAATGTTGAGTGAAAGAAGTCAGACGCAGAGAAACAGAAAACGAATCAATGGTTATGTAGTAAGAGGCAGAATAGTAGTTCACTTGAGGGGTGCTGATTGGCAGGACTGTGGGAATACTTCTAAAATACTGGAAACATTTAAAATCTTGATTTGGGTTGGGGTTACATGAATATATATATAAACATTCATTTTGCTATACACTAAAGATTTATGCAATTTACTATATGTAAGTTATATATCAATAAAAAATAAAATATAAATACATTACTTATAAGCTAGATGGTGCCAAAAACAACAGAGTGTATGGGTGGAACCCAAGATATTTAACTACCAGTATAGCAAGAGCTTTGATCAATCAGAAGAAATGTTCGACCAAACAGAATATATGTCCTGACTCAAATAACTACTTTTTAGAACAGACTGAAGTCTAGCCCAAAGAGACAGTAATTCTAGCTTTGGAAACTGTCCTTTACAAGGTTGCTCAGTTTATGCCTCAACTGATAATTTTCTCAGAACTCTATACTTACTTATCTGGTTGACATTTCTTTAAAACTCAAAATATCTGGCCTTTTGTTGCAACTCTAAACTCCTCCATTTCCTGGCACCACTGTTTCTTTTTTCTTTCCTCACACTAACACAAGCTTTCTCAGTATTCTCGAAAACAAAGAAATCATTATGTTTTGAAGATCTCTTTTTGCTTAAATTCTACCTTCCCTGCCACAGTTAGTTAAATTGTAGGCAATATTTGCTTTAAAAAAGATCTGTTTAATTTCCTACTTCATTATTTACTAGTTTACCAAAGCATGCACCCTCATCTTTACTCTTTTATTTTCAATTTTCAATTTTATCAGTCACATCTGCTGGTGGTGACAATTAACTAGAAGACCTTTGTATGAGAAGTCTCTTGTTAGCTTCCTTTTCAACCCTTTATCTCACTGCCCTAGATGCAACTCTTTAGACTATTTGTTCTTTTTAGTACTCTTGGTGCTATGTCAAGGCTGTGAATAATATGCTTTCCCTCCTTTTTAAAAAAAAGTCTTTTGACAGTAAATGGCACTTTTGTTCCATTTTCTGGTTATGCAGCACTTTTAGATATGCTTGCCGTGTATGGTGAATTTCCAGGTGTATGAATCCTACATCCCCAAGATGAAAATAAGAAAACTCAGTTCTATAGTCTGCTCTGCAGGTAGGGGACATGGGGGAAGGTATGTGACTTCATTTGATCTAATCAGACTCAGTAGTTTGAGAGTTTGATTAGCAAGTAAGTGACTTGAGGAAAAAGGGCTTCTTTCTGCAGAGCTGATTGGGGTGGCAAGTGTTGAGGGCATCAGTGATCCCAGTTCTCTGTAGTCTTCAATGGTGCTGCCACAAGGATAGAAATTTCCTCATTAAATATTTTTACATTGTGGTCTTGAATATTTAATTATGCTTTCTGTTATATCAGGGTTGGCTTTTTATTTGTTTCTTTGTTTATTTGTTGTTTGTTTCATCTTTTGTTCTTTGTCAAGGAACTATCTATCCTCTTACCATGACCTGGATTGCTCCTCTCCTAGGTCTGATACAAAATTGAAACTATGGGATTTCTTTTCTGTTCTCCTAGAGTGAACCCACCCCTTCCTGCATCACCTTATCTTTCAATGTACCGATTTACTCCTTTATGTTGTTGAAATATATCATCAAATCGCTCCTGCAAAACACTAAATGAGAGAGTATGCTGAAGCAGCAGCAAGTGTTTATATTGTTATGATTTCCATAAAAGTTATGTTTTGTAGTGCAATTTGGAGTTGGGAAGACTTTCAAAACTTAGTATTTTCCTTTATGAATCAGTGGTCTTGGCCATGAAACAAAAACATTTTGTGCCTTAGTACTCTCATCTGAAAATAGGAACATGAGAATTTCCTTGACAGTGCTAAACACATGTATATTATTATTTCTGTTTGAAAGAAATGTAGCCCGTGTAGTAGAAGTAACAGGAGAGAAATAGCATGGAAGATGTCAATTTGCATTGTAGAAGACAGTCTGTTGAAGGACAAATTGGCTCCTTGGTGTGAATATCTAGAAACATTTGTTGATTATTATTGTGGCTGTTGAGCAAGGAGGTCTTGAAAGTGAAGATTGGGACAAAAACAGTAAATTTGAATTGTTAATGCTTGTATGACTTTATTTATTCAGGCTAATAATACTGACTTGCACTTGGCAAAACTATCAATTAATTCTGATCTCTCCATATGCAGAGTTCGGTGATGGTAGCACATGGCTCTGGGCAAACTCCAAATAGATACTTATTTTCCCTTAAGATCAAACTGCTCATGAGAGACTTGCCTCAGTTAGAGAGACAAGAATCTAGTTCATGCTTAATAAAACATCAATAAACAATATTTCATCGTGTATCAGGAAGGAATAATCATTTTCTAAAACTGAAATCTCTCCAATACCAGCAGAGAGCTGAAAACAATAGCAAATCGCTGTGTAGCTGAGCTGTAGTTCACCATCTCTAATGTAGCGTGTATGTCATCTACGTCAGAGGGCAAACAGGAAGATTGGATGTCACATGTGAAGACCACACAGAAAGCACCAGCAGAAGGAATTTGGGGAATAAACAGAAATTAATCCCTTGAATTGAAGCATTCTAGTTTTTTGAGATGATAAGGAAGTGTTAAAGTATTCAAGCTGTTGGAGGAAAAAAATATATGTATATATTAATATATATATATATATATATGTATATATATATATGTATGTATGAATGATATATATATAGCCTGGTAGTTCTTCTACACTGTTTTCCACCCACAATTTCAGCATTTAAATCGCAGGTCCCAGAATGACAGGACCTTCAGTGCTCTAGCGATCCTCCATCTTAAGAGTGTTTCTCTCAGCAACTGACTGATGCCTCTTTGCTTATGGTAGAAATTTTCCCACCTAGGAATGCCTTCTTCCCTTTATTTCCATATAAAAGTCCTGTTTAATCTTTAATGGTTCAGTTTCAGGTCATTTCCTCTCAGTCCTTTGTACACAAAACCTAATGGATATACATGGTATCCATCAGAATTAGCAAAACCTTTCTCTAAAATCCCTTATTACCTTGCTTTTCAATCCCATTAAGAGTGAGATTTCAGCGCCTCACCTTGGCGAGACCCAAAGCCTCACCTGACTCGACAGAAGCATTAATTAACGGGGCCCCAGGCACTCGGAAGGCTGCACTTCAGCTCTTGTACTTACCACTTTGATTCTCAGTTTCTCTGCTTTTCTGGCAATTAGCAACCTCTTCTTTCCCCCTTCCTCCCCTCTCCCCTTTATTTCTTTTGAGCTCAGCGATTCATCTCTTTTGAAGTTATATTTCATCCAGCATTTCTAGGTGTTGGCAGCACGTCTTTTCCTATTAGCTGAGTCCACTGTCTTGCCTGAACTGCTGCATCTGCTCAAAGTATAACTCTTTATTAAGGTGTCTGCTTTTCAACCACAGCAACATCACACTCATTTCTCAAAGGTGGCATTTTAGACTCCCCTTAAAGAAACATATCCACAGGAACATTTTGTTTGTCTCCTCAACATGTCATTTATCAAAGCAGGCTGCGCCTAGGTTGCATCCCAAAGCTAACTGCTGATGTATCCATTGCAGTATCTCCTGACATCCGTTTTCCGCTGCTTCAACCCACAGATGGGACTGTGGCCCTTTGCAGGATAGTTGGTGCATTTTGAAGTTAGTCTTCAAGGTGGTAAGAGAAATGAGAGCTGTGTGGACTCAGTAATGAAAGCGCATTAATTCGCCCAATTTTGTAGTGTAGCTGGATTCTGATTCACGTGATAATCGAAACCTCTTTGCTTCAGTTTGTAGACACAGATAATGAGTGTGCGTCAGTGCTGCTGCTTAGTAGAATTAAAGGACAGCCTCCCTCATTTGTGAAGGCAGGTTTGCTAGACATGATTAATAATGGGTAAAAGGCACAATTAAGTGCATTAAAATGAATGACAACTATCTGGAGAAATTTAATCTGGTGTTAATTTGGTAACCAGTGATGGCATTTGAATTCCATCTGTTGAGCTTTAGAATTTAACTTTCCAGCTACCCTTCAGCCTTAAGACAATTTATGGGAGATCATTGTTGGTACATGAAATATGTAGCTATTCTAGGTATGATGAGTATGTTGTTTATCTTTGCAGGTCCATCAAGCTCTTGATTATGTTCCATAAAGAGCCACAACCAATTCATTTGTCTTTTATTCTCAGATTTATCCTCAGTGTCTCATACAGATGTAACTTAATGAAAATCACAATATAGCTAACTGGGAAATTAACATGTATTGTTTGGTGAATGTTTACCCCTGCCAAGACAATATAGGTGAAATTCTGTCAGGATGACCCATTATACAAAGTGGAAGAGCATCATATTTCCTTTCAATAATGCTGAACAATTCTATTCACTCTACATCCATTTTGACCTTTACTCTCTAGTTTCCTTTCCCTATAATGTCCCTTTTATAAGTGGCTGTTTAACCATTATCATTAATTTAATAAACTATAATATTGTTTGAAATACATATTTGATATGTAATCGTTTATATAATATCTTACATATAAAATTTGAAATGTAGAGTCTAAAATTAAGGTGCACAGATTATAAGGAAAGGTATAAAAGTGATTGCCAATAAAATCTGTAGTAGTTATAATTTTTATTATGTAGCACTATAAAATTTATATTTTAGATAAAAGGAAGCAGAAGGGACATTAAGTCAGCTCTGCACTGCCCAAAGCCGGCACAGGATGGGCTAGGTGACTGCTCCGGGGAAGGGCTGGGCTTCCCTGGGACATTAGTTTGGGAAAGAGATTATCAGCCTTTATCCCATGTGGCAATTCATCTGACGTGCTAAGGGAATGGTGGACAACAATAACAAAAGGAGGTGTCTAGATTGATGGGCTGAAATAGCATTACCAGTCACTCATACACTGTGAGGCCCGTGAAATATCCAGAGGGAAACCCAAGAGGCCAGGGAGGTGCAGAAGTGTTGAGAAGCAGGCAGGACTAGTGAGTCCTGTGGTTGAGGTGATCAGGGGCAGCTACACAGACTCTGTAAACCCACACAATAGCAGCTCCAAGCACTGGCACTGGTAGAGGCCCATATGCTAGGAACCACCAGTTTATCATCATCAGGTAAATGTGAGGGTAAGAACGGCCAGAAGCAAAGGATGTGCCAAATCAGCCGGAAGCCCACACAGAACCTCCTTCACAACACATGCAGTCAGAGCTCATCTGCACCCCCAGACAGAGGGGAGGCATCCCTTATGGAGAGCTGGCACCTTGACTTGGCTGAATATTTTCCTTCTTCCCCAAGTTATAAACACTGGTTAACCCTAAAGTATGTCCTGATGGTGCTAAAGTATCTTATTAAAGTCTTGCCTCTCCCTGGATCCTAAAATTACCAGATTCAACAGTAACTCCGGTTAAAAATGAGCTAAGTTATGGAAAACAGATAAAAAAATACATTCTTTGGGCCCCATCCGGTTTGGCTCACTGAATAGTGTCAGCCTGCAGACTGAAGGATACTGGGTTAGATTCCGATCAAGGATACATATTCCCAGTGAGAATTAACAACAACAACAAAATACATTCTTTGGGATGGTGTGGGCTGAGTGGAGTAAATATCTAATCTTATACATTGTATTCTAATGTCTTATTCCTACTGGCTTATAGGAGAGTTTAGGCAGCATAGAGATGACACAGATTGAAGAAGAAATAATTATTCAGGCACTTTTCTCTGTGCCCTCACATGCCATCATGTTCCCATTCACCACTGCCAGGACTGGTTTCAGGAGGGGGCGGCTCCTCCTGCAGCTGGTGGGCCAGGGCTGTCATTTGCATCCTTAGAGCTTCCAGGGAGAGTGATGTCAATGGTGGTATCCTTCAGAAGTTCCTGATGCTGCAAAGGTTTTCTATTTCTGCAATCCCCCCTTCCACACTGAGTTTTACACACTTTTTCTTTTAAAGCCATATCTGTATTTGGACCAAATCTCATAATCCATATCTTAAAACACACACAGTGTGCCTAGAAATACCACTCTCTAAAAGAGCTTATCTGTCTTGATGGAAAATTATTAAACTCTACCACACTTTAAACAAATTTATTTCTTACTCCTCAACCAGTTATAAGTATGTTTTTATTTCACAAATAAAATGATAAAATGATGTAAATTTTGTAACATCAAGTCACTGTGGTTCATAAAGTCATGATTCTCAATAACTGCCCAAGATACCATTGCATAGGAATAATTCCTCCTAATAAATTTTGCTGTTGAAATAATTCCTTCTGGCCCAGCCGGCATGGCTGAGTGGTTGAGCATCAACCTATGAACCAATAGGTTATGGTTTGATGCCCGGGTTGCAGGCTCCATCCCCAGTGTGGGGCGTGCAGAAGTCAGTCGATCAGTGATTCTTTCTCATCAATGATGTTTCTATATCTCTCTCCCTCTCCCATCCTCTCTGAAATCAGTAAAAATATTTTTTAAAACACACACAAAATAAATGATTCCTTGTATAGGAAATTTATCAGGATTTAAGGATATATATATATATTAGAGGCCTGATGCATGAAATTCGTGCAAGAATAGACCTTCCTTCCCACCCCTGCCAGCACTGGCTTCCCTCTGTTGCTCAGGACCTGGGTGTGACTCACAGCCCCAGCTTCATCTGGAATGACTGAAGGATGTCCAATCTAATTAGCATATTATGCTTTTTTATTATAGATATATGGAAGTTTTTTCATTGTTTTTGGTGGCTTTTATATTTCTTCCACCCAAATAAAATGGATAATTTGATATGATAAAGCATGCCACTTTTGAAAGTAGGGCGATCTCGCTAATGTGAAATATAAGGATTCAAATTGGACAGGTGGTCTTCAGAGACAAGCCAACCTGGGAATTATTCTGGCTCAAGCTACCTGTGTACAGGGAACAAGTTATACCATTTCTTTGATCCTTTTAATTCCCGGATCTCTGAAATATGTGCCAATGTATGGCCATAAAAAGGTTAACCCTATCATGAAGATTAAGCAAGGTGCTGTGATTAAAGTGCTTAACATAGTACCTGCCATAGAAAGGCTCTCAATAAAAGTTACTGGCTTTGAAAATGAAGCTGCAGATTCCACTACTCATTAAAGTGACTAGCTTTTGTTTCAGGAAATCTGTCTCAGCTTCCCATCTCAGTGTTTTATCTCTGGGTTTCATCAGCTACTTTTCTCTTGCTCATCATTTGAGGTTGAAATACTTTGTACAATATATCTTTTTACTATAGTCACTATTTAAGCCTGTTCTTTTCTCTATATGGTTAATTAATTTTGACTTCAGGTGGTGACCTGAAATATTGAATTATTATTTAAGTTTAGGTGTCTAATTAAAAATTATTCTTGACAACATTTTGGAATTAAAGTGGTACTATTTATAATAATTGTGGCAAGGATTTTTAGATAAATTTAGAAAAATATAAATGCAACCTGGGCGGAAAGCATAATATGTAGCCTCATTTATGTTTGACTCATGGCTAACACTCAACATTGTTTATTGAATAAATGTTTTGAGAGTTCTAAGATGTTATGTTTCCATAAGAGAAGAAAATACTTACAAAAGCAAGCTGGAAAACATGATTCATAAGCAACATTTCAAAAAGAAAGAGCACCAAAGAGAACTAAGAGGTCTCTGTTCCTACGCTAACCCATCTGGTGACCTCAGACAAGTTATATCCCATGCCCAGGACTCAGTTCAGAAATGTGCAAGAGGATCTTGGCCAGAGTGGCTCAGCTGGTTGAGCGTGGTTCCATGCACCAAAAGGTTGTCAGTTTTTAGATTTCCAGGGAGCATACGGATGGCTACTGATTCATATTCTTTCTCTCTCTCTCTCTCCCCCTGCTAAATATGTCCTCAGGTGAGGATTTAAAAAAAATTTACAAGAGGAGTTTTGAGTCATGACCAGAATTTTCTAATTTTTGCCAATTTTTTTCACATCTTTTTTTCTGTGTGAAACAAATAACATATTTACAACAACTAGCACAGTTTTGATTGTCACCCTACTTTAAATGATTTCTAATTCAAATGGAGGTAGATTAAGATTACTGGAGAGAGGCAACAGGTCCATAGTACAAACCTTTATGGCAACTATTATACCCCTATAATGCATAGGCAGCTAGCCCCTAGTTTCTAGATGCTCTGAACCCTGAGAGGGCGGGGATCATATCTACTAATTTGTTGAATCCTTCACAATTTTCATAGTCTTGGCACATGGTAGTTCATAAATAAATATTTGTTGAATGGATAGCAAAATGTGTTATCCATGAATAAGGATGTCTGGTTACAATGAAGTTTTCCATGCAGTTTACTACTCATTATCTAAACAAAATAGAATACAGGAGTACAAAAAATATGTGCTATATCTACTAGGAATCAAGGACTATGGTTTTTCCTGGAGATACAAAATCCTATCCCTGAAAAACTGGGTGTGACAAACATGTCGTAGCTTATTTCTATGTGATGTGGTCGGATAGAAAGAAGTAACAGCTTTGGAGGAGGTTCTGGCAAGGGGTAAGTCTTGGGGTACAGGTGGAATTGTACCTTTAGAGGACATGTTCCCTGGGGTAAGTCTTGGGGGACAGGTGGAATATACAGGTGAATGAAGGGAAAATGCAGGTCCAGGTTGAAGCAACATGCCGTGAATTAAGTCATGCTGTTAAAAACCAGTTTGGGTCTCTCCTAAGATCTCTAATTACAGTAGGCTATTTAGCAACTTGGAAATCTAATATATGGGTTCTGAGTTAGATGGATGTTAGTCATTTAGTAATTAACTACATCGTGGTGGTGAATCCCAGAGAGAATCCTAATTGAGAATCCATTTAACTGACTACCTCTTAAAAGGCTTGTCTAGAGCATAGCAGTGATAGCATTTAGATCTGTGTTTCCAAAAAGAAAACACAAATTGTTCTTTTTGAATTGATTGAAATTGAATATTTTTTATTCCAAAATATTTTTGAAGTGGTCAAGGAGAGCTAATCATAATATACAAAAGGTAATTTTTTGAGATTATCTGCCATTGGCTGCACTGGTGTACCTGTAACACCACAGGTCCACGAAGTATGGGTTCTAGGGGCACACCTGAGGTTATAGTTAACTACTGGAATGCATGCTTCATGCAAAATTTTCTGAGAATTGCAGTGTTGGTTTTGTTTTCCCCCCCCCGGCCAATTTTGACTCCCATCCCCTGGCTTTCCTGTGATGCCAGAGATAAAGGTTAGCACGACAACATGTGACTGAGGAAGGTTTATGTAGTTTCTAAATTACTCATTCAGACAAGTGAAGCACCCATGGGCATCCAGATGTTATTCTTAAACAACTAATTTTGATTAACTTTTTGTATTTCACACTAGACAGTGATCTCCCAAGGAGAAAAGACCGTATCTGTCACTATTATATCCTCTATGCCTAATCCAGGCCAAGCACCTTGTGGACACTCAGTGATATTCATAGAATGAGGTAATGAATGGCTGTAGTTATGCTCTATGTAACTACATAGAAACACATGTAAGCGCATGGGAGGAAATTCTAGCACCAAACACATTGTGCCCTAATTTGTTTTGCCTCTTACAAGGTTTTGCTGCGAAAAAAAATCTTCTATTATTCTGCCATCTGCCTTACAACCTTTCCTTTTTCCACTTCCTGACTACCCCTTTGTAAAAATAACTCCCTAAAGCAGAATCATCGCCTCCCTCCTGTTGAGGTGGGCATCCTTTTAGGCCCCCTACTCCCACTTGCCTACCATCGCTTTCTTTGCTCTTCAGAGATGACACCTTCCATAAGCAAGACAATTCCAGGCCAAAAGCTTTTCTTTCCTAACATAATTTTCTCAATTGATCCACCAAAAAACAAACAACAAAAACACACACACACACAAATTCCTCATCGTTACAGATTTATCTTCATATGCCCCCCAAGAGGCTATTCCAAAAGTCTTCTCTTGTCCCACCACACCTTTTTCTTGTTCATTTTTTAGGAGCTAGCTTGATATTGACCAAGAAAATAGAGCACGCCTCCCTGCTTACAAACCCATCTGTAATTATACATATCACTACATTGTTTTCTCTAGTTTTACAAATGCCTTTTTTCTCTTCAGAGCTAACTCTGTTCCTTGGGTTCTTGACCTCAGTCCCCTCAGTTTGCCCCAGTTGCTTTTTCTATCCATTGTAACAGGTTTCCTATAGCTTCATTGGTTTCCTTCCACTGAAATCCTTCCTCTTAGGACATATATACCTCTCATCCCTAAAAAAAGACCTCTCTTGATTCCATTTCTACCCTCAGATACTGCCATAGCGTTCTGCCCCCTACTCAATCATCACTTCGCTTAATACTCCTTCAGGGTTTAACTTGTGGTTTATCTTGTACACCTGCTCCTCCAGGGAAACTGCTCAAAGGACACATGCCAGTGATCTCCTTACTAATAGATCCAAAGGACGTTTTTGCCACAAACAATGTAGTGGAACTTGCTTCTTAAATATTTTTAAATGATTGGTTTCCTTTATACTCTTTCTATCCCATTCTTCTCTTACCCTTTTTAAAAGCACTGATTCTCAGTCTTCTGGCGGGTCTATTTCTTCCTAGTTCACATCTTAAATACTGGTGTTTTTCCAAGGATTCTGTACTGGTGCCCTCCCCACTTCTCTTTCTACTATTTTTCCTCTGGCTGATGTCAACAGTTATCATGGTTTTAACTCCCCTCTATACAGTAATGACTTCAATATATTCACTACCTTTGATCCCTCCTTTGGGCTTAATATAACCAACTGTATTCTATACCAGTTGGCATCACCACGTAGATATACAAATCAAACCCAGCATTTTTCAAAGTCGATTTTGTTTTGTTTATATGCTAACTTCGGATTTATTCCTTGCATGTCTTCTCTGTTACAATGCATTCTGCATGGTCCACTGAGTGACCCCAAACAGAAGCCTGGTGAGTTTGTGCACGCCTTACATTCCATCACTCACTGTACCTGTATCAGTCAGGATTTGATAGAGAGAAAAAAAAATAGAACCACTAGGAATGAAAAAATATATATACATTTATATAGGAATTTGACCCAGAGAATTGTGGGAGCTGGCTGTTCCTCTGCATCTCGTGCTGGGTCTGGAACAGGAAAACTGCGGGAAACCCCGCAGGAGCTGGACGGGCCCTGGGCCAGCAGCTGCTTAAGCCATCAATGAGCCAGCAAAGCAGTAACAATGTGTTTGAGCTGCAACGGTGCCCAGTGGCCCCACTGATACTTCCAGCATAAAAAGAATATTGCTGCTATTTTACTTCTGCCTTCCAAATCTCACACAAAATGTTTTACCTTGTTCATGCCAACCTGGAACTCTTCAGAGGAGGGAATTCTGAGAAACACAGGTCCAGATCAGCTAACTTGACACATAACAATATCCAATTAGTCAAATCCTGCCCATTTCTAAAGTCTCTACGTTTATCCACACCTTTGTTGGTGTAACTCAATTTGAAATAATCTCGATCTTCATCTAATCACCTTTTGTTTTCTTACATCTAGTCCACCTCATATACATGAATGAATCCTTCATAGCACCACTACTCTGCTTTACTTATAAAAATTAATTGACAATATCAGCTCATATATAGGCCCTATATTTCCCACAAAAAACATAAGGTCAAGTGCTTTAGCTTCAGATAAAAACCTTTAAGAAAGGCCTCTAACTCTTAAAGGTTTGTGTCCATTACTCCTTGTCTTGCACTTCAGCAACTCTGGACCAGGTTAGTGTCTGCTCTCCCAACCACATAAGTTTATGAATTTACTCACGCTATATCTTCTGTCTCAATGCTCCCCATCCAACCTTACCCCTTATACAGTTAATTGAGCTAAATCATTCTTATCCAGCTTAGGTGAAATTTTATTGGAAAATTCTTTCACTGATCTCCATCCACCATTTTTCCCCTGGTGTTGGTTTAACCTTCCTTCATGTAAGCTCTTGGGCATTTCACCTTCACAGCAACCACCATAGTATTCTGAAGTTGTGTGTGTCCTCTCCACTCTTGAGCAGTAAGTTCCTTTAGGAAATGGATTAGAACCGATTTATTTTCTTACCTCCCCAGACCTAAGACCAAGTTTGATGTATAAAATATATTTGACAATGTTTGCTCAATGAAACTGAAGTAACAGTGGCTTCTATCTTTCAAAAACTATATCCCGGGACTGGTCCCATGATTCCAAGGAGGAAGAGAAAAGGGAACACACACCTATTGCATTTTATCTCCAGGAAGAACTATCATCTTATCTCCTCCCAATTTGTGCCTTTCTGTGCTTCTCTCTGAGTAGATTTGAATGAGATGAGAAAACTAAACTTTCAAAAAAGTATAAAGGTCTTACTTTTTCTGAGGAGATAATAGCTTCATGGAAAATATATATTTTTAATATATTTTATTGACTTTTTACATAGAGAAAGGGAGAAGGAGAGGGATAGAGAGTTTAAAACATCGATGAGAGAGAAACATTGATCAGCTACCTCCTGCACACCCCCTACTGGGGATGTGCCCACAACCAAGGTACATGCCCTTGACTGGAATCAAACCTGGGACCATTCAGTTCACAGGCCAATGGACGCTCTATCCACCGAGCCAAACCAGTTAGGGCAGAAAATTTATATTCTTATAAAATTTTTACATTTAAATAGATTTGATTACTCAAGAAAATTAGCTGAAAATAGGCAAGGCCTATAAGAATTGAATCAAGTTGTCAGATACACAATAAATATGTGAAAATTAATAACTTTTATTTAAACTATCAACAAACACTTAGAAAACATATTGCAACTAATAATGTTATTCCCAATCTCAAGAGAAAATACCTAGAAGTAACTTAAGAAACATGAAATATTTTTATGAAGAAAACTATAAAGATTCACTGAGGTGCGTACGGGAGATATGAATAAATATCTATGTAAAAGGAGAGTTACTCTGAAAATAATGTCATTTCTTTTTATTGTGGTTAGTAGGTTTAATGCAGCTCATTTAAAATCTAAAAACATTTAAAGACCTTTGAAAAACCATTTAAATGTTCATTTGAAAGTGTCAGTGAACAAGAATAGGTATGTAAATTTTGGGGGAAAATGAATTATTATAGGGGCCCAACCTTCTAAGATATTTTTATTTATTTTAAATTTTATTTTATCAAGGTATTTTGAAGTGTATTATTATGCTACAATAATTAAGACATTTTATAAATGAATGAAAAATTAATGGAATAAAGACTATAAAGCATAAGCTAACATGTATAAGAAGTAAAGATAAAGGCAGCATTTTAAATCAGTGACAGAAGAAGCATTTTTCAATGATCTATGCTGGGACAGTGGTCTATGTATGCAGAAGAAAAATGAAATAAGCCTCTACTTTCATTCTAAAACCTAAAATATATTTCAAATGGATGAAAAGACTACATGGTGTTTTGTTTTCTGTTTGTTTGTTAACAGAGGAAACTATCCAAGTCAAGCCAACGTGATTGTGGCCCCAGGGGATACTGGCAATGTCTGGAGACTTTCCTGGTGGTTATAGCTTTGGGAGGGGGTGATTGTCATCTTGTGCCTTAGTGTCTAGCCAGGAAAGCCCCTCATAAGGAATAATTGTTCAGTTCAAATTATCAATAATGTCAGTGAGATATCCTGATCTAATAAAAAAGGCAAAAATCATAGTGGTCAACTATTCATAATATTAGCATAATTAAGAATATTAGAATAAGATAGATCAAAAGACATAGAAGCATGGAATAGACTATCAAATCTCAGAGGAAAGGCAGGAGTGGGGACAGGGGGATGTGGGAAGAGATCAACCAAAGAACTTGTATGCCTATATGCATAACCCATGGACACAGACAATAGTGTGGTGGAGGCCTGGGAGTGGAGAGAGGGTGTGGGAGCAGGCTAGAAGAGGTCAATGAGGGAAAAGGGGGAAATATGTAACACTTTCAACAATAAATATTTTAAAAAATAATTAGTAAAAAGAAGGAAGGAAGGAAGGAAGGAAGGAAGGAAGGAAGGAAGGAAGGAAGGAAGGAAGGAAGGAAGGAAGGAAGGAAACAAAGTGCCAGAATGTTTTTAAAAAATTGTTTTTTAGAAGGGTAAGAAATATGTCTATTAGGGTGGCTTCAACTAGAGTTTGAATTGGAATATATCATTCAAGGTCTAATCAAGAGACAGAAATCATACAGTTATGTGAACAGGAATTTTTTTTTTTTAATATTAAGTAGAATGGAGATTGGAATAATGAGGGAATGGCCTGTCACTGGTTGTCCATAGTATTGATTCAAATTTGTTGGAAAGCAAAGCTCACTGGTTGGCAGAGAAGTGTCTGTGGTTCGTGCCAGCACAACTTGCTGAAAATCCACCCTCCAGACTTCACTACATGGGGTCTGTGCATCAGCTGATCTTAAATTACAATGGTAGGATTTTCTCTACAGTATTTCCTTACCAGTTGCAAAGAGACTATGAGATATTGCACTCACTGATGGACTCCCACTATTGGCATTTAAAATCTACAGGAGTTGGCAAAAGTAGTTTAATAATAATAAATATTAACAATAAGTTCAATAAAGAATAAGTAACTAATAACACAAGAATAAAGTCTGTGTTTTGAGTCCTCACAATTGTAAATCTCTTTTTGCCCACCTCTGTATTCTTCTCTCTGTTTCCTAGTTGCTGACCTTTTTGATGCATGGGTGGGTGCATTTTCTGCTGTTGAGTTATGTGAGATTCTTCTTTATACTTATTATGACCCATACCCCTTTTTGCAAAAAAGTGTGGGGAATGGAAGGAGGGGGGAGGAGAGATGGGAGACAAAGAGAAGGAAGAAAAGGAAGAGAATAATAAAAACGAGCAAATGAGTTGCATAAAAATTAAAAAAGAAAAATTCAAATGGGTAATAAGCATGCAAAACTGTTTAATTTTCCCAATCTCTAATTCATCATTGTATAATAATTCTTAGTATTAAAGTATTGAAAAGTTATGAAGAGCTATAATGTTTTCTCTCACCCATTCTTTCATCACTTACAGATCATAATTTCAGTTGTGAGTTGGTGTTGGATAAATTACTCTCATATAAGTAATTTAAAGTTCATTACACCATTCAGAAGCCCAGATGGGGGAAAAAAGTGTAAGAGTAATGGCAAGCATTTAACAACAGGAAGCCACCAGGGACCATTAAAATTGAAAAAAATGCAAAATAAATATCTTGTCTGCCTGAATTAACTGATCTAATCAAGAAGCATGTTGCTGTTGATGCCATGATTACTGCGATATACCCCTGGGGGAAGCTGGAGCCTCTGTTTGCTCTTGTGCTAAATACTATCACAGGATTTATTATCATAGAACTGACACGTTTTCAAAACATTGCATTAAAGTTAACTAAGAACTATAACCAGGGAATTGAGAAATGAAGACCAAATATTCAGCATACCAAATAGTTTTAATTATCTAAATATGAGAAAGCCACTATGATAAATAATAGCAACTAAAATGTTGGGAGAAATTACTAGATACTAGGCATAGTGACTACTGTAATATCTCATTTCATCAACCTAGGAGATTGGAACTATTATTATCCCATTTAATAGATGAAAAAATAAGATTAAAGAGATGAAGTTAGGGGTAGTACTATCTGACTACAAAATGCATGCTTATTAAATAAAATATGGATATCCTTCTCCCCATCAATTTTTAGTTCTATATTTTTATTCTGATTTTAAACCTAAAAGTTGTTCCTTTTAGAGAATAAAAATAAAAATTTGACAGTACAACAGAAAACAAAAAATATTAGCATATTGTCATATTTCCTTCTTTCAGTTTTTGTGTGCAAATACAGTATATGCTTTTTAGCTCAAATTGACTTCATATTACATATCTTAGAATCTGTTTTGGTTTCCCTAACTGTATGCCATAAGAAATTTCTAGCCCTAACTGGTTTGGCTCAGTGGATAGAGCCTCAGCCTATGGACTAGCAGGGGTCTTCAAACTACGGCCCGCGGGCCACATGCGGCCTGCAGAGGAGTCTGGTCCGGCCCGCCAGGTTTTTTGGGCAGTGAGCGCAGCCGAGGTGTTACAGTAGGAATTAGTAGTTCATATAGTCCGGCCCTCCAGCTCTCTGAGGGACCGTGATCTGGCCCCCACTTTAAAAAGTTTGAGGACCTCTGGACTAAAGGATCCCAAGGTCAATTCTGATCAAGGGTATGTACCTTGGTTGTGGGCATATCCCCAGTAGGGTATATGCAGGAGGCAGCTGATTGATGTTTCTCTCTCATCGATGTTTCTAACTATCTGTAAAAAAATCAATAAAATATATTTTTAAAATTTTCTATTGTTATCCTAAAACATGTGTTTTAATCATTATACAGTATTTACTGACTTAGCTACATAATAATTTTTTCATTTCCGTAGTGTTAAAAATTCAGTTTGTAATGTTTCAGTTTTATAAATCTTTATGTATAGTACAATATTTGTGTAAAGTCACTTATAAACTTTATTTTTATAAATTAATAGAAGTAGTATTAAATGGGAAGAAATCATAAAATAACTTCCAGAAAAATTACAGCAGTTTCTAGAAGTTTATGAGAAGGTGCATTTTCTTGTCCTCTTGACCATATCTCCGGGCTATTATTTAATTTTAATACTTATAGACAAAATAGTGTCTTTTGTCTTACTTTTAATGTCTTTTCTTCTTTTTTTATATTGGATTTATTTCATCCAAGCACCTTAAACAGGTCCGAATTAACTCAAACGAAAAGGAATTTTTAAAAAGAGTACTGGATGCCTTGCAACATAAAAATTAAACTATGAGATCTCAGTTGAAACTGGGTAATTCTGGAGATGCAGATAACATGAATTAATAGTTTCTTGAAGCTGCTGCTGTTAGAACAATTGAGCTTTGACTTTCATCTGGAAAGAGTATTGATTGTCTTCGTTTGTGTTAAGAGGGCACAGTTTGGGCAAGACCCTTTGGAGGAGAGGAGGCATGTTTCTCCAAAAGGCTACAATATACAAAAACAGTGGACAACTGGCCCTGGCGGGGTAGCTCAGTTGCTTAGAATGTCATCCCAATATGCCAAGGTTGTAGGTTCGATGCCACCTTCAATAGCAACCACCTCACAAATCTTTCGAAGGTTCTCTAGCTTCACTAATAGCCAGGGAGTTTTTCCTCTTCATCTTTTCTCACTTAATATTTAACCTGCCCAGTCCTTCCTTGTTTTCAGATTGGATCTCCTCCCCACCACATCTTTGCATAATTTCCCGTTCTTATTCAGAAAAAAATACCCTTGTTGCTACTCCCATCAGCAACCCTGTATACCCTCAGACATTACTTCATTACTTCACTCAGCAAGTCAAAAACACCCCCCCCCCCCATTTCCATTCCCAGAATCCACTCTTATAGGAAGGCATAGGAGACTTGGATAGTGTTTTTTTCCCCCTTTTCTCATTGGCATTGGATATTCTGTACATGTGCTTATAATCAGTCAATACGAAGTTTTTAGTTTTTCATCTCCAATATATATTAGAGACAGAAAATCTTAATTAGAAGATATTGCTTTTCACAGATGTAAGATTATCATTTCAACTTGGTATTTAGAAAATGAGAACATATAAGGACTTTAAAATTAAAAAAACATTATGTGATTTGGTATTTTTCATATGCTAGTACTATTTCCGTATGCTTCATCCAGAAATGTGGCACAGTTGTCAAAAAGAGAAGTGACGTTAATCAGGAAAGGCCCTGTAGTAAATTTTAAAAATGTTAATTAGAGAGAACTGTCATTTGTACATTTCTAATGAATTTGGGCTTTGTACAAAAAACATGGTAGTCTTAAATTGTGGTTTTTAAAAAGTGAATTCTGTACCCTGGTGGAATACCTAATGCTTTGGGGTATGCTGCAATTAATTTCTCATTGCCCCAAATCCTGTAGCCTAAAATGAGAAGGGAAGTACATCTTTTCCCATGAGGGATTGTGACAATTTCTTAATTATAATTGATGAGCTCTCTGAAAATGAGTAAGTGGTATATGAATTATTTAACTCTATAGCCCCCTTCAGGGTAGGAAAAAAAGTAGGGTTCTTTCAGTTCTCCTTATATACTATTTTTAGATAAATCCTAGACTAACTTCTGTAACAAACAATCCCAACATTTCAGAGGGTTAACTGAATAAAAAATTATTTCTCACTTACATTACAGTCTAGTGCACAGCAGATGGAAATCCTGTTCTCTGTGGTCATTTAGGTACCCAGGCTGTGTGTTCTCCCTCTTCCTCTAAGGCTAGGCTGTCCATCTTCTAAGACCCTGATGTCCTTACATATAGTCAAGAGATAAGGGAAGAGTAAGAGAATGAGGGCAGTGGGGAGACAAAGAGAGCATTCAAAATTTAGAAGCCACCGGCACTGGAAGCGGAACCTCACATTTGTTTATCTACATTTCCTTCAATTTCCTTGGCCAGAATTCAGTTGCAAAGCCTCATTAACTGCAACCGGGCTGGGAAACAGCCTGTCGGTGTGTCCAGAAACACAAATACTAATGAGCAACAACTTTCTATGCCACAAGGACACTGTGAAGACCCATGAAAGATGCTCCTCAGCATTTCCTGAGATACTTGGTAGTGCTAAAGTCACAGGGAAGAAAAGGTGCAGAGGGGTTCAGTCGTCATTTAGTTTTCCACCACCCCTACAATTTTGGTAATCAGGGAAAGAAAAAACAGAAATCAAGGATCTTGAGATTAAAAGACTTGTTAGTGGAGAGTTGCAACAACAGCCGGAATCTCTTGATTCCTAGTTCCATTCCTTCCCACCATGCCACGTGTCTCCACAAAAATTTTTGACATGTGACATAGAGATGTCACATAATATGGTGTAACTCTGGAAAGCAAAATGAGCAGCTGCAAGTCTCATCACTGATAGCTTTTGCTGCTTGTCAGGATAACATTTGGTGTTGATTCACGTGGATGTTTAAAAGGGCATTATAACAATTTGCTGGCATGGCCTCTTTCCTCTTAACGGTTGAACTTTTTGTTTAGCTGGCTGTCTGGCAAAATGGAAATCCCCCAGTACCTGTTTAATTGTGAAATAGCATAATTTACCCTCAGAACTTAGACATAAAATCACATTCTCCAAGAATCAACGCCACGTGCGGCGGGAGCGAACGTGGCCAAGCCTAAAAGTGGGCTTTCAGACATGTTTTAAGAGAAGCTTGGAAAGCACTCAAAGCCAGGACACGTCCTTAGATTTGGATTGTGACTGAATGAAACCTAGAAAAGACTGTCGTGCTTCTTTGCCAAAACTGAGAGCTGCGTGCCTCCAGCAGCTGTCCTTTCCCCCAGGGGTCCTGCTGGAGCTGCACTGTCTATTTAGAACAATACTCTCTTGTTATAAGCCAGCAGTGAATCTGGCAGAATAATTACCCACCAAAACCAGAAGCCAGCTGAGCCTAACAGGTAAAATGACCATGCTTAAGGACCAAAACAGAGACACCATGTCCACTATCAAATCCAAAACTAAATATGGGGCTGGCTATAAGAAGGGAAGTAGGCAGCCTCAAGCCGTAAGTGCACAGGAAGACCTGTGACTTCACACATGTTAGAAGTAAGAGTTCAGAATCACCAGCAAGCAGTCTCAACTCAGAGCTGCAAACATGAAGTCAGTCTCCACCAACTCCTCTTCATTTCCCTAAAACTGGTGGCTTGTTTCTGAGTTCAGTCAGGGAGAGGACCTGATGCTGGGATATTGAGGAAATTCCACATTTCTCATCATCGATGAAATTTGTTGTGTCAAGTTTTGGGCTTGCTTGTAAGCATTAAGACAAATTCCATCTGCCTCACAGCCAGGAGGTTCCAGGTCACTGTTCATCACTTACTATGCAATCATACAATTCGTATAACATCAGCATCACATGATCGCAGGTGGTGAACCAGGTTTCTAACACCCCAGGCTCATTTCATGGATGAACACCATTGGGGTGGCTTAAGGGTTATCTGCAAGAATTAATTCCTTCAACCTGCACCCCAGCCTGGCCATATGGTCCCAGGCTCTCTGGGAGGATCCTTCCAGGGCAAATGTTACAGTGCTGATTCACAAAAGCACCTGGAGGTACAAAGTGTAGCTGACTCATTAGATTATTGGTGTCAGGTGCAAAAAGAAAACTCTAGCAAATCAGAATGATAGAGTGACTTTGACACTTGGATGCAGACATTTTATAGAGATTTAGGGATGGTACCAAAAAACCTAAGAGATAGAAAATGTGGAAGCCTTTGTCTCCCTACACCCTCCAGATCTTAAGCAACTCCCAAAAACGTCACATAACTGTTTTCATAAACAAGCAAACAAATAAACAAAAAACAACAACAGCCAATCAGAAAAACCATAGGACAAATAAAGTGCTATTATAATGCAGCAAAAGTATTATAAATTGCTAAAGAAAGAGATTAAAAAAAATATGGACGAGCCTACCAAGAACATAATTCATAAAACTTCGTGTGTGAGGTTCTTGCTGCCTTTTTTTGCAAAAGATATAGGAAGGTACTACTTTTCTTTGGTTTTAGAAATTAAATATTAGGGTGAAAAGAACCCCGATTACTTTCTCTAAATACTATATCGTACTTTACTATCTAGTGTTTGTTGTCATGCTTCATATTTTAGAGTTATAATCAGTATAAGTGCCATTTTATACTAAAAATTCAATCTCTGTGCAATTTTTCCATATGACTGAATAATTTTTAAAATTTATTTCTTTCTAATACTTTTATTTGTCCCTGTTTTATTACTCTACAAATATCCAATGGCTTTGCCACAGCTAAAAAATTTTAGGGCAGTTGTCCAGGGACACAGAGGACATCCCTCCCAAAATGGAAGCAACCATGGCCCATCTTCTGCCAGAGCAAGCTCAGTGCCCGGCAAACTTTGGGTTCTGGAGGTAGCATACTTTACACCAAGGAATTCTACCCAGGCTCATATACATAAATGTAAAGACAAAGCAGAACAAAAAACCATCTCTCAATGGGGCCCAGCTAAAAAGTCTGCAAGGTCCAGGTTATAGTTCAGGAAGTCCTGCCATGAGGCCTGTGGAATCTGGCAGGCTCCCTAACGGACTACAGAGATGCTGTTTATGGCAATTCCAGGGGGAGAATCACAATGAAGGCACCGTGGGAGCAAGGCCACTTAAACTAAGGTTAAGAAGGTAATCAATTAGAATGAATAATCGCCCCTAAATTGTATGAGTCACAGCCTTTAATATTAAATTTTGCCATAAGATTTTGTAAAGTCCCAACACTTGCTTCAGTGGAATCCCAATCTATATATCTACTAATTCCTCTGACTCCTACTCATTTGTTAGATCTAAACTGAAGTGTTATTTAATCATAGGAGATTTTTCTGACCCTTCCAACTTAAATGATCTCATCCCAAACTATCCAAGGTTATTTACTCTCATAGTCTCTGTTATTTTCCTTCATAATAATAATCACAATTGGTACTTATAGTTGTGTGTATTTGACTTATATCTATATCCTTTTATATTTGCGTCTATATCTAATCTAAGCATGATGTAAGCTGTGGTCACCAAGTCTGTTTTGTTCACCACTATATACTCAGTGTCTGGCAATAAATAAAAGTTGCATGAGTGAGTGAGCGAATGAATGAATGAATTCTCAAATAGTTGGGTTTTTTTCTTCTTTATATGAAGCTTTCTTGTAATAATGATATAGCTCACCATTTTAATGGAAATGGATGATGAACTTGTTAAAATCCTGGCTCTCATGGAACTTTCTCTCTAGTCATGGAAACTTTTTAAAAATGTAACATCTAAGTTGACTCTTTATTAGATAGAGGCCTGTTCTGAAAAGGGGAATACGGGAAGGGAGCATGTTATATACAGAGATGGTGGCAAATGCAGATTGTGTGGTGGAATCAGATTTGGCAAATATGATGAACAGAGAAGTGTCCAGTGGGTTTATAGAGCACGGTAAGGAGATAATTATAGAGATGAGGTAGGGAAGTAGGCAGAAATAAGATCATGTAGGACCATCTGAGCTTAGTTCAGAATCTTTCACTTTGTTGTAAATGAAGTGAAAGATCGTGGAATATTTTAAGCAGAACAATAAAATCTAATTCACATCTTAAAACTATGATTTTTCCTTTGTGAAAAAATGGGTTGGGAAAGGTAGATGAAAAGAGTGGAAATAAGAGCATCAATTAGTAGACTATTATTTTAGTGTAGGAAGCATACTGTGGCTTGAGCTATCATGTTAGAGAGACAAGCGAGGACTTAGTACATATTTCCAATTCTAGCAGGAGTTGAGGGTGGATTGGTTGTGAGACAATGAGGAAAAGAAATAAATCAGAGATGGCCCTACATTTTTGGCTGAAGAAAGTGTGTGGGGTGGTATCATTTACTGGGAGTAAGATCACCTTTGGTTGGAGGCAGAGTCAGAAATCACAATTTTCCTCTTTGGAGCATGTAAAGTTTAACATACTTATTAGAAACCTAGCTGGAGATATCAAGTAGACAGCTGTTGGATAGCGGAGTTCAGTGTTAAGGGAAGAGATCAGGTCTGGAAGAAAATACGAGGAAGTAATCAGCTTATAGTTGAGAAGAGAAAAATAAGAACAAGGGCCAAGATTGATTGCCAAGTGTATTTCCATTTATAGGTTAACTAGAGGCCAGGTGCAAAGGGTAGGGTCTCTAGGCCTGGCCTGCGATCAAGTCCTATCAGGGCCTTCTGTCTCCCAGCAAGGGCCTTCCTTCATTCCGCGCTGCCCCCTAGTGGTCAGCGTGTGTCATATCGAGTGATTGAACTGGTCTCCCAGTTGAACTCCTGAGAAGACACTATGCTTATTTGCCTTTTATATAGATACTAGTGGCCTGGTGCACAAATTTGTGCACATTGAAAATGAATTAATTAGAAGAAATATTTTAATATTACTATTTGCCCTGCCCCCTGATCCCCATCCCCTCCCTCTGCCTTAGCTGGCACCTGCCTTAGCTGGCCTTGTGCTACCTGCTCACCTGATAGCTGCCCCCTCCATTTGCCTGCTGGCACCTGCTGCCTGTTTGCTTGTTCTTCTGCCCCCGATCACCATCCCTTTCCTCTGCCTGCTGGCACCTGCCTTGGCTGGCCTGGCACAGCCTGCTCGCTAGCCACACTCCCCACTGACTGGTCATCCCACCATTTGGTCAATTTGCATATTACCCTTTTATTATATAGAACAGATTAGAAGAAGAGAACAAGCAAATGTGGCTGAGAGCAAAACTAGGGTAATGTTGTGAAGCAAAGAAAATAACTAGGAAAGACAGAGCAATCTAAGCTATATAAACCTTTCCACAGGAGAGTGAAATAAGGCCCTTTGGATCTGGCAAACAAGATCATTGGTGATCATGGCAAAAGGAGTGTCAGTGGAATAGAAAGAATTAGAGTAGATTGAAGAGTGAACACCTTAAAAATACTGACATTATCTCTACCCCACTATCATACCTATTCAGCAGATTAGATATTAATCAACAAATCCACAATTCATATATTCCATCATTTTGTAGTTCTCCTTAACTAGAAATTTGAGATTTCAAAAAAAAATTAAGGGATGATCTCTGTCCTTGGAGATATTATTTTTTTAGGTATCTCAGAACTCTCAGGAATATATCATTCAGTTCTGGAAATTTTTCTAAGGTAGTTGTTCAATATTGTACCTGCCAAAAAATGATTTAAAATTTTACACCTCCCTGATGCTCTATTCAGTAAAGAATGAGGCTAAGACTGATTTAGTCATATACCTTTTCAAATTCTTCACCCTGGCAGAAGGATTTCATTCATTTTATAATGTCTTTTCATACTTACTATATTAAAAAATCCTTTTATGGGCTTAAAGAAGTAGATGATGGCTATTCATACTCATAACTTCTTTAACAAGTTATACCTATTTGCTCTTTATTCTTGTCCTAAATGACTTGGCAGTTTGGGGTCAATAACTGACTATGAATAGATTCTCTTACTATATTCACTAGTTCTTCAATTATAGTAGAGAATTCATTACAACGAATGAGATTCTTAGTGCAGTAATTAGAGAATTTGATATTGATTTCCCATTCTGTGACAATTGCTGGCATTTCTGTAACAAAAATAACCATTATATTTAGAGAATCTTTTAAATACTAACTAGAAATAGAAGTTTGAGGCATATATACATTCATTATTATACCAGAAGTAGTTAAAAAATTTTTCTCTTTACCATAATCCAAAAATATAGAAGTATTATTTTATCTTACTGACTTGAGGGACAGGTTAGAATACCTTTTAATGCTATTTTACTTTCAAAATGAAAGACATTTATTTATTGTCATCACTGATATAGGGTTAGTTTTTTTTAATGTTGAATATACATAAATTATAAAAGAAAAGCATGATCCCACCATCTAGAAGTAATTACTGTTAATATTTTCATATGCAATCCCTCTCAAACGTTTTTCTAAATTTATGTCTTTAAATTTAATGCCGGACTGAGAGTAGATCTGGCTGTTACAACAGCACTTCTTCATTCTTTTCAAGGAATAATATTTTCACTGATTTCAGAGAGGAAGGAAGAGGGAGACAGAGATAGAAATATTAATGATGATAGAATAATTGATCAGCTGCCTCCTGCATGCCCCACACTGGGAATTGAGCCAGCAACCTGGGCATGTTCCCTGACCAGGAATTGACCCATGAACTCCTGGTTCATAGGTCAATGCTGAACCACTGAGCCATGCCTGCCTGCCAGAGAATATTTTTAAAAGTAATTTTCCTGTTTTTATTTTATTTTTTTTAATTTCTTTATTGATTATACCACCAACCTTATCACCCAAATGCAAAGAGAGCCACTATCAGCATTTGGGTGGCTATCCTTCCAGAATACATTATACATTTGTAGATAGTTCACATTATCATTTTATGTGTATGTTAGTACAGAGTTTGCTGTATGGATAATTTTACAGAAATTAAATCAGATCATACATACTATTTTGCAGCTCAATTTTTAAAAAGAAAATAAATACATGATAGCTTTTTATGGCAATGAATGCAGCATATATATCCTTACCTGGTTGTAAATTATTATTATTTATTCAGTTACTTATTAATGAACACAACTTTTTTCCAGTCTTTTTTTGATATTTCAAGTTGCAATGGATATTCTTACACCTTCAAATTTACACCCTTGTCAGTATACTAGTACATACGTCTCTACGTCTCTACCCTTAATCTCAGAGTAATATTCTCTTAAAAAAATGATTCAGGTATTTTTGAAATTTAAATGCTGTGGCTGCAAACGCATATGGTGTTAATGGTCTCTCTCAGTGTGTTCCGGGCCTCTATGTCTCCCCTTAGTTTTCTGTTATGAGAAAGTCAGCAGGGTCCGATGGGGCCATAAAACATCTCTAATGAGTACAAAGAGCTAGTGCATAGCATCCTCATCCTGCAAGATAAATCAGCAAACACTGATTAATTCCATTTACACCGAGCTCTACAAAGAAAACAGCTCATTAGTTGCTGGTGGAGGTAGTGGTGGGAGGAGCAGGGCAGAGGGACTATGAAAGAGATGAGAAAGCTTTTGGAGGTGGTGGATATGGTCATTATCTTGATTGTAATGATGGTTACAATAATGCAGGGTACATCTGCCCAAACTTCATAACTTACACACTTTAAATGTGTGCTGCTATTATACCCCTTAAATTTATAGCATGTTAATATGTCAGTTATATTTCAATAAACCTGAAAAATAATACATTATGTTATGTCAATTTACTACTTAAAACCTCACTTCACATAGGATAAGATCTAAACATCTTACTGTGGCATATAAGGTGCTTCATCATCGGGTCCCCACCATGTGGTCCCATTGGAAGAGCTGTCCCATTCTCTGCCCCTCTCAGCTCCCCAAGGCCGCCGGCATTCCTTCTCTTTGTGAACATGTCAAGCTCCTGCAAAACGCATTTGCATGTTACCCCTATGCTGGAAAGGCTCTTCCACCACTTTCCAAACGGATTCGTCATCGTCCTGTGCATCTCAAATATCACTCCTTTACAGAAGTTTATCCTGATATCCTATCTAACATGGGTCCATCTATTGTTCTCTGTTTCCTCTGTGTTAACTCTTTAACATATTGTAGTTTGTAATGATGTCATTTAATGATCAATTGACTTTTCTCCCCCTTCTCTTCACTTGAATCTAAGCTCTTGAAGGCCTGGGACTATATTTGTTTTGTTCACTATACCTGAGAATCTAGAAGAAATTTGGCACATAATATAAAATCAATAAAAATTTGTTAAATGATTGAACTAATAAAAACAGAAATTAAATACAGATAAATATTCTCAGTAGAGGAATAGGTTTTTTTGTGTGTTTTTTTTTTAATAAAATACCATCCAGTTGTTTAAAAGAAAGAGATATTTCTGTGTACTATTATTAAATGAAAATAACAGGTTGCATAACAGAACATTAATGATAATGATATTTTTGTATAAAGTGTATATGGGTGAGTAAAGTATGTACATATTGGCGCATACATGTGTATATAGGTGTACACTATGTGTGTGTGGTGGTGTGTGTGTATGCAGTTTTAAGCACCTGCAAGGAAACTATTAACAGTGGTTACAGCTGTAGAAGTTAGAAGATGAGTGATGGGGGACTTTAATGTTTTGTTTTTTTTTAAATCTATTTTTGTTAGAGAGTGAATTTTTATTTCCGCATAGTCAGGTTTTTGTGTAATTTAAAAGTTAAATTTTTTTTTTGTTTGCAACTGCCTTTACTTACCATTCTGCAAGTTAATTTGTGAAAGGGAATAATCAAATAGGCATGGAAAGTTACCAGAATCAATACAAGGTGTAAATAGGAATGTTACATGTATATATAAGTAATTTAAGTCCTTGCACTGAAATTGTTAGACAAGAATAAATATTTGATGTTGGAAACACAAAGGGCAAAAAATATATATATTTTCCCCCTTCAAGAAGATAAGTTGTTTGCTATTCTCACTAGTTTTCAGGCTTGAAACATTGATTTGTATTCTGATAAAGAATAGATATTTTTTAGAGTTTTACTTTTTATTCAGCTGTGTTGCAGTTGATCACACAGAGACAGACATCAGAAGATTTTACAACCAAGCGCGGTTGTATACAGTACTTTATACATTTGACCAACTGTCACATGTACTCAACTTCCAAAAAACAAGCAAACAAAAAAGAGAGCCTTGTCTTTTTTTGAAGGCTGTCCTTTATGTCGTGAGGGTGCACATGTCCTTTATGTAACTGCAGATTCAAATGGTAAAGATGGTTGCATAACTGTAATTAATGGTCTCCTGAAGAATTATCATAAAATATAGGTCTAAGGCACATGTGTCAAACACAAGGCCCGCGGGCCAAATCCAGCCCGCCAGGCCTTGCAATGTGGCCCGCACCGCGCTGTCATCACTGCACTCCGCTGTCAGTTTATGACATTGTCAGTTTATGACTGTTCAGTAAACCATTCGGCCGGCGATTTAGGCTGGATTTTAGATTTTGGCCCCTTCTCTAATTGAGTTCGACACCCCTAGTCTAAGGGAACCTCAAGAATGAATTCCAACCTACTTATGGTATTCGAAAGCGTGCATTTTCTCACCTGGAGCAGATGCAGTGCAGGGCACCTTCAGGTTTTTAAGAATGAGCACCAGACAGCCTGTGGGGCGTATGCAGTGTTGAGGTTGGGGCCATGTTTTGTTCCCCAGCACTGCCTTTGTCTTCTCTGCCTCAGGTGCTAGACTCTCTTCCTGCATTGCTGTCACTTGTACCACCATCGTCATCAGCACTGTGCCTCTTTCCCCAGTCGAGCTGCAGAGTGGAGCATAGGCTCCCAAGGACTCACTCTCTTAGTATTCTGAAAAGAGTACAGCCTCTGTGCCCTTGGGCTTGAACTAGCTCAGCAGCAGTGCCTTGGAGCGGCAGGGGAGGAGGAGTGGTAGGGGGGACATTCTAGTGGGATATTAGAAGGGTTGTGGTATAAAACCATGAGATAAAATTGTAAGTCTCCATCAGTGCCCAGTGGGCTACTCCCAGCACCGTTTGGATGGCTGCCATCTCAGTGGTGTGTAGTTTTAACGCATTATGATTTCCAAAAGGCATTTTCTTATTGAGACAATATGAATATTAAAAGTATTTGGTCAATATCACATGATCTCACTCATGTGGAATATAATGAACAACATAAACTGATGAGCAAAAACAGATCCAGAGATAGAGAAGCATTGAACAATGGTCAAACCTCAGAGAGAAGGCAGGGAGGGTGGGGGGAAGGAGGAGAGATCAACCAAAGGACTTGTATGCATGCGTATAAGCCTGACCAATGGACATGGACATTAGGAGGGTGAGGGCCTGAGCAATGGGGAGACAAGGTCACATATATAATACCTTAATCAATAAAGGGGGGGGTAAAGTATTGGGCCCGTAGAGGAGACAACCAATCGATGTGTCTCTCTCACGTTGATGTTTCTCTTCCCCTCCTCCCTCTACTCTCTCTAAAAATGAATGGAAAACATATCCTTGGCTGAGGATTTTTTTTTAAAGTTTCTCTCACCCCCCCCCCTCAATTCTTGATTTTATGGAGAGCATGTCTCACATCTTTCCATAAAACAGGAACAACTACTCTCTTGAAAGTATAAGGAGAAAATAGTCTGTTCTTTTCCCATCGCTCAGCCCACCTGCAGAGGAGAGGCTTAACTGGATGGAAGGTCACCAGCGGGGAGGTCACTGGTTTTCTATAAGGATCTACCTTCTCTACAAGGCTACATGAATCCATTCCTTCTCCTCTCCTGGCTCCTCCCTGTGTAGGCCCAGCAGGGCAAGCTTTGTCCTTTTGTGGAAGACTGGATTGTTCAGATTGTTTTGTTGTGGTTTTTTTGTTAATCAGCTTAACAATAACCCACAACCTTCGGACCAACTTGTTGTGTTTTTTTTGTACCTGACAAGGTAGGTACAGTAGACAAAATCTTTATTCTTTTTTCCCCCCAAAACAATGCTGACTGATTAGGAGGGAATAGGTACCCTTCTCCTCACTCTTCTCACTAAGCACAGGGAAATTCTAGGCTTTATATGTAAAATAAACATAAGAAGATTCTAAAAAGTGGAGAGAGGAAGTGTACCCATTGCCCCCTAAGGCCAGCCGAGGTGGTGTCAGAGAAAGCCAAGCAAGGAGCTGGGTTTCATCCCCACCCAGTGGTACCGAGTCCGCCTCCAAACCATCTAGCGTCACTGCAACTCCATTCACTTCCCCGTGGTAACAAAGCAGCCCTCTCCATCTTTGCTTGTGTCAGAACAGGCCAACTTGGATGCCAGAATTTTGAGATGATTTGTTATACAACAGTCAACTGGAACAAGGACCTGCATAACTTCATCAGTCATCATGAAAGAGTACATTGAAACTACAATGATATTCCAGTAGATAGCCACTAGGAGGACTACAAGGGAGAAAAGATAACATCAAGTGTGAGTGAGGATGTGGAACAATTGGAAGTTTTGTGCATTGATACAACCACTTGGAAAATCTGTTTGGCAGAATCAAAGCTTAACATATGGATATCAGCAGTTTCACTCCCAACAGAAATATACGTAAGCGTATATACAGAAATGTTCAGGACAGCCTTATTTTAAAAAGCCCTCAAATGCAGACAATCAAAATATCCATAAATGGTGGCCTGTACCAATATAGTATGTTCATAAAGTATCTTGTGAGATACATACAGTCATTCTCATTTTTAAAGTGAAAAACTGAGATTTAGGTAAATAAATTGTTTCATTCCTGAGTTCAAGGTCTTAATGAGTAAACTATTTGATGCAGAGTATATGCCCCCAAATATTGGCTTCAGTAGTTAATTGAATGGGGGCTATATTCGCTGTAATTCGACATGCATTGTGTTTATAAAGGCAAGCTAATTAACTACACTCATTATTGGTCAGTAAAAGAAAGATGACTTTTCTTCCTGAGATAACAAATGCCACTTAATTAGGATTAGGAGACAACTGAAGGTGTATTCCAGATAGAGCTGAAAGGCAGAGGAAAGGAGACTCCTTAGAAATGAAGGACCCAGAGGGCAGGTTTTTCTCAGCCAACAGAACATATGTCCTAGCTGAGTTCTCCTAACCCTCAGTTTCTCCTCCTTACCCCTCCCACGTGATCTAGGCAAACTGCCAATCTCGTGCTTTAAGCGTGTAATTCATGCCGCTGACCCTGCTCCTCCAGTTGCTGTTCCCTGGGCCTGAAATACCTTTCCTCCCTTTCTTTCACTGACCTAATTATCCAAGTTATTTTTCAAAGCCCCTTCACCAATAAGAACAAAGTGTCACCCTCTTGGGAGTGATGGAAAAGGAGTGTTCGTTTGTATGACAGCGGACACAGTGTGAATGGCCCTCCCAGAGCCGAGAAGCCCAGCCCACCTGTGCCACTTTGACCCCATTCCCCTGCCCCCCGCTCCCCAGAAGACTAGACAGTAAATTAGTGAGCTTATCTCAAGCAAATTCATTTGAAGCCATTTTAATTTCAATCTCAAATATTAGGTTATCTTAGTTGACATCTAAGTCACACCATGAATAATAACAAAACCATTGCCACAGACTGAGAATGTCCACATTTTTATAAGACTAATGGGACTTTATTGAAAAGCTCTAAATCATCATTATTTACATTAATTTTATTTACATTAATAGCCTGGACCGGGGGCTTGTGCTGCGTGCTCAGGAGAAGCGGACTTTATTGAAAAGCTCTAAATCATCATCACAGGCATTTGAATGTGTAGGAGGCTTTAATGAAGAATTTAGACTGCTCATCCTCAGACTTTCCAATTCAATACAATCCCCTCACTTTATTATGTGGGCCAGTTGGCCATTCATATCCAATGATTCGTTAGTGTCATTATTCTGAACTGGCAAAGACTTTGAAATATTATTCTTTTTTTCTGACATTTCCTATTAAACTTTTCCATAGAAGAGGTCAGCATAGAGATTTATTTTCATGCTGATATGAATTGTCTCCCAAACACACAAAGATATTAAAAGGGTGGTATGGTTATTTTTCATTATAGTTTTAAGTAACACTTTTTTTTTTTTCATTGTAGTGAGTCATGTATCATTGTAGGTATTTCAGTTTACAATAGAAAAGGCTCTATTGGGGTTGTTAGCCAGTTTTTTGTTTTGTTTTTTCCTTTTTCCCTTTCCATTTTTCAAGTATTGTTCTTTGTAATGGCAAACAACAGCAAAGCACTTTCACTTTTCTCTAATGGAATGATCTATCTTGAGAATAAATTAGTTTCTTGGAGGCCTATTCAAGCCTAAGACTCAATGGCCGCTTTCAATTTTATTAAATATAAAGAAAATCTCACATAGAAAACAAACAAGTCTAGACCTTGAAACCTGAGGTCCCATCTAACTCATAAGATTCCAGAAGCAGTATTTCTTTTTCAGTGTAGCAAGAGCCCACGAAACTATCAGTGTAGCAGGTTCAGGTAATAAGCGACAACCCTAGTAAATATTTTCACCAGACATTTCCCTCCTTAACATTAGCCAGAGGCCTGCTCTGTACCGTACCCATCAATCTCCGATCTTGCCTAGATTTTAGTGATACTTGACTAGCATAGGTTGGCAGTTTTTCTGCGTGAAGTTTAGAAAGCACGTCTACATTAAGTAAGAGCACAGAAGTAAATACCCAACAAAAGCTCTTTAAAAAAATTTTTTTTTTATTGATTTCAGAGAGGAAGGGAAAAGGAGAGGGAGAAGGGGAGAGAGAGAGAGAGAGAGAGAGAGAGAGAGAGAGAGAGGGAGAGAGACATTAATGATGAGAGAGAATCACTGATTGGCCCACAACCCAGGCACATGCCCTTGACCGGAATCGAACCAGGATCCCCCAGTCTGCAGGCTGATGCTCCATCCACTGAGCCAAGCTGGCCAGGGCCAAAAGCTCTTCTTGAAGGCACCCAATATTTCCTACAGTGTGATTCCTTCCTCACCCTTGAAGATAGATCTGAGCCCATCCCATTGTCAGTCACTACCGATTGTGCATTTGCAAACAGTGAAGATTCCTTAGCGTGAGTACAAAGTCATCTCTAGCCTGATCCCATCTACATGTATGGCCTCATTTCAAAGTAGCCTTTCTCTTACTTTTTAAAAATGTTTTTGGGTTTTTCTAAACAAAGCTTAAAAACACACACACACTTTCTTTGTCTCTTTGCCCACATCGTTCCTTCTACCCTCAGGTTGGTTACTCTCTCCTTGAGATGCCATTAATAATTAACTGGCACCTCCCTTAAGCAGCTCCTATACAACAGGTCACACGTTCTTCTCGCTTTGCACGTGTCTCTGTCATAGGTCTTCCCTGACTGCGTTGCAGCTCTTTGTCTGCAGCCTTGCCCCTGCTCATGGCAGCCTCTCTCTCTCTCTCTCTCTCTCTCTCTCTCTCTCTCTCTCTCTCTCTCTCTCTCTCTCAGAAAGGGCAGTTATTAATTCAGTAAAGTGCATATGACAGTATTTATGTAGTAGGCTGAACTATTGGGTCGGCAGCTAAGTAATTGCGGGTTTCACACATATATGGCTTCAGTTGAATTTTTAGGTTTGCAGACGTAGTACAAATGTAAAACACATTTTGTTATTTGATAGTTGGCTATTCAGCTGTTAATCAGTAAAAAAAGTTTTTTGATCTGTTTTGTAGTTTTCGTTTGGCGTTCGTTGAAAAATGGAAAATCAAAAGGAACATTTTCGTCATATTTTGCTTTTTTATTTCCGCAAAGGGAAAAACGCATTGCAAGCTCATAAAAAGTTATGTGCTGTTTATGGTGATGAAGCCTTAAAAGAATGGCAGTGTCAAAATTGGTTTGCCAAATTTCGTTCTGGTGATTTTTCACTCAAAGATGAAAAACGCTCTGGTCGTCCAGTTGAAGTTGATGACGCCCTAATCAAAGCAATAATCAATTCGGACTGTCACAGTACAACATGTGAGATTGCAGAGAAGCTTCATGTATCACATACATGCATTGAAAATCACTTAAAACAACTTGGCTATGTTCAAAAACTCGATACATGGGTTCCTCACAAACTGAAAGAATCACAGTTAACGCAACGCATTAGCAGCTGCGATTTGCTAAAGAAACATAATGAAAATGATCCATTTTTAAAACGACTGATAACTGGCGATGAAAAATGGGTTGTTTACAACAATATCAAGCGGAAAAGATCGTGGAGCAGGCCAGGTGAACCAACTCAAACAACATCAAAAGCTGATATTCATCAAAAGAAGGTTTTGTTATCAGTTTGGTGGGATTACAAAGGAATTGTCTACTTTGAACTCTTACCACCCAACCGAACGATCAATTCTGATGTCTACATTGAACAACTAATGAAATTAAACAATGCAATTGAAGAAAAGCGGCCCGAATTGACAAATCGAAAAGGTGTTGTATTCCATCATGACAATGCAAGGCCACACACATCTTTGGTCACTCGGCAAAAATTAATGGAGCTTGGTTGGGATGTTTTGCCACATCCACCATATAGTCCTGACCTTGCACCATCTGATTACTTTTTGTTTCGATCTTTACAAAACTCCTTGAATGGTATAAATTTCAATAATGATGATGATGTCAAATCGTACCTGATTCAGTTTTTTGCTAATAAAAACCAGAAGTTTTTTGAACGTGGGATTATGATGCTGCCTGAAAGATGGCAAAAGGTCATTGATCAAAATGGGCAATACATTACAGAATAAAGTTATTTGGTTCCATGAAAAAATTGTCTTTGATTTTCTTTAAAAAATCCGTAATTACTTAGTTGCCGACCCTATACATAAAACTGCTGATATTTAACCATTTTGACCTACAAATTACTTATATCCTGTCTCATTCTAATAATACTTCTCAAAACCATGGCAAAAACCACTCTGATAGTGTGCTCCATTTGAACCCTTACTTTTCCCTTTCCCGACTCCCCTGCTTTTGGGTGGGGTGCTGCAGCCAGGTCTGGCCAAGGAAGCCACACAAAGGTGAACTAAGCATGTCCCTTGCTGGCTGACAAAGAAAATGATGTATGCACATCTCCGGAATCTCTTGCTCCAATGACCAGAGAGACTACACGTTCCAGACGGAGCAGCTGCCAGTGGTGAATGGCCAGCCGGGATGGCTAAGAGATCTGGGCCAGAGCCCTGTACCAGCCATTGCTGTGTCAGCTCTCATTTCCGGCTAATGTTACCCGTACCCAAATGAAAAAGGCAAAGCAGTGAGGGGAAGGTACGTAAAGATAGGGACATAAAGACAGGAGAATAATACACTCACCATGCAAGCCTTTGTGTCCTCTGAGCTCTAGAGGTCTGATACGTATTTGATTTGGGCTTCCCTGTGGTGAAGGAAAAGAAAAAAAGAAAGGCCATTTCTTGCAATGCTGTAAATTCTCAATTCCTATTGAAGGAATAAACTCGTTGCATTACTGTGTATGTGGGCACTGTATATCAGGAAGATAGAGACTAGCAGCAGGAGCTCTGGAAAGATGAGAGTCTTTATGAGAGTCAGTCAAAGAAACCTCTCACGGTGCTGAGCCTCGTCCAACATTAGATCAATTATTTAGCTATCTCCAGAGACATTAGCCTCAAATGCCCAATTAGCAAATGATTCTCAACTAAAGAAGGCTGGAGTTGAGGTAATCCACTCACTTTGTGCATTTCCATTTGTAAAAATCTCTGAGTTGGTATTTCAACTCTAGAGTTCCCTGTGAGGCTCACTAGGGCAACAGTGTGCAGAAGCCAGGTCAAGCTACGCGCAAAACTTCAGGGAGGCACATTGGACTTGCTTGTCAAAAGACACGAGCTGGAATCCGCCCGGTAATTACCTCATCTCCTTGAGCAAAGATACTTAACCTCTTGGAGCCTCAGAGTCTTCATTCAAAAATGGAATAATTCCTCCCTCACAAGAAAATCGTGAGGATTAAATAAGAAAGTGCCTGGCTCAGAGTAAATATTTATTAAAATAAGAATATGCTGCCCGGCTGGTGTGGCTCAGTGGTTGAGTGTCAACCTATGAACCAGGAAGTCACGGTTAGATTCCTGCTCAGGGCACATGCTCAGGTTGTGGGCTCGATCCCAGTGTGAGGCATGCAGGAGGCAGCTTGATCAATGATTTTCTTTCATCATTGATATTCCCACCTCACTCTCCCTCCTGCTCCCTTCCTTTCTGAAGTAAATAACATATTTTAAAAAGAAGAATATGCTAGCAAAAATAGTAATGGATCACAGGAAATTCTCCTAGCATGTTCATTGAGCTCTTGGTCATTTTGTTTTGTTTTTTTTTAGAATGCCGTTTTCTGTTGTTGTTTTTTTCTGTTTCCCCTGGCATTTCCTTGACCTGTAAGGGGTTATGTACTGGGAAAGAATACTGCAACTGGAATAAAAAGACTTCCTTTTCAATTCAAGCTCTGAGCCTGTAATGTGGAGTAGCATTTTCTGGGTTGAAATAACCTTAGCTACACAAGGCTGAACTGCTATTTTTTCAACTTTTAAGGTAGCTTCAAACTATTTTTACAACTTTTTCCACACAAACTTCTGTTGTAAATCAAGCTTGAACCTCTCCAGTTCTCCTTCTGCCCACAAAACAGCATCCCTTCCCAAGTAGGATTCAAGATTCCAGTCACAGCTCAGCCATGAGGATGTCATAAAAGTTCAGAGAGAGAGAGATCTCTGGGACTGTTATGATGCAAACTCCAGCCTGAATTGCTTCCCATGAAGCAGTTGGCACAAGGACCTTTCTGCTCCTCAATATGGTAATCGTGCATTTGGGAACTAATTGGGTTTGATTTGCTGCATGTCTCATCTGACCTTCCAGCCTACCGGCTAACCTGGTAGATTTGCCTCTAAGACGGTCAAGTGTGGGTCCCTCTCATTCTCAGTCTGGACCTTGGGTATCATACAAGCATCATTCACCTGGATTGCCTTCATCGGTGACCTTTCCCTTTGACTCACTGGAGCTTCTGGATGTTTCCTTTTGATCCTACACAATAAAGTATATTTCACAATTGAGATCTCAAGACATCAGATAAGAAACCAGGTAGGGCTGAAACCGGTTTGGCTCAGTGGTAGAGAGTCGGTCTGCGGACTGAAAGTCCCAGGTTAGATTCCAGTCAAGGGCATGTACATTAGTTGCGGGCACATCCCTGGTAGGGGGTGTGCAAGAGGCAGCTGGTCGATGTTTCTCTGTCATTGATGTTTCTAGCTCTCTATCCCTCTCTCCTCCTCTCTGTAAAAAATCAATAAAATATATATATATATTTTTTTTTTTAAAAAAAAGGAGAAGAAAGAAACCAGTTAGGGTATCTTAGGCCATTGTTCTGTACCTTGAAAAGACATTATGGTCAAAATATATTGTTGTCTTTTAACAGAATTACCCCTGATGTCCCCTTGCATCTCTTGGTGTCTCTGGTTGTAGCAGCATTGTAGATTTTGTACAACAGATATGTAGTGATAATCCATGCAAAAGTCCAAGTTGCTTTGGAGACCATGTTTATACATTTAACTGACACCTACAATGTATAAAATACTATCTTTTAATTATGAGGCCAATCATTATTTCACAGCAGAATTTCTCTGATTCACATAAGAGGCAACTTGGTCAAAGGAGAAATGATCTATGAGGCTTTTGAGCCTCAGGTGACAACCTGGTTCAATGGGTTCTAAAGCATTCCTGCAAGAGAAATGACTGAGAGAACCACGAAACAACTTGAAACTTCTCATTTATGAGAGAGCTTGCATGGTATGTATTTTAAGAGGGGGAAAAAAAAAAAAAATCCAACTCCATTGCCAGCCGAGGAAGCTTTGTATGAATGCCAGAGTGCTCAGCAAGACGGGGGTCTGTCTTGAGTAGCTGAGGTGCTCGCACTGGCTAGGACACCCTTGGGGCCATGGCCTATAGCAGTGGTCAGCGAGAGCCACATGTGGCTCTTTGGCCTCTTGAGTGTGGCTCTTCCACAAAATACCATGGCCTGGGCGAGTCTATTTTGAAGAACTGGTGTTAAAAGAAGTTTAAGTTTAAAAAATGTGGCTCTCAAAATAAATTTCAATCGTTGTGCTGTTGATATTTGGCTCTGTTGGCTAAGGAGTTTGTCAACCACTGGCCTATAGCAACAGGGATGTTAAGTACAGGCCTACGTGGATGGAGGACATACCTATGTGGTTGGTGAGTGGTGTCCAGCAGATACAGAACAAAGTTCAAGGAGACTGTAAGATCATGGAGGTGGTCCTCACGACTGCTGGAATTTAGCCAGGGGCTCGCTGTAGCCTCTGCAGCACTAGGCAGAGGTCATGCTTTTAGGAGACAATACAAAATATATTAGAAGATTGTTGTGTTAGTGCAAACCGCAGTAAAGTGAGTTGAAATAGAGTAACCATTGTCTTGGGGTTTGTTTCTTTTTGTTTTTTGGTCCTTGTTGTATAGAAGTCCATTCCAATTCTAGTGCCAATGATTTGGAACAAGTTCCTTCAATTTAATAGGCCTTGCTTTCCTTGTCAATGAATTATATAAAACTAGAGGCTCAGTGCACAGGATTTGTGCACTGTGGGAGCGCCATTTATCCAGGTCAGCCGAGTGGCTGTGGACCCGCCCTCTGTGAGGCTGCTGCCTGGTCCGGCATCTTACATGGAGTAGGAGCACTCACCTCTCCAGGGGACCCAACTGGGGCTGGGCCCAGGGACAATAGATCTGACAGGTGGTAGAATAGGCAGCAGCCACACACCTGCCTCCCAGCCTCTGAGGTCAGCTCTTCGCAGACCTCAGAGGCTGGGAGGCAGTGCAGCATAGCCTGCAGGCATCCAGAGGAGGTGGTAGACAGTGAGGAGGAGGAGCCTGGGGCAAGAAGGAAATGATCTCAGCCCTGGTTTCTGCCCGGCCTGGGATTTGCAGCGGGAGCAGCTGCTCATCCCAGTCAGCCAGAGTGGTGGTCTCACTGTGGTACTGCACTGACCATCAGGGGGTAGCTCCTCGTTGAGCACCTTCCCCCTGGTGGTCAGTGAACATCATAGTGACTGGTTGACCAGTAGTGCTGGTTGTTCCGCCATTCGGTTGCTAAGCTATTATATAGGATAATGTATGCCTACAAGGTCATTGTAGGAATTCAACCCAATAGCATATGTGAAGTGCTTGGTCTGGAACAGGTCCTTAATGAATAGCAGCTGTCACTACCATTAGGATGATGATGAGAATGGTGAGCCTGATTTTTAAACAAGTACTTACCACAGAGTTTGACACATAGTAAGAAATCGGTATTTTCCTTCCATTCTCATTTTGAAGTTACTTCATGTCAAATATTTGCAATGGAGTTTCTCTGTAGCTCTTATCCCTGAAGCCCAAACCTCCACCCACCCCCCAAAAATACTGCATTTTTCTCTCAAGAGTTATCAAAAATCTCTCTATTGTGTTTTGTGCTAAGAGGTAAGAAAATAATGGCCTTTGGAGTCAGAATGCCTGATTTCCCCCTCTCTCACTATTCTCCTAGTATTAATGAGCATGGCATTAGTCATTGTTCTCTTATATTAAGAGAACCTTACTTGCATCAAAGCTCCTGAATCATACTCCATCCAAACTATAATGACAGCAGCTACCACTTGAGGAAGCTTACAGAGCATAGGTGTACTATCTCATTTAATGCTTTCAATTTTATTAAGTGATTGCTATTGCCACTCTCGTTTTATAGATGAGAAAAACCTGGCTGAGAAGATAAGGTAAAACTGAATCAACATCAGGTAGCTAACAGGCAGCAGGCCTGGAGTTAAACTCCGGTGACTCTAAGGCTGGTGCTCATTGTTCACTGTGCCGTCCACCTCCTCACCAAAGACAGAAACACTAAGAAAGCCCCTGCTTGTGGTGAACTATAAAATAATAAAAATGGAGGCAACCAAATGCCAGCTTGTTCATTAAGGTAGGAAGTACACACAATATAAAAATGATAAATCAGTTGACTTTCTTTTTACAACCTCCGTGTACCGTGAGGAAAAAAAACACTAAACTCATCCATCTTCTTCCCAACTAATCTCTTCAACATTAATACTTTCCGAAAGTAAATTAGGGACTGGGAATTAATTTAATGAGTTTTGCTTCCAAATGACATAAGCCCCATATCATTGTAATTTCCAAAGGGGTGGGTTGCAAGTCCTTTATGGAACTCGGCGTTAAAAATGTAATTTAATAATTAGGATTTCTCGTTAAAGTGGACACTTTTGTTTAAAAAAAAAAAGTTTGTGTGTTCATTTAGCGAGGGGCCTCATTTTCTTAATAAGTTAAAGGATGTTTGTTTCTTGTCAGGTGTTACCTGCTCCACAAAACACATGCTGTGGGCCAACATAAAACACGGCCCGTATGCATTTTTAAATACACAATTATAATTTTCAATGAGCCACGGACGAGAGGCATGTCGGTTCATGTCATTTGCATAAAATGTCAGTCAGATTGGCAGCTCCTTCACCCTCTTGCTGTCCTTGAGGCAGAGCACAGAATGCCGAAGCCCACACTGTCATTAGCGGTGCCAGTCAGAGGAAGAATCAGTCACTCACGCTTAACTGAAACAATGAAAAATTGAATTACCTCTGACTTGTCAAATCATTTCACAGAGTAATGATACCATTAATAAATCATATTAGCCCTGCCACGCGACCAGAATTCCCACCCTGACATTTATGGGCATGCCATTATATCTGAGGAAGAGAGAGATTAAATTGAAAAATTTGGGTATTTCTTCAAGTACATTAGTATTGCAAGGGACAGAAAAACAAACTCAAAGTACTATCTTTCCAGCACACTGTTTTTGTTTGTTCGTTTTCATATTCACCCTGGACAAGATGGGATGGATAAGAGGAATGACAGAACAGATTTAAAAATTGAGTTGTCTCTGTGCTCGAGGATAAGTAATCTACAAAAGTTTACAAGGGAGGCGGGGCCATCATGGTGAGGGATCTTGAAAAAAATGAGGAATAATTGAGGAAACTGGATTTATGTAGCCTCAGGAAGATTCATTTATTTGAAGCTGTCCTTTGGATGTGGATTAATGAAACAGAGGCGACTGGGTAGAAGACACAAGGGGACAGATTCTCTCATAGGAGGAGACGTGGTAAACACTGGAGCCGCATTACTGTCTGGTCTGATATCACTGAAGAGACACCGCCACAGGCTGAAGCTGTGTATGATACAGGGGAGAGCAGTGTACCCAAGAAGAAAACCAGGTAGGTGGCCTTAATGTTTCTTCTAGTCCTACACTCTGTCCTGGAGAAGGAGAAGACAGACAAGAATAATTTAAAAAGGAAATGACTGAAATCAACAAATACAAAACAAAAATTCAAACTGAAGGTGAATTATTACCGGTTGGGTTTCTCCAGAAGCAGAGACTCGTAAGACGGAGTTTGGCTGGCTGAATGCTTACTAAGGAGCCCCCTGAGGGACAAACTCTGTAGAAGGGAGGGGAAAGAAGCAGTATGAGCAGAGAGAAGACAGGCCCGGAGGCAGGTCTGACCACAAAATCCTTCTGAAGCCAGAATACCCCTTCAGAGTCCCTCCTGAGTTGGCTGGGTCAAGACGGGCAGGCCTCTCTTGACTCTCACTGGTCATTCATGTAGAGGTGAACTTCCCAGGATGAGATGCAGCCTTGGGCAAGGTGACTCCCTGCAGCTGAGGCGGGCCCTGGAATGGCTGACAGCTGAAGCGTGTGTGGGGAGAGGCGGGGTGTCTGTAGGTCAGCAGCACTGTCAACAATTAGGGCAACGAGTCCTTCCCTGAAGGCAGATCTGGGCCATGTAGTGTCTATGAAATCCCCCTTGTACACGTCGAAGCTGCTTTCTCAGAGACAATTCCTGAGCAACCCCTACAAAATTCTAATAAACTGGAGTGAATTGCAGGGAGCAAACAGCACTGGCTGCAGCTGGTCCCAGTGCAGCTGCTCCTCACTGCTGGCCCACCAGCGGGCCCGGGTGGTGCAGTATCAGCTCCATCTGCAGGGTTCGGTGTACATCCCCCTGGAAACACGCACAGGCCCCTTCAGACGAGGCGCCCATGGGGTCAGGAGGCGTGAGCCAGACTCTAAGGAGGAGCCGCCGGGACCAGGTGCCCGGGCGCCCAGGTGTTTCTCATTCAGGCCTCCCAGCCCCCGCCCCTCCGCCCTATATCTCCCAGCACCGCTTTCCTGGAGCTCGATCCCTGAGCAGCACTGAGGGCCCTGCTCTCCCAGCGTCCCTCCGCGTAGCCCTTCCGCCAGGACACCAGGTACTGCCCCTCACTCTGAGCCACCTGGGGTGCCCTGCGGGCTCCTGCTCACCCCGCTGGGGAACCCCCACGCCACCCACTGCACCCCCCACCTGGCCCTCGGGTGTCACTCCTGGTGTTCAACAGAGGCCGCTGCTGATGGAGGGGCTCCGGGGGGAGGGGGGCCCGCAGGGTGCTGGGAGGGGGAGGGGGGGATGCAGGGGGTGGCTGGGTCCCAGGGTGGAGCTGCGGGAGGAAGGACTGGCCCCCAAGAGGATGCAACCGCATCCTGGTGATGCTGCGGCCTCTGACCGAGGTAAGCCTGGCGTCGGTCCGTCCGTCTGTCCCAGCCTGTGCGGGGTCTGGCCCTGGGCGTCCTCACGTGCGGTTCTCCCCTGAGGGTCTCCGTGCTCAGGGCCGGCCCCTCGCTCCTTGCTGGGCCGGGAGAGCTTGTTGTGAGGATTCGCTTTGCCATGGTGGCCTGATGGGCCGGTGTGGCCCAGGCCCGGGAGGGAGAGAGAGGAGGTGCAGATTGCAGATTCTGTTGGGGTCCTGGGCTCGCTGCTTCGTTGTGGGACATTCACTCTGACGTGGGCTCTGAAGGGGCCGGGGGTGGGGGGTGGTGGCTCAGGGTGGAGGGAGAGGCCCTGGGTAAGAGGTGGTTTGTGTGGAGTCCTGGGCTTGCTGAGAACAGACTTGGGCTTGGTGCTGGATGAAGCGTTTTTTATGTTAAAAATGGGTTGTTGCTGGACCCACCTGGGCGGTGTGGTCACTCTCGACCCCAGGGAGTGGTTTTTCAGGAGCTGTTGAAGTCTCTGCTGCCCGCGGCTCGGCCTTGCCCTGGGTCTGTGTTGTAAATACCGCGCGGGCTTGTCCCAAGGCCACATGGCATCTTCTCCCACAGCTGGTCACACCACAGGGTCTCGTCCAGCACAGCCTGGCCTCCTACAGTTCTCCTGGTTTGGTCCTACTCCCAGCGTCCCTGACCCTTGGTGTGTGCATTGGCTGTATTCCTTGCTGCTGAATATACTGCCTTCAGAATCTTAAGACACCTGCCATTCATTGTGCTTCTTGGTATTGGGAGGTGCAGGTTGCGATAATTTATCTTACTTCCTTCGTATGGGAAGCTCCGGAATGCCTGTGACCGCTAGACCCTAAAATTTTACTGAGTTGCCCTAGAGGCTATCTCCCATCCTCTGGAGCACAGGAGCTCTAATATGCTAGCCACATGCATGACGCCTTTGTGGATCGACCTGGTATTTTGCAAGATGTGTAGACGGTGCATACCTTTTTATATATTATGACGATAGCCGAAGGAAAAACTAACATAAGCCTGGAGCTATGTTCTAAATATATCCTGTTGCCTATTACCGGAATTCAAGTGATTTCTGATATCCTATTCCGATAGTGATGGAAAAGACTCATTGCAAAAGCCAATGGCTGTGTTCCATGTACCCAGAGGGGTTTTAATTTGCTCAAGCAAAGGTGCTCCACCTGGGGTGGTGGCTGTAGCTGAGGGCTACTCCTTGGCTGTGAGTTTGCCATAGCCTGATGCCATTTTGTAAGCTCCATCTGGTTTGTGTAGGGGCCGGACTGGGGAAAAGGGGGAGAAATGGCTGTGGATTGTTGCGAGTGGGATCTGGGATGTGGGATCTTTTCCGGTTTGCCGTATTAGAAAGGAGGTTTGCAGTATCGGAGGCTTTTCCTTTAAACTTCATATTAGAACAGTTTTACCCTCCAGTCCGAGGTCCCCATGTACCATTCATGACCAAGATGGCTGCTCTGACTACCTTTGGGACCAGGAGAATGACCATCAGGTGGGTTCGTGCCCCCCGTGTACCCCTGTGAGCCAGTTCTCATTTATTTCCTTGCCCCCTCCATGTGCCCCCACTTGAATACATCATTACACGCCTCCAGGTATCAGTGTAACTCGGACTCTACCCATCATTCCATAAAATATTTGGTTATTTACCTTTTTCTAGGGCATAGCTAACCTAACACATAATGGGGTCTTCTTTGTTAATCCAATCTGAAAATTTCTGCCTTTTTTTCTTAGTAATTTATACCATTTTTATTTAATGTAATTAATATATTTATTTTTTATTTACTATTATTATTTTTTAATTTGGAATCTATTTTTTTAATTTAATAAATCTTTATTGTTCAGATTATTACAATTGTTCCTCTTTTTTCCCTCCTTAGCTCCCCACCTGTAGGGCCAATTTGCATATTGGCCTTTTATTATGTAGGTTGTTCTAGAATTCCATTTTAATTGATCTGTGTGGCTTTTGGATTATATGTCTTCATTTAGGTTTTATTAGTGATTGTTGTAGATATTACAATATATTTACCTAATTTTTTCAGTCTACTCATGGTGTTTTATCCCTTCCCTTCAACTGAAATGTAAAATTGTTGTGGCTATAGTCTCTTTACTTCACCTCCTTTCCTTTGTAGTTGTCCTATGCATTGCACATGGCAGGAATAGGGAAGAGTTGAAGGGGAGAGGGGACAGAGGGAATAGGACATGAATAAGAAAGTAATGAACTAAAAAAAGATTAGGCAAAAGGAGCAGTGTAAAAGTATCTAGCCTCTTAAAATGTATGAGTTCTATTCAATCGTAGACAAAGAGACACATTCAGTTCTTGTTTTTAGATATACCAAGGTTCTCAATGAAATTAAAAGCTCTTATTTTAATTTTTCCTATCAAATGTAACAGTATCCCCATTAAACATGCTCTTTACTTCATTTGTCTCTTCAAAGGCTTTGGACTGACAAGGTTGGGTGGGTGTGGTGCTTTGGGAAGATTATATATATATATATATATAATATATATATATATATTCAGAATTGGAAAGATTCATTGAAAACCCCCTCTGACAATTCTATAATTTTTGTTTTCCATAGCCATATATGTTTTAAGGAATTAAAGGAGGAAACTTTATTTTGTACATCTGTCTATTACTGTTTCCGTGTTCCTCCTTCATTCCAAAGTTCCCAGTGGCCCTCTGATCCCATCCTTCTGCCTGCACAATGTCCTTCTTTAGAGGAGGTTGCTGGAGACAAATTCCCTGCTTTATTTCATCTTAGAATATGCTAATTCTCCTTCATTTCTGAAGGCTATTTGCTCTGAATAGAGAATTCTCAGTAGATAATTTTTTCTCTTAGCACTTCAAAATTATTTGCCCCACTGTTTTATGCCCCTATGATTTCTGATGAAAAATCTGAGGTCATTCAAACTGGTGTTCCCCTATCTGTGATGTGTTGCTTTCCTCTGGCTGATTTCAAGATTTATTTCTCCATTTTTAGTTTTTAGTATTTTTGTTATTATGATGTATCATAATGTAGTTTTCTTTGCATTTATCCTAGTTAGATTTCACCAAATGTTCAGTTGTTTTGCTCCAACTTTTGGAAATTTTCTGTTCAGTTGTTTTGCTCCAACTTTTGGAAATTTTAAGCAGTTTCTTAAAATAATTTTTTTTGGCATTGATTTTTCTATTTTCTTTCTGGGACTCCACTGACATGAATATTAATTTTTCAATACTGTCCCATGGGGTTCTTGAGTCTTTGTTCATTTTACCATTTTTTTTAGACAGAAAACTGTAACCAGTCTATCTTCAAGTTAATTGATTCTTTCCTATGTCATAATCCATTTTGCACGTGAGCTATTTAAGTGAATTTTCAAAAAATGTATTATATTTTCCAGTCCTAAAAATTCTATTTCCTTTTCCATAGCTCCTACTTCTTTGCTGAGAACATACCTTCCCATTCATTTCAAGAATATTTGTCTTTCATGGAATATGGTTATTAATTTCTGCTTTAACTTGTTTGATAGTTCCACCTCACAGGCATCTCAGGGTTAGCACCTATAAATTTTCTAGCACCTGTAAACTTTACTGATATTTTACTAGTACTTTCTATAGAAAGTACTTTTCAACTGTATCCAGAGCTTTTTGAATATTACATTGTGAGATTGTTCCATTCTTCAGAGAGTGTTGACATTTCATTTTAGCAGCAGCCTACCTCATTTTGTTCAGAAGCAAGTCTTAACCTTTTGTAGGCTACTGCTCAGCTGTTGGCTCAGTTTTCCAAGTTCATGCAATGCTGTTTGTGTGAGTTTGGGAACTCATCAGTGATTTAAAACTCGTGTGTGACAACACATACCAGGTCAGTTCCATGCTTATGCAATTTGGAAGGTGAGTCTGGGTCTTGTACACAGATTTAGGGATGTCTTCTATAGATCCCTCCTATCTGAGGTTTCCCCCACACTCTGTCTTCAGGAGATCCTTTGGCCATTAAGCTTACATTTTAATGCCCTGTCCTGTCATCCACTTCCTATGACAGGGTCTACTTCACCAGCAGCATGATGAGAGGGGGGAAAAAGAGAGAAAAGTAACCTGAATTGTCCCACATTTTTTTTGGATCACAAGGCTCCTTCTCTGAGTCCTTTTGGTCAGAAAGAAGGATTTGATCTCAGTGTTAGGGTCTTGAGTGGCTATTACTGCTGTCCAAGCTACGCCAGGACAGCCTCATGACCAAGGCTTACATAGCACGGGGCTGATGAGTTATTAAGACTGGGATTTCCTCTACAGCTATTCTACACCTTCTGGCCAGAAAAGGATCTTGCGATTATTTTGCCACTAACTGCAGGTTTAGGATGCCCTAAAACCCATGGAGGGGTCATGGAAGCAAAACAAAACAAAACGAGAGATGCAAGGCTGTCCTGGTTATTCTCAAGTTTTCATTTTTTTAAGAGTTCTCAGATGGCCAAAACCAGTTTGGCGCAGTGGATAGAGCTTCGGCCTGCGGAAAGAAGGGTCCCAGGTTCGATTTCTGTCAAGGGCATGTACCTTGGTTGCGGGCACCCAGTGTGGGATGTACAGGAGGCAGCTGATCAATGTTTCTCTCTCATTGATATTTCTAGCTCTCTATCTCTCTCTCTTCCTCTCTGTGAAAAATCAATAATATATATATATATATATATATATATATATATATATATATATATGTTCTCAGATGGTGTCTTTCTGCATTTTGTCCAGGGTTTTTAGTTTTAATAAGTGGGAGAGATAGGATAGAATGTGTTTACTCCATTTTACTTGGAATTTGAACCCCCAAAATTGAATTTTGAAAACCTTAGAAATTATTGTGATCCTTACAAGAGTGTTAAAACTTACTGTTATTACTGTTCTGATAAATCAGAGTCATGACATGTAAGATACTTAAAAACACTTAAGAACATTCAATAGTTTTTATTAGACCATTTTTACTTAGTTGGGTGGTTTTGAATTATCCTGCAGTTTCCTTTCTTTCATGTGTTAAATGATTTCACCACTCTTTGACATAAGAACTGTAAGTGTTTTGTTTTACAAATGGCCCATTTGACCTATTTATGGATAAATGCAAGTGTTTGACATGTCTACTGAGAAGAGGAAAGATCTGTTAATTTTTCTGTATTTTTCTTCCTAAGTGAAATGACTCCTTAAATGTTAATGATTTTAATCCTTTTTGAGAATAAATTGCTTTATAGCAAAAATGGTTTTAACATCTATATAACCTCATAAATCATAAAATAGTACTCATATGCCCTATGAACAATCTAGAAATTATTAATATATTATTACAACTAGGACATTGACCATAATACTATCCCTTGATGATGCACTAAATTAAATTGTTTTCATAATGAAAAGAACAATTTAACGTCTAATAATTGGCATGCCTCTTATGACTTTTACCTTTTCAAATTCCCATACTGTTTTAGTCTTGATGATGAAATCTAAATTAAGAAGCTTTCTCTGTTCTGCCTCATGCTAGCAGTCGTTCTAAGCAAGTTGTTTCATGTTTGTTCTGTAGCTCCTCTATCAGACTAGCACCCACCCTCGTAAAGGATGCCAAGGTTAGAGGAGGATATGATATCTAAAACTGACAGGCATAATAATTTGTAATTTTTAAGGGCCATAATGTGTCATTGTTTCTCCATGCTACCACCATAGTGTGTCATTATCAAATTCACCTGTTGTCAATAGATGGCATTTCTGCTAGTTTACTCCCTCCTTGGCCCAGTTCCTAGGACTGAGTTGCTTTGTTATTTACTCTCCATGTTTGTTACAGAATTTACGGAAAATACACACAGGAGTAGTCAGAGATACATGAAAAACCCATTTATTTCCAGATGTACTAGTACCGTGACTCGGGGGAGCCCATTTCCAAATCATGAGCAAGCCAGTATGGAGGAAGATTTCTCTTTACACCCTTTGGTTTCTTTGTCCCCCAAATGTGAATCTTTCATGGGCTTTGCAAAAACCCCCATGTGTTGGGATGGAGGCCATGAGACACACCTGAAGGCCTGGTCTGGAGCCAGCGCTGATAACCCCCTCCTGGGCTTGTGTATGGTTCATGGTTTATGCCTCTGTAAAATGGGAGTATCTAGGTAAACAGGTCTTGCAAGACCAGATAATTAAGGAAGGGGCAATGACTCGATTATAGGCTAAATAGAATGTGCATTAGGGATACTGATTAACTAGGTACAGACTCAGGCTTATAACTGCAACCTCTCCCTCCCCCCCCCCCCCAAAAAAAAACAAACAAACACCCACACACAAAAAAAAACCCACAAACACCACCACCAACAACAACAACAAAAAAAGTCTTATTTTCCTCATCATGTTCTGCTTTCTTGGGAATGAAGCTATGTAAATGCAACTTCAAGTGGCATCCCCTTCGCGGTATTTCCCCTCCTAACCCTTCCTACAGGTATTCCGGGGCCAACACAGCTCCCTGCCACTTGGGTAGATGTGTTCCCTCTTAGCTATGCTCTTATGGTTTGTGCACTTTTCTTTATTATATTTAAGAAGATATAAAGGGCTGAGTCAGAAATACCCAGGATTTGGAAAAAGGGATTATAACTCTTACAGGGAACAAGTTTTGGGAGGAGAATGCTACATGGTTGAGGAGGGCTGGTAAGAGCTGGTTAGAGTGGCTGGATAAATTGTTCCTGACTTGTCATGGGGTGTGGCTGAATGTGTGTGTCACCCAGTGGATGGAGCACCCTGAATGGGGGGGTAGGGAGGTGAAGGGGTGGGGTGGTGGACACGGAGCCTAGCAGTATGGGACTACAGTTAAATAGAACCGTCCATGTTTAGTTTGTGGACAGTAGAGAATAAGTAACAGTTTTAAAAGAATGACATGATCAGATAGACCTGTTTTTTAGAAAGGCAATGGAAGTAGTGTGAGCAATGGAAATAGACAAAAGACAGAAATAGTTACAAGGTCATAGCAACATCCTAAGTAATAAAATATATTCTATTTAATTTTTTCAGTATTGGAAAGATTTTTATGAAAGGCAGAATTATACGTTTACAATTAAATTTACAAATATTTTGAAATTTTTCATTTGATACTTATTAGATACCTATCATGTAACAGACTTTGAAAAAACAAAATGCTGTGCAAAGATTTAGCTATAGTGATGTTCACTGCAAAGTTATTTACAACTACAATGTCTGGAAATAATAAAAAGGTCCACACTTATTAGATTGGCTAAAAATACTGATTTTTCTGTTTTATACATTAAAAAATACACTACACATATGGTATGTATATATACAACTTCTTTTTAAAAAGGCACATGTCTTTCATACATTATCTTTCCTCTTAATATATTATGAACAATTTCCATAATTGTCATTTAAATGTAAAAACATTGCTTCGTTTTAAAAGAATAACATGATCAGATAGGTCTGTATAGCACATGTATACCTGTAGCATGTGTGTATATGGAAATGGATGCAAATATATGCCATAATGTTATGGAATATAGTTTAAACTATCTATACATTTATATAAAGTATATGTATATAAAATATATGTTTTAGATTATAGGTATAATTTAAAATTATGTAGTAAAAAAAAAAACTCTTAAAGATATATGCAAATTATGCAGGTACTTATTTTTTAGAAAAAGTGTATATTCCAAATGCATAACATACACCAAAAAATGTGTACATGGCATTATTCTTCTGAACTTGATGTTCTTTTAAAAAAAAGAAAGAATTTGAGGCAAAATGCTTGTTAGAATATTTTTAGCTAAATGCACAGGTTCCATATTTTCTTCTCAGACAAGCAGGAGGATCTAGGGCTGTGGTGCCAGAAACCAAGGCTGGGCCTGGGGATGGGTTAGGAACAGGGCTTTGGAGAAATAAATTGTTTTTTTTGGGAAACTTCCTGTAGAAATATTAGCAAAGGACCTACAAGAACATGCCGGTGATTAATGAGCAAAAAGAGGCCAGGCGAAAGCAGAATCAGGTTTGTCAGTAAGACCTGCCACTAGTTCAGAGGGGGAAGGAAGGAGAGTGCTTGAGGCCTGGGCTGGTTGACACTGTTGCCTAAACTGGCTCTTGAGGTTAAGCATCTAGTCTAACTTCATTCCCATCTTGGGTTCAGTCTGTGGTCATGTCTGTAGTTTACAGAAAGCAGCAGGCACCAAAAGGTGTGATAGATTTTCTGTGTGCCTGGGATTGAAAAGTTAGTGAACTGACAATGTTCACACCATGAATTCCAGTTTGAATGCAACACAATTCTAATTGTTATAGGCAGTGCCTTTTTAACAACAACAACAACAAAAAACAAATCAGAAGGCATAGACAAAGTATGGATCCTTTTCCATCAATTTTGCCTAAAATTCAGGAACATCTTTTACCTGCTTTTGCAGCATTTTTCTCCCCATTTGGGAACACTTTGTTTCAGATTATTGCTCTTCTTAGAATTGTGCTAAATTTTCAAGGTTGGATGATGGGCTCAAATCCACATTTTAATAATTTTTAGCACATTGTTTTTCTCCTGTTTGACCATTTTCCTTTTATATTTCAGGATGGAGTTTCAATTTCAGTCTTCTGATTTCTGATAAGTTTTTTTCTAACATCAATTATTCATTAAAGTCAGATTTAAGAGGATAGTTTAGTCAAGTAGACTTTTCTCAATCCAGTCCTAACTCTGAACTTTTAAAAAAATGAAGGTATAATTGAGATAATATTGCGTTAGTTTCAGGTATATAACATGATTTAATATTTGTAATATATCATGAAATGATCATATGTCTAATTAATATCCATCAGTGTACATGGCTACAAAATTTCTTGTGATGAGAACTTTTAACATCTCAACAACTTGCAAATATGTAAAACAGTATTATTAAGTATAGTCACCATGCTTGTATATTATATACTCTTGACTTCTTTTCTAACTGGAAGTTTGGACCTTATGACCCCATTCACCCATCACCCACACCTCAACTCTGACAACCCTCAATCTGTTCTCCTGTAACGATGAGCTCAGGGTTTTTTGTCTTGTTGGTTTATCTATTTTAGATTGAATGTGTAAGTAAAATCATACAATATTCATATTTTACTTAGCATATTGCTCTCAACATACACCCATGTTGTCACAAATTGTAAGAGTTTCTTCCTTTAATGGCTGAAAAATTGGCTATATATACCACATCTTCTTTATCCAACCGTCTATTGATGGACACTGAGGTTATTTTTATATCTTGGCTATTGTAAATAATGCTGCATTGATCATGATGTGCATATATTTTTGAGTTTAGTGTTTTCATTTCTTCAAATATGCAGAAATTAGACTGCTGGATCATATGGTAGTTCTATTTTTAATTTTTTGAGGGAGCTCCAAACTACGTTTTCCATAGTGGAAAACCAATATACAATCCCACCAACAGTACACAAGGGTTCTCTTTTCCTCCACATCCTCCAGTTTTATTTCTTGATTTCATTTACCCACCTGTATCTCAGGCATAGAAATATTTTCAGTTCTCCAACATTCAGTGTTCTTTCTATTTAATATACATGCACATTTAATATACATTTAGATTTAAAATGACAATTATGGCCCAAACTGGTTTGGCTCAGTGGATAGAGCATTGGCCTGCGGACTGAAGGGTCCCGGGTTTGATTCTGGTCAAGGGCATGTACCTTGGTTGTGGGCACATCCCTCAGTGGGGTGTGTGCAGCTGATCGATGTTTCTCTCTCATCAATGTTTCTAACTCTTTCCCCCTCTCCCTTCCTCTCTGTAAAAATCAGTAAAATATATTAAAAAATTTTAAAAAATTATGACAATTATGCATGCCCCTTCCTCTTTTCTGGGGTGGCATTTATTGCCTTGGCTTCCAGTAAAGGTTCATTCCCTTCCTACTCTTACGCAGAAGTAATCAGAGCCTTCATGCCTTGAGCTATGTTTTACAAATAAACTGCAGGGGTTTGGTTACAGGTACCATAATGAGCCTTCTGCAAAAACATCTGCCACAAGTTATATTACCTTTGGCATTCTTACAGGGCTTTAGAAATTAAAAATGAGACCCAAAGTGAGAGAGCTATTCCAGCAACTTTTCCTTAGATCCAAAGTAACTGAGTTCTGAAGCTGTCCGCTTCCAGGGAGGGGAGGAACGTCACACAAGCACAAAGGAACAGATGAGGGATACCAGTCCGTATGCGCCCATAGAAGGAGCCTGGCCTTTGCCAGAGAACGACCCTCTATCCAAATCATGCACACGCAGCTTCAGTATGCTCTCCTGTGGTCCTTTCCAAATTGCAATTGGAGCATCTCTGGGGAGGAGTCAGGATACATTATCAAGAGTCTAATGTCTTCTAGATACTTAGTTTTGTGCTTTTGATAACATTAAAAAGGAGCACCTACATATTTGGGGTTCATCTCAACAACTTGCATCTTAAACCTTGAATGGTTTATACTCACATAACAATCCCTCTAGTATGAAGTAGCTGTATTTTAATGCAGAGTGCCATGAAATGAAACAGGTGTTCTTAAAATGCACACGGTGTGTTATGAAGACCAGATGACACTGTGCCGTGCAGTTTGAGTGGGGTACAGTGAGGAATGGGGGCGCAAATGAGTCATTCCCTGGCTCACATGGACATGCTAAACTCCAATTAGCCTGCTCTGCTGCACTTACCATAGTCTTCACTCCAGACAATTCTATCCCATCCTCTACTGGCATAATTAGATAAGTGTTATTAAGCTAAACATTGTTTGTAATTGTTTGTACTTAACTTTGTATTTTCTATTTTAAAGTTTTATTGGAATGGAAGGCAAAGTTCATTTTGAAGTTTATGTTCATACATATTAGAGTATATCTTGTGTGGAAAGCATGTTTCCTTTAGTTTTTATGTTGTTAAGCAACATGTTTTAGAAATAACTGAAGTGGAAAGATGATGAACACTGGGATTAGGCACATTCAAATTCTGATTCTGTTGCACCTTAACTGGGAGGGAGGAAATTACCTTCTCTGAGTCTGTGTTTTCTCATCTGGGAGAATAACGGCTCCTTTGTTAAAATCAGGAAGAGATAAAACTGTGAAGTCATGTATGCTTGTTTTCTCTTTATCTTCAGTCCACATTTTGTGCTATTTTTCAGTAGAACCCACCAGGGAATAGCAAGGTAGCAGCTCAGTCCACCTCTGGCCCATTTAGGCCTGATGGGAATTATGTGGGAGAGGAAGTGGAAGATGAGGCTTAGGATATTGGAATTATTTATAAAAGTAAATTACTCATGTGCTTTCTAGTCCCTCAAAGCAGAGGTAATAAGGCAGAAGTAATCAGGATGTGTTTAACACCTGCTTCCTTATGCTGAGCTGGAAGCAATCTCAGGGTAGAAAACTTACTATTTTGTTTTTTCTTCAAATTAACATGTGCTTTGAATTTTTAATCCTGAGAAATAAGCAATATAGCAAACTTTTATATCTAAATTATTAAGGGATTTAAATGATTTTTTTTCCCCCAATTAGTTTACTTTCAATATTATTTTGTACTGGTTTCAGGTGTACAGAACAGTGGTTGGACATCATACCTTGCCAAGTGTTCCCCTCGATAGTACCCACCTGGCACCATAGTCATTGAATTATTGACTGTATTCCCTATGTCGTACTTTACATCCCGTGACTGTTCTGTAACAATCTGTTTCTTAGTCCCTTCCCCGCTTTCACCCAGTCCTCCCACACTCTTCCCCTACAGCAACCGCCAGTCTGCTCTCTGTGACCAAGTCTGTTTAATTTTGTTCATTTATTTTGTCCTTTAGATTCCACATATAAGTGAAATATGGTATTTGTCTTTTTGACTTAGTTTACTGAGTATAAGACCCTCTAGGTTCCAGACCCATCGTCTCAAATGGTTAAGATTTCTTTTTCTTTTTCTTTTTTTTTTTTGGCTAAGTACTATTCCATTGTATAAATGTACCTCTCATTTATTGATGGGTACTCGGGATTGCCTCCATATCTTGGCTATTGTAAATAACGCTGCAGTGAACATAGGGGTGCGTATATTTCTTCACAATTAGTGTTTTGGGTTTCTTCAGATAAATAACCCAGAAGTGGAATTCCTGGGTTATATATAGGCAGGTCCATTTTTAACTTTTTGAGGAACCTCCATACTGTTTTCTGCAGTAGCTATATCAATCTGCATTCCCACCAAGAGTACACAGAGTTCTCTTTTTTCCACATCCTCACCAACACTTGTTTATTTATTGATGGTAGCCATGTTTATTTATTGATGGTAGCCATTTTGACAGATGTGAGGTGATCTCATAATTTTATTTATTTATTTATTTATTTATTTATTTATTTATTTAAAATATATATTTTATTGATTTTGTACAGAGAGGAAGGGAGAGAGATAGAGAGTTAGAAACATCGATGAGAGAGAGTCATCGATCAGTTGCCTCTTGCATACCCCCAACTGGGGATGTGCCTGCAACCAAGGTACATGCCCTTGACCGGAATCGAACCCGGGACCTTTCAGTCCCCAAGCCGATGCTCTATCCACTGAGCCAAACCGATCTCGGCTGATCTCATAATTTTAATTTGCATTTATTTGATTAGTGATATACTGCGCACGCGAGTACACACACACACACACACACACACACACACGGAATAAACTTAACCAGGGAGGTAAAAGACCTGTACTCAGAAAATTATAAGATACTGAAGATACAAATAAATGGAAGGATATGTCATCCTCACTGATAGGAAGAATTAATAACACTAAAATGTCCATACTACCCAAAGCAATCTGTAGACTGAATACAATTTGTATCAAAATACCAATGATGTATTTCACAGAACTAGAATAATTCAAAAAAAAAATTATGGACCCACAAAGAACCTGAATAGCTTCTGCAATTTTGAGAAGGGACAAAGTTGGAGGTATCACACTACCTGACAAACAACTATACAAGGCTGTAATAATCAAAACAGCATAGCACTGGCGTAAAGACATACATATAGATTAATGAAACAGAAGAGAGAGCCCCAGAAGAAACCCACATCTGTCAATTAATATTAGACAAAGGAGATAAGAGCGTTTAAGGGAGTAAAATTTTGTCTATGATTGAAGTTGAAAAATGTGAAATCAAAACGTTAACTTTGCAGCACAACTTTAAACAATTTACATAATTTCCATGCCTATAAAAATCGGAAGTACTGAATAGAATGTATATAATAGGACAATGATGGCTTTAATTCTTTGGAGGAAACATCTCCAGCATGAAATCTTTGCTTTTAAATTTTTACTGAGAGACTTTATTACTAGCACGGGAATAAGACAAAATCCTAATAGTGACTTTTCAGGTCAAACATTCTCCTAAGTCAGTTTGCTAATTCAGTGTGGTACATGAACTAAATACCGTGGTCTGTTCCGTCTTTTAATTTTTATGATTCTGCTCACATATTAAAGCAAATAATCTTTGAGATGAAGGAAATAGGCTACGGTATGGGCTCTAAAAAGATGCACTCAGTAGTTAAGAGCCAATTAGAACAAAGACACATGTTCATTACTACTATGGAATACTTGGTGCCTTAAGCCAGGGGGTGGGCACAGAGAAGGACCCAAAGAGGTGGTGACAGATTTTGAGTAGATGCTTAAAGGATGGGCACACTGTTGCTAGGAATGGAATAATGACTGTCACACTGACTGTAGAGACAAAGCTGTGTGTGTGCAGAGTGGCCACTGCTGCAGACGGGTAGAATATAGGTTCCAGAAAGGCAGTTAGTTTAAGACAAAACGGGGCTCCACAATGTGGGAGACTGGAGGGCTTACAGTGCCATGTTGTCTGAACAGGTAGTAATGTGCACCAGGTCCAATACACAGAATGAAGCAAGAATGAGCTTCAAGTTCAAGAGAACTTTAGAAAATTCTTAGTGGCCATCAAATAACAGAGCTCATCTTATAAACCTCATAAAAAAAATTGTCTTGTAAGGGTATGTAAACCCTTAATTTGTTGAAGAAAACGCTGGTCCTTAATTGGAGGCAAGAAAAGGACAGCTTCTTACCATTCTGAGGTTTAGGGATGAGTTGCCATACTATCTCACCAGATTGGCAAAAAATGATCCACTAGCATGAGCCTTAGAACTACAACCTTTTCCTCTACTATGTATGTAAATCTCTCTCTCCTTGCTCCCACCCATGCATGACTAGGGTCGATGCAAACAAGGCTTAATGGTAATGCTATTTCAGCTCCAGGCACAAACCCAAGAGGCAGGGGTCCTCAAACTTTTTAAAGTGGGGGCCAGATCACAGTCCCTCAGAGAGCTGAAGGGCCAGACTATATGAACTACTAATTCCTACTGTAACACCTTGGCTGCGCTCACTGCCCAAAAAACCTGGCGGGCCGGATCAGATTCCTCTGCGGGCCGCATGTGGCCCGCGGGCCGTAGTTTGAAGACCCCTGCGAGTGTACGTAAGAGTACGGCTCTTCAGCCAGTCTGAGTTTAAGTCCTGCCCACATGCCCACTGCCCGAGCCACTTCCTAGCTATATAAATAGACAAATTACTCTAGTTTCTCATCCAGAGTTGAGAATGTGTAGTTGAGAATATATACTAGTAGTATTAGATAATTTAATATTCTTTCTTGATACTAAGAACAAAATGAGACAATAGCTTCTTACAAGTTAGTTGTAATGTGGAATCTGAACCATACCAATAAAGTTCTCATACTCTAACACAGAGGTCGGCAAACCGCGGCTAGCGAGCCGCATGCGGCTCTCTTGTCCCTTGAGTGTGGCTCTTCCACAAAATACCATTTGCAGGCACGCATAGGCAATGTGATTAAAACTTCGTGGCCCATGGGCAGAAGTTGGTTTTCAGCCTGGGCAAGTCTATTTTGAAGTGGCCTTAGAACACTTAAGGGGCCAAAGAGCTTCATTTGGCTCGCAAGCTGCAGTTTGCCAACAACTGTTCTAACATTAAAATCCATTGGTTTTTACTATACTTACAACAACTATTTTACCCAGGCAGGATTTTCTAACATTGCACATTGGACAGTGGAAAATATCATTCACCAGGTGATGCAGATCTTCAAAATGTTATGTTTAAAAACCCATTTATGAGAAAAGTTAAAAAAAACACACAAAACACCTGTTTTTATTAGGATGAGAGGAGAGACAGAAACATGGAGAAACATATATCAACATCTACCGGCTGCCTCCTGCACACCCCCTGCTGGGAATCGAGCCCACAACCTGGGTATGTGCCCTGACCTCCTGGTGCATGAGCTGATGTTCAACCACTGAGCCACACTGCCAGGGCAAGAAGAGTCTTTAAGTATTGAGAAAATGTCAAGTTCACAATGATGAATACAAGTTTGCCAAAACTCTAATTTTTACTTGAAAGCCTCAATTTTCTTACTTGCAACAGATATATCAGGTTCTTATGGCAGGCTAACTTTGTTCAGTTTTGAGGAATGTCTACTAAATACCATAGACTTAATGTTATTTGTATGTTCAAGTAAAAATGGTATTCCGTGGGAGAATAAATAAAAAAGCAGGTACTTCAGACCCCAAGTGAAATAATTACATTTTGCAAAATACACATCATGATTTGGTATGCAGAACTTATACATAATTCCCACTTGGTCATTCCAATGATTAAAGCCATGTACTCGGCCGGTTGATATAAAAGTAAATTGGAATAGTTCCATCAGATACTCTGAAGTGAAACTGGCATTAAAAAACATTCAGATACATGGCCATGAAAACGGCACAGTACTACCAGTAGTGTGTGCTGTGATGCCTTTACATGTGTGTGAAGGGTCTGTGTTTGTTTTTCTGTGTAAATATGTCAGTACCATCTGTTGAAAACAACTTGAAAATAGCTTATCTTTTATAGATATTAGATTCAATTTGCTAATATTTTCAGAATTTTTGTTTGTGGACTACAGCCCTATAATTTTGTTTTGTAATGTCTTGGTCAAGTTTTTGTACTAGAATGACACTGCTCTCACAAAACAAGTTGGAGATATTCCCTCTCCATCTGTTTTCCATAAGACTGTGTAACACTGATGTTATTTCTTCCTTCACTGGTAAAATTTACAAGTAAAACCATATAATACTGGAGTTTTCTTTGTGGGAAGATAATTTCAACTGCATTAACAGATGTGAGGCTAGTCAGGTTTTCTATCCTTGTGCCAGTTTTGGTGAGTTTTATTTTCCTATCTTGTCCAAATTATTGAATTTATTGGCATAAAAAATGGTCATGATTTTGTATGCTTTTAATTTAGGTAGGATCCATAGTGGCAACTCTAATTTCATTCCTGATACTAGTGACTTCTAATTCCTCTGGTTTACTTGGCCTAATTAGAAATATTCCAATTTGGTTGCTCTTTTGAGGACTAGATATTGGTTTCATTGATTTTTCCCCTCCATTGTTTTTGTTTTACATGTTGTTGATTTCTACCCTTTATTTGATTTCCATCTATTTAATTTGGGTTTACTTTGTTCTAACATATCTTAAAGATATAGCGTAAAATAGAACCTTTGAATTTGTACCTCTTTGTTTTCTAAGAGAAGCATTTAAATCTATCATTTTCTTTCTGATTTTTTAAAAAACTTAAAATGATATACCCTGACCATAACAAAATTAAACTAACCATCAGTTAAGAAAAAACTACCTGGAAAACTCCCATTATAATGGAAAGTTAAATACACTCCAAAAAATTAAAAAACATTTCACAATTCATTACCCTGGAACTAAACAAAGGCTGAAAGAAGAAAAGAAAAAGCAAAAAAAAAAAAAAGCCTACAGACCGATGCCACTCATGGAAACATAGAAGTGTCATGACCAAATTATGAGCAAATTGAATCCAACAATACATAAAAAGAACTATACAATAGAAGCACGTGGGGATTAATTATTCCAGGGACACAAGGCTGGTTTAATAGTAAGAAATTAAGCAAGCTAATTCATAATAGTAACAGGCTATAAAGAAGTTACATGATAAAAAAGAAATAAAACTGCCGACTGAAGCTGACATGACAGGAAACCCCACCATTGGAAGAGGGATTCTCAAGTCTGTTTTTTACACTTGTTAGTGTACTTGAAATGCTAAAACTAAAAAAAAAAAAAAAGTCTTCAAACATTTTGAGATTCTTCCTGTAGCTAATTCACATGTTGTGTATCCTGCTCATGTAGGTACCTCTTAAATGGGTTAGGTACAAACACAAATGTTCAAGCTGTCAGGCAGTAGTACCTCATAGGTTCTGGAGACCAACTGCTAACATCTGTATCTTGGTTCTGCCGCTGAACTGTGTATCACGGTGGGCAAGTCTAACTCTGCTCAATTCAGTTTCCTCAGTTATGATCCTGACACAGTACTACCTCACTGGGCCATTAATAGGTTAAAAATGAAAATATGTGCATGTGAGAATAGTGTCTAATGTGGATAGAGCTCAATAAACATTACTCATATAATTGCGGATGTGTGAAATAATGTCCCCATTCCACTTACTGTCCTCCCTCTAATCAAAGAATAAAAACATTACTCACAAAAATTTAATGTTTGAGGATTTTCATCATAGAGCAATATGACAAAAATTAGGAAAGTAAACAAAGATAATTTGTAGCAAAGGACAGAAAATTAGTACATATGGCAAAAATACTCCACACAGGTTATTTACACAATACTAGTTAAATAACAATGAAGTGCCATTTTATAACTAGTAAGTCACAAGTATTAAAATTAACAGCCTTGCTGACTAGGCTGTGGCCAACAGGTATACTATACTGTGACAGTGTAAACTGTTTTGGCAAACAATTTGCAATGCATTTGGGAGGAAATAATTTTCTTATGTCTGTTCTATGTGATAGTGGGCTTCCTGTAACAGCATTTACTCCCCTCGCCTGCCACAGCAGTCAGGACTAACTCCAGATTCAATCCTTTCCAAGGTATCCCATAATATCAGTTACTTGTGTGCTATCTGACATGCTCACATATGCATAAAAATGATGAAAAATGATGAAAAATATTAAACCCATAGCCAATAAGGATGAGCATATATTAGGGAAAGGAAAAAAACAAAGGAATTAGAACTGAAATATGAAGGGTGTGGGATCAAAATAAATACCCAAGATCAAAGGAGATCATGTCAGAGCTTTTTAAGATTCAGAGTTTGGAGACACTGGGGATATTTACCTAGAGACACTAACTTAGGTTGTTTGTCAGGACAATCTTTTGAGTTCTTAAACACCATCCTTTTGAACTGGAGAGTAGAAGACACTAAGAAACAATCAAATTTTGAGTTCTTTTGGTTAAACGGATGATCTAATTTACTTACAAATATATTAGACTGAAGAAAAAGTCAAATTTCATTTGGTCAGTTGGCTTCTACATTCACATCCACCAATAGCTTGTTATTGACTAGATTATGAAAAGGCTGACAGAAATATTGGGAGACTTCAGATAAACTTGCACCAGAGAGCAGTATGCAATATACCTTTCTCCTAAATTTCTACTGAAATATTTATAAAGATTTTTTTTAAAATTATGCATGTACAGATCAATTACTGAGCATCTACAAACATGATATTCAAACATCACAAAATGGGAAATAGGTCTTGATTTCTGTCATTTGAGTCTGAATCAGGGATCTAGCATTATTCTCTCAGGGAATAACCACAAATTGGTCAGAATGTGCCTAACACCTTGCTCCATGTTCCCGTTGTTGGTCCAGCTCCTTGCTCTTTAATTCTTCCTTACCTAGTAACTTTATTATCAATAGATATTATCAATAGAAAACACATTAATTTTATCTTAGGAATTAAACTAAAAGCTGATTATCAGCGATATTTATTCCATAATCTAATGTTACCTGTTTCTTTGTATTTTTGCTTTTACAAACAGAATTTCCCCCAAACAGGTATCTCAGGCTCCCTAATCTACAGGACTTGTGTAAGAAAAATAATTGATGACATGCATATAATCACAATCACAGTAATTGGACCATAGTTAAACTAATTAAGAAAAGAGGAATCATGTTCACTTATAAGTGATTATATAAGGGAAGAGAAAATATGGATCAAGTAACAAAATAAAATAACATTATATCTTTATATAAACAAAAGAGATAAATCCCAGGTTCTTAAAAAGTCTGTTTAAAAAGGCAGGTCAAGGTGAAGGAATCAATTCATCCTTTTCGCTTCCATGTGTGATCACTTGGGTCCTTTGGCCTTGGCCTTGGTTTCCTTTGGGACCTTTCCATTCTGACATTGAGTAAATCTGGCTACTGTAGAAACACCATCCACAAACTTGGTTTTGAAAAGGACGTTTGCATTGTTGAACATACCTTCCTTTAGAGACACCACAATGAACTTACGAGAAATGGGGGAAAAACATAAGAGATAATTTTTATTAAAATCTTAAGTTCACATTTTAAACCTAATGAGGTTAAAGAATTATTTGGAGGTAGTTTGATTGTTTAAACTCATACCCTCAAATGTAGGTAACAACCAATTATAATATTAGACATCTAAGTATATTGTAGCTTTTCATATTCGTTTTAAGAGTCTTCTTAATTTTACCTTGATGACTTCATTATCCAGGTTTATATTTCCTGCTGCTTGACAGCTTGTTGGTTATCTGTAGCTGACAAACTATTTTACTGTTAGCTCTAAATGCTCTAGTGAAATATTTTTCCCTGGGACATTGAATAATGTCAAGGTTTGAAGTTCCTACTAGCTCAAATGGAACATTTGTATTTGTATAATTAATAGGTACCAATTCACTGTTGTCCGCAAAGAGCTGCCATAACAATAGTCTATGATAACCACTAAGTGAAGACCTGAGCTGTATAATGCATGATCTATAAACCATATGTGTTAGCCCCAGTTCAACACAAACGGTTCTTAACTTAAAGGGGCTGCCTCTACTTTCTAGCCAGGAGAATGAAGAGTACCCTACCAAGTGCCACATGATGTTCTGATACGTAGGTATACATCTCTGAAACATGCTTGTTCTGACTGCATCTTTGGCAACTATCTAGAAAAATGATTGCATTTAACCCTAAATTCCTAACTAGGAACATATTAGATTCTCCTTCATGCTACAATACAACAATTGTAATGTCTGGCTTTTTCTTTAATAGGAGACCAAACTCTTTCATTCTAAACCCATTTGAATATTAATAAATATTTAAAGTAATATACAATGCTTTAGTATTCCTCAATCTTAAATATCTTATTAATGGTGACCACTACTAAAGAACAGTTTTAGAAAAACAAATACTAATATTAAGACTTTATGCTTTTGAAATGAAGACTTTCTGTCTGGTTCTTACCTGAGAATGTGTGAAATGAGTACGCAGCATCTGTCCAATGTTCTGGGTGTGAGAAAGATCCAAGGCTGCATCGACCTCATCCAGGATGTAAATTGGAGCAGGTTTGAAGAGGAGCATGGACAATATTAATGACAAAGCCACCAAAGACCTAAGAAAAGTGTACAGAAAGCTGTCAAAACTTGATTTTTACCACTTTTTACCAAAGAACTGAAGCAAATCTGCTCTGATGTTATTATGAAAAATACAGATTTAGCTAAGAGATAAATGCATAGGCGGCAAATGAGTGAGGGCTATATACACCTGTTAAGTAACAGCTACTGTCTTGGTAATAGTGTAACTAGTTCAGGTGCCCTCTTTCAAACTTTTACTATATATGCATCCATGTGCATACATAAACTCTCCATTTTTTTATTGGCACTATTTGAGTAAGTTGAATAGATTGTGGCCCATTACTCTAAATACTTCATAGTGCCAGAGGGTTAAGCAATCCTTATGGGATGGTTAATTCTGTCAACTTGATTGAATCACAGGATGCCCAGATGTCTGGCTAAACATTATTTCTGGATGAAATTAGCATTTGAATAGGAACTCAGTAAAGCAGTCTGCCCACCATAATGTGGGTGGACAGCAGTCAGTCCGCTGAGGGCCTGAATAGTAAAGGTAGAGGAAAGAATTCTTCCCTCCCTCCCAACTTGAGTTGGGACATGAATATCTCTGCCCTGGGTGCTCCTGATTCTCAGGTCTTCACACTCAGACTGAAATACTATTGGCTTTCTTGAGTCTCTTCTCAGCCTCCACAATAATGAGCCAATTCCTTGTAGTAAATCTCTTCATCTATACTAATAAAAAGGTAATATGCTAATTAGATTGGGAGACCTTCTGGACAAAGCCATGGTGGCAGGGCTGAAGCAGAGGCGGCTAGGGGTGATAAGGCCAGGAAGAGAGAGCAGTTGGGGGCAAGCAGGTCAGCGGTAGGGGGGTAGTTGGGGGCAAGCAGGCTGGCAGGCAGAGTGGTTAGGGGCCAGCTGTCCCAGTCTGCGAGAGGGATGTCTGACTGCCGGTTTGGGTAAGTCCAATCTGGCAGTTGGACATTCTCCAAGGGACACCAGACTGGACAGGGTGCAGGCTGGGCTGAGGGACACTCCCTCCCTCCCCCCATGCATGAATTTCATGCACCAGACCATTAGTATATATATAATCTATTTAAAATTTGTTGTGACCCCCACTCTTAAGATTCTGCAGCTTCTTTTAAAGTTCTCTTCTAGCTAACTCCCTTTAACTGGTAGCTATTTTCATTCTAATCTGGTATAAAGAACTGTAATAATTTGTATTTTTAATACAAAATGTAATTATTTAACATTAGAAAATTACAAGAGAATGTGTAACACTTTTTCTATATCAAATATCCTCTATATGCAGCACTTGAATGAATTGTCACTTTCTTGCTTACTGTATTCCAATAGGTATTTATTAAGAAACAAGTGGGGGTGAGGGGAAAGTGTGCACAAGCAGAGGGGGGTCCAGGAGGTGAAACCAAAATGTCTAGCAAAGAAAATGAATGAAATGATACAATAAACAAGTAACAGAGTTAAATGTGCCTCTATAGCAGGTAGTTGAGGTCACTCCAACAACCTAAAATTATTTTCCATTTGGTTCCTCTGTGCCAAATTTTAAGGCATTGAGTTTTAAACTTACTCATTCAGGAAGAGGGAAAACACACACACCAAGAGTTAAACTACTTTGCTGAATAGTGGTATAGTTACAAATAATTTAAACATTCATTTTATATTTTCCTCAAAATATTTTCAAGGACTTTAGGTACTAGTCATCTAAATGTTTTTCCAAACTGTGAAATTCAATTTTGGTTGACAGGCAATAAAAAAAAAAAAAAAATTAATTTTATCAATAATGAAAAATAGAGAATGGATTGCTATTTTAATAAAATGACAAAGGATTTCATAAGGAAATTAACGGATCGGGTCTTAGTATTTTCCATGTACAAAAGAGTAACATGGCATTATGGGGCATGTGAGAATAATTCAAGAACTATGTACTGTACCTCTTCCAAAAGAAATATTAATAACCATCTTCAATTATGTAAACAATCACAATTTTGTCTTACGGAGTTTTATTTTCTTTTTTAAAGAGAGGAAGGGAGAGAGTTAGAAACATCCATGAGAGAGAAACATTGATCAGCTGCCTCCTGCACACCCCAAACTGGGGATGTGGCGCAACCCAGGTACATGCCCCTGACTGGATTCGAACCTGGGACCTTTCAGTCCGTAGGCTGACCCTCTATCCATTGAACCAAAATGGTTTCAGCTTAGGGAGTTTTAATAACTTGGTTCTCCACAGGTAAGGAGTCAGGCCATATGACTTTCAATTTCTCTTGGTACACTGATTGTCTGAATCACCAAGAAAGGCTGGGAGACTTTCCTGAAGGTCTCACTGTCTATCCACTACCATTTTCCTTTCACCTCAGAACATCCTTAACCTGTATAGTTCTACTGGGCTCAAATTCTTAGTTTACATTTCTCTCATGACATTCTTTTTTTTTTTTTTTTTTTTTTTAATAATTTTTGGAAATGGTATCTATTTACCTTCCTAATCTGCTAGTTTTATTGACTATCATTTCCAGGTCTGTTTCCAATGACTGATTTTTCTCTAGGGCAGTGGTCGGCAAACTGCGGCTGTTGACTAATGAGTTTGCCAACCACTGCTTAGGGTATGAATCACATTTTTTTTTTAATATCTACCCAAAAATTTTTATTATATGCTGCACACTGTTACGTTGTTCAGAGTCTCACTTTTGTTGTCTTTAAAGAATGCTGGAGCTTGTGGCCAGTTAACTCAGTAGGTTAGAGCGTGGTGCTAATAAAGAATGTTGGCCCTTGTTCTGAGAGTCACTTAAGTTACATGCAGATCAGCTTTATTCCTCAAGGCCTGCAATGAACTTTGCTAAGGTGCATCAATAATAGCCTTCACTTCAGAGATAATATAGACTTAATTCTAATCCTTGTTACTGCATTTAGTGAGACTACTGGGCTTTGTGGGAATTTCTCACTGCGGCATTCCAGAATTGCTCCCAGGAAGAAAGCTGAGGTAAAGGTTGGGGCTTTTAAGGTGGAAAACAGGACTTTCATTTCCTTTCTCTCAGGCACATACTCCTGGACTACTCATCTAAAAATAATTGTTTTTCATCTATTTTATCTAGTTGATTATTCTTACATTTTTGCCTACCATTTTAATAAAATGTTTTATCTAAAATGTGTAGTACAAGCATGTCTAACTCGCGGCAGGCAGATAGTCTTACGTAACAGGCTCCTTAAATTCTATACGCAAAGAGAGTTAAAGATGCAAACTGAAATAAAAGTGGTAGGCATGCCGAAACCGGTTTGGCTCAGTGGTAGAGCATCAGTCTGCGGACTGAAAGGTCCTGGGTTCGATTCCGGTCAAGGGCATGTATGTTAGTTGCGGGCACATCCCCAGTGGGGGGTGTGCAAGAGGCAGCTGGTCGATGTTTCTCATCGACATTTCTAGCTCTCTATCTCTCTCCCTTCCTCTCTGTAAAAAATCAATAAAATATATTTAAAAAAAAAAAAAAAGAAAAGAGAAATATAAAAGTGGTAGGCAATGAGATGATGGGTAATAATAAGAGTAATTAGTAATTAGTAATTATAATGTACCTAAGGGATTACTCACCTCTGACCACCACTAAGTTCAGTTAAATTTTCTTTCCACGTATTTCCTAAGGCAACCTTGAACTCCAGACCATCCAACACAGTTTGCCCCTCTGGTGGTGCAAGCATAGCATTAGCACCAGGCAAAAGAGTAGAAAATATAGACCCAAAATCCTTGTTCACCTGGGGAGAGGGAAAAAGATTAAAATATCAATGTTGACAGGTGTATTTGCAACCCAACAATGCATTCTATTGTTTATTACTCTTATTAGAGTTAGCAAAATATGACACATGTGACAAATCTAGCAATATCCATTCAATTACGTATTTTCTGTCTGCAAGCACTAAAACAATGGAGTTAATTAGTTGCAACAGAGACTATTTGGCTCACACACATACAAAAAGTGTATGTCCCTTTACAGAAATAGTTTATTGAACCCTGTTCTAACTTCCAGAGGGACCTTCAACTCGACCCTGAAGTTCTGGTAGTTTTGTGGGCTATCATACAGGAATCCTGAGACACATGACTGTACAACATAGATTCAACTCGTGGTTAGAGAAGCAAAAATAAAACTAACTCTTTTTGCCACAAAATATTCTCTTATAAACCTTGTTTTCTGTTGAATGTATGGTAAGATGGGCCTGTGGTTATCAGCTAACCTGAAAAAGAGGCATGAAATCAAACCACCAGATCTGCTCAAAGTGTTGAATGGTTCTTTCTATGCTTTTTCTCATAGCTAGTGAAGTTGAGGTGGCAAGAAATAGGAATAGTCTTCAAATTCAAGACAAAGAGGCTAAAGAAGCTGTTTGGCCTATCTTCATCAAGGCACAGTAGGAGATTACAGAGATTTAGGGCCAATAGGGTAGCTTATAATTGGATAATTTTTGTGCATACACACTTAATGATTTGAGAATTTGGCCATCTGTTCTCAAAGACATGACTAATAACCTTAGAGAGTTCAGACAAATTTGAGGGTGTATACACTCACTCACACACACACACACACACACACACACACACACACATGGTCTTGACACCCAGGTTCTCTAAGGAAATCTCCAAATTCAAATAAAGGCAAATATATTTCTCATGAGTATTTTTAGTAATAAGGAAATCTTAGACACAGTAGTGCTCCTGAATGTAGATTTACTAAGAATGCATATTTTAAGAGCAACTGTACACATGCTAAATAATAATCTACAGGAGAGTGGAAATAAATGAAAATCCTTAAATCTTCCAAAGTTGTCATAAAACAAATATGGTAATTGGGATTTTTAAATTAAGAGTCCAGTAAAAGAGAATATCAAACTTCCTTGTTTACTGCCCTGTTCTTAAAGAACATGGGTGATAGTAGTTAGGAATAAAAGGCAGTTTTAACTTGGGGATTTCATCCCCATCTTTCAGTTTTTTTTACCTTTTGGATATATGATCTTTGTAGGCTAGTTCATCTTTATAAGCTTTGGTTTCTTCATGTATTAAGTAGGGATACTAACTGCCAAAGTTATGGAATTGTTTTAAAGTAATCATTTAAAATTAACATTTGTTTTAAAGTAATCATTTAAAATTAACATTCTTTTAAGATGTGTTAACTAATACTTATTAATTTTTAAGTGGTAAGCAATGTGCAAATTTTACTATAGAAACACTCTATGAGTGTGGGCAAGAACCATGAGGGTAGAACTGAAGGAGCTCCGGGGAGAGCTTTCCAACAGATTCCCGATGTGAAAATAATACTGCTTCCGATTTCAAGCAGAGGGTGAGTGGGCAGTATCTGAGGTTTCTTCCAAATAGCCTGTGATCTCATGGGAAGGAAAGAGGACAAATATCTAAAGAATTAGGATTTTACTATAACCTAGGAACCAGAGAAGTAGACTATAACCTAGGAACCAGAGAAGTAGACTAAGAGTATGATGGGGTGACACACACTTACCTTTGCAAATTGGTAGTCAAGTCCTAAAGGACAAAATGCCTGAGGTCTATGAGGTTATAATTTAGTATGAGCTATACCTCCTTCAAACACAAGCCAGCATTTCCAATTGAACTTAAGAGTATAACCTATTGCCAATATTCTTCATCTTTGCCTCACAAAGAATAAATGATACTATTTTTGATTCAGATACCTTTTGCCAAGCAATGTTCAGGGCTTGGTTTTTCTTCTGGTCAAGGTCCTCTATAGTTGCAAGTATTTTGGATTTGTCATTTTCTACAATTCTCTTCTTCTTCATCAGGTCATTATACTAGTAAGATAAAAATATTGTGGAAAAACATAAAACCTTATATTATAGAATTCAGTCAGGAATAAAGAGCTTTCATTATTTTCAATACATTATATTATGTAATTCTTATTTACCAAAAATATATATACTGTATTAATAGTTATATTTACTTTTCTTATAATTAAATTATATCACCTAGATGAGAATTTATAGGACAAGGACCCAAAATATTTGGACTCCACTAATATTCCCTTTCTAATATTCTAGAAGCCAATAATATTCCCTTTCTAATATTCTAGAAGCCAAAACACAAAGAAAAGTGTGTCATATGTCAACTCAAAAGTAGCCCTGCATGCTTTAAGGTTAGTCTCAGCAGTGACACTAAATTTCACTTCTTCACCATGATATACAAATACTAATCTGGCCTTTACTGATCTCTTTTTGACATCACACTCTTCCTCAGGCCGTCGCCATATATGTTCTTTCTTCAGGTCCTTGAACATACACCAGGTGTGCTGGTTAATAATGCAGACTTTGTAATCAAAGAAAACAATTTAGTACCATCACTAGCTGCACATTTCCCCATCTTTCAGGTAATTTGTGGATACTGTCCCAATAGAACTTTTCTTGTTTTGAAGAATCCATTCAGAGACCCAGTTTTCCACTTTATATGTTTTGAAGTGCTGCTCAGAAAATGCATGTGCCATGGATCAGAACAAGGGGTAATCTGAAGGAGCAAGGTCTGGTGAATACAGTGGGTGGGTTAATATTGGGTCGGCAACTAAGTAATTGCGGATTTTTTAAAGAAAATCAAAGACAATTTTTTCATGGAACTAAATAACTTTATTCTGTAATGTATTGCCCATTTTGATCAATGACTATTGATCATCTTTGAGGCAGCATCATAATCCCACGTTCAAAAAACTTCTGGTTTTTATTAGCAAAAAACTGAATCAGGTACGATTTGACATCATCATCATTATTGAAATTTTTACCATTCAAGAAGTTTTGTAAAGATCGAAACAAAAAGTAATCAGATGGTGCAAGATCAGGACTATATGGTGCATGTGGCAAAACATCCCAACCAAGCTCCATTAATTTTTGCCGAGTGACCAAAGATGTGTGTGGCCTTGCATTGTCATGATGGAATACAACACCTTTTCGATTTGTCAATTCGGGCCGCTTTTCTTCAACTGCATTGTTTAATTTCATTAGTTGTTCAATGTAGACATCAGAATTGATCGTTCGGTTGGGTGGTAAGAGTTCAAAGTAGACAATTCCTTTGTAATCCCACCAAACTGATAACAAAACCTTCTTTTGATGAATATCAGCTTTGGATGTTGTTTGAGTTGGTTCACCTGGCCTGCTCCACAATCTTTTCCGCTTGATATTGTTGTAAACAACCCATTTTACATCGCCAGTTATCAGTCGTTTTAAAAATGTATCATTTTCATTATGTTTCTTTAGCAAATCGCAGCTGCTAATGCGTTGCGTTAACTGTGATTCTTTCAGTTTGTGAGGAACCCATGTATCGAGTTTTTGAACATAGCCAAGTTGTTTTAAGTGATTTTCAATGCATGTATGTGATACATGAAGCTTCTCTGCAATCTCACGTGTTGTACTGTGACAGTCCGAATTGATTATTGCTTTGATTAGGGCGTCATCAACTTCAACTGGACGACCAGAGCGTTTTTCATCTTTGAGTGAAAAATCACCAGAACGAAATTTGGCAAACCAATTTTGACACTGCCGTTCTTTTAAGGCTTCGTCACCATAAACAGCCATAACTTTTTATGAGCTTGCGATGCGTTTTTCCCTTTGCGGAAATAAAAAAGCAAAATATGACGAAAATGTTCCTTTTGATTTTCCATTTTACAACAAACGCCAAACGAAAACTACAAAACAGATCAAAAAACTTTTTTTACTGATTAACAGCTGAATAGCCAACTATCAAATAACAAAATGTGTTTTACATTTGTACTACGTCTGCAAGCCTAAAAATTCAACTGAAGCCATATATGTGTGAAACCCGCAATTACCTAGTTGCCGACCCAATACTTCCTAGGCAAGATATTTTAATGTGTTTTAACTGGTTCTGAAGTGTGTGATGGTGCATCATCATAAAGCAAAATTACTTTGCATGTCTTCTGGCACATTCTGTTCATTTTACAATCAAAGCGTGGTTCAAATTTATTATCTGTTGTCAGTAGCGATCAGTATTAACAATTTCACCTTGTTTTAGAAGCTCATAATACACCACACCTTCCTGATCCCACCAAACACAGAGCATTGTCTTCTTTCCAAATCAATTTGGCCTTGCAGTCGATGTTGATGGTTGACCTGGATCAACCCGTGATTTTGTGCATTTGGGATTCTCAAAAGAAATCCACTTTTCATTGCCAGTCACAATTCAATGCAAAAAAACGTTTTTTCCTGCCATTCGTTGAAGCAACATTTTACTGATAACTTTCTGGTTTTCCATTTGTCTTTCGTTCAGTTGATGGGGCACCCATTTTCCTTCATTTAAAATCTTTCCCATTGCTTATGAACGATTGGAAATTGTTCGCTAAGCAATGTTTACTCTTTCTGCAAGTTGTTTCTGAGTTTGGCATGCATCTTCATCCAATAATGCTTAAATTGTTGGTCTTCAAACTTTTTATGTTGACCTGGATGTTCTTTGTCTTTCACATCGAAATCATCACTTTTAAAGTGTTTTAACCAGTGTTCACAAGTATCTTGAGATAGAACATGTTCACCTTAAGCTTCCCAAAGTATATAACTTTCAGCATTACTTTTCTTCTTATTCTTTGCATAATTCCATGAAGTAATTTATGTAGACAGACCCAAAATACAACAAAACAAAAGGCCATCTGTTGACCAATAGTGCTTTTCTCTCTGGTCAGGAGATGAAAGTTAATGAATTTTAAAAAATATTAGACCCAGTTATTACCTAATAACATGTTTCATGATGTTCTGCAGTGGACATTCAGGCTAACAATATACTTCCACAGTACACTGCAAAGCTTTAATGGAGAAATGAAAACCAGCAGGAACATTTTATAGAAATCACAACACGCACATTCTTAGCCTTTTGGTATCTAACATAATACAGATTCTTTGTATGTCAACAGTTTGTATGTCAACAGTTTTGTGTTTTTAAACTCATTACAGCAAAATTCCTTAAAAGTAATTGAGCTCATCCTAAGTACTATCAGCTTTACAGAGCTCTCATTAACTCTATCATACAAATGCAAACGGAATTTTGCAGAATTAAAGAAGGTATAGGGCATAATATAAAATCTCTGACTGCTAGTCAAGATTAGGGATTGCTCCCCCCCCTGGATTTTCCTAGTGACATGTCTGACTATAAATGTTTTGTCCGAGTAGGGAGATGGATAACATTACTGGGCAACGGATAACATTATTGAGCAACTGAGAACATTAAATAGGAAATGCTGCTGGAATTACAGATTAGGAAAACACTGGATAGAGATTAAAATTGTTATATATATAATGATTCCAGTCCACACTGCAGATTGGTAAGGAGGCAGTATACATTATTTTTCTTAGCCTCTCAAGGTAAATGAAACAAATGATAGCAATGTGAGGCGTTAACATGATTTGAAAGTATTTCTATTTATACTAAGAATGAAAGTAGAACAAATTTATGACAAAAGGGCAAAGCAAGCAGAAGTCATTCAAAGTACAACAGAACATAAGAATAAAATAAGAAAACAGCCGGGACCGGTTTGGCTCAGTGGTAGAGCGTCGGCCTGCGGACTGAAAGGTCCCAGGTTCGATTCCGGTCAAGGGCATGTACATTGGTTGCAGGCACATCCCCGGTGGGGGGTGTGCAAGAGGCAGCTGGTCGATGTTTCTCTCTCATCGACGTTTCTAACTCTCTCTCCCTCTCAATTCCTCTCTGGGTAAAATCAATAAAATATATATTTAAAAAAAAAAAAAAAAAAAAAAAAAAAAAGAATAAAATAAGAAAACAAAGAACTAAAAAGGGAGAAAATGAAAACAGGGGAAAAGCAAGTACCAAAGACATCAGGCAAAAGTTTTGACCCTAACAACCACCTCAGATTATACAGAGCCATTGAGGCTACAATGCTATTCGTAATCTAACATGGCCAGCCATAAGAAAATGACTTACCCGCTCTTCTGCTTCTGTTAGTACATTCATTGCTCTCATGTTGACATTTCTTCCTAGTTTTTCCTTCATTTCTTGCAATTTTTGAAGTCTCTGACCAGCTTCTTTTGGGTTATTAGTTTTGAAATCATAGGCACTATTGGGTAGCCCAAAGAGGTGTTTCTCTGCATTAATCCAGTCATAATCTTTTAACATTTTGGATACCTAGTCATATTATAAGAGAAAGATCTATCACTGTTTAAAAAACTACATTTAAATATTTACTATTTTTAAATAAAACTGGAGGAAAACACCACAACGACTCACTTGAAAAAAAATGAGGTTTACGTTGACAGTGAACCTATAGTAAGTACAAGTAATTTCACCTGGAAGTCAGGTCCAAGAAGTTAAATTATATTTTTAAAAAATCTGTACACATGCTAAATAATAATTTCCTAATACTTAAGCATGATAATAAAGCCAAATCAGAAATTTTTACAATATATATGTAAAGTACTTCCATTGGAATGAAATGTAAGTCAGATGAAGCTTCTTAGATTTTACCAAATTCAATCATTGTTTCAAAAAAAACAAAACAAAAAACAGCCTGTGGCCCAACTGGTGTGAATCAGTGGTTGAGTGTCGACACTTGAACCAGGAGGTCACAATTCAATTCCCAGTCAGGGAGGGCAGCCTATCAATGGTTCTCTCTCATCAATGTTTCTATCTCTTTCCCTCTCCCTTTCTTTCTGAAATCAAAACATATTAAAAAAACAAATAAAAATACACATCTATGAAAATTAAAATTCTTATACCAATACTTAAGTTATAGGTTTGGTAAAATCATGGAAGCCTCTTCCTGATGGGTACCTAATAATTATTCTCAGAATTATATCCTAAGAAACTGTCCTAACCATTCAATGCATCTCCATCACTCTCTTTTGACCAGGCACACACACAAAAAAATTCCTTTATATAACCAATAAAAAAAATGTACAGTGTTTAAGGAAGACTTTCTTCTTCTAGAATTGTTTAACGTTAATTTTGACTTGCAGAATAATATTTATCAATTTGTTTATCCTTATTAACTCCCTGAGTATGGTCTCATCTCTAAGCTTCTAAATAAAAATGATCATTTCTAAAGTCATTTTTTGTACATGTTGCTCAGTCTTTTATCTAGCATCTGATACTAGTTGGTAATAAATATTTGATAAACCATGTATTTCAAAAAATCACTGATTGACTTTTAGCAGTTCCACTTTCAGGCACCTTTCTTTACCACCTTAACTATAAATAAAATACCCTATTAATCACCAATATTAGTGTTTTTAATGACCAAAAAAGCTAATGGGTAGTCAATACTAGTAAAATATTAGGATATTATAATGTGGCTATAAAAAACTATTTTTAAAACCAAGAAACTAACCTAAATATGGCTCTATTTTGTATATTATGATCTTTTTGAAGTTAAACTGTTGTAGATTTATGATGCTAACAAAAATTTAAAGGCACCAAACTGTTACATACTGTAAGAAAACTTAATGGGTAAATTATTAAGACTAATGGATGCAGCCCACTAACCAAGCAATTGATTTTTCCAAAAGCATGTATTTTCCTTAAAATACTTAAAACTAAGTGACCAAAACCAAAACAAACAAACAAACAAAACCACCTGAGATAGCCCAGCCAGGGTGGTTCAGTGGTTGTGTCGACCTATGAACTAGGATGTCAGGGTTCGATCCCTGTAGGTATGCAGGAGGCAACCAACCAATGACTCTCTTACTGATGTTTCTATCTTTCTGATATCAATTAAAATACATTAAAAAAAAAAAACAAACCTGAGATAATATAAAAAGATAACTGCTTGGTAAAATATCAGATTTCAGCTGAGGGTGCAAAAATTGATTATACTGATCCTTAGAAAGTCATCCAGAAGCCAATTAAATTCAAAAGTTGCCTGTATTTACATTTCTGTGAGTCTTTAAATCCAATGTGAAATAAGGTAAAGAATATATATTATTACTACCAATACATTAGTAATAGTTCTATGAATATTGGGAAGGAAAAAACAGTCATTTGTATGGGAAACCACTTAAATATGTGGTAAAAAAAAAAAAAATCTTGAAGATTGGTACAAATACCCATCGCTGAGCAGTTAACGTAGTTTTTAAGGCTTCAAAATTATGTTACACAGTCGTTCTGCATCCAGCAGTTTACTGGAATATTTTAATAACTCAGTATGATTAAGGGTAATAATGAACACAAACATGCCTTTGCAGCAGCATCTTCAGCTTCCCGTTTATGTTTGCTAATGTTGTGGTCCAGTTCCTTAATTTTGAGCTGAGATTCATTGTTTTGTTCCTTATGCTTTGCCACTTCTGCATATTTAGCTTTAATTACATTGTCCTGGGCTGTTATCACTTCCTTTTGCTTGGTCATCTCTTCTTGAGCTTTATTTAATGATTCCTGAAAGAAATAATTAGAAGATATATAGCAACGATATAGGAGATATTTTTAAAAGATCATCTAACAGCCTTCTGGGTAAGATAGCAATGTGATTACAGGCAGATGGTCACCTGATCCTCTACATATTATATCCCCATTAAAATGACTAATGAATCTTATATACAGGAGAAAACTGGGATTTCTACTAGGGAAAAAAAAGGGGGGTGGGTGGGGAGATGAGATGTAGTGATTATGCTGGAGGCAACTAAGTTTTTGCTGAATAGTGTAGTTAGGATTAATTGGGGGTAAATTGGGGGTAGAAGAGACTATTGGAATCTGACTGGTGAGATTTCTTGAAAAAGTGGCAATTCTGGGTAGTTAATAAGTGTCATTTGGGAGTTTATCAGGAGGAGCAAAGAACAAGGGTAGAAGTAAGGTAGTCTGGGATCTGTTCCTTTTCCCTTCTGTGGATGTGAGCCACATACATTACCTTTACCCGTGACAATGGAAGGTCATTGTTTGGTTCTAGAACAGGGAGCAAAACAAGGAAATGGAAGAGAAAGGAACTTTTTTGAACTAGATCTGTGGCACAAAGGAAAACTTCCTGGTCTGACTTCTATCCCCCAACCTCCAAATTGGTCATCACACCTGGGATTTAGTCTACCACCAATGCTTCACCCTAGATCTTAACTCACACAAATACCTACAGACAAAAAAACCTAGGTCAACTTGTATTTAGGTGATGGAAAACAAATAGGACAACCATCTCCATGAATGATTAAAAGTAAGTGAATGTAATAACTTTTAAGTGTGCTCATAAGGAAACAAGGTAATTTTGAACATTAAAGAATACTTGACATTATGATCAGGTTACTGAATGCACCCAAAATGCTTTTGCAGGAGGAGGATAAATCATGGCACTTATCTAAACCAGTGTGCCCACAGTATTTTTAAAACAAGCAATACCTGACTATTTAGTCAGGGGCACTGGCCTTTTCCCCTTAGATTGTCAAATTAAAAAAAAAAAAAAAAAAAAAAAGACAACCGCCAACAGAATAGTCATCTGTTGTATATCAATCAAAATTTTACCCATTTTTTTTGTCAGATTGCAAAAATATACATACTTTTTGGTGTGCAACAGAATTTTAGTAATTCATTTATTTGTGCCATCAGATGAAAAAGGTTGAAAATCACTGATCTTAAAATACATTTACTTTTTTTAAAAATCTTTTAAAAAGCTAAAAAAAAAATACTCTGGTGATATTCACCAAAGGAAAACAGAGAAAGTTTATGCTGAATTAACTAATGCTGTACCTGACAAAAACATGTTTATGAAGAAGACTACCTAACCATTAAAGATTGCACTGCAGGTGTGACTGACTTAATCTTTTAGATAATCGTTTTTATAATGGTAGGGAAAAACAGGAAATCTGTCAATTAAGGTTGATCAGAAACAAAATTTTAGTGTTATTTGTTTTAAGCTAATTAGTTTTAGGCAGTTTAACTCCCTAGAATGTCCTTAACACAGCTTACCATCAAAGAAAAACAATTTAAAGTTTGTTCTTTCCGACTTTACATTCTAAAAACCAAGTGATCCATTTTATAGTTTTCCATAAAGAGAAAGACACTTTTAAAAATAGGTACATGCTTTAACTTTATTTAGGTGAAGGAAGGAGGGGCCAATTTTCACACTTCTCTTTAAAAACTGTCTTTAAAAACTCTTTGCTCCTCCTGATAAGTGTCATTTGGGAGTCTATCAGATTATCTTATTAACTGTTCATGAAAGACAGTAGAAAATATGAAGGAATACGATTAAAAGATAACAAATCAAAGGAGTCGATGTTTTAAAAACTAAAATTTCCTTTGGAGACATAAATAGAAAACTATACCTGAGAAGCATTTCTATCCCTTATAAACAACAACAGAATTAAGAGGAAAGATCTACTTTTCAAAACACAGGATGATACAATAATTAAGTCATGTTAAAAGGAAGATGTAGAAGCAAGGCAAAAACATTCTTTTACCACAATGGAGGTAAATGAATGGAACCCTTGTTAAGCTAGCTACATACATTTTGTTAACATGAAAATCAATGATTTACTATTTACAAAAACAGTATTGAAATGGCAGAAAACTTCATTTCTTATCACAAAATCAAAGTATTATACATGCATGCACTGTACAGCGTGGTTACTAGTTAATGCATAAAAGTTGCTAAGTTAAAAGTTCTCATCACATGAAAAATGTAACTGGTGACAGATGTTAACTAGACTTACTTTGATCATTTTGAAATATATACAAATATTAATCATTGTATTCCTCACCTGAAACTAATGTCAATTATAACTTATTTCTACCCCTTTTTGAAAATTAACATCAAACAACAGAATTCAAGGTGGGAAACATAAAAAGGGACAAGAGGGTATCCAATATTAAGGAGGAGCGATCTCTAATAAAGACATACCCTAAAAAACCCCCTTGACTCCAAATCCACTGCCCGCTTCTGCTATCTCACATCTCCCTCCTCAGTAAAGGATGCTGTGGGGACACTGTAGAAGGAAGGGGCTTTACTGTCTGTCTGGTGTGCTTTTCTCAAGGACAAGCTTCATGGCAGTGAGGGGGCTTCTCAGCATGTTCACAGCCTGTCTCCCCTGGCATCACAGAACTTTCCTACAAAGGGCTTTCCCTGGCTCTCCAAACCTCACCACCAGTGGGCTACAGTCAAGTCTTCTCCAACTAGATCTGGTTCTCAGCCCTGCAGTGGAATGGGGCTATTTTCTGATTTACTTCATCTATAGGGACACTGCTTCAGCCCTACAGGTAATGCCTGTTCCCTTATCTGCTGGTTCCTATTTTCAGAGTTCTCAAAACCCCTTAGTGATCCCACATCACTCCAGATTCCTATTAATTTTCTTTATTTACAAGTTGCCCTTTCAAATTACTGTGTTTTTGTTATCTGAATAAACCTGGACTAAGAGTGAAGAGATTGAGACCTCTGAAGTTAAACGGCTTCTAGCCAGTGTTTTATAAGTAGATTAACACTTGCCATTTCTTCAATATGGTAAGTAAACCTTACCTTACTTTTAGCCACCTCAGCTGCCATTACTTCAATCTGACCTTCATAGGATTTGATAGCTTCATTTACAGCTTCAAGCTGTTGTTCGCAGGATGCATGCTCTCTCTTGAGCTCTTCCAGTTCCAGAGTGATCGCTTCAACTTCCTGTAAAAAACACAGGGCATTAACTACTGAAAAGTAAATACCACATATCAACAAAATTAGTAAAGACTCTCTTGCAAGTAAAACCAACAGCTTAATTACTTAACTACCTAAAACATATCTAAAGTGCTTCATCAGAAGAAGGGAGGGAAAATATTTACTCTCCTATACTTAATATTGCACATACATCTGTCATTTTTACTAATTCAAGAAACTTTGCATGGACTATTTCCTTTATTCCTATAGGTAAAAACAATATTGAATTCTACATAACAGATACGTTAAGTACAATGTAAAAAAAAGTTTCTCGATTTTCTTCTTCCCTATTATATATAGCCTTCCCTATTATTATATTAGAAAATAATTTGTGCGGCTATTTAATGACAAAAGCATGAGTTTAAAAAATAACTATGAAGAAAAGTGAACTTTTATGGAACAGTGGATTCAGAATATAGACATTGGAGACAGAAAAAAAATCTAGGTTTAATTCCTAGCTTTGGTACAATCCAAAAGATATAATCAAATATCACCAGCCTACAAATGAAGGGCATTCCATAAGTACAGCATGCTTTGTCCTACATCATTTTTTCAGAGTACACATTCACATAAATGATCAACAAAAGAAATGAATACTGAATCTGATATGACATAACAAGATGTATTTCCTAAAAAAGTATGCTTTGTTTTTAGATTCTGTGAGAATACTGAAAAATAAGGCCAATCAATGGTGCTCTACCACCTTCAGCTCTCTGTTGATGGTAAAAGATTGGTTCTCTTTCAACAAAGGTTATTATTACCTGTTGTTTTTCTTTCATTTTCTTGCTGGAAGCATCTGCTTTTGTTTTGGCACAATCAAGTTTTTTCTGAGCATCCTTCAGTTCCTTCTCTCTTTCAGCTTCTGCATTTTTCATTTTATTCTCTAATACTTCATATTTTTCTTCTGCTTTCTTTTGAATTTCTTTGGTGTTTTTTAAGGTCTCTTCACTTTCCTCTGTTTAATAAAGTAGGCAAATGTGGCTAATTGAGATACTTCCAACTATTAACAGTTATAGATAATGGCTTACAAATTCAACTCTTAATAGAAAAAAAACAGTCTGGAAAGTTAAGAAACTAGAACTTAAAAAAAAAAAAACATAAAAAACTATTCCAACTTTATTTTTGAAATGGTATGTTGAAAAAGATCCTGCATGAGAGCCATATTTGATCTGAAGATCTATGAAATTATTTCCAATTATGACATTGAATAACAAAAGATAAATGTAACCTATAACTTATTAAAAAAGATCAGACCATCTTTTTAAATATATCTGTGTGCTTCCTAAAATCAGAACAGAGAGAATAACTATGATATTTTTCCTTTATTTTAATTGCCAGAAGGCTTAGAATTCTATAAATAAGCTTACTTTGTATTCTTCACTCACTTATTTTGATTCAAGAGAAATATTGTGAAAAATGTCTAGGATGAAACATATTGTCTCTAAATTTATGAAGAAAAAATAAAGTAAAATAAAATAAGTATGTTACTCTCACAAATGACACGCTGAAAGAACCTGGAGAATTTTAAAAGTCTGAACAGGGCCGAAATCGGTTTGGCTCAATGGATAGAGCATCAGCCTGCGGACTGAAAAGTCCCAGGTTCGATTCCGGTCAAGGGCATGTACCTAGATTGCGGACACATCCCCAGTAGAGGGAGTGCAAGAAGCAGCTGATCGATGATTCTCTCTCATCGATGTTTCTAACTCTATCCCTCTCTCTTCCTCTCTGTAAAAAATCAATAAAATGTATTAAAAAAAAAAGTTAAGTCTGAACAGGAATGAAGTTGGAGAAATGAACTTTCATTTGCTACTGGTGCAAATGTGGACTTTTACAAATGGGCAGAATTTGGCAGTATAGTAATCATAACATGCAATAATTAAAATAAGTTTTAAAGACAATTCAAGTAACTACATAATAAAGATAAACTCTAAATAACTCAAGTAAGGTTACCAGAAACACATTAAACACAGTTCCTCATCTTACCAATGGTTTTTTTAAGAGCATCTAATTCTTCTTGTTGCTTGTGATATGAACTTTGTTGGAGCTTGGTTTGTAATAAATCTGCCTCCTCGGTTTTCATCTCCCACTGCTGTTTTAGTTTGCGATACCTTAGAAAAAGAGAAGTTTGTACCAAATGAACACAATTTTTCTGATGTTTAAGACATGCATCCAAACTACAGGCTTTTACCTAAAATAAACTCACATACTAAATATAAACAATATAAGATACAACTGGTTACCAGAATAGTTTTGAGGCATCAATTAAATTCAAGGTTGATTTGGTCGCTGAAGGTTAACAACTCTAAATGACTAAGACTAATAATTATTTACAGCAATACTCCTACTTTTAGAAAACACTAAAAATCATCTTTGAATGAAATAGGCTTCCTTAAAAATAACCATTAATAATAATATATTATCTAGCAATCTCCATTTTCAAATGTTAAAAAAAAAAAAAAATGATGTCCCTTACATTTTTTAATGAGACATAGTTTAAAAGTGCTTAGCACCGAGTAAACATTTGCAAATGCTGTGATCTACCCCAGTTCTGGCTGTTTAAAAATATTTAGCTAAGTCATCTAGTTAAATTTCAAGTAATTAGAAATTTATGACGTTTGAGGAAAAAGTATAAAATATCGATACTTATTTGCGTATATTGCCTCAAACTGCTTGACATAAATTAAAGCCATAATTTAAGCTAGTAATTTTTCAGTTTATTTAAAAACAAAAACAAAAACCCTATGTTCCTGATATGGTCTATGAAAGAATAGCTTTAGTTGACCCTTCCATTCTCATATTTTTTCAAAATCTATTTCCTTTCCTTGACTCCAGTGCTATAAATCTATAGGACAATTCTGCAAAATAAATGATCCAATACTGCTGAACAAAGTTAACAGTTCTAAGCCCAATGTGAGCACAAACTCGCTGCCATGCCAGAGCTTCCACACAGCTCAGAAAAATTTTGTTGCATTTTCCTCACAGAAAAAGTTCAGTCACTTTATGGTTAATTTATGTTACTGAAGGTAAAATGCAGCCTATACATGTATATGATGTTTGCAAATGGGCATTCTGATATACTGTACCTTAGAATGACCATGCTGACTGATAACAATTTCTTCAATATACACAGTATCCTAAAAATTTTGTTACCCTTCTAAGCTTTGATAATTTTAGATGAATGCTACAAATTTCATTTCTAACTTTATGTAGATTTTTAAAAAACCTTTATTCAGCATTGTGAATTCTAAATAAAATGTTTGATTTTATCTCAGTTGCCAGCTTCAGAGGGACTAGAAAAAATTACTTTCATGTAATGTACTTTGTAAGTTGGGGGATTTATACTCCTGAAGCCTTCCTTTCAAAACAAGGACTCTTCTCCAGGATAACCACACGTGTTCACTCACATCATTCAACAGCCACCTTCTAAGCAAGGCTTTCCCTGAACACCAAATCTGAAATTTCAGCACCTATGTCCTGCCAGCTCATTAGCTCCCTTTCTGTAGTCCTTTTTTCTCCTTAGAACTTAGCATTTCTCTAACATACTTTACCAATTTAACCTTCTTTAGAGTTTGTTTCCTAAACTAATATGTTGATATATATTTAGGAAATATATATATTTATAAACAGGATGAAGAGATTTATCTGTTTGATTCATCATTATATTCCAGTATTTGGTACATAGGAAGAGGCACTCAAAAATGAATTATGTTGTTAAAAAAAAAAAAAAAAAAAAGAGGTTACATTAAACAGCATGATCCCAATTTTGAAAATAACATACATATACCCTGTACCATACATAAAGGTTCACATACATACCTATAATCTACACCCACAGAAGAAACATGTAAGGATACTTTAATTTCAGCAGGGACTTTCTGACAAGAACTTGTTTACTTTCTCCATAGGTAACCTAGTAATTTTAAATAGCTATAGGACAGCCATAATGCTGCTAAAGTCAGTGCAGACACCTGATCAATGCTATACATACTGTATCATATCATTCAAATCAAGGACCAAGTATCTGCTATCAACCTCCAGAGTACATCTCAAAGGGAAAGGGGGATATTTGGCTAATTTTTCCTTCTGTTTAATTTTTTATCACAAAAACATTTTTATTATAAAAATGAAATAACTGATAAGCAAGTTATCAACTGACAATTTATTCAACTAAAACCAAGGATCAGAAGAAAAAGTCAAAGTTGCATTTCTTTAAGTAAAGATATATTTCCTTTTCTACCATGCAAAATATTTGACCAAAAAGAATATATATAAATATATGTAGCTTAATTCAACAGGTCTTACTTTTCTGCAGTGCTTTTAAGACCTGCTAATTCCTCTTCTAGGGCCCGTAGTTCATTCTCCTTGATTCTCAGCTTATCTTGAACATCTTTGAGTTCCTGAAACTTTGTTAAAATAGAAGCCGCCTGGGATCGAGCACCTGATAAAAACAAATTGAAATTATACGTTAAGTTTGAATTATACTTGAAATGATTCTATAGGCAATCCTTTACAATGAGCTTATGAAACAATAGAATTTACTTCATTTAAATCTTACAACATACATACTTGGTAAAGTACTTCTAAGTAGATGTGGTGGATTATTTGTTCAAGCTAATCACTGTCCCTGCCTGCTTCCCATAAAGATCGGGGTTAGGCATGTAATTTGATCTGGTCAACAAAGAGGAAATGTGCCTCTTCTGAAAGTAAGCCTTTAATGACAGCCCCTAAATCACATTTTCCCCCTTGTCCATTTCTCCTTCAGTCTGGGTCCCAGAATGGAATTAGCATGGGACAGAGACAATTGACCTACAGCTATTGTAAGCCACTGAGATTTGGGGGCTGTTCATTACACCATAACCTTGTCCGGGCTCTGATATAGCAGAGAAAATTGGTTTCACTTTATAAGCAACTGTATTTGTCTGGCATTGACAGGCCGAGATGTTATATAGACAAGGCAACTCTGTAGGTTTGGTAAAATACAAAGGTCAATTAGCAATGCCATTATGAGAATTTTGTTAATATGATATGGGGCTACATATTTGCCATCCCTTAAGCAGTAATTTCAAGAACATGCATGTCAATGAAATCTAGTTTCTTCTATTTTAGATATTTAAAAATATTTGGTCTGTCTTCCAATTGTAATTACTACTCATCTTATTGAGTACTGGGGAATTTGATCATCAGATTAATTTTGTTGACTATTCTTGGCCTAGAAAGAAATTGTCATTTAATATGTAAGAGGTGTTATATAGCTTCTTGGTTTGGTTAAAAGCACGGACTCTAATTAGAGTTCAAATTTTGAATTTTGCCACTTACCAGCAAGTTATTTAACCACTCTGTAACTTACTTTCTACAACTGTATATTAGAAATGATAGTAATATGCTTACCTCATAGTTGCTATAAGGATTAAATGAGTTAATTATTTAAAGCGCTTAGAATAGGGTTTTATAGCATGATAGAGATGTTCTCTATCTGCATTTTCCAGTTACCCATTAATTAACCTAAATTTATGGTTATTGAGCCCTGAGAATGTGACTTGTGCAACTGAGGAAATGAATTTTAATTTTGATTATTTAAATGTAAAGAGCCACATGTAGCTAACAGTTCCTATTTTGGACAGCACAGTCTTACAATACACAAAGTAGAAGTTAACATGTTTGCTGAAGGAAAAATGGGTGGTTAGGCTACAAATAAACTGGGGGGAGAGGGGAAAAGAGTTCATTTCCCAGTGCCTAGAATATTCTGATAGGGCAATAAGCAAAGAAAACAAAAAGTAACAGATTTACTTGAGATGAATAAAAAAGCTAGGATTGATGCTTGGACTAGAGCTCATTGAGGACTATGACATCACATAATCTCTCAATATTATTATTAAATGCCTGTCACGTGGTAGGTATTCAAAAGAAAACCCAATCCCTAGATTAGTAATAAAACTCTGGATTGTCATTCCAACCCTACTATTTCCTGTTAAAGATAATAAAAGCTCCCATCCTATTTGCCACATAGAATTATGAGGGCAAATCACATAACACCTACCTCCACTCAGTGTCCCGTGAGGATCAAATACCTCACCTCCTCGAGTTACAGTTCTAGTCATTATCCTTTTATCAAAGGCTACTTTTTTTGCATTATCCATATTGTCACAAACAAATGTTGTTCCAAACACAAACTCCATTGCTTTCTGCAGTTCCGGTTTGTATTCAACCAGGGAAAGGGCCACGTGAACATTGTTAGGGCCAACCTGTGGGGAAAAACAGATGTGTCATAGTACTTACTATTGAAAATAATTTTGAAAGGAAAGTAGTAAGAATTGCTACAATAGAAATTTAGGTAATATACTTATCTAACACAATATTTCCTTTAGAACTTTCTAAAATGTTACGGAAATCTCCAGAGTTTTATTTAGGAAAAAAATAAAAAATACAAATTTAAAACCTCAAAGACCTATTGAGAGTTTCCAGCAAGCAGGAGCCACTATGAAGTTTCTAAATCCAAATAGGACTATTTGGACAGATTTTCTTAATTAAAGTATAGCAATGCTGGACCAACATTATGACATAAAATGTTTTGTTTTAATTATTAGTAATATGATTGTTCCACAGTGAATGGTTTTTCATTCAAATTAAATATGCTAGGGCAGCCACTAAAATAAAAACACAACTAATAACTGAGTTAAAATTTTTTTTAAAAATCTCTGTCCTTTATTTATAGTGTCTACCTCTGTTCGTCTTTTAGAACAACTAAGTATTCTTTATGAAGCTTTGCAGCAGCAGAAGTCAAAATAAAGGAGACTATGTAACACATGTTCAGCATTGTACAGCGATGTAGCAGCTGCATTATATCTGGCTAACAGATTTAGCTGTATTTTTACTGTTACTTGAAATCCCAATTTACTTCTGACACTGGGACTGGACCTAATAACTTCCAAAGCCTTCAAAGTAAAGGAAGTACTAACCCAAAATACCACCTTCCAATTACTGTGCAATCATCTTCACCTCCTGACAGTGTATAGATCAACACAATTATACTTTGAAGTAATTTTAACTGAAGGCTTCTCAAAATTTCAGCAAATATACCGAATATTCATTTAATATCTCAATTACAAATGCACTTTGAGCTTTCAATCTTTTCAACTCCTGCACTTGAAATAACCATTGAAGCTGATTCTACTGCTGAATATTATACAATCATAATTGCCTTTTAAATGAACTTCCTTATACTCATCTGCTATTTACCAGTAATCATACCAGGGGTAGGAGTTAGCTATTATTTCTCAACAGCTGACTGGGTATCTCTGCCCTATGTTTTGTACGTTCACAGATTGAAAGGCAACTTAGAAGAACTCTAACAGAGAAGCATCTCTGAAAGATCAACAGACACCTTCTATACAGTTCTTGCTGTGGACAGTTTACATGTGCCTAGCATGAAAAAAACTGAAGAATTCTGGTATTAGTAAACTATAATTGTAATTATTCAGAAAACAGAAATTCAATACAATCAAGAGCCACTTAATGGTGGGGATATGTTCTAAGAAATGCATTGTTTCATGATTACATCACTGTTCAAACATCGTAGACAGTGGTCGCCAACCGATGGTCGGAGGACCACTGGTCTTCCATGAGGTCCGAAAGGTTGGCGACAGCTATCAGATTGTACTTAACACAAACCTAGATGGTATAGCCTATTACACAACTAGCCTACTGATCTGTAGGGGAGGAAAAATAGTTTTCCCTTCACTTTTCTGGTTCTTAGCTGAGACATTCCTACAGGGGGTAGGGGGGAAAATTAAGAGGAGAAAAACAAAAGTTTAATAACATATTTAATAATGTAACAAAAAGTTTAATAACAAATACTTTGTTTACATGAAAGAGACCTGGGGAATCTGACTCCTCAAAATAGATGAAGCCAGCACCTTAAAGACATTGGGGTGGGGAAGAGTAAGATACCAGAAAAGCACAGTAAACAGAGGTAAGGTTGCTATGTCTTCTATATGGATATGAACTTTTAGAGGTAATGTTACTTCCCTCTTCACCCTTACAAATGAAAGTATCTTTTACAAAGGGTAACTTTCTTAACAAGCCTAAAATATTTTTATACCAAATAGACGCATTTAGGAGTAACAAATTGTTGCCCTACAGCTTCTAGGCTACAAACCTGTCCAGCATGTTACTGTATGAAATACTGTAGGCAACTGTAACACAAGGGTTAAGTACTTGTGTAATATGTACTATGATATTACTAAGGATAGGACTTCACTAAGCCTTAAAATTTTTAAGCTCTATTATAATCTCATAGGACCAAGGCCTTATGTAGGGTTCTTTAATGGGGAGAGCACTGTTTTTACTATCATCTGATAGTTATATAACTTGACTTAAGGGTTAAAGAGATTCTTATACTACAAATTTGAAACACCATTTTTTTGTACCTTAATTTTTAAAGCATGGTAGCAAAAATTGTAGTTCTGCATATGATTAAGTCTGCCAAAATTAATGTTCTCTAATTTTAAAGATAGAGATAAAATACTTAAGTAAGACTTACAAGATTCTGAGCGACCCTCAGGGTTTCTGGAGCAATACACGTGGCTGAAATTTTATTGAGTGGAATTATAGTGTATCGACGCTTCAATTCCCCCTTTTCTAGTAGCTTTTTTCCAGTAATCTAAAACACAGCGAATGTGAAATAAAAAATGCATGCATGTTATCAATAATAACAGAAAACATTTGAATAAAAAGAGTGCACCTTTAGGAATCCACAATCAAATGTTTAGTGCCTACTATCCTGAACAATTAAAAGTCTAAGGCTGATAATGTACATTCTGGATACCCGAGTGAACTTGAGAGTTCCTCTGAAATACACCTAAATCCAATATAATAAAGAGCTAATATGCTAATTAGACCAAACAGTAGAATGACCCGAGGCTGCTGGGGCTTTGAGGGCCGAGCCCCTTGCACTAATTTTCGTGCAACAGGCCTCTAATCAAATATAATAAGTAATATACTAAAAATGTCATTAACTGAAAAGTTTTAACTTGTAAAAATAAGCAACCCTGGAAGAAGCTTATAACATCAAGAAAGTACCCAAATCTTCTAGCAGCACATGATTTTCAAGCTGACCAGCAATTACAAATTTCCTTTATTAAAATCAATTTACCTCTGTGTCTACTACAACATTGTAGAGTCGTTCCCCAGCCACCAATTCTAAAGCTGTGGTTGCAGAGGTATCCTTCACACCGATCAAAGAAGCTACAAGGCCTTTCACACAATTTCTATTCCAGTTCTTCTCTGGGTCCCTAAAATGGAAAAGATGACTAAAGTCAATTTTAGATAAGAAAATAGAAAAAAATTATACATATAGTAATACTCAGGAGCTCTTTCTGACAACACATTAAATTGAAAGAATCATATAGATTTAACAAAACAAACTGGAAAATGTCCCAGATGCCTACCCAGCTATTGTTTTTAAATCAATCAAAAGCCCTTTTAGTACATATTGTTTCCATGTAACAAAAAACCTTTGACTTTCTAATCTTTGTAATACATAAATTACCACAGATTCTATGAAAAACTCCTATGAGTAAGTCAAATTGTAAAATGTAAATGTGGATATTTATAATATCATTAATGATAGAAAAACTTTAAAGAAACTTTGGAATGAGATTAAATTCCCTCATTTTGGTTCTAAGATAGGTAGCATTAATAGCCATTAAATCTTACAAGAGCCGACACCGGTTTGGCTCAATGGATATAGCGTCGGCTTGGGTACTGAAGGGTCCTGGGTTCGATTCCGGTCAAGGGCATGTACCTTTGTTGCGGGCATATCCCCAGTATGGGGTGTGCAAGAGGCAGCTGATCGATGACTCTCTCTCATCGATGTTTCTAACTCTCTATCTCTCTCCCTTCCTCCCTGTACAAAATCAATAAAATATATTAAAAAAAAAAAAATCTTACAAGAAAGAACTTCCCCTGCCCACACCTGAAACATTTCAATAAACATTTAAGAAAAAAATAGCAATTAAGGTAAAGCAGTTTATTAATAGTTTCCATACAAAAACCTTAATGTCCATGAAATTTTCAGACTGCCTTCCAGCCAAAATAAAAATAGATCTTGGTTTTTACTATGCTAAAATTCAAGATTTAAATCTCATACCTGTAGGCAAACTGAAGATTGGGAAATCTGGCCAAGAGAGCTTCATATGTTTCTTTCAATCTACTGATATCACGTGACAGCTGCCTACGCTTTTCCAGAAGGCTTTCCTCCTTGTTTTCTAAATAGTAAATCATAAGTAAATTAAAACCAAATCTTAAAATATTCTGTTTTAAGGAAAATATTCAAAAATATTTGAATTGGTTAATACACAAATTTCTATTTCCAAAGCATTTCTAGAAGCAAAATATCAATACAAATTTCTGATAAGAAATAAATAGCATGCTTAACATTCAAATTTCTATCATGTCAAGTAGACATTTCTGACAAATAATACAATTTCTATTCCAAAAAATAACAAATGAATTGAATGCCTACTGAAGTAGAAATATACAAATGACATTTTTGAGTTTTCAAGTGTCAGGTCAGAGTGATTGGAGCAGAAAATTCTGAGTAGTGAGTCTTCAAAAATTCAAAGCATATGTTATAGTTAGATATTTTTGTGACTAAATTTGTAAACATTTCTCATACTAATACTCGTTAATAGGATAAAAATTTCCTGCTTGCTATTTCTTTTAGTTCATTTCACCAATCACCACTACCTACTAATGGTCTAATAGTATGTCTGTAAAGGCAAACCTTCATAATTTAGCTTTTTTATTTCGGCTTCAAGTTTTTCTTTAAGCTTCTTCACAGCCTCTAAAGCTTCTTGATCCTTCCTGTAGCCACTATCCATCTTCTTAACTTCAGCTTGTTTAGTCTTTAATTCTTGTTGGGCATGTTTCAATTTCATCTGAGCCTACAAAGAAAAATATAACAGACCATCTGAGACAGACAGTTCAGATTGGTTTAAAAGAATCAGCCTTGAAAATGCAACTGTTGGCCACTTGGATTAGTATCCCAACAGAGCAATCATTTCCCAACATTTTCTCCTCAAAAAAACAACAACAAACTACTCAGAATAAAAACTAATGTGTTTAACATAAACCATTAAATAACTTGCAATTTAAATCCCTATTTTTAATATTTATAAAATGTGAAATAATTCATAATTATATAAAACAATACCTGTCATTAACTGGTTAAATTAAAAACACAATAGAAAGCTGGAAATCTAACTAGTTCTCTTCCTTCCCACTTAGATTGTACTAATGTATATTTGTCAATGTTTAACAAGAGAAGCTGGACTGAGCAATGAGAAATATTACATAGAAAAAGGGAAACTAAATTGACAGCAATTTAAATGTAGAGTCTGATATTTAAATGCTAGTTTATATAATTGAACACTATTCCTTAAAACCATGTAGTATTCTAAGGTCTGTATCGATATATCCTCCCTCTAAAACTGCATAACAATGGGCTTTTCCCCATCAAATAAATTTATAGGAAAACTAAGAGGATTTTAACATTTTTGGGGGCTATTGATTTTTAAATATTTTGTGACCATCTTTGTTGAATAAAAAAGTGGCCAATAGGTAATAGAAAAACTTGAATTGGTTAATACACAAATACACACACATGTCCATATATATTTTCAGAGTTGAGTCTTCCATTACAAAAATGTGTATATATAAATTTTTTTCTTTCTGCTATCAAAAGTATTCACAGGATTTTAAGAGTTGTACAACTATCTAAACAAGTTTGAAAACCATTCTAATAGATTGATTTCATAATTTTCAAAGGCTTGTCAGAATAGGAAAACCAAAGACTAGAATGGGAGTAGGTGGGAGGTAGAGATACTTCCAAAGACTATGTTGTCATGTTTTAGAACCAAGATTTTAAGAAATAGATGTGGTTAGCATAGAAATGGAGAGGATGTTTTTCTGTTCCTGTTAAAGCTTAGTACTTCAAGTTTAGGATACCAGTAAAAATAGCAAATATATATATATAAAATTGACTAACCTCAAATATTCCACATAGTGCTGGAAACAAAATATTCATTGCACTAACAATTTCAATTAACCTATAAAGGTATTATGTTTTAAAGCATCTTTAAACTATCAACATTTAGCAATCCACATATTAGAATTTCATTATAGCAAATGCTATAAAGTGGCAGAAGAAAGTAAGTTCCTTGACACTGATCTGATTATTTTTTAACAAAGCATAAATGTGAAGCATCTTCTCAAACAAAAAAAAAAGTAATTACATAGTGCTTAATGTTTATATTTACCTGTTTGGCTTCTGTCTGAGCTTTACTTATGTCATTTTTACAGGCCATCATTTGACCAGCAAGAGTTGCTTCTGCTCCATCTTCGTTACTGGACAGGCCAGCGGAAACAGCATTGAAGTGCTGCTGTGCAGCAGCCAAAGCTTCAGCGTCTTTATTACTTGCTTCTTGAAGGGTGTTCAGCCCATCTGTTATCTTCTTAACCTCTTTTTCCTTTGCTGCTAAAGTTTTAGAATCCTTTAGGAAAAATTTCAGAATGGAAAGTGTCATATTTTAGGAGAAACATCTTATACACATATACACTATGTCATCAAATTTCACTGCAATTTGAAGGTGGGCATGGTTACAAGGAAAATACCGTCACCTTAAATAAAATAATTTAAACACTTGATTCCCATTTTAAATTTGCTCTATTTTTAAGATAAATGTGCTTCTTATTCTTTTAGAAATACTTTCATGTTATAGTCAAATCTGAGATATGAGCTGAAACATAATTGCAAATTTAAACCACTTGAAAAAACTAAATCAGTTTCTAAATCTAAATAATTAAGCCAACCTACACCAATTTTAAAAGTAGAGATTTTAGGATTAAGAACATGTATATAAACATATTTTTAGACCCTGGCCTGGTAGTTCAGTTGGGTAAAACATCATCCCAATACGCCAAGGTTGCAGGTTTGATCCCAGGTCATGGTATATACATAAATCATCCAATAAATGCATAAATAAAATGAGCAACAAAACAATGTTTAGCTCTCTCCCTCTCTAAAATCTATAATTAGAAAATTTTAAGAATATATTTATAAACTATTAAAGGCCATAAAATTTAAGCATTAAATAATTGTGGGGCAGCATTACTTTTAACACCTTTTTAAGTTTTATTAATCGAGCACTATTCAAGATACCAGCCCTAAAAAATATAACTAATTGTTTATATGAAAGTGACCAGAAATTTTGGCCCACCTGTTTAATTCATGATTAAATAAATATTTACCAGACATTTACTGTGTACCAAATAAAATTATGTATTGTTTTAGACTTCTTAGGGAGCCTGTATGTTAGAGTGTAAGACACAGTAAGCAAACAAAGCAAAGGGATGGAAAGTTAAGGGGAGCTATTGTTTTAAGAAGAATGACAGGAGGTCTTTTTGTGATAACATTTGAGCAGAAGCCTAACTGAAATAAAAGGAGTGGCTATGCTATACTAGTAGGAACTGTGAAGGAGCCAGAAATTAGACCATACAGAGTTGTAAAACAAGGTCAAGATTTGGATTTAATTATACTTGTAACTTTGAAACCACTGAAAGGTTTTAAGAACAAGAATGATGTGATCTAATTTGTATTTTAGCTTTTGTAAAGAACAGACTATAGAGCAGGAGGGACAACTAGTAAGGACACTATTGCAGTATTCCTCATGGGAGGTGATGGTGGTGATGAAAAATGCAACAGGATTTGCTGATGGATTAGATGCAGGATTTGAGAGAAAAGGGGAAATCCAGGAGGATCCTATAATTCCTGGACAAAACCATTAGGTTACCAGTGGTGTCCTTTACCAGTAAGAGAAAAATTCAGTAATATAGGCAGGTTTGGGTAAGAGGAGTAAATTTAAGAGTTTTATTTTGGATATGTTAAATTTTAGACTTTGTTAGCCATCCATGTAAAATTATCAATTAAGCAGCTAGACAATTGAGTCTAGAATGCAGAAAAGAAGTGAAGAATTTGGGAAATGCCAACATATGTACTTTGATTTGTATTTTTAACCTGGATTCAACATCTCAGCCATGCTGGGACTGGTAGAAAGGGCAGAAAAACAGAATAGGCAGGTCTCAAATGCTGGCAATTAAGAATCAGGAGGCCTATCTCAGCTTCACATTCCCCAGCCTAGAGCTCCAATGCCAGGAAGAGGAGTCCCCATAACAACGATGTGAAAACCAATGGGCATTGTATATAAGAGAAACGGGGGTGTGTGTACTGGAGTCCTACTCGCTGCAAGTCTTAGAGGGCCTGGACATAGACTCACTCACAATCTAGCTCTGAGCCCCAACACAGCAGCTCAAAAAGCCAAGAAACACACAGGGAAGAACTAGCTTCAGGGCAAGGGCTGGAAGGGCAGGGACAGTTCTCTCCCAGAGGAAAGTGCTGGCAGGTGCTACTGTTCCTGTGTTGAGTCCTCCACCCTCTAACTCCCCAGTGCAGGCAGACACCAATCTGAGCTCTTCATTAATCTAACACCATTCACACTCGTAATTTCCTGAGACCCTAGTGCACCCAATTCACCCACCTGGCAGAACCTCTTCCAGCAGCTCCTAGACAGAAGGAACCTGCCTAAGCTTGAGTTGTGGACTTCCCTTAAATCTTTCAAAGGTACACAAATTCCAAATAAGACTTGGTGTGCTCAGTACCTATTGTTTATTCCAACCACACAAAGTGGTGACCACTCTCTCATCAGATGGCCCCAACCCTGGCATAAGCAGGTTTGGAACATAGCTTCAACTAACAAAAATCTGGCACAAGTGGCAGCAAGCTTGAGCCCCCAATGTGGTGTCCATCAAAAGGTGCCAAATGCAAAACTAGTGGAAGTCAGCCATACACAAGGGGATATAACTCTTGTAAACATATACACACCCAACATAGAAACACCTAAATATATAAAGCGAATATTGATGGACATAAAGGGAAACAATGACAGTAATACAGTAACAGTGGGAACTTTAACACCTCATTGACATCAATGCATAGATCATCCAGAAAGAAAATCAATAAGGAAAAATGGCCTTAAACGACACATTAGATCAGATTGATTTAATACTTTTAGAATATTTGATCCAAGAGCAGCAAAATATATTCTTTTTATGTGAATATGAAACATTTTCTAGGATAGACTACACATTAGTACACAAAACAGGGCTCAATAAACTTAAAAGACTGAAATCATAAAAAGCATATTTTCTGACCACATGGTATGAAATCAGAAATCAATTAAAAAAATTGAAAAACCAACACATGGAGGCTAAATAACATGCTCTAAACAATAAATGTGTTAACAAGATCAAGGAAGAAATCTAGGTACCTTAAAACAAATGAAAATGAAAGCACAATGAGCTAAAATTTATGGAATATAGCCAATGCAGTTGTAAGAGGGAAAGCCACATCAATACAAGCCTACCTCAAGAAACAAAAATCTCTAGTAAACAATCTAACCTTACAACTAAAGAAATCAGAAAAAGCATCAAACAAACCCCAAAGTGAGTAGAAGGAAGGAAATAATAAATATCAGAGTGGAAATAAAGTAGTCTTTAAAAAAATTAATGAAACCAAGATTTGCTTCTGTAAAAAGGTAAAATTGATAAACCTTTAGCCAGACTCAAGAAAAAGAGGACCCAAATTAATAAAATCACAATTGAAAGTGACAACACCACAGAAATAATAAGATTAAAAGAAAGTATCACAGTTATTTGCAAGCAAATTAGACATTCTGTTTCTTTAAGAAACAGAATTTCTGAACAGATCTGTAAATATTAATGAATTTGAATCAGTAATTAAAATTATAAACCAATCTCTCTGATGAACTTAGATGCAAAAATCCTTAACAAAATATTAGCAAACCGAATTCAGCAATACTTTAAAAAGATCATACAACATAATCAAGTGGAATTTATTCCTGAAACAAGGTTGATATACCACATAACTAATGTGATATACCACATAAACAAATTGAAGGTTAAAAATCAGATGATCAAATCAACAGATACAGCAAAAGCATTTGATATATTCCAACATCTATTTAAAAACTCTCAGAAATGTGGGGATAGAGGAACCATACCTTAACATTATAAATGCCACCTACCTAAGATAAGCCCACAGCTAAATCATACTCCACAAGTTTTCCCTCTAAAATCATGAATAAAATAAGGGTGCCCACTCTTTCACCATTTCTATTCAACACTAGAGGCCCAGTGCATGAAATTAGTGCATGGGGGAGGCCCCTTAGCCCGGCCTGTGCCCTGTCACAATCTGGGACCCCTTGGGGAAGGCCAATTGCTGGTTTAAGCTCAATCCCTGCAGTCGAACATCTAGAACATCTAGCAGTCAGACATCACTCTCAAAACCAGGGACAGCTTGCTCCTAACTGCTCACCTGCTGCCTGCTCACTGTGTGTCATAGCGACGGGTCATTCTGGTTGTTCTGTTGTAATGGTTGCTTATACATATGTATATAGAGCTTAGACATATGTATATAGATAGTATTGGAAACCCTAGCCAGATCAATTAGTCAAGAAAAAATACAAAGCATCCAAGTTAGAAATGAAAAAGTTAAGCTGTCATTATTTGCAGATGACATGATTCTATGAAGAACCTTAAAGATTCCACCAAAAAACTATTTGAATAAATTAATTCAGTACAATAGCAGGATACAAGATTAATATTCAGAAACTGACTGTATTTTTATACACCATAATGAACTATAAGAGAAATTAAAAACACAATCCCATTTACAATTCTGTAAAAAACAAAAAACAAAAACCCCACAAACCAGGAGTAAATTTAACCAAGTAGATAAATGACCTGTAGTCAGAAAACTCTGACACCGAAGAAAGAAATAAAAGAAAAAGAATAGACAAATAAATGGAATACTGTGCTCATGGAACATCATTAAAATGAACTTATTATTGCAAGCAATCTACAGATTCAGTGAAATCTCTATCAAAATTCCAATGGCATTTTAAACAAAACTAGAATCCTAAAATTATGTGAACCACAAAAGGCATCAAATAGCCAAAGCAATCTTGAGAAAGAACAAAGTGGAGGTATTAAGCCACCTGATATGAAACTACTAGGTATACTATTTAATAATGCATATTTTTTCTATAGATGGAGTTACACATATGTTGATATATATGCGATTTGATATGTATGCTATTTTGTTGTACTTAAAGCAACCATCAAAACTTCATGTCAAATTTTCAAAAGGTGTTAACATCATAGACATTTTTATGCCTATAAATGTCAAATTTGTGGCCAAAAAAAAGCATTTGTGGGATGTTTTAATTAATTACTTTATTTTGAAGAAAAGTGCTGCTGAATACTTTTGGTAAACATGCTCCATCTCAAGATACTTGTGAACACTGGCTTAAATGCTTTAAAAGTGATGATTTCAATATGAAAGACAAAGAACATCCAGGTCAACTGAAAGTTTGAAGACCAAAAACTAAAAGTATTGAGTGAGGATGCATGTCAAACTCAAAAACAACTTGCAGAAAGATTAAACATTGCTCAGCAAACAATTTCCGATCGTTTACAAGCAATGGGAAAGATTTTAAACAAGTGCCCCAAAAACTGAACAAAAGACAAATGTAAAACCAAAAAGTCGTCAGTAAAATGTTGCTTCAACAAACAGCAGAAAAGAAAGTTTTTGTATAGAATTGTGACTGGCAATGAAAAGTGGATTCCTTTTGAGAATCCCAAATGCACAAAATCATGGGTTGATCCAGGTCAACCATCAACATCAACTGCAAGACCAAATCGATTTGGAAAGAAGACAATGCTCTGTGTTTGGTGGGATCAGGAAGGTGTGGTGTATTAAGAGCTTCTAAAACAAGGTGAAACCATTAATAATGACCACTACTGACAACAAATAATCAATTTGAACCATGCTTTGATTGTAAAACGACCAGAATGAACCAGAAGACAAGGCAAAGTAATTTTGCTTCATGATAACGCACCATCACACACTTCAAAACTAGTTAAAGACACGTTAAAAGATCTTGCCTGGGTATTAACCCACTCGCCATATTCACCATAACTTGCTCCTTCAGATTACCCCTTGTTCTGATCCATGGCATACGCACTTTCTGAACAGCACTTCAAAACATAAGAAGTGGAAAACTAGGTCTCCAAATGGTTTTCCTCAAAATAAGAAAAGTTCTATTGGGACAGTATCCACAAATTACCTTAAAGATGGGGGAAATGTGTAGCTAGTAATGGACATTACTTTGAATAAAGCACTTTTGATGTTTCTATTGAAATTATTGTGTTTTCTTTTATTACAAAATCCACATTATTAACCGATACACCTAAAATACTAAAAGGGTATATTAATGAAAACAGCATGATACTAGTACAATGCTGAAACACACATAAATAGGACAGAATAGGAACACCAGAAATAAACGCAGGCATATATGTTCAATTAATCTATGACCAAAAAGGCAAGAATATACAATGGGATAAAGACAGTTTTCAATAAACAGTGTTGGGAAAAGTGGACAGATAAATACAATATACACTAAGTGGCCAGATTTTATATATATATACACACACACACACACACACACACATACATAGTCTATATCTATACACACACACACACACACACACACACACACACACACACACACTAGAGGCCCAGTCTATGAAAATTCATGCACTGGAGGAGGGGTCCCTCAGCCCGGCCTGCCCCCTCTCACAGTCCAGGAGCCCTCAGGGGCAGGAGGCGACCCGGTGATCAAGAGAAGGCAACACCCCATCACATCTCTGCTGCTGCCACAGATGGCAGTGCAAGCCTCGACCGGCCCTGGTTACCTGCACCTGTGGCCAGCCCTGGGAGGCTAGGGGGCTGAGGGGATTGGGAGCCACCATCTTGTGGCTGTGGGTGCTGCCATCTTTGAGGGCAGGACAGTCAATTAGCATATTCCCTCCTTATTGGCTGTGGATGCCTCAGCTTTGTGATGGTGTGAGGGTCAATTAGCATATTTCATCTTTATTAAATAGGATATACATGCCTAAGTGACCATTGCACCCCAATGGACAACAGAACAGGCTGTGTGGGGCAACCAAGCTGGCAGGGGGGTTAGTGAGGGGCAACCAAACAACTGAACAGCAGGCTGCATGGGATGACCAGGCTGGCAGGGGATGCAGTGAGGGGCAACCAGGTCAGCAGAGGGAGGCAGTTAGGGGCAACCAGGCCAGTGGGGGGTGGGAATGGAAGGCATTGGGGACAACTAGGCTGGCAGGAGGAGCAGTTGGAGGTGACCAGACCAGCGTGGGGGGAAGAGGGGGGCAGTTAGGGACAATTAGGCAGGCAGGTGGGCAGTTAGGAGCAGTGGTCCCAGATTGTGAGAGGGATGTCCCCTGAGGGGTCCTGGATTGAGAGGGTGCAGGATGGGTTGAGGGGGACACCCCCACCCATGCACGAATTTTGTGCATGAGCCTCTAGTATAATAATAATAATAAAATTACAACACATTCTTATATCACTTACAAGAACAAACTCAAAATCAATGTAAGACTTAAATGTAAGACACACAACCTAAAAGAAAGTATAGGCAGTAAACTATTTGACATCAATCTTAGCAATATATATTTTTTAATCTGTTTCTCCTCAGGAAAGGGAAATAGATGGAATAAATAGAATTACATTAACCTAAAAAGCTTTTGCACAGCAAAGGAAACCATCAACAAAACGAAAAGACAAACCTATTGAATAGAAGAACATATCTGCTAATGGAAGAACACATCTGATCGCATGGTAGAAGTTAATAAATATCCAAAATTTATAAAGAGCTCAATCTCAAAAACACAAACAAGTCTAATTAAGAAATGGGCAAAGGACCTGAACAGACACTTCTCCAAAGACATACAGATTGTCAATAGACATATGAAAAAGCTACTCAATGTCACTAGTCATCAAAGATATGCAAATTAAAAATGGAGTTATCAGCTCACACCTAGGCTATCTTCAATAAATCAACACACAAATGTTGGGTAAGGATGTGAAGAAAAGGGAACCCTTGTGCACTGTTAGCAGCATTGTAAATTGGTGCAGCCACTTTGAAAAACAGTATAAAAAGTCCTCACTAACATATGACACAGCAATACCATTGCTGGGTATTTATTCAAAGAAATCCAAAACACCTATTTAAAAAGATATACACCCCTACGTTCACTGCAGCATTATTAACAATAGCCAAGATACAAAAGCAACTCAAGTTTCCCTTGACAGATGAATGGCTCAAGATGTAGTACATATATATTAATGAAGTATTATTCAACCATAAAAAGAATGAGATCTTGCCATTTGCTACAATTTTAGATAGAACTAGAGGGTATTATGCTAAGTCAAGTTAAGTCAGATAAAAACAAATACCATATGATTTCACCTGTATTTGGAATCTAAAAAAATAAACAAAACAGAAACAAACTCATAGTTGCCAGATGGGAGGGGGGTTTGGAGGATGGGGGGAAAAGGTGAAGGGATTAAGAAGCACAAATTGGCAATTATAAAAATAGTCACAGGGTTGTAGAGCATAGAGAATATAATCAATAATACTGTAATAAGTATATATTGTCAGATGGGTACAAGACTTACTGAGCTGAATACTTCATGAGTTATATAAATGTCTAATATTTATGCTGTACACCTGAAACAAATATAATTTAAAAACACAATACAAGTAGTCCAACTAAAACAAGAAATGTCATGTTTCTGTTCAACCAACAACTCCAGTGGCTTCCCATGTCATTGGAAATATAGGTCAAAGTCCTTCACACTGCCTTATAAAACTACAGGTGAACCTAAATCCCATTACCTTTCCTCATTCCTACTACTTAGTGCTAACCAACGACACTGATGTCCTTGCTTTCCCAATACCTTAGGCCCTGGGGAAATTCCTGTTCTGCCTGGACCATGTGACCCCACAGCCTCCAAATTTATCCATAAGGTCCTCTGACATCCGTTGGGTCTTAAATGAACTATAACCCCATGAGATCTTCAATGGCTACCCAACTTAAAAGCCCAAATTGCACCCCTCTCTCATATATTCCCAATCCTCTCTCCTGCTTTGTTTTCTATCCACATCAGTTATCACTATATAACATGCTATATTTTTCTTTTATCATTTTCACTAGAATGAAGACCCAGAAGGTATTGTCCATTTTTGTCACTTTGTCCTCTGCTACACACACAACCCAAACAAGTACACTTGGTCCGTAGCACTCAGTAAATTTAAACAGAATGTATATTACTAGTGACATAAAATTAAGCTTATTTGCTTACCTCAATCATATTTTTTTCCAGCTCTTTGCGTTTGTTTTCTTCGCCTGACAGATTTTTCTTCTTGAGATCAAAGGCACTTTGAGATTTAGTATTAACTCGCTGAGCTTCTGCAAGAGCATCTTCTAAAGATCGGAGTACACCTCCAATTTCCTGTAATCAAATATATACAATTAAATCAAAATACTTAAAATTTGTTCATGTCATCATTTTCTTATATGATTTGTACATAAATTACTTTCTAAAAGATTAGAATGACAATGCCTAGTGAATCCTAAATAACCATTGTATATAATTTAGTATTTGTTCAGGATATATTATGTGTTCGAACATGTATGTCTAACCTTATCTTTTCTTTTTTCCAACTCCTCTATTTCATGAGTAAGTGCTTTTATTTTTTTATCATTCTCAGACAATTCCTCTTGAAGCTTTAGAACTTTATCCTGCATTTCTTTTAAGTCCTCAGCTGAGCGCTCTTTGGTATCTTCAGCAAGCAAAAACTGATAAGCAATATATAAACGACTCAAATGTTCTATTTCCCTCATTACTTTTTGATACTCCAAGTAGGAAGATCTTTCCTGAAAGAGAAATCAGCAATAAAACATAATTCAGAATTCGTATTTTTAAACAAACTTGGAAAGAATCAAACTATAGCAACATGTATAAAATTTCCCATGACATAATAGAATTTTGTCTTAGACTAATTGATCATGGATTGTAAATTTTAAAAAACTTGAAATAACATCAAAACTATGTCTTTTTAGATAACATTACAAGTCTAGTGAATCCTATGTGGCTATTTCTTTTCATTCATAATCAGGCAGTTGGGATTAACACAGAAATGTGAATATAGATTCATAGACTGGGGTTCATAAGTCTATAAAAGCAGCATATACAACTATCAATGATACAACATTAATATATTTTTCAATAGTCTAGTTATCCCTCTTTATTCGCAAGGGATTGATTCCAGGACCCCCTGTGGATACCAAAATCTGCAGATACTCAAGTATATAAAACTAGAGGCCTGGTGCATGAAATTCTTGCAAGGGGTGGCGAAGCGGGGAATGAAAGAGGAGGGGTCCCCTCAGCCCCGCCTGCACCCTCTTGCAATTTGGGACCCCTCGGGGATATCTGACTAGCAGTTGGACATCCCTCTCGCAATCCAAGATGCTGCATACACCAGTGACCATGCTTTTCATACAGGTGAAAGGCATCTTGCTGTTGTATGGGCAGCCACATTTTTTTTGCCCTGATTATAAAAAGTAGTACATAACATGATCCTTCTGAGGCAGTAGTACCATTTTCCCCATCTTACTGATGGAAAAATTGAAGGAGAGAAGTAATTGGCTTTGTCACACAGTTATAAGTGTCAGAATCAGGCTGACCACAAAATATGCAAACCAGAGTCCATGCATGTCATCACTGCATCATCCTGTTTTTTTCAGTGTCAGAGCTGCATTGCCAGGTTTTAATTTTTAAATCTAAGAGACTGTTCCCAATATGTAGGGTAGGGTCCCTAGTCCTGGCCAGTAATCAGGGCCAATCTGTGGGGCAACCGCCCAGGAGATTGGGGGTCAGCTCCTGCATTGTCTGCCCTTGGTGGTCAGTGTGCGTAATAGCAACTGGTCTTTGGTCAACTTGTATATTAGGGTTTTACTATTTGGATGGCATAATATAAAGTACTCCTATTACCAAAATGCCTATCCAACATTCATTCATGTAACTATTCTAAGCACTTACACAACACTAAGCCTGATTACCCTAAGGACCATCTGGGGCACACAAAGTAACCATTAAATTTCCTAATATGCAGACAAAGAAACAAATTCAGAGTAGTTAAATGACCTTTTCATGGTGTTAGATTTAAAAAGAATTTGGCAAAATCAGGTGTGAAACTTAGGTTTAAACTGTAACCTAGTGTTTTCCACTAAGTCATGCACACAGGGGAGGGGGTACCTTCAAGATCACGATGTTTCAGTTTTTCCAGTGACATTTATTCTACTATATGGATTCAGAAGAGCTTTGAAAAATTTCAAATTTTAATAAGAATTTAGTAAATTTCTATATGCCTAACTTTCAAAATGTGCTATATATGCACCTTCCCTGAAGCACTAATTATGGCATCATAAATTGCCAAGATAGAGAAAACTTAATTATTTAGTTCAATACCTTTCATTTCTCCAAATGCCTTCAAAGTAGTAATTGTAGTGATGGCCCCTATATCCTAGAAGTTACTAAGAGTTCTGTATCTTTAAGAAATGTGCAATTCTAATTATCAAAAAAAAAATAAAAATCTAATTTATCTTTAACAGAGTCTTAAATTTTGGCATATCATTATCTAAGATCATCCCAAATCATTATGACTTAATAGATATAAAGTGCATGTTCTCTAGAATGGAAGGCTGAGTATGGGTTACCAACTCTAATTCTTTATCTCATCCCAGAAAATAATCCCTAAAATGAAGTACATATTTTAGCCCTATGTATATGATCTTGGATACATCACCAACTGTGAGAGATCCTAGCTTGCTGTCCTCACATTTATATATTACCTCTTTTAATTTCTGAATGGTTGGAGTAATTTCTTCTTCAAGTATCTGAAAAATAAAGGAAAATAAAGATATTTAATATGTAAACTATCATTTAAAAAAAATTTTTAAGGAGTAATACAGAAGATTAGAAAACTGAAACAAGCGGAAGGGGGGGGGATTTCCTCTTTAGAGCAGAGAAACTTTAAATGCAAAATTGACTCTTTTCTAAAACTGTTTTATGTAAATTTAATTACCGTCTTAATTTCTTTCAGCTTAGCCTCCTTTTTTTCTATAGTTTTTTGGGCAGCGATTTTTTTGTATTCATACATCCTGGTTCCAGCTGCTTCTTCTATCATGGACAAAATCTAGAAAGACAATTGTATTGTTTTAAGAATCTAAGACAATAAATCTCATTGAAATTTACATTAGTTATATCATTTAAAGCCTTGACCACACTAAGAGCTTATCAAAATAATGGATCAAATGAAGCATAAAAATGTACATGTTAGTCATAACCCTCACATTCCAGAAACATTACTGACTGTCACTCCAATTCTAACATCAAACCTTAAGCTATACCAGAGTACATTTCTTTTAAAATTGAAGCCAACAATTCCTCACTCCTCTTTTCCTTCAAATAGAAGTCTAAAAAAAAAAATTAAAAGCTAACTCCATTCAGCTTTCATTTTAGAAGTTTCTACTTAAAGTTATCCAAGTAAGACTTTAGTCATTTTGTGCCTAGAAGCATGAAGCATGGTATGACATCTGCATCCCAACCATGGCACATGCTTCAAGAACTTGGGCAAGTAATTTTCTCTGTGCCTCAGTTTCTTCATCGAGAGTACTGATAATATCTCAGAGCACTGCTAATATAATTCATGTGAAAGGCACTCTGAAAAAGGCAAATATTAATCAATTATAATAGTATAAGTAATGCAATTTTTCCAGCACTCCATTTTCAGAAGCTTTTACTCAGGACCAATCCCTATTTCAAGGGGATTGTTCCTCTGGAACTCACTTTGACTTCTATGTATTTGGCAGTTTTCAAATTAGAAGTTTTTCCTTAAGATGTTATCTAAAGGAAATAAGCACGCCCCATATTCAAACTAGAAAAATATTATCAATTATCAGTCTTATTAGTGCTTCTCAATAACTAATGAGCCTGTGTTCTCTAAAAAACATTCATTCCTTCATACTAACTCTTCTCAAGGGGACGTCAAGAGAAAATATGCCTTAATGCCCTAAGTAATCCATTAAATTAATTTGAGTGAACTCAAATATTTTTCTGTAGGATTTTTCTATAGGGCTTAACTCTGATATGAAACACCAGTAGAGAAAAGTTGCTTTATACACTCAAAATTTATTTTAATATTGGGCACACAAAACTCCTAGAAGGAAGCATAGATGGTTAGCTTCTTGACATCCTTGCCATCATTATGTTAGAAGCTGCAAATATTACAGAGAAAACTTAATTGTTTGGTTCAATACCTTTCATTTACCCAAATGCCTTGAAATTAGGAATTGTAGTCATGGACCCTGGTATCCTAGAAGTTACTTACTCTACCAACAACAGTTATTAAGAGCACTGTATCTTAACAATGACTTTTTGGATTTGACACCAAAAGCAAGTGCAACAAAAGCAAAAATTAACAAGTGGGACTACATCAAACTAAATAAATAAACAAACAAACATAAACTTCTGCACAGCAAAGGGGACCATCAACAACATGAAAAGACAATCTACGGGAAAAAAATACTTGTTAATTATGTACCTGATAAGGTGTTAATATTCAAATACATCAAAACTCAAAAGAAAAACACACAAATAAATCCAATTCAAAGAAGGGCAGAAAGTGTTCAAACATTTTCCCACAGAAGACAGATGGCCAAGAAGTAGATGATAAGGTGCTCAACATTTCTAATCATAAGGAAAATGCAAATCATAACCACAATAACATGTAATCTCATATATTTTAGGATGGCTATTATAAAAAAGACAAGAAATATTGTAAAAAGTACTGGCAAGTACATGGAGAAAGGGAAAATCTTGTGCACTGTTCATGGGATTGTATACTGATATAGTCACTGTGGAAAAACTTCCCAGTTTGGAAGTTTCTCAAAAATTAAAAATAGAACTACCATATGATCCAGCAATTCCATTTTGGGGTATTTATGCAAAGAAAAAACACTAACTTGAAAAGATATTTGTACTTCCATGTTCAATGCAGCATTTACAATAGCCAAGACATTGAAACACTGATAAATTAAACAATGAGGTATATAGGCATACCTCACTGTATTGCACTTCATAGATGCTCTACTTCTTACAAATTGAAGGCAAGACCCTCCACCGGATGATTTGCTTTATTGCAGTGGTCTGGAACTAAACCCGTATAACACTGAGGTATGCCTGTATATATGATGTAATTTATCAATTTTAAAAAAATGAAATTTTGCTATTTGTGACAACATGGAAGGACCTTGAGGGCATTATATTAAACAAAGTCAGTCAGAGAGAGAAAGACAAATATTGTATAATCTCACATATATTCTTTCTAAAAAAACAAAAACAAAAACCAAACTAATAAAGAGCAGAGGGAGGGGCCTGGAGCTGGGGAAATATGTGGTCAAAAGGTATAAACTTCCAGTTATAACATTTATAAATCATGAGGATACAATGTATAGCATGGTGACTATAGTTAATACTGTATTTGAAAGTTGCTAAGACTAAATCTTAAAAGTTCTCATCACAAGGAAAAATTGTAACTGTGTGGTGATACTAAATATACTATAGTGATCATTTTGCAATATATACATATATATTGAATCATTATGTTGTACACCTGAAATTAACATGCCAATTATATTTCAATTAATAGTTTAAAAAAATCTGTTTAACATTGTCTCACACCTTTTGTTATACATTCTCATTTAATCCTGGGGTTAGGATTATTGACTCCAATTTATAAATTAAAAAACTAAGGCTCAGATGGTTATGTTATAAAATTAAAATAAAATATTGGGCAAATGCTGAAAAAAAAACTTTCTTTACTAATCATTCATACATAAAATGTTTTCAAGAATAATGGAAGAAAGCATATTAAAAATTGATTACCTAGAAAATTAAAACAATATGTATTATTACTATTTTTACTGTCCATCAAGTAGTTCTCTTACCTCTGGAGGTTTCATATTCAATACTTTTGTGATTCGACCCTGTAAATAAAATGGTAAACTTACCATAATGATAAAAAATTAAAGGCATACATTTTTATTTGCCCTGAAGCTACTGTATCCTAATACATCAATCTTTTGGGAGTTCTTTTTTCTATATCAGGAGTGGGGAATATCCAGCCTGCGGGCTATTTAATATGCCCACGAAATCATTTGGTCTGGCCCTGCCAAAGTATTAGAGGTGAGTTAAATGTTTGACCAAATATAACAGGCTAATTTTTTTAAGGTGACAGTTCTGTATGGCTTGGGAATAATGTTAATATCCAAATGGCCCTTAACAGAAAAAAGGTTCCCCACACCCATTCTTCATACAATAAAAGATGTTTCTTTTGAGACTTGAAGGTATCTTTTAATTCTAGAGTGATACAAATTCAGAAGTCCATGACAGATACAAAGTTAACTCTGACCAGATTTCTGCAACAGGTAATACTACTGATGTAGAATTTGCCAATTCAAAAACAGGCATATCAATAAACTTTTAGCATAATTCTTAAATATTTCCTGGTCTTTTTGAAAGACAGCTCTCCAAAATAATTTCTAGAAATAGACTGCACACTTCTAGGCCAAGGGTAGGAAACTTTTTTCTACCAAGGGCATTTGGATATTGATAACATTTTCGGGCCATACAAAATTATCAACTTAATACTTAGTCTGTTATATTTAGTCAAACATTTAATTAATTCATCACTAATGCCTTGGCAGGGCCAGACCAAATGATTTCCAAGGCCTTATATAGCCTGCAGGCTGGATGTTCCCCATGGGTATTTTAGGCCTTAAATAGAATAGTAAACTGTAAAATATTTTATTTCAAAGCTAAAATCGCCAAAATCATTCAGAAAAAAAAGAAGAAAAAAAAAACTCCCCACCTCCAAAACTGCTATTTAACTCTCTAGAGAATATTACTTAAGATTTAGTTTCATTTTAAGTAAATTTTCAGTTTTGAGGCTGTGATGTATTGAGAATAATTTTATTTTGGTGTCATCAGGATCCTGCCATTGATCTTGCCTTCACTTTCTCAAAGGATAGCTGGATGGGTCAAGTGAGATAATATAAAGGCAAGATTAACACTAATTCTTATTTTCCATTTGGATAAGTCTAAAGAAGAAAATTATTTAAAATTCAATATATATTTAAAGTAAAATACTTATCCAATATTTTAAAAGGACATAATGAGACAACATTAAAAAAATTTTAGAGTGAACATGTGTTGTTTTTTTTAGTAAGTAACAAAGTAAATCAAGGAAAATTACTTCTAGATGTTCTTCAAAATTCAAATGTATACAACATGTTAGAACACATCAGTACAAATAACTTAAAACCCTATTTCTTAACAAGTGCTCAAACACCAACAGAATAAATTAAAAAAATGGAAAAGTTCAAAAAGAAGCGCGTTCCCTATCGTAATACTTAAAACAATAAAAAAAAAAAAGTCAAAACCATTGTGAAAGAGGTAAAAGGATTAAACAGAATACCTGCATGATGAGAAAATGAGGGTTGTTAACATTAAGGCCAACAGAACAAAAGAGATCCTGTACTCTGGTATTGTTTGCATTTACTCCATTGATTAAATATTTATTTCTGCCACCAATGACCACCTAAAAAAACAAAAAGTACTTTTAAAGATACAAACACACACACCTTGAACTAAGATAATAAACTCCCAAATACATTATCATGCATTTGTTTGTTTCGTCCAACTGATACAAAACCAATCCTGAGCAAAACCACTCTGCAGGAAATGTGACATGGTCAAGAAAAATATAAGGTTGAGTCAGGACAATCGGTTTCTAGTCCAGAGACTTTTACTAACAAGTCATGTAACCACTCACAAACTCCTAATGTCCCTACACTGGGAGCCTCTTCTTGCTTTGTTTCCAATATGTTTTTATTCCTGATCATCCTCTTCATGACTGCAATTTTTTCCACTCAGAGTTTAACCCCACTTCTTCTACCTTTTTGTTCCCAAAGAACAAAAGTCAGATATGAAAAAACTAAAGGTAAGCAGTTTGATATCAATCCTTACAAGATTCTAAAAGGGATTAATAACGATGTGATTTGTGAATACTTGCAAAAAAATATGGAGCTCCAGCATGGGTTCACTAAGAACTTATATCAGAACCAGTTTGTCTATATTCTACAACAGCACTTACATTGTCATTTATTGGGTATGACGGTCTTACTCATATTTTGAGGTCCTTAAAGACAAGATCTGTTTCTCATTCTTAATTCTCCCTGTTATTTCCCAGTGCATTCAAGAATCCCCAGCATACATCAAGCACTTAATACTGAATGAAGTTAATTTTTATTTTCCTGACAGGATTATTAGACTGATAGAACATATATTAATATACTTGAATCACAGACCTAGTACATCTATATTAGTAATTTAATAAAGTCTTTGCAACAAAAATTTTTAAGATATAGACATATGGACTACATGAAGACAGGAATTTTAGATAGATTAGTAGGAGACTTACTGAAAATTCCTAAAGAGTGATTATTTGATGTATGCTTAATGACACAGAACAGGATTCTGTCACATCATAGTCAATGCTTTTTTAATTTGTTTTTAAACCAGAGGTTTTATTAAAGCAGAGAGGGATGTCTATAAATTACATATACTAAGGTGGAGAATAAGTGGAAATTAGGACTTTTAAAAATAAAACTTTGACAAACTAAAAGCATTGACTATTAAGAAAAAAGATTTTAAAGGGAAAATATAAGGTCCTGCATCAGTTTCACAAACCTGCTTGCATACAGAAATGGCAATAACATAGCACACATGAAAAAAATTAGTGCAATTTTAAGTAAATCAGATATGAATTCATAAGGTATTATTAACTCATACCTTATGGGTCATAACATTTAGACATATAGAACACTTAAATATTGAAATATGGAATAAATTAGATTTACTCTTTAGAAGTAGGATTAATATATAAAACTTTAAGACAGCACTTATGTTCAAATTATAGAAAGAAAGCTTCTAGTTGGACCTGTCCAAAACCAGAATGGGTTACCGTAGAAGACAGTAAGTTCTAAAGTACTGTTATGAGTTCCAGCAGAAAGGATACAGCTATGGTTCAAGAATGAAGCATGGCTGAGTGCTTATAATAATAGATGACTTTTCAAATTCCTTTCAGTCCTCATGGTAAAAGGTTAAGATTTGCATGGTCAAATTTTAACATAAGGAGGATATTTTTAAGAAGTCTAGTCAGTATTTGATGCATAAATTTCTCACATAAAACACTCCTCTCCCCAACAAAGTCATTATCACCAAAAAACTGCAAACATGCAAGTTCTAAGGTATCCAGATATTTATTAGCCACTCACCTGCCTTGTTACCGTAATTTCATCATGAACTTCAAATCCTAAAGGGCTTTGCTTTTTATCAGAATTGTCAAAGGTGATTGAGACTGAGGCTTTAGTAATACCAGCCTGCCCATTTTTGTAAACTAAATCTTGTAAATTAGAAGCCCGAACCTAAAATAAATAAATAAAGTTTATCAATTACAAAACCCCATATTGCACAAAATGGCACTAAAAATGGGTTTCTTGACATTTGGAAAACCACCCATGTAGTATTATCCATCAAGTAACTAAGGACAGGCAACGGGGCCAGGAAAATACAACAAACTGAATGAATGCATCTTTCCATAGAATTTTTCAACCTTAAATTGAATTGTTTTTTACTCATTTCTTAACAAAAGTTCATATAAAGGTATTCAAGGGTATACAGATCTAAGAATTTCAGTATTCATCTAATCCCATGAGCAGATCCTGAAAAGGCATTTTAACCTTGGGGGTGGGGTAGGGGGAACAGAATACAGACTCTGGAATGAGACTAACTGCCTTGAAGTAAGAATACCTGAGTTTGAGTGTTGCTCCAAATAACATAAGAAGATGAACCTTACGCAACCCATCTAAGTTTCTGGTTTCTCTCCTTAAAAACTGAATAATCATCTCTACCTTTAAAGGGCTGCAGTGAGAGATAATTCACATAAAGTAAAAAATGCAAATATTGGCAACAGTTTCCGAGTTCAATGAGGATTTCCCCAAACTTAAGTCCCCAAACATCACAAAGTTTACACTTTACCTGAGACAGATTGGAGATGCCCAGCAAAAAACAAATGGAGTCCAAGATGTTGGATTTCCCACTGCCATTTAAACCAGTGATAGCATTGAAGAGGGGATCAAAACCATTGACCTCAGTCCTCTGAGCGTAGGACTTGAATCCTTCGAGAATGATTGACTTGATGTGCATTTTCACTATTGACTTGAACAGGTAAACCTTTGCTAGGAATCAAATGGGCCACAGAGGAAGTTCTGTACAAACAGAAATAACAACACGTACGTGGGATGAGAAAACCTGGAACCATACATATGTAGCACGTGCAAGACTAAAAGAGAGTGACAGCTCAACAGAAACAAAACAGTAACCTGCCAACCCAAGCTACTTCCTCTGATGTAAAGCTCTCTTTCTCCAACTTAAAAACATACAGGCGTTAGTCCTTACCTGGAGATTGATTAAGCCATTAATTCAACCTGGAAGTCAACTACTTTTCCAGGCTTATCTTCCACCGTTATAATACCCAGCTAACAGGCTACAGATCATTTCCCATGCCACTCATTCCCTTTGCCCAGACTGTCCTCGCCCACCCACGTCTCTGCCCACATGTCACCTTACCAGAGGTCCTCCCCGGCGTCTCTATCTAAATCCACTTCGTAGCACCTCAACCCATGCCCGTAACTCTGCTTTCTTTTTCATTCACTGAACTTAAAGGCGACACTATAAACAGTATTTATCTATTCATCTATCCAACATATCATCACGGATCTTTGCCTCGTATCCTCGGAGAGCTCCAATTATGCCTGAATGCAGGGGAGTGGGTTGCATCAATAAATATTTATTAAACACAAGAATCCCACATGTTCTCCAGCCTCTTGCTTCCACTCAGGCTGTTCCCTTGCCTCGCCAGGCCTGTCAACACTCCCCCGCCCTACTCCAAGGCTGGATAGGAACTGGCCATTCTGCCAGGAGCCCTTTCGTCCTAATTTTAGCCTGGAGTCCCTTCCTGCCGCTCTCCCCGGGCCCGGCCCCGCGGCCCCCACCTGCTGCAGGGATGCCAGGCTAGGCCCCGCCGGCCGCGCGCCCGCCCGCCCGCCTCGCAGCTGGGCCGGCCGCCCGCGCTCGCTCGAGGCCCCCACACGCTCTTCCTGCTCACCGGGCCAACCGGGCCCCACTTCGGGCACCTAGAGTCCGGCTCCCACCATGGCAGAAGCAGCCCTCGCTCCGGGTTCCGCGTCCCCGCCCGGAAATATTTATACCTTTGAATTTCGGCGCGAGCAAAGGACCCCGCCTCCTCCGCTCAGTCCATTGGCTGACGCCTAGGAGATGCCTGACTTGGAGGGTTCCACTTTTCCCTCCCACCGAACAATCAGAGTGACAGGGAGATAGGGAAAGGGATGGCGACAGTATCATCCCCGGGGGACGCGATGGTTCGGGCCTGCGGGCTGAAGGAGCGGGTGTCATAGGTGAAGGCCGGCGTCAGGCACACGTCGGGCAGCCCCCGCCTCAGCCTCCGGGCCTCGCGCTCCGCTGGGCCCGCCCCGCCTCGGGCACAGCCCGGCCGCGGGCCGCGTCCCGGAGGCCCCGCCCCCTCCCGGGTTTGGCGGGCTGGGCGAGCTCGGCGGCGCCTACAGCTCCCGCCTCCGAGCGGCGGGGACGGGAGGCTGGAACCCACCGGGTCGGGTCCGATTCCTCAGAACCGGAAGCTGAACTTTGGAGCGGAGAAGGCGCCGGTCCCTGGCTCTGCCCCTGGCCACCCCCGGGTCCCGGCGGCCTTTCCTTCTGGAGTTTCCGGTCCAAAGGGACGATTCCATTCAACCGGCCACCGCACTGAGCCCGCTGGAGAGATTGTGTGGGCGGGCAGTGGGTGCCAAGCTGCTCTAAATCATAAGCAAAGGCAAACTAACAGCTCAGAGAATTCCTTTTGGAAACATGTTTCCCACAGCTAATATTCCTTGAGCTCTGGGTTCCCAGGGTTTTTAAAAGCTTCTCTCCCCGTAGCCACAGGTTGAAATGGGTGATGCTGTGCTCATTTTACACAGGAGCAAACTGGGTCACAGAGTTAGGCACCTTATTTACTCCAGGTGTAAGTGGATGAGCCGGGGCTTGTTACCAGCCAGCCTGCCAGAGCGTGCGCTCTTAAATATTTATTTCTTTTATATATATATAATTGACTTTTAACAGGGAGGAAGGGAGAGCTAGAAACATCGATGAGAAAGAAATATGGATCAGCTGCCCCCTGCACACTCCTCACCAGGGATGTGCCCGCAACCAAGGTACATGCCCTTGACCGGAATCGAACCTGGGAACTTTCAGTCCAGTCCGAAGACCGCTGCTCTATCCCTGAGCCAAACCGGTTTTGTCTTAAATACTTACTTCATAGTTCCCTCTCCATTCCAGGAAATCCAGTGCCACTAGTGCTAGTGTGTATTGTTGTGCCCCAGTCCCGTCCGTCTCCTCCCCCCACCCCCTCCTGTGGCTCTGGTTGAGTGTGGACCTATGAACCAGGAGGTCACGGTTTGATTCCCATCAGGGCACATTCCGGGATTGCAGCTCCCACGAAGCCCATGCTTGTTTCTAAGCATTGATGTTTCTAACTCCCCTCTTGTCTCTGAAGTTGATTAAGAAAATACACACAAACTGGCCCGTTTACCTAGAGTGGGGCACATTGATACTAGTGTGTTATGTGGGCGAAAAGGGGCCCCATGCTAACCTAACTCAGGGAAGGCCCTCGTGGAGGCCTTGCAAACTCAGAGACCTAAAGTCACCACAAAGGATGGTCTGAAATTAACACCTTTCAGTAAAAAGCAGTTGGTAGTCAAGTCCCAGGCCAGTATCTTCCCTGACAAAATCAACTTAGATCTTGACTGAGCCTATTGTCTGTATCTAAAATAACCTACCTGTGGAAGGTCAGGGTAATCTGTAACTTCCCTTTTTCTGGACCCCTCAGGGCAGAGACCACAGATTCCCTCATTGTTATTGCTCCTTGTGAATTGTTGGTGGTTAACTATCCTGCACCTACCAGTGTAAAAGAAGCACTGTGTCTATCATTTTTCTTTTTATCCAATCCCAGAGGTCTCCCAGCAACCCTTATGCTTTCTCCCCCCTTCCTATTCTAACTATAGATTTCATGTAACCTACTTAAGTCTCCACCTTTAGTGGTAATTTATAAAAACGACCATTCTCCCGAGCATTATCCCAAAAAGTTGAGATTCTGCTTCCCAGCAATTGTCCAGTTTGGCTCAAATAAACCCACAAAAATTCTTTACAGGTTGTAATGTTTTCTTATGTTAACACTTAGGAAGAGCTTGGTTTGAGAGAGCGCTGTGGAGCTATATCCTAAGAAATAAGAAGAAGGTGAGGAGAGTATATTTTAGGCCATCCATGGAGAATTCCTTTGTGGCTGGAGAATGGCTTTGCAGTATTTGACATCAGTCTTACATACACTACCAAATTCTCTGAGAATAAAAAACTTTGTGTGTGTGTGTGTGTGTGTGTGTGTGTGAGTGTGTGTGTGTGTTTGGAGGTCAGTGGAGTTGTTTAAGAATTCATTTATTTACTCTTATATCTCACCTCCGCCTGTAATGTCAACCATTACGGCCCTAAAACCAATTTAGTTAAGCAGTTATTTTTGTTGACCTTAATTCCTGCATCCCTTTCACTCCATAGCTATTATTCACTTGTATTGATTCTATTTAATCTTAATGTATTTATTTTCAATTGTGTACCCCTCATTTCATCACTGTGAATAAAGAATCTTAATTTGCCAACAAACTGCAATTGAATTTTTTTAGGTTGTGAAATAATTCTTATTGGGTGAAAATGTAAGTGTAAGACAGATATAGCTTTTGCACTTGTTTAATAGATTAATAACTAGCTGATATATTTAAGATAAAAGGAACAAACAAATGTATACAAATGCACTTTTGCCAAATAAAGGCTTCTGGGTAGTTACAAGAATATACACATCTAACTAACTCCAACTAAAAGTATTTATTAAAATGAAAATTGCTTATAAAGGGAGAGATCTGTATCAATGTTAGTGCATACCAGAAATACTAAGGAACTGTTAGTACAGATGGCTTGAAGAAATCACTAATGGGTGAAGTAAAAGTCTGCCTCCTGAGATCACAGGAAAGGGGGAAGACCAAGGGCTCCCCCCCACCCCCCGCCCCTAATTTGGAGAGGAAAGAACTGTTAAGTAAAGGTAGACTATCCTGTATGTGTATAAATAGAGCACTATTCTTTTATCACCATGGATCTAAAGCTTTTGAAAGTTTCAACTGTGGCAGGCCAGAGGAATCTTGTCCTTGTAAAGTCTAGAGGCCCAGTATATGAAATTCATGCATGGGGTGGGTGGTGTCCCTCAGTCCAGCCTGCACTGTCTCTAATCTGGGACCCCTCGAGGAATCAGACCTATTCGGGCATCCCTCTCACAATCCTGGACTGCTGGCTCCCAACTGCTCGCCTGCCTCATTGCCCCTAACCACTTCTGCCTGCAAGCCTTATCACCCCCTATCCACGCCCCTGCCAGCCTGATTGATGCCTAATTGCTTCCCTGCTGGCCTGATTGCCCCTAACTGCCCTCCCCTGCTGGCCAGTCACCCCTAACTGCCCTCCCCTGCCAGCCTGGTTGCCCTTAACTATCCTCTCCTGCAAGCCTGGTCCCACCCAACTGCCCTCTCCTGCAGGCCTGGGTACCCCCAGCTGTCTTCCTCTGCAGGCCTGATCACCCCCAACTGCCCTCCCTTACAGACCTGGTCCCTCCTAACTACCCTCCCCTACTGGCCGTTTTGTGGTGGCCATCTTGTGTCCCCTTGGGGGTAGCCATCTTTTACTACAAGGGGGTGGCCATCTTGTGTGTTGGAGTGATGGTCAATTTGCATATTAGCCTTTTATTAGATAGGAGGATACCATTAAAGTTATAAAGTGGAACCTAGGAAAATATTTGGTCTCCTCCAGGCATTGGGAGGGGTCCTCTTTCCCAGATGCACTTTCTAAACTTTGAAGCCCTAAAGTAGCTTTTTAGGGTCCTGCGTGAATCTTCACTTCTGGAACTTATGGTTGACCAGTCATTCTGGTCATTTTGCTGTTCAGTCGCTGGGATTTTATTATATAGGGTTTTGTGTCTTTAATCAAGTTAAATATCTTTATTTTATCTTCTCTTTCAGATTCTTTTTTTCAAGCTTTTAAGTTCCTAACTCAAAGATATAAATGCTGTTTACAACATTTGCTGAATCTTTACTCATAGCGATTTATTTCCTCCCATGGTGCTGTTTTGGGATGGGGTAGTCTTGTTTATGGGAGTCTCTTATGCCCTAAATTGTAAATGAGTCCCTACAGAGCAGTTATGTATTTGCTTCTGCCAGAGTTATTGGCTCTTAAAGATCTCGGAGCATTGGTAAATTATTATTTCTGTTTGTGGTTCCTGAATTATGCAGATATTGTAAATTTATATCAGTTGCAAGCCTGAGAACTTCCTTTTTATTGTTGTTTTCTGTTATTGATCTTGGTATGTAATTAACATAATAATAATTATATTTTACTAAGTATATCGCTTGAGTTTTAAAAAGAACTTCAATCTGTTGGGGAACATACAAGACTTGGTTGGAAAGTTTGTAAGGAAGACATTCTGATAAAAGGCAAGTGTGTAGAAGGCTGCCTGCCCTATTTAATAGAATTCCAACTTAGGGGAGATTTAGAGGAGTGTCGAAGGCAGCACCCCTAATTATTCCTTGACTTTTGCAAACAAGTCTGTGCATATGTAGACCTAGGAATCCTTTACTGGAATCCTTCTGCTTAATCCCTGGATGCCCTTGCCTAGTGGACAATGTAAATACATTCTCCTCCCAAGATTACTCACCCTACTGATTGTATCTAAAGATTAAAATTCCGATAAAAGCCTAATGAGGCAGGCAATCAAGGCTGCCTAGCTGCTATAGCCAGGCTGTCCATTAGCCTTCTCTTTCACAGTGAAACTGTTGGAATACTCTGTACATTCCTCATTAAAGGGCTGCTGGTGACCCCTGGCATCAACCAACTATGTTGGAGGAGGTCTTCTCATTTACTTTTTATGGAAAAACATCAGGGATCTTTGTTTTACTCTTGCCAAGCCTTTCTTTCAGAATCCCATAGTCCACATTCAAAGTAGATTTTAAAAAAGAATTCTGGTACCAGTTCTTAAAATATTTTTATTCACTACTTATACAATCCTGGTTCTTCTTATCTCATATTTGTTCTTTCGGTTTTCCCATATTGCCTTGGCTTTTATCACGTCCATGCTGCTTCATAGCTAAGGCCACTCATCCCATCTCTCTTCCTCTTTGTCACATCTCTTCCCTTATGGCTTCTCTTTCTCACCTGGTCTTCTCATTTCATTGTTCTCCCTGTCATCATGATTGCTTATTATCTTTTATTTAAAACTAGTGGCCCGGTGCACGGATTCATACATATTGAAAGGAAATTGTTTAGGTGGCCAGTGGAGCAGGATTGGGTGAGATGGGCTGGACATGCCCTGGAGCCAGCCTCCCTTGGTCCCTCCCTGCCGGCTGCACCTGGGGCAACACCACAATACAGCTCCAAGGGTTTCTGCGGTCACTGCAGCTCGGCAGCAAACCAGATTCTGGGCAACAGTGTCCCAGCAACAACATAGCCCATGGCCGAAGGTGGAATTGTGTGGCCCCTTGAGGAATCAGGCTCCCTTTTCTCTCGTTCTGGGATGTGTCACCCAAGAACCACTGCTGCCAAGTCATTGCAGCTCCGCAGCTCCTGCATTGAGCGTTTGCCCCCTGGTGGTCAGTGTGTGTCATACATACCGGCTAGTTGGCAAATCACTTAGCCTTTTATATATATAGATCCTTACATATCTGCTTGTCTTCCTATTGGTTTCCGTTATTACCAACTCAGTTTTTACTAAACCCAAAGAGACCAGATTTTTTTTCACAAGTTCTACCTCTTCTGTACATCATTCTGTAGTCCTTTGCAGTCATGGTCTTCAAATTCTAACTTAAATTTCTATTTCAACAATACTTATTAGCCACCTGTTTCTGCCCCTCTAAAGGTCTAATCTACAAATAGAATCTAAATCAGAAATATGTTATCTCATCACTGTGTAGACCTTTAGTGAAAACCACTTACAGAACTTTAATTCTAACCTTTTTAAGGTGGCATGCTTGGTCTTTGACAATTTATCCTCAACCTATTTTCCCAGACTCATCTCCTGTTTTGTTGTTGTTTACTACTGTGTACCAAGCACCTACCAATGCCAAAAATAATGTTAGCTAACTTTGTTAATGAATATATGAAAGACAGGCACTTATAGAATGCCTACCTTATGCTAAAGATAGTGTTAAGTGTTGGGATACCAAGATAAGTAAAATATGGGCCTGACTAAAAGGAGCCTATAGCTGAGTAGAGATAACACATATAAAGACATAACCAGAGCAAGAGAAGAATGAAAGGTATTATAAATAGAGAAGCTTGCACAGGCAAGGGCATAGAAGATAAACACAATATATGAGGCAAGAAGGAGCAAGATTTAGTGTAGGAGAAGCTCAGAAACCAGACTACGGAGCATTTTATGTGTCATTTTAAAGGACTTTTTGTCATCCCTAAAATATCGATGTTCTCTGCTCTTTGTCTTTGCACGTGCTGAACTTGAAATGATCACCCCCTCTCTCTATTTCTCCACGATGTGTATTTCTATATTTCAAATCCTGAATCTGGTCCGTTTCTGGAAGAATTATTTGCAACCTCGTCTATAATCCCTTAATCCTTTATCCAGATTTTTCTTCTGACCTCCACTCCTTTGTGACATACCACAGGTACCTAGCACATAGTATATCATAAATATTTGTTGAACATGAATATATTTAGGGGGGCTATTTGCTGCTTTCTAATAAAGGTAAAGGCAATGAATAGGTTAAAAAAAGAAGGCACTGCTCATCTGGAGTGAATTCTTAGGGGAGAAGCAATGGCCCACTAGTAATAAATGCTATAACAGGCTAAAAAGTATATTTGTAAATGTTTATAAAAAGCAGATGGAGCCGGAACCAGTTTGGCTCAGTGAATAGAGTGTCGGCCTGCGGACTGAAAGGTCCCAGGTTTGATTCCAGTCAAGGGCATGTACCTTGGTTGCGGGCACATCCCCAGTAGGGGGTGTGCAGGAGGCAGCTGATCAATGTTTCTCTCTCATGGATGTTTCTAACTATCCATCTCCTCCCTTCCTCCCTGTAAAAAATCAATAAAATATATATTTTTAAAAAGCATATGTATATAGCATAGATAGAAGTGCTGGGCGTAGGGAACAGGTGGAAAAGTTCTTAATAGTGGTGGCACCTTCTTTTTAATGCAAAGAAATATTGCCAGCAAAGCTGCTTGTACAACTAATTGGGAGTAATTCTTATTTTGTATATTTTTTATTAGTTAATGGGATCTAAGAGTGTAATAACCTGGTGAGAATTTCTCTGCAAATGGCAATCAAATTAGTCTTATTCATGCAGCTCATAAATAAGCTATAATTTAGCATTTTCTGTCTAGGGAAAATAAAAGTAGGGTCGTGCTGTTTAAGAGGATAAGGGAATTTACCAGAGCACTGGTGGATTTGTGGCAGATTTATGATAAACATACATTCTAACTGGAACCTTAATTGTGATTTAAATTACAGGTCAAGCTGTGCAATGTATTTCTTTTTAGGAGAAATCTTTGGTGGGTCAGAGTGTGCTTGTTTAAGGGAGAAACAGAAAGCAAATAAGAAACAGATTGCATTTTCAGTTTTTCTTTTAACATTTCAAGCTCCTTTTAGCCAAATTGCCCCTGAGCTCCTGGTGATGGCTGATGTGGAATTTCTTTGTTTTATTTCTTTGTGTTATTCTCACCCTCCGTTCCAGAGCAGTTATTTCACTTGACAGCAACAAAAAAATGTAAGCAGCATATCTGCCAGCAAACTAATATGGAAACTGGAGATAAGGTATGCGCCACCTTCCTAGAGTTATGGTGTCTAGGCTGACTCACATAAAATCAGTAAGCCCTGCAACTGGAAGAGCCCTTGAAGAATTACAGCCACTCATTCTCCAATTGAGAAATGAAGGCTTTAGTGGTTTTCCTAAATTTACTCTTTATCTCAAATAAATTAAGGATGGTCTAATAAGGTAGTAAAATATATGTATGAGTACTTTTAACTTAAAGTATAAATAAATAGCTTCCCTATAAAATAAAAATTAAAATAATTAGATAGTCAGAGCTTGACACTGTAGGGAGGATTCCTACTTGGAAAAGAACAGGTAGACCTGACAGCCAGGCTCTCACACTCTGACATTTGCCTTGCCCTAGGGGAAATCCCTCACAAATACCACTACATCCACCATGAGGGATTCAGGCATGAATGGGGAATGGAGTCGGGGTGGGAATGGGAACAGAAGGCCTGAGAAAGAATTGAAATGGTCCGCTCTTTGTTTAAGCCTCTGAAACAGGCCAAATAGAGAATGAAACATTTAGACAATCCTTTATGAAAGCTTTAGGAACAATAATGGAAGAATAAAACATAGAATATGGTAAAAAGAGAGAAGAGGCTAGCTTACAAGACACTGTAGCAACAGGATACTTTGGGACTCATAGGCATTTAAATCCACTTCTTGATTTCCATCCTTCCTCTACCCCACCATTTAGACTCTTCTATTTATATTCTATTTTTTTCCATATAGTGCTACAAATCTTTATATGGTTAGGATAAGTTTTTGTGAACTAAAAGCTGATGTCACTGTGCCTTGAAATCAGGAGCCATGCTTTTTGGTATTCTGTACACTATCCTTCAAGTTAATGATGATTTATGATGATAATTATAATAAATTGCACCTCTAATGCCTCTTAGAGCTTATAAACCAAGTTTACATATACTATTAAAGTTATTTCCACAATATGCTCAATATGCTCATGAGATTGGTTCCGGAAGTTTTAATAAAATTATTTCCAGGCCATAAATACAGAAATTGAGGTTGAAAAAGTTAAAATAATGTAATTATATTTGCAGTTATTTATAGCTGTGAACAAACCACCCTAAAACAGTGGCATAAAATAATAGCACTCATTTCTTTTGCTCACCTGAGGGTTAGCTAGGCTCAGCTGGTGGTCTCTCATGAGTTGCAACCGCGTGATGGCTGGGGCTGAGGTCATGCAGAGGCTTCACTCACATGGGCTGGGAAGACTCAAACATCTGGTGTGACAACAGTTGGGGCTCCTCAAGCATAGCTCTCTCTGTGGTCTCCCCACACAGTCCTTGTATTGGATGTGCCACCACCCTCCCCTAGGGGTGTGAACTAGGGAAACATGGTTCTCTGCAGCTGAAACAATCCCTGAAGGTGGTAACAGCTGAAGACTGACTGCTAAAAAGACTCCCGGAAGCTTGAGGCAACAAGTTCTTCATTAAAAAGCAATTACTTCACTTTGGCTTTGAATCCAGGACCCTCCCATTATACTACACTATACTACTCTACTCTACTCTAGTCTACTCTACTCTACTCTACTTTACTACTATATCTCCACTAATAGAGAATCACTATTCTGTAGACATTGATAGAAGTTAACTATAAATTAAGTTATACAATGAAAATGAATCATCACATCGGGACATTGTTAAACAATCACATAGCACTTTTGCATGTATATCTACCACTGAAGCATGCCATACCTTACTAATTTGTAGGTATCAATGAGATCATATCAACATGCTCAAAACATGGGGTGGGTAAAAAAAAAATAAAAAATGCTCAAATCTTGCTGCTTCCACTACTCCAAGATGTTCCCCAAACAATTCTGGTTCCTTTCTTTTCAGAGTAACTATTCCTAAACATTTGGGGGAACAGCCCTAGATGGGATTGTGAATTGGCTCAGCCTTTACTTATACTCCAGGTTGCACTACCAATGCCCCTAACCCTAATCCCATGCTAGTTACAGTGGAGATTCATTGTTGTGCTCAAACCTATCCACCAAGCTCCAGGCTCTTATACCCAACTGCTTCATCAATATTTCTGCTAATATCAAGTCAGCATCTTAAAATTTACTTGTTCAAAACCAAACACTTGATTTTGCCTACTGAAACCCCTATGCTTCCACATTTCAGTAAATGGTATAACCATTCTCTAACAGGGGTCCTCAAACTTTTTAAAGTGGGGGCCAGATCACGGTCCCTCAGAGAGCTGGAGGGCCGGACTATATGAACTACTAATTCCTACTGTAACACGTCGGCTGCGCTCACTGCCCAAAAAACCTGGCGGGCAGGATCAGACTCCTCTGCGGGCTGCATGTGGCCCGCGGGCCGTAGTTTGAAGACCCCTGCTAAAACCTAGATCATCCTGGGTGTGAATACTTAAAATTCCATTACTTATTTGCTCCTCTCCTTGCTTATTTCTGTCTCCTCCTCCTCCTCCTAAAATTTTAGCTCCATGAGAACAGAAAGAGAAGTTGCTTTGTTCCCCAGTGTGTATCTACTCAGGGCTATGACTTAGAGTAGGTGTTAAACAAATAAATGATGAATTAATTTGTGAAGAAGTTAATTTAACTAACTCACGATTCCACAGCCACTGGCCTCAATAATTCTAAAGAAGACATCTCTGCTCTAAGCAGTGACAGTTCTCACTGTCTTCAGATCAGTATGTTTCTACCACGGCTATTTAATAAACTAGCCACGCTCAAGATTTGCTGATGTCATAGCCAGGGTTGCTCGTTTGACAGGGATGTCCCAGCTGCTGGCCTACAAAATTGCTTTGTCCTTATTTTAATGATACTCTGTCCAGTGGCCTTGGATAGCAAGAACCATCACTGCTGGCAGTATGCAAATATCGCTGCACTTGTGAAGTGTGTTATGTTCATTTGTAAACAGAAGTATTCCAAAGCACTTATTTAGGTTCCAAATCATTACTGAGCTCAGTGAAATAGACATTGTAGAGAGCACCTGGGAAGGCACATGGGTACTTCTTTAAATTGTCAGCTGAATCCAGGGCGGTAGGCAAAGCCACGTGCTAGAAACACATTCTGCCAAAAGGCAGAAGTGCTGTCAGCCTGACCTTCATTTCTGCCCAAGTGCTGGGGAGTGGGTTTGATTATGTAAATCTAGCCAAGCACCAGGAATGAATAGGACTCAGGCCCACCCAAGCATGCAAATAATCTCCTTTGTCTTGACTTTTAGTAAAACTTCCTGGTATTTGGGGGTATAAAATAAGCACTTTGTATCAGGTCAAGGTCCCTGTCTCTCCATCAGAGGACAGTGGTCTCATCCGGTCCCAACTTTCCATACTGTGTCTGTGTCTGTCTCTTTCTTTCGTTTTCTCAATTCCCCATCACCCCTACTCAGGAACCCGATCACCTTCTATCCATGCTGGTCTCAGAAAAGGGATCCCTCTCTACGGACATTGCAATGGACACAGAGCCTCTTTTTTTTTTTTTTTTTTTTTTTTTTTTTTATCCCCTACCTTCCCTGAGGTTTGACTTCTCTGTCTATGGATCTATTTTTGTTTTTCAGTTTCATTACACAGAGCCTCTTTTATTCTCCCTAGACCTATACACATTCATAATTGGAAAAATGTAACACCAAAAGAGGCCAGTTTCTTTTCATTCTAATTCTTTAGGAAAATTCTCTTGCAGAATCCCCATTGTCCCTGTCTACAGTCTGGCTCCAGTTTATCCAAGCCCATTCTTCTTTCCCTCCTTTTCTCTTTTTATCTTTCCCTACCTATCTTTAACAAATATTCCCAGAGCACCTGTTCTGCTAAGTACTGAGGAAACAAAGATGAATTAGGCAGACTCTGCCATCCCAAGGTACAGACATACTTGGAAGGTACAAAAAATTGTTTCAGGCTTATGACAAATATATGTTCAAGTTACAATGGCTCCTAAAGATGGGAGAAGTCAATTATTAGTGAGTAATTAATAAAGCCTTAATTCAGAAGGAGAAACAAATTGTATCTGGAGATACAATTAGGTTCCTTTTTTTTCTTAGGCTTTTGATGGAGTATAAGAAGCTAAAAGGCAAAAGGGAATCCAGGCAGTTAGAGCATCATGGGCACCCAAAACACAGAGGGGTGCCCCAACTTGTGACATATTGTAATGTATTAAATCAGTCTAAGTTGTACACCCAAAGATTTGTCTTTGTCTTCCATTAAAAAAATGTATTATGGGTTCAGCTATAAATAATTTATATGGGAGAGAAGGCATCCCTTTATTTCTTTTTGACAAATTTTCTTATTACAAAAGTATTCTAACTCATAGTGGGAATTCAAAAAAATATAAAAAAGTATATGATACCATTTGGGCATATTTTTTCCTATTTAAATATATATTTGTGTTATATATATATGTGTATATATATATATATATATATATATATATATATATTCCTAATATTAATACACAATTAAAAATATATAACTAAGGTGATTTTTTTTTAAACCTTGTTACTTTTTTCTGACCTGTAATGCACGTATAAATTAATTGTCGAGAACAAGCTTATTTGGGCCTGTGATCTGAATGTTTCTACTGAACTGGTAGTCATGTTGTAGGACATGACTAGTTTTGTGCCCTAGAGCCGTGCCCTGAGCCGTGAGTGGCTGAGCAGGATGCCTTTCCTAAGATAAAATTATGCCCAACATATCTCAGGTTTCTGATTGATCTGATATCTTTCTCTTTTTTTAATCATATTTTTTATTTTTATTGATTTCAGGAGAGGGAGAGAGATAGAAACATCAATGATGAGAGAGAATCATTGATTGGCTGCCCCCTGCACGCCCCCTACTGGGTATGGAGTCCATAACCTGGGCATCTGCCCTCGACCCAGAATCAAAGCTGGGACCCTTCAGTCTTCAGGCTGATGTTGATAGATGTCTTTTTAACAAAAGAGAAACACACAGGCATTGTTTATAATAGAGTTTTACATGTATAACTATGTATGTGTACAGAATAGAATACATGTAAAATGTAAAAATATCTGTCTTATTATAATGGCACACAATATATGTTTTCACTTGTTTAGACAGAATTATATCTGTGCTTTAACAAGCATGGGTTATTGGCAGATATTGTTCTCTGTTTTCTCATGTGTTGCATGTAATCCTCAAAACTATTTCCCTGAATTTATAGATGGGAAACTGAAGATCAGGGAAATTAAGTATTATGGCCTAAGGTCACACATCTAATAAATACTCAAACTGAAATAAAACCCAAGAAGACTGTGGTAATTATTATGGCATTACATACATACCACAATTTATCTATTCTCCTATTAATGAATACTTAAGTTTATATATATGCCAAAACAAGGGAATGTATCATAGACAATGATATTTTAATAGTAGTTATCTCTGGTAGGATTTTGTAGCTGAGTTTTCCTTTATTCTCTACTATTGCAATTAGAAAAAGTTAAGATGATAGGGGCTCTGCCACTTGCTAGCAGGTTGACGCTAGGCAAATACCTCTTTACATTTAATTTTCCACCTTTGGCTTATATGGAAATTTTCGGTGTTCAGCCAACATTTTGAGGCTCCCTTCCTGCTGTGAAATTCTGTGGCTATTAAACTTGTCAGGGGATGGAATATTGTATGCAGAGGACCTATGTAATATTGAAACTAAAGTTTATGTTTACATAACATTATTTCTAGAAATACGTTACAAAACCCAATTTTGTCTAGCAAATACCGATAAAACTCAGAGGAAACTAAAGGGAAGAATCACTTGGGAAGAATGGCTTAGTAGAAAGAACATCTTACTAAGAAGCAGGACTGAGTTACATTTCATGGTTTGCTACCTACTGGCTGTGTTGAGAAAATGCTTTCCCTCTCTGATTTCCTGTTGCATCTCCTGTAGTAAATGAGGTGACTGGAAATTGAAGAGGTTAATGTATTGTTATGTCAGGCAAACTTGGTGTTACATGGAAGATCAGAGTCATAGCAGGCTTATTACCTTGTGGGGGATGGAGGGAGGGCAAACATTGCTGGCTCCTGGACTGTAATACAACACACAGCACAAGTGTCTTATTCCAAAGACAGGATGAGCTTTCTGGGAGAACTTGGGGGTGGAGAGGGAAGGATGCTTACCTACTGATTCCCATGCTGCAGAATACCTAGAGCCGTGCCCTGTGAGATCTGTGTGCTTATTTGCAGGGAATTCACATGGTGCAGTCAGCCTTTACCTAATCAAACATTCCCTCCATTTTCAACATTCCTGATACTTCCTCCCACAGAATAAATCACTATCTTGGGGCAAACCATGGTGGTAGAACTAATATGGTCCTGCCCCACAGTGTAATTATAATCCATGGTCTTAATGAGGAAAGCCTAGCTGTTACCATAATTGATTACTACATTGAGGTCTGAGTAAAGAAGAAAAAGGGATCACAGGACATTGTAGGTGTCATTCTATGATATGAAGAAAGGACATAATTTATTTTAGGAAGGACAGGTGGAGAAAGGAAACTCTCATATAGTGAAGGAACTGTGAATTGGTAATACCGAGTAAAGTTGAAGGTGAATATTCCCTAAAACACAGCAGCTTCTTTTCTAGCAGAGAAACTATTCCATGTGTAACAAAGGAGACATGGCCAAGATGTTATGACAGCATTGTTTGAGAAAGGGAAGAATGGGAAGTAATTGAAATGTCCATCAACTGGTGGATAAATAAATTGTGTGATATAGTCAGAAAATGGAATATTACAAAAACAATACAGCCAAGATAAACCAACAGAGCAGAAGGTAGAATGATATGGACGAAGTGCACAAACGTAATGTTAAATAAAACAAAGCAAGTTGAAAAGTAATATCATTCATTGTTAAAAATTCTGTAGAATCATAATATATATTGTTTAAAGATAAACGCAAATGTAGAAATATTATAAAACTTAACCATAGATGACAAACATTGAATTAATGACAGCAGGTTACCTCTGAGAGGGAGTGAAGGCTGTAGAAACATGAAAGATTTTAGAAAGAACCTCAATGATAACTACAGCCAATATGGACTGATGTGAGAGTATAATAAAACCAGGTGCTAAGCACACAATTTTAATTCTATTGTCCCATAGTTTTGTTTGAGCTTTCTGAACTACTTAATAATTGTGAAACCCTAATTTGAAAAGCTTAAATGTTATATAAAATACATTTAAGCCTTTTTTTTTTCCATATAAAAAATTGCTTGTGTCCGTCTGGTGTTGCTTAGTGGTTGTACATCACCTATGAATCAGGTGGTCACTGCTCAATTCCTGGTCAGGGCACATGCCTGAGTTTCAAACTTGACCCCAAGCAGGTTACATGCAGGAGGCAGCCAATAGATTCTCTCTCATCATTGATGTTTCTATCTCTCTTTTTCTCTCTGAAATCAACTATATATATATATATATATATATATATATATATATATATATATATATGAGAGAAAGAGAGAAAGAGAGAGAGAGAGAGAGAGAGGGAGAGAGGGAGAGAGAGAGAGAGAGAGAGAATATGCAAATGTGTCCTGGTCACCTTTACAGTCATGACCAGTTCCAAGCCTTAACAGTCATGACCAGCGCAGCTCAGAGCACTCCCTCACCCCGGCGGACAACACAGGGGTGCAGAGGAAACACCTTTTTCTGACCGCTCATTGGCTAAGTTTCCTGTATGCCACCATTCCCAGTGTTCTTGGTAACTTGGGTAATAAGAATCCTTGAAGGTGATCTAGGGTTTTTCCACCTCACTCCTGGAGGAAAAAATGAAGGTCTGCTGCTGGAGAGGCTAAGAAATGTCATATCCTGCCCTAGCCAGTTTGGCTCAGTGAATAGAGTCTTGGTCTGTGGACCGCAGGGTCCGGGTTTGATTCTGATCAAGGGCATGTACCTAGGTTGCAGGCTCCTCCCTGGCTGGGGCCCAGGTCAGGGCTCATGCAGGAGGCAACCAATCGAAGTGTCCTCTCACATGGATGTTTCTCTCTGTCTTTCCTTCTCCCACACTCTCTAAAAATCAATGGAAACATATACTCAAGTGAGGATAAAAATAAAAGAAAGAAAGAAATGTCACATTTTATGAAAGTGACATCTTAAAAATGCCTAAAGAAATTTGTCATTTTTTCATGGTGAAGGAACTGGAGTTCCTGTTGAGGAAAACAACTTGGTGACTATGGCAGCCAACAGTGGCAGCAGCAGCAGGGTGATGGGGGTGGTGCCTTCCCTTGATCAGCCTGGTCACTTCCCACAGAGGGAGGCCAGACTATGGCTTAGGCCCGCTTCTCATCAGTAGGACATCCCCTGAGAGCTCCCAGATTGTGAGAGAGGGCAGGCTGGGATGAGGACCAACCCCCCCGCCCCCGCAATGCATGAATTTTCATGCACGGGGCCTCTACTATACATATATTTAAAAAGTCATTCTCACTGATAAACTTTATTTAAAAAATTGCCTTTGACATGTATAAAAGGTAAAATGCCAGTCAAATGTTAGAAATACTGAAGTCCACGTTCATAGGGCCTGTAGAAACATATGAACCTATAACAGGAGATCAGATTAATTTGGGAAGTTATAGATTTCATTGTCATCGGGGATTATATTCTGTTATTGAGTGAGAAAAAATTGTACCTATTTTCATATGAGTCAAATCTCAGCTCTGAGTTTTACTACATATATAAACCTTGATATATTAAAATTTTCTTGGACATACTGGTGTTTTTAGACTATTGTTTCAAAGCTCTTTGATAAAATAAGATAACTTTTAATATTGTATGTAAAGTCAGCACATTTATTTGGGTACTAAATCCAAGTTGTTCTTCATTCCAGCAAGTAAAGCTCAAGGGAATGCATTCTCACCATGTCTGTCTAGGACGCATTGAAGCAGTGAAGTTCTCAGGTGGATTTCTATTATAGCAAAAATCCTTGAAGCATGAGAATTGTGTAGCCATACTGATTTTCTCCCCAGCATGCGATGCAGAATTTATATACTCTATTTTGCTCCCACGAAAAAAATCTATTGCCAAAAATAATGGTCCTGAACAAATTACATGTTGAAAATGATCAAAGACCTCCTTTAAAAATTCCTACTTTTTATATGACATAAAAATATAAGTTAGGAAACAGGAATTTGAAGAAAAATGGTTTAAGTTGTTATGGCTTTTAGCATCAGTTTTTATTTTGCTGTATATGTTATATAACTTAAAAGTGTAAATAAAAGTGTAAATGGTGACTTTATTGTGACACAATCACGAATAACATCAGTGGTATTCTTAAGTGCAGGTATTTTTCATATTTTACTTATATTATTTCTTAGAATGTTTGCCAAATGGAAATAATTATGCTATTATGCAATTATGGAGCTTGCAGCTACCCACCACCTTCCCATCTTATTTTTTTTAGAGATAGGAAGGGAGCGGGAGAGGGAGAAATATTGATGTGAGAGAAAAGTATTGATCAACTACTTCGGCACAACCCGTACCAGGTATTGAGCTCTCATGCAGGGCGTGTACCCTGACCAGGGATTAAACTGGCAACCTTTCGGTGCATGGGATGATGCCCAACCAACTGAGCCACACATCCCCATCTTAATTGGTATTTCTACTTCATCCACAAGATGAAATACAGAATGATCTTTTCCAACATCAGAAAATGCTGAATTAGTGATTTGTGGTAAGAATAAAGTACAAAATGAATCCTTAAAACATAGTTGGAGGATAAACCAGCAGATCAGAGAGGGCCTAAAATAGGGTAGGATCATTTTCCCTTCAGAAGATTATTATTTTCCTCTGTAACCTTGTCACTGTCATAACCCTTATATCAGGGAGCTGCAAACGAGGAGGAGGAGGATAATGAGTACACATACCACCAATCACATATAGAACAAAATTTAATGTGACTATTAAAGAAGTAAAATCAATATGTATCTTTTTAAATCTATTAAATTAGTTTATAATGAGTTTGTGTTGAAATTAGTGCATTAATGTATACTGCTGAGACTATAAATGGTAGTAATTTTTTGAAAACACAATAGCAAAAACTAAAAGTTTTTGGGTTTCTTGACATGTTGTTGCTATTGTTGAGATTCTATAAAGAAAAAGGAAAAATCACATGCAAAAATATTCATTGCTAACTTACTTATAATAATGAAAAATTAAAAGCAGCTTAATGTCTAAAAACTAAAAAGCAGTTCAGTAAGTAACAGAATATCAATTTGTAGACTATAAACCACCCATTGAAAAGCAGTATTGGTAAGAACAGCTACATGTAAAAATGCTTATACTGTAATGTCAAGTGAGAAAAAGTATTAAAATTTATACTATACTTTCAAACACGTAACATTAGTTTTCTTATGATCAAGACAATATAAAAAAATAAAATAAGGATTTTTCAATAAGGTGGGATTATAAGAGATTTTTCTTTTTTTCATTATTGATATAATATTTCTTGTGCTACAAATAGAAAACAGAACTAGAAATTAATAAAATGGAACTAATCACTCTGGTGTCAGAACTTGAAGGCAATTTACAGGTTGATTCTCTATGGCTTACCAATGTCAGTGTAATTTCCTATTTCCAGAAATGCTTCATCTCCTTTATTCAATAGATTCAATTAAATGTTCTTGAAGCAGTAAACTTACATCAATCTGAAATAAACACTATGAGAATAATAGACTTGTATTTGGGTAGACTTTAGGATAAAGGATAAAACAATTATTCTCCAATTCCTCAATATTTCAATATATCTTGAATAGGGAAAAAGAAAAAAATTCTTGAAAATGGTATTTTAACTGTCTTTTGGGTTATTTTTTTGAAAAATGAGAACACTTACTTTGCAATAATAACAGCTGTAAGAATTTTAGCTAATTATATCATTCATATTCCACATTACATTATATACTTGTTTATAAGAATATAGAGCTCTTTTTTTTCTACCTACATCGCAGAACCATCATAATACCAAGAGCATTTAAGAGAATAATTTTTATGTGCTGATTGCTGATTTTTAGGAGATTTCTATCTGAATGCTAGCACTAATTTCTGAAAGAGATGTTATTTGCTTTGAGCTTCAATGATCTGATCTGTAAACTGATGGTAATTTCTCTGCTTTGCAGGAAAAGTTATGACAAACTTTAAATTAATGAAAAGAACTCTAAATTCACTGGAAATGTATAAAACAATAAAAATACATTTGCTATTCATTAGAGATATATAATAAATATTGAAAATATTCTACTAGAAAAATAAAAAATACATATTTCCATTTTACATAATAATTCCTTCTGTCACTCAATAAAAATGTATGGTTGTATGGTAGTAGCCCATGCATCATTGTGCTAGCAGCATGGGCTACAGCCATAAAACTGGCAAAGATCTTGTTCCACAGTCTAACAGGAAAGGCAGGAAAAATCAACAGGCGATTACAGTACAATCTGATAAATTTTGTGGTAGGGTACTATGGTAGTGCTATGGATTGAATGTTTGTATCCTCCCAAAATTCACATGTTGAATTCCTAATCCATAAAGTGATGGTGCTGAGAGATGAGGCTACTAGGAAGTAATTAGGTTTGAATGAAGTCATGGTTAGACTCTGCCCTCTCCCCACAATGGGATCTAGACCTAAGACAGAAATTAGTATTGAGAAGTGGGGTTGCACTGTAACAAAATTGTGGCTTTGGAACTGGATAATGGGTAAGAACTAGAAAAATCTAATATTGCTATGAAGGTATCTTTTTTTTTTTTTTTTTTTTTTTTTAGGTAACACTGGTGAGGGCTCAGAATGGAAAGAGGAAAGCATTGGAGAAAGTGTTTCTCTTCTTAAAATATACATTAATAATCATGTAGAGAAATTAATTGAAATATGAATAGTAAAGGCCTCTGGTAAGGTCTCCGATGGAGATGAGGAATGTGTTACTGGACAATGAAGACAAGATAGTCCCTGCTATCCTGTTATAAAACAGCAAAGGACTTGGCTGAACTGTGTGTGTGTGTGTGTGTGCTCTCCTGTTTCCTGAAAGATTTTAAGCTGAGGAGATTTCTAAGTAAAGTATTAAAAATCAGTTTGGTTACTTTTGACTAGTTATAGTGAAATATGACAGGGGAGAGATAAATTGAAGATGGAATTGTTTAGCAAGAAGAAATCAGAATTTGGAGATGTAGAAAATTGTCAGTCTGTCCATTTTACAAAAAATGAGAAAACCAAGAGGGTGTCTGACTGACATTTTGATAAGCAGATTAAATATGAGTGGGGGAACCAGGAATCTAATCAACCATCTCAACAGAGACCAGGAATAGAGATAGGATGATACCAGCAAAGACACTGCTAGTTTACAATGAAGAGAATGGAGAAGGTGAAACAAAATAAAGGAAGATTGTAGGACTTCTTAGACCTTACAGACTGTCCTATGGAGTTATTTGGTTGTGAACTTGGACTATCCTTCAAGAAAAGAGAAAGGCTGCATGGGTGATTCAGACATCACCAGAGATCACCACCTCAACAGGCCAGATGGCTTCCAACCAAAGGTGATGTTGCCACCCTAGCAGGCTTGGAGGGCAGAGCCTCAAACCAAAAAGAGTTATCTTGGGGCTTAAAGTCTGATGGAATTTGTCTTGGTAGGTTTTGACTTACTTGGGATTTGCTATGCCTTTCTTCCTTCCCATTTATCCCTTTTAGAATGGGAGTGTCTATACTACGCCCAACCCATCTTTACTAATATTTTGAAATATGATTGACTTTTATATAGAGACCTTGCATCCTATGCCCTTGTTAAACCCATTCTGTTTTCTAAATAGATAAGCATGTTTTTTGGTGAATACTGTTTTCCAATTCAGTCTATCAGCCTTTCATTTCTATCTCTCGCTTTTTTTGCACAAGTTGGTACTTATAGTTCCACTAGAGGCCTGCTGCATGAAATTCATGTATGGTGGTGGTGGTGGGGAGGGTGTCCTCTCAGCCCAGCCTGAACCCTCTCGAAATCTGTGATCCCTCCACAATCCAGGACTGCTGACACCTAACCACTCACCTGCTTGCCTGATCACCCCTAGCCACTAACCTGCCTGCCTGATCACCCCTAACACCTCTGCCTCAGCCCCTGCCATGGTGACTTTCTCTGGAAGGACAACCAGAATGATGCCAGAGGTTGTTTAGCTGTCAGGTCTAATTAACATATTATGTTTTTATTATTATAGTTGTTGATTAGGGGTGATAAGGAAGTACATTCTTGCCTTCTTTCCAAGCTTAGAGGAAAAGCATTCAATCTCTGGTCATTAAGTAGGATAGTAACTATAGTTTTATTTTTTTTATGTTCTTTACCCTGTTATGGAAATTCCTTTCTATTCCTAGGTTTTTCTTGAATGCTGAAACTTGGCAAATATGTTCTCTACATCTATTGAGATAATCATATAGGTTTTCTTACTAAGACTATTAATATGCTCATTTAGTTGCACATGCTATCTTATCCTTTATATATATTTATACTAAAAGCCCAGTGCACAATTAAATCGTGAGTAGTTAGGGTCCTTGGGCCTAGCTGCAATCAGGGACATATCCGATGCCCAGCATCACTCCTCCACCTCTGTGGACCCTGCCCCGTGAAGCTCCATGCTCACAGCCCCCGCCCCGCAAGGCTCTCAGCCTCAGCCGTCCACAACCCACGACACTCCTCCTCCTCAGCCCCCCCGTGAAGTTCCACACTCACAGCCCCCGGTCGAGAGTCTCCTCAGCCTCCAAGGCTCAGAACCTGCCATGCTGTGAGAGCTGGACTGGTTGGTTGTTTGTTTGAACTCACAGTCTCTCTTCCCCCCGCCAAGCTGTGGGCGGCCAAGGGCCTACAGCTCCCACTCTCTCAGCTCCCTAGCCTCCTGTTTGGTTGTCTGTCTGGTCGTTTAGGTTGTAACAGCACCTGGGTTTTTATGTATTAGGATATATTGTGTATATTTTACATAGTGTTAGATTTGATTTGCAAATGTTTTATAGCTGGTCAAATGTATAGTCTTCTGAAAACAGATACTGGAATTTGTACTTGGGGCAATCAAGCCTTTTGGTTTTAGTTCAATTAAAAAAAATGTAGGGGTGGCTAATGAATTGTTTTATTTCTTATGAGTCCAGTACTGCTTTAAAAAGCAACTACACACAAATACTTTCTAGGTGTTCAGTATTTAGAGAGCCTTTCAGAATATTTTGGGTTATAAATAGAAGTCAGCTCATCAGTTAAGTCAGATTTACACCCTCTGCAACATTTTAATAAGAAGAACACTGAAAATAAAGATGATACATAGTTTATAATCATACAGCTAGGAAGTGTCATACAGAGGATGAAAATTCAGAGTTATTGGCACCAAAGTCCATGCTGTTTCCATAATATCATATTCCCACACTTTGTAGGATACATATCATGGGAAATATAGCAGCCATAAGGCATTATAAATCTCATTCTTATGTATATGTTTTCACATTCTCTTATTTGCAGGAAATTAACTGTTGTTTTTATTAGGAAACCAGACAATTTTTTTTTTTGTCAGAGCACCCCATGCTAGCTTTTACTTTAACATTTGCTTACTCTCTTTCGTTTACACTAACCACAATGAGATTTGCAAGAGCAAGAGTTTCTTTGTCAGGATTCCATGCCTATTATATCCTGGTTATAGTCATTTACGTAGTCTGTCATATTTCAGCAATTAGAGAATCTAGATTTACTTTCATCAAACCAGTACTGAAGTCACAACTAGTGCTTTCTTATAACTGGAGCGCATTCAATACATTAATTTAAAGGCTTGTATGAAAGATTTTTATCCAGAGTTTTTTCTTCTCACACCCATTTTGTGATTTAACCATGGTGAGCATGTTGCATTATTATGCGCTATTTTTTTTTAAAGTAATAAAAATCCACACCTAATTTGACATGATTCCTTTGGCAGTTAATAAGAACACATTGTGTAGCTTAATGAATCTGCAAACTAAATAATAGTTGTAGTGGGTGTGAAAATAGGGATATTTAAATGCATAAGGAAATTTAGCACACATCCCAGTGGCCGTGTAAATAGACCTCTGATTCTCTTATAAATTGCAAATACTTTCTTGTGCAGAAACACAGTGAAAAATATAGTCCTGCATCCATACATAGAGCTCATTATCACACCTCAGAATGCTCACTGCATGCCTATTATCCACTTAAAAGCTCCATTAGAACACCCACTCTGCTTCAGCAGCAGCTAAACAAGTCAAAAACTAAGCCTCATTTGTCACTATTTATCCCCAGAGATTAAAGACAGCTGTATAGATGAGGTGTATTTTAAGATTACATCTCCTGTTATTTTGATAAAAAGCTCTCCAATATGACCTTGTGTCATATAAAATCAGTATTCAAAGCTCATTATCAGCATAAATTCTAGACTAGACAGACCCAAGAGGAGTGTGCATGAAGAAAAATTATTGCGGGCCATGGACATTTGGTGGATCATACTGTTAAGTTGTTATAAGAAGCTTAGGCCTTTTTATGTAATAGTTGCTTATTATTATTTACAATCTATGTATAAGGATGTCTAATACAATCAATGCTTTACATGAAAGAAAAATAATTAACAAGATAACATATTGTTGAGAAACAAAAATGAGTTCCAGCTTAGGACCAAGTAAAGAAACTATAATACAGCAGTTGTTGACATTCAGAATATGCCACAGAGAACATGCAGTTTGAAACTTGCATTTTTAAAAGGCTGTGATATTCTCTTCCCTTTTCATTTGGCCCCATCTATCCTCTATCTGGATACCACAGACCCAGGGTCGGCAAACTGCAGCTCGTGAGCCTCATGTGGCTCTTTGGCCCCTTGAGTGTGGCTCTTCCACAAAGTACCATGGCCTGGGCGAGTCTATTTTGAAGAAGTGCAGTAGAAGAAGTTTAAGTTTAAAAAATTTGGCTCTCAAAAGAAATTTCAATAGTTGTACTGTTGATATTTGGCTCTGTTGACTAATGAGTTTGCCAACCACTGCCATAGACCATTGTTTTACAATCGCTGTGCTGGTGATAGCAGTATATGCAAATACAAATCAGAATGTGGTAGATAGTGTTTAAAATAAATACAAAATGAGTGACTATTCATATGGAAATCAAATAATTATTTATATGCATTAGGCTTGACTTCTGGATGTATGCCATGATATAAGCTATGGTCTCTATTTAGGTGAGCTTAAATTCATGCATATAAATGCGCTTTCTATATTTAAATGTAAATGATGCATTACTTTCTTGACCCATTTCTCTATATTTTTATGCAAATATAATTATTGGGAATGCAATATATATTTTTCAGCAATATAAAAACCTCTTTCACAAAGAGTGTTGGAATAGCCTCCCTAAAAATACAGAGAGGCATGTCACTGTGTAACCATTGTAGCTAAGCATTTATTTCATGTATTTTTCATTTATTTACTTCTAATCTGGATGGGAGCTACCATTTTACTATTTCTTGATTTCTGGATGCAGCAATTTCTTTTTTAACCATGGTCCTCATCCACTCTCCTTTTTCTCCTTTCATTTATTTATTTTGACATATTGCAAATAACTAAGCTGAGACTCAAAGACTTTGAGTGCCATGTCATTGGTTACAGGCTAATTTAAAGAAGCCTGGTTTTATTTGATAGGTAGCATGGGAAGTTTATGAAATTAGGCATCAGTAGTCTGAGCTAAATATTTCCTTATGTTAATGGACTGAATGAACATGTCACCTGATTCTGGCCAATAAGCTGTTTGAAAGGTAAAGCTCCTTTGAGGAAATCTCCCTGATTTAAGAGAGAAGCAAGGGTAGTTCTTTCCTGACTCAAAAGTGCTCTGTAGGGACCTGATGCTAGAAGCCAGGTTGGAGCCATGGTATTGCCATGTCTCCTCTGTACACTGAACTGGGAGAAGCTGGAGTTATTATGGGCACAGACACGACTGACCAGCCCTATGTAATCCCGACCCATTTGCATGCTTCTAAGTTTACCCCATTATACCAGTCAACATGCCTTTCTATTTCCCATTGTCTTTGGCTTGCAACAATTATCCTTGTAGAATAAAAATTACAAGCAAAGTAAAATTGATATGAATAATTATGCTTAGTAAAAAACTCATTCATTGAGTATATAACACTACCCTCATATCACAGAGTTAAATGCAAAAAGTAAAATAATCATATTGATTACTAGGAGAAACACTAAAGATGTGCTTTTCAAGTTTCTGCAGATAATTTCACATTAACTGGATAAATATGGAGGATTTCTGGCTGAATAGAGGCAGAATTATAATTAGAGGGAGGAGCAGAGTCACGCAATATCCATAAGAAGTGCCTTTTAGTCTTTGTAATGATTAGGATAAAAAGACATTAGAATTTGCCATATGAAATAAGCAATAGAAACATTAGTGGTCAGGTAACGAGACACTTGGAGAAAGTCATCAAGGGGTGGTAAATTTTTATGTCATTCATTCCTTTAAATGCTTAGGGTAACCAAAGAAAAAATAAACAAATGGGACTACGTCAAACTAAAAGTTTTTGCACAGCAAATGAAACTGTCAACAAAACAAAGACAACCTTCTGAATGGTAGAAAATATTTGCCAATAATATATCTGATAAGGGGTTAATATAAAACTACATAAAGAACTCAAAACAACCCCCTTCCCTCCACAAACAATCTTATTAAGAAATGGGCAGTGAATCTGAATAGACATTTCTACAAAGGGAACATCCAGATGGCCAACAGACACATGAAAATATGCTCAACATCACTATTTATCAAAAGTAGATTAAAACCACCAGATATCACTTCACACCTGTCAGAATGGGTATCATCAATAAATCAACAAACAATAAGTGTTGGCAAGAATGTAGAGAAAAGAGAATACTCATGCACTGTAGGTGGGATTGCAAATTAAGGCAGCCACTATGGAAAACAGCACAGAGGTTCCTGAAAAATTAAAAATAGAGCTACTTTATGACTCAGCAATTCCACTTCAGGGTATTTATCAGAAGAAATCCAACACTAATTTGAAAAGATATATGCATCCCTATGTTCATTGCAGTGTTATTTACAAAGCTAGCATATGGAAGAAAACTAAGTGTCCATCAATGATTGGATAAAGAAGATGTGGTACATATACACAGTGTAATATTACTTAGCCATAAAAAAGAATAAAATCTTATGGATTTGTGAAAACATGGATGGACCTAGAGGGTATTATGCTAAGTGAAATAAGCCAGACAGAGGAAGATAAATACCATATGAAATCATTAAGGGGTGGAAACTAGAAAACAAAATAAACAAACATAATGGAGTCAGGCTCATAGATGCAGAGAACAAACTGATGGTTGCCAGATGGCAGGAGAGTTGAGGGACTGGGTAAAAAAGATGAAGGGATTAAGAAGTACAAATTGGCAGTTACAAAATAGTCACGGGGATATAAAGTGCAGCATAGGGAAGATAGTCAATAACATTATAATGACTATGGATGGTGCCAAGTGGGCACTAGACTTATCAAAGGGATCACTTTGTCAGTTATATTATTGTTTACCTGAATTGAATGTAATGCGAATTGTAATTGAATAATAAAAATAACATAAAGGCACAGGGTTTGCATGGCTATGTTTCTCTTGCTGTGCTGTAGTCCATGAGGGGATTCTAGTCCATTACTTAAATAATATCTACTCAGTGTTTATACTTTCTTTTCAAACAACTCTATAAAACCTGAAATTTCTTGATGTTGAGACTTAACATAGGGATTTTGACATTTTATTTTGATAATGTTGTTTCATGGCTGGTTAATACACTGCTGGAAACCTGATGAATTGGGTAGGAGCATAATTAGTGACAAATTTAAATTATCTCTGTATATATAAAAGCTTAAGCAACCCTTGTGACCATTGCTATGGTGGTCAGTGTGTTTGGTGGTCAGTGCACTGGTGCTCAGTGTGCTCCCACAGACAATCTCTCATAGCTGAACAACCTCCCATGGTCCCTCCCCCCTATTGGGCCCTAATCGCTGGCCAGGCCGAGGAACCCCACCTGTGCATTAATTCAATTAAGTATTAAAAATTATTTATTTTTAAGCAAAGGAGATGATAGAATATAAAAATGTAGTTTAAGAGAATGTTTTTGAGAAATGGTTTCAATGGATAGAAACAATTGTAATTAGCCTATCCTCCCAGGTATTTGTATGTAAATGATACTTCTAAAGTAGTTGAGCTTGCTTGAAAGGAATTACTTTTTTTGAATTACTTACAAACTTTCAACATTCTGTATTCACAATGGTTTTCCTCTATTATTTTGCCTAACACACCATTTCCTCCTCATTAACACAAAAGTAAACTTCAACATAAGAAAATTTCAAACTAAGGTAATCTACTTACAGGCATACTACCTTGTCTTATTACACTTCAATTTCTTGTGCTTTGCAGATCTTGTGTTTTTTACAAACGGGCCTCCAGCAAGTCTATCAGCACCATTTTCCCAATAGCATTTGCTCACTTTGTGTCTTTGTGTCACATTTAAGAATTCTTGCAATATTTCAAACCTTTTCATAATTGTTATATTTATTGGGGTGACCTGTGATTATCGATCTTTGATGTTGCTATTGTAATTATCTTAGGGTGTGACAAACTCATATAAGATGGCAAACATTTGGTAAATGCTGTGTGTGTTCTGACTCCTCCAATGATGGACAGTTCCCAGCACTTTCCCACTCATTGGGTTTCTCTAATCCCTGAGACATGATAATATTGAAATTAGGCCAATTAATAACTCTACAATGGCTTTTCAGTATTCAACTAAAAGGAAGAGTCACATGCCTCTCACTTTATTATTTTTTTTAATTTTAAGTTTTAAAATATATTTTTACTGATTTCAGAGAGGACAGGGGGAAGGAGATAGCCCATATACATCTGGGCACATGCTCTGATCAGGAATTGAACCGTGACCTCCTCGTTCATAAGTCAATGCTCAACCACTGAGCCATAGTAGCTGGGCGTAGCAGGTATAATCTTTTTAAAAAAAATATTTTATTTATTTTTTTTACAGAGAGGAAGGGAGAGGGATAGAGAGTTAGAAACATCGATGAAAGAGAAACATCAATCAGCTGCCTCCTGCACACCTCCTACTGGGGATGTGTGTGCAACCAAAGTACATGCCCTTGACCGGAATCAAACCTGGGACCCTCAGTCCGCAGGCCAATGCTCTATCCACTGAGCCAAACCTGTTAGGGTAGGTATAATCTTAATGTCAGAAAGAGGCATTGGTTGCCGAAACCAGTTTGGCTCAGTGGATACAGCGTCGGTCTGCAGACTGAAAGATCCCAGGTTCGATTCCGGACAAGGGCACGTACCTTCGTTGCGGGCACATCCCTAGTAAGGGGTGTGCAAGAGGCAGCTGATCGATAATTCTCTCTCATCGATGTTTCTAAATCTCTATCACTCTCTCTTCCTCTCTGTAAAAAAATCAATAAAATATATATTTTATTAAAAAAAAAAAAGAAAAAAAAAGAAAGAGGCATTGGCAATCACTGGATAATTTATTTTGACTGTTGATCATCCAAGATCCAGCATAAGTGTCAGTTCTACCTAGTCTTGCTGGTAAGACTCCCTAAGACTTTAAATCAAAGGACGTTGTCCCTCTCTAAAGACTTTGTATCTCCTAGTTCCAGCCAACAACATCAGAGGAGAATCCTGTGGCATATCAGGGCAGAAGAGTGATCACAGGGAAAGTTTGGTGGTGGTGCTAAGGGCAGGAGTGAGTGATTAGGGGCTGCCAGGGAGAATCCGCTCCGGTGACAGATACGCTCAGTTTAAAGAAGTAAATGTAAAACTATAAGAGAAATAACTTTCCAGCACAAAAGGCCTAGAGGCCCTTAAGGATAGATGATGCCAGAAAAAATGTGAGATTATTGTGCCTGCCAGAGTATATTAATACTATAAATATAGATGATTTCCTGAGGAAAAGGATCCTTGAAAATGTACCAAATATATGCTGCTGAATATCAAGTTAAACGGCAGAGACACGGTGTCAAGGGAGCATCAATTCCTACCCCCGTCCTTCGTCATTGTACTGAAATGAGGCTGGGATGGCTCATAGGTACCTCAGATTCAAGTGGGCTCTATACAGAATTCATTAATTCTTTTCTCATGCCTCCTTTCCTTTCAGATTCTCCATCTTCATTAAAGGTTGAGCTAGCCATCCAATAACTCAAGAGCTGAATGATCAGATTCATTCTTTCATTCAACAAATATGTATGATAACAATCTGAAGTGCTGGGCACTGTTCTCAGCATTTAGGATACATCTGTGGATAAAATAGACAAATAGTCCTGCCCTCCTGAAACATATTCTAGTGAAGGTGAGCAGCAAAGAGACATTAAACAATAAATATAACAAATAAGCAAATTTTACAGTATGTTAATAATTGCTATGCAAAATTGGTAGATGAATTAAGGAGGAGTTCAGAAATGTGGTAAGGGATGGTGGATGGATGGCTTGCAGTTTTAAGTTAGGTGGTCACCGTAGCCTGAAATTGAATGAAACGCAATTCTACTTCCTGCTTCTTTTCCTCACCTCGTGCAGTACTTAGCTGAGTTAAATTCTGTCCATCCTTCAATGCCCCATTCAAATGGGATCTCATCTGTGATGCCTGCCTTGATTCATTCAATATTCCTTAAACATTCTCTCCTTTACATCCCCACATATGGCTGTGTTGTTGCTCACCCGTCTCTCTGAGTTGTGGACAGTTCCTGGCTCTGGTCCTGTGCAGACTGACAAGTTTCCCATCTCTATCTCCTTTTCTCTCCTTGGAGCTTTCTCTAGTGCTAGTGCTGAAAGTACAAGGAATCCCTGATGTGCTGGGCTTTTAACAGCCCTAGAGATAATCCTCAAACAGGGAGTGATGGGAGTGTGTAGGTAACTACCCCAGTTTCCCAAACCCTTGGAGGAAGTAATTTTGAAGCTCATTCCACAAAATTCCTCCCATTTGGATTAAGCATCAGTTGTCCATCATACCTGTTTTTTAATGGACCATCTACTGGTGTTTTGCCCTTCCCTGTACCCTCTCATTTGTGCTTTCTATAGTCACTTTGTCAATAATCTACCCACACCCCAATCCTTTAGTGAAATCTAAATTCAAACACTTAGGCATTTCGATTCTGAACTCCTTAGAATCTTACTGGATTTTTAAAAAATATTATATTATTTACGGGCATTTGCCACTTCTACCAACTTGTGAGTTCCCCAATTTACATCCTAAAAATTCTATATTCTTAAACATAGCTTTTGATCTTTAAGCCAAAATGTTAACTTACTTATATATTTGGTGAAGGCAACTTTGGTTTAGTTAACCCAGTGGTCGGCAGGCAAACTTATTAGTCAACAGAGCCAAATATCAACAGTACGATTGAAATTTCTTTTGAGAGCCAATTTTTTAAAGCTTAAACTTCTTCTAACCCCACTTCTTCAAAATAGAGTCGCCCAGGCCATGGTATTTTTGTGGAAGAGCCACACTCAAGGGGCCAAAGAGCTGCATGTGGCTCATGAGCCTCAGTTTGCCGACCAATGAGTTAACCAATACTTGGATTTAGATTCTGGCTCTATCATTTAAAAATTGTATTTATGAGCACAATTCTCTGTCTCATATTTCTCATTAGTATACTGGTGATAACTTTGTTGTTTGTTCTGAGGATAAAATGAGAAAATGTACGCAAAAGTCTTAACATATTATCTGGCATATATTAGACACTCAGACAGTCTAGGTCTTTTCATGCTTCTCCCTACCTTTTTCTCTTGCTAAATTAACTTTTTTAAAACAAAGGAACTGGAACAGGAATAGTAGAATTGCAAGTCTGTTTTTAATATTAGCATGAATATTAAACAGGAATAGTAGAATTTCAAGTCTGCTTTTTAATATTAGCATGCTATATCAGAGGCATTTCATCTGAGTAAGAAGTATACCAGAAACTGATTATGTTTATTTTCCTATTCCTTTTAACTCAATAAAGAATTTGGCATGCTATGTGACAAGCTTCCATTTATCTCTTCAAAGTATGTGATGTGATATGTATATTGTAGAAATACTCTAACACCAAAATAATCACTTTGGCCAAGTAGTTAGTAGTTACCTAGGGCAGATGTGTGCAAAAGATGTATCATTATTTTTAGCATGTGTTAGCAATCAAAAAATGTGTTAATCATTTGATATTAATTTTCTCCCTAATCTTTATCTTAAAATACTGATGTAAGTAAGTGTAGTGCCTAGAAAATTATAAGAAAATATTGCTAACTCACTAGTAACTAAGATAGTGAAATATTTTCAGAATTTTAACTTATATCAGGTGCTCAAAGAACAAAGAGAAGAGTAAGTGTAGGGGCAAGATTTAGAATTCTACATAATACTATTGCATGGAGTCAAATCTGTATCATGAGACAAGTATAACCTCATTGAAATATGGGTTCAAAAGAGGAAAGCATAAGAACTGTTTCAGGAGTCAGGAAACCCTCATGAGAAGATAAGATCTGAGATGAGTGTGTCCTAAGAATTTTAGCTTGGAGAATAAATAGAGTATTTCTGAAATAAAAATAGAGAGCATTTCTGAAATGAAAGGCAGCTTAGACAAAAATATGGTCACGAGAGATAAAGAAATACACTGAGTGGCCAGATTATTATGATCTCTGAATGCATAATAATCTGGCCAATTATAGTTTTCCAGTTTGGCTTAAAAGTAAATCGTATTGAAACAGGTTGTAGGTGGGAGGAAGGGGGTGAGCAATAAGATTAAAAAAACCTTAAAAGCTAGAGAAAGAGAGATATTTGTATTTGGCTTCCATAAAGGGGAATGCTTTCAGCAGAAAGTAACTGAAAACTCTGCCTTAACTTATTTAAATAGTGAGGAAAATTGATTATCTAGCACAAAAAGAAAAATAAACTAAGTAGGTGAATAAAGAATAAAAACAAAAAGCCTCTGGAGACACATAGCAGGACTTAGTAGGTAAGTGAATATTTATTAGAGGCTGGTGATCACAGTGTTCATGAATTTAAAGTGACATTAATTACATCAATTTTCCCAGTTGTGTGATTTTCTCAGTAATTCTCATTATTTATGTTAAGTTTAGAAACTAAAATGGCTCTGGCCTATGTGGCTCAGTTAGTTGGGCATTGTCTCATGCAAGGAGAGGCCACCTGTTCGATTCCCAGTCAGGCACATGCCTGGGATGCAGGCTCAATCCGAAGTAGGGAGTGTGTGGGAGGCAATGGACCAATGTTTCTCTCACTGACATGTCACTCTCTCTCCTTTCCTATCCCTTCCTCTAGTTCTAAAAAATCAATAAGAACATATTTAAAAAAAACTAAAATGATGTCCTGTACGTACATATCACAAAAATGAAATTTTTAATTCTTAAATGGATAAAAGTTATCAGTTGCTCCTAAGCATGTCTTACTGAGCATCTGTTGTGTCAGGTACTAAAGAGTCAAAGATAGTTCATGGTCCCTGCTATGGGAAACCCACAATATAGTAGTGCCACAGGAATTTACAAAATAACCGCAAGCCGCTCACATCAGCATATACGAGCATGCTGGTCTAGGCCATGTAAACATAGGATCTTAAAGAATTCTAACAACTCTATGATAAAAAAAAAACACACCAAAAAGCAGCATTATCTGATACTTATAGGATTATACAAGCTAGCATTTATATGCTCTAGTCTCCTCATTGCATAATAAATATTGGTTATATTTCTTTTAAATAATTGTGGAAACAGCCTGATATTCTGTTTCCTACATATCAAAATATCTGAAGGTAAATGACACATGCCCTGAAATGATAAATACTAATTCTACGTTTTATATGTACATTCTACCTCAATATGTGCTACATTCTGTGTTAAGCATTTGATACACACTATGTCATTGTAGCATCATACATACAAGAAAAATGTACATGTCATCATTAACTTTTTTTTCAGATAAGGAAATGAATACAACAGAAGTAGGTAAATTATTTGGTGCCACAGTTTGAAACTGACAAAATTAAACTAGGGTGTACATCGTATCTGTCTACCTCAGTACTTTTAAGAGATGCCTCTCGCTGAAACTGGTTTGGCTCAGCGGTAGAGCGCCGGTCTGCGGACTGAAAGGTCCTGGGTTCGATTCCGGTCAAAGGCATGTACATTGGTTGCGGGCACATCCCGGTGGGGGATTTGCAAGAGGCAGCTGGTCAATGTTTCTCTCTCATTGATGTTTCTAGCTCTCTATCTTTCTCCCTTCCTCTCTGTAAAAATTCAATTATATATATATATATATATATATATATATATATATATATATATATATATATATATGTGATGCCTCTCTAATTCCACTTCGATACATATCTTTAGGAATTGTCTTAGATGTTATACATTCTTCACTCCTGCTCCCCATCCACTGCGTCCGCCCCATGCCAACAAAGGCAGAACATTTTTGTACCTTTTATCTCCAAATAAATTCATACTGTGCTATTCATTTCCATTAAAATGTGTTTACAGTGTGTTTTCCAGTAGAATTTCTGAGGGCAGATGTCCTGTCTTAATCTTCCACTGATCCTTATCTCCTGATTTAGTTACTGACAGAGTTAAAGCTGAAGGGGGGAAAAAAAGTCTGTTTGAACTAAAGATTGATTCTAATATTGTAGTGGGAGTTAAAGTGGTTGTGGCTCTCGGCTGAGACAGAGCATGATGACGTCTGGAAGCTCTGACCCAAACCCTCAACAATGCGTGGAGATGGGTGGAGGGGGATGCCTGTCATTGCCTCCAGGATATTCTAATTAATGACAGAGTGCCTTGGAAAACCAGTGAGCTCAATGACTACTGTGACTGTCATTTAAGGTCAGGTTTTTCTGAGTAGAAGTGGCCAAGATAAATGAGGCCAAGATAAGTGTGCACTTATATAGCATGGTAGTTCCATCACTGATAAGGCTCTTGTAGAGAGAGAGAAAGACTGAACCCACCAGTTGCTTCCAAGGGTAGCAGGTGAGTTCTAGGAATCTTACATTCCTTACAATATATCAATTTTCCTCCCAGGGTTGATCTCAATGAAAAAATATTTATATACCTTGTGAAAACACCCAGAGTTCTGCCCATTACCCAGAAAATGTCAAATTAATGGTACTTGTTAATATTGTGACATTTTAAAACTGATCAGGCCCTGGCTGGCTTTGCTCAGTGGACAGTGTCAGCCTGCAGACTCAAGGGTCCCAGGTTTGATTCCAATCAGCGGCATGTACCTTGGTTGCAGGCACATCCCCAGAAGGAGGTGTGCAGGAGGAAGCTGATTGATGTGTCTAGCTCTTTATCCATCTCCCTTCCTTTCTGTAAAATATCAATAAAATATATTTAAAACAAAACAAAACAAAATTGATCAGAAATGATGCCTTGTTTACTTGTATGTCCCTGATGACAAATCTGAGTTCAACTTAGATTAGTAAATCAAGAAAGAACTAATAAAAGTGATAGAATTTTTCTATTCTTTTGTCTTTCACCTTCCAAGGACTTTAGGAAGCTGAAGTTATGCATCAGCAGATTTTTCTAATCACCTATTGAAATCGTTGGGAAAGCTCTGCAGCAAGTATGGCTAACCAATTACAAGATACACATTTATATTTTAAATTATTAATCACATATATTTAGATAAATTGACTCTTTTTATTTACTACTTGTCTAAGTGACAGTAAACATAATCATTCTCATTATAAACTAATTTGAGAAGGTAATTTTCCAATTAATAAATATACACTAAAGTAAACTGTATTATTATGATAAAATAATCATAGTAGCTGTCAACAACTTAGGGGAAAAAAACAAAGGCATTTATTAGTGGAAATCTAATAAAAAATCTGATGGGCTGTAAACTAAAAAAATTGATAAGCACAGTTCCCTTCACAAGAACAATTTGTTACTGATGATGAGAAATAACCAGAATGAAATTTAGAGATTCATAGTGAAAGCCCTCAGGGTAAAATTAATTTTTTTTTATAACACAGTTTAAAGGCAAACAAAAGGAAATTGCTTGGGCCAGATGGGATGGGAAAAACACTGTGGATAAAAATGAGCATCTCTTTTCTGCTTACAAATATCTGCATTAAGATGGTACCAGCATGTCTAGTTACTGGAATAAAGTTTGATGGTTGCATAAGTTTTAAAAGGTTTTCTCCTTTTTAAATGGACTTTGTCAACACAACAAAGTACTTTAAGAAATATATTAAGCCTGGCACTTACTATCTCAGCAATTTTATTCTTTTTGAATGATCATTGCAGGTGAAACAGGAAGCATACAATGGATAAATCACTGGATTTTGAGTCAGAGAACCACTATGTATATGCTCTTTTTTGGACTTTACCAATGAATGAAGGATGGTAGGCAAGTCAAACTCTCCATTGGACAATTTATTCATTAATAAGTTGAGATTAGACGCCAGGACTGGTTTGGCTCAGTGGATAGAGTGTCGGCCTGCGGACTGAAAGGTCCCGGGTTCAATTCCGGTTAAGGGCATGTACCATGGTTGCGGGCACATCCCCAGTATGGGGTGTGCAAGAGGCAGCTGATCGATGATTCTCTCGCATCGATGTTTCTAACTCTCTATCCCTCTCTCATCCTCTCTGTGAAAAATCAATAAAATATATTTTTAAAAAAATTGAGATTAGAACTATTTACCCGTCCATTGTCTAAATTCCATGAGGATTAAATGAGATAATGAAGGTCACTGGGGTTGATCAGGCCACCGGGATAGCAGGGGCCATTGGGGGTAAGCAAACCAGCAGGCGGGCCAGATGAGGGTGAGCAGGCTGTCAGTGGGGGTCAGTTGGAGGTGATCAGGACAGCGGTGGGGGGGAGGGGCAGTTTGGAGTGAGCAGACCAGTAAAGGGGCAGTTGGGTGAGAACAGGCCAGCAACAGGTCGCAGTTGGGGGTGAGTAGGTCGGCAGGCAGAGTGGTTAAGGGCAATCAGGTAGGCAGGCAGTCAGGGCAGTGGCTGGAGCCAGCAGTCCCAGATTGTGTAAGAGATGTCCGACTGCCAGTTTAGGCCCGTTCCTTGTAAACCAGCAGTAGAACATCCTTTGAGGGGTCGCAGATTGGAAAGGGTGTAGGCCAGGCTGAGGAACACCTCCTACCCCCGTGCATGAATTTCATGCACCGGCCACTAGTAGAAACAAAATGATGAGAGGGAATCATCAATCAGCCTGCTTCTCTCATGCCCCTACTGGGGAATCGAGCCCACAATTCAGGCCTGTGACCTGACCTGGAATCATACCCTGACCTCTTGGTTCCTTAATCACTGAGCTATACTGGCTGGGCCCAATTCTAACATTGTTGATTGCGTGCTGTCCTCTTTGACTGACTGGATCCAAGCTCAGTTAAGTAATTTCAATATCAATTCTGCCAACATTGAAAATAAAAGATTCTCATCTTTTCTGTCTACTCGTTACTCCACCCTATACAAGTCTACACTTCTTTCCCACCAATCCAGTTCCTCTTTTCTGCATCACTTATTGCCAAATCCTTTCTGTTGTACCCTCCATTTTATTGAGGACATTGAGAGCATTGGGCGGGAATTTCCTCTGTCATCAAATTCATGGCATTGGGTTTTCCATTGAACAATTTTCCTTCATTTCACAGTATTCTATATAAAAGAAAAAATTTTCTACCTGTAATTTGGATCCCATGTATTTCTAATTCCTTAAGAATCTCATTAAATCAACGATTTTCTTTCTACTGGTTGTATCTTTCAGCAAATCTACATCCTCTATTCTGCCATGTTAAAATAAAAATACCCTCCCTTTGCCATGCAGCCTATATCTCACCTCGCCTTTATAGCCAGATCTTTTGAAAATTAATCTCTTCTCACTGAAGAACTGGCTTCCTCACCTGCCAGTTCCACTTCAACCCGCTGAAAACTGCTTCCCGCCTGACACCCAACTGAAATTGCTCTCACAGTGGTTCCAATAATTTCCTAGTTGTCAGATCCAACACTTTATTTTTAGTCCTTACATTACTCAAACTTTCAGAAGTACCTGACATGGTTAACTATTTCTTCTTTCACATACTCTGTCCTGTCATGGTTTGGGGTCATTAGCCTCCCCAGTTTATTTTCACATTTCTGGGCAAATCCTTCTCAATTTCCTCTAATTCTCTCCATGCCATAACTCTTGGTATTCACTAGGATTCTATTCTCATCTTCCTGTTTTTCTGTGACTTAATCTAAACTTTCCACTTGATACCTTACATGTGCTGATTTATTTTAAATTGTATATTCGCTTCTCTTGTTCCACCCTGTACTAATTCTTCCTGTGTGATATACACTGAGTGTCCAGATTATTATGATCTCGGAACATATAATAATCTTTCTACTCAGAGTATATTCTATATAATAAAAGGCTAATATGCAAATTGTCCCCTCGAATAAGAGTTTGACCAGCAGGCAAGCTGGCCAACAGCCCATGTTCCCCCTCCGCCCGGCCAGGCTGGCTGGACCTCACCCATGCATTAAATTAATGCACTGGGACTCTAATATATATACTGAGTGGCCAGAATATTATGCATTCAAAGATCATAATAATCTAGCCACTCAGTGTGTGTGTGTGTGTGTGTGTGTGTGTGTGTATTTCCACTATCACATGGATATCTATCATTGCATCTTTCATTGAGACCTTGATATCCATGTACTTAAACTGCATGATTTCTCCTCTCTCATAAATCTGGATGCTCTACAGTTTTTATTCTTTTTCAGAAAATGGTACCATCTTCTTCCCAAACTCTGAAACAAGAAACCTAGGACTAATACTATATCTCTATATCTTACTTGACTTCCTCCCACCAACAGTATTCACTCAATGACCAGAAATTATAGCTTCTGTATTCTGATGTCTCATATCTATATGATCTTAAATACACATAGCTTAACTCCTTGCCTTCTATAAATTATTGCCATCCTAATATATCCCATTCTATCATCTCTATTATTTCCAGGGTGACTTAAGAGGAAAATTATGCCATTGCTTCCAATAGATTTCAGGAGTAAGAAAACATAACTTGCACAATCTGCCCTTTGCCTACCTCTCCATTATTGTCACCTCTTCCTTCTTCAACTGCACTGCCACACAGTTGCTCCAGCCTTACTGGCAGTTTCCACAATCAGTCCAAGATTTGTCTTGTTTTTCCTTGGCCTTTTTCATGAAATTATATCTAACAACTTCAGTTTTCAATAAGTGTCTAAGAGAATTAATTCCCTGCAAAATACTTTTGAATTTGATCATTATGTTATTGTTTTTCATTTCAAAGGGCAACACAAGATTTTTCTAGTCTCTTAAAATCAACTTTAAGAACCCCAAGATTGGATTGAATATTATATTTGATTTTCTATTCCCTATAGCACCTAATGTGGTTTTAAATGCAGAGGAGGTGCTAAAGAGTATTTGTTGGAAATGGTTCCTAAATAATTAAACAAGTGAATAAATAAAATGACTGTCTTTGAAGCTCTCCACTTCCATGGAGAGCTTCAAAGACAGTCATTTTATTTATTCACTTGTAAGTGATTATCTACTTCCTTTCTGATAATTGAGTTTAAAAATCTGAATTAAAGCATAGAAGAGCATTTTAAATATCATGTGAGGATGCAAGATTTTTCACCATAGATCTGAGATACAAAATTTTTCAAAACATTTGAAAGGTTAGAGATTTCGAAGTCCAGATTCACTTCAATGGTTGGATATTACTTAGAATTGGAGACTATGACTCCATTAATTTATTCATAAAATATTATTGAATACAAATAATAAACTATAATGTGGGAAGTGCTGGAGATAATAATGGTGAGCAAAAATGAATGCAATCTATACTCCAATGAAGTGTACAAGCTTGTGGGGAAGACAAATTTATTTAACTAATCACACAAATAAATGCAATTGTAAATGTTATGAACCTATAAAGGAGAGGAATATGGTGATAAAAACATTTAAACATCCACAGGGGGGATCGGGCCTAAACCAGCAGTCGGACATCCCTCTCACAACCTGGGACTGCTAGCTCCTAACCGCTCACTACCTGCCTGCCTGATTGCCCCTAACTGCTTCTGCCTGCCAGGCTGATCTCCCCCTAACAGCTCCCCTGATGGTTTGATTGATGTCTAACTACTCTCCTGCCAGTCCAATCCTCCCAATTTTCTTCCCTGCCAGCCTGATTGCCCCCAATTGCCATCCTCTGCTGGCCCAATTGCCCCCTACTGCCCTCCCCTGCTGGCCTGGTCATCCCCAACTGCCCTTTTCCTGCTGGCCTGGTTGCCCCCAACTTCCCTCCCCTGCAGGCCTGGTCACCCCCAACTACCCTCCCCTGCAGGTTTGGTTGCCCTCAACTGCCTCCCCTGCTGGCCTGTTCGCCCCTAACTGCCCTTCTTTGCCAGCCTTTTTGTGGTGGCCATCTTCTGGCAGATCTTGTGATAACATGAGGGCATTTTGCAAGGGTGCAAGGACCACCTAGGCTTTTATTAGTATAGATTGTATTTATACCCTCTCTATATATTGTGTTTCCTTCTCTTCCTAAAGAGAGTAGGTCTTTGTTGTAAGTAAAGGTCACAAAGCCTCAAAAAGTCTTTGCTCATTTTTCTATTTTAATTTTTGGAGTAAAATAAATATACTGCCCTATCTTTTAAGTTTTCAGGTTTTTTTTTGTTTTGTTTGTTTTTTGTTTTTTGTTTTTACTTCATACTTCAAGTTTTCCAGAGATATATCTCAGATCAAGTTGCCAGAAATAGATAGTCAGTCAATGGATTTAATAACTTTGTCAATCCTGTCCCATATTAGATAACATCTATTCTGGAAGAATAGGTGGTTATATCAAACCTCTATGTGACTACCATACCCCACAGCTTCTTGGGCTGCTTGCTCTGTCTCTATGTGTTCTCCCCTCATAGTTTCTCTAGCAGAGGGCACGGCTAGATGGACTCTTACGTGGCAGCTCAGAGCTTCAAAGGTTCATGTCCTGGGAGAAAGAGAAAGCCAGGGAGAAACTGCTCGTAGCCTAGCCTTGGAAGCCATGTAACATTCTATTCATCAGAATTTGATTATGAATTTCAGTAAGTACTGCAAAAAAGTAATTCTCAGTGTGTTTTTTTTTCTTTCAACACAAATTAATTTAGAGTTATTCCCAAGAGAAGGAATAGCTTTATTTCCATAATTCTAAATAGGGACATATTGGATTACAAATGGCATTTTCTCTTTAATTATTTTTTACATGCACTGTTTTACAAAGGAATTAACTTAATTATGCTTAATATTCCATTTAATAATTTGTCTTTATTGAAAGAATACATGAAATTTGATGCCTTAACTAATCACACTAAGATTCCAACTGTAAATTAGAATTGTGGGGCGAGGAAAATATCAAGGATATGAGCAGACACAGTAAATTGACTGAATATTCTAAGAGCCTCAAAGTAAACTTTAAAATCTCAAGTAATTTTTTTCCATATCTGAAGAAAAAATTCAAAACTTCATGGGAAAACACATATTGACTTCTAAAATAGTATTTACTTATTAAACCTAGAAATAAAAAAAATCTGAATGTTCAGAAGAATCGGGAAATATTAGTATCTTATAACTTAAAAAAAAATCCCGATTTTTTGTGATCATAGAAAAAATAAATAAATGATGGGTTTTGGTAGAAATTTATATTAACTGTCAATGGAAATACACATTCTTTCCCTTTTACTTAGTAACAGAAACTTCAACATTAAACTTGAAATAATGTCTACATTTCTTAGATTGCTTTACATTTAAGTTGTGTTATGTTATTAAGTAAAGCACGCAGCTTTGGCAAAATTGACAATAGACAGAGACATGTTTTTCTTTATCCTTTACTCCCAAAGAACGTTTAAGATACGGACATGGAGAAGTGTGAGCAGCCATCTGGGCATACTAGTATGTGGCACCAATACCAGTATGGGCAGGGAATGCCTGGATGAGCCAGGATGCCAATGGATGTGGGGCCCCTGATGCTAGAGCTGTCTGCCTGCTTAGGCTTTTATGTGAGAGAAAAATAAATATCTACTTGGTTTAAACCACTGTTATTTTGGCTTTTTCTGATATTTTTTAACAAAACCTAATCCTAATGATAAATGTGTTCTTTTGTGTTTTTAAGCAGATGGTTCTTTCTCCTCTCTCCTTCTTGCTTCTCTCCGTTAGATTCTCTCCTCTTCTGTACTGTTGCCCTCTGATTCAACTCATCTCTTTTGTCTTTTGCCTTTTTCCCTCTTTCTCTGAAATATCAATAAGTATAATAATTGTATCTTGGTTATTATTGTTATTGTTGAATCATCCCATAGCAATGAGGGTTAAAAAATACAGGTTTTATACTTCCTGTTCTTACTTTGCATTGTTAGGAATTATATTTCATATTTATTTTTTTCTAAAAAGAAAACACCTCATAGTATGAACTTTTTTTCTTGGCCCTGCTATTCTACTAAAGGATTTACCCTCCAGGGAGTCAGTGTTTAATAATTGACCGTTGTTTTCCCACCCTGGCTAAGGTCACACAAAGTCTATATTTACGCCTTCAAAAGTTTCAACAAATCAATGTTCTCAAGTTTAGATTTAAAGCTCTCCGCCTCAAGGGTATGTTCTGGACTGGGCAACTCTTAAATGTGAGTCATGGCTTGGGAGTGAAAAGTCTGTTAAAAACAAACATAAAACTCTTCACAGCTGGGAGTTGCCCTTTCATTTTTTTTTAGAAATTCATTTCTTGTTTCCATAATGTAATGAAGATTTAGCCTCTGATCTCTGGTCACATCTCACAAGTTTTTGCTAAGAAGTAGATGGCAGAAAATGTACTCCTTATAATTTCAGCTACATTAAATTGTCATTTTAAGGTATTCAAAATGCAATAAACAGAATGTAATAAACCAGAGTACTTAACATCCTTCCCTACTGAACACTTCGACATTATCCTTGAACTAGCCCAGATTCCTGTTTTGCATCTCCATTAAAAGATTAACTACTTCAACCACACAGTCGAGTAATGTACTAAATGTAATTGCACAGGGACCTCTTTATACAACAGGATTTTATGCTGTCTCTCAGTTTTCTAAAAATTGTTCTTTTCTTTCTTTTCTCAGCAATTACTTTGGTGTAAAGTCTCATCTACCAGTTTTGAAGATGTGAGTGAAACCCTTGTGATATCCTTAGAAAAGGTTAAAAGCACTATGCGTTTAACTTTTCTGGGCTTATTTTAAAATAGTAATTTATTTTAGTTGTCTATGTCTATGAATTTTTGTGCGTTTTTTTTTCTTCTTAATCTCTGCACCTATTTCACCCAGCCCCTACTCTATGTCTGTTCTCTACTTATGAGTTTGTTTCTATTTTATTTGTTTATGTTGTTAATTAGATTCCACATATGAATGAAATCACATGGTACTTGTCTTTCTCTGACTGACTAATTTCACTTAGCATAATTCTCTCCAGGTCCATCCAAGCTGTTGAAAAGGGTATGATTTCCTTCTTTTTTATGGCCACATAGTAATCCATTGTGTAAATATACCACAGCTTTTTTAATCCACTCATCTACTGATGGGCACTAAAGCTTCTTCCAAATCTTGGCTATCTATATATATAAAAGGCCAGCAACCAAATGGTGGAACGACCAGTTGCTATGACATGCACTGTTGTGGCCAACTGCCTGATCTGGGCCTGATCGCGCCTTCCCCCCATCCTCAATCTTGATCAGGGGCTGGATTGGAGGTGGGGCCAGCCAGCCAACCTCCTGCATCTCCTCTTTCCCCCACCAGCCTGACCCTGATCAGCCCCCATCCGGGCAGGCTGACTAGACCTCACCAATGCACAAATTTGTGCACCAGGCCTCTAGTTGTAGAATAATGCTGCAAAGAACATTAGGGGTGCATATATTCTTTCAAATTAGTATTCTGGATTTTTTCAGATATATTCTCAGAAGTAAAATCACTAGGTAATAAGATAGTTCCATTTTTGATTTTTTTTTTTTTTTTTAGATAATTCCATTCTGCTTTCCACAGTGGCTGCACCAATATGCATTCCCACCAACAGTTCCCTTTTCTCCATATCCTTGCCAACACTTGTTTATTGATAACAGATATTCTGACAAAAATGAGGTGATATTTCACTATGGCTATAATTTGTATTTTCTCTTATGATTAGTGATGCTGAACATCTTTTTATATGTCTATTGGCCATCTGTATGTCCTTTTTGGAGAAGTGTCTATTTGGGTTCAAACCTAGATGCCAGTGCTGGGTCTGAGGCCATTCAGCAAATGTCCCCGGGGTATACCAAATCTAGCTGCCACCCATTGGGTGCTCACACATTTTGTGTTGGGGAAGGGTCTCAGGGAGTCATCAGGGTGAGGCCAGTAGAGTTTATCCAGCCCAATCAGACTAAGTTTTGGCCATATGAAGGGAGGGCTATGTATTGGATGGATGTGTGAGGGAAAAATGGCCCATGTCCTAGAGCCACACAATTCAGTCTGCCTCAAATTCTGCCAGCAGGAGACAAAGTTCAGCAGGGTGGGACCTTGGGGTGTAGAAAGGATGGGGCTAGTGATCTCTCTCTCTCTCTCTCTCTCTCTCTCTCTCTCTCTCTCTCTCTCTCTTTCTCATAAGAGGGAAGTGAAGGTTGGGCTTCAGGAAAGATGGGGAAGGGTGTCCCTACTCTGGAGCTATACAACTCAGTTTGTCCCAGATTTTGCCCTGACCTCAGCTGGGCAAAGCCACTAAAAGTTCAGCAGGCGAGGCCTCTGGAACCCAGAGGGTATGGCTAGTGGATCTCTCGTGAGGGGAAGCACCAGAGAGGTTCACAGGAAAGTGGGGAGAATGGCCGCAACCTCAATGCCACACAATTCAGCCACTGATACCCCCGAGTCTTCCCAGAGCAACATAAAACAATAAACAAAAAAACTATAACCATAAAACAATAATAACAATGACCACAGCAATAACACCCATGCAGTGGCATTGATTCTGTAGAAGGCTAAGGTAATACGTTTAAAGTATATCAGCTGCTGAAAATGATTCATTTCTTTAGGTCCCATACAAAGACATATTCAATCACTGCATCCTGTGGTAGTAAACTTTGGACCAACGCTCAGCAATCTCTGATGTGTGCAATGGGAGTGCTTAATAAGTGCTGAGCCCAGCTTTCAAAGTACCCAAACTCCTCCTGGGTTGTAAGTATTGCACTTTTGAAGGCCGCTATCTAATAATCTGATACTTCATTGTGCTCGGCCTGATTCCGTATTGACGGAGTTCTTGGCCTTTCTGAGTTCACCACTCTTTTCTGTCAGTTGAGGATGATTGCCTCCATTTCTGTGCATTTTCCCTGGAAATGTATCCCTTTCAAAACATTGCCTGAACCCAATTCTTAGCATCTCAAGGCAGAACAAAGTTATGCTATAATGAAAAAGGGATAATCTATAACACAATTTCTTTTACTCAAACAAGAATCTGTGGATTTATAGATTTTAATTGGAGAAAGTCTATAAATGAATTTTACCATAGAAAAATTATACCTGAAGCCATGAAGAAAATTCAGTTGCTATTATAATCCATGATTAGAAATGACTCTATTCTCAGCTTCTTGCCTTCTCCATTGAAATATAGAAAAAGAAAAACAACTACATTATTTTTTTTTTAGTTGCATGACTATTGAATTTTAAATTGGTAAACTCAGATTTTAGAAAGGTTGGTTTCTCTAAATAGCTGTGGCTTCTCAGATAAATATATTAAGTTTTTCACAGTGAGTCTCTATTTCCACAAAAAATACCTCAACAGACTGAACTAGATCAATGGTTCTCAGTTTTATCAGGGCCAACATCTCTTTATAATAAACATTTTAATACTCTCTTGTCCTAAAGTGAAATTCACATATAACAGAAACTACTACAAATATAATTCCCAGCAAAACAGGTATAGTGTTCTAATTAAAAAGAAAATAATATACCCCCCAAATGTATATAGACTTTGAATAATTATAAAGGCAATAATTATCAAAATACATTTCATTTTAAAATGTAATAGAATCTACAGACAAAGTATGTGTGACTCTTCAGAAGAAAATATTGAAGAGGTAAGAAATTGTACTTTTTTTTTTTTTAATAATAAATGCTTGGATTTATTGGATACCAGGTGATCAGAAGCTATTCTATAGGAAGTAGTATAGGAAATAGAAGAATAGATATAAAGGTTTACATTAAAATAAGAAATTAGTCTTAGAGTCAATTAAAAAAGGTCAGACTTATTTGGATATAGCAGGAAAAAAAGAAAAATAACCTTATCTGAAAACAAGTTAACACATCAAAACAAATCAGAGATGGTGAAATTGATACAATGAGAGAATATGTTAAAACTACAAATGAAGTGGGCCCTATATTTAAAATTAATATCAAAGTAACTATTTTATGAGATAGGAAAGGGGAGTGATAGAAAAAAATATGCCCCATCTTAAAATTCTTCTATAGGTCTCTAATACTGAAATGGTCCTTAGAAATTGTTTTCTTTGACATGTGATAGGGGATAGCAGATGGATTAGAAAAGTAAATAATAATGAAGAGGATGAGGAAAAGTTGTGGGGCCGTTTTCTGAGAACAATATCAAAATCAGATTGAAAATTCAAATGGCACCTGTAAAAATGAATTATTTCCATATGTAATTTTTACAACTGTGCTCTAATAGTACAGCAATGGTATATACATAGTTTTTTGAAATAACTTAGATGAATGAAATACTGAGGAAGTTCTGAATTTCACATTTCTAGTAATTTAATAATATTTGGTTCTGTTAAAATAGTTTCAAACCTATTCTGTTGTATATTTATATGTGAAAGCTATAAACGCAGGCAGAGGTGTGGTACTGATGCTGTCACTGGCACTGGTAATGACTGGTAATAAAATGTTACACAACACTTGTTAAACTCTGAACACAACACAGTTCTTGTAAGTTATATACTGGTTGCAGTACCAAAATATTCAGTGTAAAAATAACTTTTCTACACATCAACTGGACCCAGTTTTCTGGCTTACTATGAACAGATTTTCCACCTACATGCTATCCATCATCTAGATTTACAATCCCAAAGTGTGGCCCATGGACCAGCAGCATTAGCATCACCTGGGAACTTGTTAAAGGTTCAAATTCTCTGGCTACAACCTAGTTCCACTGAATTAGAAATTGGAGATGGGGACCAGCCCTCTTGTGTTATTACAAACCCTCCAGGAGATTCTAATGCAGACTACAGTTTGAGAATCACTGACATTTGAGGGATACTTGTCAGTCAGATAGAATGTGAGATAAGTCTTCATTTGGGACAGCTGTCCCACACCTGATAGGACATCTCTGACTCTCACTTGCTAAACACCAGTTAGATCCCCAATAATTGCAACAATCAAAAAATGTACCCCAAAATTTCTAAAGCACTCCTAGATGGTGATACCACTTCTACTAAGAACAACTGGGTTAGACAATGGGCAAAGTCCAAGCCTATGATTCTATTACTTTCACGGAGGCAGCAAGAACCTAAGATTCAGTGCAATTCAAAGCTGATTAGTTCAAAACTCAAAAGATTCACTAGATTGCAACAGGACATCTGTCTAGAGGCTAGACTTTTGTTCAAATGTAGGTGTTGTTGAGTCTCATTCTTTCAGAGGTAATTTTAAAATATTACTTAGAAGACAAATGGAAAGGCATAAAATGAAGCAGAAATACATTCTACGCCAAAACGCCCCATGTTTTTTGCTCTTCTATTATACTTCAAATTTCTACTGAATGCCCTATTGGTTATATATTATTGGTTAGTTATGAATGAGTAGATCATTAATTTGCATGATGGGGATTTGGGGATGAGGGATGGGAGGGACTGTTAATCTTTATTGCTTTGCCAGTTCTATAAACCCAATCTATAGGATACCTCAGACCTGCCTAATATAAGAACTTCAGAATTCTGTAGTCAGACTCATGACAAATATTGAAAGACCCACCCCAGATTTTGTAAGCATGGCAGAGTTCCATTATTAGCGGAAATGTAAACTAGCCATTACCACAAATAAAGTTTAAAATACCTAAAAGCACTACATATTGAGAGGTAGCAATAAGTCCCACAACACTTTTATCATATCAGTCAGGGTACAGAGTTACAATTAGAGTCTTGAGGTGAAATACTAATGAAAGCCCAATTTGAGTGCCTGATAAATAACAGTAATAAATGGCATTTGGAATTTTAATGATTGGTCAGTGCTTTGCCTGTTTGCACCATTTTTCCTTCCTTTTGGTTCATTTCCTTCCCTTTAGAAAAATTAACAAAGGAAAAACAATTAAGTGAAAATGCAGTCATATCACTTTAATCTAACCAAACGACTTGCTGATAAGAGCAGTCTAGTTTTAAGATCAATTGCCAGTGTGACAGCTCTTTAATTGATCAATTGACCTGAAAAAATCCAAGAAGAAATGAAAGCCTCTTTCAAACATGTGTTCAGAGCTTCCATTATATAAATTTTCAATAAATACTACTTACAAAATCAATATCGGTTTTCCTTTTTCTTTAGCTTTCTTCTTTTTCATGTTTATCCATCTCAAGAGTTCCCACTTATGTGCAAACCCCTCAATTAACCAAGAAACTTGTTTTGAGTACATGATCTGAAATCAGGGCTCTTTCTCTGTTTTATGCATTCAACAAAGGACTAAGCTGCTCTGTGGGATAATCTCAATGCTAGTGGTTGGTGACACAAAGGTAAGTAGGACACAGCAAGGTTAGAAATAAGACAGCACCACAAGCATAATACAATCTAAGTTCAGGGCATAGGTGAAGCACAAAAAAGAATGACTTGATTAATTTTGACTGATAATCAGTGAAGAGGTGACTTGTATGTATGGATGAAGAACAAATATACTTGACCCAGGCAAGTAATATCCTCAACCTGCAAAGACTGCACAGAGCATGTTCTATGTCTAACATGCCATAACCTTGCCAGATTGATTCAATCTGAATGCTTTCCCCACTGTTAAGTATTTCTTGGAATTCTCTCTTTTGGTAACTGACAATAATTCACAGTATATCTTGATATACTTGATTATTCATCTATTTCTAAAGGTTTAGGGTGTTTCCGTTTTAGAAAATCTACTGAGTAAGCTTTCTTAAAGTTCTTTTTGCAATGATCTCACTTTGGAAAGTGAGAGGGGAAAAAGGTGTTAGTCGATGCAAGATATTGCTTATAGAATAATTGTGTTCTCTTCACACATTGGAAAAGAGGTAAAATCATACAGAATATGTGTTATTAGAAGATATACATAAATTCAGAGTTACTTTCTATAGAGTACACAATTTTATAGTTGGGAATGCTATCTATAACAAATAGAAATATATTTGTTTTTAAAAGTTTTGGGTTAAAAGCAATTCCTCATATTAAATTCCTCTACATATCTTGTATAAACAACATGTATACCAATATTTAAAGTTTTTTAATGTGACAAAAATTCTAGATTTTTATATGTTAATTTATTTATGTTGGATTTATGACATTATTTGCACAGGATAACATATACTTAACTGTATCTATGTTTTATTTGGGTGATGCCCTTAGTAACCAATCTCACAGAAGTTATGTGAATAGAAATGAAAAAATGCATTTTAAAAATCTTTCAGCAAACTCAGTAAATACATCTTTAACTTTTATTCAAAATTATGTAAATGATGCTATAATTTTCAAAATTCATCTTCAATTCTCATTAGTGATCAGTTTCACCAATTTTCTCATGAAACTTATAGCTAAATTTAAATTATTTTTCAATGCAATAAATAAAATTTAGATCCATAAATTTCCTATGTATGGATTTTTAAGATGAAAAATGAAATCTAAATGGTATATCTATCTATCTGTCTATCTACATATGTTTGTTTTATAATAACTAATTTATTTTTACTCTGATTACTTTTTTTTGTGATTCAGAAGTCCACAGACTTCAGATATCAAAAGCTAAGACACCATTAGTTTTTTTAAAGTATTTTTTTGTTTTTTAAAAACTAGGAGTTTGACACCTTTTCTGATTCGTTCCTCTGAAGGAAGTGGAAGCTTCAGGTCCCAAAGCCTAAATGATCAGATAATTTCTCCCTGCTCTTCCCACTAAGTACAACTAGAAGCCTGGCAATGATGCAAAGGCAACCAGAAGAGAACTCTGGAAAGCAAGAAGAAGAAGAAGAAGGTGAATTGGTTGGGAACCTAGACTGGATGAAGAAGGCAGCCTACAGCTGGCATTTCCCACCCTCAGGCTAGCCACAGAAGAGGGCCCAAGTGGCTCATTCCACACCCGGACTGACAAGAGTCCCACAGCCAGAATAGGCAGCATTGAAACAAGCAGCCTCTGCAAAGGATGCCTCCCAGGAGCCCTGCCAAAGATCAGCGCCGCCCCCACGCCTCCCCCTTCCCCTTGGAGGAAGCATTCCCTTCCTCTCCCAGGCCTGAACTCCCTCCTCCTACGCAAGGACACCTGGGAGCTGGGGCACTGGCCAGGGGATAAGTCTCTTCATCCCAGGGCTGAGACTCCTATTCCCCACAGGCAGCAGGGGACACTGACTGTGGGGATCCTGCCATAACCCGGGCTGCCTTAACACTGCTCTGTGGGCTTCAGACTACTTTCCCAGAACCCAGGGGCTGCGGGGAGACTCCTTCACCTCGGACAGCGCCAGAAGGGACCAGTGGGAGCCCCAGAGGCACAAAATCAACCAAGCCAACTAACGTGGTACTGCAGAGGCTCTGAACGTGTTGTCTTTGGAGCCAAGCCCACAAAAGTAGGACAGGACTTTTGTGCTAAGCTGAAACAGGGTGACTACATGCTAAATACAATAAAAGACTTAAGTAGGAACCAGAGTCTCTAACATCATAGATAAAATATTCAGTGTTTGATAAAAAAAATCCTGTTGTTTGCTGTCACGCCAAAAAACGAATTGTGAAGAGTCAGGGATAAAGGACGTGTGTGTGAATAAACGCATTGGTTCACACCTCGCAGGATCAGTTAATGAAAAAATAGTTTTTCTGTTATATTTTAGCTAAACCGAACACTCCTAAGCAAGTGAAACAATTAAACCTCTCTTAATTAGGCCTAAATTGTTCTGAACAAACCATAGGAGGAAAGAGGCCAATGACAAATAGTTCCCTCTTAAATCTTTGCCTTCTCACACCCCAACTTCTGATGCTATGACTTGGAGAGAGAAAGGACAGAGAGAAGTAGGCCATGCTCCAATTATGGGAGGGAGAGGCTGGAGGGGAGTGAACACTCAAATGCCCCGAGGCTTGAACTCTGACAAACAGGTCTTCTGGTTGGCATCATAGCCATTCTGATCCCCACCCCGCTGCTCCGGCTCTCCCAGCACAGAGGCTTTACCAGAGGCCTGTGGCTTTATGCTGTTCTCGTTTCTAAATTTAGGTATTTGCATTTTATCTTCTGTTGTCATTGCTGAGTAGACAAGCTGGCCATGTGTCTTAAGTTTGTCCTAACAGGAACATTTGATCTATGGTTTATTTGTCATTCAGATTTTTAATGGGCACGGTTGCCTTTTAAAGAACTGCATTCCACTTTTCTTAGCATTGATTCTTTTGTCTTTTAACTTTTAGTTAGATGTTTACTTTATTTTCATTCTTTTTTTTTTTTTTACTCTAAAAACAGGGCTTTAGGAATACTATATATTTTGCTTGACAGTATTCTAATTATTTTTCCTCTGAATAGAATTTACTCTTTTCTATTCTTCTTTTTGATTCTCATTATTTACTTAATTTTATTTTAAAGAGATTGGGTCTTTAGGACTGTTACTATTTTAAAAATTTAATTATGGTCATAAAGCATGGCTTATACCATTAATACTATTCAAATTTTACTAGATGTCTAATATATAGTCTTATGTGTGGGAACTTGGCAATACGATATAAGGTATCGAATAAGATTCATCCTCAGTTAGAGGGTAAGGTATTTACTATACTTTTAAATCAACTTTATCGTATTACAAGAGGCCTGGTGCACAAGATTTGTGCAGGAGTAGGCCTTCCTTCCCCTGACTGCCAGCACCAGCTTCCCTCTGGCACCCAGGACCCAAGCTTCCCTCTGGCCGCCAGCAGGCACCGGAGACCCTGGCTTCCCTTGCAACCAGCGCTTCCTTCTGAAGGTCGTCCAGAAGGACATCCGGTCTAATTAGCATTTTATACTTTTATTATTATAGATATTTCTCTATGCTCTGATGTAACTTATAGATCCTCAACTTCCCTAGTTTTCTAATAATCTAGTATGGTCTGCGTCTTATATGACTTGAGGAGCAGGAATTCACATCTTTTATTGTATTCCTGTTTTCACACATAGTTGAGGATGGCGAAGGATGCACCTCAGCTGGAAAAGGCTTATATGCACCTCAATCCACCCTGTGTGCTGGCCACCTCGGCCAACACCCTTGCTTCTGGCAAATGTTATACTCTAGAGATCATCGTTTCTCAGTAGTAGCTTCTATTTAAGCAGTGAGAACCCAAGCATTGTAAAAGCACTTTGTCTAAGGTGAACACAGGCTCCTCTCCTAGCCCAAAGTTCAGCTAAAACCAAATTGTAACAAGACAGAATGGTCGTTGCATTATTTTTCTAGGGCAGTCACTGCAAACTACTACAAATTTGGCGTGCTAAAGAAAAATGTGTTCTCTTACAGTTCTGGAGACCGGAAGTCTGAAATCAGAGTGCCAGGGAGCCCCACTCGGAGAATTCTTTCTTACCTCTTCCAGCTTCTGGTGTTCCTTTGCTTATAGATAACTCCAATCTTGGCCTCCAGAGATTTCCTCTTTGTATATCTCTGTGCCCTTTTCTGTCTCTTAAAAGGCACTCCCACTGGATTTAGGGCACTCCATGAACTCACCTGAGTCCTCACCTTGATCAACCTGGGAATACCCTATTTCAAAATAAGGTTGCAGTCTGAAGTTATGGGTGCATGTGGACTTTTGAGTTAAATACTATTCAACTCACAAATGTTGGTATTAACAGAAGAGAAAATGTATAAATGTATTAGAAAAAAAAAGGAACTAAGTGTCCAAATATACATTTTATATATAATGCAAATAAAATATATTTCCCTCCAAATTAGCTGAAGGCTCAATTAAGGTATTGATTTATTAATATTATAAACAGCAATAAAAAGCACAAGGGAAAGGAGAAATACAGGGTAGGGCATAAGTGGGATTACTAGGCATTGTATCTTACTTACCTATGTTTTACACTACATATGCACTCTTGCCTTAGATAATTGATATTTATATAATTAATTTATTCCCTTTCATTTTTCTATGTTCCTCTAGGAAAAGACCATGCCAAATTCATCTTTTCCTAAGATAAAATTTTTTATTCTTTCAGTGCTCAAAAATATGCCTTTGAAATGTGTATTAGCAAGTTCAGAATATACTACAACACATGCAGCACTTGCAATACAGCTTCAAAATGTTTTAAATTGAAAAGATACATATATGAACGGTTTCTACTGCAAATAGAGAAATGCAGCTTAATCAGTTTTATCAGAAATCCATCAATGTGAGAGAGAAACATCGATCAATTGCTTCTAGTATGCCCCCAAACTAGGGATGGAACCTGTAACCCAGCTATGAGCCCTGACCAGAAATTGAACCCACAACCTTCGGTGTATGGGAAGTCACTTCAAGCCACTTTGCCACCACTGACAGTGCTTCCCTTGGCTTGCTTTTAAACCAGCTCACTGCTCTCCTATTTTCTCTTGGAAAGAGCTAACCTCTTTTCCACCTAGAGACTTCTGAAAGGCAAGCCTCATCCCTTCCTCACTTTACTTTTGCCCACGTAACTCCCAATCATCTTGGTTTCAGCTTCAACATCCCTTCTTCAGAGAAAGCTTTCCTGACCTTCCAATCTAAATTAAACCTTCCTTGTTATAATCTCTGATCACACTCTTTTATTTTCTTGATAGAATTTGTCATCGTTAACAATATAACATGTTTACTCCCTATCTCTTCTACTAGACTAAAGATTCTTGAGGGCAGAACCCATGTCTATTTTACTCATAGATACACCATTGGTACCTCTCTTGTCCAACGTCCAGATGTTTGAGCACCATCCCATACATCAGGTGGTCACCTATTTGATTCCTGGTCAGAGTACATGCCTAGGTTGTGGGCTCAATCCCCAATAGATGGTGTGCAGGAGGCAGGCAATCCATGTTCCTCTCTCATTGATATATCTAGCTCTCCCTCTCCCTCTCCCTTTCTTTCTCTCTGAAATTAATTTTAAAAAGCACATTTAAAGACATGCTGGACAATGTGCAAATTCAGAGCTTTAGAATTTTTGGTGGCCCTTCTAAAATATGCAAATGTCCTGAGGGGATGTTATCAGCCTTCCAACTGTGGTCCTGACTGAGAATGCTGCAGTTGGAAGAAGTGGTTTGCAATGACAAGAGAACGCTAGTGGAATGGTGACAGGTGGACTTATCATGTGGGACAGAAACCAAGTTTCTCTGCATCCAGCAAACAGATGGCATTCCGATTCAACAATGAAAACCCATAGACTGCTTATGAAAGAAATGGATGCAGGAGATTATAAAATCAACTTACTTTTGAGGAGAAATTATTGGCTGAGTTTCCAATAATTTGGCTTGTCATATCCAACATCTGCTGCATTTGCTGTTATATCACTTAGCTCCTGATGATAAATTGAACGGGAACAGAGTTAGTGCGTGATATGTAATAAACATCTTTCTGAGTAGAATCAGTTAACATCATAGGCAGGGCAGTGGCATCAGAGTGCAGCTTCCTAGTAGAAACCTCTCCATCTTTAAAAAAAATTTTTTTTTTAAATTAATTTCAGAGAGAGAAAGGAAGAGGAAAGAGGGATAGAAACATCAATGCTGAGAGAGAGTCTTTGATTGGTTGCCTCCTGCATGCCCCTTACTGGAGATCAAGCCTGCAACCCAGGCATGTGTCCTAAATGGTAATTAAACCATGACATACTGGTTCAAGGGTTGGTGCTCAGCTGCTGAGCCACACTGACCAGGCAAACCTCTCCATCTTTATGTCTTGCACTCCCCATAGATTCCTAATTTCATCCATCTCTCCCAGAAAATATTTTATAATTGTAATATTCTACTTGTAAAAGTAGTCCTAAAAGAAACACATGTAATCCTATGTAATAAAAGGCTAATATGCAAATTGACCAAATGGCGGAATGACCAGTCGCTATGATGCACATTGACCACCAGGGGGCAGATGCTCATGCAGTAGCTTCCCCCTGGTGGTCAGTGTACTTCCGCAGGGGGAGCACCACTCAGCCAGAAGCCCTGAGCAGGGCTCACTGCTGCCAAGTGCAATGGTCGAGGGAGCCTCTTCTACTTCTGTGGCAGCACTAAGGATGTCTGACTGATGGCTTAGACCTGTTCCCCGCTGTCAGTTGGACATTCCCTGAGGGCTCTCGGACTGTGAGAAGGTGCAGGCTGGGCTGAGGGACCCCACCCCCAAGTACACAAATGTCATGTACCAGGACTCTAGTATAATTCTAAGGATAGCTGATACATGTTTTCTGATGTAAGATTATGTATCACAGTCATATCTGTAATGAAACTGAAAAAATACATTGAAAGGAATACAAAATGATTTGGTTCTGCCTTCTACATGGCCCATCTGTAATTATCCCCCCCTCCAGTACTGGCAAAATGTTAGACAATATTTCAACTTAGCATCCCATAGACAGTTACATAACAGAATAGACACATTATATTAATGTTTCAATTCTTTTTAAAAATTATGCATATTATTTTGTTTTTTTCTCCTTAGTTGGTAGCAAGGCTAAGTAGATCATCATCCTTTATTTGATATAGTGTCTACCATCCTCTAGTAAAAACCACATTACCTATCTAACTTTCCTTTATGCCATATAGTGGATAAATCAAAGTTCAAAGTTTTTCGGTACTACATGTCCATGAATTAAAAACTGCTATATCCTATATAATAAAAGCCTAATATGCAAATTATCCCCTCAACTGGGATTTGACCAGGAGTTCAATCAGGGAGTGGGGCCAGCTGGCCAACCATGAACCATTGGAAAGGAGGCCCAGACGGCAGGCACTAGGGACCCTACCTGTGCATGAATTTCATGCTCTTGGGATCTAGTAGTATTATAAAAAGCTTACAGCTGATATTGTGTGAGGATGATAGGCTCAAGAATCAAACAAAAATAAGTGCCAGCCACTGAATTAAGTTTCTAAAATTATTGTCTTTAAAAAAAATATCTATTATATTTCAGAGAGAAAACAAGGAGAGAGAGATAGAAACGTCAATGATGAGAGAGAATCATTGAGTGATGCCTCCTGCACATCCCCAACTTGGAATCGAGCCCACAACCTGTGCAAGCGCCCTGACAGGGAATTAAGCCATGACCTCCTGGTTCATAGGTCGACCCTCAACCACTGAGCCACACCAGCTGGGCAAAATTATTAAATCTTAACTGAAATAGACATTCAATGACATGAGTTCACAATTTCCTAAGGATAGAGCTGTACTGAAAAATTAAACTTGCATTTTGGTAAGAGTGAAAAAAATGCTGACTTCCATCCTGTCATGCATTAATGAATGCATTATTCACTTATTCATTAAATCTTTTATTTAACCAGCATGACCTCAGGCCTCACCAGCTTTGGGTAAGTATGAGGTTGGATGAACTTTAACACTCCTTTTCCCATGTCTCTTAGCTTTAATTTGCATGAAGGCAGAACCTCAGCTGCTGATACTTCCAGAGTATTATTGTTTTTTCTATAACCCCCTTAAAGGAAGTTAAAATGACCTCTGAATAAATTCTTCCATGTTCTTCTGCTCTGATATGTTTGTCTAAGATCTGATGCACAAAGCCACTTGTGAGAAGATCCCCTGCTCCTGCTATAACTACTGAGACTGTTTGTGAGCGGGAGAGTTTGTTGGATGCTATAATCTCCCCTATTACTTGATCAGAACAGAGATTCTCCTGTAAGTTATCACCCTGAACCTTCTTATCCAACAGGCTGTAGTAGGGTGGACACTGGCATTGCACTTACCTCTGTGAAATTCTGCTTAGGGAACCTCTGGATTAGCACTTCTCGCCCAAAGTGTTACAAGATTCCTTCTTATGATCTGTTTAGCTTCTTTCTGTTGTTGTACTTTCGATCAGGTCAGATGTAGTTCTTAGGCTGGATCAAATCAGGAACTAGTGCAAAAAGAAACAGAAAAAAAGAAAAAATAAGAAATTATTTTTCTCTTTCTACCCCAATTCATCCCAAGTTGAAAATGCATATCAATATTAGTAAATTGATTCCCAGGTGTCACTAGACTCCTGTTCTGCAAAGGACCAGACTGAGTTCCAGTTTTGCTTAGAACAAAAACAAATATGATTGAGCACCTACTATGAGCCAGGAGTTGTTTAGCACTGGATAAGAAATAAGAATGAGACTCAGCCCTGCCTTCAATGAGCTCATAGTTTGGAAATGGCATATAATGATATAAATAAACAAGTAATAACAAAAACAATGTTATAGGTGTAATGATAAAGAGAACTAGGGATTGTTGTTGACATAGATGGGAATGACTGATTTGGCAGTGTACAGCATCTTGAGAAAAAATTCCCAATGAGATCGACAGGTGAATTTGGGAAGTTATCTAGGTGGGTGTATGAAAAGGCTGACTTAACTCTCGCTAGGTTGATGAAGATAAAGGGCACCGAGTAATATGATGAGTAAAGTCAAAGCATCCTCAAGTGCTCACAGACCTCTTTGGGAAACAGTGAGATTTCTGTGAGGCTGGGACATAGGGTATGTTAAAGGGGGATGGAAGAAGAAAAGTTTGCAGTTAAGACTGTGAGTGGATTTTTATTGAAAACAGAGGTGTATGGACTTCATCCTGTGAGCTGATGAATAGCTATTGGAGGCTATAAATAGAGTTTGACTCATATTGTGTGTTAAGTCATAATTGTGGAAGAGCTTTGCAGAAAAGATTGAGCAGGGAGAAATTGTTGATAGGAGGATGTTTGAATGGCTTTGAAATAATCCAGGAAATAGGTAAAAAGAGGCTGAATTTCTCAGCTGGTGTAGGTCACTGATTGAGAGTTGACCAACCCATGAACCAGGAAGTCACTGTTTAATTCCCAGTCAGGCACATGCCCGGGTGGTGGGCTTGATCCCCAGAAGGAGGCATATAGGAAGCAGCTGATCAGTGTTTCTATCTCTCTCCCTTCCTCTCTCTTTAAAACCAATAAAAACATTTTTTTTTAAAAAAGAGCCTGTATTAAGGATGCAAATGGGATAGAGAGGGGACATTTTTAGATGTTTTAGAATTTAGATGTGGGAAGGAATGAGAGGAAGGAGTCACTGATGCTGTTGAAGTTTCCAGCATTGAACACCAGCAGAGAGAAGCTATAGTAGGCAAATACAAAAGAGGAATAGGTTTCATTCTGTTTTTAAAGCTGCAAATAAAAAAATATTAAGACCTTTTTGGTAGATAAAATAATGGCCCCTCAAAGATTCCACATCCTGATCTCTAGTGCCTGGGAATATGTTACCTTACATGATAAAAGGGACTTTGCAGATGTGATTAAATTAAAGATCTTGAGATAGGGAGCTTATTCTGAATCATTCAAATGGGTTCAATTAATAACAAGGGTCCTTATAACAGGAAAGCAAGAGAGTCAGTCTGAGCTTGGAGTCGTATTGATGGGAAGTGGAGATTGGAGTACAGTGCTTTAACCAAAGGGTAGGGTCAATGAGCAATGGACGCAGGCAGGCCCTGGGAACGAGGAACGGTTAAGTAAATAGATCACTCCTGAGAGCCTTCGAAGGGACACAGCTCTGCAGACACGTTGATTTGAGCTCAGCGAGACCCGTGTTTCTGGCTTGCAACCTATAGAAACGTAAGATAATAAATTTGCGTTGTTTAAAGCCACTAAATGTTTGTACCACTAGCTGATATGTCTTGATGATCTCTATACACATTAACTGGGAGAACGTCAATGTTGTTTCCTCAGTGGAAAAAATATAAAATTTTTTAGTATCGTTGATACTTTTATTTGTAGCTCAGATCACTTTAGGAAGATATCGGAGCCACAGCCCAACAGGGAATCTCTGCCTTCCCCGTGCTTCTTGCCAACACTGCCGGCGTTCATCATGTCTGTCAACTGGCTCCAACAGCCCGACAGAAGTTAAAGCCCCATCACAGGCAAGGGCTGCCGCTTCTGTTTCTGGGTCTCTTGACTCTAGTTCTGGGGACTTTCTCTGTAACCCTTGCTCTGGTGATCCATCCATTCTGGAGCCTCTTCTCTTGAATGCATATCCTACCAAGACTGATTCTGCCACTTCCAAGCTCTGTGAAAGTGGTCACCGTATTAACCTCTGTAAGTGTCAGAGGGCTGGTTATTCTAAAATGGGAATATAATGTCACCCTCACCAGGTCAGGATTTCGAAATTGCCATCTGGCATCTTGATGGATAGCAGTGACTGGTGAAAGGCACCCAACCACAGAGAACCCACAAAAGAGCCAGCTTCCCCTAAGTCTGCATGGCTACTTATGGCTGCTTTCTCTCTTCACAGAGCTTCATATTTTGACTAGAAGGTGCAAGGCATATTTCTTCCAGATATATGACTGGGAGGAGAGGGAGAGTGGGTGTGCATTTGTTAGAAGGTTCTGGGTGTGAGAAACATTCTCCAGGGGCGGGTCCGATCATAAGCTACAACTAATGACAGGGGCTGAAATAGAGGGCGTTAGAATTCAAAGCCTATATATATTTTTTGATGTTTTCAATCACTTGTGGGAAGAATACAAATGTTTTGGATATACCCTTTTTACTTTCCTGTTTGTGCTAGTTCCTCCTCCTATTCCAGGCCCCACCACTGACTTGAAGATATAAGTACAGAGATGATGTGGTCTGCACAAAGTAGAAAAATTTCTTCTCTCTACTTAAAATCAATGTGATGCTGGCAACATATATCCTCAATCAGTGGTCGGCAAACCGCGGCTTGCAAGCCACTTGCGGCTCCTTGGCCCCTTGAGTTTTTAGCAAAGGGTATCTTAGGAGTACCCTAATTAAGTTAATAACAATGTACCTACCTTATAGTTTAAGTTTAAAAAAATTGGCTCTCAAAAGAAATTTCAGTCGTTGTACTGTTGATATTTGGCTCTGTTGACTAATGAGTTTGCTGACCAATGTCCTAAATAATCTGAAAATTTTGATGTTGACAGAGAGGATTATAAACCCAACTAGAATCTATAGAATATTTGTTATGTGAGGCTAGGTATTTTATATATACAGTTGACCCTTGAACAACATGAGCTTGAACTGCATAGGTTCACATATACCCAGATTTTTTTCCCAATAAATACTTGAAATTTCAGTCTGAAGATGTGGAAGGCTTACTGTATGCATGGTTCTAGGCCATTTTATACAGGGAACTTGAGCATCTGTGAATTCTGGTATCTGGTATCTGCAGGTCCTGTATCCTGTCTGCTATAGGCACTGAGGGAAGACTTACATTTTGAGGGAGTCAATAGTTTTATTCAGATTTTTAACTGCTGAGGGTCAGCACTCCCAAGCCCTGCATTGTTCAAGAATCAACTGTATTCTCATTTAAAACACATCTCAACTTTAAGATGTTAGTGTCAATGTGTAATTTTATGGATGACTAACTGATCTTCTGATGACTTACACTTGGTGAGATTTGTATATTGCTAAAGGGAATACAACTATCAAGTGACGGTATTAAGATTAGAATTTAGGCTAGGTCTGCTTAATCCCAAAAATCAATGTTCTTTTTTCTGTCCCATGCTCTCCTGGAGATTTTTTTTTTTTTTAAAGTCATCATATGGAACCTAGTGCAGAAATAATAGAATCTGAAGTGAGAGGGTCTTGGAGTAGCTGTGTGAGTTTGGACAAGCTAGTGTTGAATCTCTGAAATTCAGTATTACTGATGGCTTCACACATGGAATGGTGAGTAAAATAGTACTTGACTAAAAATCAGATGTTTCAAGCTTGGGTTCCTGCTCGTCAATAGGATAGCTAGGTGGTTTGAGCATTAACACTTAACCTTTGTTTGTTTGGTTTTTATGTTTTTGTTTTCTTACATATAAAATGAGAAGAATATAGAATTTTTTTTTAGGTCTGAAATTTCATTATACTAAGGTTTTTCATTTCAATAATAATAGTTCCAGACACTGAGGGAGCAATTCTAATAGTTCACTAATACCAACATAATCTTCTTTGAGTGATGAAACACTGTTTTGGCCAGCCTAGGCTCAAGACAAATATTTTTGCAGAACAGTCTTTAGCTGGAAATATAAATTTATTGCTCAACCATCTGCTACAATTAAGAAAAGGTTTGAAAATGTTTTCAATGTGTTTTACTAATCATGTTTTAGGGCCCTGTGGATACTTTGCAAATTATATGCCTTCCCTTCTTGGCATCAATAAAATCTGTTTCCACAATTTACCAGCTCTGCGCTCGCTCACTCTCTCTCTCTCTCTCTCTCTCTCTCTCTCTCTCTCTCTTCCGTCTCCTTTCCCCCCTCCCTCTTCCTCTCCCTCTCCTCTGTTCTTTTTCTTAAAGAAACTTGTTGAGTCCCAAACAGAACAGAGTAAGCAAACATGCTTACAGATGAAGTTAGTCTGTAAAGCAAATGAATTGCCTCTGCTAAGTAAATACTTAAAAAATATATATTTTATTGATTTTTTACAGAGAGGAAGGGGGAGGGATAGAGAGTTAGAAACACTGATGAGAGAGAAACATTGATCAGCTGCCTCCTGCACACTCCCTACTGGGCATGTGCCCACAACCAAGGTATATGCCCTTGATCAGAATCGAACCTGGGACTCTTGAGTCTGCTGGTTGATGTACTATTCACTGAGTCAAACTGGTTAGGCTAAGTAAATATTTTTGACACAAATGAATGTTTAAATGCAGCTGTAATTTGTATTCAATGGACAATGACTGGCTGGGATTGGCCATAACGACTAGTTAGGCCACCTACTGAGTGGTATCATCAGTTTCCTCTGCTAAGATAAAGATAAAATATAATGCTGTTCTGCTCCCTGTTACAAATGAACCCACCTATGGCCGGTACTCAGTAAGAAACTATGGCAAAGGAAGAAAGCTCTGGACCTGTGGCACCTCATTCTGTCTTGCTATATCTTCTCAGCTCTGTTTCTTAACTTTGCCTCTGTGGTGCATCCCATGTTTGCATTCAGGGAGGTAAGAGGTAGGAATCAGCATTGGGCCTCTGCTCACTTATGTGTCATAATCTGCCCCATTCCCTCTCCTCATCAGAGGTGCGCTCCTTCTTCTTGGTAATGGGAGAGACTTACTCCTCTTTTTTTTAAAATAAAACACCAATATATATATATATATACTATATATATATATATATATATATATATATATATATATATAATATTAATTTTTTTACAGAGAAGAAAGGAGAGAGATGGAGAGTTAGAAACATCGATGAGAGAGAAACATCGATCAGCTGCCTCTTGCACACCTCCTACTGGGGATGTGCCTGCAATCAAGGTACATGCCCTTGACTGGAATCGAACCTGGGACCTTCCAGTTCGCAGGCCAACGTTCTATCCTCTGAGCCAAACCAGTATTGGCGAGACCTATTCCTCTTATAAGGTGCTTCTCCTAGGGATATTCTCCACAGCTTCTGCCCGATTTATTATGTTGGATGGTGAGTTCCATCTCCACATGTGTCTATTTCCTGTGTCCATAATCTTTACTTGTATAAAAATAAGTTAACATATTTCTAGAACATGTGAGAGACAGGCTTTCCATCAGTGATGATTTCGGGGGTTTGGGGGTAAATCCCACTAATAGAGAGATCGCTCTTTGGTTCCCTTCCGTTTTATTTCCATAACCTGTTAAGAGTAGCCCTTCTTAATCCTTTTACTCTAGATGAACTATTGAAATAATTGTGGGGTTTCAGAGAGCCCCTGCATAAAAGTTATTATAGTAATAGTCCAGAGTACCTTAAGATTATCAGTAAGTAGGTATAATCATTCTACAATAATTGCCAATGCTTTTTTTGAATAGAGAATGATATTTTTTCTATGGATTTCTTTATTTAGCCCCAAATTATTAACCTCTCTTTTTTTAGGGGTGGGGGTAGTTCTGCTTCCCCACAGAGAAAATAAACTCTAAGCCAGCAGTGTTATAAAGAACAGCTTAGTTCTTTCTTTTCTTAAATTTCTTACTTGATTTTTAAAAATGTTATCCAAGTAGGCCTAAAAATCTTTACACAAATTTATATTAAACAAACTGCTAATCAGGTTTTTCCTCTATTTAAATCAAAGATTACTTTACAGCCAAACTTCTCAGGGAAAAACAAACAAATACCTAATTAGGTTTTTAAGCCTAGATTACCTTTTTCTTTACAATTAGTTAAAACTCATAAGGTAAATATTAAACTTTTGTTAAATAATGGCTATTAACCTCTTATTGTATAAGGTCACATAGTAAATATTTAATGCTTTTCAAGGCATATGGCTCTGTTTGACTATTCAATTCTGCCGAGGTAAAGCAAAAGCAGCATGGAAAATACATAAAGGAATGGACATGGCTGTGTTCCAATAAAACTTTATTTATGAAAACTGTGGGCTGCAATCTGCCTGTGTTAAATAACTGCTTCTTTTCTAAGGGTCAACTTGATAGATAAATTTCTTTAAATAAAGATAACATAATAAAATTACTAAAATGATAAAGCAAGATATTATGATGATAAAATGGGTATCCTAAAACACAATTTTATGTACAGCTTTGATCATTTTTTTTAAACTGAGTGACATATGATCATGTCAATTTTAATCCTAGCCCTATTTATTATACAGGTGTTGGCTTCTTGCTCTATTTTATATGATTATGTTTATAAGTATAATTTTTGAAAGTAGAAGAATGATTTACCTTTTAATATGAACTCAGTGTTTCATTTTTACTGCACAGATTCTCAGTTCTGGTTGAAGTTTGATATAAGTACAAACAAATTTCATTTTTAACAGAAATAAGGTAGTTTCTGTCCTTGATAACTGCTAAATGAAAAAGCTGGCTCACACATGTCAAAATTTGGAAACTTCACCAAAATGTCCATTGCTTTACAATTGAATGGTAGGGTTCTTTATTCACAGATAAACTAGAACATGTCTAAGGCAAGGGGATATCTTAATATATATTTTTGATTGATTTCAAAGGGAGAGCGAGAGAGAGAAACGTCACTGATGAGAGAGAATCACTAATTGGCTGCCTCCAACACACCCCCTACTGGGAATCAAGCCCTAAGCCCAGGCATGTGCCCTGACCGGGAATCTAACTGTGATCCCTGGGCCATAGGTTAAAGTTCAACCTTTAAGCAACACTAGCCAGGCAAAGGAGTAACTATCTTAAATACTGGATCAGTCTGTAGCTCACAAAGTTCTTTTCTCTCGAAGTCAACTTCTCAGACTGAGCAGAAGTTTCAGAATAAGAGTCATACCCATCATACATGTGTGTTAAAGAGAGAAAAAAATACTATTCATTCCCCCCCCCACCCCCCTGAAGTTCTCCTAGGTGGTTTCAATAGAACTTGAATCAATTCCTACACTCAAACTTAAACAGCAGTGGAAACTTTATAAGATTTTCTTTTGCAATATGATGTCCCCTCCCCGCAATGCAGTTTCCTTTTAAATCCAAGAATATTTCAAATGTGTTCAACTAGTTCAAGTGAGAGAAAAAAAAGTCCCTCTTATAAGTAGACTAGTTTCTGTAGGCTTCTTTCAAGCACTCAGAAAAATCCATCTACTACTTTTTGAAAGTACTAGCACTCCTATAATAAATATTTTAGTTCAAACACCATATCGAGAAGTCTTTTTTTGGTAAGTCACCAGCTTTCTGCATTTAGAGGAACATTTTATATGCTCTTTTCCAAGGTTTTTACAGTTCTTAAAACATTTTCAAGTAATATGGTCATTGCTTAAAAGCTAATCACTTCAGTAGCATCAACCAGAATATCACTTATTTCATCTTCACTTCTCTGAAAAAAAAAAAAAAAATCAGTGCATTAGGTTTAGAAAGAAAAACCCTCTCAAGGAGCCAACCATTGATGCACATTACCAGGACAGAAGCAGTGTAATTTCTCTAAGATATGAGAACATTATTTTTTTCCCCAAGTATGAAAACAAAACATTAAACATATCGTGACTTCTGCTTTTTTGCAATTTATTGCAGTAGTAAAATGTTTCTTGAATTTCTCCACCATTTACAAATCTTACAAATGCTATAGTATGACATTATTGGTGAAATCTATTTTTTCATCAATATGGATAGAAATGCTCTGGTTTTTCAGGTCGTTACACAAAAATCTACTCAATATCTTAGGACATGTCATCACTGTATTGACATATTTTTTCAAGAACGGAACCTTTTCAATTTCTCCTACTGAATGTTATTTTACTCACTATATGCTGGCTTTTTTTTTTTTTTTTTTTTAAGTTTCTCATCAACTATGTAACTTTTCTTCTAGGTGATATGTTTTGTTGCTTAGTAACTTGATTTTGAGACTTTTTACTGAATGTGACCTTTTCTTGACAACAGTTTTACTCTGTTTTGAAATTCCAATAGATGTTTAAGATAATGAGCACTTTTCCTTGTCAAATGGATACAGTGTGTAGTTAAATGTCTTTCCGGGACTTCTGGAGGCATTGCAGCATTTTAATTTGCCTGCCAAAGAAAACACGCAATGGAACAAGACTACTTGAATTAATAGCCCATGTAAAATCTATGGATAAATAGCTTCCCTTATTATAAAAGAGCTTTTTTGGGGGGTCTCCTTTTATGTTCTAGTGCTGTGAAATAACTAAGAAGATTGTAATTCTTCCTCACTAACCATATAGGAATGGTTTATAGGCCTAATTCTAGAATTTTCCTCTTTCATTTCACATTCTGTATTCAAAAATTGCCTAACTGGACCACCAGACTTACTTATAAGATACAAACACTAATAAAATATAAAACAGAAGGGTATAATGAATAACAAAATGAGACACTGCAAAAATAAAAAAATTCATAATGCAATTCAATTCTAACTTACACAATCCATGTTTTGTAATATTTATAACAGCACAACAATAAGATAGTTAAGTTATGGCGCATAAAAATTCCATTTTTTATAATGAAAAATTTCCTATGATTGTTTTTTATATCAAGAAAGTTATGCCGAAACCGGTTTGGCTCAGCGGTAGAGCATCGGTCTGCGGACTGAAAGGTCCCAGGTTCAATTCCGGTCAAGGGCATGTACGTTGGTTGTAGGCACATCCCCGGTAGGGGGTGTGCAAGAGGCAGCTGGTCGATGTTTCTCTCTCATCGACGTTTCTAGCTCTCTATCTCTCTCCCTTCCTCTCTGTAAAAAATAAATAAAATAAAAAAAAAGAAAGTTATTATCTTTCAGGAAGCCAGTTGGAGGCATGAGTAGCCAACAGTCTAGGAAGGGATTAAAAGGCTCAGGAATGTGGACATATTGGACAGATATATTGTGTGAGGCCAGAAGATTCAGCAGAGGCTTAATGGGAAACTTCAAGAAGCACACCATTCACTGAGGTCTGCAGGGATGCACTGAAGAAATAGGCACCATCATCCCTGGGTGATGGTCACAAGCTTGGCATATTAATAACAGTGAGGAGGAGGATGTCCCAAAGCTGCAGCAAGGAGACACAATTACCTTAATGAGCAAAAAGTTAAGAGGAGCAACTGAGGATGCTTAGAGATGATGAATAGAATAGTATCCCTAGTGGCACTATAGATTAGCAGTCATCAAGAGCATGGCTTAATATATGCAAATATATTAGGCATATTCAAAAGACTGCGGGTGGGCCACTTATGCCGGAAGCCATAATCTTTTGCCAAGATTCTCAATCTGTGTCGGTTTTTTTGACCTAGAACTTTTGACGGAAGAGATAGTCATACTGCCAGGAAGAAGTACCATACCACACCATGCAGGGATAGACTGTTATGTATTCCTCAAAGATTCTTAAGTGATTTATTCAAGAGACTGTGTCTCAGGGATAGAGTAATATTTAGACATTTTGAAGGTTATTGGATGCAGGCTCTGTGTTGATAGTGACACCTGGAATCACAAGTATTATCATGGATCTTATCAGAGTAGGAACATCCAGGGACCAGGTAATGAATGGAGTCCTGCCAAAGGTAGGTTGACAGTAGGACTCCTGGCTCTCTGAGTCTTCCCAGTGTTACAGGTCCTATAGTGATGGAATGACCATGCATCCAGAGCTCTACATTATGAGTTGAATTCTGTTAGATCTACCAGGTCAATAAAGTCAGGTGGGCCCATTGTAAGATGAAGATGGTACCTGTGTTCAAGACGAAGTAGGGTCAGAGGATACCAGTAAGTTAGATGGCCCAACACAGTTTGTCCTTCCATCAGCCTACATCTATGACCACACAGAGGAAGGAAAAAGAAAACAAAACTTGAATTTGGCTAACAGATAGGTATGCTTGATTTGTGGGTGTTAGCCAAAAATGGGCAGTGGCTGCAATACAGCCACATTGATGGGAGGCCTTGAGATACAGTTGTAAAAAATATTCCCACTGAACAGAGTCACGTGGTGGACCTGGTCATCCACTCTGCTCTCTGTCAGATCTAGCCTTATACACTTTCTGTGAGGGAGTAAAAACAGCCTGTAAGTTAGCTCATGAGCATTTCATCTTTATTTCTGCTCTGGAGTGCGCTGGGAGAGAGAAAATGACACTTTGTGTTCCATTAAGAAGAAAAAGAAAAGAAAAAGACAATAACCCCACAACATTACCACTATGGGATATCATCCTGTCATATGTATGTTGAGCAAAAAACTTTGGAGGTCTAGAAATGTTAAGATAGCCTTATATTAAAACATTAAAATTTAAAGTAAATATTTCTTTATAACCTTCCCTAAATTCAATCAACTTTCAATCTCTCCCATATAATCACATAATTTATACTTTCTTTCATTGAATTTTTTCCCCCCCTGGAAGGAGAGTGACGTTTCATCTTACAGAATAAGAACCATGACTGTTCATTTGATTGATTTTTCCATGGTCCCTAATTCTTTAAAAAAAAAAAATATATATATATATATATATATATATATATATATATATATGTATATGTATATATATATATATTATTGATTTTTACAGAGAGGAAGAAAGAGGGATAGAGAGTTAGTAACATAGATGAGAGAGAAACATCGATCAGCTGTCTCTTGCACACTCCCTACTGGAGATGTGCCCACAATCAAGGTACATGTCCTTGACCGGAATCAAACCTGAGGCTCTTCAAGTCTGTAGGCCAATGCTCTTATCTACTGAGCCAAACCAGTTTTGGCTGGTCCCTACTTCTTAGTCTGCTGATTTAATGTATACTGTAGTTCTAATCCATTGAGTTTTCTATTTTTTACCAACTTATGATTTTAAACACTTTTTTTGTTAAAAATTATCAAATAACATTATCAGTAGGTTGAGAAAAAGCAAAAAGCACACCCTGAGAAACAAAAAGGTAAATATTTGATGACAGTAATAGATTCCAAAAGAGACACAGTCTTGTAATTAGGTTAGAAGATTGTCATTTCACAATTGTTTTTCACAGGCTACATGTTTCCTAAGAACTCCAACATATTTTATGTCAGAATGATTACCACACAGAGATGAGTATAAAAAGACCTGAAGTGGAGAATATTAAAGGTCTTTTCTCATTATTTCTGTATTTATTTAACTAGTATACCACAAATTAGGTGTTTCACAAACATATTCCCCATTAAATATGATGATTCCTTTTAAGTGACAGTTAAAAACTCTCTTACTTATTTTTAGTGACAATATACCAAAACAACACTTAATGTTTTGCTGACTTTCTGTTTGCCCTTGAATTTTTAAACTTTCTCTGTAAGATGACTTAGGGGTTCTTGTCAACCGCAGGAGAGCCTTATTATCCTATATCATGCTCACTACACTCATGTCCCTGAAACACAGCTGGTGAGGGAGGTTTCTCACTTCAAATATATTTTTTATTTATGGACAGAGCTTCTGCTCTGAGTTTCTGTTTCTATTCATGCCCTAGTGGGTTAGGATAAGTAACATAAAAGAAATCCCAAATCCTATTGTTTCCTTTTCTTCTAAGGTTGGATCTTGAGGTCAGCAGACGTGGCAAACTGTCTTCTTGAATTCCAACATTGTTTGAACTTGTTCTTTTCTCAAGAAGAGATTCCCCAGGATAAGATTTCTATTTTCTAAAATTTTCCTAAATTAATGTCAGTCCCTCATGTAAACAACATTTTAGACCAATATTTTTTTTGTTATAGCCAGGTGGGAACTTGTCTGATTTTTATATTGAAATAACTAAGCTACACATGGTATTTTTTTTTTTTTACTTAAATGTATTCATCAATAAAGAGCCTCAAGAGGCTCTTGTTTTCACTTACATTTTTTCTTCCATCTATACTAATAAAAGGGTAATATGCTAATTAGACCCGGTTGACCAGACATCTTCCAGTTGTACAGTCCTCCTTCTGGACAAAGCCATGGTGGTAGGGGCTGAGGCAGAGGCAGTTAGAGGTGATCAGGCAAGCAGGGGAGGGTGGTTAGGGGCAATCAGGTCAGCAGGGAATGGAGGCAGGGGCGATCAGGCTGGCAGGCAGAGGTGGTTAGGGGAGATCAAGCAGGCAGTCTGGTGAGTGGTTAAGAACCAATGATCCCAGACTGTGAGAGGGATTCTGGATTGGAGAGGGTGAAGTCCACCTGAGGGACCCACCCACCCACCCATGCATGAATTTCATGCACTGGGCCTCTAGTATGTATAAGGAGTTTTCAAAGTAGAGGCATAACAGTTACTTAGATGGCTGGAACAGGGTCTCTGGGAAGGCTCAAAAATGGCCACAGGGATAGTCATGTGAGTTTTGGAAATACTATATAGTTTATTTATGATATATTTAATGTTATTGCCACCCAGTTGAGAATCACTCATTCCTGGGCATTGGAAGATGCTTTGTTGCATATTTGTTGAAAATACCATAGTTTTACATTGAGAAGATCTGGGATCTTGTCCTGGTTCTGCTGCTCAGCATTATGACAGGGATACTTATTTTATATGTATCATCCTCAAGTTTTTTACCTGTTAGGAGTTTGGAATTGTTGGAGCACACAGTGGAAGGTAAGGATTCGTGAGAGGTGCAGTTGGAACACAGGCAATGGATGCATAATGAAGGCTTAGGCCATGCTATGGTGACTTTTATCCTGGAGTCAAAGGGGACTGTTGAAAGGTTTTGAGTAGATATTGTGGAATAATCATATTCTTGTTTTTGAAACAAATTTTAACAGCCAACTTAATAAATTTGAGAGCAATATGACTGGAAATCAGGTATGAGGTTCTTTCAGTAATAATTTAGGCCAAAAATAGAATTTGGTGCTTAGCACTTTATATATATACTAGAGGCTCAGTGCATGGATTCATGCATTGGTGGGATACTTCAGCCTGGCCTGTACCCTCTTGCAATCTGGGACCCCTCAGGAGTTGTCAGACTGCTGGTTTCGGCCCAATCCCCACAGGCTGCTGGTAGTGCCAATGCAGCTGTGTTTACCAGACATGAGCCTGGCTTCTGGCTCCCAATGGTCAGCTGAGCAGCCTGGCACTCCTGCTGTGGGAGCACACTGACCACCAGGGGGTAGCTCCTGCATTGAGCGTCTGCCCCCTGGTGGTCATTGGGTGTCATTGCTATCATCTGGTCACTTGGGCTTTTATATATATAGATATAGGTACTATGTAATACAACCTAAGTGGGGATTGAAACCTGAAACCATGATGTATCCAATGTTCTAACCAACTGAGCTACCTGGCCAAGGGCCTGTAATGTATATTTTATATATAATTTTAAAGCAGAGACTTACTTTCTCCCATTTTATATATGTCCTGGGCAAATATGCAGTTGTCAGAACTGAGACATGTCTGAGTTTTGTGGGAAGCTGAGTCAGGATGTCTGGATGTGCTGAAGCCCAGCCATAAAAATATTTGATAACATGACAGAGATATTTCCAAAAAATTTAGTCATTCTTTCACACACTTGGAAAACACTCATGCACAGGCACTTGAAATATGCTTTGTTGCAAATTTCCAAGTTGAAAATAGCATAGTGTCTCATACCAAAAAACTATCACGCAGTTATTGACATTTTGGAATACAATGAGGGTTTGTTTTATGATGATGATAATGATGATGATGATAAATAACAGTTTGCTTTTTTCCATTACAGAAAATGAATTGAAACCTACAGGACAACATTAGTGTGAACTCTGTTCACAAGTTTCTCTTAAGTGAGCTCTTCAATTAAATGATTAATAATTTCAATTGCTAGTCACCCGAAAAACATCATACTTGACTATGCTTATAATATGATACAATACGACTAGGGCTTTCTCCTCCACCCAATAAAGTCCATGCTGTTTACAAAGGCATACTCCAACGTGCAGGCAAGTCACAGAATACAACCAAGGAAAGGAAGAAGGTCAAGTATCTACTGTCTTCAAAGTGCTCCCCCCCCCCCCCCCCGGGAAACCTGATATTTCTTAAGATGTAACATTTCACATTTTGCTTGAAAGTGATAACTTCAAGCTGCCTCTGTACTTTTCTGTATGTGACTGTATCATATTAACAGAAAAGAAAATATTTGAATGTGATTTTAAACAACATTTTAGATCTACAGCCAAGCCAGGCAGACACTTGTTTGAAATTTAGACTGAAATAACTCAGCTACACAGGGGATTCATGACTTAAATGCATTCATTAATACTGAACCTCAAGAGACTCTGGTTTGGCACTGCCTGATTCAAGTTAATAAATGTTCCGATAAACTTTTAAAAACGTTCACATGCCTCAGTTTGTCTTTTAACTACAGGTTTATTTGTTAGCAAAACAACTTATTTTGAATACTTAACTGTTACCAACGGAGTCATGATTTCTGACTATTAATGATTTATAGGAACAGCTAACCTCTGTCACAGGGATAGAGGAAAAGTCAGAGGACCTACACCTACTTACTTGTTCACTCACTTAATATTCATTCAGCACTGTCTAAATATCAAGCACTGTCTTAGGGGTGGAGCAAAAAGTAACAACAAAACAAACATATTTCCTGCTTTTTCCTGGAGCTTAATTTTTGGTGGAGAGGGAAGCAGAAAGTAAAGAAAAATATCAAACCAGTGTTTCCAAAACTTTTGACATATGTGTACCCCTTCTATAATTTTCGTAAAACCCCTCGTACTCATGAGAACGTAGAATTAGGCGCAGCTAAGCACGGTGCAGTGCATATCCCCACCAAACTCCGGTGCAAAGCATACTCCCATAAAACTCTTCCAGTACCCCTGGGGGTATGCGTACCACACTTTGGGAAACACTGAATAGACCCAAGATGCATGCAGAAAAGTAAAAGAGAGGGAAGGGATACAGAATGATTATAATGAAAAACACCCTGTGGCTTAGAGTAGAAGTTAATAATTTATATGGAAAAATATGCCTAGGATGATGGCTCTGCTTATCTAAATACTGATATTTTACATTTGGGTGGGGCCTCTGATTCTGAATTGCCTGATAGGATCTCAAGTGGATGCTTGTGCATTGGGAGAGGCTTGCAATGGGCAATAAGATAGTTCAGATAGAGATGCACATTGGAAGGTACTTTGAATTCTTGAGAACTCTCCAGAACACTCGAATTTGGTTCATAGGAACAACTACATACAATTAAATACTTTAGTGGATTGGATAATTTTCTTGACAAACAGCTTTGCTCCTTTTAGCCAGCTGTTTCACTAGATAAACTATGAGAATTGCTAGAGACTGTAAGGTGTTTCTGAGAGTGTAGTTAACTTGAAGACATCTTTTTAATGAAGATACATTAAAACTTGTACCTAATCTATTAAGAAATGCCAAGCTACTTATGTGATGAAATAAAATGTCCAGAAGAGATCATTTCAGTTTAATCATTTCTGAAATTTGATTTGACAAGAGTAAGGTGAGCCAGAGCCAATGAGGTAATTGCATCATGGAAAAATGAAGTATGTGGGTATATACTGATCATGCACAGAAATATACTTTCCAAACAATTAGAAAGAGAAATTAGGAAGACAAAGTACTCAACATTTGGATGGAGGAAGTGAGAAAGAGGTATGACTTTGAAAATTTGTTCTTTAACAAATTTTACCTTAGTGGTTATATTTATAAAAATTGCAAAATAATAGAACTCAAAAATTCAGAGAATTAGAAATTTCAAATACTGTAGTGTTTAGATGTCTTAAGATGGCAATGTTAAGACAGTGTTATTTTTAATGACTTTGGATAGAGAACTAGGTATAGGGCAAAGAAAAACCCGTGTTTAATTTTTTACCCCTGTATTTACTGGCTCTATATTCTTGGTTACATCATTTTCTTCTCTCTCTCTCTCTCTCTCTCTCTCTCTCTCTCTCTCTCTCTCTCTCTCTCTCTCACATACACACACATACGTTTAGAACCTTAGCTAACGCATATCAAAATTTACTCTGTGCTATCTTATTTCATCTTCACGGCAATAAGCCGATACAGATGGTACCTATATTCATATTTTATGGTCTAGAAACTGATTAGTATAACTATTATGAATCTTCCCTTAGGTCATGCATTAGTAAATGGAAGAAATTAGGTCTGTCTGAGACCAAAACCTGAGCCGCTAAGCCATGTGCACCACAGACACAGAAGGTCATTATAACATTAAATCTAATTATGTATGGGACAATGCCCAACATAATTTAAGCACTCAATATAAATACAGTAGTTATGAATCTTAGTATGCATTCTCAATTTTGTGAGGAAAATACTATTTATTTCCACATAATCAACATAATTAGAATTTAAATCCTCATCATGCCTTGCCAGTCAGAAGTGCGATCTGATTCATTATTTGGAACCAACCTTTCTGGTGTTATACTGAGGTCTCTGGGTCCCATGCTGTGAAAGAGTCAGAGCAGGCACACCCCTCCCCCACTTTTTGGGGGGACTTGGTTCATGCTGGTGACTGCTGGGAAGCCCTCTGTTCCTCCCTACACTGTTGCTTAGGTGTGATAGATTTGAGGCATGAAATTCTTTATTGAGTTGGGCCAGGAGGGTGGGGTGAAGTTGGGATTCTATTGCCATTGTTCATTCATTTTGCATTTATCAGGTATCATTTAGATGTCGAGCACCATCCTAGATATTGAAGAAAAAGAAGCAACAAGACAAACATTTTCTGTTCTCTGCCTAGAGTCCAGTCTCCTTGGTGTGTTAGGCAATCATAAAGCCTGTGGAATCCTGCCACCTCTTAACGGGATGCTATACCGTGAACTTACATGGTGACTTTACCATGAAGCCAAAGAAGCTTGGGTTTCAGGGACACTCACTTCCATAGCCCCTTCCAATATTCTAAGATGGACCTTAAGAACAATTATACAAGGAGTTTTCTGTTTTCTTTGGTTTATTTTGTTTTGTTTTGTTTTGAAATGTAAGCTATTTTAACTGCAATCATATGTTGGTTGTCTAACCTTTCTGCATGTTTATGATATGGTCAAAGGGAAATTGAGTTTGCTATCAACATAGTTGTACTAAAATTATGGTGCTTATGAAAAATATGTTCTTATTTATTAAAGTTGTGTACTGAATATTTACAGGCAAAACGATACAAAGTATGGAATTTTCTCCCCAGAGGAAAAAAGAAGGAATTCAGTGAAAGAAAAGCTAATTAACATAAGCTGAAGCTGGGGGATAGATATATGGAGGTTCATTACAGTGTTCTCTTTATTTTTGTGTATGTTTGGACATTTCCAAAATAAAGAGGTAAAAATAACAAAACTCGGGCTAAATCTGGGTGTTTTAATTTTCACATAACTTGTTTATAGTCTTTTATTTATTTTCCCCCAGAAGTATTTAAGTTATATTTTGTCTTTGCTTTTGCTATTAACCTTATCATATTTTAAGAGTAGCACATTTAATAGGTTGAATTCTGCTCAAAATATTTTTCATATGGTCTTATATTTTATCGCTATGTTTGCTTATCTTGTGTTCTTAGTTTCTAAAGTTTATTTGTTATATATTACTGATTTTATTTTCTGCAAGTCAATTTTACCACTTATTGCAACCTATTACAGATTAAAAATGTGTTCCTGATTTTGGAGATCCATGTGTTGTCCATTTTTATTAATTTTCATGAATTCATTTTGCTTCTTAGCCTACACTTCTCTGTATTGACTATCACCTTGTAGCTCTCTGTTCCTCTCTCACAAGGCAATATCTTCTTGCAACTTGTACAGTAAACCAAGCAACCAACTTATTATCTCTTTTTAGAAGCTGAGAGGTGGTATGAAATAGTCCCTTCTCCTATGCTGCAGTATGTCTTCAGAGGTACATTGGTGCATTATATTTCTAAGAGTACCTATACAAATTTCCAGCTACACTGTTCCATGGAATCTCAATTGGGAAATTATTGGCTAAACATCTTGAAATTGTTCTTTTCTGCCCATAATCAATAGGAAGAGGGTAAATTCATGCTTTGGATCTTGTATGTGTCAGTTCAATAAAATATTACTTAGCATCTAAACAGGACCAAGCCCTGTGCCTGCTCTGGGAATACAAAGACTATACTTCATCCAAGTCCAAGTGGACTCCATGGGATAATAAACCATAAGCACAGGTGTACTGACGACAGAGAAAGAAGGCATATATAACTCACACTAATAGCTTTGAGCTAAAGGCTACAAAAAAAATCCATTAACAGAAAGAAGTCTTCCAGGAGTAGTAACTCAATTACTAAGTGTTTTGGAAAAAAAGAAAAAAAAGAAAAAAGTCAAGTGTTCTTTTTACAGGTTAAAAATTTTTGGTTTTGTTTTTGGAACCTGGAAGGAAGAAGAAAACATCCTATTTTATCAAATGTTTCAAAAACCTTTTATTATGTATTAAAATAAATAGTTGTCTGGGTTTAGAAAAAATAAAAAAAGGTTGTTCTGGTTGAATACTAAACCTCTTTAGGATTTACCAAGAGGGTGTTTAATATTAGAACAACTGTTTTGGTTCATTAAATTTTTTAAGAGGTTCTAAACTTTAATCAGTGAGAACTCACTCAAGCGTATACCTGCAAGAACAGACTCTTTTTTTAAAAAAAGGTGATAACTTTAAATTCTTACAGTTTTAAGCTCTTCTTCATGCAATTTTCCTTGGGTGCCCCAGAAGTTTTATATTTTCCTAACAAGATGATGTTATAAATAGAAGGCTTTATCTGTAGGATGTAAGGACTAACAGAAATGAGTTTTATAAGTCTAAATTTGGTTTGTACTTAGGGATTTAGAGATTATTTTAAATATTACAAAAAAGCTAATATTTGTTAAGAGCTTTCTGGTTTGTCTTCTGTTCTATTTTGTAATTATTCTTATGTTAGTATTTCCAACAAAGAAGTAATTGGAAAATCTAACATCATGCTAACACTCTTAAAATATAATGAGACCCATTGAGAAGGAAATGGTCCTATAAGAATGGGCAAAGGAACTAAAGAGAATTGCACAAAGAAGCATAAAATACAAATTGTCAATACACATGTAAACACTGAAAAACTGAACCTCTTTAGTAACAAAGCAACTATAAAAAAACTGTAATAACCAAAGAAACAACAAACTGGCATGTCATTTAAAAATAATAATCCTCTTTTTGGTGAGAGTAAAACATGAATTCTGGTACCTAGCCCTTCTAGAAAGGACAGAGGCAAAATATACCCCCAAACCATAAAAATATTCAGTCTCTAATTTATCCTTATGGGAATTCATTCTCAGAAAAATATACTCACAATGTTTCAGCACGATGTCTTTCTATGAACCTCATTATAGTTTGGTGATATACGTGCTCACATATGACAGGTAAAGCCAAATGCAGTGAGGCTGACGTGTACAAAACCCCATGACTCATCAGTGGCAGACTTGGAACAGATCTATTAGACTCAACTTCATAGCTATTGCTCATGCTGGAAGGTATTTGGTCCAATAATTTTTTGGTACCTTCTCCATGATACATTCAGTGTTTGGTTCTGGGTCTACAATATTATACACTGTTTATTAAGCATTTACTAAGCACTAACTTCTTCATACACGGAATATCTTATTTTATTCTCAGAACTAGAGGCCTGGTGCATGAATTTGTGCATGGGTGGGGTCCTCCTGGACTGCCCCAATTGGGGTAGATAGGGGCTGGCTGGCCAGGGGGAGGGGCCATGGGAGGTCAGCCAGGTGGCCCTGCCCCTGATCAGGGTGGGGGGGGGGTTGTTCAGGGGCTGGGCTGGCTGTGGGGAGGGTCCATAGGAGGTTGGCCAGCTGGATCTGCCACCATAGGGCTGGTTGGCTGGCTGCAGTGCACATCATAGCGAGTTCCAGTTGTTCTGGTTGCTTGGCTTTTATATGTAGAGATGAGCCTTGGTGTCCTATTTTCTTCAGCAAGAAGCTGATTAACTCTCTAAATGTCAAATAGCTGAGTTAACAAACTAAACTGAGCAATTTTACTCCAGAGGTTTCTATTCTTAACTATGACATTGAATTCTCTCCTTAAGGTAGACAACCCACAGGTCCTGTCTTCCAAGTGCTCAGAGTGTAGTTGGAGGAAGACAGATTTGTTATGATTCAGGATACATGACAAAAATACTATGGGGACACCAATATAACAGCCTGCTTCTCAGAGTGCTGATGTGGTTGTAGCTACTGTGTTTCCCCTAAAATAAGATATTCTCCGAAAATAAGACCTACTTACAGGTTTCCTTCTGAGTGAAATATAAGGCATCCCCCCGAAAATAAGGTCCCCCTAGGCTAAATATGAGAGATTTGGTCCACTGATTCTGAAAGAAATGGAGTCACCAGAAATTCACCAGGAAATTCAGGAATTGGATTGTTATGATGATGTTCCAGAAGATGATGACATGATTGTCATTGAATAAATGAGTAAATTCTTGATAATGTAGGATTCACAGTTTGTCTGGTTTGTGTTGACAACTACCGTACTACCGTACCATATACAGGTAATAAATTTCCTTTATTTTCATTTAACAATAAATGTGTACTGTATTCTTCATGGAAAAGTAAGACATTCCCTTAAAATAAGACCTAGCACATCTTTGGGAGCAAAAATTAATATAAAACACTATCTTATTTTCGGGGAAACAGGGTAGGAGTATCCTCAATACTATAGCCATTTTGTAAAACTACTGTATTTTTATTTGCAACTTCAGATAATCATGTCCACTGCCTGGAATAATATGTAACTGTACTTATTGACTGATTAAACATTTTATATCTGTTTTTATCCCTCTACATAAAACAGAGAAAAACTAGAGATATTCATAGAAAAATAGTAGAAGGAAATGCATTAAATTATTCATAGTCTAGCTCTACTCTCATAGGCAAAAAGGATTGTTTTACTTTCTATGTCTTTCCATAGCTGCTTTGCTTTTATAATCAGGTAGATGCTTTACATATTAGTTTATTTTTAACTTACGTAATGATATAAATCTTAGTATTAAACAATTTGCAGCCTTCTGCGGGTTGCCACATAGTCCAGCAAGTAAGTATTTTCTATCAGTGTTTATAGGCAAAGGTCAGAGATTTGCCAAGTGCACTTTCAATGATTTTTCCAAATTCCAGCCTAGGTTCCAACCTCATGCGTTGGGTAAATGTGATGCTGTCAGAGCAGTCTTCCTGGGAGGACTTAATTCAAAGCTTAAGTGTACATTGGAAGGACTGGCCACAGAAACAGCACAGTGGCCATGAAGCTGAAGTGTTGTTGTCAAACCAAATGAGAAAATGTATACACTTGCATTTGAAAACATGTATTTGTCATATAAATACAAGATATATTTCAAGGTTTGAAAGGCATGAAAAGTAATCTCATTAGCAGGAAAATTACAAAAAAAATAATGCTATTGATAGTGTTCCTGGTTTTGATCGTTACCACAGTATAACCTGTCAACCTCAGTAGATGCTCTCTTGAAGGTAAATATTGGGTACTTTTCAGGCTCTAACACACAGAGCAAACATCAATGGAAACTTTCTTATATTAAGCTCCTAAGGACATTACTCACTTGAGCCTCACAACAGGTCATCCCTACAAATAAGGCAGCGTTTTTCAACCGCTGTTCCGCGGCACACTAGTGTGCCGCGAGATGTTGCCTGGTGTGCCGTAGGTGCAGACAAGACAAGAATTTTATAATTTTTCACTATTTTGTTTACTTAATATTTCATAATAAAGTAATTATAAAATACTTTCTTTGTGTTTATTTGATTCCTATTCAAGAGAATTACTTTATATATAGTCAATATAGGCACAGAGTTAAATTTTTTAACATTTTCTAATGGTGGTGTGCCTCGTGATTTTTTTCATAAAACAAGTGTGCCTTTGCCCAAAAATGGTTGAAAAACACTGAAATAAGGGATCAGAGGGTTAGATAAGGGTCACAATCTTGTGAGTTATAGAACCAAGAATTAAACTTAAGCAGCACTGGGCTCTTACTCATTACTCGGTGATCGATTGCACTGAAGAAATGGCATACTAAACATTTGGAATTTGATAACACTTCTTCCATGTTTTCTGGCTCTACTACCATCCACCTAGCTTTTAACAACTCCTCCAATACTCTGTATAACATGTTTTTAATATGCTAAGTAATACGTTTTATAGTTATCATTTAACTATTAGGAGATAATTTGGCAGAATTAAATATACCCAGCAGTCCTAGAAAATGAGAACTAAGATTCTCTGGTGTGGATAAAAGAGACAAACTAGCAGATAATACACTCCTTTATTCCCTCTCTAGTACACAGTGTTTTGAATAGCTCTATGTGATTTTCCATTTTAAAAAAGGTCCCCAAATACATCCATTCACAAAATTTGTACCTCTCAATTATTCTACTTTTAACTCAGGAAAATTGATAGCTCTCACTATTTATTGTCCCTTGAATCCAAATAGGCCTACTGTAATTTTAGAGTAAATGCCACACTATTATCTCCATAGAGTGTCCCCTACTCTAGAAGCAGGAAAGAACAAAATGCATATTCTAATTCTGATTATCCCACTAATTATTTATATGAATATATAATTAATGCATAAGGTCAAGAGAAGCACCTCTATCCCAGTTAGTAGGTAGAAGATATGTGGAACAGCATAAAGGTGGGAGAATCTCCTACAGGCCACAGGTGACTCTACTGGAAATGTGCAAGACCTTTAAGAAGACAAATAATCCAATTAAAAATAGACAAAGTCATGAATAGACACTTCTCCAAAGAGGACGTCCAGATGACCAATAGACATATGAAAGAATGCTCAAAGTCAACAAGATGAAAATAAAAACGGCAACGAGTTGTTACCTCATACATGCCAGAATGGCTACTATCAATAAATCAACAAACAACAAGTGCAGATGAGGATGTGGAGAAAAGGCAACCCTCTTGCACTGCTGTTGGTGGGAATGCATTCTGGTGCAGCCAATGTGAAAAACAGTATGAAGTTTCCTCAAAAAATTAAAAATAGAACTTCCATTTGTCCCAGCAATCCCACTTTTGGGAATATATCCTGAGAATCCAAAACATCAATAAAAAAGAATATATGCACCCCTATGTTCATAGCAGCATTGTTTATAATAGCCAGGATTTAGAATCAGCCCAATTGCCCATCAGCAGATGAGTGGATTAAAAAACTATGGTTCATTTACACAATGAAATACTACGAAGCTGTAAAAAAAGAAGGAAGTCTTACCTTTTGCAATGGTATGGATGGACCTGGTATTATGCTAAGTGAAGTAAGCCAATCAGAGAAAGACAAATAGCATATGATTTTACTAATATGTGGTTTCTAATGAACAAAATAAACAGACAAGCAAAATGGAACCACAAGGATTGCGGGTGACTGGATAAAGAAGATGAAGAGATTAAAGAACATACTAGTATATACATACCCCATGGGCATGAACAATAATTTAATAAAGCTCAAGGAAGGGGGAGGTGAGGGAGGTGGAGGTGGGCAAAATGGGATGAAGGATGACTCCTGCAATAATGTCAACATTAAAATTTGTTTTTGTATTGATTTTAGAGAGAGGAAGGGAGAGGGAGAGAGAGATAAAAACATCAATGGTGAGAGAGAATCATCAATCAGTTTCCTCCTGCACGCCTCCTACTGGGGATTGAGCCCATGACTGGGGCATATACCCTCACTGGGATTTGAACTGTGACCTCTTGGGTCATGGGTCAATGCTCAATCACTTAGCCACACCGGCCAGGCTAACTTTTTTTTTTTTTTTTTTTTTTTTAATAATAAAAACAAAGAAATACCTCATAGAGTGTTAAAAAGGAGAATTTAGAAAGAAAATTATGAGACAACATGGAATAGTAGACGTAATGGAGGCTTTATAGTTCTAAGATCAGGTTCAAGTTCCATCTCTGTCATGTATATGCTACCTTACATTGAGAAATTCAATGCAAACTGGTATTCTGATCTAATCCCACATGGATATTTTGAGGATTAAATGAGTTTCTGCCAAATGCAAGAACACTGTAGACATCAAATATATAATACCTTTCATATCCACTCTTGGATGACTAATTTGGGATAATAACACTTACTATACAGGATTGTCGTGAGAATTAGATGAGTTTCTATGCGAATGGAGTTCACTGCCCTCTACCACTGGCTGGATCTGGCTGTGGTTCAGCCTTGGTGGAAACATTAATTCATTTTCAAAATTCAGTTGCAGAATTTACACATCCCCAGTGGCATTCTGCCTAAATGCATTTTCCATATGTTTTGCAATGAAGAAGTTTTATTTTTATAATTTGACCCAAATACTATTAAATATTACTTTGAGGGGCAGGAGGGTGGGGATTATAGTCCCAGGAAGATTTGGCCACAAGAGGGAAGTGGAAGAACTTGCTCAGGAAATCCAGCAGTGTTTCACTCTGTTTAATGTCTCCTCTTCTCTCTCCTCACTTCCTCAGGTCTGTTTTCCATCTTGTACTTGTCACCTTCCTGATTCTAAAAATACCCTCATGGGCTCTATACTTAGCAAGTTTATCAAAGTCAACCTCCTCTTGCTATCTAAGTGATGTCTGCAGGGTGAGGTAAGCGGTGCCTGGCTGCTGCTGCTGCCTGATTCCAGGTCTGTCCTTATGGATTTAAAGCAATAATTGCTCACTGCAGCACTGTCCTGATGGTTAACCACGGAAAGGGAATTACCTGTGATCACAGTGAGATGACTGTGAGAGCTGGCACCACACTGCATAGGAAGGGGCCCTGTTTTTGGTCCTGCTCTCTCAGGGAAGTATTCATTTAGATTGCCAGCTCAGAGCTTATAGGATTTCTCTGGAATCTACCTGTTTGGTTACTCCTTCTTTCCTATAACTAAGGGCCTTTAAAAATGCATTCTCTTTGTCTGCACTGGATTCATATTCGAAATTTAGGTTACACAGATTTAATTTTTTCAAGGTTGCTTATTTTACTTAATGCATATGTATTGTGGGCCATCATATCATACATTTTTTAAGGCACTGGTTATTATATCAAATAAGGCAAGGGCTCTGTTCCTAGGGAACCTGTAGTTGTTTTCTTCCATTAATGTTTTATCTGTATGGATATATCTGTATTCTAAAAGCTTTTAAAACTCCACAAAATATAAGGCTGCCTAGATCAGGGTCTTTGAAGAAAGATACCCTCCCCTAAACAACAAACAAATGAAAAACGATTTACAAAGATGTGTGGGGGAAGGCAAAGGGAAACTCACCAGTGATGGTAAAGCCACGGCTGCTGTCTCTGAGGTAGGGGGGAGTTGCGGTGATAGGAGAGGGTCACGCCCCAGGAGATGAGCACTTTGGTGGTTCAGTGGCTGGGAATCAGCCTAGAAAGCAGAAAGCCAAAAGAAGAAATGTCTTAATTTATCAATCACTCCTTCTGCCTCATAATCTCTATCTGGTGCATCCACTGGCAGAACCCAAGAGGAAGCCAGAATGTATGGGACCATGGCATATGTGGTCCCCAAAGTTCAGCCTCCTGGAACCCAGAGCAGGATAGATTAGGGTGAACAGGAAGGGAGCAAACACAATATCCAACACAGAGGACACTCCAAATTTACCCCACCCCAGTTTAACTTTTCATTTATTTTACTTCTATCCCTCTATTTCGGTTCCTATTTACTACCATGCTAATTCCTATAATGTAGACAAACCTGGAATTAAATTTTCTTTAACACAAATTCCACATTAAATTGATAAACGTTTTTGGAGTAGGTGGCATGTGCCAGGCATATTTCTAACGCTATGGTTTCTGCTCTTCGGGAGCCTACCTTTCAGCGAGTGACGTCGTTACAAGAGGCACAGTGAGTGTAGGAAGAGAAAAAGACACAGGGGTGACTAATCCATGCTTAGGGAGATGCAGAGAGGGTCCTCAATGGCTAAGCTCATTTGTGGACAATGATGAAAGAAGAAAGAAGGAGGGGGGAGTAAAGCTGCTCCAGACAGAAATGAGAGTGTGAGGAGGCCCTGGAAGTGGAGAGGGCATGGCTGTAGGAGGACTGCAGCCGGGTCCTGCTGGCCGCCTGGAGGAAGGGGCAGAGGTGAGAGGAGGTAGGGGAGGTGAGCAGAGACCCAGCACGAAGGCCTTCAAGGTCACGTTGGTGGCTCAGGGCTTTTAAAAAGCACTGAACATGCTCTTTTCTGCAAAAATCCTATCACACAATGTTTGAGCGTGTTTCCTGAGAGAGGAGGCTGTTGGAGAAGAATGCAAACTTCTCCCATTTGCCCATGATCCCAAAGTTCACTCCTCTTTGGCTGCTCCCTGTGTGGTTCCATTGGCAGTCCGCCAGGACTAAAACAACTAGGATTAAACACTGTCCACATGCTGCCTCGGTGCTTTTTGCTATGACCAGTGAGTGGCCTCATGTTCGCCATTACTGAACACTAATCCCTGTGACGAGAAAGCCTCTTAGTGTACGCCCCTACCTAGGCGAGGCAGGCATGTGGAGATAAAACCTCCATTCTCTGTACCCCTGCCTCCTACCCCCTTCCCTGCTGCACAGCCGGGGCCAGTTTGTCTGCATTGAAGTTCAGGCTCTGGCACTGGCATTCCTTTTAATTTCTCTGAAGTTCCCTTTCCACATCTGTGAAATCTTGAGAATCCTAATGTTTGTACTGAAAATTGACTACAAGTTCTTTAAGGATGAAGTGAAACAATAAAAGAAAAGGTTTTATAACTTGTAAACCCACTGCTGCCTAAGGCCCCTCTGGTCGGGCTTTAGCAACAGGTGCCTCTGGTCCTTAGTACAAGGAGAGACAGAATCCTTCTGGGCTGAGGTTCAGGGTGTTGGTCGGATGTGGCAGGGGGACAGGTAGGGGCAGATTGACTGGTGGGGTAAGGCCCTGGGGGCAGGCATTGGAACAAGTCTAGTCATTGCCTAGTGCATGAATTAGTGCATAGTTGGGTTCTCTTGGCCTGGCAGGGAATCAGGGCCTATGGAGTAGAGGGGACCAGCCAGCCAGGGGGAGGGGCCGCAGAGGTAAGCCTGCTTGGGGTTGGGGGGGCGGGTGAGGGAGGTTGGCTGTGGGAGCGCACTGACCATCAGGGGAAAGCTCCTGCATTGAGTGTTTGCCCCCTGGTAGTCAGTGTGTGTCATAGCAACTGGTTGTCTGGGCATCTGGTTGTTCGGTTGTAATGGTTGCATAGGCATATATATATATATTCTATGCCTTGATGAACCCTGGGACTGCAGTGGAAGGCTTTGCTAAGGGCACTTAATGTGGGATTTCTTTCCAGAGTGGTTTTGAAACTGAACTTGAAGGTCAATTTTTCATTTGTCTGTTTGATTATTCTTTTTATTGTTTTGTTCCTATTCAAGACATTTCTCTTTTTAGTTTCAAAACTTCTGAAAACTTTCCTTCAAAATGTGCACGACTGGCTTTTAAATGTTGCTGAAAAAGAATTTCACGCAGTTTCTTTTTTCACACAACAGATACTGAAATTTAGACTCATCTGCATTTCGCTGATAATAAAGCCCATGCTTTAAATAAACATCTAAGCACATCCTATGCTTTTGTATATTGACGATTGCTACTTAGTACCAAGTCACTAATTACGCTGAGAATGTTATCATCTTTGCTTTCAAGTTTTGTGGGACGCCTCGGGGACTAGACAAAAGTGCCAAGTTTTCTAATCTGTTGCTACAAATAAAAATGGCTACTTTCAGAGTTTTTGTGATGAACACAGGAGCTTGGTTGGGTGAGAAAAACAGGGTTCTGCTGTCTTTGCATACACGGGTATATGGTGAGACCTCTGAGGAGTAAAGAACATAAAACTTAACATGAACTTTTAAAAAAGTTGCTCCATGTTACCTGGCATCCTCACTTACGCCCCAGGCACAACATGTGCCAGGTGGTGAGTGTATCCGGCTGAGAGGTTGACCTTCTAATCTAGGGGTGTCAAACTCAATCAGAGAAGGGGCCAAAATCTAAAATCCAGCCAAAATCGTGGGCCGAATGGTTTACTGAACAGTCATAAACTGACAATGTCATAAACTGACAGCGGAGTGCAGTGATGACAGCGCGGTGCGGGCCACATTGCAAGGCCTGGCGGGCTGGATTTGGCCCGCGGGCCTTGTGTTTGACACATGTGTAATCTAATCCCAATTTGGTCCTCCCCAAAGTGAATTTCTCAAACTCTAATCAAAGTAACTTTTTCTCCTTAAATAGAACTCTTAAAAAGTCACGGTGCTGCTTAAAATATTTTAGAGAGGTTCTGATATCTCTGCTGACCTCCAGAATGTAAGTCACACCTCTAAACCCAGTTTACAAAGTTTAGGAGGGTCCACCCCAAGATGGTTCATGTCCGCCTCTGCAGCCTCAGCAGTTGCCGCTGATTTCCTCACATACATTCTAAAATCTTTTCAGTTCCCTGAACCTGTCATATTCCTTTCCTTTGGGTCTTTGCTTATATTGTTCCCCTTGGCCAAATCACTGTTCCAGAACTTCAATCTTCCCTCCTTCCTTGGTTAATTTCTTTTTATCTTTTAGGTCTGGAAAGACTTCTCCAATGTACCAAGTTTAGGTCAGTTTCCCCCAGACATGAATGTGATAACATAGTCTCTACTTCTCTATTATAGCACTTGCCACATTATTTTAATTTCTTGGTAGGCTTGTCCTTCCTGTGATCTTCCAAAGGTAGAGATGAACTCTCTTTTGTTTTCCTACAGTTTTAATTTTAACATAGTGCCTTGCACATACTTGTGATTCAGTAAAATACTAGTTGAATGAATGAATGAATGCCCACTGTAATAGGCAACTACCAGTCAAGAGTCCGCATTACAAGGCTTTACCTTTTACAATGTGTTTTCCATTCCATAATGTGTTCCTCTGCCTCGCCTGCTACCCAGGTGGGACTGAATAGTCCATATCTCATTAGAGCTTCGCAATAGGACTCTGACGTGAGGTTGATTGGACAGGAGGTATTCGTCTTTCCTGATACATAAGCACACTCCCCCGGGGGCTTTTATAGTATTTCTTACCCCGCATTGTATCATTCTTTTCCCCCAATAACCTGTAAGCATTTTAAAGGCAGTGAGTTTTTCTGATTTTCAAAGTTGAACACTGAATCTAGCACATAGTAGCAGAGTCTCTAGCCTATAGAACATTTAACAAATGAAAAATCTATTTTATTTAATTGTCTCAAAAACACAGAATAACATGTTTGAACTTCACAACTACTAAATGGTTGTGGAGGCATAGAAATCAGAATTTTTATTCCTTTACATTAACAGTAATCTGATGTACTAAATTCCATGATTCTATTCAATAAAAGAGGCTACCAGTAGGCATACATAGAAGAGAAAGATAGATCTCAACTTCTCTAAAGGAAATGACTCAAATCTAACTGATCATGTAGAAGAGAGTCAAAGATAGCCTCGGGGGTTGGAATATGGAGTCATGTCGACTACAGTGAACAATTTTATCTCATATATCTTTCTCTCTTTCAAACATTTTTTTGAGGTAAAACATACATAAACAAATAAACACAGATCAAAAGTGTACAGGTCAGTGAATTAACATATTTGAATATATTTGTATAATTACCACTCTGGTCAAGATAGAAAAATGATAGTGCCAGCAATCCAAATGCCCCCATTGTGCTCTCTCCCAATTATATCCCCTTCTTCCCATCCGTTTCCTATTTGTTGCTAGTGTATAAAGTATATAATGGAAAAAACAGCATCATCTCTGGGAAAGAAGGCTCTCATAATGTAATAGAAGAGGCAATTTTATTCAAATGGAAGGAGATAATATACTAAGAAGCTAGCAATGTGAGCAAAGTACTAATGAAACTCAAAAGAGAGAACCTTTTGTGGGCTGAGGTGAGAAAAACAGAAGTCTTCACAGATCAGAAGAATTCTAGGGAGCCTAGGAAAGAATCAGCTTTCTTGGCTCCACTCCAAACCTACCAGGTAAGAATTGATTAGGGAGGGGGCCTGAAGATCTCTCTCTTCCTTTCTCCCCTCCCCCTCTCTTTTTCTTCCCACCTGCCACCCCTGTTTCTTTCCAAAGAATTTGGGTAATTTTCATGATTATACACTGAGAAACATTCCCCCCCCCCCCCCCCGCAACTATTGTAGTTGGGAGTCATTTAGTCATTTAGACTTTATCAGTGTCTGATCTGCCATAAGAATCATCTTAGAAATCTATTGGCTGAGGAGAGGAAAAATATTTAAGTAAAGGAGAGGAAATAAAGGCTTGTTTTATAATTTGGGGGCTTAGATTAAAATCACTTTTTAATCTGTGGTGTGAAACTAATGAGTGTATTAGTTTGGAGAGACCTTACTATTTTAAAGGGCATCCTATATAATAAAAGGGTAATATGCAAATTGACCCTAATGGTAGAACAAGAAGAACAACCACTCGACCAGTCACTATGAGGCACACTAACCACCTCTCAGTCCCTTTCCCCAGCTGGCAGGCTCCCATAACCTGATGGCAAATGGGGAACTGGGTGGGTGGCAGTGGGGGGGCAGGGCTGGCTGCAGGAAGCCAGGGAAGATGGCCCTGATCACAGGCCAGGCCTAGGGACTGTACCCATACATGAATTTTATATGCTGGACCTCTAGTTTTAAAATAAAGTGAACTTGGTGAACAATTAAATGGCGTTGGGAAGAGGGAGCCACTGAGCATTTCTTGCATGAAATGATTGGTGGGTGCTAATACCACTCATTGAGATAGATCAAGTGGTATTTTTTAGATTCAAACTTAAGGAAAGACTATTTCTTTAAAAAATAAAAGGTTACTAGTAATTGACTTTCTTTGAACATCACAGAACTTCACTCTTTATATTTTATGCAGTCAGAGCAACACTCAGATTCAGAACTCATGCTCATGATGCATACTGGCATGGAGTAATGGGCTATGCAATTAAGTTCCAAGCCTTAGGCTGGGAAAGCCAATTTTCACACCTTACAGTTTCTCTCCCCTTAGCTCCACTCTCCTTCCTCACTCAGAGCAACTGTTTTCCCTGCATTACAACTTTAACACATAAAAAGGAGGGAGCATGGCTGAATGAAATGACGGCTGTCTGATTTTGTTATGGTATCTGCTGCAAAACCTAAGTGATGTAACTCAGTGCCAGAGTTTAAAACAGAAGGGCAACACTCTAATTGAATCTAATCTACAGATAACCAGAGTAATAAAAGAGAAATACGTGCGGAATTTCATAGCAGTTCAATTGGAGAACTCTCCTATCTGCTTAATTTGAGAACACTCCACATAATAACTTACCTGCATATTAACAGATCATAGGTGAGTCTCAATTTTTCACCTCAGTGAACATTTTCCTGGCAATAACACAAGCAGCACTTTCTTTCCTTATTACAGTAAAACTGCCACTGGGCTTCATTTAATAAGAATTAACTGTGAATAAATTACAGCATCAAATTGTGCACCATGACATGAGTTGGTGTGAAAAATCTAGGCAGCTGCACAACTCCTTAAAGTTAATTCAAGCTGAGCTCAGTAGAAAAACCCTTAATTACTTCCTGGAACCCGTGGATCTATTTTCAGTGCTTGGTGCCATTGGATCAGTTTAGATGAATTACCAGCAAATGCTCATGAAGGGCAGCAGTGGGAATGGAACACAGCAATAGGGGTCAGTATTTTTTTATTTTTGGATTTGCCTCTGGCTTTTGTTGCTAAGGGTATGTCTACAAATTGGTTTGAGAAGTCACAGCTGGATATAGAGGAATCTACATTTTATATTTGGAAGGAAACATAGAATCATCTATTTCTACCTCCCATGGAAAACAAAGTTCCCTTCTTTGTCTTTTCTGACAGATGGTCAGCCTTTACTTAACATGGCTCTTGGACCATGGCTCAGTTCCTCCCAAAGCAGCTTATTCTTCTGATGGGGCAAAGTTTAAGAAATGGTAGTAGAAATCTAGCTGATTTTAATCAGTCTTTCTAGATCTAGTTCTATGAATTGGAACAGAGTTCTCCTGATAATACTACCTGTTGCACTAGATAAACCTAGAGATTACCTGGACTTTTCCACTGGGACATTCTGAACCAGAAAGTCTTAGTTTGGGCCTGGGGGTCTGCATTTTATGGCATACATCAGATATGTTTGGGAAACTCTTCTAATCACTATTCAGATACAAATCACCTGGCGATCTTGTTCAAAAGTAGATTATAATTTAATGAGTCTCTGATGAGGCCTGAGGTTCTACATTACTAATGAACTCCCAAGTGATGCCAACACAGCTGGCTGGTGAAACACACGCTGTGTATCAAGACTTTAGAATAAGGTCAAACCTTTCTTTTAAGATAAAAGTTCTTAAATATTCTCCTTAGCGTCAATTTCTCTGTATCTCCAAGCTAAAAGCTCCTGTTTACTCTAGTAATTTCTCATACAGTATGGAGTTGTGGTGGTCTCTTGGTTATTTTATCCTGGCTTCATCTTGTTTTGAGAATGTCTCTCATCAAATATAGTAACATACATAATCCAACACCATTCCCCTAATGTGCTTTGAAATTGGTACTCTAGTGTTCTTCCAATAATTTGATCCAATTTTCACCAAATTGTTAGGTCCTATTAACTTTGTGACCTGTTAAAATCTTTAATGATTCCTGCTTAACATATAATTGAGCACGGTTATTTGGAAGCCAACAATTTTATTTTGGTGTGTGGATGGTAAATTCTATGTTACCCCTGTTAAATTTTCTTTCTTATTGAAAATAATTTGAATCTTGAATGTATCATTTATAACAATAGCTATCCTTTCTGACATTTTTTTTTCATTTTTCCTAGTTCTTTTTTTCATGTATTGTTTAATGTTGAAAATAAATGGTGATATTAATGGTGATAACTTGTAGAAGAGGCAAAGTTGCTAATATGTACACTTCTAGTGTGGTTTTAAAACATGTGAGGCTCTAGCTCAAATTACTATAATGTGTAATTGATTTTAAAAGTAGAGGCTCTATCAGTATTTCAGATACGAGAATTTGTTGTGTGGGACTGCCTTTTGTATTGCAATTCACTACCCTCTAAATGAAAACAACACTCCCTATCATATTTCTAAATATCCCTAGGCTCAGAGTATAGTCCCTTTCCCCGATGGAAAATTGTCCAGCTTCTTCTTGACCTTCTTTCCAGAGTGTATCACAGAAGACTTCCATATTCAATATCTTTCTCAAATCCAATTTCTTGTGTTTAACTGAGGCCACCTTTTGTATAATAACTAAGACTGCTATTCCCACATAATCTAAATATATGGTAATAAGAACTGCAATCACATGTGTCAACATGATTTAACTGTTTGCTTAGGAAACTCTTAACCAGGAAGATAAAACTGCAAACCAGTAAATAATTCCATTTTTTGCTTGAAGAATTTTTTCCTAAGGAATTATTTGGATAATAGTTCATTAGCCTAGACACACAGCTTACTTATGAGGGCAATAATTTGTTTTCAGATCCTCCACCTGCTGGTGCAACTACCCTAAATGATATGTTGTAAACTTTTTCCCACCCCAGTTTCCCATCTTGACAGCCCTGCCTTAAGCCACTTTATCTCCAACTCCAAAGCCCCAAACCTTCCCTAACTTCTCCTTTTGGAGACATTATTGAAACCTTCACGGAGATCTCCCTGGCTGCAGTAAGTTTAACGGACTCAGTTTTGTTGGATTAACAGGTTTCTCAGGTGGCCTTTGCAGAGAGAGCTGGCGTTGTTGATTGATAAAGTCTTTAAATATTTCTTGTGGTGAGTTTCTGACATCTCGATCTATGAGTCCTATGACGATGCTGAATACTTGCTCCATTCGTTAATGATTTGTGTGTACTTTTGCAGCTATCCAGGAGTAGAAGAAAAAGAAATGGCAAAACAAAGTAGTGTTGAGAAGTCTGATAGAAAAGAAAGACAAGGAGTAGGTAGATGGAGAAGAAAACGGAGAAGATAAAAGGAAACAAGAATGGGAGAGGAGAGAAGCAATGGGAACTATGGTAACAACAAAGACCAGGGAAAGAAAAGAAATCAGTAACCTTTTTCCTCCTTGTATTTTCATCATAGAAATAAGTTATGGCTCCTTGTTGTTCCCAGTAAGCATGATTTTAGCTACAAATAGGGTAAGAGAAAGAAACACAATAAGCAGGTGTAGGGGGTGAAATACACAGACATGACTGGTCACTTCACTTATTCTACAGAAAGGAAGTACTCTTTTTTTTTTTTTTTTTTTTTTTTTCAAAATGGCTCCTCTCACCCCAAAATCTGCTGAGCAATGCTTGGGATTTGACCAGTTTGGGACTCCTAAAATTGGATTCCTAAAATCCTACCGGTATAATGAGTTCTGGTGAATATTAATCTATTCTATAATATATTGAGGCTCATTCTTTATGATATTTCCTAGCCAATTTATGTTTTTTTAAAAAAATTTATCTGTCATTATTAAGTATTTATCTATCTAGGTCTCCACTACTGGAATCTATCCATTATTTTTTTTTTTTTAGAAAATTGATATATTTTTCTCTTTCTAGTTCTTCTGTATATTCCCCATAATAAAAATATCTTTAAAATTAATGCCAGTTATTTAAAACAACATTTCTAAACATCTTAAGCTCTAAAGTGTAATCTGCCTAATCATACATAATTTGGATGCTTATAGTAAGTAAATTTATGCAGATGAGGAGTATGTAGCCCAAAATGTTTTGCTAGGAAGTCTAAATGAGTATACATAAACAACTTTGAAAATAAAAGTTTTCTAAAGAACAGCTTAGACTTTTCTGTAATTTTCTATAATGCAGACTGATAGTCCTTATCTGAGTCTTTTATTTTCCTGGACACAGGACAGTCAGTCATTCATTTTCCATTGGCTCAGAATATGTCCCCTTATTCTTCCTAAGTCATTGTATAGTAGAGTCTCCTACTCCCTCTAACAGAATCGAGAGTGAATTCTTATACTACCTATGGAGAAAACTGTGATTTTCATTTAAAATGTGTTATTTACTGAATATGGAGCAAGTGATAGAAATGAAGAAATTAATCTCAGGTAGAAAACCAGTTGTTAACTTGAGCAAACTTGGTTTAACAGCTGCATAAGAAGTAAAAGCCATGCAGTAACTTCCCCCATTGCATGAATTTTATGCTAAATGGGCCTTTACAAAACAACCAAGAGTGTCTTCAATTACAAGCCCGGAGGAGCTCCTATTGTTAACAGTAGGACCTCTTCCAAGGATGGAAAGCCAATAAATTGATGGATGTGAATTGGAACCAGCTTATGTGAATTTGAGAGTGCCACCAAGACAGGGTGCAGGGTGAGGTGAGGAAGGACTGAGAGATGGTGTAAACCCAGTATCATAGAACTTAGGAATACTGGCCAAACTAAATTCCAAGGTAGGTAGAATATCTGTCCCCCAAAAAAAATTCTGTTCTAATGGGGGCAGACATTTTGTGTGACATTTGAATTTGAGAGCAACAGAGGGGACAGTGGTGAGGAGTGTGAGTAATGACCCCAAATTGAGGTCAGAGACTCAGTATGCCCAGTCATCACAGGGAGTTTAGCCTGTAGTCAGACTAGCAGAGACAATGACATAGCATTAGGACAGGTCAAGAAGGCACCATGGGCTTTGAACACCTCCTTTCTTTGGGCATTATCTCCAAATAGTTGCTAGGAAGTGAACTATTAATACATTTTTGGCTGACTGACATACTGGTTTGGGTTTAGCCTGTAGGTTGGCATAGATCATTCCTGGAATGGGGTTAAAGAAGTCATAATTAATATTGATGTGTGTGGGGTGGGGGGAGAGAGTGGAGAGTGGTAAATCCTTCTCTTAGGCTGTTCTGGTGGAGAGGCTATCTCTCCCTCCGCATAGTTTATAATTCTAGGTCCTAAGAGGCACCTGGTAACAACAATCTCTGTCACAATTGGCACCTGTTATAAACAAAACTATGATCAGAGCATTCATTTCTGGCGTTTCATAAATGATCCCAACAAATATGTGAACTACGTATTAACAGTTTTATTAGATGAAAGAATAAAGAGGTATGGAGAAGTAAACACTTTTCCTTTGTCTGACTCCAAGTTCTGTACTTCTCATCTAAATATTTTATTGTGGAGACATTCTTTTGTATATCTCTCATGTCACACAAAGCTCCCCCCCACACACTCACCTCATCAATAACCCTTGGTAATTTAGAGTAATCCATGGTAATTAGGCAAATTAAGCTGAAACAAGGGCCCTGTATTCTTACATACCGATACCCCAAGGAGAGATAATTTCTGAGAGTACTTTCATAAACCTGGCCAATGATAGTATATATCATTGCATAGCATGAAAGCATGATGCTGTGGTGTGATTCCATGTAGATCATAAAAAAGAACTTTTATAAAGTACTTTGCATTTTTATCAGTAAGCGCCATCCTCCTCCACCTAGAGGAAAGGACTGTAGCAGTCGGATTCTCTGAAATCCTCGTAGCTGCTCGGGCTGTTGTGCATTTTCACAAGCCCGATTATAGGTGTTAATCCAGCACTTACACTCAGCAGGCGATGGCCATATCTCCTCTGGGCTCTGCTTAATGCCCAAACATTAAAATTTTATGAATGAATGCAAATAGATAAAAAGTGCCGAGACAGGCCCCCGTTGCTATTGTTCGGGAATGCCCGCTCTGCAGCCGCTTGCTGAGCTTTGCATGCACAGCTTCCATCTGGCAGCTGGCTGTGCTTTCAATGTATTTCTGTGTATAAGGCCCTTAGGCAATGCAGTTTCATACATTTTTTTGCTATTCAAGCTAAATGAATAGCCTACCCAAATCTTAAAAAGTCCTAATGATTAGTATTATTGATGAACTACGGAAAAATTGCATGTTTGTTGTTTGACTATTCCTCATGCCTTAACAGAATCCATGGGGGGGAAAAAAATCCTTAGATACAAAAGTATATGTTTGGTCAAATAATTACTTTTTATTCTTCTCTTTGTGAGGCACATAGGCATCCTCTGCTTTTCCCAGTCTTATAGTTTAGGTGTCACTGGCTATCCTGCATCTCCAAACGCAACTACAGTCTGAGGGCAAGTTGGACAAGTCAACCTCTTCTACTTCCCCGTTGACCTAGTTCTGGAATTTGTGTTGCTTCTTGCAGACTCAGTATATACCTTGTGCCATTGATTAAACTCAAATCCATTTGCGCTGTCAGTGTTACAATATCTGTCATTCCTGGTCACACAAACAGGTTTCCCATTTACAGGAAAACCAATCTATTTGTTTATGATATTTACACCTACCTATCTCATTCCAGATGACTTCCCCAGGAAAAAAGGCCCTGTGCATATCTATTGTAATGAATTCAAATAACTTTTTTTTTTTTTGATAGATAGTGCTTTAGCAGAAAGAGTCAATTTAGTTTACTAAAAATAACAAGGACTTGGATGTCAAAACTGTGATCTTTGGCCTTGCTGGTGTGGCTCAGTGGCTGAGCATCAACTTCTGAACCAGGAGGTCATGGTTCTACTCCCAGTTAGGGCACAGGTCAGGGTTGTGGGCTTGATCCCCTGTGTGGGGCGCGCAGGAAGCAATCAATGATTCTCTCTCATCATTAAAGTTTCTCTCTCTCCCTTCCTTTCTGAAATCAATAAAAACATATAAACAAAACTGTGGTTTTCGATCCAATTATATTGTTATCAATTTTGTTTTAAGCAACCTTCTAGCAAACGCTAAATCACAATGTCCATATCTGTAAAATAAGTAGGTGGTCTCAGAGCTTGTTTGGAAGAGACAGATAAGTTTATCTACTCAGATATTCACCATCAAAAAGTGAAAGAACAATCCTCCGACATATGAGAAGATTTCCCTCCTTAACTCTCACACCCAGCCTCTCAAAGGAAATGTGTCACACAAGGAAAGAGAAAGAAAACACTGCCTGGCCGGATCAGCTTAATTTAATTGCATGGTAGTCAGGAAGATTGCCCTAAATTCTGTATTAATTAGATGATTCCTAAGGTGTCCTTCAGTTCCAATTAAGTCAATAATTCACTTACTGTTGTTAGGAAAATGCAAAGTCAGTCAAATAATCAATTGATGTAGTTTATGAATCTGACTGGTTTATAAGCAAGCTGGTTTTCATGCTGGTAATGCAATAGTTGATGTGGATTCTCAGGTTGTTATGCGGTTCCAGCTTCAAAGTTCTGTCTATCATAGCACACAAAATTGCTGCTGCAGGGTAAAAACCATCTATAACTGAACCATAGTGAGTGAGTGAAGAAATCCTCACTGGCAGGTAGGAAACATCAATTAGAGTTTCATATGTCAAAAGAAGGGCAAAGAAGGCACTGGTTTCAAGGGACAAACAAATTTAAAAAGTACATCTACCATTAAAAGTTAATGAAAATATTTTTCATCTTAAATAGGTTCTTCTTGTATTTTGAAAGGATTTTGAACAGACATGGGATCAATCTGGATTTATCCAGTTCACATACTACAACACATGGAAACTACAAAACTTATTTTAAAAAACTTACTTTAAGTGTTAAATTTTCCCATTATTAAAGTGTTATAGCTCCAATCCTTTTCAAAAGATAAATTTTTACTATAAAAATGTGGAAAATATTAAAATGTATAAAGAAGATATAATTTACTCTCAACCTCAATGAATATTAATATTTTAGAGTTTTTCTTTTAGTATTTTGTATATGTGTATGCTTGAGTGCATATTTTGCAAATTTTGTATTATAGGAATATGGTTTTGAGTTGTTAGTTTTACTTAACCATATGCTATGAGCATTTTCCTATTGCATTAAATATTTCTCAAAAACTCAAAAAAGAGAGTATTTTATTTTATCATTTGGCTATATTAAAAGTTTTAAAATATTTCCCTAAGCGAAACTTTATTATGTCATCATAAATAAAGTGCTAACCAACATTAAGTTTTTACAAAACAAGAGGCATTCTTCTAACTACCTTACATGTGTTGACACATTTAATATTCATACACACATGACATAGGTGTTCTCATTTTTCTTATTTTATGAATAAGGGAACAGAGTTGCTAAGAAGTTAAATAAATTGAGAATAATAACACCTAACTTACTTACCTCCTATAAATAGACTAATGACATATCTGTTAGCAAATCCATTGGATGTGTTTGTTAGCAGGGGAGTCTTTGTTTTGAAATGCTTTAGCAGGGTATGGCCAACCATTATAGAATTATTTATGGTAAATAAACCTATATTTCTAGGGACTAGATCCTGGATTATGCACTACATGGTATAATGAATAAATGAGTATGAAATTCAGTGACTGAATGAATATTTAGTTGGGATTGGGTTGGTGGGATTCCTCCTTTGCTAGTAGGAGTGGGGTGGCTCTTGCAATATCTTCAGAAAAGGAATTTGTAAGACACACAGGAGAATGAATAGTTTTTATCTGCATAGAGTTATATCCCTCAGTTTGCCAAATCCCCTTGTCTTTAAACCTAGAAAATATGCAGCTGGGGCTCCAGTAGCCAGTAGCTAGTACCCAGCATTTTCGTTCCATGTGGAGCTGGGTCTGATGTAGCATCAGACTGGCTTCAGACGATCAGTCCATTGTATGGGTATCACATGACCATGAGCCATACGGGTGAATGCTGGGGACCATGCCCCGCGCAACAGGAGTCCTAAGATAGCAAGAGGGCCAAGAGCACAAGAGAGTAAGAGAAATAACTCCCTTTGTTCAGACATTTAAATATCAAATCTTCCTGTGTTTGCAGTGGCCACACCTATTTTGGCCACTGACTTCTTTTCAGGTGTGACTGACATGTCAGCATCTTTATATCACCCGGACCTTACTGGGGATGCATCCAAATTGCCTTTGTCCAGTCCTTTTCCCATTGATCTGCAGAGAATAGACTTGGAGAGTGTTAAACTGTAGCTTCCTGGCAAAGCTGTACAAATAGCATGCATCTAGTCTTCCCTTTAGTCCTTTTCTGTTAATCATAACCAGGTTATTAAGGGTATCAAAGTAATAGATGCAAAGTGCTTTTTACAGTATCGTATGCATAGAAATAGCTCTTCTTGCATGGACTAATTATTTTTTGTGTGTGTTAGTTTCTATCAGTAAAAAGAAATCTTGTACTCTCTGTTATGCTATCTCTCTTTCCTCCCAGCATTATTTTCCACAGTCAGAAATTGATATTCAGGTAAGTTAAGTAGGCCAAAGTCACTCTAGTAATGAGAGAAAAGTCATATTTGCAAGTCTCTCTAATTGCAACGTCCATGCTCTTAATTACTCTGGAAGGTTACCTCCCAGGCATCACCTATGTAATTGAGAAGCAACAGCAGAAAATATTTTTAAATAAAGAAAATGAATATTCTCAATTTTTACATGTACTGCACAATTTTAGTGGTATAGATAATTGTGTTTTTGTTACCAGAATAAAATTGCTTGAAATCGTTCCAACTTAGACACAATTTCCATAGATAGTCCTGCCTTAGGACCATCACAGAAAGATGAATACTTGTTTCTTCTCTCTAAATCTTCAGATTGTTAAACAAAGAGATTTTTTTTCAGCCAAAACCTTATGTCCTATAATGATGTCCTCATAGTATATTTCATAAAATATACTCACAAAGTATTTAGTAGCCTTTGAGATTTTGACTCAAAATTTGGACTAAAAGAAGAGTAGCTCTACCTGGATAAGTAAAAAATTTGGTATTCATTGCATTTCCGAAGCAAATAAAGTTTTATTTTTTTTCAACTACACTTACTACTTTGAAAAGCATAGGTTCTTTTTAAAATTTCCATATTAACCATGCATGTGAGGAGATGCCTCTAAAGTGATTACATTTCTTCAAAAACAATTTTATTAGTTCACTTAAATAGTTTTCATAATATTCTTATGTTATTATTGCATCCTTGAGAATTTTAAAGCAATATATTATAGAAAGACCAGGTAGCAGAAAACCCCCAATGAGAATAGCAAAAAGAAAAAAAAAATGAAATTTGAGAATACTTTAAGGAACCTGTGGGACAACATCTGCATCATAGGATTGCCAGATGGACAAATTATGAATAACTCTGTGCCCACATATTTGATAGCCAAGATGAAATGGACCAAGTCCTTTAAAGACACAATCTACCATAACCCACATAAGAACAAATAGGCAATCTGAATAGGCCTATCCTATATAATAAAGATGTAATATGCAAATAGTTGTTACCCCATGAAGTGTAACAACTGACCAAGTAAAGACTGGGGTCATGGATCATCAGGAGGGTAGGACAGTGAGCTAAGTGGGTGGTGGAGAGCTACAGGAGGGAGCAGGGCAGCAAGCTGTAAGGGGGGATAGGGGGTGGGGGGAGCAGAGGGAACTTCAGGAGAGCAGGGCAGAGGGCAGAGAGCTATAGGAAGGCAGCATTGAGCTACTGACTACAATTGGGTGGCAAAGAGCTACAGGAGCGGGTAGGACAGCAAGCTATGAGGAAAGATGGGAGAGGGGGGAGTGGGGGAGCTACAGGAGATTGGGGCAGTGGGTGGAAAGCTACTGGAGAGCAGCATCGAGCTACTGGTGCATGTATTCGTGTGCAGGGCTGCAAATATATCTATGAAAGAAATTGAACAAATAATTAAAAACTTTATAAAATAGAAAGCATTGAGCACAGATGGGTTCATTAGTGAATTCCAAAAAACACAAACCAATTTTCTACAATCTCAGAAGATAGAAGCTAAGGGAATATTACTTCCTAACTTATTCTAGGAGGCCAGCATTACCCTTATACTGAAACCAGATAAAACAACACACACACACACACACACACACACACACACACACACACACACAGAAAACCAATATCTCTCATGAATATAGATGTAAAAATCTCAGCAAAATATTTCCAAATCAAATCCAGCATTGTCATTACACATTTGTCAAAACTCATAGAATATTTAACACCAAGAGTGAGCCTTAATGTAAACTATGAACTTTGAGTAATACTGATGTGTTAATATAGTGTAGAGTAATGCAGTGTTAATATAAGTTCATAGATCATAACAAATTACCAGGCTGGTGGGGGTTGTTGATAATGAGGGAGGCTGTCCATGTATGGGGTCAGCGGGTATATGAGAACTCTCTGTATTTTCTGCTCAATTTTGCCGTGAATGTAAAACTACTCTAAAATAAAATCTAATATAAAAAATCTTTTAAAGTTTTCAACTTTCTATGATGTGGCTTTCACTTTGGATATATTATCACTGTTTTTATTTTCCTTCTTATGCTCAGCATTGTTACTACTAATAAAATGCACTGGAAAAAAATGAAAAGCAATTACCCATGACTCCCTCTATCCTAATGTAGCAGGTGTTTTCCATTTTTGCTTATGACTTTCTTATTGTTATTTTACACAGTTGATGTCAAGTATAAATTACAATATATGGTCTCTTTTTCTTGCCACTGAAATTGTATTACAAATAGTTGTTTCCTCTTTGTCTTCATAATTATAATTTTTCATAGCTGTGTAATATCCTATTGTGTTAATGTAATGTAATTTAGTAAGCCTTTCCTATTATTTAACATTTATTCTATTATAGGTATTGTTGCACTGAATATACCTTGGACATATGCCTTCTTGCTTTAGTTGAATTAGTCCCTTAGGGGAAATTTCCTCATGTAAAATTACTGTAGCAAAAGCCATAAAAATATTTGTTTTTTTTCTATGTATTATCATAATCCTTTCAGAAAAATTAATCTATACTTACTTGAGCAGAGTATGAATACATCAACTTAACTGCATTCCCCCCTCTACTACCATCACCTTTAATAATCATATATTAGTCACCATAGGAATGTTTTAAACTGATTAAATAATTTTCTTTAAAAAGTTGGTTTTAATAATGTTTATATAGGGATGTCAGTATTGCCATATTTCCTGGTAATGATTATAAATTTATCTATGTGTCACCATAATTCTTACAAAGAAATAAATATTTGAAATAAGGTGATTAATAATTGGCAATTGGCATCGGACTTGCAAAAAAGATATGGTTTTGTAAGTTTGAAAATTGCTTACTTATGATGTAATTTCAACCAGTTATAATAATTGATTTTGAGTAAACCTTTTCCTAAACATTGCAAGGTTTAAGACAATCTCTGTTTAATCAGGGTAATTACAACATCAGAAGTTTGAATTTAACATTACATTCCTAAGTGTGACGAATGAGGGCAGTAGCAGACTCCAATTTTCTTAGGCATGGATTTTACTGTTTCACTGTTCCAATGTAGACATTGCTTTGAGAATGCAGATTAAACAGACTGGCTCAGCAATGCTAGAATGGATTTAGTATTTAAAGTTCAGTCAAATACCAAAAGGCCCCAAGGTTTCCTTCTGCACTAAAATAGCAAATCCTATTACTATCGGAAGAGAATAGAGTAGCTCACCATCTTGCACACACCATTTCTTGATGCTTTTATGGGTAGCACTGCCTTTTGGAGATTAGATGGCTCGTGTATTCCAGTTTTTACTACTATGAAGTTTGATAACATGGAGATGATAAAATGCAGTTGGTCAAAGTTATGTATGTCTACCAATTTGGGCAATTTCTAAATGCATTTTCTAAATAAATCCTCATAAAAACTGGGCTGGCCTGCACCTTTCTAAAAATGTATGGGTTTCAAAATAAAATAACTGGGATTTCTTTTTATTCTCCAATATTAAGTTGTTGGCTGCCTTAAGGGAAAAGTAATTTGTAAGTTTTTTAATTTTTTAATTTTTTTTTAAAGCTAAGCAGTATTAAATTTCTGTAGAGATGTTGCTCTTAAATTGGTAGGTTAAATTGGCCTTCTTGTGGTGTACACATATAGGGTGTCTCAAAAAATGTATACAAACACATTGAATAGTTATAAAGGCCATGTTTATTAAAATACACCTCATTTACAAAGCTCAGCTATTAGCTTGTAAAAGTATATACATATTTTGGGGCACCGTGTATATGAAAATTCAAATTTTTTTTTTTAGGCTTTTCTACATATGCATCTAATAACTGTATAGGGGAAAATACATATGTTAAATTGATGAACATACTTAACAGGGGAATAGGCTCTTTGCATGAATAATTAATACTTATGGATTAAGAAAACACACACATACACACACACACACACACACACACACACACACACACACACGGCTAAAATACAGTGTTCCCTCAGGAGTTCAATCGAGAGACCTGGAGTTCGATCGCTTGTTATGACATGCACTGACCACCAGGAATGAATGAAGGCCCCGGCTGGCAGCCAGAAGGAAGCCCCTGGTCGGCAGCCAGAAGGCCCTGATCAGCCCTGATTGCTGGACAGGCCTATGGACCCTATCCATGCATGAATTTCATGCACCAGGCCTCTAGTATTAGGATAAATCATCAGGGAGATAAACTATCTGCTCTATCCCAGGGAGATAAACTATCTGCTCTATCCCAAGTAATAAGTATATTTTAATTTATATTTGACCAGAAACATGTCTAAAATTAAAGATAAAACATAAAATTATTAACTTAAAATTGAGTTCTTTATTTCAATTCCATGCACAAAATCACATAAACAAACACAATACCATGTGGTATTGAAAATCAGAAACTGCTTTGAAGACAAATGTATTATGCCAAAAAACGTTATATCTGTAGAATAAATTTCCTTTACTCTTTTAAGTTTTTGGTTATACAATTGAACAATACATGCTAATCTGGTCAAAATAGTAGAGAAAATCTGTTTAAAATGTTCACTACATGTCTACTTATTAATTTATGGATTTAAAAAAGCCCTGTGGTTATATAGTATTTCTTCTCAAGAAAAACGTTATCAAGATTCTATTTAAAGAAACTAGAAAAAAAAAAATCTAAGTAAACCTAATGTAGAGAAACAAATAATAAAGAAGCTGTTAAATAGAAAACAGTAGAAAAAATAATAAAGTGAAGTTTGGTTCTTTGAAAAGATCAACAAAATTCATAAACCTCTATCTATTATTAATTGAAAAAATGAGAAAGTGCAAAAATTGCCAATATGAGAATTTAAATAGTAACTATTAGGAGAGAGTAAGGAGACATTAAAAGATTAGAAAGGTATGGCTAACAATTTTAACAATTAAGATAAAATGGAAAAAATACTGTAAAACACAGATTACCATAATTGATACAAGATAGAATGGAAAAATGGAAAAACTGAGTAGCTCTGCATCTGTTAACATAATAGAATTTGCTACTAAAAAAAAGGGGGGGGGGCAGGAGGGAGGAAAGTGGGGAGGGAAAGATCCAGGCTAGATGGCTTCATTGATGGATTATTTGAAAGATGTCTCTATTTCCTCTCTCTAGCCACGTCGCTCCTTCATTTATGAGCTGCCATCTCATTTTATGTATGAGATCTCTCTTAGAGACTTGTTGTCCCTCCTCAAAATTTCTACATTGTACTCTAAAAGGAACCCCAAATGTAATTCTCACTTCTTTTCCTACTCCTTTCTGTTTTCCTTACCCACATCAACATAGCAGAATCCTTCTATGTATATGACATCATAACCTCTTCTGTCTCAACATGGCATGTAACCTGCTTTCTTCATAGAGACCATAATGGTATAGAGGAGGTCAGAAGGGAAACAGATGTGCACATAAAGGAAGATTAAAAAAAAAAAAAGACCTTCCTTAAAGTAATTTTAAATATATATATATATATTATTGATTTTTTTACAAAGAGGAAGGGAGAGGGATGGAGAGTTGGAAACATTGATGAGAGAGAAACATCCACCGATCAGCTGCCTCCCACACACACCCTTAATGGGGATGTGTCTGCAACCAAGGTACATGCCCTTGACAGGAATCAAATCTGGGACTCCTCAGTTCGCAGGCTGACACTCTATCCACTGAGCCAAACTGGTCAGGGCTAAAGCAAATTTTTGTCTATTTATCCTAATTCCATGGTTAGTGATAGGATTATAGATAACCAATGTAAGAAGCCCATAGGGGCCAGTGGGCAACATAAATGTACAAATCAAGCCAGGTACAAGATTCAAAATGATGGCAGTTCTGGCAGTCTGAAGAATACATTCTTTACATAAGAATGCTTAAAGTTTGCTTTAGTATGATTATTATTTTTGTCTTTTTAGCACAGCAGACTTTGAATAAGTAGGCTGGTGGGTTGTCAGTTTGTTGCCTTCAATTTAGTCCCATTGTGCAATTTTTTTTTGTCATCTTGAATTGTTACATTTTATTTATTTAAAATATGCAAATGCGCTAATTTTTAAGGGGAGATAAAAAAAAGTCATGGTGTCTACATCAACAAAGCTTAGTGAAGCAAATAAGCAAACACATTTCTGAAAAGTTAAAAGAATGAGTTGGGATGCATAGAAAATGGGATGCATATAAAAACACAGAGACTGTTGTGATAACCATAAAGACTATTTTGATGACATTCCCTCAATATTAACAAAGTAAGAGGGATTAAGCGGCTGTAGCATACGTCTATTTTCAGAAATAGGAAGAGCAGAGTAGGCTCTTGTAGAAAGAGGGAGTCCACATCTAAATGCTATATACCGTAGTATGTAATCCGAATAAATTCATTCCAATTCATCCATTATAATCCACATTTCTCAGTCGATAAATACTATATTTGAGATGACATTACTTGACCATAACCATACATCTAATTAGTGATAGAGCCAAGATTTAAAGAGCTGGATTCAAAGCACAAATTCTTTCCATTACACTTTGTTCACCAGATGCAATTAACCAGAGGAAGAATTTCACAACTATTTTATTGTTTAATAATAACTGATTTGAATTCCTGAGAATGAGGTGTTAATGAACCATGGCTGTTTCACTGTACAACACTCTCAATTAGAAAGTACTGGAAATAATTCTAAAGTTGTTTATTTTACCAGTAACTTTTACGGCATTTATATCCCTACAAAATGTGTATTCAGTGACCATTTATACTCAGGAAGAAGACATTGCACTAAAGCTAATTACTATCTCTCTTACAGTAGTTAATAATGTGGCAGCCTAATAGCATTAAAGATGAAAGTTTTGTGGTCTTACAGCCTGAGGGTATCAGAAGTGATGTATGATTCACCAATCTTATTAATCATTTTTTTTTAAGTTAGGGTTTTTAAAAACAAGCAAAAGCATTCTGGAATCTGAAGCAACTAGGCTTTTATACCATCCATTATTAATCCACATAAGAAAAACAGCTATGATGGCAAAGGCCAGATACTTATACACAGGCTATAAATATGGATGAATAATTTATTTTTCTATTAATTTTAAATTTATAGCCTAATGGTGGAATCCATTTTTTCTTTTCCTAGAAGGGCATGCACCGCACAAATATTGCACTGTCAATAGTCAAGACATGAAGCGCTGCGGTAAGCAAAATGAGATTCATTGTACACATATTTGCCTTATTTGAATGACACCTTATTCCAAGACACCATATTATGACTCGCTGGAAGGTTTTGGAAAATCATACCTTTCAAGAGATAACCTTAAATACGAAGAAGCATTTGCCTCTGCATTAGGTAACATGTGATTTGAGAGCTGCCAGAAGGCTCCTGTGCCCCCAGAGATTGTCCTCCTTAACATGTTACTGAGTCCTAATTCAGGGCATTTTCTTCTGAGATTCTGTATTACAATTCAAATGTATTTCCCTGTCTCTCAACTTCACACTACAAGTCAGATAAGAAAACTGATGGTCAAAACTTGGAATTTATTTATATGTTAGGAGGTCTTTAACTGTCCTTTGGAGATTACCTACTTTTGAGACACTGAGAGAAGCTCATTCCAATCAAAAGGTTATTGCTAATAACAAATATTTACTGGCCAGTCTCGGTAATTTGGAATGAAAAGGACAATCAGTTTGGTGCTACCCTAATGTTGCCCATTGGGTGTATGCTTATGCCAAATATGGAAATGAGTACATGGTACACACTTTGCTTGCCTGAGGAAGATTATACATCACCTGTGCAGGATTTTCACACACACACACACACACACACACACACACACACACACACATACACACACATACACACAGAGTTTATCTCCTAACTATATAGATGTTCTTTTACACACTTTAACCCATCTTCCTGCCCCTACTCCCATATACCTCTGGTGCTGGGTATACATTCCTATGGCAATATCATCCTGATCCTGGATCTTCATGATACAACCTAGATAAGCTGGTGCAGTGGATAATGAGAATATTTCTTGAATCCATTTCTACACCAGACAGCTAATAATTCCTTGACAATAAAAAGAGTGGCTCTGAATTTCATTGATATGCCAACAAATCCAAAATAAATATATCTGTGATTCAACTTCCTTTTAGCCAAACTCTAAATAAAACTGGTTATTTCATAGGCAGAGATTTTGGAATGAAAAGAAATGATACTTGGATTGAAATTCTTATCTATAGGTTCAAGTATGTAAGAATATCCTATTTAATAAACTACACAAAAAACATGTGACCATATGCATCCAACACTAGGGTCTCTCCCAGGCTTGTGGACTAAAGGCTCCTGGGTTCGATTCTGGTCAAGGGCACATGCCTGGGTTGTGTAGGGGGCAACTGATCAATGATTCTCTCTCATCGTTGATATTTTTAGATCTCTCTCCCTCTCTAAAATCAATAAAACATATTTAAATAAAAGAATTGATGAGAGGTGAGACACAGACTTGTAAAGTTCATTAACTACACCATTCTGCCTGTAATCATAATTCAATGACCTCAGATGAATTCTTATTAATTTTAACCACTTGAAAAGAAGACTGCATTTCTTTTCTTATTTCCTATTATGCCTTTTATTATGCTTCTACTATGTGCCAGTCAATACACTTGTCAAAAATAAACAGGACTCTGCCAGGTCTTCAAATCACTGTGAGTAGTACCATATTTTATTCACTGTGGCACTCCTTAAGCCTAGCACAGGATCTCCTAATCAGATACTCATTACATGTTTTGTTGGAGGAAGAGAGTTATATTGAAGCTGGTTTTAGAGTAACTTTGGCAAAAGATCTTGATGGGCAATTGTGATATTAGCATGACTGTGGGAAGTATATAGCTGGGAGGAAGCCAAGGAACTATATGAGCAAAACTTTGGGGTGGTGGTGGTGGTGGAGGGTGCTTAAACTAGGGAGGAGAAGTAATGAAATCAAAGAAGAGAGGAAGCACAGTATTAAGGCAGGAGGCTGGATCTAGCTGGAAGGGATGATAGACAAGCTCCTCTCCCACTCCAAAGAGCCTTTTGTTTCACTAACATGCTGACTTTTCCTCTTCATGTAGGGTACAGTTTGAACCAATTTTATTTAAAGTAACAAGGACCAGTTCATTCCAACAAACTGGAAGATGTGAGGGTATTCCGTGTGTTAAAATAGGTGCTAGAAATGCTTAGAATTAGTTAAACTGAGGACATTGTTTCTGCGTAGAAAGAGCTTAAAGGGTAATGAATGAGATGCCCACAGGCAGTCTGATAAATTCAGCAACACAGATGTGATGAACACGCAGTGAGAACACAGAATGGCTGCTACACTTGACCTGCTGGGGAGAGATATCCAGAAGACTGTGTGGAGGAAGTAACACTTAGGCCAGGACTGAAGGCTACTCCAGCATTTCTTAGGAGGGAAAGCATTTTGGGGATAAGACACACAGAGTGCAAAATTCTGGAAGTAGGGAAGGGTGAGGGGCATTGGGGAAATGAAAGCAGAGAAAAGACTGAAAAGGAAGACAGAGCCCAGCATGGCAAGGTCTGGCTATGCCATGCTGAGGAGGCAGGAATTGATCCTACAAACAAGGAATTCCATCACGCTTTTAAATCACAAAAGTGACTTACACCTCAATGTCTGTCGGTTTTGTTTCACTAACATGTTTTTTTTTTTTAAGACTTCCCTTAAGGAAAAGCAAAGTAAGACATTTAGAATATGGAATGACATACAGTGAGAAGACAAAGGCTTTGGAGAGATGATTAATTACAGTTGTCTGAAGTCAGCCAGAAAAATGAATTCCTTTTATTTCCCTTTCTTCAGTCTTTTTCTGAAAAGGCATGGAATATGTCTTTTGCAATGCGTTGTGTAATCTGACCCAATTTGCACATTTCTTTTCAGGGCTTTGCCCATTTTATATCAATGTTTCATTCACAAAAAGACACAATGACAGATTATTTTTACTTGTCCACCCATACGTGGAGACACAGGCGATCTATATTCCACTTTCTGCTCCGGGAAATGGAATAAAGAGGCAGTGAAACAGCATATGGGGAGAATGTTACAGAAAATCTATAATGCTGATAAACCTACATGTTTAGCAGAAATCAGATAATTGAGAGGCTTTATTTTGTTATTATTTTTCCTGGTGAAACTTAACTTATTTGTTATAAAGCTAGGACAAACCTTAAAGTGAATGAAGTTTACTGAATTTTGTCTAGCTAGCCATATTTAAAATGTACTTTTTTTTATTCTTCTAGGAAGTGATTCTGAGATATACTGAAGGTGAGTACACATACTTAATATATTTTTCAACTAGCAAATCCCAAATTTTATCTGTATACAAAATTAAATTCATTCTTCATGACCCATCTGCATTACCACCTCTTCCATAAAGTCCTACCTGATTCTACTCTATTCCATCTAGTCCTATATTGCTGACCAGATAATCCAGCTTTTATTAACAGGACAGAGATATTAGCAATTTTTGTTAGAAGCTGAAAAGCCTCCTGGGAGACAACTTATCCCAAAGCAAGAGAGAATGAAGGTATAGACATTTGAATTATTAGGCCAGTTTTGGGTGGTAGATAACAGAATACATGATTCTGAGTATGGCATAGCTTTCGTGGATTCATAAATGAACCGTAGGATGAGGAGAATTAAAATACCTGAGTGAGAATATTTAGTGGAGAAATGTAGCTGGGAAATGAGAGCCCAGTGTTTAACAGTATTGATAACAAGGCTTCAATAATGAAAAAATAAATTTAGGAAATAAAGTCCATGGTTCAGATATTAGCATGTTCTACTTCCAACAAGGGGCTCAGAGGTGGTAATGCCACCTCCTGACATCAGCAGAAACATGGAACCCTTTGCATATTCTCTCTCTCTCTCTCTCTCTCTCTCTCTCTCTCTCTCTCTCTCTCTCTCTCTCTCTCTCTTTCTCTCTCTCTTTCTCTCCCTCCAATTGGAATCATCAGGAAAGTGAATCAGGATATCCAAGTGAAGGATTAAGTAACTGCAGGAAAGGCAGAAGTAAAGTGGGACATGGGGTACAATACTTTAATGAGGCCAGAGATCTCTTCTCCCCTCTTTCTCTATTATGTTATCACTAGAGGCCTGGCACATAAAATTCATGCACTGGGGTGCGTGTGGGGGTCCCTCAGCCTGGCCTGCACCCTCTCACAGTCTGTGAGCCCTCGGAGGATGTCTGACAATTGGACATCCTTAGCGCTGCCACAAAGCAGGAGAGGCTCCCGCCATGCCACCACCGCTGCATCACCAGCCCTGAGCCCAGCTTTTGGCTGAGCAGCGCATATCATATCCACCTGTTGCTCCCCTGTTCGGTCCAAGCAGAGGATTAAATTTGAGTTAGGTTCCCAGGGCCAAGCTAATCATGTAGCAAGAGAGTGGGGATGCGTTAAGAACTTATGTTTAGTTCCAAAGGAGGAGCATTTCTCTGCAGAAGAGAGATAATGTTCCCCAAAGAAAAAGGGTCCATGGGCACACATAAGAACTGCTAGAGCAAGCACATAGTAGGCTGTGGCATCTTTAACATCAGCACACATGCTCTTTACCTCTGCCACAGGCGGACCCAAGAAAAACAGCTAAAACTTCTGTTAGTGTTGGCATCAGTGAGTGCCTGCAGACATCAATAAGAGGGCTCGTGCTTTGTGAATCATTATCGACCAGGCAGAGCACCCTAGTGAGCTAGAGCAGGGGAGGAGGAAAACAGTACATGCTATTGCAGTAAACAAGATTCCTGGGGACTCCTTGAACCACAGGGGAAGTATCTGAGTGGATTGGATTCCAACAGAGCAAATGCTGATGAAGCCAGAGAAACAGTTTTGGTAAGATGCCCCTATTTATTCTTTACAGGCTGCAATGGCCTGGGAAATATGGACTATATATAGGCTATGTTGCTTCTCCTCTATCAGATGTGGATCCTAGCACCGTGCATTGATGCCGAAATAAGGGACTATAGTGCGGAATGATGGTATGATGGTATGGATTGCATCCACCTCAAATTGTAGATTTCTTACCTATCCATTTTCTGCATATGTCTTTTAAAAAGAGTTTAGCTATTTGGGTGTGGAATAAAGTTATAGTTTGAGTAAAAAAAAATGAGTGCAGAGCAACACAAGGAAAGTGACTGGAGCAATTGGTTAGCTGATTTTGGATGTCTGAAGTCACATAAAAATATCAGGCACAAATCTAGCCCCTACGGTGATGGTGGGGAAAAGGTGGAATCAATACTTAAAATTTAAGAATTTTATGTCTATGTGTCACATGACCCAATTTGGAGGCTGGGCCATTGGCCTGAACAGGAAAGTTTTGTGCCTCTCTTGTAGTCCTAGAGAGGGAACTAGAGAATTCATCAGTATTTAGCTGGAAGTTATTCACTTTAGAGTACTTAGCTAGCAACTAGAAAGAAGGAATAAGGAAGGACTTTAGCCTTCTAATTAAAGCAACAAAAGGAAAAGAAGAGAGCTTTGATCTAGATGAGTTCCCTGTGGGAACATTCACCCTGAATGTCATTGTTAGTGAAGATATCTCACAGAGTGAAGAGGTAAACCAGCAATCTTGGCTGGCACATTGGATTCTGACTCCTAAGGGTGTTAGATCTAAGCCACAAAAGACCAGATCTGGGGACAGGATAGTGGGAGACAGAGGATACTATCTACTCTACGCCCTTATGTCAGGATTAGCCCAGAAACTGCAACAGGATAGAGTTTGCAGGCAAGTAGGAATACCGGTCAACTGAGCTTACACAGATACAAAGAAAAATAAGATTGACAGATAACCTTTTGCATTGAAAGGAGGCTGTCATTTAATGCTGTACTTCTCTTCTTAAAATTTTAATTGCTTAACTGCAATGAATCACAACATTGTTCAACAACCATTTGGTGTGGCCGATGTCAGAGGATGGACACCGTCTAGCACTATAGTGATCAGTGTGCATGCCATTTGAAGAGATGAGGTTTGACCAGTAAACCTGTTACAGAAGACTTGCATTAGGTTGTAGGAGATCAGCATCCAGAGAAACAGGTTGCTGGGCTCCTTTACTGCAGGGGTGTCCTAGAAGCATGTGACCAGAAGCACTCAGAAACATGCGGCACCCTCTGTGGACAGCTCCCCTTGGTATGGTTCAAGGGTTGTTTTCAATCAAGTTATCAGAACAATGACAGCTGTGAAAAGGGACCCATAAAGCTATTCATCAAGCTCTGCAACAGCCAGCACTTAACTTGTCTGGACTTATTTACTTGTGTTTGATGATGACACAGTTGAGTTAGGCAGAGGCTCACGAGGCATCTTGGCTCTCTATTTTGGTGAGAAGGTCATTTGGAAAGGGAGAATTTTTTAAAAAATATATATTTTATTGATTTTGTACAGAGAGGAAGGGAGAGAGATAGAGAGTTAGAAAAATCGACGAGAGAGAGAGAGTCATTGATCAGCTGCCTCTTGCACAACCCCTATTGGGGATGTGCCCACAACCCTCGACCGGAATCGAACCTGGGACCTTTCAGTCCCCAAGCCGATGCTCTATCCATTGAGCCAAACCGGTTTTGGCTGGAAAGGGAGAATTTTAAGGTGCTTAGTATAACCAAATCTAGCCTTTAGTAAAAAAACACAAAAAAAATTGAATAAAAAGCATTTTTTAGAAGGAGCATAGGCTATGATGTTATAAAAACTTGGATTCTGTACCAGTCAGGTTCAGAAAAGCAGAACCAATATAATATATAAATCATGACACTATATGAAGGACTGATAGAAGCACATCTAAAACTTTAAATCTACCGTAGTAATGAAATTAATTAGGTATATATCTTTGGGTAAAGAATTTAAAATCTCCATCCTGAGTCATTATCTGTAAGCACTAAGATTTGGCAAGGCATGTATTTAATGTTTATTTTCTGTTTAACTGTATGTAATTCTCAGTGTATATTAACTTTGTCTTCCTACCATGGTTGTGAGATCCCTGTAGATCAGGTATCCTGGCCAATTTTTTTTACATCTCCTTCAGAATGTAGAATATTCAGTATGACTAGCTATCTATTAAAATAAAGAGATCCTTGAATAGGTATTTAAAGAAGATAATTGATGGATAATTCAATCAGTTTGATTAAACTCAGATAGTTTACTGTGTCATTATTATGCAGACATTTAGTAAATAGTAGTTGATTATATGTAATGGTTTTCAAATATGCTCTAAATGTCTATAGTATAGGTATTTTGGAGAATCTTGTTTCTGTTGCCATATTTTATGCAAGCAAGCAAACAAACAAAAAACCCCACCCACATTACACCTGGAAACTTAAGTCCAAGTCAGTTTGCATTTTCATGTTTTAAATACATGAAATCTGTGATCTATGCTTCTCAGAGTTTTGATTTTGTAAAATCTATCATATTCTTCAAAATTGGTTTCTTCCAGCTAGTGAGAATAAAATATTGTGTACTTCTTTTAGCTGATAGCCATCTGCTACAGAAACATTCAAATGTCAGCTCATCAGAATTTAAAAGGACTTCCTGAACAGTTCACTGAAGTTTAAGAAACTTCTGTTGCAAAATGATGTTGTCTTGGCTTTAGGCTAATCCCCCAAATACACCTACAAATTTATCTCTCAAAATGTCTGCCACAGAGTAGGAGCTGGATCACTTTTACAATTTTTATGGCAAAGGTTAAAATAAGTAATTTCCTCAACAGCTGTTGACATACAGTCTGTCTTTGGAGGCTGTTTTTCCCTGGAGAGTTTTATTTCTTCAAATGTCATAATTATAATTTCATCTCCCGTGACTACTCAAGGAAATCTGGCAGCAGGAGACAGCATGGGTCACATTTTAATTACGGACGCATTCTTCCAGTCTGAAGGGCCAGGAGCTTGTTGCTAGTCATGTCACAGTAGCCTCTGTGCACTGTGAATAATTAAATGCACTTTTCAGTGGATAGCAGTTGTTTCCTTAAATTTAGCAAGATTTATCAGAGCATTAACAGATATCTGTCCTACCAAACACCAATAGGGTGCAAAGATTTCCAGGCAATTAGAGCTGTGAGTTGTGTTCACGTACTTGCATTAACTATGATGGATGTGTATCAACAGGAGGGCATTTTCACGCTTTCATTTATTCATTTTCTTTCTTTCATTAAACAAACATTTATTGAATATCTACTTTGGTGTTGAGCACTGAACTTGGGAAACAAAGTTGAGTAGCACTATCTTTTTTCATAACAGAGACATATCTGAATTTGGTCATAAATTATCGTTAAGTGAGTGACACAGTGAATTTATATTCATGGTGTTTTGGGGACACCAAGGAAGAAATGCAGTAATTAATTCTACTTGGACCGATTAGGAGAGATATGACAAGAAAGGTAATATCTCAGTTGAGATGTGGAAGAAGAGCAGGAAGGAATTTGATAGATTGACAATGAAAGGGAGAAGATTCCTGACAAAGGAAATCTGTAGTTTGGAGGGATTTGTAGTTGCTTTCGTGAGGAATCAAAGTGGAATGCTTTTAAATAAGTAGAAATGGGCATGAGTACAGGATCAGGGTGTATTTTAAATGCAGGCAGAAATGTAGATGTTACAGACAAGATATTTATCTTCACAAAAAGGTTATAGGTATGACAAGATATTGATCTCCTCAGCTCTCAGAACATCCACAAAGAATTTTTTAGTAACTTTGTCCTTTTATCCCAATCACCTGAGAAAATCTATCATTTTCCTTTTTATAAGTGAAAATGATTGATACATCCATATAATGAAATGCTACTTAATAATAAAAAAGAAATGAAGACATCTTGAGACATGCAAGAAAACGGATGAATCTCAAAAGCATTATGCTAAGTGAAAGAAACCAGAGAGAAAGACTATATAATGGATGATTCAATTTATATGAAATTCTAAAGTATGTGAAACTATATCAATAGAAAGAAGATTGGCAGCGGCCAGGATCCAGGGGTTAGGCAAAAGATATCGACTGAAAAGAGGCATGAAGGCATATTTTTGGGTGATCTATTTCATGGTTGCGGTGGTAGTTACAGGACTGTAAGCAATTCTCAAAACTCATCAAACTATAAGCTTACAATTGGTGTTTTATTGTTTGTAAAGTATAGCTCAATAAAGCTGACCACAAAGGTAAGGTACATGAGGGGCTTTGGGTTAAAATGAGCTAACTTCAGAGGCACTAAAGCCCTATAAGCCAGAAGCAATATCCTTTACAATAAAAAGATCTAGGATGAGGCCACTGAGTGAATCTCTTCCAGCATCTCAAGAAGGGGAACCATATTATCAGACACTGAGCAGAATAAGAAATTGGGGGTTAGAGGAGCAACTTTTGTTGTTAATCCTCATCTGAGGATATTTTTCCATTAAATTTTAGAGAGTAGAAAGTAGGGGGTGAGGCAGAGAAAGAGAAACATCTATGTGAAAGAGACACATTGACTGGTTGCCTCCTGCACATTTCCCGACCAGGGCCAGGGATCCAGCCTGCAACCTACCTACATACCCATGAAAGGAATTAAACCTGTCTCCCTTCAGTCAGCGGGCCAGAACCTGATCCACTGAGCCAAACTGGCTAGGGCTAGAGAAGTAATTATTTTACTTAAATGTAATTTTTTTACTTTAAATAGAAAACACAATAATAAATAATAATAATTTTTTATGAAGCACTTGTCTGCCAGAAATGCCCTAAAATTTTATAAGTATTGATTTGCTTAATGTTCACAATAATTCTGTAAGTATTATTATTCCCATGTGTCAGATAAGGAAACTGAGGTAAAGGAAGGTTAGTTAAGTTTCCCAGGATCACAAACCTAGAAAGTATAAGAACTGAAATTTGAAGTCAGATATATATTTGAAGTCAGATATAAATTATTTAAATGTAATTTTTGACTTTAAATAGAAAACACAATAATAAATAATAATAATTTTTTATGAAGCAGTTGTCTGCCAGAAATGCCCTAAAATTTTATAAGTATTGATTTGCTTAATGTTCACAATAATTCTGTAAGTATTATTATTCCCATGTGTCAGATAAGGAAACTGAGGCAAAGGAAGGTTAGTTAAGTTTCCCAGGATCACAAATCTAGAAAGTATAAGAACTGAAATTTGAAGTCAGATATATAGGTTTAGAGTTTGTGCACTTAATCACACAGAGTTATTACATTTGAATTTAAAACTTCTCAGAAATTTAATAATAAGACACCTTGGGACATTTTGATGGTGTTGTATTTTATTATCAGAGTATATTCATGTTGTCATTATATATCACTACAGAGCCCCTGATGACTTTTACAATACAGTGTGGCTGGATCTAGAGTAGGAGTGAATTTTCAGCTTCAAATAAAATGCAACATTGGAGTTAATTAAATACACTGTTCTCCTCCATTTCTGTGCCTTCAGGGGGCAAAATTTATACTATCAGCGGTCCAAAAAACATCCATGAACTAACAATGGTTGATACTGAAGGAGTGGCTACGTAAAGATGGAAATGAAACTTTCATTATCTTTTGCAAGAAAGATAGCTATAGTCGTGTACGATCACAGGTTTCATGAGCAAGCTCAATGGATTAGATGAGGAAAAGTCACTGGGGAATTTTATAGTGATACTAGAGGCCTTCCACTGGCTGCCTGCACTGCCTGCACTCTGGCTGGAGCCACCTATCCATCTTCCCACGCTGTCCAGAGGCCTGGAGCAACTGGAGTGGTACAGAACGCCTCCATTCCACTCCAGCTGCTTGGTGCCTGTGTATGCAAGTTAACCCGCCACCTTTGTTGGGTTAATTTGCATACTCACTCCTGATTGGCTGATGGGCACCACGGAGGCATGTTCAATTTGCATCTTTCTCTTTTATTAGTATCAACATTATAATACTCTACATGCATTGTCCATGCATTGGGACTTTCACTGAAGAAGCTTTTTTTAGAATAAACTATTCAATTATTGGGTAACATCATGGTCTGTATTTCCAACAGAGTGGAGATAATTTGTAAGCACTGGGAATCTGGCCTCTTTTTCCCATTTTTTATTTTGCACTAGTATAAGGAAGAAATCCTCAGTAGTTATGTCTGCCCTGAAAATGAAACATTTTCTTAAAGTGGTCTAAGATCTCTGTTCACTACAAAGAGCATTAGCAAGCCAATGCAGTTATATATATTAGTCATAACTCTAATCTAGCCTTTACCCATAATAAAACTCCTATTTTGTCTACTCTTGCGCCTATTTCTCAATTGGTTCAAAATTATACTACAAAGAGGGGGGATGTTATTCAAGGACCCAAATAATAGCAACAATGCTGACACTATTCTTTTTTTATTCACAGTGAAGAGTAAAGAAAGAGGGAATATTAGGAATAAAGGCAATAAGAAGATCAGGATATTATGGGTAAGAAAAATAGAGCAAAACTACTAAAGTCTCTAACTTTCCTATATAACTTATCCTTTATCCATGCAATGTAATCTTCTTCTCTCTTCTCCCCACCATAGCTAACACCCACATCCATATCACCTTCCAACTCATCTCCACTCATAAAACTACTACAATAAAACCTTCTCTCTACCAATAAACTCCCCCACTGTTTTTACCTTTGTCTTATTATGGTCTAATGTCCAAAGACCATGAAGAACATACTTGGGGTCAAACAAATGTAGGTTTTTAACATGATGCAGTAAGGAAAAGTGCATCCAATGGGGAAAATAACCTCAGTGAGATGGTCTTGTACAGGGTTGAGTTTTGCACTTGATTTTTGGATTTGTTTTTATTGGGTTTTCAGAAAATGGAGGCTCCTTGGTCACTCTGTATGTTAATAATTTTAATTAAGGAGGTGGGAGGAGTCAAGTACGGCTATCACTTATGAAGAAGCATTGGTTACTCATATTAACTTTGAAAGGAGAATGTGGTGACAGAGTGTCCTTGTTTTTGTCCTGTTCCATTAGTGTCACAAAATAACCTTGTCTGATGGTGATATTCTGTAAAATTGTTTATGCTCAGGAAGAAACACCACAACCTAGCTATTGGCTGCCAGGTCAGCTCACAGTTGTCAGCTGTCAGAGATTGTTTTATTATTTTCTTTTTCCCTTTTTTTTTTACATCCATCAGCTCACCTCTTTATTCTGAGGCAGCTTAAATGTTTGTTTTCATAGAAGAAAAAAAGTAATTTTTTTTTTTTACCATCTTATCAAACATGACTGAATTTTAGAGTACAAATCCCAGGAGAAAGAAAGAAAGAAAAAAAACCATAACAACCACCTTTTAAGAAGCCATTTATGCATAAACATGGGAGTGTATTGGCTGTGCATATACATATGACTACTCTATGGGAAGTACAAATTCCTTTCAAACAAATGTTTATAGCTGCATTACAGGCATAGGCACAGACAAGTCAGAGCTATTTGAGGTAAGCAAACATATTAGTGAAGTTTTGTATACAGTTTGGTTATGTTAAGCTGGCTGTAATAACACTTTTAAAGACAAAAATAATGTAAGGAAAAGGTTATGTACAAGATATCAGCATATTGAGACACTTTAATCTACTTTTTCAGAGATGGAATATTAACAGTGGAGAAAAGTATTACATTTCAAGCATAATATAGCTAAGCCCCAAATTAAAATTTCATTAGGTTTATCTTCAGCAGCAGATTGGGAGCACCAGAGATTGCTTTCCACACATAACACAAACCTAATGTACTTTGCTAATTATCTTATAAAAGAATTAAATTCCCTAAACTATAAACTCCTCACTGGCTTTCTGGTTTGGGATTTGTATTGATTTATTTTTCAAAGTATGTTATTTCTTTTACCTATATGATTCCTGCAGAAACAGCTTTGGATGTGACCTGCTTCTTAAAAGCACATTCTGGCCATTTTCCAGCTTTCTCATATTTCTTATCTATATATAAATGCCTATTTATCCCTAGATAGATGTTCCAGGAAAGGAGCTAATGGTGAAGAAACTGGCAAATTTTCACTACATTTGATTAGGTTAAATGTTTCCGTCCTCCGTGCATTTTTCACTCAGAGTCTGAATTGCTCCCTCTGAACAGCACTGTCCTTATTTTTCATTTCATCTCCTCCGGAGAAATGAGTCATGGAGGACACTATGAAAGAACTGGTGAAAATGGTGGAGAAAAGGAAGGAAATGAGACAGTATTAGAGTTTTTTCCTTGTTCTGTTCAGGCACAATTATGCCTAGAAAATAATCTACTGAAATATGTAAACTGAAGCCTCTGAGCCTTTTTTTTTTTTTCTTCAGTTGAAATGACCCAAATTGGTGGATTTATGTGAAAGATTCAGACTTTGTGTGGATTTTACCAGCTGTTCCATGAATGTCCACTTTATGGTACAGGACCAATCCCAGGTACCACGGCGCATGCTTTCCCAGCCTCCTCTGGTCTGTGAGAGTTTCTCTTTCCTTTCCATGGCCTTCACTGTCTTGATCTGATCATAAATTCCTAACTGGCCAGGTCATGCCCCAGGCTTATAACTTTTATAGTAAAAAAAAAGTTATATTTGCCTTCAGCAAGCCCTGGCTAACATCTGGTTTAACACACTTTTGAAATAAGCAAAATCACTTTCAAGAAAGCACATCATCTTGTTAACTATCCTGAAATCCAATCCCCGTCTTGCTTTTTCCTACCTTCATGTAATCTCCCTTATCTTTGTTAACATAAAGACATTCAAACCTGTAAAGAATTTTTATGAGTTTATTTGAGCCAAACTGTCAACAAATGCTGGGAAGCAGAACCTCAATGGATTGAGATGATGCTCCAGAGAGTGGCGGGTTACATCTAGGGGCCCGATGCACGGAATTCATGAAAGGGGCTTGGCCCTTGCAGTCCCTTCTGCCTCTCAGCCCCATGCCCTGCTGCCCTGTGGCCCTGCAGCCCCGCCCACTGGTCATTCAGGAAGGTCATTCAGCTGTCCAGTCTAACTAGCATATTAGCTCTTTATTATATAGGATTGTAATAAAAGGAAGGGGCTCAGGCAGGTTACATGACATCCATTGGTGATAAGTTAGAGAGGCAGGAGAAAGCAAAGCAGGGAAACTCCTGGGGCTGGGTAAAAAGTAAAATGATAGACACATACTTAGATGGGTGCAGGAACAATTAACATAACAATGAAGGAATTTGTGGTCTCTGTCCTAGAGCCTAGAAAAAGGGGATGTTCCCCAAGAGGTCCAGAAAAAGGGGCGTTACAAGTTACTTAGACATTTCAAGAGTATGTTATTATAGATACAAGAAGACAGATAGGCTCAGTTAAGGTAAAGGTTGACCTTGTCAGTGAAGACACCAGCCTAGGATGTAACTGCCCACCATAACTGCTTTTAGTTAAAGTTTCATTTCAGACCATCCTTTGTGGTGACTTTAGGTCTCTGATTTCGCAAGACCGTCATGCAGGCCTTCCCTTGTCAGGTTAGTATGTGGCCCCTTTTGTCCACACCGTTTTTACTCTTTAATTTCAAACACATAAAAGAAACTGCAAAACTGTTATTCCATGAAACATTTGAGATTTTGCTTTTCGGCAACTGCCCATTTGGGCTCAAATAAACTCTTATAAAAACTCCCTACGGGTTTGAACATTTCTTACTCTGACGACCCAGCAATATATCCTGGAGAGCTTTACAATCAGTTCAGGAAGGACTTCCTCAATCTTTTTAATGGCTGCATTTCTTTTCATTGTATGGATATATGGACCATACTTTATTTAAGTGTTCCTCTATTAATAAATATTTATACTGCTTTTATTCTTTTATTATTACAATCAATACTGCAATATAAAATCTTGTACATATAAAATTTCTTACATGGCTGAAAATACCTACAGAATAAATTTTTTAGAGCTGAAATTGCTGGGTTAAATGGCATGTATACTTATCATCTTGATATATATTATTGTTTTCCACAAATGTTTAACAATTTATATGCTTTCAATAATCTTCAGAGACTTTCTGTTTATCCATTTTCTCACTAACATATTACCGGTAGTATGTTTTAAAACTTGTTTATTTTTGCCTACGTGATAGGTAGAAATTGCATTTCAATCTAATTTCTACTTGCATTTCTCTTAATATGGATAAGACTATACATTTTTCACATGTCTAAGATTGAAGAGGGGTAGAATCTGCCACCCCAAAATATGCCCCTTTTTTATTTTGGCTGGTGATTTTTAAGAAATTGCAGATGTGACAGCACAGGAACTTCATTTCTTTAATGCATTTCCACCCCCCCTCCCGAATTCAAATTAACTTTGTCCAGTCTAATAGCACCATGATATACTGTATATCCCAACCCCTTAGTCATTAAGCCTTAGGACACCCTGATTCTGGGTAGCATGATGTGATCTTAGCATCAGGTCTGCTGACCACAGAAATAGAGTTTTGGTCGAACTAAAAATAACATCTTGACTTTGGTTGTGTTTCAGCTCCAGGCCCATGAAAGCAGAATAGCCCTGGCTACCACACCCTCATAAAACCAGACAGAAGGACTGACATCAGAAGCTGATACAATGATCAACCACTCTCTATCCTGGCGCCAGGCAATCAGTAGAGCCCACCATCCCAACTCTCTTAGGCACCATGATTAATACTTCTTCCTGTATATAATCTGTCCCCATGTCAGCCCTGGGGGAGCCAGGTTTAGAGCATTTTTTCACCTGTGTCTCTGGGGTTGGTGCCATGTCTTTAAATAAACCTTTACTTTCTTTGCTGCAAAAGCCTGTTCTTGTTCTCCTGGCTTTGATAAGTGCAGGCAAACAAACACCTTCAGTTTGGTGACAGAGATACAGGAGAAGTACTGAAAACCAAGTACCAGTTACCCTTTGGGAAGTTACGTTTACATTTATAAGGGAACTCTCCATCTGTCAGGGTGTCTTACTCTATACCAGGAAGAAGAGGATGACCAAATCCCTAAAAACTCCTAACAATGGAAAAGGCCAGACTTAAGTCTGCATAACAACTACACCCTTGTTTACTGTGCTTTTCCTGGTAACCTCCTATAACTGGCCTCCCCTACCCTAACCCACAAAAAAATCTTTCTTTTGCTCCATGGTGTTTAAGGTTGTGGCTTGAGTCATTTTTGGGAGTTACTCAGTTTTCCTGAGTATCTCCCATAGATATAGGAGGGGTGCATGTTATTAAACTTCTGTTTGTTTTTCTCCTATTAAGTTTTGTCATTTTATTATGGGGGATGAGGAAGTTGGTGGGTGGAGTTTCAGCCAAGAAACTGAAAGGGTAAAGGGAAAATTATTTTGCCTCCCCAACAAGATACATTGGCATATTCTTTTCCTTGAAGTTAACATACCCTTTTCTTATAGGTTGTATAAAGTTTTTATACATATCAGAAATATTATCCCTTCTCTCTAATACAATTTTCAAGTATTTCCCCAGTTTGTGACATGTTTTTAAAATGCTTATGTTGGTTTTGCCATGTGGTGATTTATATTTTATGTAAATTATTGAGTTTTACATAATTGAATTGTGGCTTCTGAGGTTTATGTCACATTTGGAAGAATTTTACCATTCCAAGATTACTTAAATTTTTTTCCCATGATTTTTCTAATATTTGTATTTTTTTTCTTAGTGGTTTCATAAGATATTAAGTTTTGAAGTAAATAAACATGGAGTTGATGTTAAAAATTATTTAGATTTATGCAGTTTTTTTATTATGGGATGTATTACATTTTGTTTGAAAATTCTCTTGCTGAACTCAGGTTTTTATTTTGTTTTGATTCCATTTTTCAAAATTATAAATTTTAACATTATATAAGATTCCTGATAAATCTATAATAGTATTTTCAAGCATACTATACAAGGTTACTACTACCATTGCATGTACTAATAAGTGTATATGTAAACATATTATATTCCTTAGAACAAACATGTTGATGAGAATCTACCTGTTTGCTAAGTTGGACTCTGGTAGCATGCATTGTACTGAAGAGCATGCTAATACCTTAATATAAAATTAGGAGTGGGCCTATGACCTTTTTTTAGTCCCCTAGGTTGAATAGCTTATTTTTGTGTGAATTTCTCAGGAGCCCCAAGGTAAGTAAATTTTTACATTTGGATTTCAGTACTAGTCAATGAAGGTATTATTTAGAAATTTATGAGAATATCTACATTTCTTTATTGATAGCATATTTCCAGAAGCTGACTACATAAAATGTGTCAAAAACAGCATGTCCAATAACTAGGCAGGCTAGGGAGCTGACAAAAGATGGTGAATTGATTAAAGATTGCTTCAAGCTAATAGCACAGATATGCAATATGCCAGCCACATCAGGATGATTAAAAGAAAAGAGCAGAGTGAAAATGAGTTTTTCTTAGCCAGATTTTTGCATCAGGTGCTTTTATTGCTCATGCTTGCTAAAAAATCACCATATTTTAGGTCTGTTTTCATTGACCTATCTATCATCACAACTAAAAGGTGGCACTATCAAGAAAGTGAGAACACAATGCATAGACTAAGAAAATCTTTATAAATTATATACCCGATAAGGGACTTGTGTTAAGAATAAAAACCATGTTAAATGATATAAAATTTTTAAAAAAATCAAGATTCTTCCCAGAAAATTTAGCACTTCCTCAAAATGTTAAACAGAGTTACCATATGACCCTGCAATCTCACTCCTCAGTATACACCCGAGAGAACTGAAAATATATGTCCACACAAAAACTAGTGCACAGATGTTCATAGCAGCATTATTCATAATAATCAAATAATGGAAACAACCCAAGTGCCCATGAACTGATGAGTAAACAGAACCATAGAGACAGAAGTAGACTAATTGATGGGCAGGAATTGCTAATGAGTATGGCATTTCTTTTTGGCCATGAAGATTTATCCCTAAGTGTGTATCTAAAAGTTGAATAATTCTTGTTTTTACAAGCTTTTGCTTAAGATGATCATTCAGGCTACATCTCTTTCCTCTCCCTATCACATCCTACACTGCAGTAAAGAGAACTACCTTGATTTTAAGAGCCAAGTACTGAAAATAAGTTGTATCTTACTATTGGTGTGTATGTTTAATTTGGCAAAGTTTTTTTTTTTTCATTTCTCATTAGCCATTATTAAACTAGTAAAAGTTATAATAAAAGACCTCTTGAAATGCATATAGGTATACCCACCATATATATATATATATATATATATATATATATATATATATATATATATATATCTGTTATTCTGGAAAATCTTGACTATTCCATTATGTTTTTAGAGGAAAAAGATTGTAAATTATTTCTACTAGGCTTATATTCTATCTATTTAAAATAAATTTATTTCTGAAGCAAGCTCTAACAAAATGCTACAACGTGTTGTCAGGAAAGATCAGCTGGTTGTCCTCAGTTACTCCTCAGGATGGTATTTACAGAATTTGCAATTGTTTAGATATTCATTCCCAGTTCTACTTGTCCAGAAAAATCAAGACTTATGTATGAAAGAGTATGAAAAAAATTTAGGAAGAAGAGCTTACTCTAAAACAATACTGTCTCACTAGATTTCTCTGCAAACCAGTCAAATGACCTTAATGAATAGGTGGCTAGAGGCTCTCTGTGTCTCATATACATAGATATCTGTCCTTGTTTCTTCTCACTCACCCACACACCAATCCTCTTTAGAGCTGATTGAGCACTGTCACGAATGTTTAATGAGTGTTTATGTGCCAGCAGTCTTTCACATTGAAAAACATAAATGTCTGCTCTACTCTAAATGGCAGGTAATACCTAAACCTGAGAAAACAGACAATGAAAAGTGGTACTAAGATCTCAGATGATATAATGTAGTGACTAAAAGTCATCATTATATTATATTGGTCTTCCTCATTCTGGAGGTCTTCACTGGGTACAGGTCCAGCAGAGACATGCTAATACTAACAATGCCAGTGCCAATGTACTTTCTAGGGATGGCCCTGAACATATTCATTTGCTGAAACACAAATGGAGATAGGAATATCACCCTTATATGTGACATCCAGAAAAGGATTTCCAAATGAATACTGTACATATTCATTTATTCAATTGTTTGTTTGCTTGTTATCTATCTATGCATTTGATTATTCTATTATCTATCTATCTATCTATCTATCTATCTATCTATCTATCTATCATCTATCATATATCATCTAAAAGCCTTGGCAATATGCCAGAAGGCAATTCTAGCACATCAGCAGGGCTGAATCATCTGGAGATGGCTGAGGCATTTTCCCACACCTAAAAGATCTGCATAGATGATTGCTTGCTGCTAGACCTCTAAGGGAATTTCAATCTACATGGTATTGCCTCCTGCTGGCCAAAGACCTGAACAGCCATAGGGAATTCTTCCAATCTGACAGTGGATTCTAGTGCACTGTCTGACAGTGGATTCTATGTACTAAATCTGACAGTGGATTCTATGTACTAAACTCTGGCTTTTGATATGTCTATCTACCTTGCCTTAGGACAATTTGTGTTAATAAAAAGCAAGGGGTCCTGAGACAAGAGAGAACTTAGTTCTGCCTTCCAAAATTATGTTTCATATTTGGATTCTTTAATCATTTATACACAGAACCTTCTCCAGATTCCTGAACCCTTCTACATGCTAGATCAAGACCATTGGCAGCAATAGCAATTTTATAGTGTAGTAAGTGCATACAAAACAATTGTTTTTGTTGCAGGATTAGTAGACAATACAGAAGAATATTATGTAGAATGTACATTTTCCTTTAGCAGCAATCTGCCAAACTTCAATGGGAGCTTGCAGTGGTCCTCTTGATAATTATGTAGCTGATGGAGAGCACTGAGGGTGCTAAAACTCTACCAGTAAACCATTCTTCCATTATTTTAATATTTATTGATTTGGTTCTAAGACTAAGCTCTCCATCCAGAGGAGGTAGAACTATCCCTAGAATGCTAATTAGCTTCAAACCAAAAAGATTTGCTATTATAAAGGTCACCCAATCTCCAAACAGCTGCTTGGTTCTGATGAAGCTTTCCATATGAAGTGGCACATAATCAGTACACAATAAAGCTGGCACAGTTCTGGGGCTATGCTATATTATTTGCACAAGGACGGGTAACTTGTTCAGTGACCCTGGAATACCCATAAGATTTGTGCAAAAGGTGTTTTTTTTTTTTTTTGGGAGAATATATTGAAGCTCCTTATGCAGACAGTAGGAGGACCAAATTCTAGATCTGTTTCTTTGTTTCTCTTCTGAGGTGGTCTGTTTTTAAGTTTAATGAAGCATTTCTTGGCCTCTTCTGCAGTATAAGCTCTATCAATCCTGGTCATTTGTGTCCGTGATCTTGCAAATGAAGTAAACTGTCAGCTATGCAGAAAAAAATAATCACCAAAACAAGAAGCACATTCATATAAAGACTGGTGAGCTATAGCTTACGGATTTTAGCCACATAGAAGTTTGAGCAGCTGTTGTTATTTTGCACAAGGATGATTTTTCTTCAGATAACTCAATATACCCCTTTACCTCTCAATTCTGTAATTTTGACAGCCATGTCTCTAATATCTGGAATTTATTATAGTGCCTGGCTTTCCTTGGGATTTATTACTATAAATGACTCTTGCAATTGCATTGTAGAATGCTGCTCAAGATGCTTTCACTCTAAGCATCCTATTTTACCTCTGTAGGAAGGTAATTTCTTTCTTGAAATTGGGCATGATTAACAATAAATGGGATGTTTGAGATTAATAGCCCAGAACATAAGCTACTATGTGAACAGGTAGAAGGTCCAAAGTCCACCTTTTGACCTTCACTTTGTGTGATGAAGTCTGGACCATACATACAGCCACAATCCATCAGGAAGAGCAAAGGGATTCCTTAGGTGGGCTGACAGTTATACCAACAGTTGATGTGCCCCTTGTTATATTTCTGGCTGGCATTGTCCAATCGGGCAGAAAAAGACAACCATTTAGTAGAAAAGTCAGGTAAAATGAATCATTCATTTTCGTCTTTTTGTTCCTAGATTCTTCCGTTGTATATGCATCTCGTTTTCTGCTCAGCACTATTTAAACACATCACAAAAGACTGCAGCAGTTAGGCCTAGGGAAGCCTGTTCTCTTTAGTTACATATGTATATACATCTAATAGCATTCATTTGTTACTTTGTATATTTAGCTAAATCAACACAATGAGCTTGCATCTTAGTTTTAATGTACTGTGTTCAGTTGCGACTGAAATGCTGAAGTCCTCAGCGAGGTTGCTTCACTATGAATGCTGTAACTTCAATGTGCCTCACAACCCACCACCTCCCCACATCTCCTTTTACCTCACCACCCACCGGGAGGTCTCTGATGGACCCTAAGTCTGCACTTAGGTAGCCCAGCCAGGGCCATGGACATTTACAAACCACCCATTCTGATTTCTGTACTCCTTGCAAGTCCATGCAAGCCACCCTTCTCCCCCATCCCCCCATTTCTGGCTCTGTGCCCTGCAAATTCCAGCTATTTTTATGTCTATGTCTTCAATAAGATACGGGGTTTTAGTTTGAGTTCACTCCCTGGATTACAGTTTGGAAAGTTACCTCATACAGAAGAAGACGATAAACCTGAGGCTTCCTTCATAGGTTTCCCTTCTCTCAGGGATTGCTATCCTGCCATACCTGTTGTCCGGTATTCAGAAATCACTGCCTCATATATTTTGCCCAATTTTATAGTTGTTTTTGGAAGGAGGGTAACAACGGCTAGTTACTCCATCACAGTTACTAGTTGAAGCAGAATCTCTTTTAAGCCATCTGTTAATATATTTTAGAGTTATGTCACAAAAAGCAAAGAGGAGAGAATGAAAATTAAGTTGTTAGACCTCACTTCTTTAAAATGAAACAATTAATTGTAGTGTGAAGCACAGCAGCATTACCTCATTGCTATGGCTCATAGAGACAGATCCCACCCACAGGAAAACTCCAGACTTTTAATCTCTGAGATGTTCCATCTAAGAATCAATATCTCTGAAAATTCATCGATAGCTCTAAAACTAAAAAAAAAAAAAAAAAAAAAAAAAAATTAACTGCTGAGGCTCCTTTAGCAAAGCTCTCTAGTGGGATCAGACTTGATATAAATGATAAATAGGTAACAACACAACACTTTCCTTTTATAAATTTAATGATTCTCTAGTAGGGCTGAGTGTGAGATATGGAAAGTGAAGAGACACCAGACAATGCATTAAAGTACCACACATGGTGAGAAAATTCTTGGAGTTCTCATGAAAAAATAAAGAAAAGGAAAAGAAAAAGGAAAGGGGGGTCAAAGAGGAAAATCAGAGGAGGGGAGAAAAGGCTATTTATTTATTTATTTATTTTTAGGTCTCCTATTTAACTAGGATTTTGATCCTTCTTATCCATAGTCTTCCTAAAATTCAGTTTCTTGTTATTTCCCATAACTGGCTTGGATTTTTGCCTCGCCCATTAATCTCAGCTCCCTAAGTGAGATCTATTGATCCTGTTAACTTGCCACACTGTCTACATTTTGCAAACATGGTGCTTGAAAAGTCTCTCTTCCCAGGAGAACTGGTGACATATCAAAACTGTCCCAAGAGATCTGAATTGCTTAGTTTATTTGATAGTGACATTTAGCCACTCTGACAAGTGTTTAATTATTATATGTTCCTCCATAAAGGTTGTCTCTGACAATATGTGTAAATCAAATAAACTAAAGCACTACAAGCTATTAGTTTTCTGTTTTGGTTGACATTAAGTATTTGGTTATACTTAATAAATAATTTAGTATATTTATAGACAATGATGAAGAGAGCATAGTTGCTTCTGGGATTATTTTTTCCCAAAAGATATACTAGGCAGCTGTTTACCTCTAATAAAGTTAAATCTGATGCCACGCATTTACACTTTGTTCTACTGTTCTAATATTACTTTATATTATGAATATGCAAAATATATTGTTATATAGTGTGGTATAGAGGAAGGACCACTATAGCCACCAGGAGTCATATATTTAAGTCCCAAGCTCTCTGATGTCTTGTAAATTATTTCTCCTATCTGGAACTCAGTTTCCTCAGCTATAAAGCCCAAGTATGAACTGGATAAACTCTAAAAGTCTTTTTAAGTCTGAAATTTCCCAAATTTTGTGTTCTGTTAAATCTTTACTCAGGAGCTCTGATAGGGATTATTCTCTCATCTCATTAACACTAAGCCTTTCCTACACCTTATCTGTCTTTCATACTGAGTTTCTGACCCAACTATATTAATTGTGGGATCAGATTGGAGCTACTTGACATACATATCATTTTAACATAGAAAATAAGCCAAAGTCAGGTTGACTCTTACACCATCTAAAAGTGAACTCACCTCAGTTTGCTATGTGATTATACCTATTTTCCTACTGTCCTCAAATATGATTTGGTAAATAGGTGGTTATGAAGAGAATAGTGAGGGAGAATAGTGAGGGAGATGGATGGAGAGAGAGAAAAAAATCTTTATTACCCTTACCTAAGGAATATTTACTGTAGTTCCTGCAAGGTGCTTGGTGCTGTCCTAGTGGCTGAGAATACAAAGACGAGTAAGAGAGTCCTTGCTCTTAGAAAGCTCAGAGCCCAGTGGTAGAGACAGAGTTAAAACAGTTATTATTTTACATGGTGATGTGAGCAGCATTTAACTTTTATGAGCATTTACAATATGCCAGATTCTGCCAAGAGCTTTGTAAGTATTATTTCTTCAATTATAAAAAAAGATCCAAGCGGTTAGTCAAAACTACTGTTTCTTTACCTCTGAGCTGTCATGGTCCTCTCCATTGCTCTTTTGAAATCTTTGTTAACTTTCCTCTATCTAACAACTCTCTGGTTCTACTTGTGTATGCATTTCACTGTCTAGAGGAAGAGACTGTGATCAGATGCTTTTAGCAGTATTATACATTTGGGAAACAGTTTTGCTTTAGGTCACCTCACCTCCCTTACATTTGGATTCTGAGACTCTATGGATTAGTGACTCCTGGGACAGGTGCCTTTCCACTAGTGGAATCCCATATGACAAGGAAGCAGGGCATGTCTTTAGGAAATGGAGGTGGGGGAAGCAGATTTGAGAATATATGTGAGATGAATGATACAATAGTGTGTTTCAACGGGCTATGCCACAGTTACTAGATTGGCTGATTTCTGAATATATAATAGTTGCCAATAAACTAAATACACAGTCTCACTTCTGTCCAGTTAACAAACGACAATGGCAGGGTTTAGAAAATGACCCCTCCTTTAAATAGCAAAATATGAGGACCACAAATCAGAACTTCAGAGTACACTCCATGCCTTAGGAGTGGGACTATTTAAGATTATATGAACAGGAGGGAAAGTGGCACCAATGATTTGGTGTCTCTATTTTTATTGATTTGAGAGAGATATGATTGACTTGTTGTTCCACTTCCTGATGCATTCATTGGATGGTTCTTGTATATGTCCTGACTAGAGATCAAACCTGCAACCTTGGTGTATCAGGACCACACTGACCAATTGAGTTACCCAGCCAGAGCCGTAGTGTCTCTGTTGAGTATATCGTAATAGCATTTCCTTCATTACTTCATCATATCTTTTCCCAATAAATTGAAATATTTCCCAATAAGACAAATCTCCATTATGAACTGTCTCTCAAATGCCCCATATCCCTCCCCCAATCCAATTTCCTACAAAAAGAAAATATATCTGTCCTTTGTCCCTCCATACCCATTAGTAGAATAACATTTTTTCTTTGAATGCTTTCATACTCTGTAATCAACATTAGCTTTTAACATAATTGTCAATGAAAAACCTATTATGATTGTAAAGAAAAAAATCTTTTTCTTTAAATATCGCTTTCTTACTTGTTAAACACATATATCTTTTTCCTGTACCCCTGAAACCTATATAATTTTATTAACCAATATCACGCCGATAAATTCTAATAAAAATAATAAAATAAAACCACTGCCAGAAAGTATTAACACCTACAAGAAAAGGCATTGAACCCTACCTTTAATAACACCAACTGTTGAAGAAAGCAATTTCCTGTTCCTGGACGGTAAAGGGCAATCAAGGCTTTCCAACAGAAGTGACACATTGAATATCACTTAGGAAGATCACTGTATGGGAGTATATAGATGAACTAGAGAGGAAAAGACACTACCGGCAGAAAGACCAGTAGCACTCTAAACCCATCTATTGAAATTAAAGACCATGCTATCCAAAGTAAGAAATTATCATTAGAAGAGCAATGATTTAGGATTATTGTTTGTCAACTATTTTATACTCTCAACAGCCTTCAGTTATCACAAATATGAAATTTTGCATTTAAGAGATATTAGGTGTGAATACACAGTTATGTGTCAGTTTGCTTTCTTATAAATTGCTGGCCCACAAAAAGATTACTGACAATAATTATCCATTATACGATTGAATTAAAATTAAAACTTAAATGAAAATTAATGCTGATAATTTGTCCTTGTTTATAGGAATTATACAAAAGCCTCTAGGAGTTGAATTGGTTTGAGGCATTTGAAATTCAATGTTTAACTGCCAAGTGGATAATATAAGTGAGTAACATTAGCCTTGTACATCAGTGTTGGGGATTTGCAAACTGGAAGTATACACACCATCTCAAGGAGTCAGCCACTCTGAAGATACTCTTAAGAATGTGTCATACCACGGAAAAGTTCTGTCCTACTGTTGTCAGATCTTATTTTTCAAGAAAAGCATAAAATTTAGATGCAGGGGGAAAACCTTATTTTGTAAATCTAAGTTCAATTTTTAAAATTGCATTGGCCAATAAAAACCTATTTTCAGGTCAAATGAGGCTATTTATCTATTTGAGATGTTGGCTTAATGACATCACACTAGATATCCAATGTGTCCATCTCATAATTGTAATAGATTTGAAAGTGGCTCAGGATATTAGTACAGAAATTTAGAGGGAGAGAGAGAGAGGAAAAAAAAAGGTGGCCAATGTCACCTATAACTTTTCTCTATAACTTCTTTATTTATGCTATCAATGCTAACTTCTCCCCACTTTCCATTACAAACTTTTAAATTTGCTACCAAGTTTTAAAGCTGCATAGTTGTGCTCTGATTGATTGGTTTGATATTTTATTTTATTCTTATGGGACAATTTTACTTCCTTGTACTTGAAGGGTGAAGTGGGGGAGAGGGGAAGTCTCATTCATCAACGGCAACTGCAAATGCTTTCTGGGAATACAAGCACTGCAAGAGTCAACTAATATTAATTGTGTAAAAAAAACAGTTTTCCAATTTCATCCACTGAGAGAGGGTCCACCTTCAAACTTGAAGAAACATTCCTTAATTTGGCTAATTAATGAGGATATTATTACTATTAATTTCATGAAATTCGAGCAAGAGTAGGCCCTCCTTCCCCTGGCTGCCGGCACCAGCTTCCCTCTGGCACCCGGGACGGGGGCTTCCCTCTCAGCCCTGGCTTCGTCCAGAAGGTCATCCAGTCTAATTGGCATCACGCTTTTATTATTATAGGTTTGTTCTTCTAAAAAGTATTGGGTAATAATACCAACACACGTTTATAGTCTAGTCACGCCATATCTACAATGGCAACAGACAGGGACTCTTAGTGACCTAGATAGCAAATGGTCCTTGGTTTTCTACCCGTATGTACTTGTAGAAAAAGACTAGAATCCTCAGATCATAATTTTGAAAATTTTCTCAGTCACATGATCACTAATTACCATACAGTATATTAAAGGGGCAATAAAGTGTTTTTGGAAAGTCCCTGTTATCTAGAGACCCTAAGGAGGCAGTGGGGTTGATCATATTGATTCAAATCTTGGTGACTGATTTTTTGATGGGTTCTAGACCTTCCTAGCCATTATCGATCCCATGACTCCAAAGTGTTCTCTCCAGGGTACTCATTTGCTGATAATCAGTTTAAAAAGACAGCATAGCTTGCTGTCTAAAGCAATTCCCCATGGCTTAGTTTCATATGCTCTTGTTCCTGAATATCATTATGTTTAATGTTTCTGTTATCATCCCTTGGTGGTTTGCTTCATACCCGCTTAGGGAAAACAAGATTCATAATCTGTTGTTTAATATTCTAGTTGTGCCTTAATTTTTTTACATGTCTCTGAGGGTGAATATCTTCTCCTAATTCCACTGTGTAATATATCCCTTTATGCTCCAACTATGTGCATATGTTAGGATATTAAGACAAAAAATCTCTGTATAGATTGCATTCCCCCCCCCCCCCATAGGTATTTGTAAAACACTATATATTTCTTATTAAGCTTATTTTCCATTCATTTAAAAATATTTATTTTATCTACTTATTGCAGTGTGGTAGTAGTTTGTAATCTAACTAGAGGCCCAGCTCATGATTGAAATCGTGTGAGGAGGTGCCCCACCTCCAACCATGCTAGGAGGCACCCTGCAGGGGGCTGGGACCTGTGCCTGACTCTGGCAGCACTGGCCCTCACAGGAGTCAGGCTGGACGGCACTGTGGGGGGGCCAGGCCTGTGCCTGACTCATAGCATCCCTTAGACTCCCGGCCTGTGTCTGCTCTGGGGCCACCTGAGCCATTGCACAGGCTTGGGAAGGCCCCCCTGCCTCTATCTTGTCTCCACTCTGGGCCACACCTGCGCATGCAACCTCCTCCTGTCTTGTTGTGACCCATTATGGAGACCTGGCCTAATTTGCATATTACCTCTTTAGAATATAGATGGGTGAGGTATTTATGTCATGAGGAACTATAATAAAGTTAGACCAAAAAGTGCACTGAGAGAAAACCAAATGTTATAGAGCACACCGTGTTTAATTCTGATTTGGGGGGCTAGGAGACATCCAACAGTTTACTGGGAAGGAATTTTAAGATTAATCTGACCAAGTTATTCTTCCAAGAAGCTTTCTTCCACTGGTATAAACACTGGAAGTCATGCTATCCAAAAATAAGCACGCTGCCATCATTAGACATGGAAAATGCCCTCTCTCAATGTTACCATTAACAGTAATGAACAATTGAAAATGCATTTCTCTCTCATTTACACATTGCTATTAATGAGACAAAATGAAATGAAATGCCAGATATTCCTCACAGAAATACAGAAAAGGTGAAAATAAAAAATGTGATCTGAGATTTAATTTGCATGTCTGAATATAATAAAACAGAGGGTACCCTCCATGATCTATCAGAAAAGTTAGCTCTAAAATTTTCATAAAATTAACCAAATCACTCCACAAATATATGCAATGTTACAACTGTTATACTTTCTATGAGTAAGAGGCACATCATGCTATGAAGGAAGAGGTCGATTTTAGATTAGAGGTTTACAGAAGAGTCAAAAAATATTTGCTTGATGAACCAGATATTGGAAAAACAGTTGCATGAAAATAAGAAATAAATACATTCTCTTAATGTAGAAAAAAAAAGAGTTTTACAATATATAATTAAATTCTAATATTATATAACATGATTTTTTGTTTAACCAATTGAAGTACATAAATTCATTAAACTAAGCATGATAGCCTGCTTGGTGTTTCGTATGCCTTATGATTTAAAAGAAAGATCTTGCTTTTTTATTACATTTTGCTCCTTCTAGATTGAATTTATATTGCTTCCTTATTTTATGAAAATATAATACCATTTGTTATCAGCCTTTAATAGAAATTCTATTTCTTTACTCTGAATTTCTGAATGCACCTAATTGATTCACAGCCTTAATTTGGCAAGGTCAGTAAATAGCACTAGAGATTATAAACATCTGGATTGAAAATCCAAGACCTTTGAATTAAAATGTTTAGTTTTCATTTGATATAAATCTTAACAAATAAAAACCACAAGCTATTTGCATAAATGACATGTCTCAGAAAAAAAATTGATGGTTTATGTGTGATAAACTGTTTGTATGCATAAAAGTTCTTGATATTTACTGGAATTAGGTTCAGCAGATGTCACATTAACATTTGGCAGGGTTTTAACTTTGTATATAAACACCAGAGACTTCAGAAAGCTATTAAGTACTGAAATATATTAACTGACGTTATGTGTGGTAGATATATTTGGAATGAATGGGACAAAGTAAAAATCAATGATCCATTGAGGTGGGGTTTTTCTTCTCCTTTGTAAATCCTGGAAATATGTTCAACATTTTGTTTAGGGTTTATGGAAAATGTTGGTAAAATAGTAGGGCTATCCAAATGGAGAAATAAATTAATTAAATATCTTCTAAAAAAAAATCACCCAATACACATAAATACTTCATTCTCTTAATCATTAGACAATTAAAAAAATGTTCTCAATATAGTTAAAGTTAGTTCATGTCCACATCTGATTCACAAAAACAAGTTAGATTTGATGCCTGGTAATAATACAGTAGTTGAAAGAATGTAAAATGTGGTTCCTGCCAGGTAGCTCAGTTGGTTAGAGCTTCATCCTGATACACCAAGGTTGCAGGTCTGATCTCTGGTCAGAGGACATACAAGAAGCAACCAATGAGTGCAGAAATAAGTGAAACAATAGTTCTTAATATTTTCCTTACTGCTCCTTTCACTCTTTTGAGTAAACTGTAGCAATGCATATTTTTCTACCATGTTAACAATTTTGCACAGCTTCTTAATATTTTGGGGAAAGAGAATCAAAATAGTAGTATCATGAAAACAAAAGTTCGTATCTGTTCTTAGAATTATTTATTACTTGGTAATTCATATTTTATTGAATTTGCTAATTGGATTTTCCAGGGGAAAATCCTTCTTTTTGACTCATTTTCATACAAATAACAAATACAATTATATACCCAGATACTTTCTAAATAAAACAGAATAACACACATTGATTACTAAGAGTTGTTTTAAGATTATATACCTTTCTTCTTATTTTCATATGCTGCGGAAAGGCTATTCTGGGGTCATATTACTTGAATATGTTCATTATTTTCCACTGAAAGAAGGTAGAAAAGGAATGTGGGTGGGGGTACAGAAAGTATGTTGTTGTCATGAACTTCACAAGTTTTAAAACGGCTTGTGTTTGATAGACAGTTCTCAATTACCAACCCTCCAATTTTCTCTGTAAAACATAAGTCAGTGACTTTGGGTAAAAGTTATAGTGATAGAAACAGTTGAGACAAAGAGCATTCATGACTGAGAAATTTAATTGTGCATGCCTCCTCCCCACCCCCAAGACAAACAGGTTTTCTTTAAAGCAGCCGCTCCCAAACTTTTTGATTTCTGGGCTCCTTTACATGCTTAAATATTATTGAGAACACTTATTTTTTTTTCTGTTATGTGGGGTTTAGTGTGAATTCCAACTATCAAAATTGGACTGTCAAAAATAAAAATAGACATTTAGCAATTAATTTTAAAAAACAAGATGAATTCATTCCGTGTTAACAAAAGTTACTTGTGTTATAAAGAAATAACTCTTTCCCAAAGGGAAAAAAAAAATTGTGATTAGCATGGCATTTAAAAAAAAAAATCTCTTAAATGTCTTACTTGACAGAAGACAGCTGGGTTCTATATCTGCTTCTGTAGTCAGTCTTCTGGGATATCACATGGTATGTAGCCTCTAGGAACCTCTGCCATACACTCTGGAGAAAAGGAGTACAGAAAGGCAAATAACACGCCATGTTGTAGTTGAAATAGTTTTGATCTTGCAGACCCACTGAAGGAGAATGGCTGTTCTAAAATGAAATGTCAATCTGTTCCAACAAAAGAACAAAGCAAAGGACAATTTGGAAGTGAATTTCATTTGCCTTGATTCAGAATACCTGAGTATGCAAGTAAGCCCCAGAATACATTAAAATTTTAGCAATATTTGCTTAATTTTTGATGAGCTGGCTTCCTTGGTATGCTAATCGAAGCCATAGCCTGTAATATGGATAGGTGTTCTTTACCTTCTGTGTAATCTGCCTACATAAAAGAGATTCTGTTTCTTATTAAAGAGTTTTCTGTGCTTTATGTCATTGTTTTTATGCCCTTGAAAGTCAAGGAAGGAAAAATAATACAAGGAAGAACAAATAACGAAGGTTCTTCAGTTAGGGACGAGTTAAGATAGTGCTGCCTTTTATGTTTACTTTTACATATTTTATATCAGTTAGATTAAATAGGTAATCAAGTAGTTCCTCAGTCACCTACAATTCTAAGTCAGTAAGGTGAAAGAATCCGTGAAAGTGTTTCTAATTTTGCATTCCCAAAAAACAAACTCTAAATTTAGAAAACGATAAAATTAAGATTTTTATGATATCTATTACATGCAAAAACATCTTTGCAATTTCCCAGGGAGCTTCTGAAAAAATCACACATATGATTTCCTTTTTTTTCCCCTTTCACAATAATGAGATCTTTCTGTGGATATTGCAATCCAGTGGAAAACGTCTTACTCGTCAAAGGAAAAGGCAGAAATCTTTGCCAATCCCTTTCCTTTCTGATCATGCTATTTTAGAGTTCTATACATTAATTCGTTTATAATTTTCACTAATCCACCTCACCTATATTTCAATTTAGGGGTAATTACTCTAAAGTTTTTTCCCCCAACAACTTTATTATTCACAACACATTTACACTTTGATGCAGCACACACACACATTCATAAAACATGCTCACAAGGAAACAAATGTTTTAAATGATAGAACTCTATATATTTAAGAAGTATTATTATTCTACTCTATTCTAGATGCTATCTGGTTTGACTTAATCTGATTCTGCTTTATTAAAACAAAATTTCTGGTTGCAAGCCACTAAATTGATTTTATAATCCACAGTTGGAGTGTGAACGCTAGTTTGAAAAACACTTCACTAAAATCATTTTTATTGTAATCTGACCTTTCCCTACCATGCAAATTTTCATATTTCCTTTTTATTTTTGTTTCTTTAATAGTGAAAAGGTGAAAGAGCACATCAGCAACCTGTCAGTGACATTACCTGTCATCTGACTTTTCCTTTGCTAAAGAGTGATAGAAGCAGCCACATGATAAACCAGGAGAAAGGGCTTTTAAAATTTGGATTGAATTAGAATCAGCAGGTCCAAAGTACTGTTTACTTCTTTTCCTTGGGGAATTCAGAATATAAGACAAATGATATGTTAAATTAATTTCAGACCCGGTGCACTTTCCTCTTTCAAATGAATCCATTAAAATCCAGGGAGCATCTGCTGACCTATGCACATTGCTATTCAAAGCTGATTCGATATTTTCAGGAAGACAGTGGAATAAAAACGTGTATTTTTAAGCATTTTAATACTATCTACTGATCAGGTGCCTCAGCTGTTTTATTTTTACTGATATCATAAAGAAAGCAGTACCTCATCCTCAGGAAGTAGGAGCTTCTGCTGAAGAGTTGTACAACTCAGAGTTCCTGAACTGGAGGTATTTCTGAGAGCTCACCAAGAAGACCTGCATGAAGGGCTCCTCTTGCCTACTACAGGAACTGGTGCCTACGTCATTGTGGCCCCTTTCTCTTCCCTTCCCCTTCCCATTCCTCTTCTCCTCCTCCTCTTCTTCTTCCTCCTCCTCCTCCTCTTCATCCTTTTCTTTTTCTTTCTTTTTTTTTTTTAAAAAAAATATATATTTATTTATTTCAGAGAGGAAGGGAGAGGGAGAGAGAGATAGAAACATCAATGATGAGAGAAATAATTGATCGGCTGCCTCCTGCACACTCCATATTAGGGACTGAGCACACAACTCAGAATGTGCCTTTGATCAGAATCGAACCCAGGACCCTTCCGTCTACAGGCTGACACTCTCTCCACTGAGCCAAACCAGCCAGCGCAGGTCGTCTCTTCTTCTTTATTGTGTACCACTACCCACTGGGTCATGCCACATTCTCCAAACTGGCTGCCAGAAGGTTTTTAATAAAAAGTTTTACTGAGAAGATAGATTGGATAGACACATTCAAAATATAAACATGTCAATGTGACAGTAGTTTAAGTTTTTTTTTTGTTGTTGTTTTTTTTTTTTTTTTTTTTTTTTTTTTTTTACCAGTTCTTCTAGTCATTATTCTAGGTTTCTTAATGGGAGCAGGATGGTTTCAAATACTGTATTTTCTGGCGTATAAGACGACTTTTAAAATGAAAAAAAGTCAACTGAAAATCAGGGGCAAAAGACCAAAATTGCACAAAAATTACCTGCAGATCTTGACGGCAAAGTAAGTCTTTTCTGTGAAGTGGGGGGTAGTCTTATACAGCGAAAATAGGCCTAAACCTATGTTTTAACCATAAAATTAGGGGGTCGTCTTATACGCCGGAAAATGCGGTAGCCTTAGGTCTCCCTTTCTCTTGTGAAGGATAGCATATACCTAACCTTCTCCCCGCTTACACCCTGCCTCTTTCCCTGAAATATCAACTCTAGGGGATTAATAGGTTTGAACTTGTGTCCACTCAAGTGTCCAATTACATCAAGCAAGTAGTTTGTACTCTGGGGACCACCAGTGTATTTCCCACATGACTGAACCCTGTATATATTTCCTATAGCCTCAGGAAATGTACCATTACTACCTTTACTCACAATCACGTTTTTATATTATTTTTATTCTTTTGGTAGCCATGAAGCTTAACTCTAGTGATTCCGTCAAATAACTTTTTCTTCAAATATAATCTGAAGTGGAAAAGCAATATATAAACCCAATAAAAGAGGAGCATTTCTATTTGAGGAGAGGAAAAGAGTTTTGGAGGCCAGTGAACTCATCACTACAGTCACCTCATCCCTGATACATATCCCGTCCCCTGAAGTCCTAAGACTTTTCAGCTGACATATGACATACATGTGAGCACATATATAACTTGTGCCATGTTTAAACAAACAGTTCCCATTTCTCCTATTTGATCTTGTGAAGCTTTTGAAAAGAAAACACAATAAGATATACCGATTTCCGATTAAATATTTAATCTCTAATACTAAGTTGAAAAATCACTACTAAATTGAAAGCCCATGAATGACCGTTTTGTTGCTTCCTAATGGACAGTGAGAATGGGGGAGAGACCTGCAGATGAAATACTTCTAAAAATGTTGGAAGACAAAAACCAGATGAAGAAGTGATAGCTGTGCCTAGGAATCTAAGAAAAAAAAGAAATAAAAGCTAACAGTTAAGAACCTAAATAGGAGTTTACCTAAAGATGATGTTGGAAATTTTAACAATCTGTACAGAATATGCTCTGACCAGAAATTGATGTTAAGTATCGATTAGATAAACTAATGCCAGCCCTGAAAAAGGAAAGTGAGCATTTCCAGTAAGTTCTGCACATGGCAGCACCCTGCCTCTGGAAGAGAAGAGTGAGATGTGGGCCAGAAAACTGGGGGACTACTTGCAAGTTTGTCTAGGGAGTAATTTATGTACCACTGATCATGGTACTCATACTCACCATGTGCGAGGCTCTACTCTTGGTGCCCTATAAACATATTTTTATTCATTTAATAAACCTAAAGGTATCAACACCATTCTTGACAGGTAAGGAATCTGAGGCCCAGAAAGATTAACTTACTCAAAGTCACCCATATAGTTAGTGATGTGCTATGGTTCAAACCCATTCAGTCTCTCTCTATTGTCTTAATGACTATGCTGTGTTGCTGCCTATTTCTTTTCTAAGACAACGTTGATGGAAGGAGCTATAGTTAAGAGAATTTCTGCATAATAGGAAACGGGTCAATGGGTAGAGCTGAAAATAATGGGGTTAAATTAATTTCTCTATTCTGAATTGCATGGCCTCTTTAAAGAATAGGGATTATGGTCGGCCAGTGTGGCTCTGTGGTTGAGTTTTGACCTATGAACCAGGAGGTCATGGTTCGATTCCTGGTAAGGGTATGTGCCCAGATTGTAGGTTCGATCCTCAGTGAGGGACTTGTAGGGGGCAGCTGATCAATGTTTCTCTCCCATCACTGATGTTTCTATCTCTCTCTCCCTCTCCTTTTCTCTCTGAAATCAATAAAGATATATTTTTAAAGAAGAGTAGGGTTTATAACATTCATTTCTAATTAATACCATTTGCCTTCAAGTAATATTAAACTACTTAATAAATGGTATAAAAATGTTACACAATACATTTCTAATTCCTCTCTCCCATCTACTCTTCTCTTATTCTCTACTTTTAATTTTAACATATGCTATAAAACCAAATTACTTTGGTATTATTTTTGCTTTATACTGTTTCAATAAAAAAGAAATATACTTTAATGTTATCTACATTTTATTATTTTCTGGAGATACTAATTTTTTTTTCTTTTGTTAATCCTCACCTGAGGATGTTTTTCTATTGATTTGTAGGGAGAGGGGAAGACAGAAACATTGATGTGAGAGAAACACATGAATTGATTGCCTCCTGCACAAACCCTGACCAGGGGCCAGGCTGGGAAGGAGCCTGCAACCAAGGTCCTTGCCCTTTATAGGGATCAAACTCAGGATCCTTTCGTCCATAGGCTGACACTCTATCCACTGAGCCAAACTGGCGAGGGCTAGAGATACTAATTTTTTTAATATCTTAGTTTCTGTGTAATATGTGTGGTGTGTTTTTTTCCGTTAAATAACTTTTTATTTTTATTTTTTACATATCTTATATTGGAGATTTGTTAGTAATAACTTTTCTTTGCTTAAAAAAGTTTTTATGTAAGCTTCATTTTTGTATGATATTTCTGCTCTATAAGATTCGGGGTTGGTAAGTTATCTTCTTTTTTTCAAACCTTTAAATATGTCTTTCTACTGTCTTCTGGCTTACATAATTTCTGACATAATAATTCTTATTCTTCTGTATGAAATATGGGGTTTTTTGTTTGTTTGAGCTGCCTTCAAGATAGTCTCTTTATCTTTGGTTTCAACAGATAAAGAATATGATATTCTTAGATGTGTTTTTGGAGAGAATACTTATTTTGTTTGGTGCTTCTCTGAGCTTACTGGATCTGTAGTTTCATATTTTTAATTAATAATTTAAATGTCTACTTCCTTGTTCTGGTTCTCTTCTCTTTTTAAGAGTCCAAGTAAATGCTTGCTAAACTATTTGATGCTGTTCCATAGCTCTTAGGTTATTTATTGTAGTTGTTGTTTTTAACTCTTTGTGTTTCAGTTTTGGTTATTTCTACACCTTCTCTTCCTATTCATTATTTTTTTCCTTTAGCTACATCTAGTCCACCGAGGAGTACCTCAATGGCATTTTCTCCTCTATTACTATGCTTTTTATCTTTAGGATACCCATTTGTTTCTTTCCAATGGGTTCTCTATCTCTGCTGAAACTCCCCTTATGTGCATGTAATGACAATTCACCGTTTCCACAAAACATTTTTACCATATTAGTCAGAGCTAAATGGAATTTCTTCTCTGATAGTTCCTGTAACTGGGTCATTTTTTGAATCTGGTTCTATTGATTGCTTTGCCTTTTGACAACAAACTATTTTTCTTACTTCTTTTCCTCATGTTTTTCATTGAACACCTGTCATTGAGTGCAAACCATAGATTTTGAAATGCATAGTATTTATGCGTGGAAATGGGCATACTTCTTTTGGTAGGTCTTTTGGATGTGGGGTAAGTCTATCTAGTTAGAAGTTAACTGTTTCTTAAATTTTTATTGTTACTATCAATACCTTCAAGGCAGCACTGATTTCAGTTTCTCAATGTCCCTGCCAACCATCAAACTTCAGCAATTTGTTAAATATTGTTAGCCAAAATATTCTTATCTGGTTCTGTGGCACTTGACATGACACATCTCCCTTCTGGTTTGCATCAGGGAAGCCACTGCTCTCTGCCTCTTTGGAGGAGCTGGCTTCTCCCTCCCTCGATTTTAGGCCACTTGGTTGTCTTGAGATCTCATCTGTCTCAGGAGTTCAAGAGCAGATAGGATTTTGTAGATTTGTCGAGCTTTTCCTTGTTGTTAGGGTGAAACCAACACCATTTAAAAATTTCTCATCATGTAGTGGAAATGGAACTACTCCACCCAATGATTTTTGGGTTTGAATGTCACCTCCTGAGGCCCACGAAACCAAAACCTGGCATTACTGGCTCAGATCAGGAGTCAGTGGGCTGTGGTCAGCTTGGCTCAGTTACAAAGGTAAGGCCATTCCCGCTTCTTCCCAGTTTTCTGTAGGCTCGCCTGAGGGAATTTCACCTTTTTCCTCAGCATCATGTAATGAGATTTTGTAGTTTTCCACCAAACATGGGGCGTTTTTCACCCTTATCATTACACAAAGTCAGAGTTTCTGACCTCTTTTTTCTGTTTTTGGACCCGGAGACTCGCAGGACCTTGCCCTCAACATTGGTTTTGTTTCTGTCCCATGCCTGTGTAACACAGCCTGTAAATCAGCATCTCTGGGGAGGTGTGATGCTCTAAGTGGGGAAAAAAAACCCCAAACATCTTGGTTTTGGAAAACCTGGACACAAACCCTATCCCCACCATCAGTGAGATCTAGAAAACACCTTCCTCATATAATTTGAAATTATGGGTAGGTATTTTAGTTAGCTGTATCTGGATCAGTTTTAAAAGTTAAGAATGATGTGTTTGGCATGTATTCATATACAGTATTAGTGAATCAATAAAGATTATCTTAAAGATGAACTAAATGTAATTAAACAAGTTTCATTTCAAAACAATGTTGCAAGTTATTTACACAACCTTTTCATCTGCCCTTATTTTACGTTATCACGGTCTTGAAAATCATTTGGATCAATATTTCCATTTTTAATGAAGAGGCTGTGGAGACAGAATAATGATTAACGACTACCGAGAGACAGATCTGGGACACAAACACAAGTGTTTCCAGCGCTACCCCTCTGTGCACTTGTATTGTGCAATGATGTCTCCTTAAAAAAAAAGAAATTACTGTCCATCGGTATATGAAAGGTAGCTTCGTTGTGATGGCTCCACGGAAGAAAAGAAAAACACTTTCAATCAATACAAAGTAATTCAGTACTTTCTGTCATAAGTAGAAAAGAGATTTTCTGTCCTGAATGTTAAGTTTAAAACTTGCTGAGTTGACAAAGAATGATGAAGTAGTTGATATCAATGCTTTTTTAAAAATGGATGGCAAAGAAAGAAAAGTGGGCAGGTGGGCTGTCTGTAGCAGCATAACAGACTCAGGGGGTGCTGGTAAAAATCAATGATCCCAGCCAGATTATTGAAGCGGGGCATACAAAGTGCAAGAGGTAATGAAAGTCTGCTGCTTTGGCACTCTAGTGTTTTTGGGATAACACAGACATCAGAGCACTTACAGTTACCTGTAACCGGTACCTAATCCTGTATTCTGTCACAAGAAATACGCCTGCTGTGTCTCACTGAGTATCTTTAGGCTGCAGGGTGGGAGGGTCTTTGGCAAATGGGCTTGTTTTTCAACAGCTTTACTTTCACTCCCCAACTTCTTCAAAAGTGAAAATCTTCGCAGAGGGCCACTGCTCCCACTTTGTCCCTGCGTGCAGTGGCTTTCTTATTAGATTCCCTCCCTCTTCCTGTCATGTTTCATTTTTACTCAGAAGGCCCCAAGCAACGTATAAGCGATGGGTAAAGCCTGGTAGGCAAAAGGAGATTCATTTTCTTAAAAACTTCATTCTGCCACCATTTACGCTTCTAGAGAAAGTAATGTCATTGTCAGAAACACATTTTAATTTTAATTTTTGTTTTTTTGACCTTTCTAAACAATTCATGATATACTGTAAAATCCATTAATGAATTCAATATCAATGTACCTTTGTTGGCTATAGGAAAAAAAAAAAACTAAGAGGAAAGGGTATCAGTATTGAAATGCAAAAAGTTTGTGGAATTAAAAAATAATAATCTTCTATTTCTAGTTTTGGAGTCTTTTCACACTTTATCTTATTTTAGCATATGTGGGGATTGGCAAAGTTCATTTCAGTAACCTGGTTTTCAAACAACTAATTATTGTAGAAGTGGGATTAAATCCATTTCTCCATTTCTCCAGACTGACCCTTTAGCCTTTAGCAGATATTTCTTATTTCTAATTCCTTAAAACCCAATTTTCTCTATATCATCAGAGAACCTTACTTCTTCACTTTAAAGTTAAGGCTAGAATTACATGGAAGCAAATCAAACCAAAACATACCAAGATAAATGGTTCACTGATATGACTCAAAGGATGTATTTTTTCCATAGGAATTTTGAGTTTAAATAAGCCACCCCCTATGAAGCAATCACATATGACTCGTTCCTACATGTCTAAAACCAGACATTCTATTCAGGCAATTGTATTTTCCAGGTATGCCCTGTTCAGGTACAGAATGTTATTTACAATTTTTAGAAAGTGCTTATAGGACATTCACTCTCAGCAACCCAGGTCTTTTATTTACCTGAAAGGCAACGGAAGGTAGTTAAACTGGATTTTCCTTGGGCATGCTTTACCTCCTACCACTCCACTCGGGTTAGAAATAATGGCCTGATGCAGCTTTCAGAACTTGGGGCAGACCATTCTAACACTCTGCATACAGATGTGCCCACAGGCACATGATGCCACAGGTGAAGCCAGCTATAATACATTAAGGATAACAGGAAAGGGTATATCCACAACTTTATTAGCAGGAAGCATTTTTACTTGTGCATAACATTTCTCATGAGCTTTCTCATGAGGGAACATCATGGGAACAAGTTCCTACATTTTTATTAATGTCTTCACACTTCAGAATATCTGAAAGCAAGAGGTTCAAGCTTTTTTGACCTAAAGCAGCAACACAGCACAGCAGCTAAACCTTGGAGGCATCTTGGATGTCAGCTTATTCACTAAGGTAGAGGCAATATTGCTCATGGCACTTTTTATATCTGAGGTTATGTTGTTGAGGTCCATAGTTTGTATTGCAAAAATAATGTGTTCAACACTTTTAATCATTTTCACACATTTCCAGCTTTGGAGAAATACCATGCTTTTATCACTTCTGCCAGTTTAGATAAAGAACTTAATACTCCCTTAATAGTAAGGGAGTCTTAGCTTCTCAAGGTATTTTTTAACTACTTGGAAAACTTTCAATGCAGTGACTTTAGAAAGCCTTGGGGGTTTCAATTACCTAACCAAGAATAAAATTCTGCATTTTATGATTGCAGGATTTTATTACTTTAAGTCTCTATTATCCATGAAAAGTTTATCTATAAATTTACACATGTAACTAGTTATTTTTTTGCCCCGTGCCTAGCTCATCTTTGGGTTAGCTGAGATCTGAATGCTACAATAAGCACAATGGGAAGCAGTAAATGCTGTAAAAATCATTACAAATATAGGGCTATTTACTTGGACTTGTTAGTAACAAGAAATTAAAAATAATTTGAACAGCTCTTGGGTTTTAAAAATGGGAACATTTAAGAGCTGCTAATGTTAATTCTTCTGTTCAGAAAAAATTTAGGTTAATCCCAGATACATGGATTATCATAAGACAAAAATCTCATTTAATATAAAATACAGACAGTCCTGATTTAAATCATTTCACTTAAGATTTTTGACTTTACAATGGTGTGAAGCTATACACATTCAGTGGAAATCATCCTTCAAATTTTGAATTTTAATATTTTTCTGGGCTAGATTTATGTGGATTGACACTCTCTCATTTGCCCAACAGAAAGTTAACATAAATGTTCTGAGCTCTTTTAAGGTAAACTAAGCTAAGCTATGATGTTTGGTAGGCAGTAAAAGCACTTTTAACTTATGAGAGTTTCAATTTACAACAGGTTTATTAGTACATAACCTCATCATAAGTTGAGTAGCATCTATATTTCTTATGCTTTAAATTTAATGATTTGCTCAAAGTGGTATGCCTTATAATTCAATTTTTTTTATGGAAGGTATTCAAATAGATGATAAGGAATTTGGTATGACCTACTAAAATAAGACTCTTAAAACATGCACCAACATATATGGTGGGTAGGAAATTCCTCTTATAGAAGAATGTTACCAATAACCCAAAAGTAAAATGTCATGTTATACTTGGATGACAATTTTTAGAGCACTTTTCACCAGTGAGGTGATGTGACCCATGAACCAGCCCTACAAGGTAGGTAAATGCCATCAGAATATGAATGTAATGGCATGATGCCTTTTCCAAATGAAAGATAAAATTACCCTTTAAAAATAACATTAGGGGAGAATACAAATGGAACACATGAGATCATCCTGCTGTAGAAATGACACAATCCATGAGGTTGCCTGGAACTGTGTTATCCAAGACTTCAGAAAATATGAAAACTTTAATCAAGATCTCCTGTCTGCACACCCTAGGATGCATGCCTGCAGTGCCGAGCAAGGCTCTGTGGTAACAGAGTAAGGGGGTCTGCAAGAAATTTACAAATGCCGGGTCTAACGAGCAGAAAATCACAGTGTATTTGCACTCTTCTGCCTGGAAGAGGTTTTCCTAATGAACCAGCACAAACACTTATTTGTGTGTCTCTCCTTGAGGAAGACTTGCTGCATCAGGATAACATTATTTGATGCCACAGGCAATTAAAGTCCTCCAACTTACATCTCTTGCTCTGTTTCCATGTTAACAAGATGACAAACTATTTTTATAATAAATTTGCTTAACCTGTGCCTTTCCAATGGGAAGGGAAGGCACCTATGAGGCATGTAGATCATTCACGTTTACTTAGAAATGACAAAATTATAAGGCATTTTGTTAAGATGGCAATGTAAAATCTTTTTGGTTACTTGGCGATGGAAACTCTTCTATTAAGAAGATATAATTCGCCCAGGTATGAGCATGTTCCAAAAAATATTCAAAGGAAAACAAGCATCACTGGAAAGTGGGAAAGCTGCCATGAATATGCTGTAATCTTCATATATTTATTCTGCTCTAAGTTATTGGGTACTCACTAGAGGCTAGGTAGATCTCTAAACGCTAGCATTGATCAGTAAATAAAAGATACAAAGATCCTTGCCTTTATGCAGCTCACACTTTAATTGGAGGATTCAGAAAATAATGGTAAACATAAAGATATAAGAGAGTGATTAAGTCCTTCGGCAAAAAAATAAATAAATAAATAAAAATAAATAAATAAATAAATAAATAAATAAATAAATAAATCAGGGTAAGTGGTGTTATGAGTCTTGGGAACAAGAAGGCAATTTGAGGTATAAATAGTGAGGCCAGGATAGACTTTATTGAGAAGATGAAAATGGAGCAAAGACTTAAACGGGGAGGAGGAGTTAGACAAACAGCTGGGAGCAACTATGCACCTGCCAGAGGGAAAAGCTAGTCTGGAGCCCTCTGTGAGTGCAATTTGAGGGTTTTCTCTTATATTAACACTAGAGCTCAAATTGAATGCAAACAAGAGAATAGATTGATGACACTACTTCCCTTGCCCACCCCAAAGCAGGGCATGTACTTAGAGAAGAACCTAGTGGAAGCCTGCTAACCGTCTATAACTTACAAGGATGTGGAATAGGCAACAGCGATAATGGCAGAGGAGTATTTCAGCTCTTCCATTAAAAAACCTCTTTGAAATGGATTAGCCCACAGAAGGAAGAAAACTCAAAGAAGAAAGCGAACTTACTTCTATTCAATAAGAATTTTCAAATAACTGACTTAGTTATTGGATCTATTCAATTAAGCATTGATGAAAAATAAAACTTTAGAGTGGATAAGACTTGCATGGAGATGACTTCTGCTACAAACATGGTGATTTAGTCTGTGGTTTCCACTTGCTCCACGTTCCAAAGTGTGAATAAATGATCAAAGAAATATGGAAACCAATGAAGGATTTTAAAGAAATCTCTGGAAAATGTATAGCAGTCGAGACTGGTTTGAAGGAAGAGTCATTTAGCACATATGATTCACCAAATGGAAAATTAATGAGGCAAATAAGTGAAAGTAGGGTATTCCAGCCACAACCGTGAGTTCTGGCAGCATAAGCTGAGGTAAAGGCTGACTGAGAGGCAGCTGGTGGGCAACACATAACCTGAAGGTCTCAATGTACAGACTGGCACAGATATCAAACTTTATTAACATCATCTGCTAGACTATACCTACGATAATGGGCAACTGTTAATATGGATCTCTGGTGAACAGAAATGGATTAATCATAATCCTTAGTTTATGATATATTAAGTAATTGGCCTGTGAAAGGACTTTTATTCATTTGATCATGTACTTACCTATTGTCAATAATATGATGTCAAACTTGCCACTCAAGCCAAAACCTAAGCAATAATATTAACTTAGTTCTACCTACGTGGTCCTCCTCTAGTTTGTCCCCTGCTTCTTTTCTATAGCTGATAACTATATTAAATTTTATGCTTGCCATTTTTCCCCTTAAAACAAAAATAAAAGAGTTATCACATATATATGAATGGTGAATAAATGTTTATTTTTGCTTGATTTTGAATTTCATAACAGGGATTCATTAATATAGTCTTCTGGGTCTTTGCCATTTGGTTCACAGTGTATTATGGGGGCTTGACAGTGATTTTGCATTGAACAGATGTGTGTAGCTGCTTTGGAAGTTCTGCAGCTGCCTTAGCACAAGCCAGTTCTCTGACATGGGTTAAGCGATCCCTGCTGATCCATTGTGGCCTCCCTACCACCTCTGCATCAGCATCTGTTCTGTCCATGACTTCATATTTTTGGTGATCCTGTACCAGCAAGACCCCCTCCTGGGTGCTACTTTTGTCAAAATTAAAATCAGATCAGTAAATAGAACTGAATACGACTTTATTGTGCACAAAAGAACCATTCACCAATGGAGAGTCTTCAAATCCGAAACCAATATGAAGCTCTGAGGCACGATGGTACAGGAAGGTGCACAAAGTGAAAAAAAAAGGAAGTTGTTAAACCTTTATGATGACTGGTTATTACAATGGGAGTTTCCAGACAGCAGGACATTGGTTAAACCTGATTATCTTACACTATTCTGGAATATGACTTAAGTTTCTTTTATGGTTATCAGAGGCATTTACAAGAAATAACCTAAGTTTCACTTCATGTTCATGAAATAAGCTAATTTAATTTTGCTTAAGTGGCTTAAATGGCTTTATCTGCTTGGGGATTTCTAAGTCTGGTCTCTATTCTATTTTAACAAAATAACAATAGCTCAAGCCAGGTACATTTCTCAGAGGCCACTTGGCCCTGTAAACTTTGAACTTCTGGGAGTCCAGCTGCCTCCAGTACTGCCCTCTGCCCTAGTCCTGCCATGTGTAGCTGCTCTGCCTAAGGTCTCACCAGGAGGGACAGAGGCAACTTCTCAATGTTCAGAGGTACTGGATGTGTTCAGAGTCCAGGAGATTTATGTTTTGTTCACTTAGGGCAAGCATCTCAAACTCAAAGGCTAACACAGGCTCAATAAACAAGGTTTAAGTTTTTGTGGGCCGCAGAAAAACAAAATCTTCAATTTTCATAGAAACATAGGTTTGCTTTGATAGAGACATGCTGAATACAAAGGGCTGAAATAAATGAGTAATCATTAACATAAAATTATAGAACATTTTATTTTATTATTATTATTTTAAAATATATTTATTGATTTCAGAGAGGAAGAGGGAGAGAGATATTGAAGCATCAATGATAAGAGAGAATCATTGACCAGCTGCCTCCTGCGCTCCAGTAGGGATTGAGCCCACAACCTAGGCATGTGTCCTTGGCCAGAATCAAATCTGGAACTCTTCAGTCTGCAGGCCAATGCTAACCACTGAGCCAAAATGGCTAGGGCTTATTTTATTTTTTTTAAAAAGGGATAGAGAGATTGACCGAATCATGGAGAAGATTGGAAACAGCTTACAAGGAACCATTTTATAAAGTCCAGCCCCAGCAAAGGCAGCTGAAATGGAAAGGCCACAATACATGCAGACCCATTAAACTCAGGTCTTCCTCCTAACTGAATTCCTCAGCCATGCTGTCATTTAATTTTAACGGAGATGAATCATCCAGAAACAACAGGACCTTTGTCCATTAGGAGGAGTTTACCAATCCCTCTTCCCACTCCCGGCCCCTCTCCCCAAATCAAAATAGTCACCATAAGCATAAAATAAGAAAAAAAAGAAAATAACTGGAGGGGGTGGGTGGAACCAGCCAGTTTTCCTCAGATTGCCGAACATGTAATATAAAATCGATGTCTTAAACTCTTTACATAAATCACAGGGCTGGGACTACCAAGAATTCATCTACACTATTTTAGGGGAAATACTAAAATTGCTCAGGCTTGTTCTCCCCTAAACATGAATTACCATGAAAACAAACATGTAGAGTTAAACAAAACAGCTAAATCAAACAAAATTCATCTAGCTGTGTAATATTAGTCCTAGATGATGCACGTGTGGCCAATCGATACATTCCATAGTGTTGCCCTACTGACTTAGGGAGAAATTCATGACATAAGATGGCCTAATGAAAAGTCACCCTAAGAATTTTGCTAAAACTATTGGAAAAGAAGTACCTCTGTTTTTTGCTATTGTTGCTAATCTGTAAAATACAAAACTGGAGATTCCAAGTGTCATTTTCAGAGAAAATCAACATGAAAATGTGGCCAATGCAAAAGGGAAGCTGAAATGAGAAATAGGGACAGAGAGATCTCTAATAACATCTTTTGTGCCTATTGAGCCAGATGTGATTAAAGTCATCTCAACTTTGTGATTTCCAGTTAATAATGCATCTTTTTCTTCTTTAAGCCACTTTGAATCAGCTTTCTTTTACTAATTGCTCGAGTTAAAAGAAAAACACTCCTGAAATATCAGAGCATACCAACTGCACAGGCAGAATTTGATTGAAAATGCAGAGCCACAATGAGTAAGTAATATAGAATAATAGACTTACTATTATGACTGTACTTTTTTGCAATTGTTGTAACCAGGCGGGGGGGGGGGGGAGATAATTCAATGGAAGCTTTTTCTTCTGAATCTGATAAGGGCCTGAAATCACTGTACTTCTCTGGGTCAGTCATTGGAAGTGAAGCTGGACAGGAAGAAGAAGTAGGAGATGGCAAGGATGCATTGTAAGTCCTGAGCACACAATGGAACCATGTCTATCTCTCACATGTAGTGGGAAGCTGTGAAGATCAGGCAATTGTGTGCAAAGAGGTAAAGGATAGTATATGACAGTAGTTGACAAACTCATTAGTCAACAGAGCAGCAAACCGCAGCTCATGAGCAGCATGTGGCTCATGAGCCACAGTTTGCCAACCACTGATCTACAACAATCACATGGTGCCCTGCAGGAAAGGATAACTTCATCATAGAGTTGCAAATGCACTTTTCCCAGGACTTGGAGAAAAAGAAGGAAGAGACAGGAGATACACCATGAGATAAAGGAGTTGCAGGCTGGCTGTTGCCCAACTGAGGTAAACTAAGCAAATGAGCTACAATATATATAAGCTGCAACAGAGCCACCAACCTGCAGAGCACAATGGCAGCTACTTAGTTATTTCATTTTCCAAATATCACACAAATTTCTCTTACAGCCCACCTTAACTCAAAATCTTAAAGGGAAGAAATTCTGGGAAATTAGTTCCAACTTAGCTAAACTTGCACAAGAACAAAGCCAAATCTACTCTACCAACTCTTCTATCACTATTGGTAGCAAAACATACTTTCCATTTTAAAGATATTTTTATTTATTTTAGAGAGAAAGAATGATAGAAACATCAATGATGAGAAAGAATCGTTTACTGGCTGCCTCTTGCATAACCCACCCAGGGGACTGAGCTAACAACCCTGGCATATGCCCTTGACTGGAATCGAACCTGGGACCCTTCAATCCATAGGCCGCTACTCTATCCACTGAGCCAAATCAGCTAGGGCCATACCTTCCATTTTAGAGAGTAAAGAGAAGACAGTAGACAAAAACTGACAAAATTCCCTGCCACTGTACCTACATAAGTATCTGTATGCAAAGCCACCCTTTCAGATTTCTTGCCCTTCATTCCATTATATATATATGTGTATATATATATATATATTAGAGAGGAAGGGAGAGGGGGAGAATAATAAAAACATCAATGATGAGAGAGAATCATTGATTGGATGCCTCCCACACGCCCCCCACTGGGGGTCAAGCCCACAACCTGGACATAGGATCTTGACCAGAATTGAACCTGGGACTCTCCAGTCCACAGGCCAACTCTATCCACTGAGCCAAACCAGTTTGAGCCATCCTCTAAATTGGATTCTGTATTCCATTTCTTCTTACCTTCCTGGTGACTCTAATACACTGATTTTTTTTTCAGCGCCACCCTCCCCCCCCTTAAAAACAATTAGATTAGTACGCACTAAACATGAAAAGGCTGTCCAATGTATATTGTTCAGTTAAGAGCTATACATACTCATATGGATGTCATGGTGCTTTTATTACACACATATACAACATCCCTATATAATAAAAGGCTACTATGCAAATTGACCAAACAGCAGAATGACCAGTCGCTATGATGCGCACTGACCACCAGGGGGCAGACACTCAATGCAGGAGCTGCCTCCAGTGGTCAGTGCACTCCCAAGGGGGAGTGCCTCTCAGCCAAAAGGCCTGAGCTGGGCTCACAGCTGGCGAGCCTCTTCTGCCTCCATAGCAGCGCTAAGGATGCCTGACTGCCAATCGTCAGTTGGACATCCCCCAAGGGCTCCCATACGGGGCGAGGGTGCAGGCCAGGCTGAGGAACCCCTGCTGAGTGCACAAATTTTGTACACCGGGCCTCTAGTGCAAAATAATCCCCAAAACATAAAGGGGAGCATATTTTGGAAGGAAATACATGACACACAGAGCTTTTATGCTTGTGGTGTGGGAATAGGGTAGAATTGTGGTTTTTTATTTTATCTTAAATACTTTTTTACTCTGACTTTTGTTTTATAATTATTATTCATTTCTGTACATAAAAAGTGATTAAAACCAGCATACAGTTATATTTTGAAACTCTCTCAATTTACAATTCAATGCTTGCCTAAGATTAGGATAGAGAAGAAATAAACATGCCAAAAGCAAAAAAAAAGAAAATAACAAAATAACAAACAACAATTAAAAAAATGCAAATATAAAATTTCATGTATAAATGTGTCCATGAGATAGTCCTTGGGCAAAATAAATAAATAAATAAATAAATAAATAAATAAATAAATAACTGGGAGTTAGTTTATTCAAACATACAAGAGAGAATTAATGAGTATGAAAAAAAAAATAAAATGAGAACACAGATATAAATACATGTAAAAGAAAAAATACAAATACATGGGGAAAGGCTCAACATTATAAATATTAAAACCTAAAACTGCACATGTATTAATGGATTTGTATATATACTTCTCACAACTCATTTTTTTTTTGTGTGCATGGTTGTGTTATATTGACTGGAACCTGAGATTTATGGAACACAATGTGGAAAATATTACTTTGCAAATATTAAGTTTTTGTTTTCTTAAAAATTAAATCTTTAGAGAATAATTTTAATCTTAAAATTTTCTGGACTTAAAAATAATAAATCTATGCATATTTAAAAAAATTCTTATTGAATTTCCTTGGGACATAAATTTCATTGAGTTAGTTGAAATTTATAACTAACAGGGTGTAATGCATTTATGAAAGCTATATTTATATAATTAAAATTGCTTAGATATATATTTTTTTAACCTTTGGCTGAAAATAATAAGAGAATAAAATTCAGATTTTTACTAAAATATTTTCATGATTATTTTTCAAAATAAATATTTACTTGTGTATTGTTAATAGTTTTTCTTAGGATTGCCCATTAAAAACTGTTTATAAAGTGATTTGAATAGAAATATCTTCTACTTTTTCTTCAGTGATCACACTAATTTATGAAAAAATATTATATGAGAATATGAATATATACAAATATATTACTTATATAAAATTTTGTGAAATATTAGTTCATTAATTTTATATTCTTGAATATAATTTTTTATTGCAGACATCAAAATACATATTTTATTAACCATCAAACTATATACTTTAGCATACAAATAAAATGAAAAATGAAATCCCCTTGATTCATTTTATGCATACAATTTGTTGACCAAACATTTGAATTTGTTGTATTTATTGATTTCCTTTTTCCTTGACTACATTTATGATAAAAATACAAAGCAAATTAGTTAACACTAGTGAATGCAAAAGGCATACTCAGGAGAAATATTCATTTTTCTTTTAGGCTATGTCTAATCAGAGAGGTTTGTGGTAATTGCATCAACTCTTAATGTTTGTGTTAATTTGTGCTCTGTGGGGGTTTATAAGCTTATTAGCCAAATCAACATATTGCCTATAAAAAACACAGTGGGATGAGAAATCTCTTGATTTTGAATTTATAGGATAATGCTGTTGAATCTTATGTTTTGGGATTTTCAGTGGACATAGAATAATTAAAATTATTTCTATAATTTACTTCCGAATAAATTAGTTTGTGTTACTGTTTTTTTCTTATATACCTTTTTTTTTTAAATACACATCAATGAATGTCTCTGCAATATGCACACTGACAAGAAGGCTACACACTTTAATAAATCCTTTCTTATTAAAACTTCTAGTTAAAACCTACACATTCTAAACATTACCCTTTAAAACAGTGGTTCTCAACCTTTCTAATGCCTCAATCCTTTAGTACAGTTCCTCATGTTGTGGTGATCCCCAACCATAAAATTATTTTTGCTGCTACTTCATAACTGTCATTTTGCTACTGTTAATGACTTGTAATGTAAATATCGTGACCCACAGGTTGAGAACCTCTGCTGTAGAGCCTAAGACCATCAGAAATGAATCGTAATATAAATTAATCATAATGTAAATATCTGTGTTTGAATTGTAATATAAATATCTGTGTTTTCCAATGGTCTTAGGCGACCGTGCTAGGGGTTCTCAACCTGTGGGTCACGACCCACAGGCTGAGAACCGCTTTTGCAGAGCCTAAGACCATCGAAAAACACAGATATTTACATTATGATTCATTAACAGTAGCAAAATTACAGTTATGAAGTAGCAACGGAAATAATTTTATGGTTGGGGGTCACCACAACATGAGGAACTGTATTAAAGGGTCCTGGCATTAGAAAGGTTGAGGACCACTGCTTTAAAAGGATAAATATAAAAATAAAAAAATTAATTTAATGGAGCTGATTTTGTGTAAAGTGTCAGGGGCTTGGTGGAGCAGAGTCATGTGGCTCTTTGGGTTGCTTCTGACCCAGAAGCTAGATCCTAGGCACCCGGGTTCCCACTTCATTGGTTCTTGCAGGGTCCTTGTAAGATCAGCTTTGTTGTGACCTGTGTCCATGGCAAGACATCCACCTGAACACGATTCAACAGAATTCCATGGAGCTTAGGGCAGAGGAGTTCTTTCACCAAACTCTGGACCTCTGAACGCCAATTCTACTCATACCGTAACAATATCAATGTCTCTACTCTTTTCCATACTTCCAGGATTTATGCCTGCCAGAGCAGCATTTCCTCACTTTATGTTTAGTGGCAGAAATTTTAAGAGCCTATTTCCATTCATCCTCCCTTTTTTCCTTCCTTTGACTAGGTCCATTTCCCTTCCAACCTGCAGAAAATGACAGTGGTTCAACCCTGGCAGTAGATTCTGTGAGAAGTACTGGTGTGGTGACAGCCGCCAGGTTAATGCTCACCAGCATCTCTCAGAACCGTATCTATACTGTCTGTGACATGGACTCTGTGTATGATTTCAGAGGGAGTTCTTGGAAACTTAATCAAAATGTCTTAATCTAAATGTTCTCATCTATTAGATAATGGGGGTAAACTGTATATTGGAAAACTGGAAGATTCAGTTGAAATAATTTATTTTGGAAATCTTGGAAATCCTGATACCAGCAATAAGACTAGATCTAGATTTGAGGATTAAGACACTATTAAGTTAAAAAAAATTTTTTTAATGCTTCTAGGGCAGGCATGCACTTTATCTTTGACCGTGGTAACCACCCGACTCAATTGTCATCTATTGTTAATGCCTTATGCATTTATATTACCTGCTTGCCTGCTAAAAGCATTTGAATTAACATCCCCTGATGCAAGCTTTAAAACTGAATTCTCATTATAATATAGAACCTAATATACTCTTTCCAAACAGTAAGGTTACAGTTTATGCAAATTATTTCTATGTAATCAGAAATTCTATAATAAGATTGTATGGTATTTAATGTATCATGCGATGGTAAATGTTCAATTTTATTTCGTGTTTGCCATAAAAGGACACTAAAGATAAAAAGGATGATAATGTATAAAATTTGAGTCGCATAATGACTCTGTGAAGTAATGCTAATCACTCCTTTAATATGTAGAAATCTCAGTTTAATAAAATTTTCCTAAGATAATTTTGTTTCTTGGCAACAAGTATTTGTAAAACATATGACATGAACTATAGTATTTACAAAATGCTTCATGCTTGATGTGATATCTTGGGATCAAAAATATTTAAAAGTTGCCCTTTGAGATTTTCTTTTTATTATAAGGAAGCAATGAACAAGCTCTCTACTCCCCAAAATTAAATAGCAATTTGGAGGGAAAGAAATCTGGTACTGCCTGAAGTCTTTTTTTAAAAAATAAGATACATATTTGTTTAAACATATAATTAAATTCCTATACAGGTGAAATTCTCACAATTTGTGTTTTGCATGGGTACAAGAAAGAAGAAATTTAATTTTGTGTCTCTACATAGAGTTATTGCATCAGAATATACTTTGTTTTATTGATTTGATATGCAAGCTACTACCAGAGATTGCTATTTAAATCATATTTTGTTATTGATAAAGCTGGATTGCTTTCCTCATACTTTTTCTTCACAACACATTTTCAATAGGTATTTACTCTCATTTTATTTTGGTTTTGGATGAAACCATATGAACGTGTTTACAATATACAAAATGAGTGTCTGAAAAACAAATGAGAAAGGGCCTCACAATCAGTGTCAACATAAAAATCCTAGAATTCATAATAAAAACAGAATGTTGGATCTGGGACTAAAAGTGTCAAATTGAAACAAGTTAGAGTCCTCATGTACAGTTGTAGGGGTTTGAATGATTTTGAGATGGTCAAGGAAAAAGATAAGAGACAGAACCACACAGTAAGCTCTATTGGAAGACATGTGGATAGGGCTGCAGAAGAGAGCGAGTCCCACAAAGCAGGAGTCTGTCCAGAGGCTACAGCACAGGGCCCCTACTAAGCGGGGAGGAGGGCGAGAGAGCTTTCCGGGGAGAGAAATAGCACAGAGGGGTTTATGTGTCCAGGTGATGTCAGCTGGCAGCATGGTCATGAGTCTTTGGGTCAGAGAACTCCAAAGTTTATTTTACTCCAAAGGTAAAATAAACTTGGTTGGACTATTTAAAATAACTGGATGGATAAAAATTTGAGTTTGGCACTGACTGGCATTTAAGCTAATGTGTCTCGATCTCCAATGAGGAAATAAACAACATAGTGTCCAATACACAGAGGACATGTTTGGCTCACTTGTTGGAGAGAATAAAACTTGAGAGAAACATAACAGTTGCTCCACTAAGGCATTTCAATGTCTCTGATGTGGACTGGATCCTCTCGGTGGACTGAGATCACTTAAAAATGTTCCTCTCGTGCATCAAACTCAGAGTCATTTTGTATGAAAATACACATATTCAGTCTTTAATGAATTAAAGAAAGGGAAATCATCATGTAACTAAGACAAAGGACTCAGCGTAGAGAATAGAAACAAGATATACAGCACACGGGGACCTGGGAACACAGAGACTAGGCCTTTGGGCCTGATGTCCTAAAACACACGTGGTCAGGGTTTTAAGTCAAGAACCGCACATAGGATTCAGGTGGGCTCCCATCTTGGAGTAGAGAGCAAGATTACACTGAATGGGGCCCAATGTATCTCTTTCCACTAACTGAATAGATATCAGAAATGAACTTCTCAGTTATTATGAGACCAGTATCTGAGTCTAAACATAATTGTACCATCAGATGCAAGAATGAATCTGAGACAGCACAGAGATACAGATCCTACCTTCTTTTAGGGCCCTGATAAGGGAAATTGCTGTCTTAATGTGCTTCCTGTGGTGTGCATACAAAAATATTATTTCTTCATCTTTATTAATTTGTAAACATTATTTGGTAGGAGATATATGAAGCCTATATTGTATATATTGCCTGTCATAAAGTTTATATCTTTTTCTTTTATCCAATTTTGCATTTCACTGTTTCAGGAAGAAGCTGTCTATTCTTGATGTGGCCTCCTAGACTTTAGTCTTCCTAGAGCAGTAAATGATTTATAAAATTACTTCTGTCTTCTTTTCTCATGCAATTAGCACAGATTCTCTTTGTCACAGATTCTCTTGATAACATTGCTACACCCATCACTACAAGTTTTGTGTTTCAGGATACAGACTCATTCCTTGTACCAATCAGCTCAGATATCCTCAAATTCTATATTCTAGAAAACAAAAGGGCTTCAAGTAAAATATTCTTTACACTCTCATATTTTATCCTTATCTATAGTTCTTACATGTCCAAAATTGTGGAATTATCTTTGGGGTACAGGCTCCTCCATTATTTATCTCCAAAGAGACCACACTGTTTACTTAGAAGGTGAGTAATAAGATGTCCATATATTATTTCCTAAAATGTTCATATTAGACATAGCACACAGAGATTTGGAGTGGGCTTTTCCCCTAGCTTTCAATAGTAATGCATATCTCCCTTTATTTTGATATCCGCATTTCCATCATGATTACTAAAAAGGCAACCCCTATAATTATTTAATATTTTCATCTTGAATACTTTATATTCCATAAAACCATATTTGTTAAACTTACTAATTATAGAATTAATCAGAACATATAAACAATTATGTAGAAGAATCAACACTAACCACCTTAAAAAAAGAACATAAAAAAAACACTACTTTCTATAAGTCCTTATTTGAATAGTGAATATTCACTGAGGGTAATTTGAACATTTGAAAACATTTTTTTGACAACATATTGAAAATTACCCTTACAATGGATGATATTATTTGCTTCCCCTTCCTATGGGAGGATTATGCATCACTGTCCTATTGATGTTGAGTTTGACCATATGACCTGCCATGTTCCATGTGGCTGTGGGATTGTATATCTTCTTTTCATAGAAAAGTTTATGAAGTCATTCTGATTGTTTCCTACTGATACCTTTTAAGATGTGAACTGGCTCTCTTCTCTGAGAAACCGAAACTTGTCATTTTCATTTTTGTCTATTTAGTTATTTTCTTTAATAAGAGATTAAGCACTAATTTTTAACTCAAAGCAAATAATAAAACAAATTAGCTGATTAATATAAATTGCATACTATAAATAGAATTCATAACAAACATCATGAATATAAATTATATCTAATTTAATGTATATTTATATTTTACAAAAATATATAAAATGTTTGTTATTATAGTGACAACTTTCCAATATGATAATAACTTCTAATTCTGTCCCAAAGAGATAGTAGAAAAATTTGGGGGCTAATGCAGTTAAAGGTATTGTTTTTTTTCTTATCCTTTGTTTACTTTTATGTGTTTTGATTTTGCATGGTATACTGACATCCTTTTGTGTAACATGGTGGTTATTTTCATTCACTTCCCTCATCTGTACCAGATAGCCTCTTCTTTTGATGAAGGTTGATCTATTAAGGTGGATTGGTCTCTCAATTAGTAGCAACAATTGTCCAAATGTCAGGTTTTAGTTAGGCACAGAACATGTAGTGCATTTCTATAACTTGAGCTACTATTGTACCCAACACAGTGCTATTAAATCCTTTGATTACTGAAGCCTAAAAAATATTCATGCCTATGCATTGTTTGTTTCATTTGCCTCGTACATCTGCTGGAGGGATGTACTCTGCCCTGAAGTAAGGTTGTTGGTGAAATTATATCAACTGCTCTAGAATTTCTGAACCATAATTTCAACTGCCAGGTATATATAACCTAAAAAACAACAACACACAACTTCTCTCTTCTATAGAAATTATTACCCCAGAGTTAATCCTAGCTAAGATAAACCTTATAGACATCTCTTCTTTTGCATCTCTGTTTTGCTCTTTATCTGTGTACTAGAGACCTGATGCACAAAGATTCGCGCAAGACTGGGCCTTCCTTCCCCTGGCTGCCAGCACTGCCTTCACTCTGGCTGGAGCAGCCTTTAGGCCTTCTCACTCTGCACAGAGGCCCAGAGCAGCTGGGGTGGTGTGGAATGCCTACATCCCATCCAACCTCCCCGGCCACTGGGCACCTGTGTATGCAAATCAACCCATCATCTTTGTAGGGTTAATTTGCATACTCACTCCTGATTGGCTAGTAGACATAGAGAAGGTATGGTTGATTAGCATGCTACTCTTTCATTAGGTAGATTGTCCTCATATCTCATTTTCTAGTTCATAGATTGCCATGTCTAATCTATTTAAATCTGTTCCTGACCTGGATTTTTAATGTCAAGAACCATAAAGCATTCAAATTTAGGTATTTTTTGCACTTCTGCCTGTTCATTTCCCAATACCAATTCCTTTTTAATCCACTGAAATTTTAAAATATGTATTTTACAAGCTCAGATTTTCTTTCAACTTAGTTTTTCTAGAGATGGCAATCTTTTTATTTGTGGGCTTGAAAAATTAGGATGGGGTTATTCCCCTTTAAGGTGTGCCTATCATGGAGAAATCACTATTTAAAAAACAGTTTTACATTTTCTTTCTGTTGTGTTCCGTTAGGCTTGCAATCATGCAGAATTAATTGTTTTTATGCTAATTTTTAGTTTTTGAATTCCGGAAACATATAGTTAACTAAATATGATCATTACACTCACTCTGAGGTGCAGGAAGCAATAACAAAACCTCCAAACCTGCTTCTGAATACAAGCTCCTGGCAGGTGTTTATTTGGATCAGGTGGTAGAAATTTGTCAATTTAGTGGATGCCATTTGATTAGCCATAACTTTAGAGATATTAAATTCGAACAGTCAAATTAAAAAAGTATTTGATAAACCATTTGAATCTTACCCCCAGAGTATCGATTTATATTAAAATAATCACTACATGCACATAAAAATTTGCATAAAAATATTATCAAAATGACAGATCTTTGAGCAAATGCGCAGCTTCCAGCAGAAATAAACCATGTTCAGGAAATAAAATACATCATGATTTCCCTGTTGAATTTAAAAATGCAGTCTTAATAATGATTGAAAGTCAGGACATTTTAAGGCTATAAAGGACTTTAAGGATAGTTTTATGCAACCCTTATTTTAAAGATGAAGAAATTGAGGCCTTGAAATATAAATGTCTCATTCAAAGGCCATACAAATTCATAGCAACTCCAGTAATAAGTTCTGCATTCTGAAACTGAACCCAGTCATCTTTCCTTCTTTCCATATTTTCCTAGCTTCATTTTGTAAATAGTTAAGTAAATAAGGGCTCAAGCCAAAGGCCAGGTTGCCATTTTTAGCTGGATTAGTTTAGATACAACCTATTTTATGTATTTATTTAATTTTATTTTATTGTTGAGAGTATTACTGGTATCCCCACTTTTCTACCTTTTCCCTCCTCTGCCATGCTCCCAACCCACCCCAGGCTTTTACTACACTATTGCATATGCATATACATTCTTTGGTTAATCTTTTGCTGTGCCCACTCCCTCTCCATCCCTCTCCCCTCTGATATCTGCCTCATGCTTCCACGTCTTTGGACCTATTTTGTTCGTCAGTTTATTTTGTTCATTATATTCCACATATAAGTGAGATTATGTGATATTTGTCTTTCTTTGACAGGCTTATTTCACTTAGCATAATAATTTCCAGGTCCATTCAAATGGTAAAAGATCCTTGGTTTTTTTTTTAAAAAATATATAGTTGCATAGTATTCCATTGAGCTACAACCTATTTTAAAGTAAAATTATAGCAATTATGCATTTTCCAGGTGCAATGCAATCACTGAAGCCCAATTGCTAATCTACAGTTGACACAGTCAATGTTAATTAGAATTATGCCAATTTTCAATATGATGCATTTCATAGTGTGATGACTAGAAAGTAAGTTGATAATGCTAACTATGCAAGTGTTTTACAGGCACATGATTTAATAGAGGTGCAGAAGTTATGTGACATTTATTTAAATGAAGATTTAAAATTCTCCTGCTCTCATTCACCAAAACTTAAAATTGTTCTGTAAAGTTCTATTGTCACAATTTAAAAAATTATGCTTGCTTAACCTAAGCATGGACAACTTCTTCTACCACAGGTCAAGTTCTCCTAGTTGTAAAGCTCAGGATCTTTCATTGTAACAATAAGGTATGAAAAATGCTTAGCTGCAAATTCTACACTGAAGAGACAAGTGAATGTGGTTGCTAATAAATGAGTTATGGAAGAGAACTGAACCAGGCAGAAGCAACGACCATAAGTTAGCATAAACAAGTTTTTCTGTATGATATTCATAGAACTGAGATATCTAAGGATGATATGCTAGCTTTAAGAACACAAGATAAAGGTGGAGACAGTTCCCTGGAGTATGCACAATTTCTAAACCAAATTCCATTTACAATGTCTGGTATTATTTAACATGTGCCGTGCTGACCTGGTGTTATCCTCAGGGTGTAGATACAGTTGATATAACAGGGCTAGGACTGTAGAAGATTTCTAATGAAGACGTTAGGAGAAAATTAAGTATCCAACATTATAGATATGTTTTTAGGTCCTGAAGTGTATTAATGCCTACACAAATATATATATATATATATTTGTGTAGGCATTACTCACTTCATATATATATATATATATATATATATATATATATATATATATGAAGTGAGTGTAGACATATGAAAGTGAGAGCGAAAGATATAAATATGTGAGTGTAACATCTGAATGAGCGTAGCAGCAGGCTGACTCACTGAAAGTCTAGGTGAATGTCAGAGTCAGCATTCATTAGATTGTGTCAGGGATAATTTGTGTAAACTCTCTAGTGGCGAGCAGCTACATAATTCCTCATCTATCCAAGATTCCTGATGAAATAACCTGTATTGGTATCTTCTATGTCAAAACTTCACTGATGAGGACTTGGAGCTACCAATGACAAATTATCAGAGTAGGAACCATGGTGAAAGTAGTTGTTGTGTTATTGCTATAGGATAAAGGTGTGTACAATTTTAATCTTTAATGGATTTTGACTTCTGAGTGACTGCTTTTATTTTCTTGGAAACAGCTTGCAACAATATTTGGTTTGTTGAACAAACCAACCAACCAACCAACAAACACCAACACAGACACAAAAAGAGCAAGGTTAACCTTTAAATGAGATTTTTTGAGGAGGACTTTGGATAGTGTTTGTTCCTATTCACATTGTTACTTCAGCCTACTTGTTCTTAGGTCTTGCATTTACTATTTAGAATATCTTATGATAATTGCAGTAGTGCTTGACAAGTCTTTAGATTTATATGCAGCAAACAAATGCAATTAAATCATTGGCTGCAATTTAAAGTCTGTGTGTGTGAGTGTGTGTGTGTGTGGGTGTGTGGGTGTGTGTATATGTATGTGTGTGTGTTTTAAATATCTTCTAGGTTCTCTGATCCTCAAGGCCATAATACTCATCACATTCTTGGAATTGAAACTTGCAGAACACAGCGGGATACCTTAAGAACTTTTCTGAGCCCCCACTCATTTGTTTATTTAATTTAAAATGTTATTGAGTATTACTATATGTCAATTACTGATTTAGATGATAATTCTCTAGTGAATAAGACAGATCCTGCCTCTGTCCTCTTGGAATTAAGAGACTAGTGGAGATACAGGGAAGCCATCACAAAAAAGGGTGACCAGTTCTATAATGTGGAGAGCATAGGATTGCAGGAAGTGGTGTATGAGTCCTACAGAATAGGATGGAGTTAGGCAGAGCAGCAAGGACTGAAGAGCTCCAAATTATGAAGGGCCTCCCATCCTGAGAGAGCATGGCCTGCCCCTGTAACTGAGAAATGAAACTCTGGCTAGAAGGTGGAGTGTGAAAGGGTAGTGGTGAGAGATATGACGTGCTATATAAAATATATTTAAACAATTGCTAAGTATTTAATAGGTGATGATATAATCAGATTTAAGTTTTAGGAAAAAAATAATTGTTCTTCCTGCAGTTTGAATACTGCATTAGAGGGGAACAAGTATAGCTGGAACCAGTTAGAAAGCTATTGAGATAAAAGAAACAACTTAAGAATCCTTTCCAGATTGCTGTTCCCAGGCTCAAATTGATTAGATAGATTGGGCTTATCATCAATGATTGAATTGCATTAAATTTTTACTAAGTCAATACAAACCAACACTTATATTCTAAAATCTAATTATTCTAATCCTATAGTCATTATTTTATTATACTCCTCATTACTTCATAGTAATTCTAATTCTAAAGCATTCATGGATCTGAAGACAGTTGTACAGGGGTCACTAAAGTTCATACTAATAGAGAAAAGCATGGTTATTCCAAAGAATCTTATCAAGATTCTTATCCTTAATAAGAACTATATTAAAAGGTATGCAATGAGACCAAAGAGAGGTGGACCCATGGTTTAAATTGACCTTTTCTTAACCTTTCCTTGGCCTTTTCCTAAATTAAATGTCCTCAGGAACTTCTCTCAGTTCCTATTTCCAATATGTACCATATCACTTTGCACCCTGATGCTATTTTTTCTTTCTGCTGTCTCTGGGCTAAATGGCTTTATCTACTTGCCAGTTTAGCTCCTACCTCTGCTTTTCTCACAATATTTTTCCGTTTTAACCCATTCAGCTGAGCATACAGTGCTTGGCTGGCTACCGGTAAATAGGCAAGGGCAGCCAGTGCCTATGGGCTGTGATCTACGACGGTCACCTGCATGCCCCCAGTGGCCCCATCGTTTGGTTATTTTGCCTCAATGAATTGTCACATTGCAGAAGAGCCATATCTTCAGTCTTACCTCACAACAAGAACGTTGTTTCTATTTTCTGAAATTTGTCTTACCTCACAACAAAAATGTTGTTTCTATTTTCTGAAATTTGTCCACTCTACACATTAAAATATTACTTATTTCTTTAAGAGTAATTTCAATTGTACCTCTTCTAGGAAAGTTTTCTTTCCCCCCTCAATTTGGGAAATTAAGTTTTAAGCAAATATTTATCATGTAAACATGTATCTTCTGTTGTTAATCCTTACTGAAAATATTTTTCCCATTGATTTTTAGAGAGAGAGGAAGGGAGAGGGAAAAACAGAGAGAAACATTGATGTGAGAGAGACCCATTGAATGGTTGCCTCCTGCATGCACCCTTACCAGGGCCGGGGAACCTGAATGGAACCTGGGACCCTTCAGTCCTCTGGCCGATGCTCTATCCACTGAGCAAAACCCGCTAGGGCCATACATCTTTAACTACACAGTACTGTACTTCAGTCAGATTCTGGAGCTCAAAATTAATCAAAATATTCACAGCACATATTGTGGTAAATCCTGCTTTTAAATTATAGCACAGATCTCCATTTAAGCCCCACCCACCCCCCTTTTTCAGGTTGCAACTATAGTTGAAAGGAGGGGCAGAGATTGTGCTGTTTCAAACATGTTCATTGTCCTAATTCCTTACAAGTATTCCTTGCTCTTCATATCTACTCTCCATTATATTTTCCTTTTATTCATTCAGGTACTTATTATTCAATCCTAGTTGCTAACCTCACACATAGATTTATGAGGTCTTTCTATAGTAAAGAGAACCCAACTCACATTTAAGAGGCACCAATTTCGAGCCTGCTTTAAATTCAGACAATGCTTGAACCAGTCTGAGAAAACATATAATTTATCTAAATTACATGTCTTTCATGAATACAAATCTTGTTATCCACGAACGTGAACTAATTTTAAAGTTTCCACTCCTGATTCCCAAATGATTAGTTGGATTGATCCAAAGATACTTTGGAGATGCTTATTGAATATATTCACATCCCAATAAGTAAAATGAAGCTGATTTACTTCTTCAATGATGTTACCAAATACAGGGTTTTTGGTTTTGTACAGCCTGTCCTTGAATTATGCTGACTGCATTTCCAGTCCACAAACCCACATCTAACTAACCTTTGCAGTGGCATTCTGACTGCTCCACATGATTGACTAACCAAAATTTCCTCATTAATAGTTCATCATGATCATCCTCATCGAGGTGACTCATCCCTGCGGATTATCTCAGTAAACACTTTTATCCAGAGTGCACAGATGCCCTTATTTTATGAACTGGTTTGATAGGCTTTTACTAGAACTGCATGGATAAGCTGCAGGTGAGCTATGCAAACATGATCTTCAGCTTAGCTAATACTTTGTCATACCAAGAGTTTTATCTTTGATGAATTTCAGATGTGTGCTTTCAATGAAACAACAACACCTACCGTTGGAAGTTTAAAAATATGGTTGAGAGATGAAGATCCCAGGGCCTTAACTTTCTTGATGAGTCTTCACATTAAGTGACTATAGATCATAGTTTTTCCTAAAATATATTTTTATTGATTTCAGAGAGGAAGGGTGGGGGGAGAGGGAGCGAGAGAGAGAGAGAGAGAGAGAGAGAGAGAGAGAGAGAGAGAGAGAGAGGAGAAACATCAATTGATGAGAGAAAATAATTGATCTGCTGCCTCCTGCACAACTCCTACTGGGGATCTGAGCCCACAACACAGGCATGTTTCCTTGACTAAATCGAACCCAAGATACTTCAGTCCACAGGTCAGCACTCTATACCCTGAGCCAAACCAGCTAGGGCTAGATCATAGTTTTAAAAACCAATTTGACTACATAGAAGCCCACATCATAGCTACCAATCAAATGGACACTTAGCCATATATATATATATATATATATATATATATATATATATATATATATATATAAAACAAAGCAAAATACCCAAAATTCTAATTCTTAAAAACATGATTCTCATGATATAGAGTAGAGGATATCAAACTTTACTGTGCTAAAGAATCATCCAGGATGTTTATTAAAGATGCATATTTCTATACATTAAACCCATATTTTTTGCTGAAAACTTCTTGGATGGTGCTCTGGAATGTATGATTAAATGTGTACTTTAGTTGATAATTTTGGGTGTGTATATATAAAGAGAAAGCTGTGCTGAACCTTCAAACAAGGATTCATGTAGTACTGGGTTTCTCTACTCTTTCTGGGGGATGGTTTTGCTCCCTTATGACATTAAATCACGAATTTTCTAAGAGTTATGATTCTTTATTCAACTCTGTAGGTCGTGTATTTAGTGGAATTTCCTTCAAGAATCTAGTGGAAGAAGAGTCAGTATTATTTTTCAGTATTTTGATGAGATTTCATCTCTTTTTGCATCTTCACTGATATATTTTTGTGAAAATGTTGGCAAGACTGAGTCAAAGATGGCTAGTCAGATGCCATTTTAATCAGATTCTGATCTCTGTTACTTTGAAGGTTCTTTCAAGATCACTTTAGTAAAAAAAAAAAAAAATGACGTATACGCTGAGTTGACTATTAATGAAGGTCTCTTTGCACCTCTTTATAAAGTTGCAACAAATCATTCAACTCTTTTCTGAAGGTCAAGCTTCTTACTGAGGAAATGATTGATTTCCATTGCTTCATCAGGGAAGTCTGAAGCCTGGAATAAGGAATTGCTCAGCTCAAGTATTTTGAAGTTAGCCTCATATTTATTCCCATAACTTTCTTCTATGCCACATCATCACTCAAGGATGCCAAGCATGCTTTGAAGCATTTCCCTGATGATTCCTGAGAGCAAGTGTCTAATAGGTAAGGGATTTGAATTGACTTAAAGCATAACCCCAAAGTTATGTAGATGTTTCAAGGATTTAATCTATTCCCACTGAAGAGAATGCTTAAACATTAAGTGTGGTCTCACTCTGTAGTTTCAAATAGGTTTAATTAAGAGTGGATTGATTAATTTATTCATAAATCATTTAATTTTTAAAGAAAAAATTATTCTCTCAATGTAAATTGAGGACTATTTATCAATTATATCAGCTATGGTTAAGCATATATCCTTCTTTGGTATCTCACTTTGACCATATATTGACCCATAAGTTAATGAAATAAAATTTTGCTTGAAGGAAATAAAATCTCAAACATAAGATACACATACAATGATAAGAGGATTGTATAGATTTGGCAAAAGGTTGATGCAATTATTCTTTTAAATATTTGAATTGATAAACATCTTTTAATCACGTCTCCAGCTAAGCAAAGACATCCATTTTAAAAAATATTTACTTAAAAAAAGGACATTTCTCTCCCCTACAAAAGAAAATGTTTAAGATTTCACAGAATGAGTTTTCCTTGAAGTCCTGAAGCATTGACTTAAAAAATAATTACCTTGAGGTTTGCTACCATAAATCTATTTTTCTCTTTCAAATGAATATATAATTAATAAAGAGTATTATACCAGACTAGTCTCATCAGTGCTAAAGACTTGTATCAAAAAATAACACATATTCTTAATTATCTTAAACATATAGTATTCTTTCATGTAATAGCAAAATATCTCGATGTTTGCTTCTTCATTACTTTCACTTTTTAAGTTTTTTTATTTTTCAATTACAGTTTACTTTCAATATTTTGTATTAATTTTTGCCATATAGCAAGCATAGTGGTTAAATAATCATATAATTTACAAAGTGATCGCTGATATTTCCAATACTCACTTGGCACCACATATAGTTATATTATTTTTATTATAATCTATATGCTGTATTTTACATCCCCATAACTATTTTGTAACAACCAATTTGTTTTTCTTAATCTCTTCACCTCTTTCAGCCCCTCCCTAAACCCCCTCTCTTCTGGAACCATCAATCCGCTTTCAGCATCTATGAGCCTGCTTCAATTTTGTTTGTGCATTTATTTTATTCTTAGATTCTACATATAAGTGAAACCATATGTTATTTGCCTTTCTCTAACTAACCTATTTTACTTAGCATCGTGCCCTCTTTTATATGGCTGAATAATATTCCATTGTGTATATGTTTGTGTGTGTGTGTGTGTGTGTGTGTGTGTGTGCATATATATATATATATATATATATATATATATATATATATACTTTTAAAAATCTACTTTTATTGATTTCAGAGAGGAAGAGAGAGAAAGAAACATCAATGATGAAAGGGAATTATTGATTGGGTGCCTTCTACACATTGGATCTAGCCTACAAACCAGGCATAAGCCCTTGACCAGAATAAAACCTGGGACCCTTTGCTCTATCACTGAGCCAAACCGGTTAGGGCTACAGCCTCTTTTTTTTTCTTTTTTTTTTTTTTTATACATTTGTCTATTTATGGGCATTTGGTTGCTTCCATATCCTGTCTATTGTAAATAATGCTGCAATTAACATTGGAGTGCATGTATTCTTTCAAATTAGTGTTTTGGGATTCTTTGGATAAATACCCAGACATGGAATTGTGGGTCATAAGGCAGTTCCATGTTAATGTTTTGAGAAACCTCCATAATGTTTTTTATAGTGGCTGCATCAATCTGCATTCCCAACAAAAGTGCATTTTAGGAATCCAGTATTATCTTAATTACAAAACCAAATAAACACACTTTCAGATTTTTATGCATGGCACTTGCTAACAATTTCTAGTCACCTTCCTAGAAATTTTAGAACACTGATATCTCCTAACGTTTTAATGAATTCTATACATCTATTTTTGCAGTTAGATATTATATACACTAAGTGGCATTTTTCAATTTATTACTTTATACACATATTTTATACCTCTTGCCATTTTCATTATTTATAACACAGAAACATAAATAGATGCAATTTTGTTATACCACTTATAGTATTGATCTATAATTATTGTTGCATGATTTATAAATTTATTAATCTGATATATCTTTCTTTTTTTTTTCTTTTTAAAAAATATATTTTATTGATTTTTTTACAGAGAGGAAGAGAGAGGGATAGAGAGTTAGAAACATCGATGAGAGAGTAACATCGATCAGCTGCCTCTTGCACACCCCCTACTGGGGATGTGCCCGCAACCAACGTACATGCCCTTGACCAGAATCGAACCCGGGACCCTTCAGTCCGCAGGCTGACACTCTATCCACTGAGCCAAACTGGTTTTGGCTGATATATCTTTCTAAAAGCACAATTCTCTTCATTGCAAGCAATCTGATTAGAGATTCTCATCTATACTAATAAAAGGATAATATGCTAATTAGTCCGGGAAACCTTCTGGACGTCCTTCTGGACAAAGCCATGGTGGCAGGGAGGAGGCAGAGGCAGTTAAGGGCAATCAGACCAGCAGGGGAAGGCAGTTGGGGGTGAGCAGGCTGGTGGGGGTAAGGAGGGGCAGGTGGGTGAGGCATTTGGGGGCAATCAGACCAGTAGCCAGAGTGATTAGGGTTGATCAAGCAGGCAGGTGAGCAGTTAGGAGCTAGTGGTCCCAGATTGTAAGAGGGAGGTCCAATTGCCAGTTTAGGCCTGATCCAGCAGACGGACATCACCAAGGGGTCCCAGATTGGTGCAGAGGGTGCAGGTCATGCTGAGGGACAGACCACCCCCCCCATGCACAAATTTCTTGTACCAGGCCAGTAGTACATGTATATACATACGTAGTAAATATATGTGTATATATTTTAAAGGTATACTTTTACATAATAATAAATATAGTTAATAATATAATAACTGAATGGTATCAGGTGGGTACTAGACTTATTGGGGCCATCACTTCACAAGTTATTTAAATGTCCAACCATTATGGTATATATTTGAAATAATATAAATATTGAATGTCAACTATATTTGAAAGTAAAAAAAAAACTTAATTAAAATAAAAACCCAAAACATAATAAAATTCAAGAGAGCTAAAAAAGGGTATTACACTTTTTCCCCTTTAGCAAATTCTATGTTTTCATCACCTATTTACTTGCTCACATTCCTGGGACAGGGAGGATCATCATTTTTAAACATATTATTTTAAAAGACTTCAATGACATGTAATATTGTATATTATTGGGAAATGAATGATGGCAATATATAATATTTGTCTGTAATGAATAGAATAGTGCATTCAGTCATAAGTATAATATTGTATATTAATAGAGATGTATATGCTGATGGAGAGAAGGATGGGAAGAAGTTACACCAACATCTCCAGGTGGAGAGAATACAGATTGCTTTTACTTCTCTAATTTTGCTTGTGTGTACTGTCTAAATATCTTCCATGGGCATGTGCAGTGTTTATAATAAACCAGCACTCTGAAGATGCTTCTGGTCTTCCGTAGTTGTGCTTTTTCTGGGCACTAACATCAAAAACGGTTCATAGAATCTGAAAATCCAGTATTCCAAAGGATTATTTTAGTATCATAAACACCACAAAGAATCTTCAGAGGATTAATTTGAAAACATTAAGAAGCTACATACACTTTACATAGTGTTGACCTGTGAAATAGATGTACCATGAAAGACACATGAAACATTTTCATATTTGTCTCCAGCTCATCCTCACTGTCTATGGGACGATGCACCACCTTGTGCTGCAGTTTTGTTTATCCTGGAGCTTGTATCTTTAATATATGCCCTACTCTAAATTTCTTTTCTAAGTTCCCTGCTTATCACATAGCAACCAAGAGGGTCCTTGGACGTTGCTAATGCCAAATATTAATGCACTATGTAATAAATAAATTCTTTCTATGGAAGGGCTCATTTCCTTGTAAATTTCTTGGCATATTCATTCTGCTTGAAGTTCAAGTTAATAGAAATGGCTGAGATACCACAGATCTCTTTTTCTAGAACATGCATGATTCTATCAGTAAGACTTATCTGTTGACATCTTAATATCATATGCAGCATTGTGATAGTCTTTCTCTTTTGACAGCAGCAGCTTCAGTGTTTATCTACACCATGCTTAATATTGTTTGGACTACCTAAGCATCACATGACTGCATCAAAGAAAATCAAATTGTTTTTGTGAATAGGGAGCTCATTGTTTTTTTTTAGCTTTCTCTTTCACAGAACACTTTTCAACAACAAAAAAGAGTTGCATGTTCTTTTTATTTATTCATTTTTTAAGTTGATAGGGGTTTATGGAAAAATTGAACTAGACTATGGAGTTGCTCTGAAATGTATTCTAAGGACAAAAGACACCACCACATCCTTCAAACCTCTTTTTCAATGAAGCCAATTTTTTGGTAGCTGGGCTGGGGTTTGCCCTGCAAAACAGTGTATTTCAATTTTACAACTTTTGTATAAACTTGATATTATTTTTCTAGATATTTTGTAACTAAGTATGATTGGAGTAACATATATTTGTTTCAGGGGAACCTAATTATGCTTGGCTAAAAAATTTAAATTTTTTTGTAACAATGAACTTCTCTAAAGACTAGTGCTATCCAACCAACATATCTAGTTCTGTAAAGAAGTATAATTGGTTGCCAAGTGATCAGTGATGTTGGGTTACCCTTGCAGGAAGATGTGCAACTAACTGTGTGTCTATACTAGTACATGATTGACCTAAATAGATATTTTTTCCTGTGGTGTAACTTATAGATTGCATATCTGTGGATTCACTTGGACACTCAGTGGGTTGACAAGGATCACTATGTGAGAGATGCTATTGCAGGAATGGGTAAGGTGACTAGGGTCATATGTTCTTAAAAGAGCCAACATCTAAATAAACCTTAGGATCAAAAGATCCATATACATGCTGTGATGCCAATGCATACCAGAGGTTAAGGGAAATCTTCTAATATTTTAAAAGTCAGATTGATCTTTGACTTTTAAATGACTCCCAGGGTTTCCAAATTTTGAGGAGGGAGCTAAAGGACAATAACAATATATTTTCATGAGAGAGAGTGAATGGGACTGATTGCTAGCACACCACAGGCAGAACAAAGGTGACAATGAAAGTGAGTCAGAGGTACATCCCATTTCATGCGTCTATCTGCAGAATAACAATGACTCATTCACTCCAGAACTCAGACTTTCCCACATTTACTCTATTTACAATATTTTTAAATTCCAATAAGAGAACTCCTGGTTGGAAAATGATTTATGTGCATAGTAGTGTGAGAACAATTGAAGTAGATTCAAATTTACCACACACTGAATAAGTGACATCTAAAGCACTGAAACTCCCTATGTCTTTCTTACCATAAGATGTGCCCATAAATGTAAGGAGTTGCTATATCTGAAATCAGATAGTCTTTTCCAAAAGGTTCTGAGTCTATGTGCATTAGTATATTGTGTGTACTTCATTTCATGATATTGAGAAATTATTAAATAAAGTCCAGTAAAATGTAAGAAAACTCATTCTTAATGTGCTTAAGCTAAATAATATATACATGTATGAATTTGTATTGTGAATTGATAAGCCTATATCAATATTTCACTTTTAAGGATATCTAAATTTTATTATGCACAGAGCCCTACATTTAGATAAAATGTTGTTTAAAATATATTTTGAGCAGAATAGCTATTTGTTTCTATGCCAAGTAAAGTATTGTGACAATGACATATAAAGATTGAAATTCAGGAACATCTTCACCTCACTATCATTATGTAGTAATAAACCTTGTACATGAGTATTTGCCAGCCTGCTGCAAATAATTGTTTATATATTTCTTTGTAATGCATTAGTCACTGCACAATGATTTGACCATTACTATTTGACAAATATAATATTGCCTCCAAAACTCCAGTTTTATTCATCTCACTTTCAACAAACATTTTGTTACTAGCTCATTTACTCTATTACATCTATTTTTTCTTATTTCCACATCTCCTTTTTTTTTTTTTTTTTTTTTTTTTTGCTTCTCTTCATAACAAACTTTATTCAAAGCATTGAATAAACTCTTTTTGTATGGCACAGTTTTTCCTCAGACCACTCCAATGTAGCAACAGTCATTATAATGGAAAAAATAATAGAACCTAGCTTATAGGGTTATTGTGAATATTAAATGGTAATTCACTAAACTAAGATACTTAGAGATGAGTTTGGCCCATAGTGAGGTCTCATTAAATGTTAGCAATCATAATTATCATTACATAATTAGTAATTATTTTAGTTTACTTATCAAGACTGTTTTGTAAGTGAAGACCTTCTTGCTGGCCTGGAGTCATTAATAAATGAAGACCATGTTTTATTATGTTGATAGTTCCAGTACTGCGAAGGTTCCCTGGAGGATAGTATAAACTCAATACTATTATTAAAGTAGTTCCTCAAATGTTCATTTGTATATTAGCACATGATGCTTGTTCATTTATTAAACATTATATTGTTTCCATAAAATGTGGTTATTTAAATCAGACCTAGGTACAGAGCTTTATAAGATCATAAAGAATATTTCTGTGATTGAATCTATTCATAAAATATAAAAAAATTAATTTGAGTGGGAAATCTTTAGTAGCAATTCAGATGGTTTTCAAGGATGTACAATTCTAGAGTTATGCTTAACTCTAGCATCTTGTAGACACACTTATTGAGTATTCTATATAATGAGAGGAATATGTGACAATGTAAAGACTGTCATGGATCTGCAGGAGGGTGGGGCAGCGAACTACAAGCAGGCAGTGGAGAGCTACAGGAGGAGAAAGGGCAGCAAGCTATGGGGGTGAGGGGGTGGGGAAAGGGAACTATGGGAGGGTGGCAGGGAGTTACTGGCACATGGATTCGTGCACAGGGCTACTAGTTTCCTATAAGTCAGAACCGTACAAAGGACTGAGAAAAAATGTGAATAAATGCTAAATCCTGACCTACAAAGAGTTCACCTTCAATTATAGAAGGACGGAACATAAGCAATTACAAGGTGTAGTGAATGTGGGGAACTTTGGATTCACATAGAAAAATCAACTGATGATTTTGATATTTCTTGGTAAAAGTGGAAAGTTGGGGAAAGAATTCTTGGCAGAAGCAGCAATATATACAAAAATTTTGAGATTAGAGAGAAGAATGTTTTGAAAGGGAGCTTACTTAAGTTCTTGTATGCTTCAAGTATGAAGGGAGTGGTAGAGTTTAAAGAGAGATGAAGTTGGAGAAGAAGTTGACAAGGGTCACAGAAGCTATGCTAAGGAATTCCAAACTTATCCTGAGGGCAATCGAAGAGTGGGATCAGTACCTGTGGAAGAAGTAACAACCAAGTTCTGCATTTTAATGAGCACTCTGACAGAAATGTGGGGGATAGATTGAAGGAAGCAAGACTTGAGGCAGAGGACTTGAAGAGGCTGTTGCTGAGATTCAGGTTAGGGCTGATGGTTGTCTAAAATAAGGTAGCTGTAATGGAGTCTGAAATAAAAGAATGGACTTGAGCAATATTAACAAGAAATGCCAAGTACTGTGGCAGGTATTCATATGAATATTTTTGGTGAGAAAGCCAGGAACTGTAGGAGTGTAACAATATTCCAGCCATCTTAATAAGCTTTATCAGTTGTCAAAACTGAGGGGAGAGAGGCAGTCACTTTCTAATAAGTGACAATAGTGACAAATGGGAGCTAAACCACAAACTTCATGGTTATGACTATGACTGTGACTGCTGAAGGTAATGCCTGCTAAGCAGTTAATATTACAGACACCAGTGCAGGCTGAGTGCAGATTGCAATTGCAATAGGCATATGGTAGACATTAGCTCATTAAAATATTCACACTAGCAGCTGCACAGGTTTCAGTATGTTAGGGAAAATATTAATTTTTAGAATGTAAAACTGCTACAACTTTGGAAGTTTCCAAGCTCTTGGTTTTAAAGTTCTCAGATGTGCAAAGAGGAGGTATTTCATTGGCTGTGTGTTCAGCCCCTTCTGATGCTAGCTAAAAGCACTCAAACTGCTACTAAGGCAGACCGCTATTATACTAAAGAGAAGAGAATGAGTAGAGAAATAGGCTGCAACATCCCTGTAATCACACTTTAAGTAACTGAATGAAGATTTCACTGCAAGGTCTACAGGTAGAAGACATTTCACATGAAAGCTTTATAAAAAAGTTTTCAAATAGGAAACTATAGATATATATGTTGTTAAAGGACAAAATGGAATCAAGTTAATTCAAAGATCAAATTGCTTTTGTGAGGGCTTGTGAATCTGGCAGCATCCCATCTAGCAATTTCAAGGTTGATCCCAGGTGTTGTACAAAATGGGAGGTTTTTATAGGAAGCGGGCAAGGGAGCTACTGACAAAAAGAAAGACAGGATTATTTTTAGACCAGGATATCTTTACATCTTTGGGGTGAAGGGGACAGCAAGAGGTTGTTTTTTTGGGGTTTTCTATTTATTAATTATTTTTATTTACTTTTTATCATGCAGACTACCTCTGCTTTTTATGGTTCTGTGGGGTGGTTGGAGAGGGCAGGCTCACAGGAAAGATGGCCTCATTGGTGTTGACCAGGAAACTGGAGAGGGTGAAGTAGCATTCAGGTCAGGTATTGCATCTAGTTTTGGCAGCATGAGCTTTTAACACAGGTGACACCATTTTTAGGGTCGATGGTTTTCTCTTTAACAATGTGAAGCTGTCATTTGACTCTGACTTCAAAGGGGATGACAAAATCGTACCAATTCCACAATCTATAATGGGGACCCTATCCTTTTAGGAAAATAAAGCTCAAAGAGACCTGGCAAGTTCCTTAAAGCTCTACGCAAACAAAGCCATAATAGCATTTGCCATAGAAAAAAGGGATCTTTTGTTTTATGTCACTTTTTTTGTTTAAATTTAAAATGCAACCATTTCCCCCCTTTTCTCTGTGAGATAAATAGACAAGAAAAAAAGAAAGAAGGAAATATTGAAAAAGAAAGTAAGAAGGAAAAAAAAAGGAAGAAAAGAGCATTTGCTTTTACACTGAAGAAAAAGGAAAGAGCAGTCATTTGAATATATTTTATTTATAAAAAGGGTATTTATATATTAGTGTACTTATTTAATTACTATAACTAAGTGTTACGAAAATGTTGATTAGTCAAAGGGATTAAGACATGATGAGGACTGAACACTTGTGTGTAACTTCCTCACTTCTGTCAAATATATGTATGCATAGTTATTTATATGGGATTGGGTGAATAGTTTATCATATTAATCTGTCATTTTTCATAAGAGAGAAAGATTGAGAGAGAGAAAGAGAGAGAGAGAGAGACACAGAGAGAGAGAATGTGTGCATAAATCTAGAAAGAGTATTTTCTTCAATCAAGACACAGCAATTTTGAGGCATCCATCCCTGAAATCAAACAGCAGATGAAGCTGACTATTAGAAACAACTACAGTCCAAAAATGTGCCCTTGAGGAAACTCTATATAACACTACCAGGATCGAGAACCTATTTACCCAAAAAACAAGCCATTTGCATACCCTAAGGAAAATCTACTAGGAAAGACTTTAGTATTCTGGAAGAACACCAAAGCCTGTCAGTGCACAGGAATTATCATTCAGGTTAAGAAACTACGTCCTAACTAGCTAGACTGATGAAGCTGTACTTTCATCCATAAACATGAACAGATGATCATGAGTCATGAAATATTTGAGGCAAACAAAAACAATAAACAGAGCTAACCTCCAATGGTAAACAGAAGGAAACTTTAAAGTAAGTATAATTAATATCATAAGGGAAGAAGTTAATGGATATGAAATGAACAGACTGCTGAGGAAAATAAGCACTTCTCTTTTTTCATTAATGCCCAATTTACTGAAAGAAATTTCACCTTATATAATAGTATGTTTAAAGGGATGGATACAATGGAAATAGAAATCTATCTCAGCCACAATGCAATGATACTGATACAAGATTTTTGGACTGGAACACATGGTGTTCCGCTGGGCAGGATGGCTTCCCCAGGGTTTATGGCCCTTGGACTCGAAGAATGAAACTACAGATAGAAGATGGTATAGCAAAGGTGGAAATGTATTTTGTTTTATTTTTTATTTATTTATTTTTTAAAATATATTTTATTGATTTTTTTACAGAGAGGAAAGGAGAGGGATAGAGAGTTAGAAACATCCATGAGAGAGAAACATTGATCAGCCGCCTCCTGCACACCCCCTATTGGGGATCTGCCTGCAACCAAGATACATGCCTTTGACCAGAGTCGAACCTGGGGCCCTTGAATCCGCAGGCCAACGCTCTATCCACTGAGCTAAACCAGTTTTGACTAAGGTGGAAATTTACTGAAGAATAAGCACAGACCCCCACCACATAGGGAGGGGAAAAAGTCCCACTGAGTCTTGTGTCCTGTCCTGTCCATCCCCCCCCCCCCCCCCCTGTTTTACAAAGGCTGCTGTTTTTAGCAACTCCTGAGCTCAAAAGGTCAAACCTCACATGGGACAGGTTAAGGCCCTCCACACTTATTGTTTTCTTCTCCTTCTTTGAATGAGGGGCTTCCTTCCCTTTATTTTGTAAATGTGTATCTTTTGCTACTTAACAGCTCCCATGTCTTATAAAAATATAACTTCGGCCTCCCCCAACTCCCTTGTCTTATGGAAATGTAACTTATATATATATATATTATTGATTTTTTTTTTACAGCGAGAACAAAAGAGAGAGAGAGTTAGAAACATGGATGAGAAAGAAACATCGATCAGCTGCCTCCTGCACACCCCCTACTGGGGATGTGCCTGCAACCAAGATACATGCCCTTGACCAGAATTGAACCTGGGACCTTTCAGTCTGCAGGCCCCTTACACTGAGCCAAACCAGTTTCGGCAAGGAAATGTAACTTTTTGTAGCTTCCTAGCCTCTGGCTTTTCCATGGATCTCTTTAATTTTTTTAAATTCCCCTAAACCTGCCTATTTCACCCCTAAAAATTCCTATTTCAACACTTAAAGTTATATCAGTGTAAATTTTATTGTCTAAGCAAGGTTTTGTATCTTGGCATGAGATTGAATTGTCCTTGTCTATCAAGGACAAATGAAATGCATCACAGCCGAGGGTAAACACCAAAGTGGAGACAGTATTTCATTGTTCCCCATGTTGTCTTGGTTAGCAGATGTTATATGAGGCTAAACAGTAAATAATTTAAAGCACAAACCATACAAATTGTTACTGCACATATTAGAACTTCTTGTTTTTAAAATATTTTTATTGAGTTCAGAGAGGAAGGGAGATGGGGAGAGAGACAGAAACATTAATGATGAGAATCACTGATTCGCTGCCTCCTGAGCAGCCCACAATGGGGATCAAGTCCACAATTGAGGCATGTGCCTGACAGGGACTCAAACCATGACCTCCTGGTTCATAGGTGGGTGAATGCTCAACCACTGAACAACACAGGCCAGGGCAATCGTTTGAATTGCTTAATTGCTTCGGAAATGGAAAGATAAATTTGTTCTTAGTAACTATTAATGGAACTTGAGCCACTAGCCAGGGTTAAAAGTTGGAGCATTAGTGGAAATATCCTCAATCACCTTTATTCTTGGTTCAGCCTTTCCCCCCTCACAATAGTGGATTCCCCCCCCCCCCATTTGCTTCTTTAAGTTACTGATATAGTAGAGCAAACACAAATAAACCTGATTTGTGTTTTCTTGTAGATAAGCAATGTTTTGCTATTTACATAGCACATTTTTTCCACTTAGGGCTCAAATACTGTTACCAAAACACACAAAAAAACAGACAACACTGGATCAGAGATGCTTTTGTCTCATCATATTGAAGCAGGAATTTGGGCGAACATAGGCAGGCTTAGGGATTTTTTAGACTTGGGGTCCATGGAAAAGTGCAGGACTGCAGACTGGGAGAAGGTGCATTTCCATAACACAAGGAAGCCAGGTGTAGTTATATTTCCATGAGACAAAGAAGCAGCAACAGGTGTATTTTCATAAGACAAAGGAACTGGAACTAGTCAAGGAAGGTCTATATTTACAAAATAAAGAGAAGGAAGCCCTTCATTCAGAAGGAGAATAAAGCCCAAAGGGAATAGGAAAACAATAAGGAAAGAGGAGGGGAGAACCTCACCAGTCCCCAGTGAGCTTCCACCTCTGAGCCCAGGAGTTACTATAGTAACCAGTCTCAGGGAATAGTGATCAATCAGAGGGAATATCAAGGCACCAGGATCTGAAGCCTTGATAAGCCAAAGGGAAAAGGAACTCAGTGGGATTCTTCCCCTTCACTACATGGGAGTCCTTTCTGTGGCACTTTCCCTCTCCCCATGTGGGAGTCTGTACTTGTTCTTCAAAAAATTTCCACCTTTGCTATACCACTTTCTGTCCGTGGATTCATTCTTTGATTCTGGCAAGAAAAAGAATCCGGGTTCCAGTCCAAATATTCGGTATCAATATGACACAGTAATTTGTTGCAAACACCAGTATATCCACTAATGGTAATTTAGAACCATTTTAATATATTACATCTCTGAGACAGCATCTTGAGCTTCTTCCTTTAGTAATTTTCCTGCTGTGGCTTATAAACAGTATTTAAAATCCTGCTATTTATATCCACAGATCTGTGTGTTTCTGAGTTCTCAAAATATATAATGATGCCAAAACAGAAGAGATAAATTATCTGTGTAGATGAAAGGGGCCATATGCTAACCTGACTAGTTTAGGGAAGGCCTGCATGGCGGCTGTGCAAACTCAAAGACCTAAAATAACCGCAAAAGATGGTCTGAAAATTAAATATTTAACTACAAACAGGTTATAGAGGGTAGTCATGTCCTAGGCCAGTATTTTCCCTGACAAAGATCAACTTGGATCTTTACTGAGCCCATTTGTCTTTTTGCCTCTAAGTTAATATATCTCTGAAATGTCTGGGTGACTTTTTCCCCCCCAGACCTCCTCAGGACACAACAAATGGCACTAGGACATTCCCTCATTGTTATTGTTATCAAGTTAATCATCAACTGTTACGTTAATTATGTTAAACTGTCCTATATTCCTTTATGTAAAAGAAGCATATGTCCATCATTTCACTTTTTATCCTATTCAGGTTCACTGCCCCCCCCCCCCCCTTTGCTTTATCTCACCTCCTTAATCTATCACTAATTAATTTCATGTAACCCACTTCCATATTTTCCTTTTCATGGTAATTTAAAAAAAAGTATGAACTATCCATTCTCTGAAGCATTATCTCAATTCCTTGAGGATCTGCTTCCCGATATATGTTGACAGTTTGGCTCCAATATACTCACAAAAATTCTTTGCAGGTTTCAATGTTTTTTTATGTTAACATCTGCATGTTGGATCTGATATATAATAGAGTGTCAGCTCTGTTCACTTCAGCACAATTTCCTAAAATTGTCAAGACTGTATACAATGTTCTGGTTACATTCACTGAGACATTTTCCCTTGTTGGTAAATAATTTAAAGCATTACCCTGATTATGAGACAGCACATATATAATGTAAATTCAGGGAAAGCTTGCATGGTTTTAAAAAAAGAAAATATGAGATATGGCCAGCTGGTTTGTGTACTCGGATTGTCTAGAGGTGTATTTTAGTTCTTTTCTGCCATTGGAGTATTTCTTTACAAAAATGTAAGTACTGTTTTAATTAAGATCAGGAGACACTTATCGTAACGAATTTGGTAGTTTTTTTGTATTCAACTCACTTCAATTGATCATGTTCTTTGCTTTCCTTGAACTTTTGGTGCCCTTGCCTTTCAGTGTTTGTGGTCCTCACAAGGGTGAAATTTAACTCATGTGATTTGCGGGTGGGTCAGTGAATCAAGGCCAACCTTCCTTCCTTTTTTAAATCACCTGCATTTCCCAAGGCTGTGGAGTGACCCAGACACAGAAGGCCTGACTACTCTGCTGAATGGATAACAGTTTCTCTGACTCTGGCATTCAATTTTGCTACCACGGTGGAATTTTTCCCTAACTGCCAGATGGTATTTGATTATATAGATCATAAAGGATAATTGGTAAGTAATCATGCACCTAACGCCTTTTTTACCCTTATTTAGCATGGGACAAAAAGACTGGTGCTTCTATAATAATGTAACATTAGAAGCGCTAAGGCAGAGGAGATGCCCTTTTCCTGCTTTGAATTAGAATGAGGGATTCAGGAGAGATGCAGGAACGTTCTTAAAGTTCATGCACGTTTTCTAAAGAGATTATTTTCCCGCTGTTGAAGTGTTTCAAAGTCAACTGATACTCTGGATTGGTAAAAATAGAATTTTTAGAAGATGATAGGGACAGCAAAGGCCTCATTCATGTCTTTCTTATTTCCCTTAAAGTGACGTTCCAATTTTCCTCCAGACATCCAGTGAGGAGGGCCGGCATATAAACACTTAGGTTCAATAAACGACTGAAATTTGTCCAAGGCCCATTGCACCTTATGGTAGGGTGGCCAATTCCACCTAGACCTGAGACTGAAATTGGGGGCTTTCATTGAATGTACAATTTTGATTTAATATGTACCCCAGCACCCTATTTAGTTCCTTCACAGACTGCCTATAAACCTTAGCACTTATCCCCCTGACACAGCCAGGATCAATGAACATACCTTGACTAAGGGTCACTATTAAGCTAAAGATAACTTCATGGCCCAGGTTGTGTTTCAGCTCCTCAGCCCTAAAGCAGAAGACCCCTGGCCACATTCTCATGAAACCAGACTGAAAAAAGGCCAAAGCTGATCTCTAGACCTGAAACAATGAATTGCCCTTATCTCACTCTTGACCAACCAACAAGACCCATGACCCCAGACTCCTTACTTAGGATGACTCTTTTTTTTTTTTTAATATATTTTATTGATTTTTTACAGAGAGGAAGGGAGAGAGAGAGATAGAGAGCTAGAAACATCGATGAGAGCGAAACATCGACCAGTTGCCTCTTGCACACCCCCTACCGGGGATGTGCCCGCAACCAATGTACATGCCCTTGACCGGAATCGAACCAGGGACCTTTCAGTCCGCAGACCGACGCTCTACCACTGAGCCAAACCGGCTTCGGCAGGATGACTCTTGATTTACACTCTATAAAGCCTGTTGTGAGCAAGCCATTGGGGAGGAGGGTTTTTGGAGAACCAGCTGGCCTGTTCTCCAGATTGGAAACAATCCTATTTTTTTTCTCCACTGCAAACTCTTGCTCAGACATGTCTTTTTGTTTGTGCACACAGGTGGATGAACTCTTGTTCAGCTCTGTAACAAGGCCAGAAATGACTTTATATAGAGTGGTTTTGGTGCCATTATAATTAACCCAATTATTAATTAACAGAACAGGAGGAAAGGGAAGGCCAGATAATGTAGACATGCCGTTTGTACAGTGGCAGAAAGCTGCAGTTTCACACTCCTCAGATCTGTTTCCGCAGATCATGGGGAGATGGACTGGACAAAGAAAAAATACATGCATGCTCAACAATGTATGAATAATGCAGAACAGGTGATTATCTATCAGTCACATGTGGGAGCAAGTCATTATTCAGAAAAAGGATGGCCACTGCAAAAGTGTGAAATCTAACACACATAGCAGGTAAGCTCCTGAACAAAGGTAGTTCTCCCTGTACCCTGTAGGCCCTCTAGTACTCTTGGGACTCTTGTTGTAAGGGGCGTGCTCTTATGCTCTGCACTTTCCCACGTGGTCCACAGCCATGTGGACCCTCCACACAATGGACTCACAGACTATCCTGATGCTGTGCTGGACTTAACTCCACCATGGAACAGAAACTCTGGACCCAACTGTACCTTTTTGCTTTTAGCTCTGAATTCCCAACTGTACCTTTTTCCAGGACTGGACTAGAGGAAATAGGACTCTGAAAACTGAGGATACAACTTCATGCAAATAAAAATCACTCATTGTCCCATAGGAGTTTTAGAAAATTCTTTTTCTCAAGATACTGTAAGAACCAGACCCCCAGCATCCAATGGGGAAGGGAATGCTCCATTTCCACAGATAACGGTTCCATCCAGTACAACTTTCTGCAGTGATGGAAAGATTCTTTGTCTGCATTGCCCAGTAAGGTAGCTACATGTGACCATGGAGCATTTGAAATATGCTATCATGAGAGAAAAAATGAATTTAAAATTCAATTTGATGTTAATTAAGTTAAAATAAAAACTATATATGGCTAGTGGCTACCATCTTGGGTAGTGTATGGATGAGAGGTTGTATATGAATTGAGTTCTTTATTCTTATTTCTTATACTTTTATTCTGTAAATATGTGTCTGAAGCTTGGATAGAATTCTCAAATAAAAGGAAAAGTTCTCTGTCATTTAAAAGCCTGTCCTCTCTTTTATTTGAAGAAGAAACAAGTTTGACAACTAACAATTATGTTGAATCTCACTCTTCTAAATCACTTCACTTATAGTGGCTCAATTTCCAGACACCTGGATTTGTTCACTCTGTTTAGTTTAGCGAGGCCAGTGGATGAGGAATAATTTTAGGATACATTATTTTCACAGCACCACCCCTTATAAGTTTCTTTGGGGAAACAGATACAATGAAGGTTTAGATAATTGGAGGTGGTTATAACCTAAAGAGATAAAAGCTCATAAACACTGAAAGTTGGATATTACATATGACTCTTCTTATAATCCAATATCAAAAGTCATTCTATTTTTGTTTCTAATGCTTATGAAATTAAAAACAGTTTCTCTAGGTTTATTAGACTTTTGTATCCTCCTTTTGTGACAATTTTCTAAAGCTTTTGTTTTAATAAACATTATTAAATTGTAAGAACTTTAAAATCATAAAACATAATCCTGTCATATATATTGCAAATATGTTTACAGATTTGGCTTACATTTTGTCAATAGTGCATTTTTGGTGATAAAACACTTTAGAATGTACCAAGTGTTGGTCTATTTATCTTCATTTTTGTTGGTTTTTTTTTTGGTCTGCTCTGATGTCATGCTTAGACATACTGTACTATATACCAAGATTAGATTTCCTTTCAATAACATTTTCTTCCAGAAATGGTTTCATTTTTCACATTTAAAGCTTTAATTTTCTGGCACTTACTATTATGTATGATGTGCAATGTGAATCTAAAGTTACTTTTCTCTCCAAATGGCTAGCCATTTGTCCCCGAAGCATTCATTAAACATCCATCATTTTCTCCTATCTGATATAAAATGTCACCTTTATCATAAGCTAAGTTTATGGTATTCCCAAGGAGTTTTTGTATTTTCTATATTACTTCATTGATCTGCCTTTTCCACCCTACACTAGATACCACCATGTATTCTTTACTTTTCTCTAAATGTTAGTGTCAAGAGTAAGATGTTAGTTATCCTTTCTATCACACCGCTTTAAGACAAGTAGTTCATATTGGCTTCTGTTTTTCCAACATCATGTTTTACCCTCCCCTCATACATATTTCAATGTTCTTTGATACATGAATTTTATAGTCTTTAAAAATATATTTTACATTATATATCTTCCATTCAAGATTATATGTGGCATAAAGTTTAGTTACCAGACTGAGAAAAAATACTTGTTTATATGTGTGTATGTATGTATTAAATATCTATGTTTGTGTACATACATGTACACATATACTACTTTCTATATTTCATAGCTTGCCACAAGTCCTTTTTATCCATGAATTCCCCATTCCCGAGCTTATATTTTTATATTTTCTTTTCTTTTTCTCTCCAAAAATGGTATAAGGACTGAAAATATTTTAAATATTTTCTTGTCTAGTAGAGTTGTTCTATTTCATTTAATATTCTTTTATATATATATATAATATATATTATATATATGTATATATAATATATATGTATATATATATATATATATATATATATATATATATATATATATATATTGATTTCAGAGAGGAAGAGAGAGATAGACATGTCAACAATGAGAGAGAATCATTGATGGCTGCCTCTGCACACTCCTCCCCTCCCCCCGCGCCCCCCCCTCCCCCTTTAGATTGAGCCCGCAACCCATGCCATGTGCCCTGACTGGGAATCACACCATGACTTCCAGGTCCATAGATTGACACTCAACCACTAAGCCAAGCTGGCTGGGCTCATATACTATTCTTGATGAACAGGTTTTTTCCTTCAAAATAGGAGATATTTTTCCATACATGTCTTATATTTAGCATGCAGTTGTAAATGTAGAAGTTAACCTGATTTGTGTACTTTTATAGACAATCTATGTTTGTTCTCTTCTTGCTTTTCTCTGTAGTTCAAGTATTATCTCAGGATTTACCTATATATAGTTTTGTTTTTTAAATTGGTTTATCTTGGGATGTGATAATTCTGTATACTTTTTTTTTTTTAACTCATTTAATAACTTTTTTCATTTAAATTTTTGGTTATTCCTTCTTTTTTATATTCAATAATATCTACTCTTTACTTCATTATCTTATTTAACATTATTCATCATTTGGGCTAATTAGTTGGAAAGTTTTTGCCACAATCCCAATCATGGGAAAAAAAGAATGAAATAGTATAAAAACATGCCCATTAGTGAAAAGATCTGGGGATCTTGCCTCTTTGTCAATTGCTCAAACTCCTCCTCATCTGAACAAAACATGTGGACACATTGCTTATTATAAACTTAAGAATGCCAGGTCATAAAATTTTTTGAACTCTAATGAAAGTAGAGGATTTAATCAATGATTTCTTTTAGGTTGTATAGTCATGTGCTTTCTTAAATTGTTACTAATATCAGAATAAAATGCTCTTATGACTTACTTTGGAGTTTACAGAATTCTTTTACACAATTTAATTTGTTTCATCATCACTACAGCTGGAAGAAATCTATATTGAGAAGTGCTTACTACCCAGATGTAGTTTGGGGTTCATATACAGTATTCTATATTGATAATGTTAAACATTATTATCTTATTTTGTTAGGTTTACATATGTAAGCAGTTATAGGTTGGTAACCAGCTATTAAAAAACACAACAAAACAAACTGTAACTTGTTGCATTTGCTAATTTCCTTAGTGCAGTGTTCAGCAAATTGCAGCTTGCGAGCCACATGTGGCTCTTTGGCCCCTTGAGTGTTCTAACGCCACTTCTTCAAAATAGACTCACCCAGGCCGAAAACCGACTTCTGCTCATGGGCCATGACGTTTCAATAGTGCTGTACATGTGCACCCGCACGTGGTATTTTGTGGAATAGCCACACTCAAGGGGCCAAAGAGCCACATGTGGCTCGCGAGCCGCAGTTTGCCCAACCACTACCTTAGTGTATATATACTCACACTATGGCTGATTTCAAGCTATCAACAGTTTAACAACTGGTCAGTACAATTTCTGAATATTTTAACATTGGTTCTACTTAGCTAGTATTAGGCTGACTCTAGCATACCACTGTATGTTGGCACATATTAGAGGCAGTATTATTGATAATAAAATAACTGGAGTGTTTATTGTGTGCTAGACACTATGCAAAGGGCTTTATAGACTTATCACAAAAATCCTATGAATAAGGAATATTATTGTCCCCATTTTCAGATGGGGCCCTGTAGTTTAATAGTGACTAGGTAACTGAATACAAGTTATATAACAAACTATACATAAAAGAGCAGAGTCAGAATCTGAACCCACTGGCAAAAAAAATATTGACCAATAATTATACACTTTTCCTGCATCAAAGGCCATATGCTGAATAGAAATATTGAGAGAGAGAGAGAGAGAGAGAGAGAGAGAGAGAGAGAGAGAGAGAGAGAGAGAGATCCAAATATAGTAGACATTTCACGAGTATGGTCAGATACTTTATAACTTGTCCAGTAATGAATCTATTTTATTTGTGATTGAAATAAGTAGTCAACAAAGTCAATAACCCTTCAAGGCATCAAAACTCCTGGGCCAAACCAGTAGATAAAGCTCTATTGGTAACAGAGTTGTGTGGTTTTGAGAGGAGTCTACTTGTAGATTTCTGGCTATCATAGAGACACTCACTGAGCAATTGAGCTCTGACCTTGATGTTTGTTTCCTCTCCTGAATGAAGGGTTAAGGAGGTTCATTTAAAATAAAATAAACCTTTCCCCAAGCTATTTCATTCATCCATTTCTGCATTAGAGACTCTCAGACCTGCAGAGCCTTGCTGGTGAGAATTCCCAGACTTAAGGCAGGGGATGATGTTAGGAATAGCATAAACCATAATTCTTATTTTGACATCTGCATCCCAATTCCCACTGCACAATTTCTGCTTTAAGAGCCTGATGTCAAGCATGTTTAATGTGATCAGCTCATGCAGGGTAGGAAAGAAATTAGAGATCGTAGTAAGGGGCTGAGAGCTATAAGTCTTCATTAGTGACTCAGATCTACCCTGGGGTTACAACAATCTGTTATAAAAGTCCATGAGTTAGAGAGCCAGCTATATCATCCTCTTCTTCTCTGAGGAGGTGACTGAAGCTCAGAGAAGTTAAATAGCCTTAACAAGGTCAGATAATAAGAAAATGTTAAAGTGGACACAAATCCATGGTCTTTAACTTCAAATCACATTCTTTATCCACAATATACTATTCTGGTTCATGGAAAACCATAAAAGATTCAACATAGGATACTGCACTGCAAATTATTATATAATTGACCTCAGATGTATTATTTCAAATCCCATAAATATGGGGGCTGGAGAGAAGCAGTTTGAAATCAGCTCAAATTTGTGAGCTTTGGTGTGATTTAATGCAATTTTCGTTAGCGAATGTGTTTTTCTCCAGTACATTACTTATTTATTCAACAAACTCCACTATGTGATGGACTCTGTCAGGTGCTGATAAATCAAGGACAAGAAGAACTCAACATTTTAGACATTGATACCCCTCAACTATCACAGTATAACACAGCACACTGTAAAACAGATAAATTTATACAATGAGCTTGTGGAGGGAGTAACTAGCTCATCCTTGATGATTTGAAAATGGGTCCCCAGAAGTGGTGGCATCAGGGGAAAAAATTAGAAGACAGGAGATATCCTTTGATAGGAAGAAACGGTGTTCCAGGAATGATGTAAATAAGGCAGGAATGCGTTTGTGGCTGGAAGAAAGAATTCCTCTGGGGAAGAGTAGGCTGGAGGGTTGGTGGCCTGATTTTGAAGGAGCTTTTGTAGCATAGTAAGGGGTTTCAGCTTAATTTGCAAGTGATTAGACATTAGATGACGATGAAATCATTCCATTAATTTTTCCTATAGGCACTCCAATGCTTCCTTTATTATATATTAATCAACCATATATCTTAAAAGTAGATATAGACATATTTTGTACTTTTTCTCCAAGTTGAGACTATGGGCACGGTGTCATTGTTTTTGGAATATCCTTCCTCTACTTTTCTTTCCATCTCATTTAATTTTGATGAAAGTTAAATCATGGACAGTGCTGAAGGTGGGCTAGAATAGAGACATATTTAAGCAGAGAACCTAATGTATTATATGCTGCTGCAATTTTTGTAGAGGGAACTGAGGTTGGCTCAAATACAGCATCAATGATGGGGATAAAACGGAGGGTAAGCATTAGCAAGACTCCAGTCTTGGCAGGATTTGTTGATCAAATGCATATGGGCTTTGAGAATGTGGAGTGTTAAGGAGAGACATAAACAGAAAATGGCTGCATCTTATAAAATTGTAAAACCATAAATGATCGTAATAAAGAACAGTAAAAATAAAAATGTGTATTCTGATCTTAAGACCTGTGATAAAGAAGCAGTGTAGAAAGATATCATTTTTGTTTATCCTCCAAGAAGTCACATATTTTATTGCATGAATGTCTCCGTTCATAAACTTTAAATTATCTATTTATAAATAGGTTACACATTTCATGTTATTAATATTTATAATTTGAAGTGAAATGATCAAACTGCATGTTGATATGCCCTCTAATTGAACAGCAAGTGGATCCAATAGGTAATTAAGTTAATGGATTTGGCTATTAAGTGAGCCTACCATTAGTTAAAGAACAAAGGAAAGATCAATTATTTAGTACTGCGAGGATTTTTTAGTATAATTATGTGAGGACAACTGAAATCTTAGGTTTCCTGCAGAGAAATAACTATAAACCTAGAAAAATAAATAACTATGCTTTGTAATTATCTATGGGAAAATTTGGAGGAAACATACTTTATTACCTCATATTTTTTTTTATATTATCCAGAAAATAAAACACTTTTGCCTTAATCTTGGGTCCACATTGTCTGTGCTTGAAGTCTGCATTTGTAAACACTTGGTAATGACAGATCTAGAAATATTGGTGAGAAAGCCTGACAAAAATTATGTAGCAACTTTGTTCATCAGTAAAGGCTTTTAATTTTTTTTTATTCCCCAGTTACGCCAGGTTCAGGACATTCTGCACGTAGTGGAAAGAACACTGGTTCAGAACCAGAACATCCAGGTTGCAATAATAGCTTGCTTCATTGCCAATTAGCCTAAGGACTATGTCAAAGTAAAAGGTAATTCTTAATTATCTCTTGTACAAATTACAAATAATGATGCCTACCTTACCAACTAAATAGAAATTTTGCTTGCCAAAGTCATCATATATAAAAGTGTGTGGAATTAATAAAACAACATAAACCTGTAAAGCTTTATAATCAGAAAAGTGAACTAGAAGCTCAGTGTATGACAACTACTGGGGGGAATAATTACAGCTCTATTCTATTTTGACCTTTTCTTTTTTAAATTAGCCTAGCTTCTGTAACCGAGTCTGCATAGTTTCAGACTTAGGTTGGAAAAAAATGTAGATGCAGTGTCTGTTCTCTTCTGACCCTTCCCTACCAAGATTCAGTCATCTAGATCCCTCTTTGTTTTCATTGCAGCAACCAAGTTCAACATGAAAAAAATATATACTTGTCAACTACTGAGTAAATTCTCTCTGCTAGGTACTGTGTTTTAGGATATTAGCTAATTAATTTTCCTTTAGAACACAGGTGTTGTTGAAAGTTATTTACTCTATACACTCTGCCTCTATGGGTGGAGTTTATTTCTCTGTTTTTTGACTTGAGGTTTGGTCTTGTGACTAGCTTTGGCCAGTAGAGTATTAGCAGGTATAATGTGACCAAAGTTTGAACAGTTCTTGCATGATTGAACTTTTGTTCTCTTGTGATTCTGTAACAAACAGAAGTAATAACACGTCTGCTGGTCCCTGGAGGAGGGTAACAGATATGTAGGACAGAGCCATCTCAAATGAGCCGCCACTAGCTGGGCCTCATTTGATCAATCATTTTCCCAGCTCATCACAGAAATGGGAGCTAAATAAATTTTTGTTACATTATACCATTTAGATTTTGTGGTTGTTTCTTACGCATCATTATTTTATCAGCGTTGACTGATACAGTGAGGTACTACTGTCATTATTCCCATTTAACAGCAAAGGAAATTGGGACACAGTGACTAAGTAATTTGCACAGAATCACACTGCTAAAAAGGATCAGAACTGGACCTTGAACCTAAGTAATTCAGCTCCAGTATTGTAAAGACCAGGAAACTAGGACATAATATTTGGAGTGCATTCTTCTTACTGGGTGTATCAAACACTACAACAGGTATATTTATGGATTTTATTTATTTCTTTTAAATTCTTGTACTGATACAAATTTTTCAAATGATATTGGTAACAAAGCCTGATGCCATAGGATTATCAGAAAGAGGACAATATGAACATATTTTAATAGGTAATTAGTATATAATATACATTTAATATGATTACTGAATATGATATTATTAGTATTTCAAAGTTAAATGTTCCTTATTTTTGTCTTTAATATGTCTACTCCTATTCTATGGAATCTATGCCTTCTCTCAATTTGTTGTTTTTTATATGTATTAATATAATATTTTTTGAGAGCTGACAAATATTTCTCTGTTACTGAATTTTTTGTTTTTTGATTCCAGTAGATTATTTCTTTAGAGGTGTTTGTTCTTTTGAGTCTTTGGGATGAAGTTTCCTTTGACTACTGCTCTATTTTATTTCTAGAAACTCATTATATCTCTTATTGTACTCTTTAATCATTTTGAATCGGGCAAGACCCATGCAGATGCAGAGCCTGTAGATTGCTGTTGGACACCCTCTAATGCCTAGTTGGGTAAAGGTTGAGTCTGTTTCTCTGATCTAAGGCAGAAGATCTAATAGCGAATAATAACAACAGATATATACATTTTCCCCTGCTTCTATTATTGCCGTGGTTTGCTGGAATTCTATTCCAAAGGAGATTCTAAATACTATTTCTTATTCTTCCCTGGATAAGTGATACATTTTAGTTTATAAAAGTATTTAGAAAAGTGACAGGGAAATATTTGTCAGCTCTTAAAAATTATTACCTTTTTAGCAGAGCAATGGTTATCCATATTTCTGATTAGAGCACAGACAGTGGGTGAGAATCAGTAACCTCCAACCTTTTTTTTTCCTGGCAATTTCTGTTTTTAAGTGAAGTGTGCACAACATAAAGTAAAACCAAATAGGGTTTTAACTCTATAGGCCCACCTGCCTCATGGGGAGTGTTATGTCCTTCCAAATTCTGGAGTAGATTTCCCCCAAATTTAAACTTTTATTTATTTTTCTAATAAATGGAGGTCTCAAGTTGTCTTTGAGCTGGGGTAGCCTTTTAGTATTCTTCTAATCTTATTTTCACTGTGACTATCTCTCTTCTCATCCATAATTAATAAGTAATTATTTTAAATCTTAATTTAGAAATCTCATGGTAGTGTTGGAAGAGCAAAGGTATCATTGTTAACTTACCTCACTTTAATTGCTTTGATAGATTTACAGACAAAACACCTTAGAAATCAGTAGGTCACCTTCTTCATTTTATAAATGAGAAGGAATTATTAGTTTGCCTTAAACAACAAGCTAGTATTAAAGTAAGTACTAAAAAATCTGGGCATTAATCGTTTCATACAATTTGCTTCACATGATTTTTGGTTGACCAAATAAATTATACTGGGAGTTAATTCTACCCAGAGGCTTAAAAGTGATTTAAAAAAAGAGTTTGAAATATAGGAGGGGAACTCAAGTGATGAGCATATAGCACCTGTTACACGTTGCCAGGACATGCTCAATATTATCTCATCTAGTACGAACAACCATCCTATAGAACAGTGGTTCTCAACCTTTCTAAATACAGTTCCTCATGTTGTGGTGAGCCCCAAACATAAAATTATTTTTCCAATGGTCTTAGGCTACCCTGCTAGTGGTTCTCAACCACTGCTATAGAACATAATATTTTCCTAATTGAAAAACAAGAAAATACTTAACTGAGGTATTTAGTTACTTGTTCAAGGTCACACAAACTAACAAATTCAGGCTTTAATTTTCATCCAAATTTGAGAGGTATATTGAAACTCCCTTCACATTTTTAGACATTATTTACTTTCTTAAATTACTTGCAGTCTTTGAACTGCAGTTTCTGCATATTTTTTTTTAAAGAGGGGGAAAATATTTTTACCTTTCTCATAAAATGGTTGTGAAGGTAAAATTGGATAATGAACGTGGAATTGCCTTTAAAATCATATTGTGCTATACAAATGTTAGATATTATTTATACCTCTTAAAGAAGTCATCATCACCAGGTTATACCATCACATTTAGCACTTAAAAGCATCCAAGCATTACTGAGTTTTGTTCTGACAAGGAAAAGATAACAGCAGGCTAAAATGAATGCTCCCTAATCCCTATCCATTCATTCACGGTTGCTGGGAATTGATGATACTCCTCCAAATTTTCCACAGTAGTCTGCTTATATCAGAAGTCTGATGAATGAGTGAAGCGGTTCAGCCTCAAGCAGCATTTATCTACAGAGGTCCATATCTTTAAGTTTACAAAGTTGTAAAAGCAATCTGCCAAGAAGAAAGACAGAATGTATTGCCTTCCATTTGTAGCAGGTTATCCTATATTGCAGAAGTACAGACTGTGCCCATCCACACTGATAGGACACCTGGTGGCCACTGTTAAGTGTGAAAGTAGAGCTTTTGCCAAGGCAGGATGGGAGTTTAAAAACGATTTGCCTCTACCCAAAGGAAAACGTTTTAAAAGTAAGGATGTTCTCAACCCAAATATGTGATACCTTAATCAATAAAGAAATTAAAAAACAACAACTAAGTATTCATAAATAAAAAAAAGAAAAAAAGAAAAAAAAAGTAAGGATATTGTTTTAGCTATGTGCTATAAAATAATACTGTTAGTGTTATTTTATGTATTTGTTATTACTATTAATTTTAAATCTTCACCCAAGGATATGTCGAGAGAGAGAAACAGAGAGAGAGAGAGAGAGAGAGAGAGAGAGAGAGAGAGAGAGAGAGAGAGAGGGGGGGAGAGGGAGGGAGAGAGAGAAAGAGAGAGAAGAGAGAAGAGAGAAACATCAATCAGTTGCCTTCCTTACACGCCCGACAAGGGACAGAACCTGCAATCTAAGTATATGCCCCGACTGGTCAGCATGCTACAATCCAAAAAGGCCTTTAGAATTACATAGGAAGTGGAGGGGGATTTTTTGTCCCCAGAATGACTGGTCTGCTGTATTGTCCACTTTCCCACATGTCTATTTAGGAAACAACATTTAAGAACGTGGGCCTAGAAAACATTAGGAAAATGAACATAGATAAATTCTGTAGCAAATTCTTATGTCTGTCCAGGAAAGATACTAACTTTTCTAGTGTAATAGATAAAGAATGGAATTTAACATTTTTAAAAGCCACTCAAAATGTTTTGTGTGTCTATAGCTTGGAGGGCAATTGGAAGACTGCCTGCTTGTTTCGCTTTCCCACATAAACCTTGACCCAGAATTCAGTCTTTTCACTGCCTTTGACCAGATAACCTATCCCAACTAGAAGTCTGTGAATATTTTTGAATCTAAAAAGAACCAGGTGGATGTTCAGAAGGATTCCCTCTGGCAATTAACTACAAGTATGACACAGTTTTCCATTCCTGCTCACTCCTCTTCTCACCTGCCCCTTGTAAATTTCTTTCTGTAACCTCTCAATGTCCATATTTTACAATATGAACTTTCTTTTTTAAACTATTGAAGCTGGCTACTGTGTCTATAAGAAAAAACTCTCAAGATATTCCTCATAAGGTTAATTATTATATTATCTGTTAAAATGATGCAATTTTCTATTTATTTAAAGAAAAAAAACTGCTTAACACAAGAAAATGCTTGACTGCAAGGAAATTTTCAGAAGTGTTGGAAACTGGGACTCCGCCATCCAGAAACACTTCATAAGAATAATTATTTTAGCAGAGTCATTAGCAGTTTAATAGACTGTGTTGCTACATTCTCATGTGCAAGTCCTTTTATTTTTTAAAAACTTTTTAATGATGAAAATTTCCAAGCATATCAAAATAAATAACACAATGCCATCACCCAGCTTTAAAAGCTTTTGGTACACATTTTATTCCTCCTCCTGCTCTTTTCCTTTGCTGAGATATGGCAGAGCACTTCATTCTTAAATCCTTCATTCTGCATATCAAAAAAGGGCTGTTTAAAAGTCGATAGTGCCTTATAACATTTAAATAATTAACAAAAATATTTAATAACATTTAATACTCACTACACATTTCAAGTTATCCACTCAAGGCCTATTAAATCTTCTAACATGATTCTATTTTATATATGGAAACTTTTAATTCTAGTTTTATATCCTCAAAGTAAATCTGCTGAAAACATAATTCAAATAGAGTAGAAAAAGAATTTTGTGGATCTTAGGGAAAGAGGCAGTTGTGAAGTAGGGCGGGAAAGATGGGGTATATTTCAGAAAATACAGCAACAGTAAAATCAATTTTTTTGTGTGTTTTTCAAAAATCCTTACCTGAGAGGATGTTTTTATTGATTTTTTTTTTAACCGAGAGACAGAGAAAGGGAGAAAGAGAAACATCGATCAGTTGCCTGATCCTACATGCCCTGATGGGGGATCAAAGCTGTAACCTAGGTATATGCCCTGACCATAACTCAAACCTGTGTAGACCTTTGGTGTATGAGGCAATGCTCCCACCAATTGAGCCACCTAACCAGGGCAATAAAATCAATTTTTAAAGAAGAGAGCAGTGTTTTAGAACTCATGAAAATTAGACTGTAGGCTGCTTTTCAAACTTAGATTTCATTCTGAAATTCTTTTATCTCATTTTAACTTTTGGGTTACTCTTTCCTCTTTTTTATGGCCACATTTTCCAGTCGCGTGCTAATTATTTTTGGGGACATTGTTTGTTTCAAGGTGAATTTTATTTTTTGAACATGTGTATTTGTTTGTTAATTCTAGGATCTTGAACAGCTAAACTGCTTTAGCAATGTTTGTGTTCTCCACAGTCTCCTTATTGATCCTCCTCATTCTTTATTTGACTCATGAAAGGGCTACTGATCAGTTAGGTTTCTCCTCATTCTTTTTGTTTACCCTACACCTGGAGTTTATAAAGATGTTTTCCAAATGATCCTATGTAGTTGTTCTCAGGTTTTCTCTCAGTATATGAGCTCCTTTTGGGCTGAGTGTTGGTAATTTCCCAGGATCCCTTCCCTCTGCCTTTTCTCACTGCTATTCATACTGCCATGAAGCTTGGAAAGTATTGACTGTGCTCACTTATATTTTGGGTGAGTGGGGATTGCTTGTATTCTAATTCTGTTTTAGATGTCCATACATGTGTTTTGATTTTCATTTCACTATTGCAGTTTTTCTCTGTGCTTTTAAGAAAGGGTTTTTAGGGAGACAGATGATAGAAAGAAATAGATGATAGAGATGATAGATAGATATTGTGTACTTGCCAGGGGAAGAAGTCTTAGTTGATAAAAATCTCAATTAATAAAAATTACATGTTGAGAACATTTAGTTGTCATTTTGGACGTTTCACTAGCATGTCCTCAGAGAACACAAGATAACACATGCCAAAACAGAAGCCCTCTAGAGTCTTCATTCTCTGTGTTCATGTCTAAGCATAGTTAAGAAATGCTGGGGGATAAAATACCTATAAATATTAATGTATGTTTTCTTCAGTTACCGTTTCAGTTATTTGAACAATTTCAATATCACAATATAAACTCTATGTGTAGGAACCCTGAGGAAAGCCAGGAACGTCACCTTCAGAAGGGAATCACTAGATCACTTTGTCATATCCCTTTACGTTAGGAAGAAGCAAGACAGAAGTTGGGAACATCTCTTGCCTGTAGTTGTGCTGCTGGGTAATAGTTTGATGTCACTATGATTACTGTCAGTGTTCCTATGAGTTCAGTGAGGGAATGATGAACAGCTTTCTACCATCACAGAAATTAGAGGAGGAATGAGTTGATATGGATATGGGGAAGAGTGACAAGATTCAACCTAACAAATGCCCTTACTTAACTACCTATGACTTATAGCCAGCTATCAACTATTCTCACCAATCTCTTTCCCTGGCTTATAGAGAAGTACATACACCTATCTAATAGGATTGAAATAAGGGATTAGCCCCATTTATACATTACTAAAGATAGTCAATGGATGTTTTGTCTAAACATTAGTCTCAGTTTTCTACTTAGCCTACCTGGCTTTCCTACCACCCTGGAATCAATCAATCAATTTATCTACCTAACTACAGTGTTTCCCCGAAAATAAGACATCCTCTGAAAATAAGACTTAGCACAACTTTGGGAGAAAAAAATTAATATAAGACACTGTCTTATTTTCGGGGAAACAGGGTACCTATTTATTTATTTTGCTCCAAATCTAAGACCTTTAGAATAAGGGCAAATGACAGGCTTCTATACACCACTGATTAGATGCACTGTCATCATGTTTATTTGTTTATTGTTTTGGTTTAGAATGTTCTCAGAGGCTGCATTAAAGAGATACTGATCAGTTAGGTTTTGCTCAGCTTCCCTCATCTTCCTCAGTAGCTCATGGCCATTGGCTGGTAGACCCAGCAGCTTGCATATTGGGCTCCATCATGTCTGTGAGACATTAAAAAGGACTCCTTCATCAGCAATGAAGGTTTCTACTGCTACTGAGTTCCTCAAGTATTCTATTTGCTTTATCCCCTTTTCATAAAGGAAAGATGGAAGAAATGTTAAACATTTACTAAGTTAATCATATATTCAGCATATCTGTACCTCTGGGTGACTTCCCTTGCACAGTTTTAAATGTTTGAGACACTGTTAGCATAAATACCCACCATTACCCACCTGCTGAACCTATTGATTTTTGTTACTTAATTTTTGGATTATATAAATTGTTACCAAACACTATGAGTCTCAGTTGGTAACTCTAGATTTAAATACTTTAACTTTTATTAAGGATAATGTATGTGTGGAGTTTTAACATCTTGACCCACACGCGTGAGTGCCTGTTTCACGTATGCAAGAATTTAGTCCTGAATTCTGAAATGCAAATCGTCAATACTGTCCTAGTTACTACATGTACACAGTCTTTTGAAAGGGTGTTACTGGTGGAAAGGAAGAGATATGAAAGAATGCTTTTATAGGCAAATGACAAAACAGTAAAGGCAAGTAAAACATAAGCAACACACAAGTTCTGTACTATATCATTGCTTGTCACTGTGTGAACTTATCCCATGTGCCTACCTGAATCCTTCATTAACCTTTTTATCTGCAGTCTCAGTCCCCATTCAGTGAAATTTTACCCATTGCACTGAGACGGACATATTCTCCAGTTTTTCAGCATTGGGAATTGAAGCAAGATGATTTATCCAGACTAAAAGTTGTATCATAAATCAAGTATTTTACACAAATATAGAAGGCAGTATTCAACAGGAATTCAAGTAAGACACAGAAATATATTTCATTTGTCCATTGGATAAGGATACTCCCTAAGGCCTTAACTTCTCCCCTACCAGGCTGCTCTCTAAGGGCATGTGGCTTTAACCCATGGCTTTATAACACTATTACAGTGTCCTTTTTCTAGAGCCACGATAAATTAAAAGGAGTGAGCAGAAAATGCTACTCAGCCCAGATCCCCAGATCCCATACGTAATGAATGCTGTTCTCTGGCTCTTGCTCTCTTGATGGTTATTAGAATAGTGAGAGTTTACACAGAGTTCATAGATATATTCTTAGGAGAAAAGGTCAAGAAAAAAAAAAAGTAGGAGCATGAAATCATTCCTTGGTTTGAGTCATTAACATAGATTTCCTTTTCAATAGAGATCACATTTTGGTTTTAATGTTAACACAGAGAGTAAGAAGATATTTAAAAAAAATTGTAGAAGAAAAGTCAAATCATTAAAAAAAAAAAAGTATATTGTTATTGATTTCAGAAAGGGAGAGGGAGACAGAAGCCTCTCAACTGCTTCCTACACACCCCCTACTGGGGATCAGCCTGCAACCCAGGCATGTGCCCTGACCAGGAATTGAACCCTGACATCCTGGTACATAGGTCAATGGTCAACCAATGCAACACTGGCAAAGCAGAAAAATGAAATCTTATAGAAAGGATTTATCCAGATTCATGGAAATTACTTGACTGATAAACTTGAAGACATGAAATGGTATTTAAGATAAAATTATAGGGCTGTAGTGCTAAACAGTTGTAACTTTAACAAGAGAATCAAGTAACAGGCCCAAATGCCATTTCCTTCAGCTACCGATTGCTACATTTTCTATCTGAGAAGGAGGTCATACTCAGAAAGAATTGTGAAATTATAGTAAGTAGCTAATTGAATTTGCTAAGCATTTAGCTAAGCATTTACTTTAATTAAATGTTTAAAATAAATGTTCAATCAGGCATGGAAACAAGAATTGCTAAATTTGATTTGGAATGCTAATGTTGACTTTGGGTATGGGGTCCTGACAATCTCAACAACTGGTAGAGAGATTGTGGCATCACACAGTATTATTATTTTTCCATGAGTTCTATACCATTCAAGATGAGTTTCATCTGTACATGTATTTACCAAATATTTCTTGAGAATCTTAGGTACTCTAGTAGGTATTGGAGAACTCAGAGGTAAACATCTCACACACTCTAGTAGGGAAGATTTTTTTAAAAAACATTGAACTTACATAAATAGTCTCTTGAACCTTCAAGCTGGCATATATACATACTAGTAGCCATGTGCACGAATCTGAGTGCCAGTAGCTCTCTGTAGGGTCTGGCTGCTCTGCACCTGCTGCCCAGAGGCTCTTTGCAACCCAGAGGCCTCGTTGTCAGGGTGATGATGCAAGCATTCTGCACCCTGGCCTGGCCAGAGGCCCATGTGAGGCTGGGAGTTGAACGCTTGCCTCCTCACTGAGGCAATGAAGCAAGCATTCCTTCAGGCTACTCATACTACCCACTCTGAGCGACCACTCCCTCTTCCCCAATTTTACTCCTCCCCTCCCCGGACTGTGGGACCCCCTCCCCCTATCCCCACCCTGGGACTGTGGGACTCTGGCAGGGCCGAGAGGACTGGGCACCACCATCTTATGGCTATGGGCATTGCCATCTTTGTGATGGAGTGATGGTTAATTTACAATTACCCTTTTATTAGATAGGATATATCCCACATAACTCTCATCCTGTTGATTTTGGCTTAACTTCCTAGCCTGTGAAGATAATATGAAACCCTAATTTTGTCTTTCTTATTTTCTTTGATCCCACCAACTTATTTTACCTATAAAATTGATAGCTATTTCAGTAAACAGGTGAGTAACATAGTTTTATGATTTTTGTAGTCAGGCAGAATTTCTTCCTCTCAAATTATAATGAGTGAGATGTACAGAAAATTTACCAAACTGCTTTTATCTTCAGCCTGATCATAAATAATATGATAAATGTAATATTTACCTCTGAGGGCTAGTGTGACAATTGAGTTGATATTACATAATTATATTCAAAGTGCCTGGCACATAATAGGAACTAACTAATTAACCACCAAACTATGGCAGAGGACCAGAGTTATCCTTTCAAAATTATTATTGAACCATTGTTTAAATATGTTTTGAATATTTATTCCAAGTACTATACCAAAACATAAGGATCTTAGAAGCATCAAGGTGCATTTTCAAGTTTGCAATTCATTATGAGAGTCAGATAAATAATCTAAAAATCAAATTAAAGCAATGGTATAATCAAGCAAGATATGGCTTCCATCAATTTCATCCATATTTTTCTCCATCACTCACAAATATGCTAGCACAAGCTTAATAATTTTCGAAAACTCGAGGTCTCCCTTCATCATCTGAAGGTAAAGTTCAAATTTCACATGATAAAGATCAACAGCCTTTAAAATCAAGCTTAAATCTGTCAAGCTTTATTTTAATTTATCTCCTGTGCCTTCCATACTCCCTGTTCTCTACCGAAGCAAGTGCTCACCATTTCATATACACGATTTTGCTGCCACGATTTTGCACATTTTACTCTATGCCTGCAATTTCTTTGCTTGACAAATAGAATGAGTTTAAATAAATCCACTTTTATGAAATCTGTCTGAACTTCCTAGGCAGAGGGAGTGCTTGCTGCTTCCAAGTTCCCATAACATATCATATATGCCTTTTCTATAATTAACACAATCTTAATCTTAATATTAATCTTTCCTAATGATAAAATAATATTTTGGCTTGTGTAATGTTTAATTTATTTAATCATTTTTATACTGTTGTACAGTTGTGTGTTTTGCTTTTCAAACTTTAAAAATATTTGCTAATGAAGTTTTAAGATAAATGACAGAGGTTGAGTTAAATGACAGAGGTTGAATTATTCAATCAACACTATATTATTTGTATATGTATTTCTTGTTTTATTGATCATTTTTAAAAATATATTTGTATTGATTTCAGAGAGGAAGGGAGAGGGTGAGAGAGACAGAAGCATCAATGATGAGAGAGTATCATTCAATCAGCTGCTTCCTGCACATTCCCACAACCCAGGCATGTACCCTGACTGGAAATTGAACCATGAACTCCTGGTTAATAGGTTGACACTCAACTACTGAGTCATGCTGGCTGGGTTGTTATAGTGTTAATTTGACTAATATTTAAATAAATTAAAGTATCTCAAAGTTTAAAGGAGCTACTTACTTGTAAATCAGATGGTATTGGTGCAACACAAATAATCACCACATTTCTATCTGTATCTTAAGTTTATATATATATACATACTATAAAGTTTATATATATACATACATGCACACACACATATAAACATACTATATATATAAATTAAACATACTATATACATATATATATGTATATAGTATGTTTAATTTAAGAAGATAACCATCTGTATGCAGTCTTTCTAGCAGCTGTTCTATCTTGCTCATTTATTTTGAGAGTTTGATTTCTCTAAAACAAGAATGGTTTTATGCAATTAATTATGCACAACTACCATAATTTCCTCTCTAAAGCATATTCCTTATAATTTATATTATTACATGATTGCCACATGTCAAAATTTGCATCTTGAATAAATGGTCAGAGATCTAAAGGTGCTTCCATTATTCAAAAATTTTTTTTATTTCTTCTTTGAACCAGTCTTTAAAGATACATTAACAAAAATCATTATTTTTACATTGACCCCTCTTCTTTCTTACTAAATAATTCATTACATTAATGATTACTGGCATTATTTAGAAAGTTATATTCTAATTGCCTAAAGGTTAAACATACCTTCAAATTATGAATGCTAAAAAACACATCTGAACTACTTCCACAAAGGGATTCTTAATAATTTTAAAGCACATTTAAAACAAGTATAATCTTCTAGACTTAATATTTAAAAGATGACAGAATTTTTCATTTTCATTTCTTGTGCAAAATCTGCCTTTTATTGTCTTGGTGTTACAACTTATATTGGCATTTTTAAATCTCTTTCATATACAATATTTTCCACTTGACCCCCACATCAGCATTTGAATGTAAACAGGTAGTTATTAAACACCCTTATTTTACTGATGAGTCCATGACACTCAAAGAAAGACATTTTGTCCATCCTTGCACCAAAAGGACAGTAGAAGGTGAAACTGAGACTAGTGAGTAATTAGGACTTACGATTTCTACTCTACTTTTACTTCTCATACAATCGCTCAGCTATTAGGATTTCTTATCATCTAAAAATGCCTCCATAACTGTGAATTAAGTAACCCGACATAATAAGAGACTTCGTAAATCTCTGTATTTTATAAGAAGTATTCCTATGCCTTTAGAGAAATATAATAGGCTTCATTTTCCAGTACTTTTTAATTTTTTTTTCCCACTAGGCAGTATATTATCTATGATAATGAACTCTCATGTTTTAATGCCTGTACCAACAACTCAGTAAACTTATTGTACTCTGGGGTTTTAAGCACCTTGAATAGTCTTCTAATTAATTATTGAGCTAACTGCTTGTAGTCCAAGAAAGACATAATATCTCTCCAAGTCTCACCAGAAATATTTTTACCTAAGGATAAATATAAATGATTAAATAGCAGATCTCCTATTGTTTCACGATTCTTAAAAGGCTACAGCCACTCAGAAGGCACTGCATCTACAGAATGAGTTAGGGCAATTGATTTATTAAGGTTCTTTTTCCCATTTAAATCTATATAACATATTGAATATCTTCATATAAGGTACTCCAGGGAAACTCCTCGCTAGGATGCTCAGGAAAGTTTGAAATCTCTAGGGCTGCTTTAGAAAGTTCCATGTAATGCCAGATGGTTTTCCAGAATTCTAAGATTATTATAAGATTCCCAGGAGCTCCCCAGGCAGATCAGAAAATGAAGTAGAATCTGGACCCCTTCTGCCACCCTGTGTGTACTTCTGACTTTCAGAAACTTGGTTCCATTCAAGTTAGCAAACACTTACTTCATTTTTACTACATGCCAGACACTTTATAGGGCTGGCAACAAAAAGGTGAATAACACAAGGCTCCCACCTTTAAGTGTCTTATTATCAAATAGGAGAAACAGGCAGGTAAACAAATAAATTAAGTCTGGTGAGTAGGAGAGAAATATGTACAAGATAGATGGGTCGCAAGGAGAAAATGGCAACATTATGCAAGGAACAGCTTTCACACTGTCCCCCGTTTACCTTACTTCTTTATCTGAAGCAGCTGGTGATGGAAATCACATTTACTCAGAGTATTTCACTGACTGACAAAGCGCCAACACAGGGTGGGGTAAAAGCAGGTTTATAGTTGTTTGTAAGAAAAAGAATGCAATAATTGATAAGTAATAATCCAAGAATAAACTGTGTTTCGTGTACTTAGAACTGTAAATCTACTTTTGCCCCACCCTGTACACATACCAGTATATTGAGGTTTCTTTGGGGAATATCATATCCTGGTGTTTCAGACAAGGGAGATTATCAGAGCCCCCCATCTAAAAGATGCTTGAAACCCTTGACTTTATAGTTGGGTTCTTGGACATTTTCCCCCCTTTTGTTAACAGAATTATTTGAAGCCAAACCTTTAGTCTTTGTATAGTTTTAGCAAATATTTCCTTTGACTGATACAGAGTACAAGGTATAAGTCACTGTGGATCCCAGAAGAAAGACTCAGACATAAACCTGAAGAAGGAATTTATATGCTGGGATGTAATCCCCATGGTCAACTGAAGAACCGCCTATTGAACTCTGGCTTCCTGCGCTAGGCCCTGCTTGTTTATGTCATCTGAGTCAACCATTGCAAATGAGCCCCGGTTTCCTCTTTCCATCAATGGAATAAGACCTGACTTGTCCAATCAGAACTATGCAAATTATATCCTCATTTGCATCAATACTGACCAATCAGAATGGTACAATTTGGAAATCTCGTTTACATGAAATGAGCCCAAATGGGAACTGTGGTTGGGAAAAACTCTCTATAAAAGGTGATTTTTCCTTTGTCTGGAAAGAGCACAATTTAGATTGCTATCTGAATCTGTGTCTCCTGGGCTGCAGCTCTTCCCCACCCTCCCCAAAGTCTTTATTACAGTTTCTAATTTTGATTTGCATGGGGTTTAGTTATAAATACATGCTAAGGGAAGAAAGGAGAAAGGGAGGAAGGAAGGGAGGGAGATTAAAATGGAGTAGTAGAATTTATATAACATTTGAAAGGCCTGCAGAAGCAGAGGTCAGAGGTCAGAGAAGCTACCACTGAGAATATTAGCTTCTTGTAGCACAACAGTGGAGGATTCTCAGGATAATAACTGGAAACCTACAGAAACTACAGTCTACAGATGCCAGCTGAATAGTGATTTCTCCCTCCTCCTTTTCCCTTCCAAGTCTTCCTCAAATGCTTTTTATTGACAGACTCTCACTGGGGACCATCTAGGAAATGGGATTCCCAAGACAATTAGATGAACTTTTCTCCCTGGCTATGCAATATTGTATAGGACTTACGTTGAATGGACAACAGACCCTATCATGTGCCTGCCAAAATTACCCTGAACACAGACCTATACTAATTTGCTTTTTATTAAGTTTATTATTTTTTCATATTTATATTATAATTTCAAACAGAATATATATGAGAAGATAGGCAAGGATTACCACATTAAGTGACAAGCCACTTAAGAGCTGTCACTTTCACTTGTACAGAAAAGTGACAGGTTATAAAATGGTTCAGAGCACAAACTAAGATGAGACTAGACTTAGGCTTCAGTTCCACCATTACCATTTATTAGCTGTGTAATTTTGAGGAAGATATTTAAACTTTTTAATTCTCAGTTTTCACATCCAAAAAAAAATGGGACTAGTTTTTTAATTGCATGGGCAGATTAGAATAAATAATGCATAATGAATACTCAACAGAGAGCCTTGCATATAATAAGCACTCAGTAAATGATAGTTAGAGTTGTTATCATTACATTATCATCATCATCACATTGATCATATTTTTTGAATAAAGCATAGGTTATTTGATACTCAAGTTGGTATTTAGGATGAAAAATGTTAACTTCAAAATAAAATTACAATATTTAGGGAGATTAATGCATACATTGAGGTTTGTGTTTTCAGGAGAATGGGAATGTAGAAATGCTAAACAGAATATTAGTTAATCAGGGAGGGGTGTGTGTGTGTGTGTGTGTGTGTGTGTGGGTGTGTGTGTGTGTGTCTGCATCTGAATGTTTGAAAGGCTGTCATAAATAGCAAGAAAAGCATTTTCTAGCTTATAGATGTGTGAGAATAAGATATTTTGGGGAAACTGAAAATAGTTCAATGTAGCTGAAGTTTGAAGTTTGATAAAGGGAAGCATATTAGTCAGGTTCTCCAGAGAAACACTATATATATATATATATATATATATATATATATATATATATATATATATATATATATATATATACACACACATGAATAGTTTATTATAAGAAATTGGTTCACACAATTATGAAAGCTGAAAAGTCCCACAATCACACGTATGAAGCTGGAGACCCAGTAGAACTGGTGGTGTGAATTCCAGTCCCAGTCTGAAGGCTTGAGAACCAAGAGATCTGATGGTGCAGAAACAGACCAAACAATCAGGCAGAGAGAGTGAATTCTCCCTTCCTTGCCTTTTGCCTTTTGTTCTTTTTTGGCCTCCAATGGGTTGATGAGATACACCATATTGGGAAAGCAATACTAGATGTACCAGTTAATACTGCGGATTTTTTTTTAATAGATGGAGTTACACATATTTTGATATATATATATATATATATATATATATATATATATATATATATATATGATTTGATATGTATGCTATTTTCTTGTATTAACAGCAAGCTTCAAAACTTCATATGTCAAATTTCTGAAGGTGTTAACATCATAGTTATTTTTACACTTAAAAATGTCTAATTATGTCTAAAAAAAAAGTACTTGTGAGAAGTTTTAATTCATTATTTTTTAAGAAAAGTGCTGCTGAAAGTTATCATATACTTTGAGAAGCTTATGGTGAACATGCTCCATCTCAAGATACTTGTGAATGCTGGTTTAAATGCTTTAAAAGTGATGACTTTGATGTGAGAGACAAAGAATGTCTAGGTCAAGCAAAAAAGTTTGAAGACCAATTATAAGCATTATTGGATGAAGATGCATTCAAACTCAAAAACAATTTGCAGAAAGATTAAACATTACTCAGCAAACGATTGTTTGCTGAGCAATGGCAAATATTTTAAAGAAAGGAAAATGGGTGCCACATAAACTGAAGAAAAGACAAATGGAAAACCTAAAAGTTATTAATATAATGTTGCTTCAATGGCACAAAAGAAAGTCTTTTTTTTTGCATCCAATTGTGACTGGTGATGAAACATGGATTTATTTTGAAAATCCCAAATGTACAAAATCATGAGTTGATTTAGGTCAACCCTCAACATCGACTGCAAAGCCAAATCGCTTCAGAAAGAGGACAATGCTCTGTGTTTGGTGGGATCAGGAAGGTGTGGTGTATTATGAGCTTCTAAAACTAGGTGAAGCCATTAATACTAATCACTACTGACAACAGATAATCAATTTGAACCACACTTTGATCGTGAAATGACCAAACTGGCCAGAAGACACATTTTGCTTCAATGATAACACACATTCACACACTTCAAAACCAGTTAAAGACACCTTAAAAGATCTTACCTGGGAAGTATTAACCCACCCACCATATTCACCAGACCTTGCTTCTTCAGATTACCACTTGTTCTGATCAATGACACACACACTTTCTGAGCAGCACTTCAAAATGTATGAAGTGGAAAATGGGTCTCTGAATGGTTTGCCTCAAAACAAGAAAAGTTCTATTGGGATTGGTATCCACAAATTACCTGAAAGGTGGGGGAAATGTGTAGCTAGCAATGGACATTACTTTGAATAAAGCAGTTTTAATGTTTCTCTTGAAATTATCATGTTTCCTTTGGTTATAAAATCCAAAGTATTAACCAGCACTGTGTCAGTCGACTGAATCAAATGTTACTCTTATCCAGAAACACTCCCACAGACACATCCAGAAAAAACGTTTCACCAAACATTGGGAATCCCATGGCCCAGACAAGCTGACAATACAATTAACCATCAGAGGCAGTGACTGAGGAGAAACAAGGGTGAAACAATACACACAATTCATCAATTGTGAATCAGCCTGAAGAGTTTGGATTTTATCTTAACAGCAAATTGATGCTGATTAAATGTTTTGGCAGGTAAATGACAATATCAAATGTAGTTTAAGAAAAATCAATGTGTTTAGTGTGCAGAGAATGAATCATAAGGGGAGAGACATAAATCAGTGAAATAAGAATACAGATAATTATGATAATCTGGACAAGAATGAAACAAGGGCTCAAAAGGGCAGTGGTGGAGAAAAGGGAGATGAGAGGATAAATGAACCAAGATTTAGAGAAGTTGGGGATGAAGGCACAGTCACCAAAAAGGGAGGAATCAAGGCGGATTCCTTAGGTATTTTGAGTTGACTAAAGATAGAACAACTCAGACATTCAGAGAGAGGGAACAGTAGGATGGAGGAGAAAAGCTCACATCAGAATAAGCTTGGCCTGATGTGTCCACAGGATATCAAGGTAGAGGTATCTGGTAGATACATGGGCATTGCAGTTCAGAAGCCGATGTAAACTGGAAATTTAGAATTAGAAATCATCTAGTTACAGGATGGTCATAAGAGTGTTTAAGTACTTTTCTGGAAAATATGTAGAAAAAGAAGAGACATAGGCCATATATGGAAAATCAGGAAGAGAAGAAAGAGGAAAAGAGACGATGGAAGAGAATGAGAGGCAGAATGTAAGCTCTAGTTTCAAAGAATAAAAGCTTAGGGCATAACACCATAAGGGCTCCTAGATATCATCTCAGAAAGGTATAAAAACCAGAGTCTATAGATTCTGAATGATTGGTCTTAATATAATTCTTCAAACTGTCATGTTCTCATTGTGGTAGTTTGATTTTTAGCAATCAATACAGGCCTAAAATGAACACGCCTCTATAGTGTCTGTGAGGGCAGACAGTAAGAAGATGACTGGAGGCAGTTTCAGTGAGAACAGGAGCCCCGGGGGTAAAGTAGGGAAGGGTCACTGAAATGGAGACAAGAATGTTGAGTCCGTGCTCCAAAGGGGAAAGAACATGGACCTCGAGCTCAGAGCTTTCCTAAAAGGCTGGTTTTATGTCTATAGGAAAGAGTTAAGAAATCCTGTAATTTTCCTTCTAATTATTGTGGTAAGAAAGGAGGCAGGTGGATGAGAAATATTAGCTATAGAAATAGAAGGAGCATTTGGCAGGAATATCCCTGATGTCATGGTTTATAGAAACCTGATGGTAAGGAAGCAGGTACAATAAGGTGAGGAACACATCCATGTCTGCTATGAAATGTATCTATCCCTGATGGAAGAACAATGGCTTTCAGGAATTGAATTGAAGAAGTAAAGACTCAGGTAATTCGTTGGCAGTTGGTTTCTGACATTTATTACTAAAACCACCCTCCTTCCTGTTTTATGAATATCTTCCCATTAGATAGGAAACCCTATTACTCCTGCTTGTGGAAACCAGCTTTCAGCTTAACTTGCTAACCTTAGCCCAGAGTTAGCTGGCATTGAGAGATTAGACGCTGTTGCAATATCTGTAATCTCCCTTTAGAACAGCATTTAAAGTATTAGGCTGACAGTACTCTAAGTCCAGAGTAAGCTCTTTCCACTCACAGTGTCAAAGACAGTTTGCTGATATTCCAGCCTGACAGTGTTCTCCTATTTTATTTTTGCAGTAGCTTCATTGAAATTGTTTCCTAATTTGAGTAAAATGTTGTAAGACTTCACTAAGTGGATTCTTAGGATGAGTCAAATCTTTTGTTTTATCTGTTGGAATACATGATAATGAAACATTCAGCTTTGACAAACGTGCTACTCCTTCACTGTTTTGATTAGGAAACAAAGCATTTGTCTCTTCTGGGGAAGCAAGCTCTTCTCAATACTCCCTTAAAAATAAACAAACAAATAAATGAAGACAAACAAAAAAAACAAGGATAGCCTCTCATTTTAACACAAAACATTTGCATAGAACATTGGATTCTTTCTACTTCTCCCAGTCTCTCCGTGGAAGATTGTATTTCTGTTCTCTAGCTTTATTGAGGGCAATCTGACTTATTGGAATGAATTGTCTGAACTCTCATGATTTAATAACAACCTGGACTCCTGTTTCCATGATCTGGCCCTTGTTCTTCAATTCCAGAATTGTAAGTGTTGCCCCATCTCTCACTATACTTGACTTCTCTCAGCGCTCTCTCTCTCTCTCTCTCTCTCTCTCTCTCTCTCTCTCTCTCTCTCTCTCTCTCTCCCATGATTGTCCCTATTCTCCCTTGTCCTCATCTCCATTCCCACTCCACCTCCAAGTTGGTTTTATGTCAAAGTGTCAAAGTTCCATTACAACTACTGTTCACCTAAAAGTCTCTCAGCACTTCCTGGAAGTGTAATTGGGGAGAAGCAGGCTTATTTTCATGAATCTGGATGAACAAGTTTGGGGGTGGAGATTTCTACCAATCACTACTTATTACCCTTACTCACCGGAGTGCATACCAGAATACAGATGCTTTTCCATAGACCCCGATACACCACCACAAATGTATCGTAAGTCAAAAATGCATTTAATACTACAATGTAGAGAGTATCAGTTTTTTACCCTCATAATTGAATGGCTAACTAGGAGCCAGGGTTCGGTGCTGCTGCCCAGCATCACATATCATAAAAGCCAGAAAAAGATAAAAATTCAAAATCTGAAGTATAGTTTCTACTGAATGTATATTGCTTTTGCAACATTGTAAAGCTGAGAAATCATGATTCAAACCATTGAAGTTGGGAACTGTCTGCTTATAAATGAGTAGTAGTTCCAGAGAAGCAATGCGGATTAGAAGGCTTGCACAATCCCAGCAGCGTAATAGCTAATACTGAATATTGAGGACATGAGAAAGTCTATTGTGGGTTCTACTGAAATAAGGTAGAGATAGAGAGACATGCCAGACACAGAAATAATATCCCTTTCTCCTGATTCAGGGTATGTGGCAGAAGACAGAGAACAATTTCAACCTCTAGAGGGCACTCAATGGATGGAAGTAGGGTAAGAAGACCAGGGACCCTATATGTGAGAACTTCCTGCCAATTTGAAGGGTATAAAAACTGAACATGTCTTGTGCCTTCTTCTTCATCCCTAGAACATTTTTAGCAGAGGCTACCAGTCAAAAATATTGTAGAGAACATTTCTTTATTAGGTGAGTGACTGGGTTGGATGAACTTAAAAAAAAATGGGGGGGGGGGGAGGAGAAGAGAGAAGGAGTTATAATTTCTATGGTTTAAATAGAGTCAATGAAGTACAATGGAAAAGAGGGTTAAATTTTCAGTCAGAAAAGCTATCATCAGTTCCTAGCTTGGTTACTAATAAGAGTGTGGCTTTTTAGCAGGACATGTAAGCTTGGGGAGCCTAATTTATTTCATTGGTAAAATGGTGGTAATATATACCCACCAGGAAGTGAGGTCAAAATTAGAGAACATGTGAAACATCTAGGACACAGCAGGTACTAAGTGGATTTTTCCACTAATTTTTCAGATGTTGATTCTGGGACAATTTTCACCTAAGCAGCAATATATTGTAGGGGAAGAGAGAATGTGGGAAATGTGAGAAGCACGGGTTTCTAAGACACAATTTCCAGTAAACACTGCTCCATACTACCACATGGCTTTTCTGTTCCTAATCTTAACTGTGCCAGGATAACATTGTCAGAACCATGATAAGCCAATTCCTTGTGCCTTTCATTCAGATGTCAGTTACTGAATTAACCATGAGACAACAGAAATGCACCAGGCATGCATCACAACGATTTGCTGAGTGCCTATTAGGAACCAGACACTGCATCCCATCACTAACGAATTTAAGAAAAAAGTAACTAGAACTCAGAGTTGCATGCAGAATAATGAATTCCAATTTTAAAGTCTACCTCAAAATTAGGTTGCTTTCCTTGAAATTTAAAATTAATATTATTCTTGCTTTCAATATCTTCCTGGTAGATTATCTTAGCAAGGGAACATCATGCCTAATTACTTTTAAAATGTCTTTTCATAGGAAGTACATTAATATGTATTAGACCCCTGCTGTCCTCAAAGTGAAAATGACAGCTTTACCTGGTTTTCTTCTTTTTCTCATACTAAACTTTTACATAGCCTTTCCCCCCTTAAAGCCACACAAATGTTTGAAGGAGTATTTTAGCATAACAAGTTCGTAAGTCCTCAGGAAACCTGTTATAAATATTCTAAAAAAAAAAAAAAAAAAAAAAAGTCTTGTCAGATTTTTTTAAAAAACATGGGCAGAGAACACCACATAAATTATTTTTTTTAAATCTTTTCAGAATGAAGGTTATATCAGTTGGGGCACATCAGGAAATTGAAAACACAGATTAATTTGGGCAGGAAAATTCATATAAAGGATTATGAACCAATTAATAGAGGGTTAACTGCCGAGTGCTAATGATAATGCTAAAAAATACAAGAAAAGCATATATAGGAAGAAGACACTAACTTTAGGGCTGATGCAGAACACTCAGGGGAAGAAAATTTAAAAGAGATCAACCTGCTCTCAAGATAGAGAGATCCAGATCTCACTCAGGGAGTGGCTGTGGCCCATTGGGCAGGTGAGAGGGAGGTGGAGATGCCATAGATGGAGGCTGGCAAACAGGTAACTGGCACTGGAGTGCCTACAAATATTGCAGAAAGCTGCCTTCGGGGTTCCTGCTGAAACTAGCTGGCAAGTTGCCTACTGGGGCACCTTCAAGACTGGCTTGGAATTCTACTGAATTTCTTGGGAACTTGGTTGTAATGCTGGTGAGGTTTTCTGAGAAGGTCACCAGCTTGAATTGCACTGAACTCCCTAGAAAGTCAACCAAGGTGCTGACAGAACTCTGGGGTGTCAGCCAAAGTAGTGGGAGGTAAACACCCCTGGGTGCCCTGCATACTGAGCAGAGCTGGAGCAGCAAGAAGAGGGGAGCATCTTGGAATGGGACAGAAGGAGCCCCTTCCTCTGTAGTGTCCCTCCAGCATCCTCTATTGGCCAACTTGAATACCGTGCCCCTGGCAGAAAAGAATGTTTACGGGTCTGACTTTGATAACACAAAACAGAACAATAAAGGATGGGTTTGTTGCTAAGGGGCAAAACATTAAAAACAGACACAAAGGCCGTGATGACTTTCATCTGTGGAAATCTGGGTTGGTTGCAGTGAATTATATAAATTAACAGAAGTCTTCCTACTGAGAATAAATTCAGAGCTAAAATAAGAATTTAGAATACAGTGACAGTGCTGCACTGAAGGACTAGCCTTGACAAAAGAGTAGCTGGGCCTTTGCTCCTGGGAGGTAACCTAAGCCCTTGTCCTGGCTAATAAGTGTCTTTGTTTACCTGGGGGCCCTGGGCGCCCAGGCCACACATTGTAGTCTATGCAAAACACTGTGATTTATGGTGGATGCCTTAAGTCAAGCAGTATCAGCTTGATCTCTGGAGAGGCTGAAGGTTAAGGTCAGCCAGGCCGGCAGTCAGCCAATTCTATGTGATTACCCCCCTGGTAAGAATTCTAGACATCAATGATTGGTGAGCTTCTGCGGTTGGCAATACTCAGTGACTACTGTCATACATCATTAAAGGGAGAAATGAGCACTGTCCACACAACTCCACTGTCATATGACAAGTGAAGGCACCCCATCTGATTTTTCTTTGACCCTGTCCTATGAATCTTTTCCCATTGTCAGTTTTAATATTTTTTCATTATAATAAAGCATAACTATGAGTATAACAGCTCAAATTTAGGAAGCTGGCTGACCTCTTGCACTCATATATTTAGTTATCTATTGCTACATAGCTAATCACCTCCAACCCTAGCATTTTTGCCCATCTTATGTGGCTCAGTGGTTGAGCATTGACCCATGAACCAAGAAGTCCCTGGTTTGATCCCTGGTCAGGGCACATGCCCTGGTTGCAGGCTCAATCTCCAGTGTGGGGCGTACAGGAGGCAGCTGATAAATGATTCTCTCTCATCATTGATCTTTCTATCTCTTGACCTCCTTTTCTCTCTAAAAATCAATAAAAACACACGAAAAACAACCCCAAATCCTAGCACCTTTAAAGAATACATATTTTTTTAGATATCACTGTTCCAGTGAGTCAAGAATCTGGGTATGGCTTAATGGACTCCTTTACTTCGATCTCTCATAAAACTACAAAAATAGTATGAGTTGAGGCCATGCTCTCAAATAAAGCCACAGATGTTCCACGCTCATTGGCATGATTCTCCACAGAATTAATTTTCACAAGGGTTGCTGGAGCGAGGGCCTCAGCTCCTCACTGGCTGGTGGCTGGAGTACATTCTTAGTTCCTTGCCACCTAGCCTCTCCTAGGGCAGCTCAAAACAGGGCATATTGTTTCATCACAGCAAATGCATGAGAAGAACATCAGCAAGATGAAAGTCACAGTACTTCATAGTCTGACTTTGGAATTGATACCCCATCATTTTGCCATTTGTAATGATTAGTGTTATTAGTCTGCAACATATAGTTTTTGCTATGATCCCTAATTTGAATTCCTGCTCTGGTAAATTAGCTGCTTCTCCCATATTATTTGATAATTGAAAGCTGACTTGGTTCTGGCCTGTTTCACTCTAGGGAATAGAGCCCTGCCAAATCCCTGACCACGAAGCACTAAGGTTGATGAAATTATTCCTGACGCCAGGCACCGCGGATTCTGCTTGCCTGGCCATAGAGCATGTTTAGCTTGATTCCCCATTACTATCTTTTTTTATTGGTTTTGTCTCTGGCTCTGTCCCAGATTTAACTATTTGCTGAGCTGCTGGGGACCACACCTTTTCTATGATGCCACATTCCTGTGGTCACCCTTCTGTGAAAGTGCCATACTTGAGGGCTAACTTACTCCTCCTGAATTCAATGTGTGTTCTGTGGGTTGGGAGGCTTATTGTGAAATGCCATATCCCTTCCCTATACTTGACCAAGGTTCTAGAATTAGACCATCAGGACTTATGAAAAAAGGTATGACCACAGCATACATTTTCAATGTTTCAGACAGAGAAGAATAGATTGCTTCAGTGAAATTATCATATACACTCATACACTGTGGAAATAAGAGTGATGATGAGCATTGAATAAAACAACAACTATTGGTTAAAAATGCCTATGAAGTTGGAAAACTTATTTAGCAAAGGAAAATATTCACAATGAGTAACAGTTCTTCTGTAAACACTAGAGGCAGCTTCCTGTGCTACTGGACCTTTGTCATTCTTGAGGTCAATTTCATTACCCCTGCTCGCTTGTGGCCACGCTAGACCATCGTTCTCCACAGCAGGGCAGGGATTTGTAAAATGCAGAAGGTTATGAAGAGTCAGTTATATAATCGGACCTTTAAATGCATGTGGAGCTCTTATTCCCACTAGCAGTTGCTAAAGTGTAATCCTCTATGAGTTTAACCCAAATTATAGAGATTCCTTTGTTGAATAATTGTAATAATTTTTATAATGCCCTCTAGTTTTAGCTCAAATTTCATACCATTGTTTTACACAAACCAAAAGCTGTATCAGAGAATATATAAATGGCCTTGAACAGACAGGCTGTCAGTACAAATATGGACCACAGGGATGCTGCTGGTGAGGGTTTAGAAAAAAGCAAGGAATCTGTTATTGGAAATTGGAAAGAAAAAAAAAAAGGGGGGGGGCTTGTTATTAGTAGAAAAACTTAGCTAAATTTTCTCCTGCAGTTATGTGGAGAACAGAACTGGTAAACAATACAACTGGTTATGTAGCTAAGGAGACTTCCTAACAGAGTGCTGGAGCTGCTGCCCGGTTTCTTCCCACTGCTGATGGCAAACTGCATGAGGGAAGGTACATTGAGGGGATGATGTTATACAAAATCAGCTGGGATCAGACAATTTTGAAAATTCTCACCCCTTCTGCACGGCAAAAGTCAGAAATGGCAGCTGAACCTGCAGCATCAGGCAAAAGTGACTGTACAACCTTTTGCTAAAATTTCTGAAAGAGCAAAAGGCCAAAATATTCAGTCACTCAAAGGGCGCTGTGCCTCACAGAACGCCTCAATCAAACAGGGGGCCTCTATGAAATTTAAGAGCGTTTAACCTTCAGCGATCTTAGCACGAGTCAGAGAGAATGACTTATCTCAAAAAGATCTGCGGGTGTGGCTTTTGGTTAGTGGTGTGAAGCCCAGAGAAAATCCATGCAAGAACTTTGAAGTTTTTGAGAGAAAAAAACAACAACTCATTTTAGCAGAAACACTGTCAGCTTGGTCTCAAAGGAGCAGAGTATAAAGCCCAAGATTCCACTGGAAGTAAGCGGTTAATAAAACTACTCTGCTGAAAACATGTTCTTTCATGTAAAAGGAATCGTGACCAAGAGCCCCAGGGGTGAAAGGGAAAGCTATGGAAGATTATGTTCAGGCTTTGAAACCTAATCGAGGAACTCTGGCTGGATTTCAGAACTGCCATGGACCAGAGACTTCTTTCTACCTTTCAATCTCCCCCCCCCCCCCTCACCCCCCCAATCTCCTTTAAAGCTAGAATGTTTATAGCTATTACCCTATGCCTGCCTCTCCATTGTACAAGCACCATGGGGTTTGACAACTCGTCTCTTTAGTTTTACAAGTGTGCAGATGGAGGAGATTGAGCCCCAATACTGCACTTAAAGAGATTATATCTAGGAGCCTCAAAGCCCACCTGGATGATTTAGAATGATGAGATCTGGGACTTGAGCTGATGTTAAAATGGGATGAGACACTTAGGGAGCTTTGGAAGAGGTGAATGTGTTTTGCATGGGATGAGGAATTGGAATTTTCAGAGCTAGAGTTTGGATTGTTTTAAGCAAAATTCTGAAATGGCCCCTAAGTTTCCTATACCACCTTGCTGTGAAACTTTTATGTAATACTCTCACTTGAATGTGGGCAGGACCTGTGATATGGATGAATGTCATTCTCATTATTAGGTTACATTCTATAGTAAAGGTCCTGGGGGTTTTGCAGATGAAATTAATTGATTTTAAATTAATCTGAAGGAAGAGTATCCTAGGTGGGCCTGACCTAGTCAGGCAATCCTTTTAAAAGACAGTCTAAAGGTTAGAGATTCCCCTTTGGCCTTAAAAAAGTAAGGTACTATGTTCTGGGAGGATATGGGAAAGAGCTATGTAGCAAGGGCCTGAGATGGAACTCAAGTTGCTGAGAGCTGCCTCCCATCCTGTGGCTTGTCTCCTGCAAGATTTTGGATATCCTATATAATAAAGAGGCAATATGCAAACTGACCATCACTCCAACATGCAAGATGGCTGCCCCCATGTGGTCAAAGATGGCCACCCCCATGTGGCTACAAGATGACTGCACAAGATGGTTGGTAGGGGAGGGCAGATGGGAGGGACCAGGCTTGAAAGGGAGGGCAGTTGGGGGCGATCACGCCTGCAGGGGAGGGCAGTTAGGGTGACCGGTTCAGCAGAGGAAAGCAGTTGGGAACCTACAGGGAAGGACAGTTAGGGGTGACCAGACTTGCAGGGGAGGGCAGTTAGGCATCAATCAGGCTGGTAGGAGAGTGGTTAGGGAGTGAGCAGGCTGGCAGGCAGAAGCAGTTAGGGGCAATCAGGCAGCCAAGCAGGCAAGTGGTCAGGAGCCAGCAGTCCTGGATTGTGAGAGGGATGTCCGACTGCCCGTTTAGGCTCGATCCCACTGGCATCAGGCCTAAATAGGCAGTTGGACATCCCCCAAGGGGTCCCAAATTAGAGAGGGTGCAGGCAGGGCTGAGGGACACCCCTGCTCATGCACAAATTTTGTGCACCAGGCCTCTAGTATACATATGCAATTGTGTTTTACCTGAAATTTAAATTTAACTGGGAATTCACCCCCCTGACTTCATTTTTTAAGTAATGTGTCTTCAGCCCTTTAGTCCTTTATAGGACACTGTGCTGTATAACCTCTTTCTTTTTTCCAATTTTGTATATTTACTAGAGGCTCAGTGCACAAATTCATGCACAGGTGGGGTCCCTCGGCCTGGCCATTGATCGGGGCCTATTAGGGTCGTCTCACCCAGTCCTGATTGGGGTAGATTGGGGCAGGCCAGCTGGGAGGAGGGACCGCAAGAAGTTGGCCAGCTATGGGAGGTTGGCTGTGGGAGCACCCTGACCACCAGGGGGCAGCTTCTGCATTGTGTGTCTTCCCCCTGGTGGTCAGTGTGTGTCATAGTGACCAGTTGATCTGGTAATTCAGTCAACCAGTCATAATGGTCTCTTAGACTTATATATATAGATATTTTGCTTACTTTTGATTGATAGACTACTTAGAATTTACTTTTTTTTTTTTTTACATTTTATAGGTTTATTCTAAATATTTGCTGTGTGTACACCATTTCTATTTTTTATTTATTTATTTATTTATTTTCAGTGTTTTACTTAATTTTTTTTTATATATATTTTATTGATTTTTTTTTTTGCCCCCCTCCCTCCCTCCCATACATACCCTCCCTCCCCAGAGTTTTATGTCCATTGGTTGTACTTATATGCATGTACACAAGTCCTTCGGTTGATCTATTATCTCCCCCAGATCTTCCTCCCCTCCCCACTGTAATTTGACAGTCTGCCTGTTGCTTTACTGTCTCTATATCTGTCTCTTGGTTCATCGATTTATAATGTTCTTTATCATCCACAAATGAGTGAGGTCATGTGGTGTTTCTCTTTCATTGATTGGCTTATTTCACTCAGCATGATGTTCTCCAATTCCATCCAGGTTGCTGCAAATGATGAGAATTCCTTCTTTTTTGTGGCAGCATAGTATTCCATTGTGTAGATGTACCATAGTTTTTGGATCCAATCATCTGCTGACGGGCACCTAGGCTGTTTCCAAATTCTGGCTATTGTAGATTGTGCTGCTATGAACATAGGGGTGCATATATCCTTTCTGATTGGTGTTTCTAGTTTCTTGGGATATATTCCTAGAAGTGGGATTACTGGGTCAAATGGGAGTTCCATTTTCAGTTTTTTGAGGAAACTCCACACTGTTCTCCACAGTGGTTTCACCAGTCTGCATTCCCACCAGCAGTGCACGAGGGTTCCTTTTTCTCCGCAACCTCTCCAACACTTGTCGTTTGTTGATTTGTTGATGTTGGCCATAGAATTTACTTTTTAACATATTTTGTCTTATTTTCAAACTTCTATCCTTAGATGTAATTACTTTTATTGTTTTTACAGTGTCTATTTCCTTTCTGCCTACATCATTAATTCCTTTTATTTGCTTTTTCCCCTCTTTGCTGCATCAGTTGTTTTGTTTCTATATTGGAAGGCTTAATTTATAAAAAAATTTTTTCAGTATTAAAGGCCTTTCCTGTTTCATCATATATTTACATATTTATTTCTGTTAGGTTTAATACTTTTTGAATTCAGTTTCTCTAAATTATTTTAGTTTTGCAGTTTTATTTTCTCTTTTTCCCACTTCAATCCTGAGATTAATTTTAAAGGATTTGATGATCAGATTTAATATTTACCCAACTTTAAATCACAATTTATTGAGATAATTTTAATTTACTATTACTTAGATGATGATGATTATTGTATCTCTGCCATGAATAGTAACAATTGTTAGAATAATTTCATGCCTTTGGTCAATATTATTCAGAATAGATGATTTTCTAGTCACCTTTTAACTATTTCTAAGACTAGACTTCATAAACTCCTTAGGCATTTCTAAACTCCTCTTAATGGTACTATCTCTGGCACCATCTTTTGCCTTCAAATATATTTCTCCAAATAGCAGTTAGTATTTATTTATCGCTTAAATAGTAGGTAAAAAAGAGAAAACCTACCAGGTTGCTTCTCTTGTATAAAATTCTATCTTTTTTCTACTTTTTATTTTATTTTTTTATATATGTTTTGGCATTGTATAAATTTTACTGTTTTCAAAGCTCTTTAACTTCCATGTATGAGCTTGGGAGGACTTGTATTTTTTCAGATAATTGAGCCAAGGTTAAATAAGAGCAGGGCGTCTACCCCAATTAATATATTACATGTTATGATGGCTACCACAGCAGCCTGCCTCATGCCAATCCTTTACATAATTTCAGGAGCTAGTTTTTTGAGCAATTTTCAATAATAGAAATAAAGAGCTATTACTCAGAAACAAATGAGTGGGGACTAACACATGGCAAATTCATGGCTCGGCCTTTTTCTTTTTTTTGTTTTTCTTTTTGTTTTGTTAACTAGACCACTGTATTTAAAATTAAATCCTCTCCCGGGCTCACAGCTGGTACTGCAAACACTGCTAATTGGACAGACTGAAGTGTGAAACTAAATATATATGTTGTCATTTACTCAACAGTTTCTGGAAAATGTATTGCAGGTAAATCAGCAGGTGTTAGCAAAGCTCTCAGAAAAGTACACATGAGCATATTAAGCCTCATGATGGATATGTTTCCCTGCCGGAGCAAAGCAAGCATCTGACTTTTGTAGCCATTACTGAAGCAGCATAGATTAGTCATTCTTAAAACAAATGGGACTTCTCCCTTATGCAATTTTGAATGTTTTGATTGAATTTTAGATAATAACATTCCCAATTTTTTTGCAGCTTTTTTTCCCTCTTCAAAAGAGAGTAAAAAACGTTTTTTTGTTCCCTTTCTTTGTCCTAGAGAAATACCAAACATCTCCTCTAAATAATTCTAAAATACAGTCTTAAATGCCTCTTGTCATGTCAATTATATAAGAGGAACTTGTGAAATGTGAAATAGCCAAATCAGGAGAGAACCCTATTTCACATTTTATTCTGGAGTCTCAGTGAGATAGAAGCATTGGAAACCAGGCAGCTAGATATTTTGAAGGAATGACAAGAAAAACCTCACAAGGTGTGATATCTACTTACGTGGTAAGATTTTTCTGTTCCAAACCTTTATAACCATTATCAACTTTCAGTTGAAGACATCAATGATTAACTTTTTATTTTATTGATTTCAGAGAGAGGAGGGGAGAGGGAGAAATAGAAACATCAATGATGAGAGAGAATCATTGATCAGCTGCATCCTGCATGCCCCCTACTGGGGATGGAGCCCACATCCTGGGCATATGCCCTGACCTAGAATCGAACCAGGGACCTCTTGGTTCATAGATCAATGCTCAACCAGTGAGCCACACTGGCCAGGCCAGTGATTAACTTTTACATGTAGAAGAGACCCACTGCCCTGTGCCTTAGGAGGCTGACTTCTACAGACAATATCACCAGATAGATTTCCGTTCCAGCTATTATTTGGGGTGCTTTCTCCCTCAACTATGATTGATCTCTATAAACTGTCCTCTCACTGAACTTTCTTTAATTAAACTTTCTGATGTTCTGTTTCTTTCCATGAACTTGATTGATAAGACAAACTCCCTAAACTACAGATGGAAGCATTGGATCTTCTTGACTTTGCAGTTTGTAACCTACAATACATTAAGAGACAGGGAGCTTGTAGTCAAGTATTTCTCCTCCATCTGCTTTTACTCCCTATGGATTAAATATGACCTAACGGGAGAGAGAACCACACTGGAACCATTTAAAATCCTGCCTGCAATAACATTTGAAAAAGGGCAAAGATAGCCAAAGAGAGAACCGGGTGTATTTAAAATAAAATAATTACAACAATAAAAACAGGGTCTGAGTAAGCAAGAGGGAACACACAGATTGTGGGAAATGCAGTCCGTTTTCCTGATTGGGAACTCAGGAACCTAGGAAAGCACTGAATTGAGAAAGAGTCCTATTGAGACATCTGCTCTCAACAGGACTCTTTCCTATTATAACTCACTTGAAAGAGCAAGTAAAGTAAGAACCTTCATGGCTGCTGCGAAGGTTAACTTTATGTGATGATTTGAAAAGGCTATGGTATCTAGATATTTGGCCAAACCACAGCCTTAATGTTATTGTGAAGGTATTTTTTTTTTTTTTTAAAGATGAGATTCACAAATTAGCAGAGGTGGAGTAAAGCAGATTATCTTCCATAAGGTTGGTGAGCCTCATCTAAACAGTTGATGACCTTGAAAGAAAAACATTGAGTTCCCAAGGAGGCAGGAATTCTGCCTCCCACTGACGTCAGACTCTAGCTGCAGTCTCAGTTCTTCCAGTGAGGTTCTAGCCTGCTGCCCTACCCTGAGATTTCAGATTTGTTAGTCCCTCAAACAGAGTGAGCCAATTCCTTGAAATAAATTTCTCTCTGTATGTACACATCCTACCAGTTCAATTTCTTTGGCAAAAACTGACTAATACCACCTCCTAATCTGTTCTTATTTCTTCATCTGACCATGAATAGGTTGCAAAAATAAATCTGTAAGTTCTTTTTTAGTTAGCAAGACAAGGCGAAGGAAAGGACTTATTAGAAATAAAAGAAAGACCACAGTCACTTTTTAAGGCTTCTTTCTAATTAAAGGACCCAAGTACTGGGGAGGAGATTTATGTTAAATCAATTTTGATTAATAGTGGGCATGGACATTGGAGTAAAAAGCACATAAAAAAAAATGGCCCAGCTAGTGTGTCTTAGTGGTTGAGCATCAACTCATACACCAAGAGGTCACCTGTTTGATTCTGTTCAGGGCATATGTCCCAGTTGTGAGCTCGATCCCCAGTAGGAGATGTACAGGAGGCAGCTGGTGGACATTTCCCTTTCATCTCCTTTTCTCTTTCTAGATCTAAAAATAAAAAATAAAAAACATGTTAAAAATGCTCCTATCATAAAGGTACAGTTTGCTCAATTTTCACAAATGGAATATACCCAAGAAACCAACACTTAAATCAAGAAACAGAACATTAGAGTGCACAGAAATAATTTTTAAGGGTAGAAACAAACAAAATAAATTTGTTTTCTGAATGTACATACTATAATTCATAACTATTTAATGAAAAGGTTAGAGTATTATTATTTCCTTCTAATTTGTTATAATGCAAAAGCTGCAAAGTGTGTGTGTGTGTGTGTGTGTGTGTGTGTGTGTGTGTGTATTTTTAACCATAAAAAGGGAGCATTTAACATAAGGATTTGATTTTATCCCCTAAGTCTCTTCTGACAACATATGGTACATATTCAAATTCAAAATGTTAAAAAATAATTCAAATATCTCTTGTCAGAGTTTTTACTAAATTCACAGATTCCTTTTATTAATAACTACCATTTTTTCTGTCGGCCAAACAAAACATTAAAAATTCAGCAAAGTAAATTTTAGGCAGCAATTCAGTGAGCCAAATTTATTTTTCTGCCTTTTATTGAACTTAATTGCTAGAATGTCCTGCTATCATGTAGAAAGAGCCTTTAAATTTAGGGATCAAGTTTTCTTTTTCCTATCCCAGGTAGGATTTAATAATAGTTCTATGTTGCATTCCTTTAATGTGATAATTAAAGTAATTAAAAAGAAATCATTTTTTTGAAAGGAGAGAACACTTTAGAATCCATCATAAATGAGTGGTAAGGGTCCATTATTTATTAACAAGTTCCTATAATTAATTGTTGAATCCATGTATGGTTTAAACTCCCTAGCAACAAATTGGATTTCTTGTCTACAGATATCTCATGCTGACCTAGGAAACATTTCCCAATAAATTTCTGCATATCTTTAAAACCCCAACCAAGTTCTGGATTACGATTTTTCAATAAATTTAGGCCTTATAAATAGATGGTAAAAAATGAACCTGCAAATTGCCTATTATAGTTAGCACAGCTTCAAGCACACTGGGACATTATTAAATATTGTTTGGTGATTTCAACCTGGAAATGAGGAAATGAATAATAAATAACTTAGTAATTGGTGGCTTTAATATTTTTTCAGAGAATAAACAAATTGAGTAATAAAAATAGCTAGCATTTGTATGTTTATTGTACAAATATTTATGGGATACTTTCATATCTTCCAGTCCATTTCCTGTTATTATTATTACATCATTTTACAGATGAAGAAACAGGCTCAGTAAGGCATTATAATTTGAGGATCTGTGCTCTGTCCACATTATGATAAGTGAAAAAGTTTTATTTTAATTATACATACCAATTATTATTTCCATAGTAGCAGAACAAAAAGACAGATACCTTGATCATAAAGGCTGCAAGATCAGAAAAAAGAAGAAAATAATTTCTAGCTTAAGGCATTGAATTAGCACATTTCCACATAAAATAATTATGCTATTTACTAAATGGGATTTGTGAATCTAATGCTAGTATTAAATAAATTGTAGTTTACTTACAGATTCCAGGAAAAAGAAAAGGTAGATAATGTCCCCTTATAAAATTGGTGTTGAGTTAATTACTCTGATTTTTTTGAGTGTGCCCAATTGAAATTGGTCTGGAATTTAAATGGAAATTAAAACCAGAAATGAGAATTTGCACAACTACAGCCCTAAATTACCAACATTGGTTTACTAATTCTCTTCCACTAGTTCTGATTTCTGTCTGGTCCTTAACAAGTACCAAACTTTATGATTCTAAACATATAGCTTTTTCAACTATCAAGTACAGAGCTCTTTCAACTAAGTTACAGGATGACAAAGAATTTCAGTATTTTGTGAAATTCTTTACATTGAAATTTTATTATAAAGCACAGGGGTTAGGAGTGATCAGGTAGGCAGGCAGAGAGGTTAGGGGCGATCAGGCAGGCAAGCAGGACAGCGGTTAGGAGCCAGTAGCCCCAGATTGCGAGAGGGATATACGACTGCAGGATTTGGTCTAAACTGGCAGTTGGACATCCTCCAAGGGGTCCCAGATTGTGAGAAGGTGCAGGCCAGGCTGAGGGAAACCCCTCCCCCCATGCACAAATTTTATGCACCGTGTCTCTAGTTTTCTTATAAAGCACGTATTATATTTATATATATATATATATATATATATATATATATATATATATATATATATATATTATTGATTTTTTACAGAGAAAAAGGGAAAGGGTTAGAGAGTTAGAGACATCTATATAAGAGAAACATCAATCGGCTTGCCTCCTGCACACACCCCCTACTGGGGATGTGTCTGCAACCAAGGTACATGCCCTTGAATGGAGTCAAACCTGGGACCCTTCAGTCCACAGGCCGACTATCCACTGGGCTAAACCGGTTAGGGCATAAAACACATCTTTTAAGGATATTAGTATTTTGCTAAATTACGAGCTACACTGTCAAAAAGGAAAACAATAATTAGCAATAAATAATGAAATTATTTAGCAAAGTGACATTTATAAAATTAATATACTAACATCCCTAGGTATACACAATTAGGAATAATGAAATATAATAGAAAACTGATTGCCTTTATAAATTTGTAAGAACCCTGTTAGTCATAAAGTGGCAAAGCATCAATAAATTTAATTGGCAAAATCTGAGGCCCTAGTGAAGACAGTTACTACATAACAAGAATAAAAAAACTTAAATTTGAATAATTGTAGAACTATATCTATTTTTGGAGAAGGAATACATATGTATTTCTATATCAGTATGCATGTTTACTTCAACTCAAAACAAACACCAGTGATTCTAAAGACAGTCAGAGGAAAAACTAAGTGAGAATAAACATAACTAAGAATAGTAGGCAGATAATGGGGATGCAGGCATAAATTATTCAAGTTATTTTAAGTATTAATAACAGACTAGACAACTCAAAACCATATTTTGGTCTACATATGATTCTGTGTATGGCAAAGGAGGCATTCCATAAGAATGAGAAAAAGAAGAATTCAATGCTAGAAGCTGAAACAAATTTTAAGAAAAAAGTCTAATTAGACCATAATTTCTTTTAAAAATTCCAGATAAAGTGTTAATACATTTAAAGGAGCATCATATGATTTTTTTTAATTTTTATTCTTACAAATAACTGCCATTTCAGATATAGATTAACGGAAAAGATCATTATTTCTGCCTCCACATAGTTCAGGGTACTGTCACTATCCAAGCCCCCAATGTGTAGAAGTTGGTGCTCAGCAATTGCTAATGGATCCTTTTTTTTTCTTCTTGGTTCCTGCTAAGTTGACTAGACCCGCGATGGTCAATCAATAGAACAAGAAGGAATCTCCCCAACACACCTGTGCTTTCTGTTTTCTGGAAAGACACAGATTTCTCAGGAAACTCACTCTTGGAGATCATACCATGGACTTAAATTTGTACACAAGAATAGACAACATTACAAATAAACAATGGCAACAGCCAAGAACTCATAAAACTGAGAAGAAGGAGGTTATGCTTATCATCCAGGATTTGTGTGTCTCACTGTAGCAGACTTAAATGGAAGAAACAAAGAAACAAGAGAGGCCCTGAGATAAGTAAACAACAAAATAATATTTCTAATGCACAATCTTGATGGGCTAAGGAAGATACAGAAAAGATGGAGTAATATTAGCTCTACATTCATTTTTCACTTTTTTCCATCCCATTTTTATTGTGCTATTAAAAACAAATTAAATTTCAGGGGTTAAAACAAATTTTAGGGCCTTGGCTTGGTTGCTAAGTTGGTTAGAATATTGTCCCAATATGCCAACACAGTCAGGGCACAGACAAGAAACAGTCCATAAATGCATAAATAAGTGGAACAACAAATCTATCTATCTATCTATCTATCTATCTATCTATCTATCTATCTATCTATCTCTTACTATTGACATACTTTACATATTGAATTCAAATTTTCCTTATAGTCCTCCAGAATCCTGTGAATGTAAAGGGTGAGGATGAAGCAACAAAAGAACAGACTTGCAGATTTTAAGTGTTCCTCAAAATATCTGTTCAGTGTTTTACCAATCAATGTACTACCCAAGGAGTGATTTAGCACATGTTTCTCAAACTAGAGTGTGCCTTAAAATATCTGGTAATCTGGTTAAAATACACATTGCTTGAGTTTCTAAGTCAGCTGGCCAAGAATATGCATTTCCAAAAATGTGATGCAGAACCTGCTAGACCAGGGACTACACTTTGTGAACCACTGAAGGAGAAGCTGCTCTGGGCAGGCAGAGGTGGAAAAACACTTAATTCCAACCCTTAATGGTGCTGTGAAATACTTGGTCTATATGATTCCAAATCTGTTTGAGACTCATTCGCTTATTTGCAGAAAGGGGAAATTAATACCACTTCTCCAAAGAGGACATACAGATGGCCAATAGGCATATGAAAAAATGCTGAACATCACTAACTGTAAGAGAAATATAAGTTAAAACCATAAGATATAGCATCTGACACTTATCAGAATGGCTGTCAGAAAAATCAACAAACAAGTTTTGGTGTGGATGTGGAGAAAAGGGAACACTCATGCACTGCTGCTGGGAATGCAGATTGGTGCAGTCACTGTGGAAAGCAGTATGGAGTTACCTTAAAAAAATAAAAATGGTATTGCCTTAGGACCCAGCAATTCCACTTCTGGGAATATATACAAAGAAACCCAAAATACTAATTCGAAAGGATATATGCACCCTATATTCATTGTAGTATTATTTACAATAGCTAAGATTCAGAAGCAACCCCATCAGTAGATGAGTGGATAAAAAGGCTGTGGTACATTTATGCAATGGAATACTATTTCCTGAAGAAAAAAGGAAATCTGAGTATCCTTTTACAATTGATTATATTAAAGCATAAAGAAAAATTTTAGAAACAACCAGAAAGGTTTTGCAAATCTATAAATTAATAGACATATCATACATATAGAAGAGGGTTTTATTTAGGGATTTATACAAAGCCATGTTTTTAAATTGCTGTTATTTTTCTTTAATAATTAATACATCTTTATTTTGAACATAGAAAATAATATTCACAAAAACACAAACTATTAACATAGTTTGTCTTCATTGATGTTTCTCTCTCTCCCTCTTTTTCTCCTGTATGTGTATATGTGTATGTGTGTGTGTGTGTTGAGATGACAGAGAGAGCAATAGAGACAGATGCTCTTATCATGTCAGATTGAGGTCAGTTCTAAATGAGCAATTTTGAAAAAGTCAGTTTAATCTGGGAATCATAAAAATACATTATTTCAAATTAATGTTCATTGATTTGGTAACACTTTGATATAGGGCAAAGGAATATTCATGGCATTAAACTTGACTAAGTGAAATTCTATTCCTTAATTCGAAAAACCACACTCCTAGTGCATCCTCTAGAATATCAATTTTAGTTTTTAAAATGAAGTGGAAAGTTAATATTTTATAAAGCAACGTGAGTGTAGAATCCTTCTACCTTTCTATATTTTTTTCTAAACTTTCAAAGATGTTTGTACAATTGTTTATAATATAATTTTTAATTACATTTACTAGGACTTTGCAAAACATTTAACTTAGAAATTATAGAAACTGAAAAATTTCACATTAATATTTTATCAGAATATACCAATTTTATTAAAGTACATCATCAAAATAGCAAATACTTTTAACAAAACCAGTGTTAGAGGCAAACACAAGTAGCTATTGGTTGCCATTTTTCTGGTGAGTGCAAAAAGGCACTAAATACTCCTTTTGCTACATTAATATATAATGTTATTTTAAAAAAACTGATCACAAATAAGCAGAAAAATTAATACATCCAAAGCATTTTTATGGCTACTATCATTTATAATCCCTCTCTTTAAAAATTTCTGAGTCTCCGTGTGCCTTTCTCTCTGACAGTCCAGACTCCCCCCATATGAGCATGGGTCCACAGGGTTTTTCCTGGAACTGGGGTTCAGTGCATTCAGAACTGAGGTTTAGTGCAGTTGGGGGCTTCCTTCCCCCTCCCACCAGAGAACGCCAGCCATGCACTCAGCCACCTTTCCTCTCTGTGCATGTCTCCGTACTTCAGTTCTTTGCAGCTCCTCTGACAAACAAAAAACACCTCAATTTTGACTAGTCACTTTCTAAGTGCTTAAATGCCACATATGGCTACTGGCTACCATACTGAACAGAGAAGTTTAAAACCTTGATAGAAAGATTGTATGAAGTATAGAATCCAAGGTATATTTCTCTCTCAGGTGTTATATTCCAGGAAATATTTTATCATTACTTATCTTTATCTGCTCTAAGTTATAATAATTGGACACCATACACTTCAAATCCATATAGTATTTTTCACCAGGAGGCAGGGAGGTGGGCAGTTGTGAGTTAATGAAAGATAATTAAAGCAAAAAATCCAAAACAGAATAAAACAAACAAATAAAACCACCTTTTGGTCAGGGATATATGGATCTGTCCTGCTGCAAAGCATATATCTGAGAGAGAGTGCTATAATTGGTATAATAAAAATGTCTTACTGTCTTCCCTGAGTTTGTTCTGCCTCAGGATTGCATCCTTACTTTGACTAGTGAATATTTCTCTTTGGTACTGGCAGATAATTAGGCAATGCACTCACTTCCTAATGTTATTGCAATCCTATGTTTCCATCCATTGTTTTTGTGAGTGGCTCAATAGAAAAATGGCGGAAGAAAAACAGGAACTACCAGAGAAACACCATCATAACCTGAAAGGGTCTGAATATAAGAATTCTTGATAAACCAGAAAAATTATTTTACCATACAAAAGAAGACTTGTTGCAATACTTTTCTTTCAAGTTCAACAAGAATAATCTTTGCCACCTCCTCCTTTATCCTGAACAAATATTTAACCCTCTGCTGAACTTGTAAGTCATATCCTAACCAGAATTACTGGGTGGGCCTATAATACTATCTTCTAATTTTTAAATTAATTTTAAACAACTTTGTTCATTTTATTTTCATTATGTTTCTCCATACAGAAGTGATCTTCAGGGATTTTTTTTTCTAGATAAAATGCATGAATATGCAACAAAAGAAGTAATTAATTCAATGAATTAATCATACCATTACATTTGGTAGTCAGGCATGTTATATCATTTCTTGGATGTGAACTACCACTGGGAACAATCTATCTTATCTGTCATTGCAATGAATTTTATTAAAAATTAAAAGTCTCCAATCTGTAATAAAGCTAAAAGATCAAGGACATGTCTAATAACATTTTATTCACATTGCAGCTGTGCTATGGCCTTTAAATACTTGCTTAGTAGGGTGCTATTCTGAGATAACAAATCCTACATTAGACTCAAATCTTTGTAGAGAAACAACTAAGAAACAGTACTTTATTTTTAAGCCTTTTGTTGTCAAACATTTAAGATCAAGGTATCTTCTTAATGATTACAATGATATATTTAGCAAAATGACCATAACACTCTATAAAAATATCGAGCAGCATTTTAAAGGCCATAAAACAAAATACAAAACTGTATTAGATTCCTAATAAGAGCTTGGAGAAGTCTACTCTGGTTGATATCATGAGATAAGACAGGTTAATTTAAGACTGACTTCAAGAAGAATGTGCCCCAGAGAGGGTTCTCAGGGTTTTGAGTATGCTTTTTCATGGGGTGGTCCCCAGAGAAACCTAAAAATGTATCCCTACCTGCTGGCTCTGTTTCAGGTGTCTTTTTAGTGTAAGTTAATTCCTTGTAAATCACAATGTTTTAGGGGACAGGAGTGTTCATTAATTCAACAAAGCAATCTGCTGAGTTGTTCCCCTGGAGAGGCATAAGTAAAGCACAATCACTACTTCAAAGAGTTAACAGCCTGGTGGGGAAGGCAGACAAACAACAGAACATTTTCAATAGAATGTATAAGTACGCAGCATATTCATTTCAAAAATTCACAACTCAATTTACCATTAAAACTTGGCAGTCACTGAATGTTTACTTTGGGCCAGGTAATGATATGTGCACAGGAGTAGAAATGAGGAAATGAGGATGAAATGATGAATATATGGAGCAGGCCACAGAAAATACATATCATCTAGGACAAAGGGAAGCTTCCGATTTTTTTTTAATGTGAGATATTAATCTGATCACATACAAATTTTTTTGTTACATATATTAATCTTTTTCTTATCTTTAAAAAAATATTTTTAATTAAATTTATTGGGGTGACATTGGTTAATAAGATTATATGCAGGGTATCCCAAAAATGTATGTATACTTGGAATAATTACTCTTGGTTAAATCTCTGCAGGAGGCAGCCAATCAATGATTCTCTCTCATCATTGATGTTTCTCTCTTCCTCTCAAAATCAATAAAACATCATTTAAAAAATTAAAAAAGAAAATCAAATAGATTTAAGTTTGAATTCACCTTTGTTAGTTGGTAACTTGAATGAAAGCTGAGATTCTAAATCATGGGTGGTACAGACAGGCAATAAGGCAAAAGAGAAGTGAAATTGGCTTGAGAAATAATATAAGTGATAAAAGGAGAAAAACAATAGGAAGCTAAATTTGTTTGTCTTAAAGGACTTACTCTTATTCTCTAAGACTATTCTTCCGATTTTTCTATATTTTACTGTTAACGTATTGTTTCTTTTATGAAATTATAATGACAGCAGATAGTGGTTCAGACTCTTTTTTTTTTTTTCCTTTTTAAAAACAATTTGCAAGATTTAAAAAAAAAATCTAGCAACCCTAAGATAGTACTTCATTTTTTATTTCTTTAAAGTTACTTTGATCCATTAATCATAAATTCTGGGATTCTGGCTCTACTCTAAATTATGGAGAGTTTTTTAAAGTGGTTTAGAAAAGCTCGCTAATTTTCCAGTCTGCGTTAAGGTACAGGAGGATGCCTATCCATTATCCATTGTCTTCACAGAGAAGGCCGATTTACAGAGTATTTGACTGGAAAAAAAAAAAAATTCTGAAGAAGGTACAATTATGGTATTTGCCTTGCTACTATTTCTCAGCAGAGACGGCCTTGACTTTTTAGCTGCTATTTGTCTCTGCTTTAGGGCTTCAAACACACTTGACCCAAATGAGTATCAGATAAGTAGGTTGTTAGTGTGGAGGGGACTTCCATTAAAGGTTTATGAGCAGAAAAAAGCAGATGCTACCGAACAGCACCTGTTCCGGGAACAGTCTAGGGGAAAACCTGCAGCGTTGGAGCTGCACCTGCTGAAAGCGGCATCTGGAGGAGCCACCTTTATATTCCGATGCATGTTGGCTTCTATGACAGGTTACCTTTTATCTGCATAACACATAGGATCAGCAACAGCATTTCATTTTGTACAACTCCAATCTTTGGGAGGAACACGCCACATCTTTTATAGGCTGTTTGCTGATCATGTTTTCAAATTAAACTTGTCACTTTCAAGTAACAAACGGTGAATGAATTCAATAAGAGTCCAGATAAGTGCTCCAGTGTATCCTGTTCACCTAGGCAATTGGTATGCAGAAACAACACAGCTCCCAGAACGGAAGGCTTTTGCCTACCAACCTGATAGTAACAGCATTGCGGTCAGAGTCACATCTATTGCTACGGATGGCTCCAGACTGTCCTTATCATGGCCTTGTTATGGCCTATGGAACTTGAGTGCTAACCATGCCTTGTGAGGATGATGACTTATAGCTGAAGGACATAAGCAGAAAATAAACCACCAGTGAATTGTGGGCTCTGGGGATGCTGCCTTCTTTAAAAACCAAACCAAACTGAAAATTGGCAGTGTGCTGTTTAGGCTTACTAGGAGGCTGGGATGATTGTCCCTACTGAGTTTTCTATGCCCATGCTCATCGTGTTATTCATTCCCAGACAGCAGCGTCTGCATCGCTTAAGAGCTTGTGAGAAATGCAGAATCAGAATGTTAACAACATCCTCAAGGGATTCATATAAACATTAAAGGGTGAGAACCACTGCTCTGTCACACCTCTTACATCTTCTGAATCCCAGCTCACGTTCTGGGATTATGTCCCTTCGACAGCATGCTACTCTCATCCTCTGACTCAGAGGTTTCTGCCTTAAGAGGCAGGGGTGGGCAACATGTGTTCAAGAAAATTCGTCTCTGATTGCACTTCTTTCTTTCTTTTTCCTATCCTTCTCAAGCGAGCCTCACCTGGCCCATCATTGTAGCTCTCATCACGGTAAAGTTTGCTGAGTAATATCCACTGTTCCCATTGTGGGGAGGCATGGGACAGGAGTTGGTTGAAGGCGCCTGCCCCTGCCTTGACTTTTCCCAATAAGTCTGAGCCCCCAGGTGTTTACTAAGACACCGCCTTGCTTAAAGGACACTACAAACACATGTGTCTTCTCAAGGATGCTAACCCTACTGATAGTATCTAATAGTTCATTTTAGTTCAAGCTGTTGTGACAACAAAAGCCTAAGAAGGAAGGTGAACAGGGCTGCTCAGTTCCTACAGCGAAGTAGTCCCTTAGCTGTTCTTTCACAGAAACACGTGTCAGCGTAACCATTCATCCGTTGTTCAGTCAGCCCCGGCACCCATAAGCACAGGTTTGCCGAGTCATGGACTTCAGTCCCATGAGCATTTATGTGAAGTTCTGCCTAACATCTCTGCTAGGAGATATCCTCAGTTATATCTGGGATCATGTTCCAAGCATGTGGTCCTTTGCACCACAGAGAGAAACCTTACTAAACTTTCCCTGCCTGGGTCAGCTTCAGGCATGCTAATGGGCTAAGTCCCGGGAGGCAATTTGTTGATTTGTCACAGTTATCTCGGTTGTGACCATCTTCCACCTTAGAGAACATTAGGAGAATTAATTTCCTGTCAGGGCTGTGTATCTGCTCTGGAATATTTTAGTGGAGGGAGTATCCTATCTCCACTCCTCTGAAGCTTTAAGCATAATGCATTTGAATTATGACATGATTGTCAACTTCCACACTCCAGCTCTGAGTTGGGTCTGCACTCATGACTTCCTCTGTCCGGGACTGTTCCGTAAAAGCAGTCCATGCTACCTCCTCTTCCTTTCCTAACAGGAAAAACTGCAGGAGGGAAGGTTTGGAAAATCCCTGCAAATCTCCTGTGCCAAATGAGGTTTTCTAGCAGAGTTCTACTACAGAGAGTCCCATTATTTGCTTTAACCAAGCCTGGCTCTTCCTTCTCTGCAAAGAAGCTGCTTTGTATACAGCTCTTTGCAAAAGCCTCTCACATGTTTCTTTTTCCCCGTTGGTTCAAATGAGATATGTGTACACTACAGGTGTTCTCCATTCTATCGATTTCTCGTTTGATTTCTGCTCAGCAGCCAGTTGTACACCCAGCAGCATTTGCTGTTTTAATGCCGCAAATAGCTTCTAACGCCTGAGTGGCTCCTTGGCAGTCTTTTTAACTGCCCTACCTCATGGTCCTGCTATTATTATAACATCTCTGTGATACGGTTTAGTCATAATTTTCTGGCAATGCAGTTGCTAAGAGTAGTCCCAGTTTCAGATGGCTACTCAGAGCTCGCTCCATTATTTATCTACAATAGAATTCGGTGCTCGAGGAGTTCTTTCTCAGTACAGAAGTAAAACATGCATCCCAGAATAGTCCCAGTATCTTCATCAAAGAATTCTTATGACCTTCCTGCAAAAGCTTTGATTTTAAAAGGAAGTGTGTGTCAATGGATAATGCTTTTGCACCAGTTTTCAGGGTCCTTCCTTACTTCTTGTATGTCGGAAAATGTTGAAGCTAATTAGTGTGAGCAACTATAAATACTGCCAGGCTTTCCATCTGGAGCTTCCAACCAATAAAATCTAGGAAAAGGCTTTGAAGTCCAGCTAAGAAAATCTTCTAACACCGTCTTTTGATTTCTAAGGTGTTAGTCGGTGAACTAACACAATCAATATCGTGTAAATGCACTCTTTCCTTCACCTTTCGTCCAATAATTTAGCAGCCATTTATGAGGATAAAATCTTGGATCAAACATTAGGTAGTAATTAAGTCTGAAATGCAGATGGATTTGGCCTTGGCGTTTACCACAATCCTGGACAAGTAACCTCTATATTAACTGGGTTCACCCTGCCCTTCAAGCCTGGGAAAAGTCTGTTTCTACTTAGTATAGATGTATGAATAAAGACACAGCAGAGTATTGCTGCTATTCTAATGCTGAGATAGAGTAGGGAAACCTATAAAAAATCACGGTTTAAAAATTTTATCAGAATAAATGAGATGCAAAGAAACCCAATAAACTAAAATTCAGAGAATGACAAGTTCCTCTTATAGGATAAAACAGTCTCATACTGCACTGATCATTGGTGAAGAGGCAGGAGGATGAGTATGCTACTGTAGTTGAGGGTAGAGATAAAACATGAACTTTTTAAAAGACTGGGGTGTATGCTGGTATGTCTATGAAGAATCTTCATACACCCCAAACTCTTTCTCATGGGCCTTAACAAAACACACATATTAAAGAAGAAGGTAGGAGGATGGGAATGCTTTCTAAGGCATATGCTAACCAGATGGGCTGAAGTAGGTGTGGATGTAACAGAGCAACACTGAAATTCTGAGACAGGATGAGGTGGTGGCTACCTCCTGCTAAAGAAGTGACAGGAGAGATGACTGAGAGAGACTTCCAGTGAGATGCAGGCCCACACTGTCTGAGAAGTCTGAGACCTACAAAGGAGAGGAACCCTATAGGTATCTCATATTAGACTGAATATGTAGCAGTTGCCACACACAGCTGGAGAGTTGAGAGGGAACTCCTGAAGTCACAGGTATGTGGGGCTTTCTGAAATCTAAGGACAGAGACGAAAACTGAGAAAGCCCATAGGCACCTTGACTTTTAAATTTAATAAATGGCAACCAGACTTCTGTGGCTTTGGGAGAGCTAGAAAGTTGATTGAGCTTTATTGGAGTGCATGCACTGAGGGCCTGTGGTTGGCAGAATAGTAGTTTCCAAAGATGTTCAAGCCCTAATCTTTAGAACCTGTGAATATGTTACCTTGATAGCAAAAGGAACTTCCTTCTGTGATAGGAAGATTATCCAGCTATATAAATGTCACCAAATGGGTCCTTATAAGGGCAAGAGAGAGGCAGGAGAGTCAGTAAAGTCAATGAAAAACAAAGAGGAAGATGTGACAATGGAAGCAGAATGGAGTTATGGTTTAATGCAGTTATTGGGTTTGAAGATGAAAAAGATGCAGGTAGCCTCAACATTGGAAAGAACAAGGAAACAGATCCTCCCTTAGTGCTTCAAGAAGGAATAGAGCCTCGTGGACATGTTCATTTCACCCTATTGAGATATATTTCAGACTTATGACTTCCAGAACTATGAAATAATAAATCCGTGTTGTTTTAAGCCACTGAGTTTCTGGTAGTTTGTTATAGCAGCAATAGGGAAGTAATACAAGGCCTGCTGAAGCCTGAGAGCAGAATCAGATAAATCTTCCAAGCATCCCATACCATACTCTGGGCATGAAGGCAGCAGCTGCCTATTGTGGGAAGGAGAGGAAGGTCAAGATAACAGAAGGAGATCTCCTTAAGGTGCAGGTACACAGAGTCTACTGAAGGTTGAGGGAAATATAGAATAAATGGAAACCTTCAAGGCACCCAGAATACAAGTACTGCTAAGAAGGAAGTTTTGATTTTGCTATAAAATAATTTGAAACCTACAATAAATAAAATCTAACTAAAATTACCACAAAGCCCAATCCTAACTCAATAAAAACCAGATTTATCTCCCCCATTACACCCATCAAGTTTCTGTCTAGTAGAAAAACAGATATGCTTGTTTCTGGAAAACAAAACAAAACAAAATGCCAATCTTATTTACTTTAACCTTTAATGATATAGCACATAATTTGGGCACTATTCTTAAAAAGTAAGAAATATGAAGAAGCAAGGAAATATGATGCTTTGTCAAGAGACAAAAAAGTCAGTAAGGACAGGCTCAGAGATGCCTCAGACATTACATTTATCTGATAAGTATAACGATAAACTAACTATACTAAACATATTAAAGGATCTAGTAGAAACAGTGGACAGCATGTATGGAAAGAACAGTGATGAAATTTCTACATATAAGAAATATAACAAAAATTATATATTTTTTATTTTTTTTATTATATCCTATTAAAGAAATAGCCTGTTTGTCTCAGTGGATAGAGCATTAGCCCAGAGAATGAAAAGTCCAAGGTTTGATTCCTGTCAAGGTCATGTACTTGGTTGCAGGCTCAATCTACAACCTTGGTTGGGGTAAAGGAGGCAACCAATCAATGTGTCTCTCTCACATCCATGTTTCTCTCTCTATGTCTCTCTTCCTCCCCTCCACTCTCTCTAAAAATCAATGGAAAAATATTCTCAGTGAGGATTAACAACAACAACAACAACATAATAATAATATTTTTGGATGGGCTTATCAAAAAATGGATGGACTAAACATAGAAGGGGAAAAATAGTGAACTTTAAGGCAGGTCAATAAAAATCATGTAAACTAAAAAACAAAGAGAAAAATGAGTTATGAATAAACAGTTCATCAGATTTGTAGGGGTACTATATCACAGTCTAGTGTGCATGTAATTGCATTTTTAGAAGGAGAGAAGAGAAAGAATAAATCAAAAGAAGTATTTGAATACATATTGGCTGAGCATTTCCCAAAACTGATAATTAGTTATATATAAAAGATGCTTAGAAAGGACCGATTGGGATAAATACAAAGACAACCACACCTAGAAACATCATAGAAAAATTACTACAACTGAAGATAGAGACATAAACTTAAAAGCAGTCAGAAAAAAAATATACAGTATATAAGGGGTCAAGAAAACAAAATATGGCTGACTGCTAATCAGAAACAACAGACCTCGAATCTTAACTAGGAGGCAGACTGTCAAAGTTGACAAAAGACAAGGCCTGACTATATGTTATTTATAAAAAAACAACAACACATTTTATAAACACTGATAGCTTTAAATTTAAAAAATGGAATATATATATATATATATATATATATATATATATTCCATTTTTATATATATATTTGGCACAACCCAATCACATGGGCAGAGTTCTTCTAAATCTACCTAGGGTTATTTTGGAGGATATGTCTTCCTTCTTTCTCTCTGGTTTCAAATTTCTGCACCTGTGAAATTAGTTCAATTAATTGGACTCACTTTATCATTCACAGCATTCTGTCACCTTCTAGCACTATGCTATTCTATGTTGGGTAAAATCCTGATTCCTTTTTTAATCATTTATTTATTTATTTGTTTGTTTATTTATTTATTTTCTCTCTTTATTGATTAAGGTATTACATATATGTTCTTATCTCACCCATTGCCCCCCCCCCTAACCCCCATTGATGCCCTTACCCCCCTGGTGTCTGTGTCCATTGGTTAGGCTTATACTAGTATGCATGCATAAAAGTCCTTTGGTTGATCTCTCCCCCTTACCCCCACCCTCCCCTACTTTCCCTCTGAATTTTGACGGTCTGATCAATGCTTTTCTGTCTCTGGATCTGTTTTTGTTCATCAGTTTATGTTGTTCATTATATTCCACAAATGAGTGAGATCATGTGACATTTATCTTTCTCTGACTGGCTTATTTTGCTTAGCATAATGCTCGCCAGTTCAATCTATTCTGTTGCAAATGGTAAGGATTCCTTCTTTTTTACTGCAGCATAGTATTCCATTGTGTAGATTTATAATACCACAGTTTTTTAATTGGCTCATCTGCTGATGGGTACTTAGGCTGTTTCCAAATCTTAGCTATGGTAAATTGTGCTGCTTTGAACATGGAGGTGTATATATCCTTTCTGATTGGTGTTTCTAGTTTCTTGGAATTTATTCCTAGAAGTAAGATCACTGGTTAAATGGGAGTTCCATTTTTAGTTTTTTGAGGAAACTCCATACTGTTCTTCTCAGTGGCTGCTGGGAGAGAGGGACTCACAGTGGCACAGATCTTTCCCCTCTTTTTGGTCTTTGCTTTCACTTGCTGATTTCTTTATTTGCATAAAATGACATCATAGAAAGCAACAGAAAGGAGTGCTTTCCAAAAAGGAATAGTTGTGGTTATCAGTGTTGAATGCCGCTGACAGGCAGTTAATGAAGTGTGTGTGTTGGAGAGATTAACAGGAGGCAATTGCTAATTTTACAGGAACCAAATGTCATAAAATTTCCAACTTCATTTGAACCCTCGCTGTTTTTATTATCTTTAATTGCTCAATCTATAAAATAGCTTTTATGGTGGCACCATTCACAATGCTCACAGTAAAGTCAGCAGTCTTTGCTCTACAGAAGATTAAAATATAGTGGCTGTCAAATCTCTAACAGGAGTGATGGGGAGGAGCCCTCTGATGTGACCACTTGCCTAAATGACCAAAGAAGCAGTGGTGGCAGGTGGAAGATGGATGTGGGAGGAGGTTTCAGCATGCTCAGAGCCAGGAAATGGCACTTGAGGTGGCTGCAGGACTAATAGCTGAGGAGGTGGTGGTGTAGGGTCAGGAGAGACAACACAGTGACAAATGCAGAGGTGTCGGTAGGTGGCAGGAGATAAGCAAGTGCATATATTGAGAATAATGGGACCCAGGATGGAATTTACAAATATAGAAAGAACCCTGAGGTTTTTAATTGGAATTGGAGGTAGAAGCATGAAAATATATTTTCAGTTATGTTTGTAGATATATGAGGAAATATAGAGACACATATATTTCTTAACTCTATCTGCTGAGTAGGCCTAGAAGCAGAGGTGGCCCAGTAACAATGTGCACACCAAACTCTAAGATCTTTGTTTTGAAATACTGGCCTCCACTGAAGGAAGCAGGGTTCCCTAGAAATTTGGATGATTCCAGAACTGGGTCGGAGAAAGCACAATATGTATCTGAAGCATATTTTGCCCCAAATAAGCAAATGCTGAAAGAAGATGAGAACATGCCCAATGGACACAGAAGCCATCTTGAAAGAGATTTCACTGACCAAATCTGGGAAAATTTTACCATCAAAATTTGCTCTAGTATTTTCCAGCCGTAACAGTGGTAATATATTCAGGTGTTGTTTGCCAATACGAAGACAAGAAAATGGGTTTGATGAGGAGCAAATTCTTGCTATAATCTTACAGTATCACCCCAGAAAATATTCAATTAGAAAATGAAACCAAGTTACTCTGTGGTAGAGGAAGCTGAGCAAGTGATTCAAGTCTAACCTATCCCATGATGACACAGGCCAACATGAGGTGCCAGCCTGAGGTGGTGCCCTGAGAAAAGCACACCACCTCTATGGGGTTCCAGTCCAGGTACTTGGCCTGAGATGGTCATCTTACAGAATAAAATGCCAGTGCTATTTCAAACTGTCTGCATTATGAAAAGACATGAAAAAACTCAGGAGCTGTACCCGATTAGAGAAGACTGAGGAGGCAAGACAACTTAATGGGATGCATAATCCTGGTTTGGTTCCTGAATCAGAAAGGAAAAAAAGACATGCTTGACAGTTGGTGTTTTCACATTGGGTTCTGTAATCTGGATGAGAGTGTGAAGTACCTATTGATTTTCTGATTAGGAGAACTTAAGATATGCTACATATAAATGCACTTATTAGGAGAAAATACATATTGGCATGTTTGGGAATAATGGGCAACATGTCAACAGCTTAATCACAGATGTGGAGAGAGAAAGAGGAGAGGGAAACATTAACAATTTGGAAAATCTGGGAATAAGGGAAGATTTGCACAGTATTTTGAAAGGTTTTCTCTTCTCTGAAAGTTTAAAATTAAATTATTTATCAAATAAGTAAGCACAATTAATAACCTCTTGCATAATTAAAAATAACTTCTATGATCTGTTTTTTGTTTTAAATTTTCCCCAGAGGATGTTTTTAATTGACTTTTAGGAAGAAAGAAAGAGAAAGAGAGTGAGAGAGAGAGATTGATATGAGAGAGAAACATTGATCAATTGTCTCACATATGTGTCCAAACCACGGTTTGAACCTGCAAAATAGGTATGGGCCCTGACTGGGAATCAAAACCACAACCATTTGGTGTGCAGTATGATGCTCCAACCAATTGAGCCACCTGTACAGGGCTATGATGTTTTATTTATTAGTACTAAATATGTTGGGATAAAATACTCACCAGATAGGGTAGATGAATCAAGCAAGTTAATATGACAAAATCAAGCAATTACATATGAGAAAATGAATTACTAGTGAATATTGCTTTCTATTAAGCAACTTGCTAAGCAGTAAACGAAATATAAACTTATATTTATTTATACACATATATTTTAAATATAAAGTATTTTTTCTAGCTTTGAGCTTTTAACTAAAATTGTTTTAAAAATAGTTATTATAATAAGCAAAGAATTAACATTTAAAATTTAGAAGGCATGGCTTGAAGTTTATCCCAGACAACTGGAATTGAAGGCAATGTGTTCCAATGACTTAGCTCTGGAATTAGCTTTTGCCTTTATATGCATTATTTTACTTGTAAATTAATTGACCAATTCAGTAGAAGTGGAAGAAACAATTATTATATTCTCAATGTCAGAAAAAAACACACATGAAAATTAATGGACTCCGCCAACAAAGTTATTTACTACACAATGCTAATTAATAATATGACAGGGCATTTCTCCCTAATACATCGATCAAATTTAAAAAGAGCTATAAAACACTGGCACCATTTTCATATTTATTTTGCTGCTAAACTCCTGAAGAACTTGGTAAAGGAGTCCAACATAAAGAATGTTTGATAAGTGTGGGAAGTCTCTAAAGAAAAATAAGAAAGGTAAAATATTTTAGGTCAATTGAAAAAAAAGAAGATACAGAATCTGTCTACTGTCTAGTAAATGAAATAAAATAAATTACACTTAACCCTGGGTTTGTGACTTGGGGGAACATGAAACTCAATGACAATCACATTTCAAACAATAAATCAAAACCAAGCCCACTATTAAAGTAATGACAAAAACAAGCACCCAATTTTCAAGATGATTATACAAATGTATTTAATATTTGCTAAAATATACTTATGACTGTGAAAAATACATGAGGTATAGTGTTCATACTACTTTTAAATTATTTTAATTAAAGTGAAGAAAACGGCAAGAATGCAGAAATGATGAAAGTATGACAAAGAGCTTTTACTTAAAAGGGAGCAAGAAAATATGTCTTGTTATGAGGCTAGGAGGAAATAATGGACAGGAAAACCCTAATACTTCAGCTAAAGACTGGGCTTTAGTGCCCTGTTGGGTAATTTATATAATGTATCACCTTTACTAGGTGAAGATAATACAATTGATCCATAATTACAAAGCACGTGTATTGAGTACTTTTAAAAATAATGTTATTGACTGGTAATTGTTCCACCACACCCATTGTCTCAGCCTTATAACCAATTGCACTCATTCCTAAAGAACACATTTAGAATCTTTGCTCCCCTGGCCATTTTTAGAATCAAACCTATAATTGAACTTCAGCAGATTTCTGCTTTAATTAACTGAACTGATAGTCACAGAGCAGGTTATAGAGCAGTGGTGCTAAAAATATAACCCAGACTAGCAGCATCAATGCCATTACCGGGGGACTTGTTAAAATGAAAATTCTCAGGCCCCACCTAGGATCTCCTAAATCAGAAATTCCAGCAACCTGTGATGTGTAACAAGCCTTCTGGGTGATTCTGACACACTCTCAAGTGTGAGAATGACTATTGTCAAGTAACTTTTTTCTTTTTGAACTTCTCCAGAGTTGTGGAGGAAATAAGAGTGCCTGGCCATTCTTTGAAAATATGTCTTGCTCATGTGAATTCATAGGTAGTTATTAACATTTCCGTTGAAGGTCTCTGTTGCTTGAAAAAAAAAAGTGCCCTTTACTTGGTATATCCTGCCAAGTTCTAAGAATCTCTATTATTTTGCTGGACAATGTTTCAGAAAAAAAAGATTGAATAGGGCTGACAAAGAACAAACAGAAAAGTTTACAGATTATGTACCAAGGCTAAAGTCTTCAAAATCTCATTAACATTGTCTGAATCAGTAATTTCAAAATGGACAAAAAGAGGCCAGGCTTTTATTCCCAGAAGTTGGAGTGTTTTGTTGTTGTGGCTATCCTCTGCTATCCCTAATTCATGGCTCTCTCATTATTTTTTGACAACTGCTGCATGCCTCATAAAACACACTAGATTTACCCCAGCAAGCTTCTTTCTTGTTTCCTGGCACTCTCATCCTCCACTCCATCGCGCTCTCACCATTTCCTTATTTTTTCCTTCCCATCCAACTAATTACAGAAAATGCCAATTATCATAGTGCATGAAACATATATTTAGCCTTCCCTCTAGTGGCGATTTAGTGAATCTAGTGGCGATTTTAGTTCCAGCATTTATCCCGGTTACCCATTCCTTTGTGGATAGCAACAATGATCCAATAATACCAAATATCTACTAGAATCTTATTTTGTGTGAGACAATGCACTAAGAATTTTACTCCCAATTGTAAAATTAAAAGGACAGTATAGACCCAGATAAAGAAATAAACAAGATATGAAAGTGAAATAAAAATTTTCTAAAAAGAGTATTCGGAAGACATTTACAAGGTCAGTAGAACTACAATTGTTTATATCGATGTAATAATTTTACCTTGAGGTATATTTAAAACCAAAGCTTAGTAAGGAAACCCAAATAAACAGGCATCAAAAGGATTTCTGCATATTATTCATAGTAGTATATGCATGCAACAAAGAACTCTGTATTTAACACAAAAGAGGAAAATATTAATAATATTTCACTGACTTTAAAATAAGTTAAATGTCAAGTCAATTTTCTGTATCTAAAAAATTTACTCCTAAACACTTGTATTTTCCTGTCTCCATATGTTTACTGTATGGATACTTTGTTTAGAAGGATATTTTATACCAGATGCTTATACATCCCACTTTTCTCTTTAATCCCCTTAAACTAATTATTCCATCTTTAATGAATATTTAAAATAAGGTTTTTAAGTTAAATAAACCAATTATTCTATCCCTAGTGAAAAACTTTAAAAAGCTCATAATGCTCAAGAATTTTTTTTTTTTCTGGATTAATGTCCTGACCCTATCACTTACTAACTGTATGATCTTGAAAAGTTACTTAACCACTTTATACATGAGTTCCTTCATCTATAAAATGGGGAAATAGTAATAAGTTCTCAATAATTTTAGGTATTATTATTGTTATGATTAGTATGATAATAAAATGAGTATGAAACGTCCATAACTTTAATAATTGCCTTTATTTATACAAAATGAAGTTATTAACTATATTATAGTTAATTTAATGAGCTTTATTTTTCTATTTTAGAAAGAGGGTTATAAGCATCAGATAAAATATATGTCTTCAGGTAAAATATATGAACTCTTGGTGATATATGGAGTTAAAAGTTTATTAATTTATAGTTTACTTTAAAGACAGTTAGATAAGCTTACACTAATAAAACCATGGAAGGTAGAGGGTAATATTATTCTTGCTGTATTATACTAACTATACTAACTTCTATAATAAAATTTGAATGTAGATATTTCCTAAACAATGTGCAAGGAAGCTAGAATTGAAAAATACAGTCATTTGCTGATGGAAAACCTGAAATATTAATATAATGATATTGAGTAAACCATCTCTGGTCACTAGAGATTTAGCAGGAACAAGCTGAGCTTACACCTAGCAGGGAAATCAACAGAGGCTTGTTCAGTGATGGAATGAACATTAGTGAGCTTAAGTTATGGTGCTCGATGAAGGACATTAGCCATTTGTGTCTTCTGGGCATATTCTTAGCAAGCACAGTGGTAATCCCAAGATGTAATTATAGTTCAAAGGGAGTGGGGGAAGAAAATTTTTCACTTTTAATTAAAGCGTATGAGTCCTTGTTAAGTACAAACAGGGTGTATGTCAATCATTCATGGTAATTTAAATCATGGCTTATTTTAACTTAGAGGAAGAACTGATCTCAGCCAAAGAGTTAGAACAGGTAACTGCAAAGCCTAGATGAAGATGTACACAGATCGAAGCAAAATTCACATTTTCTTAGTTATTTGGGTGAAAATACCTACTGGGGAGTCAAAATTATTAGAGTTGAAAGTATATAAAAAGAAAAGGCTAAAATGATAACTTCTATTATTAGATTGTCATTACTAGTAAAGTAACGTGTGGAAAAGCAATTACATAAAATAATAAAGTGAAGTGTTTTATAACTATTAAATTAGTAAACTTCAATATCTATCTATACATAAAAGCCTAAGCAACCAAATGACTGGACAACCTAAAGACTAAATGACTGAATGACCAGTCGACCAATTACTTTGACACATACTGACCACCAGTGGATAGATACTCAACACAGGAGCTGCCCCCTGGTGGTCAGTGCACTCCCACAGCAAGAGTGCCACTCAGCTGATCAACCTGTCCCTGTGGGTCACCAATGGGGGCGAGGGGAGGGGCAGCTACTCCCTCAGTAGTCCTGCAGGTCCAATCTCCAGAGAATGGGTCAGGCACCGATGGACGGGCACCATTGGCATGATCCTGATAGTGCCGCTGGCCTCCTGGAAGTCAGCCTTGGGCATCATGGCTGCTTCACCTCCCTAGACACTCCTCAAGGAAGAAATGATAGCTGTCAGGTGGCTCCTGACAACCAGTGCAAATGTCAGCAGGATGGATCAAGGACATCCCACCGCCCACCCAGAGGGCTGATTGTGTCCACGCCTCCACCCCAACCCGCCTTGGGACGGGTATCAGACATAAGGCTGGTGGCTGGTGAGTACCGCTGCGGAGGCGCAAGCCTCTCCCGATCAGGACTGACTGGGTGAGAGCCCTGACAGGCACAGTGGGCCGGGATGAGCTGGAGTGGCAAGCAGGAGCGGCAGGTGGCATTGGACTACTGGTTTTGGCCCAATCCCTGCGGCTATGCCAAGGGTTCCCATCCATGCACAAATTCATGCACTGGTCTGTAGTAGATAGATCCTACTTTCAAATAGTTTTCAACTTTTATAAGTCTCTAGATGAATTCTTCCCAATTGGCCAAAGGGGAGTGTTGTCCTTAATTTTCAAATTTATAGTAAAGTTGGGAACTTTATATGTATGTATATATTTTTTGCCAAAGATGTAAGTTCAGGCTATATATTGTCTCTCTCTTCTTCTGCAGAGTTACAAGGTTTAGTAATATTTTAATTCAGAAAGATTTCAAGTATTGCCTTATTGACAGTCTTATGTTTGACATCCCTGCTATAATCAGAGTGTGCATTCTATTAAGTGATGCTCTGTGACATCCCTAGAGGTTCAATTACTGAGCACTTTGTATGTATCTGGGCAAGTATTAGAGTAACATCTGATATAACAGGGACATATTTTCTTTGAATATTATAATAATAAAATATTATTATAGTAAATTTCTTCTGAATCCATCATGCTTGATAGAAAATAATACTCATAAAAATACATTAATATAGACAATATTATTATTTTACACTAGAAAGGTGAAAACTCTTGTTCATGGGTTTGTAGCCTTTTAAGAAAAAGTATAAAATCTCAATCTTCTATTCCATTTGTTATATCCAATTACATTGTATAAAACATATTATAACTCAAGGGAACATTATCGGCCCTTGACATTTCTGGAAGAAAACAATTGTAGGAAACTTTGTAACTGTTTTATTGAGCTTCATTGCTTTAATTTAAAAAATGTATTTGAAGCACCTCAGAGGAAAAATCACAAGTATGCCAAGACCAAATACACAACAGAAAAATAAATCAAGGATTAAAAGGGGAGAATAAAAACCATTATCAAAAATTCCTTCATAAGGTAGTTAACACTGAATTATTATTAAGCCTAATTCTATTACAGTGAGCAGAACATAAAAGGAACTAAGATGGATTTCAGGACTCGAAGTTTTAAAATCAATTCATGTGTTCAAACATTTTACTAGTTCTCATCTTGTGGAAGAATTTATTGCAGGTTTTAGGCCATCTGATCCTTGTCTATCTTAGTCAATAGCAACCAGATCAGGCCAACAACTTGAAGTCATCCTGAGTCCCTCCCTTTCTATCACAGGGCAAGTTCAACCCATCAGCAAGTCCTTTTAGGTCTACTTTCAAAATATATCCACAGACTATTTCTGACAACCCTTGAAGTTATTTTCCTGGTTCAAGACACCTTCTCTTAACTGGATAATTTCCATCATGGTGTAACTCCTCTTCTTGCTTTTGCACTTGCTCCCCTGAAATTTATTTCAGCACAGCTCAGGAGTGATTTCATTAAGCACAGAGAAGATCATCACACTCCTCAGAACCCTCTTATGCTGCTATGAGTAAAGGAGTAGAAGGCCCTAAGAGAGAAGCTCCTGCTTCTCTCTTTTTATCATCCCCTTTCTATTTTAATTGTTTTTGCTTTGCTGCACTGAAGGTTATGCAGCTCCTCAAACACACCAGGCATTTTCACACCTCAGGAGTTTTGTTTTTTTCTGACCCCTTGGCTTGGCACGCTGTCCTCCAGAAAACTGCATGTCCTGCTTGTCCCCTGGATCTCTTCTTAAAAGTCACCATAGTAATGAGCACTTGCGTGACCACCAATTATAAAAATCTCACTCCTCTCTATACCTGGTATGCTCCTATTGAGTTCTGTTTATCCCTCCTGAGACTTTATTACAATGTGCTTTATGTACAAACATAATTACTTCTTTATTGGTGATAGGGTGATAATGAGGAGACATAGGAGTAATAACAGCACGTGCGGTTCCTCCCTATTCTGGGTGCCTTGCTGTGTTGGGGGAGCCAAATGGGTTTCAAATGGAAAGAGAGCCTGATGTTCCACACTCCTTGCCAATAGATATTTTAAAATGGAATTCTCCCCTCCACTCCTTTGATTATGCAGAGAGGGCCGGGGGAGTGGGGTAAGGGACCACTGTGTTTTATATATCAGGCAGCACCTTGCCACCTGGGAACCATACTCTTGTGGTCACACCTGTCTTGTTTTAGGTCATTTGTAATGTTCATTGATCTTTTAACACCTTTAGCTTCTACCATGCAGAAGCTGAATTTTTTTCCCTTCCTCCCTTTTCTCTTTTTCTTTCTTTTCTAAGAAAAATTATCAATTGCCCAGCTGGCCTATATTATATTAATTTAGACCGGCTGGGCTATTGATATAGGAGGATATAGTTCGATTCCTGGTCAGGGTACATGCCCACCTTGCAGCCTCGATCCCCAGTATGGGGCATGCAGAAGGTAGCCAATCAATGATTCTCTCGTTGTTGATATTTATGTCTCTCTTCCTCTCTGAAATCAATAAATATTTTTAAAAATTATCAATAACCTCTCTCCTTCCCTGAATACATGAGCTGTATCAGCAGACTAAAATCGTGTAGCCTCTTGCATGGCGGGAAGGACTCTCCAAAGTATGGCTGGCTTGGATTCTGAGTATTCAGAATCATTAGGTCAGCTTCCTAATCCATTCTTCTGACCCACACTTGCACTGTGTATATCAGAAAATGAAATAATGTTCTGCTCTTGGTTAAACCATAGCCTATTCTCTGTTGTGGCCTTTTCTCACTGCTGTTGTGGCCTTTTCTCACTACTTTTCTCTGATGGGCAAGAGACTGCTAAGCTGAATTGTTAAAGTGGTCCTATTACAGATACTGATTATATAGGTTAGAGTGGCAACGATTCACAGTTTTGTTGTAGATCAGGATACTTTTTCCAGTGGCCTGTCGGTTTGTGTATCTTGAGTTGCAAAATATTGCAAGACTCTCTCCAAGCTGAGATTTGTTGAGCCTTACCGGGGTGCCATATACTTCTTCTGCCATCTATTGTTATGGAGACACCGTATAGTTACCAACCACTGCCACTGGTGCTCTCCCAAATATGGGGCTGAAATTATAAGGGTACCTCTTGGTAATATAGGAATGAACTTAAAAGCTCTTCAGTGATATACATGGCGCTTTATGTTTCAGAAAAATACATTTCAGAATCTAATATACTTTCTGTAAATTTTCTTGGTTTGGTATCCCTTTAGAATGACAAAAACGAGTTCTATAATTACATCTGATTCTTTGTGAAAAATACCTATAGTAAATCCCCTGAAAAGCAATCCCTTTAAGCATAATCCTTAAACCACATTTTTATGTGCCAATGAAGTCATGTCAGGGCCTGTGAGATGCTGAGAGAAGCCTAAGGCCTTTCGGTTGTTGTATATTAAAAAATAAAAGATACCTAGAGCTAGAAAAAAAATTAGTCTTAATTATTCACATTTACCAATTTCATTATTTTATCCTATACGCTGGGAATGCTTACAGTTTATTCTCATCAGTAGATAGTAAATTAAAGTCTAAATAAACATCAAGCTGTAAACTTGATGTCCAGTACAAATGACCCCCTGATTCCATATGATGAGCTATTATCATGCTTTATAGACAGTTATATACATTTAAGGGATATTATACACATAACCAATTGGTAATTGATAGTGACAATCCTGCAACAGAATTCTAGAGATTCTCACAGAGGTCGACTCTCACTGTGCTTATGAATTGGATGATTTATTTACTTTCTCCTCTAGCCAGAACTTTAATTTATCATGATGCATTTCATTTCTCTGCCCACTTGTGGTTTCAGTGATTGGCTGAGGCTACCGCATTCCAATTGATACCCAATTGTATACTTGACATCTCCATTTGGATCCCTAATAGGAATCTCAAAAATAACATAGAATAGGAGAATTTTCCTCCCAGCTTTTCCGCGTTATACTTGACAAATAAAATTGTATAATTTAAAATGTACAATATGATGATTGGATATACATTGCAAAATATTTAACACAATCAAGTTAACACATCTGTCACTTCATGTAGTTACCTATTATGTGCATATGTGGTAAGAATGCTTACGATTCACTCTTTTAGCACATTTTAAGTACTATATCATACAATACAGTATTATGGACTGCTGAAGCCGGTTCCAGCATATCATAATTACAAGCGTTTCATCAAAAGGTTGATGAAGCTTGGGGGCTCAACAAGAGCTGAGCCACATATGTAATCATCTGTTGGAACAACTAAAAAACATCTCCCCCAAACCTGAATAGGATAATCGTTTGCTGCCAGGCAGCTCAGGGCATTATTAACCTACATGTTATTGCCTCCTGTTGGCCAAACGCCTGAACAGCTGTAGGCTTTCCCCCAATCTGACAATGCTTCTGTAAATCCTACCTTTGAAAGCCTACCATTTGAAGTGTATTATCTCTACCTTGCCTTAGGACAAATTATGTTAATAAAAATCATGGGGTCCTGGGACAAGGAGAGTCTTTAGTTCCTTTAGCTGAAGCTCCTCCGAACTTCCAATGCCTTTCAAAACTATCTTTCATCTTTGGACTCCTACTTGATCTATGCACAGCCTTTCTCCAGATTGCTGAATCCTTTGTAATTCTGGGACAAGAACCCCAGCATGAACTATAGTCACCATGCTGTACATTGGACCTTCAGACCTTAGTCATCTTAAACTGAACATTTGTGACCTTTGATCATCTCCACCTTTCTCCTATTTCCCACCTCCTGGCAACCACCATTCTACTCCCTTTTTATGAGTTCTACTCTATTTACATATTTCAGCCATATTAAAATAGCCTGAAAGTTGATGTTACTAAGTTGATAAAAACCCTTCCTCCTCCACAATTAGGGATGGGATTGAGTGGGACAAAATTAGCAAGAGAAAACTTAGTCCTGCTCTCATGGGAGCTACTTAGCCAAGTGTTTCATAAAAAGTGTAAAGAAACCCATCTTGTCCCATCAGTGAGGCTTCAGAACTGCCATTGGATGATATCAACTGGTTTGTACAGAATGAGACTCATGATTTAAAAACTCTGACCCACAGCAAGCCCTGAAGTAGCACATTAAAAATGACCCTGCATCCCTAATTTACATGATGAGTGGGACCAAGGCAAAACAGGGATATCAGCAGTTCCTGCTCTTTTAGTTTCTCTAAGGGTCTTCATAAAAGAGTGCGACCCTTTTAGGAATGGATTCTCTCTGGGGTATAATGCCACAACATGCTATCCTGGTAAACAGGCTGGGCCCTTTCCTAGGGGCTTGTCTTAATGGTAATGTCATACCAGGCAATGCCATACAGAACATATTCCCTAATGGAGTTAAATCAAGTTAAATGTGGTATTAAAACATTCTTATGTAAATTCTCACTGATTTTTAAATTCTTCCTATTATTTTTTGAAGTCAAAGGAAACCTAAGAATTATTTAAATTACTTGTCCTCAGTCATAATAACTTAATGGAATAGACAAGATATTTTGGAAGATAGTTTTGTATCAGGGCTATCTTCAACCCTTATTAAATAATCACAGCCAAATCATTCAACTTTGCTGACCTCCAATTTCCATATCTATAATGGAAATGATAGCAATAATAATTCTCATGCCCTGTTGATGTGAGAATTAAACATTACATAAAATCCTTTTGTAAGCTCTAAATCATCTTATAATTGTCACTCATTATTTTTACTTCCGTTATCACTGCTAACATCCTGCAAGTACAGGACTTAGTGCCTTTAGTCTCAATGTGTGGTCTACAGTATACTGTTATCCTATGAACATCATAGGCTCAGTCCCAGGGTAGAAATATTTTTGAGCATCATCTAGTCAAAGCACTCATTCAGTGGTTCAGTCTTCTCAATCAGCTACTTGAAACTCTTCAGTGACAGGGAACTCACAATTTCAGATGGTTTCAATAATCTGTCAGCATTGACTGTTGGACGGACCATCTTCATTCTGAACTGAAATTGATCTTCCTGTTAGTCATATTCATTCATTTCAGTACTACTCCTGTGGTTCAGAGAGAGTCTGTCTGTTTTACATTAATCTTGATAATATATCCCCCTTTCAGGGTATATTAGTAGTTAATTCATAATTTATAATTTTAGAAATATAATTATTATTTTTACTTTGTGCTTCTAGACCCCCTTAGAGATATTTGCATGGCAAATTGAATAGAAGAGTGGTGGTCTGCAGCATATTTTGTCCACTCCAAGGGGCATTGTGGAGGTGTGCACATAACAAGGTAGTTAGAGGATACACTCAAGAGTTACATAAATCAAAGGCTTAGGAAAACATCATCATAATCCAAAGATCTCTACTATGAGAAGAGAATTCAAATTATCATGCTCATTACTGACAAGACAACTAGGTGAAAAAAGGGCTATAGGAGGTCTTAGTATTTTTTCATTTTATTCAAGATACTAGACTGTTGATTAAATTGTTTGTATATTTCCCTGAATAGCTAATTTTGTGACTTGGAAACGATCATTGGAAATCTTAATTTCTGACTTGTAAATTGGAGTGATAATAGTCAAGTTGAAGGGACTAGTAGTACTTAAGTTAGATAGGTTAAATAACTTAATTTGAGATAGAGAAGTGTATATAGAATTATACACAGTAAAGCAAGTATTAATAGTATTGCAATTATTATAAATTTATAAATATTTATTTCCCAGATAATTTATTTCTTTTAAGTTAATAAAAATAGAATTGAAATTTCTATTTTCATATGTCAAAAGATAAAATGAAGCTCAAAATTGTTAAGTTGCTTAGCTCACAAGTGTAGTTAGTAAAGGAGCTGTCCATCATGCCAATGACTACTTATTATCAAAATCACTGCCCATTGCTTCCTGTGAAACAATATCTATACATACTTGATTTTTTATAACCTAATTATATATGGTTTGCGCATGCAGACTTTTTTATTTTCTTACATTTGTAGTCCAATTTGCCTTTACTTGCCTAACTATGAGATAAATTATTTTTAACATACCTGTGTTTATTAACACAACATGAAGGTTTGTCTATTTATTATCTATCTATCTATCTATCTATCTATCTATCTATCTATCTACTTTTTTATTGATTCAGAGAGAAAAGGAGAGGGAGAGGAAGATAGAAACATCAATGATGAGAGAGAGTCATTGATTGGCTGCCTCTTGCACGTACCCTAGTGGGGATTGAGCCCACCACCTGGGCATGCACCCTAACCAGGAGTTGAACCTTTGATCTTCTAGTTATAGGATGATGCCCAACCACTGATTCACATAGATCAGGCTGAAGGACCCTTTAATAAATCTTCCTGACACTGTTTTAAGTGATGGAGATATGGAAATGATCAAAACAAACACAAATTAAACTTTAGAACCTAGGATAGAAGAAAAAGGGGAGCTTTTCAAAAGCAGTGCATTCCATTTCTACTGACTTATTTGAAATATACCAGAGCTAACTTTAAAAATGAAAACACCTCATATATTTCAAAGACAAATAATTTAGTCTATTCATTCTCCCCCAGAGTCAAATTTTTAAGAAATAATAATTTATGCTTTATATGTCTTGCTCACCTCACTATTGTTTATTGGATGGATACGTACAGCATTTCCATTCCAAAGACATTATCAAGGTGCCATTGAGTGTCTCTTCTTTTCCACAACATATACCAAAGATGATATAAAAAAAATATCATCTATCTATCTATCTATCTATCTATCTATCTATCTATGTTTTTATTGATTCAGAGAGGTCCATTGCACTAAGATTCATACAATATGCCTTACTTCCCCTGGCTGCTGGCACCAGTTTTCCTCTGGCATCTAGGACCCAGGCCTTCACTCTGGCCGCAGCAGAGAAGCCAAGCCTCTTCAGTCTTCAGTCTTCTTCAGTCTTCAGTCTTCTGACATCTTTGTTGGGTTAATTTGCATACTCACTCCTGATTGGCTGGTGGTCGTCAAGGAGGCATGGTCAATTTGCATCTTTCTCTTTTATTAGTGTAGATATATTAAAATTGAATACTGTTTTATCTTGAGGCTGAGTCAGTAGGTAAAAACCCAAACTAGAAAATACTTCACAGTGAACTTGAAATAAATAGCTTTCCATAAATCATATACTACATACATGGTGTATCATTTTTCTTTTAATTTAATTCACCTTTGTGCAACAGTACACTTTTTGGTAGTGGGAGCAACAGAAATAAATTAATAGAAGAATTGAATAATACAACATTTTATCACTGACTATTATAAATATAGTCCATCTGCTCTTTTCTGGGTTAAATATACCCTTATTTTGAATGCAGGCAAGCAGAGAAAAATAAATTGTCTTTTCCCATCACCGTTTTACTTCTGGGCTTTTTCTGTCTGTTTCAAAAGAGTCTCAGATATGTGACTCCTGACTCCATTCTTTCTACAATAAAATGCAAAACCTGGTTTAGTGTGATATTATGAAACTGGAAATATAACCACATTTTCTCAAGAACCTATTAAATTCAGCCAACAGCAACTTATCATTAAATGCTTCAAAATAAAAATGTAGTCAGCCTCAAAATGGATAACCATCTTGTGTATACAGCAAGGTTTAAATGTAATATAAATATTGATAAGAGTAATATAAAGCAAGCTGTTTTTAGACAGGCAACCTTTAGCAAACACCCCATTTCCCATGTCCCACATCATGAATTTTGAATATTTGCATGGAGAGCATTCCTTCGATATTATGAAATTTAATTAATTCAATTTATATGGATGTATTTAATGATATATGTTTTCCATACTGTATGATTTACTTAATTCAATTTAAAAATCCAATCTATATTATTAAGTGCAAAATAGTGAACAGTTTTTTAACCAATAAATTAATGCAGAATGCAATTAGATCCAAATATGTGACAAATTATATTGTAAGTCTACAAAATATACTGAAATTCTAATTTAGAATATATATCATTATTCATAAAATTAAAATTTACTCAGAAAACAGACTAACTCTAATTTTTGAATATCACAAAACTTTTATTTTTATCAAAATATTTGAAGTTATTTTGGAAAATAAAAAAAAAATATATATATATATATATCTATATATATATATATATATATAGATATATATATATATATAAATTAGAAAATAGGAAGAATTCATAAAGGTCTTAAAAACTACCCGTGTTTTGAATGGTTTGTTCAACATGGGACTCTCATTTAAAAAGTTATTCTTGTATTTTCTGATTATAAAAATAACTTATATACTGATTGTAAAACATAGATATTATAAAAAATTAAAAAAATCAATCACCCTATATTCAATCATAATTAATTTTTCCAAGCATCCAATTTGAAATTGAGATAACTTTTTTCATTTAAAATTTCAATTTATATCATATGTTCTGCTCTACTCAATAAAAACATAAGCCTTTTCTCAAGTTACTGAAAATGCTCCATAAGCCTAATTTAATGGTTGCTTAATGTTCCATCAAGTGAAATATTTCTTAATGTGTTGTGCTTGGACAATCTGCAACAGAATTTTCTGAAAGTACCTGAAGCAGAAATTGTGGGATAGGGGCTTAATAATGTTCATTTAAAATAATTAGCCCAGATGATTCTTTTTTTTAATTTATTATTGATTTCAGAGAGGAAGGGAGAGGGGAGGAGAGAGAGAGGGGAGAAGAGAGAGAGGAGAGGAGAGAGAGAGGAGAGGAGAGAGAAACCACCTATATACTTTCTGTCTCTGTAGGTTTGCTTTTTCAGATGTCTCATAGAAATGGAATCACACAGTATGTGGTATTTTATGACTTGCTTATCTTGTTTTCAAGGTTTACAAAAGTTTTATCATACTTTTCCTTTTTTTATTACAAATAATATTCCATTTCATTATTATACAACCTTTTGGTTATTGATTTATCACTTGATAGATATTTGGCTTATTTGCATTTATTGGCTATTATCAATAATACAAAAACATTTTAATGTAATTGTTTGTGTGGGCATATATGTAAAGTTCTATTGGATTATACACCTAGGAATGGTATATAATCATATAGTATATAATCATATAGTGTTGAATCATATAGTATCTCTATGATGAAATACCAAATTGTTTTTCAAAGTCTATCAAGGAGGTTTCTATTTCTTCCCATTTTCACAATCATTTGTTATGTTGGTATTTTTTGATTTACCCATTCAAGAAGTATGAAGTGGTGTCTCATTTTGGTTTTGATTTACTTTCCCCTAAAAACGAATTATGTAAGCATGTTTTTAAAACTGATTTTAGAGAGGGAGAGAGGGAGAGAAAGAGAGAAAGATCAATGTAGTAGAGATACATGGAATGGTTGCCTCCCTCACCTGTCTCCGCTGGGGATCGAACCACAACCTAGGTGCGTGGGATGAGGCTCCAACCAACTAAGCCACCAGGGCAGGACAAGTAAACATATTTTCATGTGATTACTGATCATTTGCACAACTTATTTGGAGAAAATCTATTCAAAATTTTTGCCTACTAAGAAATGAGATGTTGCCAACTTCATTATTTGTTTTCTGTGGGCGTAGGGTGAGTCTAACTATGCCATATAGTGCTGTCTGAGTTATATTCTTTATGGGTAAAATTTAAAACCAAGGCAGTTTTAAACCTGACCGACATCTCAGAAAGACAGGAAAGGTATATGCCAATTATATGAAATACTGAGCAGAATGATGTCCACATATATTTAACAAGAAAAAAATAATTCAAAAGCATGTATATATTTTTAAAAAAAACTGACTTGAATCAGTTCTCAGAATGGAAGGACTATGGTTTGTGTAAAAAAGGTAAATGGGAATAGTGAAGAGGTTGAGTTGGTTAAGAATATTAGATTTATACGTTTAGCATAGATATGCCTGTTAGGGGTGTGAGATCAGTACTGTTAAAAAAATTAAAAAAGGACTATGTGATAAGTATGTGTCCAAAGGAAGCCTGATAATATAGAGGGAAGAACTGTGATTTAGTTGCATTCCCTTTTTTCCAAGGTCACATCAATTATAAGAAAAATCAAATTCCTCAACTCTGACCAGAGAATTAGATGTTGTCAGAGTTACACTACTGTGTTCTCCCTCTATTATGAGGAGACTCTGACAGAGCAGGAATTTTTGTTATCGCCAATGACATTGTTTCCAACCCCACTAATGTCTCTCATAGGTAAACCTGCTGCTCTGACTGCCCTCATTAAGGCTCACAGTTCTTCCTGCCTGTGTTATTAGGAAGCTGTCCTATGGCTAATTCATCTTTTCTTAAAACTTTGGAGGCCTGTTTCCAAGTCATTTAAAGTCCTTAGGTTTCTTTGAAAATTAGCTTTGAATTTTGAGCTTCATAAAACATTGTTAAGGGTGTTATTTTCCAGAGATTGAACATAAACTTGATGTGCTGTTCTGCCTCCTACACTCTACTTAAATGGACTGACACAGTGTTTGGAAATTATGACACACTTTTATTTCTCTCTTACGCAAACAATTTAATATTCTGTCAGATGCTAGGGATCTGCACCAATGTTTCCTGTCAGGGCACACAAGAGGATTGTATGTCAGCATGTCTTCTGGGTTGTGATCATGTGATATTTTTGGCCAATAAAATGTAAGCAGTGGCATAATGTGTGTCTTTTAAGTGGAAGCATTTAAGAATCAAGGCACAATTCTCTACTCCCTTCTTTCTCATGTGGTGGCCATAAAGCTGTTAAAGATAATTGAGCCTGAGTCCTTGTTCAGAATAGTCACATAAAATAAGAAACTTACTTTTGCTGTTTTATGCTACTGAGATTTTGGAATTGTTTTTATTATAGCAAAATCTAGCATAATATGATTTATTATAGAGATGGACCTTCAAACTTTCTTTATATTCCAAAATATAAAGGCAAAGAGTATTTGCAACAAGTCATATTGACCATAAAACTGATTAAATAGTAATCATGTAAGCTACTTTTACCACAAGAATATTTAATGGTTTCCATAGGAGGTGTCATAGTGCTATATTTTGAAGCAATTCATTTTCATTACAGGCTCCAACAATTTTTAACACAATATCCTGCCTATTGTGTCAACAGAGTGTTGAGGAATGCTGACTACAGCATAGGCAACACAGTTGCCAATGATTTAGACACAGACTGAATAAACTAAAACCATCATGCACACATTTGCCATTTAGGAGGAGTCAAACTTACATAAGAAAGATATGAAGGTATACTTCAAGAAGGCAACTTTACAAAGAATAAGGCCTCAGTGTAAGTATCCTGCAATAAGTAAATTGACTTTCAGTGAAGATAAAAGAGGATAAGACAAAGGAACCAAATTATACCAGAATTATACCAAAATGTTCTTTTCATCTGATTTATTAAGGCTTTTCAGAAATTCTTTAATGATAAAGCTGATTGAAGATTATATTAGTACTTAATATATGTGAATGTGTGTATGTGTACACACCTGTTTTGTTTTTATTGTGGTAAGAACACTTAACATAAGATCTACCCCCTTAAGAAATTTTAAGTGCACAATATAGTATAACTACAAGCACATTATTGTACAACAGGTCTCTAGAAATACTTTACCTTTCATAAGTGAAACTCTATACTCTTTGAATGGCAGTTCCCTATTTCCCTCTCCCCATGATCCATGGCAACAATTATTATATTTTATTTCTATGTGATTAACTATTTTATATACCTACTAGAGGCCCAGTGCATGAAAATTCGTGCATTTTTGAGGGTCCCTCAGCCCAGCCTGCGCCCTCTTGCAGTTCGGGACTCCCTGGGAAATTGGGCCTAAGCTGGCAATCAGACATCCCTCTGGCAGCCCAGGAGCCCTTGGAGAGCAGGAAGTGGGGAGTGGGCCTAAGCCATTAGTTGGACATCCTTAGCACTGTGCTGGCCAGCCATGAGCCAGCTTCTGGCTGAGTGGCACTCCCCCTGTGGAAGAGGACTGACTACCAGGGGGCAGCTCCTGTATTGAGCGTCTGCCCCCTGGTGGTCAGTATATGTCATAGTGACTGGCCATTCCTGGTCATTTTGCTGTTATGGTCAATTTGCATATTATCCTTTTATTATATAGGATTTTATATAAATGGTTTCATACAGTATTTTACTTAGCAAAATGCCCCCAAGATTCATCCATGTTGTCATATGTGTCAAGATTTCATTTTTTTTAAAAATTCTGAATAATATTCCATCATATGTATATATCACATTTTATTACTCCATTCATCCAACAGTGGACATTTAGGTTTTTAGGTTGTTCCCACATCTTGGCTATTGTGAATAATGGTGCAATAAACAGAGAGTGAAAATATCTGTTCAAGGTCCTGATTTAAATTATTTTGGCTACATACCAGAAATGAGATTGCTAAGTCATATGGTATTTCTATTTTATTTTTTGAGGAACCTCCATACTGTTTCTCTTAGTGGTTGTACCATTTCATATTCCCACCAACACTGTACAAGGTTTCAATTTCTCCACATCTTCACCAAATTTACCTTTTGTGATGTCATCCAAACAGGTGTGAGGTAATATCTTGTGGGTTGGTTTGCATTTCCATAATGATCATTGACATTGAACATCTTTCATACATCATGTAGAAACCCAATAACAGTTCTGTAGACTTGTGATATAGACAAAACAAAATTTTTTCTTACAATAAGTTTTGAGGTTTGCTAATATGTGTTAACTAGAGAGAAGTCCTGGTCATTCACTAGTTTTTTAACTTATAAATCTAAGAATGATGTTACTATAACATATTTACTATAAATATTACATTGTATATTCAAACTGAAAGCACATAATATCATCAGTCTTGGTAAAAGACTGATTTAATGAGATGTGGGAGATAAGGTCAGAATACCTACTTGATCTGTCTGTAGTGTTTCTTGGCACTGGATGCTAAACATTTCCTTTTATATTTTCCCAGGCTGTTTATATTTTTTACTGCCCAAGTATTTAAAATATCCTTTTACTGCATATAGAATCATTATTTTGTTCCCTAGCAGACTATCAGCCTACTTTTGAAGATACTGTTGAGTGATTTAGAGTCTGCTGAAATGTAAAGCTTGGCAGAATTTTCTCAATCTAATCCTTGAGAGAGTTATCTAAATAAGTACATTGAATCATCTAATTTTTTAAAATATGAAACTTACCTTACAATTTTAAAGATGTGTTTCTATAATTAAGTCTCAAAAGATCATTTAATGAACAGCCTTCCTCAAACAATTCATTCATATTCTACAACTCATTTACAATTAAAACTGTATATCTTGAAAAGGTGTGAATTATTTTATGCAAATACTATATTTTTATGTAATGCACTGTGTTCCACAGAACATTTAATTAAAGGAAATCTTACAGAAGTATAAATTAATAGTAAATTGAAGCACAGAAAAAAAAATCCAGATTTTCTACTAAATTTAAAAATAATTTTATAATGTTTCATTTTATCTGCTAAGATTGAGTAACTGTCTTTAGCTTTCAAACTTATTTGTACATATGTTAAAAACTTAATTTAATTGCTCCAAGGATGTATTTCAAATGCTAGTTTTTAAATGCTATAAAATATGGGAAGCAAGCATTTGATGTTAAGGATTTCTTAATTAAATGCTGAGATTGGTTAGAAACTGGACTTGCATTAGCCATGATTCTCCTTTTACCCTACCATTCCGAAATAGTTTCTGCTTTTGAGCCTATCCTTCACTTCTTAAGCTTTCAATTCTCTTTCAGATCCTGTTTGTTTGATTGATTTAGAATTTGTCCTTTCCAGATAACCTTATTTTATTCCATTTTTTTGTACTGTCAACTTTCTTTTGAATTACAATCATGTCCAGGTGTGCATTATACTAAAATCTCTTTATCAAATTTCTTATTCTATCCCTCCCATATGTCCAATTAAACATCTTAAAAATATAGTTTATATGGGGAGTCATTAACATTTCTATCTTCAGTTTAGTAATTCATTTCATTGCCTCAACTATCACAATTTTTTAAAAACCCAACTTTGTACATAATCATCTAATTGGAAAATCCAAAGACTTCTTCATTTTATATTCTATCTAGTCACTTCTAAGTCATCTAAAGTCTTTAATAATTCCTTCTTGAAAACATACACTTTTGGCTTCAACTTTCCCAGTCTATTTCTTTTTCTAAAATATTTTCTACTTTATTGGTTCTTCTTCTTTTTGAACCCTAAAATTGGAGATAATAAAAGGAGGATCCTCAGCCCTATTGTTTCTCTATCCATTTTTGCATTCTATGGGTCTTCTGTTGCATTGTTGTGACCTAAGCACATTCTTCATAGAATTGATGTAAACAAATGAAATGATAATATAATGATATTAGATATTAGGTGATATATGTATATATAATTGATACACATATACCTTTGTATATAACCTACTGGAGATAATAACATAGTATATTTAACATATTTATAAGTATGTATCCTTAATTGTATACTAGTATATATGGCTACTACATAGCTCCTTTCTGATGCTCAGACCTGTATGTCAAACTGCCTTTTTAATATGTTCCATGTGTCTGCCCCTCAGACATATTTTTTTTAAAATATATTTTATTGATTTTTCAAAGAGAGGAAGGGAGAGGGATAGAGAGTTAGAAAAATTGATGAGAGAGAAACATCGATCAGCTGCCTCTTGCACCCCCCCCCCCCCCACTAGGGATATTTCTGCAACCAAGATACATGCCCCTGACCAGAATCGAACCTGGGATGCTTGAGTCCACAAGCCGATGCTCTATCCACTAAGCCAAACTGGTTTTGGCCCCTCAAACATAATTTTAACTCCAAAATTTATCTAGTTATTACATGCCCTCCCCATTTTCATCATCCAACTATTGCCCTTTTGGTTTCTGCTAATTATACTAATGGAATCATTGGCCAAATTAAGACATTTTGCATAGGTCGGAAACCTGAAAGTCGTATTCTTGCTTTCTTACCCCAGCCCCATATTCAGTGAATCATCAAATAATGTGAAACATAAAATTTTGAAAAAAAATCTCTTAAATCCATCCTCCTTGCTCTCTATTTCTGCTTACGTTCTTGCATTTCAGTCATGTAATCTCTCCTATGGGCTTTTTCAAATATCTAGCCTTTGGCTCCCTGCCTTCAGCTCTTTCAACTCATTCACCCTCTGCCACCGCACGCTCACAAAGCCTATGACCACTTGCTGAAAATTCTGCAGTGGCTCCCCATGGTGTTCGATGCCAGAAAGGCTTTTAGTGATTTGGCTCCAAATGCCTTTTCATGTCTCTCACCTGCCATTCCTACTCTGATGCACCTTATGCTCTAGTCATAATATATTATTATTGACACAACCTCAGAGATTTATTTTGTGATTTACATATTGCTATACTGTAACTCATTTGATAAGAATATTTTCCTCTTAAAGTTTCTTTATTCTTTCTGAAGTTTTCCTTGTCCAAGTCACTGCCTAAGAATCTTCAGTGTGAAAAAAGTAATGTAGAAGCACAAATACGCATGTATACACACTCATGTTGACAGTCTATACTATCAATGTTATTTATATTTCTTGTTGGGTTGACATAATTTTTAAATTAAATCTAATTTATCATTTTGTTTTATTATAGCTTTTGCTTTATATTTTTCTTATTTAAGAGAGGCTTCCTAATCCCAGTTATCAACATACATACATTTAAGTTTTACTAATAATTTTATAGACTAAGAAGAGGTCTTAAGTATACATATTTTTCTTTAAATTGTGTTAATAGATGGATTAATTAGGTCTCTCCAACAATAACAACAAAAGTTGCTCTATCCAAATTTATTCAACAACTCTAGATAGTAATTTGATTTAAAATACAATATTGTATCACATGTAAGTCAGTATTTTCCTAGATATTTAATTCTGCTGCATTGATTTTACTCTTTATACCAACACCATATTTAAATATTATAGTTTTATATAGTTATATTTTAAAGAAATTTCATCATTGCCATGCTGCTGTATCTTCTTGAGTATTATTATATATTTTAATTTCATGAAGATCTTTAGAATTAGCTTGATCAACTTCCAAAGAATATGCATAGTTTTGGAATATAATAAATTTATAGATCAATTTAATAATTTTATAGACATACATAGACATGTATACACATGCACACATATACATATATACATTTACATGTTTTGTTTTGCATTTTTAATATAGTCAACATTTAATTAATAATAAACTTTAAAAATTGTTATGTGAATGTTTACTGTTAATTAATATGAACTTACCTTTGTATATAATCTACTAGAGACAATGACATAGTATATTTAACATAGTTATAATTATATATCCAATCTGATTTTGTTAAATATTAAAAGCTGCTTTATAACTTTAAGCTGAATTCATAAAATACATAGCATTTCTGAATTTATTGTTTAAATATTCAAAATATTGAATATTAAAATAAATAATATAATTCTATCAAGTATAGTATATTCTAAAATAATAATTTACTAGAGGCCCAATGCACGAATTCATATACAGGAGGAGTCTGGCCAGCCTGGCCCCAATCTGGGCAGATCAGGGTGGATCAAGGCCAGGCCTGTCAGGAGAAGGAGAAGGCAGGAGGTTGGCCAGTTGGCCTGCCCTGATCAGGCAGATCAGGGGGGAGGGGCTGTGAGTGATTGGCCTTTGGGCCCCACCCCCAAATGGGATGGGGGAGGGCGATCATGGGTCAGTGGCAGGGGGAGGGGCCATGAAAGGTTGGCTGGCCAGCCCCACCTCTGATTGGTATGTGGGGGGTGATCATAGGTGAAGCTGGCTGGGGTAGGGAAGATTGGGGTGGGGGCTCTTGGGGGTGGGGCTCACCGGTGGGAGGGACTGCAGGAGGGTGGCCAATGACCCCACCCTCTATTAGGGTAGGGAGGATTATCTGGGGGGAGGGGCCGCAGGAGGTTGGGCTGTGGCCCCATACCCTGATCAGGCCCGTTCCCTGGTCACAGTAGGTATCATAGAGACCAGTCATTCCAGTTGTTATGGTATACTGGTTGCTGGCTTTTTATATATATATATAGATTTTATTTTGTCTTTATTATGACTTTTCAAACATTATACAATTTGTAATTATGATTCAAATTGCAAAGTGACACTTTATCCAATTATCTATGTTAGGACTCTCTATGTTGCAAATAATAGAATATGCAGCCCTATCATAAACAATACAGAAAATTTAATGAGTCATGTTACTTCTGGATCTATAATACAATTATGCTTGATTTTACATGAAACAAGATCCAGTGGTCAATAAAGATACTGTGGGTTAGATTTCATCCTTCCTTCCCTTATGTTGCCCCTTCTTTCCTTTCTTTTTTTTTTTCTTTCCTATTCTCTTTCTTTTTACCCACTTTTTAATTGATATTTAAGTTATTTGTGGTGAAGTACACAAATCTTAAGTATATAATGACTAATTTTTATGTCTGTGTGCAGCATATAACAACCTAAATCAGGATGTGAAACGTCTCCGGCACCCTCAGATGTTTCCCGTATATTACCTCCCAGCTAGTATTTCCCTCAAAAAATGACACTGTAATCATAACCATAATAAATTGGTTTTCTATATCCTTGAACTTCATATAAATGAAACCATATAGTATGTATTCTTTGGTGTCAGGCTTTGTTGATTTACTGCTTCTAGGAAGTCACCTTAAAAATGATCTCTTAATTTTACAAATAAATGACATAATCCTAGTCCTCATTTTCTTGGATCTTTATAAAATGCATTGTTATTAATCATAATTCCTTCATTTCCTCATGCCATCAACCTTATGCTCTTTCTACAGCACACTGTTACTTCTCTGTCTCAGTTGCCTTGCTCTCCTTCTGTCCCTAGAATAAAAATACTTTGAAAGCATAATCTCACCCCCATTCTATCTAAGATTAAATCTAATTTATCTCAAAATCTTCAAATGTAGATCTTTCCAAAGAGTTCTATTCTCCTCCTGCATTCCAAGTGACACTCACAATAGCATTACTAAATCAATGAAAATCAACCTAAATCTTCTATGTGTCTAGCTTTGATTCCTCAATCATGGCTGCAAATCCAATTTCCTAAGTGCCTGCTGCGCATTATCACTAGTATATCCTGATCATTTCTCAAAAGATAAACATTAAGGTATTACCTTCTCTTTCAAACCATCAACCATTCTATATTGCCTTCCTTTTGCTTTTGTAGATAATGACATGAGCCTTTTCCATTATATAAGGATTAGATCCTCAAAACTTTACACTTTTTCCTACACTTAGACATTTAAACAGTAGCTAAAACCTACTGATACTTCATTTTAATGTATTTCACATGTTTTCTCTCTTTATATTCCTAAGCTGTCACCATAATATGTACTCCTTTGTGACATTATACTTGAACTACTTAAGATACCCTTCTGATTCCATTTGTTACTTCAATTATAATGCATCACACACAGCACGTACTAATTGTTATATGTCAGAATACCTATAACAAGTTCTCAAGTATTAAATGAAAAACAATTAAAATAAATCCTAATTTGCATTCAAGATTCCTTATTACTGAGTTCATCTATAGGCATTGCAACCCTACTCTGTATCACTCATTCAGTTTATATATATATATATATATATATATATATATATATATATATATATATATATATTTTTTACAGAGAGGAAGGAAGAAGGATAGAGAGTTAAAAACATCAATGAGGGAGAAACATTGATTAGCTGCCTCCTGCACACCCACTACTGGGGATGTGCCCAAAACCAAGGTACATGCCCTTGACAGGAATCAAACCTGGGACCCTTCAGTCCGCAGGCCAATACTCTATCCACTGAGCTAAACCAGTTAGGGTCAGTTACTTTTTTTTTTTTTTTTTTTTAATAGTCTATTACCTGAACAGACTGTCCAACTTCAGAGAGAAGGCAAGTGTGTGTGTGTGTGTGTGTGTGTGTGTGTGTGTGTGTTTGAGAAAAGGGGGGAGGAATGTTAGAGATTAACCAAAGGACTTGTATGCATTCATATTAGCATAACCAATGAACACAGACACTGAGGTGGTGGGGGCTTGCCCTCAGTGGTGGGAGTGGCAGGGGAGGTCAATCAGGGACAAAAAGAAGATATATATAATACTTTAAACAATAAAAAAAAAAAATGAAGTTAACGCCAGAGGTGAGATTTCTATTTCTATTTTGTTTTTACAGTTCTTAGTCTCTAAAAGAATGTTTAACACATGGTGAACATTAATTTAAAACTAATGAAAGAACGAGTGGCTTGTTCTATAGTCAAATGGGAATACTTATATCCCCAAACATAATGAATGCTTTTCATTTTCATATCCTAACTTAAGCTATACACCCTTAGTGTAGTGACCTTCCTTTCTATCTATCTTCACATCATTAAAGCACATAATTAAAGATAGATCTCAACTGTAGTAATTCTTTAAGGCTCTTCTTAATCTCCCTAATTCAATGGTAGTTCTTTCTCCTTTAAATTCTCACAACACATTACATCACTTTTATAGGACCTATAATACTTAAGATTCACTTAAAAAAATTACTTGTCTTATTCTCCCTAAAAAACTCTATATTCTTTGAGGCCAGAAATTATGTTTTAGATATTTTTGGAACTCTAATATTTATTAGAATAACAGGTAAAAGACATTCAATGAAAATTTATTGACTGGATATTTATTGGACTGGGTATTGTTTTCTGTTCAACATAAATTTGGCAGAATAAACGAGTATTTATCAGGCATGAAAATGTCAAAGGATATTGTGCTTATTTTTCTTCCAACAGATTAATTTGCTTGTGTCTGCCAATAAACAATTTAGTTACTATCCCTGGGAACTAAAGACATCCTAATTTTATGAAGAGCTACCAATGTAAACAACCTCTGTGACTTCATGTTTTACATTGTAGTCATTATTTTTAGATAGAACTCATTAAGGAAGGATTGTCCTATTTCAGGAAAAAATGTAATTCATGCTCTGGAAATATAAATGAAGTAGGGTTCAGACTGCTAGCTAGTCTGAATTTCAGTTTGGATACTTAGCATGTTAATTTATACAAATGTATTCCAAATTAATGTGTCACAGTTCCAGCAGGTTTTAAGAGTGTTATGAGAATGTGTTATTTGCAAGATTAATAGGGTGAATATATAAATGCACAAGTATACAACCACAGAGAAAAAGATTAAGTTGTGGCATGATGAGACCCTCATAAAATGGGGCCAGCACTGGTTGATTCTGGAAAACTACTGAAAACCTATAGTCTCTCCAGGGTACATACAGATTAGACAAATGTTGAATTGGTGCAGAAACTACAGTGCAGGTCAGTGTGAGAAGCAAAGGCTTTGGATTAATATAGAATTGTGCTCATATCCATGACCTGTGGATAAATAGTGCCTCCCTCCCAGGATGATTCAAGGGTTTATTAGTAAAGTGGTGACTAAAATTAAGCACATAATCAATGTTAATGTCTTATATTTGAAGTGCATACAGTAGCTCCTTTGAGGAATACATGAGATGATGCTTTTCAACATTTTTAAGCATAGGGGCTTCATACCAAAAACAGTAGTGGATCTGCAATCCATATATTATCGTTTTTGTATTTGATTAAAAAAGTTAAAAAATTTAATAGAAAGGTACTATGGTTTTTAAAAACTCTTAAAATTTTTTTCTTTTATTTAATCATTATAGCACTTACACGACTTTGAAAAAGCAATAATGCACATGTATTTCTAATGAGGTGTTATGTTTCCTGCCAGTGGGTTTTCCCCTAATGCTAGAGTCATCCTAACATAAAAAGCAACTCAATAATGCTAAAGAGTTACTAGTGAAGAAGCTACAACATTAGTTAAGGTTGTTTCTAAGAGCCTTACTCATCGGTGAAAACCTTCTCTTTCCAGAGAGATTGAGTGGCCGATAACAAGGGAATGAATACTGCTGCTGTTGGCAGTGCTGGTAATGTGAATGCCTCCATTGAACCCTCCCAGAGTTTACTTCTCATACCCACGATTAAAACAACAATGTGACTTCTCATTAAACAGAAACATTTACATTTTACAAGCATTGGGCTTCCAGAGTGGCATCCCTAAATGCCACTGACAATTTAAGAGTTTGGTTTTTAATTTCCACATGTAGTTTTCAAAGCCAGCTGCAGAAGAATTTGGTTGGGTGCCCATAAAGTGAGAGAGGGGAAAGGAAAATCACAGTTTAAAATATTTCCTTTATAATGACATTTTGTCAGCTGATTAATCGTTTCTGTTACACAGCTAAATAACACCATATGTCAGCTGTGAGTTTATTGCTATAAGATACAGGAGAGATCTACCTCGTGATAAATGATTTGGATATTTTCTAGCTAAAAGTAAAAGAGGGGGAAAATGTTGTCGGAATATTTTTCCCAAAATCATTTAGGTAGTATGATTATTTCACATATATCATAGAAATGAGTGTGTCTTCAGAGATCAGAGCAACACTTTATAAGTTAGCTCTTTGAGGTAAGACCAAATGGGAAAACACAACTTTCCTTTAAATCTATGTGGATTATATTTTGGCAGAATTAGACATTCTTTCCAACACTAGTGACTTGAAATTTAATTAAATGCTTATGATGTTTAAACAACAAAATAATTAAGGATACATTTTTGTTTGCACATGAACATCAAATGAAGCTTGATAATTAATTCTACTATTTTATTCTCCAGTTATGTTTTATTTAATATATAAACAAAATTTAAGAGCAATGAAAATGATAGTAGATTGGAAATTATTTTCTTTGTATATGTTATTTGATTCAGTAAAGTCATTCAAAATTATTTAAAGTGCCTTCTGTATCACTTATGACTTATATGCTTTCAGGATATGACCGAGTTTAAATCACATAAGATCTCGTTCTCAAAAAAGTTATATTCTTATTAGGGAAGACATACTATGAATGAATGAATGAATGAACAAATGAACCATTCTATCTACCTAATATAACATGATGTAATATTACCCAATAATTGATAATGACTTCACATTAGATTAGTACCATAAGGAATTTTAAATAATGGAATTTACATAACTTCTACAGTAATTTAAAATTAAGAGGGGGAAAAATAAAATAAAATAAAATAATAAAATAAAAGTGAAGTAGCCCTGGAAATTCCTCCCTCCATTCCACCAAATAGATAAATGAGACATAAGAACTTATCTTTTCTCAGATTCTAATTTAAGTAACATGCTATGGTGAATGTATTTCTATTAGCACATAGACACATTTATTATCATCTGTAAAGGGGAAAGCTATATCAACATTAATCTATTCATTTGTTCTTTCATTAGTTCATTTTTAAATTCATTAGACATGGTCTTGGCAGGGTCAATATAATGCAACATAAAAAGTTAGGACTCTGCAGTAGCCCTGTCTGGCTGGATATTTTATTAGCTGACACCCGTGGTGTTTTTAAACTTCAGAATAATAGCATAAACCTATAGAATTGTGAAGATTAAATGAGACAATACATGGTACTATAAAGCATCCCCCAGTGAATCAAGCCTTTATGAAATCGCCTCTCCTTAAGTATGGGTGGAATCTCTAACAGACTTCTAAGCGGGAGAGTATGGCAAAGATGATGGAATATCACTCCCTTGATTACCCTTCCTTAAATACGACTGTCTTCTCAGACTCTAGTGTCACTTGGTGGCCTTAAAGAAGCAAACAGCAATATTGTGAACTGTACATGGAATCATATGGCAGGGACCTGCGGATGCCCTCCGGGAAATGAGAGCAGCTCCCAGCCAATAGCCATTATGAGGCCCAGTCCAGAGGCACTCAGCTGCAGAAAACACTGCCAACAAACTAATTGAGCTTGGAAGCAAGTTCTTCCCCAGTCAAGTCCCCAGGTAAAAATGCCACCTCATTAACAGCTTGATACCAGCTTTTTGAGACCTTCAACAGAGGATCCCAGTTAAGCTGTACCCTGACCTCTGATATTCAGAAACTGAGATAATAAAATGTATGCATATAAACTGCTAAGTTTGTGGTAATTTTTCCAGAACAAAAGAAAATGAATTTTAAATGGAAAGGCCTTAAAATAACACTCCAAATGAATAAAGGACTCAATACATTATAGCTGTTTTTATCATATATACCAGGTCACTTAAAACGAAAAGACGGGCTAAGTATGGTACTTACCTTCCTGAAGTCTGCTGTCAGAAACCAGCTTAAAGGGATGATAATAATATGGAGCTGCTGTTTCAATGGAGGGAATCATGAGATCCTCTGGGAATATCTAGAAATGAAATAAATACAGGCTGGGGTGATCAAAGAAGGATTTGCCAGAGAAGTTGATGCTAGAACTAAATCTTAAATGATGATCCTCTCTTTCTATTACACACTTAATTAATAATATTTTTTAAATCCTAATTTTAGTTCTAGTTGATGCTAGAACTAAATCTTAAATGATGATCCTCTCTTTCTATTACACACTTAATTACTAATATTTTTTAGAGGATATTTCCCCATTCATCTTTTAGAGAGAATGGGAGAGAGAGGAGAAGACAGAGAAAAACATTGGTGTGAGAGAAACACTGTAGCCTCCTGCAGGCATCCCGACCAGGGTCTGGGCCAGGGAAAAGCCAGAAACCAAGGTATGTGCTCTTGACTGGAATTGAACCTCGGACCCTTTGGTCCACAGGCTGACACTCCATCCACTGAGCAGAACTGGCTAGGGCCTTAATTAATTACTTTTAATGTATCTACTCCACTAGGATGTAAGCTCCTTGAAGGCAGGACTTTTTGCCTGAATTCCTTGTGCCTACATGAATGCTTAGTACATAGTAAGTGCTTAATACATATTTGGTGAATGAATTTATTAGTGAATTCCAAGTAATCACATGGGTAAATTTGGGCAAGGTCACATGGATGTTGGGCATGCAGATATATTAGGAAAAGGTGGTGGCATCTGCAAAAGCTTGGTAGTCAAAGAGCTGCTGTGTCGTGACAGCCAGGAAGTCCTTTTTTCTCAAAAACTCTCCCTGGCAGGAAAACACACTACACTGCCCAATCACATCTGCAGAAAAATATACCGAAAGTTTCTATGTTTTTCTACCCTCACTCATGACATGTGAGATATTACCAAATGATAGGAATTGCCTGAGATGCTTGGTATAATCTTTGAGAGAGCAATAGAAACTGTATTTATATTCTCTGGAAAGATTAAAAATCCCTGCAATATGGAGGTCCTCATGGACTTTAGAGCAGTTATAGAATTTCTCAAGGATAACTTCTTGACATTTTATGATCTTCAGCATAGAAAAATATTTGAACAATCTGGATATATTTTCTTAGTTATCTCTTCCTTTCTCCCTTCTATCTATCATGCATTATTAAGCTAATAGGGCAATACAAGTATTAAATATAACCTAAACCGTCAATAGGGGCAAAAGTTAAAAGCTCAGAGGCAATTTCCTAGGCCTTTTTACCAGATAAAGAAATAATGAGATACAATATTGCTGTATTAAATATAGCATGAGGTTAAAGCATGCAGCATTTAAGCCTGGAGTATTTCTCCAAATCAATTAAGCAATCAATTTGTGTTATTTTAAATTTTATCTAGCTCTGAAATTTAGGATGTGTTTATTTTAGAATGAACCCTATACTAGAATATTGAAATTCTTCTACATTAGAGATATGCTGTGTTTCACAAACATTTTTTGTCAATAATTTACCAGGGTAAATTATCCTGAATTTCTTACTTCAAACCTATCCACCTAACAGGAGGATTGAAAAATAATTGCAGGCTCACTACCATACTAAAAAAAATAAATAAATAAAAATCACAAATATAAGACTGCTCAGTGAGATCAGTAAATACTCATCATGTAAGGATATTTTTATGGAAGTTATTTTTTTTTATAATAGGGATCTGGAATTCTATAAAATCCAATGAATATGTCTTTATTTCTAAAGACTGAAATAATTACTAGTCACGATCTAATATTACTTCAGGTAAATCAACAACACACGAAGTGTGATTATCATTTTAAATACTATCTTGTGTACATAGATACTATATATGAGGAACAAGTAAAAAAGCACTTGAATTATTCAAAAATATTCAATAAGGCTATGGTATAGTTACACTTAATTATATTTTGACACAACAGCAAAATAACTTACATTAAAATGTATATCTCCCAATGCAAAGTTTTTTTTTAAATTATTATTGTCATTGCTATTATAGTTGTCATTTTTTATCTAAAGCATAGAGTTTTAACTTTTGCCATCTCAGAATGAAAAACTTGACCAGGTAATTTTATATGCACTAAGAACAATTATCCTTGCAACCCTGTCTCTGTCACCCATTTCTATTTCCACTCTAAGGGGAAGGGTATGGAAATAGAAAAAAATCTTAGGCCGAAACTGGTTTGGCTCAGTGGTAGAGCGTTGGTCTGCGGACTGAAAGGTCCCGGGTTCGATTCCGGTCAGGGGCATGTACATTGGTTGCGGGCACATCCTCAGTAGGGGGTGTGCAAGAGGCAGCTGGTCGATGTTTCTCTCTCATCGACGTTTCTAACTCTCTATCCTTCTCCCTTCCTCTCTGTAAAAAAAAAAAAAAAAATCAATAAAATATATTTAAAAAAAAAAAGAAAAGAAAAAATCTTAGAATATTAACATCTGAAGTACACGACTGGTTTCAGTGCTGCCCGTCTGCCCATCTGAGGGGAAGAAGCCCTGATTTATTATTACTGCTGGTTTCCACAGTGTATACTCCTACTGTGGCTAATTTTAAGCTGCCAAATTATTTAATAATTAATGGAAACATTTCTGAATATTTAATGGTCAGCTTTTGTGAGCCAGTAGGAGCCTCTAAGAGTTGGATGAAGAACAGACAGATGTATTCAAATGCTATGTAGAGGGAGTTTGGGATATTTAAATAGTAAAGTATGGGAAGACTTAATAGGTCATGAGGAAAAAGGAATTTAGGCAAGCTCATTGAGGAGGATCTTTGTCATATCAACACACGAGCATTTGTTTGTAAAAATAAAAGTCATCAAAGGTTATAAAAAATATGATATGGTCAATTTGCTAATTTGAAAGATCATTTTGACAGTTATGTGGAATTCAGATTAGAAAAGATAAGTCTAGAGGCAGAAAGTCAACTTTAGTGCCTTCAAGCTTGATGCAAAAAAATACTAATTTAAAAATCTTTTTAGTGAAGTGCAATGGAGAAATTGACCAGAATTACTGTTCAACCTTCAAGGTCTCATAAATTCATTGTGTCTTGGCACTTAGCTATTTCCTCTTTCCCTTCACCCTCTTTGTTAGCTATCTACTATTTCTGCTTCTAAAACATTTTGATAATAGGGAACAAATCAACACAAACAGATTGATTTTGACTCAGTGACAATAAATTTCAACCTGAGAGGCCTCAGAGTAAATGGCTAGGAAAAGGTATTAGAGAAGTCTAAAGGGAATCTTGTCTACAGACACTGAAATTTTCAGTGTTAATCACAGGGAAACCTGGAACTCTAGGCCTTGGACTAGATCTGAGGCTGAATTACAGGTCCCAGAAAATCAGCCTGTTCCAAAGGGAATGGAGTCAGTATTCCAATTAGAGGGATTGCTTTCTAGAGGAGCCAGCCAGTGGCAGAAGTGGTCAAGAGAAGTAAAGTTTAGGAAAACCAGCCTAGATGACGGCAGGACCAGAAACACAACTGACTTGTTGCGTGTACAGTATTTGAACTCAGGGTTAAGTAAGGTCCTGCTGACAAGACCAGTTCTCAGTGTCCACATTGGGTGTGATGCTGCATCTTGCAAGCCTGCACAAGTGATACCAGATTTGGAAATGTTTGAACACAAGGACAGAGTGCTAGGCTGATTAGCACAACACCATCTTTGACAAAAGGAAGACTGTAATTTAACAAAATACACATTCCTTACTCTATGATATTATAGTAAAAGTGTCAGTTGATAGTTCTAATGATTTAAAAATGAATAAATTCTACAGTAGTTTCATGAAAGTACTAAAATTAAAAGCTACCAATCACATATGATAGTTTCCAATTAATACAAATAATAAATTTAAAAATGGAATTCATATGCATTCTAAAGACAAGAAAACCTCAAAGTTTTAATGCCACTTCCTGCATGTACCTCCTCACACTCAGATCAAGTTGGTGAGGAAGGAATGGATCCTGTGCTTGGAAGAGAGAACTCCTCACCACTCTAGAACCTGCACATGGCACAAGCTGATGGTAGAGAGAGGAGCAGATGTCCTCTAACGGGCCAGGGCCCAGAGGATACACCAAGCTTCCTCATCTGTTCAAGGCAGATTCCAACTATTATAAAAATAAAAGGACATTTGGTAGTGGTATAATTTCAGTGCACCAGAGAAAGGACGAGAGGGCTCTTTATGGTATGCCTCTTACCTAAACCTTTATGTGATAGTAACTCTAGGTAGCAATTCTTTAAAATTATATGACTTAAAAGCAAATACATTCTCTTAACTCCAATACTTATTTTTAGAAAGTCAAGTCAAAACATTAAAATAAAAGCACAAAATTACTCCTGATTTAAGGACTATAATCTTCAACTAAATATAGAAACAACCGTGTATCCATAATCAGAAAATATATTGCAAGATAGTATTTGCATAGAGGGCCCAAGGCACCCAAACATGGTATATTTCCCAAGATTCTCTGAGAACACACACATATTTTCTCTCCTTTTATATACTCCTTAATTCCAATACTTTGTTCATTCTCCATTTCCCCTTCTCCATTTAAGCAGGCTGTGGCTTTGTCTTTAATGCCTTTGGAAACAGGGTAATTGAAAGTAGCAAGCAATTTCTTAATTTCTCAACATTATTAATTTCTAGAATTGCAAACTAAATAAAACTTTAAAAAAAAATCAACAAAACAACAAATGAAACACAGAAAGTTCAAGGGTAAAGGAAAATAAAAGAACATAAAGGTAACTGGTAAAAACATGAGAAGATTTTTTTTCTAGGCTATCTATATATATAAAAGCCTAAGCAACTGGTCTACCATTATACTGGTCAACTGGTAGCTATGATGCACACTGACCACCAGGGGGTAGACCTCAACGCACAGTCATGGAAACATGGAACAGACTGATGAATCTCAGAGGAAGGGAAGAAAGGGAGGGTGGGAAGAGATTAACCAAAGATCTTATATGCATACTAGAGGCCCAGTGCATGTATCTGTACACTGGGCTACCAGTTAAGAAATATACATATATTGTTTTGCTCATCCTAGAATAGAGACTGATTTATTTCTCACAGTATGATTTTGTCTACAGATCCATACTTGCTACATAATAATATGCATTCTTTTTATTTACTATCTTAACTGCAATGTGTAATTTAAATATAGATGGTATGGTCCATAAAAATATATCTTTATATACCTCCAGTGTCTATCATGTTGTTTGGTCCACAATATGTGTTCAACAGTGTCAGCTGAATGAATAAGCTAACACCTTGGAGAAAGGGCCATCTTGAGACAGGCTAATAAGCCAAGACAAGTGGAATAGGGAAATTTGGGCAAATAGCTGAACAAACTGGCTGAGTAATTTATAGCCAGATACAGAAGGCCATCCAGGCCGAAAGCAAAACTGGCAGTGGACCTCACCCTACGGTTGTTATTCCTTCCATAGCATATCACTGGTCATTCGGTTTATATCCCCTAGGCCTTTCCTCCCTAGAGATCACATCAAGGCCTCTGTTGCATTTCAGTTCCAGAAAAGTAGCAAAAACCAGGGGGAGATGCCAGGACCAGCTGCAATGACTAATGGCCCCCTATCCTGGTACTGACCAATCAGTAGAGATCATGACACTGAAAGAAACATCTGGAAAAGCTGATGAATATTCTATTGAGACCCTACTCTAAGACCTCCACTAAACTACCTGCCTTTAAAACAAGAAACCAGCCTGGGCTTTCCCTCCAGGGAGCATGCCCATGCCTTTCCCTTCCCTTCCCACCACAGGCATCCATCTCCTAAATTCTAAAGGACTCCAGAAGATTTGCAACCAGGGAGGAAATGGGCAGTGGCATTTCCTTCTGGGCTAACCCCTGCACCTGTCCACTAGGTCCCCTTTTCTCTGACTCTCCAAGTGAGCTGACAGCAGCCCCACCTTGACTCACTTCTTTCCCATAATGTTTCTAGAGAATCAAAGTCCCATTTAGTCTCCCCCTGTTGCTTCTTCAATCCTAAGCCCTTCCTTGTTTCACTGTTACCAGGTTCATTAAACATACTCTCAAAATCATATGGACTCATGTTCTACTGAAGTCAAGAACCCACACATTGTAGGCCACCTGAGGCAACCTCATTCCAGGCCTGGTCCTCTTGGTAAAAATTACAGTTAATTGGCAGATATATGACATGAAGGAGCAAACCAGAAGCTTCTCTTCTTTCACTTAATAATCTATTGCTACTGTCTCCAACTGGCAAAACCAAGAGGACCCAACTGATGAAGTCATCCTTCCCAGGCACAGAGCAAGGCAGGGAAAATGGAAATGGATCAGAGTGGTGGAACAGGGAATAATTACCATCATAGCAGCATGATGAAAATTTCTGACACCATTATTCTGAAACTTTTATTATTCTCCAACATTCCTCTGAGTTTTTAATATATAACTCTTCAAATCTCCCATTTCCTATGAAGTTGTTAATATTTAATCTTTAGGTGAGAAAATTGAGAGTTAGAGAGATTAATAAATATGTCCAAATTTATACAGCCATTCTCAGCTAGTATGTTCCTGCAAATGTCCCTCTCCAAGGACAAATTTTATTTGATTAATCTAAGGGAAATTTGTAGAAAAGAGAATACTGAGGATAGGAATGACTTAGAATCTCAATGCATTCTCCTCATTTTACAGATATGACAACTAAACTTCAACTATAGAAAAAAGAAAAGAAAGTTCTTTTGTAATGTTATTTTGCAAAAGACAAATCCAGGGTCAGATTACAATTTCTTTTTCACTTCCAAATAGATTATGTTTGTAAATCAATAAGCTATAGGGATATTTATATCTTTACTACAGGAATATCAGATTAAGCACTATACAGAAGAGTGATGTTAAATTTTTCAAAATTGCTTTTGATTTCTATTTCAGAAAATGGCTATTTTTCTCACCTTAATTAATACCTTCAAAACTGTGCTAAACATAAGTATAGCACAAACATATCTCAGGTGCATGATGGTACTTAACTGGGATCCATTCACTTACTATGACAGCAGATGGTGGTAAATTCTAGGTATTGAAGTATACTATTACTGCAAGGGGAAAATATGGTTTATTAATAAAATAACAGACCTTCCCATTCAATTCTTTCCCTTATTTTCCCATGTTTTATTTCTTGAATGTTTAATTCTTGGTGTCTTCAAGCTACTTAAAAACTTTATATTTTGACTTCTGATGTAAAATATAAAAACCTGAATTACAATGAAATGCTTATGTGTTTATTCTTATTTTAAATATTTTATTCATTTCTGATATTCATTTCTGGATCTTAAAAAAAGGTACAAGTTCACTGCATTAAATTTATCAAATAGAGACAAAAGATAAAAACAATGTTAAAAATGATGACCTTGTAGAGACTATATGCTTAGAAATGGTAACTTAATGAAGTATATTGACTGCAGTGATGGCTGGAATTGTTAGCCTTCCAATTTACATGCCTTTTGTGCAGTAACATTTTGGGCCCCTTTGTTAGTCAGGATAGGTAGCTGCTGGACAGGAGGAGTGGGAAGAGGGTGGAGTTTATCTCATCCACTTAAAAAAGAAGTCAGTAATCTTGGGATCTGCCAAGATAAAATCACAAAATATTCTCATACAATCTGGCAAAATCCACAAGAATATAATATAGTCTGTTTCCCAATATATCTGGCAGGTGGACCTTGAAATTTATAAGCAGAGGGGGAGAGTATAAAACCCTTGAGTCCCCACCAGGTGGAGTGATCAGACTAGCTGAGTTGCCTGCTTGTGCTTTATGCAAGTGTATTCTTTTTTTTTTTTTTAAATATATTTTTATTGATTTCAGAGATGAAGGGAGAGGGAGAGAGAGATAGAAACATCAATGATGAGAGAGAACCATTGATTGGCTGCATCCTGCATGCCCTCCAATGGGGATTGAGTCTGCAACCTGGGCATATGCACTGGCTAGGAATCAAATTGGTGACTTCTTGGTTCCTGGGCCGATGCTCAACCACCTGGCTGGGCTGCAAGTGTATTCTTAATAAGTTTGCTTGCTTTGCTTCAATACTGCTTTCTGTCATTCATCTGAACTCCTTCTCACAGATGTGACAAGATCTGAGGATGGGAGAGCTACCTCTGACTCAGGCTGCTCTCTGCTTAACACCTTCATTCTTTATTCACTCTTTCTTTGAGATGGTTTTGTGAGTTGCTTTGGCCAACAGAATACCCCGGAAGGGAACAGTGTGCCAGTTTTGAGTCTCCACCTCAGAAGGTCCTGTGGACACCTTTCCTCTCTTCTAAACCGCTGCCTCTGCTGTAACAACCACAGCCTTGTCCCCTGGAAGATGAGACTGCATGTGAATCAGAGCTGCCTCAGTCCAGTTATCCCAGCCCAAGCCCCAGATATGTGAGAGAGCTCAATAAAGGCAAACACAGATGACTTACTATTATAGGGGGAATTGGGGTGTTCCTTTACCCACTGAGTGATGCAGGTGGAGTCCTAATAATATATCAAGAAAAAGAATCTTACGAGACTCACATAGGAGGATGAGTGATTTTTATTTGTATGGGGAATTTCATCCATGGGTTTCCAAAGTCCCATTTCTTTCAATCCAGTCCTGGAAGAAGTGTAATTGGGGTTTATCAAGATTTACAATTTAAAGTAAACAAAATACATATATTCTAACATAAAAAAATATTTTGAAATGTATAATTACACAAAAATAAGACTTTCTCTCCAAAACCTTCTAGAGCCAGATAAAGCACCATGCCCCTATAGCCATGCTCTACCATTTACTTCTCCATAGAAGATTTTAGGATGTGATATCACACTTGCTAATCTGTTAACAAGTCATAATAATAGCTTTATAGTGTCTAAAATGCTGCCCCCAAATTAGGTATCTTTATCTAGTTCTTTCCTATTCTTACTCACACTTTTTCAATAAATTCACATCTTTGCCTTCCCTCTTATTACAGTGAGTAAACTTTGCTTTATGGCCAGGTCAACCCTTCAACCCATACAGTAGATCCTATCTCCTCTTATCTTCTGAAAATCATCACTCTCTATTAAATTTATCACTTTTTGCTGAGATCGGTTTGGCTCCATGGATAGAGCGTTGGGTTGGGGATTGAAGGTCCCAGGTTCAATTCCGGTCAAGGGCATGTACCTTGGTTGCAGGCATATTCCCAGTAGGGGGTGTGCAAGAGGCAGCTGATCGATGGCTCTCTCATCGATGTTTCGAACTTTCTATCTCTCTCCCTTCCTCTCTGTACAAAAATCAATAAAATATATTTTTTAAAAATAAATTTATCACTTTTTTCTTTATTTTTTCTTATAACCTGAGGGTCCAAGAACAACATAAAAACTATATTTTTTGTAAGATACAAGTGAGAAGACTTCTCTGCTTTCAATGCTCCAGTGTATCTGGTCTGTCATTCTAGAAGGATAGCCTCAAGGTGAGCATTTTCAATATTATTTAAAATGCCCAAAATCATGGCTGGTAAAAGCTGCCTATGTCACAAGCTATATATAATAAAGCTTGTCCATTCAATTGTTAAATGTTTAGATTATTTTATAGTTGTTTACTTTCCACATAAGTAATTATTACATCCAGATTCTTATAAATATTTCATATTTCTTAGTGGAGAAATATCTGAATCAATGGTTATCATATTTTTATGGCTATTGATATATTTTCTCAAATCAACTTACAGAAAAGTTGCACTAATTTAAATGTCACTAACAGTGTACAATTATGCCTGATACCTACTTTTGAAAGTAAGCTTTCATATATTTGCTAATGACAAGTATAACAATTTTTGTTTTTAATTTCATTTTTGAGACTGTCTTCATCCACATAAAAACAGTATTTTCAATTTTTTCTTATCCAGTATAAGTGTATAAGTTTCTTCTTATCCAGTATAATGTGTGTGTGTGTATAAATGTTGTTGTTTCTAATATATGCATATATAGTATACTAGAGGCCCAAAGCACGAATATTCATGCAAGAGTAGGCCTTCCTTCCCTCTGTTGCCAGCACCAGCTTCCCTCTGGCACCTGAGATCCTGGCTTTTCTCTGGCCACTGACAGGCACCCAGGATGCAGGCTTCATTTGCAGCCCCTGGCTTTGTCCAGAAGGATGTCTAGTCTAATTAGCATCCTCACTTTTATTATTATAGATATGTATATGTACACACATGTACATATATTGCTTTCTTGATTATTATTTAATTTACCTTTTATTTATGTGGTATTTTAAAATATGGGCATTTATGGTAAAATCTAATATATTTTCATATTCAGGCAATGTGGGCTCTCTAATCACATAGACCTGAGTTTGAATTCTTGCTGTGCCATTTACATGGGGAATTAAACATAGTTTGTCTCACAAGATTGTTGTGAGAATTAAATATAATTCATGTTGAAGACTTAAGCAAATAGAAATAAGAAGAGTTAAGAATGACCTGGCACTTAAAACATGCAGGAACTTTGCTGAGTGCATTATAATATTATCTCATTAATTCTTAAAACTCTGAGAGCTAGGTAAGATAGTCATAGTTTATAAACATTTAGTAACTTGCCCAACATGACAATGTGAAGAGCCTGCCCTTTTTATTTTTAGGGAGAATGAAAGAGGAGGGAAAGACTGAGATAAATATTGAAGTGAGAGAAACATATCAATTGGTTGCCTCCTATATGCACCCAAACCAGGGCCCAGGCAAGGAGGAGCCTGCAACCAAGGTACGTGCCTTTCACCAGAATCGAAACCAGGACCCTTTGATCCACAGACTGATGCTCTATCCACTGAGCCAAATCACCAGATTTAACTATCTCACTTGCGAAATGAGTGATTTCTTAGGCAAGAAACCACATAGAGACTGGTTTCTGACACAAAAGTTTCCATTATGATGAGCACCCTTAGAGGGCTGGTGAAAAATACATATCCTTGGGCTCTACCTACATTTCCAGGATAAGATTAATAAATAGCAAGATACTTCTTATAAATAGGTAACTTTGGGAAACATTTTGCTAGGTCAAATATTTGTCATACTCTTCACAGAGTCATTTGTTGTTCTATTATTGTCTAGACATCCAGTGGGATTCTACTACATACATAATCATTCATCTCCCAGAACAAGTTTTCTCCTCTAGTCCATTGATCATAAACTGGTGGGCACTTCAGTCAGTCTGGTTCTATATATATTATATTATATAATCATTATCAAATTGTTAAGCATAAATTACACTTGAATATTTTATTTTAAAAATGAGTCTTTAATCGTGTTTATTTTATTGATAAAATTGCAATGGAGAATTTAAAATATATCAAACCAGATCAAAATTCTAGAGGAAGAATTCCTTTGTCTTCATTAATTCTTTCCTGTAGATTTCCATGAGCTTTTCTTTTTTTCTTTTTTAAATATATTTTATTGATTATGGTGTTTTTTTGTTTGTTTGTTTTTGTTTTTTTACAGAGAGGAAGGGAGAGGAATAGAAAGTTAGAAACATCAATGAGACAGAAACATTGATCAGCTGCCACCTGGACACCCTCGACAGAGGATGTACCCCCAACCAAGGCATATGCCCTTGACCGGAATCGAACCTGGGACCCTTTAGTCCGAAAGCCAACACTCTATTCACTGAGCCAAACTGGTTTCAGCTCCATGAACTAATATTTTTTATAATCTTTAAGCTATTTCATTTTGTTGCTTCTCTATGTCAAAGTTCAAAGCGTTTTTGATGTGATATTTTCTAATATTTCAGCTTTTAATATATTCTTTTTTTATATCTATAATAAAAACTTGTTCTCAATTTGCTGATTATTTGAAGAATTACCTTAAACTGCCATTTAGAATGTTTTCCTTGTGCCTGCTTGGTATAGCTTTGAAAAATATTTTTTCAGTTTTTTGAGGGGAGACTGAGTTATGGCCTATATAATTTCTGCTTCATGGAATTTATGGGACCATTATATTTTCAATATTTTAATTATTTCAGTGGTGGTGATAAAATGTATATAAATGATAGCATATTATTAATTGTAACATTTGAGTACTCTCTATCTGAATTTATGTTTGTAGTCATGTGAGCTATTAAAAACTGAGAGGTATATTATTATCTTCCATCTTTATTCTGCTTCTATAAACTTCTCTATGAATTAGTAAGAGTTTTTTATATATATATTTTCAAGTGCTATATTACTCAGCACATGCATTTTTTATTCTCTTATCTTTTATAATGAATTATAAACTTCATGAATATAAGATAGTTTTTTTCCAAGTCCATGCTTTTTACTTCAAATTCTACGTTGTCAAACTATAATAATGTTAAGTGTGCTTTCTTTATTTGTATACTTATTTATTTGAATTTCTTTTCTGAGGTTTTAGTTCATGTTGTTTTTAATGTTTTTTTTAAATGTGTTTTTAAATATTTTTTATTTTTATTTATTTATTTTAAAAATATATTTTATTGATTTTTTTACAGAGAAGAAGGATAGGGACAGAGAGCTAGAAACATCAATGAGAGAGAAACATTGATCATCTGCCTCCTGCACACCCCCTACTGGGGATGTGCCTGCAACCAAGGTACATGCCCTTGACAGGAATCGAACCTGCGTCCTTTCAGTCCGCAGGCCAGTGCTCTATCCACTGAACCAAACTGGTTTAGGCTTAAATATTTTTTTATAAGCATATATTCCCAAAATTGAATATATATATCACTTTGACTTCACACTGAGATTCAAAATTTAGTCAGATGGCAAGAGAGGTTAGGTAATGTCTCTTAACTAGGTGTTCATATGCCTAAGATCAACGAAAGAACTTATCTATCTATATAAAAGGATAATATCCTAAGTGTCTGACTGTCTGGCTGCTAGGACACACACTGATCACCAGGAGCAGATGCTCAACACAGGAGCTGCTGTGACATGCACTGGCCATTTACGGAGAAACAACACTGCGGACCTGGTGCCCACAAAGCAATACTTGGATTCCCCAAAGTAGGACATAGGCCCTGCCACCACCCCAGAGTTACACCCCACCAAATCACAGCAGATTCTGTCAATACAAAATGCAGTCCTCAGCCCAGCACTGCTCAGAAACAGTTGCTGAGGGCGCTGGATAATGACATAATGTAGCAATACCCCACCTCTTCTCCCTAGTGACTATCCTCTTTGGAACTTCTTCAGCCTAGGAACACAACTTGCTTCATAGCCAGGTGGAAACATTTTACACTTTAACCAAATGTCTGTGAAGCATTTCTCCATTCCTCACCTCATTTGATCTTCATAGAAGTCATGGAGTAGTTAGATAGGAGACTCAGTGGAATCCTACTTTCTTTACATTTGTGGGAAAACAAAGATTTAGAAAGCTTAGAAACTTGACCTGACTGAAAAGAAGTAAGAAATGTGAAACTTGAAAATGACTCCAGGTTTTCTCACTGCACAGAATATAGTTAAACACTTCTGCAGTTAAATATTTTACCTTTTATTCTCTTCCTTCGTGATCTACAATAATGATTTGCTTCAAGTTGATATTTATTGCTGTGTTGCTAAAAATTATCTGAAAGAGAAGTTGGAGTGCTTCACAGGGCTGGAAAAAGTTAAGCTACATCAGAAATGATGTCTAATTAAGTAAGTTTATAAAATGTTAAGTCAACTTGTGCATGCGTAATACATACAAAGCTCTTATTGGTGCCAATTGCACGCGTGTGTTTTGATCTGTCATTGTCAATCTTGAATTTGGTTGACACTTCTATTATAGAGAAAGGGTGAACAGTGATATTAAAATATTTCTTCTGCCGAAACTGGTTTGGCTCAGTGGACAGAGTGTCGGCCTGAGAACTGAGGGGTCCTGAGTTCGATTCCGGTCAAGGGCATGTACCTTGGTTGTAGGCACATCCCCAGTGGGGGAGTGCAAGAGGCAGCTGATAGATCATTCTCTCTCATTGATGTTTCTAACTCTCTATCCCTCTCTCTTCCTCTCTGTAAAAAATCAATATATTTAAAAAAAAATATTTCTTCTAATTAATATCCTTTCAATGTGCATGAATTTGTGCAATATATATATAAAAGGCTAAGCAATCATCAGGCTGTCTGACCATCAGTCCAGTAGCTATGACATGCAATGACCATCGAGGGAAAATGTTCAACATAGGAGCTGCTGAGCTGCGGTGACTTGGCAGTGGTGGTTCTCATGTAATGCACCCTGGAACCAAAGAGAAGGAAGCCTGATTCCAGGATGTGTCACCTGAGAACCACCCTCTCACAATCAGGATCCCTTGGGGGATGCCATAGTGCTGGTTTTGGCCTGATTTCTGCAGGCCAGATTGAGAGACCTCACCTGCCGGAGAGATACCACTCACTCCGCAGATACCCTTTGAGCCACAGCGCTGCCCTAGGGGCAGCTGGCTGGCTGGGGAGGGACCAAGGGAGGTTGGCGTAAGGGTGTGTCTGGCCTGTCTTACCCAATCCCACCCTGCTGGCCACTTTCTAATTAGTTTCCTTTCAATGTGCACAAATCTGTGCACTGGTGCACTAGTATGCATATATAAGCATAAACAATGGACACAGACATGGGGGGAGTTTTGAAGGCCAGAGCTGGGTGGTGGTGTCAGGTTGGGAGAGGACAATGGGGGGAAAGGGAACATATGTAAAATTAAAAAGAATTAAAAATAAAGAATTAAAAATAATGAAGGGGCAAAATAAATAAATAAATATAAATATTGGCAGGGGAGGAGACATGTGAGAATAGATATTGGGGCACAATTAATGCAAATGACAATGGTGCTAATTACATAACAACACATAATAATTACATAATATTTGTGATAGTGTGTCACAAATAAATACTCTGTGTTTCTAGATGATCTTGCCTTTCTCCCCTGCCCCTTTTAAAATTTCCCATTATTATTTAAAACTTATTTTTACTCTTGGACATATGTGAAATACATTCAACTGTGATTTTTTTCCTACAGAAATGGTATTGAACTTGTTCTTGGCCTAGAAATCAGTTCTAAGTCTCTAGAACCTAGAATTCATATATACAGTAATACTCCCAATTTAAATTCTAAATTTTAATGTATACCTGATCTTCTCTCCTTTTCTAAGGTAGTGCTTTTTTGGGGGGTCCTAAGAATAACTTTTCTAACTTTCAACTCAATTGAGTCCATGAAAAAACTTAGAGGATCTACTGTTAAACACTTCTGCTAGTAACTGATTCCTATTAAACTACTACCTCCAGGAGGTTATGTTCCTTAGGGATTTGGAGAAATGGTGGTAAGAAAAATTGTTTTCTTGCTGTCTCAAGTATCAGTATTTCAATTTTCTGTCTCATTCTCTGAGATAGGAGGCAGACAGTGAAGGAAGGATGAAACAAAGATATGTCATATATAGGCAATTTTCACCTGTAATTGATAGTCTCAGACAAGTTATTTCATCTCTTTCTAGTTTGATATGTGGATGGTATAAACTGTTACTCAAGTAAAAACTCCAGTGTTATAATTTGTGTGTTATTTGATGAATCAGAAACACTAAAATAATTGTGTCGCAAAGGACAGTTTCAAGTTAGTCGGCAGGAGGCTAGTGAAGGGCACAAGTTATCATTAATAGAAGAAATACATGTAATGAAAACCATAGAAAGATTTTATGAGAACCTACTCTGTCAGGTGTTGTGCTGGTATTTTCCAATATACAGGGTGTCCCAAAAAATGTATACACACGTGCTCGCTTCGGCAGCACATATACTAAAAAAATGTATACAGACACTTTGAATAATTATAAAAGCAGTGTTTGTTAAAATACATTTAATTTTCAAAATTGAACTATCAGCTGTTAAAGTATGTATACATTTTTGGGGGACACCTGTACAAGAGTGAATAAAATGGAGTCTCTGCTGAAGTGTGAATATTGGGAAAGGACATATACTAAATGAAAATAAAATTTAAGGTAGGGGTTCTTTAATGTCTTCTGAGACAGTTTGTAATAAATTCCTGAATTAACACTTCATTCTAAAATCTACTAAATGTAACAACTTGTAGTTCCTTAAACATCACATGCTCATTATACAACAAAACTCTTCAATATCCCTTCCACTGCACCTTGTACCTACCTCATAAACAGTTATAATGTTTTGACACTGTTTACTTTTCTTGACTCCCCATGACATTGTGAGCTCTTGGAAAGCAGAACATGATAGTCACCATTATATCTCCAGTATCTACCTGGTACAAGGCCTGACACACAGCAGGTTCTCAATAAGCATTTATATTGACTCCATAAGTAAAAGACACAAATATTAGCACAAGGTATTTATCAACTCTCCCCTTTTCTTTCCTGCTAAGGAGAATATTGTTTTTGTTCAAAAACCCTCCAATTTCTACTGTAAATTAAAAGAGAAAAGATAAGAAGAAAATTAGAGAAGCAAACATATGGTAGAAAATGGCAAAGAAAAGATGGAGCCCAAAGTGGCTCAGTGATTGAGCATCAAACTATGAACCAGGAGGTCAAAGTTCGATTCTCGGGCAGGGCCTATCCCCAGGTTGCGGTCTTGGTCCCTGGTCATGCAGGAGGCAGCCTATCAATGATTCTCTCTTATCATTGATGTTTTTATCTTTTTCCCTTTCTCTTCATCTCTGAAATCAACATATATTATATTATATATATATATATATATATATATATATATATATATATATTTAAGAAAGGACGGCTAACAACATATTTCAAGGCTTAGAAAGAGAGGTTACAGAATAGTTTAAGAAGATATGTAAGTAGGAGATGAAAGAAAAATATATGGACTAGGTTTTGTAAAGCATGTATTTATATTCCTTTCATATCCTTTGAGAAAAGTAAGACATAAAAAGGTGTTAGTGCTGCTTAGAAAATGAGCTTTTAGAATATTGTAGGACTTTGAAATTTATCTCAATAGATTTTTAAAAGAATGGTCAGACATAATCATGGAATAAAGTAGATTGTGAAAAGTGAGCAAAATGAGCAGAATTTGCATAGGTACATGTAGAGAAAAAAGCTGTGCTAGGCACAGTGGCTACCTGGACTAGCATTGATTTTGAAGACCCAGTAACCAATCATTTCTATTACAAATGTAAACATATATACACATCAGTTATCTTACTTTGAACACTTGATTAGGTTTAATCAAAGACTTTTTCTCTTCACTTTAGCTTCTAATTATATTTGATAATTAGATAAACAATCTAAATTGCTAGAGATACTCTTTATTCAAACAAACTGCAGATTTAAGTCAGACTATGTTACTAGAGTTAGTTAGCTAGAGTTGTTAAGCTTATATATGCAGGGTGGTGCATTAATCAACACAAAGCTGAGTGAGTTCACTTACAGCTTAAGGGAGTGATTTCATTACCCAGTAGAGAGATGCTTTATGGTGGTGTAACTGAGCAAAAACACTTGATAAAACAAGCATTTTACACAGTTTTTATAGTTATCATAAACTTTAGAGTTGACAGTCTCATTCTTGGAAGATTAAATAAAGGATTGTAGAATTTATGATAAATACAAACAGCACATGTGACTTTAAAATTTCAAAAGTGCATTACCCTAACTGGATAGCCTCTGCAGTGATTTTTGTCTTCTATTCCTATGATAAAAAAACTACAAGTGGTCTCCAAATTGTTCCTTTTTTATCTGATTGAGACAGTAAATAAGTAACTGGGGATTTGAAGTCACACAATAGATTTGTTTTTCAACATTACCAACTAAAATAATTGATTTACTAAATAATTAGAAAGACAAGAGGGAAGAAACTAGGAAAGAAAAAAAGAAGGAATGAAAGGAAGGGAAAGAGGGAATGAAGGAGAAAAAAGAAAAGCCCATTATTTGGTTCATAATAATCCTCCATATAAAATTTTTATGCTTATAGTTATTTTATTTTATTTTTTAAATATATTTTATTGATATTTTACAGAGAGGAAGAGAGAGGGATAGAGAGAAACATCGATGAGAGAGAATCACCAATCAACTGCCTCTTGCACACCCACTACTGGGGATGTGCCCGCAACCAAGGTACATGCCCTTTACCAGAATCGAACCCGGGACCTTTCAGTCTGCAGGCTGAAGCTCTATCCACTGAGCCAAACTGGTTTTGGCATAGTTATTTTATTTTTAACTAAAACTAAATTTAAAAGTTTAGCCTTTAGCTTTCTCTGTTTAGCCTTTAGCTTTTGCTAGTTGTGCTCTATGTTTTACACAATATAAACAAAAATCATATTATTTTGAATTTTTCAGAAAAAGTTCAGTTATTATGAGTTCTCTATAATTCCATTACACTTTCTAACTATGCCCCTTGTGGACCATCACAATTGAAAACCAATTATTTTCCGCAGGAGACAAGCAGAACCTCTTGACTATTACATGTTATTTGGTCACTGAATTTACTGAGAACAAGGTAAGACATGGACTCTATGCTTCTTTATGTGATGTGCTCATTTATAATAAAACTGTAAGTTTTTCTCAATTCTGGTTCACGTCAACCTATAATAAGTACACTAGGCTCATAACATGTAAACAGAAAATTGGCTGATAAGATAGCACTGACCTTTGTAAGCAATGGCAAGATCTAAAAAATGCTTTAGGGACACTAAAATGTGTGGTATTTTCCTTGTAAAATGTGCTCTTTATAGGTGTAAAATGGTTTTGCCTGTGTGTAGGGCACCTGTATCTGTTATTCAAATTTGTTTTTTCAGGTGCATTAAAAAAAACAAATACCCTCCTTCTTACAAATGGATGTATGAGGAAAATGATTGCATTGCTGTGAAATGGTTTCATAATGTCAGCCTTTATGGTGCATTCATTTAAATTGTGTAGAGATGAGGAAGAAGTACAAACATTCTTTTGTGAAAAGTGATGGTAAATTGTTTTGCTGTATTTTCCGTGCTGAAGAATATTTGGAAAAACTGGAGTGGCACAATTTATTGGTACACAATAAATGTTTTATTTAGTAAACAGTTTGCAAAAAATTCATCTGGGTTTTTTTTTTAAAACTTTGTAGACATTTAAATCAGGAACACTACCTTAGTGACACCAGAAATGAAAGGTATTATTGCAGTATGCTTACTATTGCACAATTACAAATTGATTGATGGTCATTGCATTTTTGGATTTGGGTTTTAGGAGAGCATATGCTTTGTCATTGCTCATTCCCATTCTATAGAAGACAATTAGTCATCTGGAAAAGACCACACCTGAGGGTAGGTGGCCGTCATGATAATGTGCCTCTTACATCTCTCACTTCAGAAAGCATAACTGACCCATGGCCGCAGCTGCTGTGCTTTGAAATGTATTTCCACATTCATGCCAAGGCCATGCTTTCTATTTGCCTCTCGCTGCCGAAGGTTGAGAAGGGCAGGGATACCACATGCAAGTCCATTTCTGGGAGACACAAAACTACTGTGATGGGCCACTTGAACTCTAGGACTCCCTGGAAGTCTTGTTGAGCTTTCTTTACAATTGTACTTCAGTCTCAGGTGCTTCTACAGCCCCTTCCGTTTTCCCTTTTCTCCTTTGCTCTGCTATACCTGCAGTATAGCACATTCTGATAGTTCTCTCAGCCTCTCAGGACCTCTCCCTTTCTTCTCTGATAGGTATTTACTATTAGATAATTTTTATCAAGTTTAATTTTATCTTAATGTCTGCTCCCTAAAAAATCTAATTCAGGGAAACTGTAATATTTTATATGTCCCAGAGATTTCCCTAGGCCACACCTTGGACTCACTACCGCTATCAGAAACAAGCCAAGCCACTAATGTCAGAATTATTCTACCTATTCTTTCCTAATTGGTTTTGCTTTTGGTCAAGAACAGCCCAAAAGGCACTGTTTTTGCTCAAAAACAGATACCCCTTTCTTATGTAATTCTCAATAATAGCCAGGAGTAAAGATTGGATGCTGATGCCACTGCAGCCTGGAGTGGACAAGATTCTTGCACTTCTGATTCTGAATGCAGCAATACTAAGAAAAATCAGAGAGCAGTGATATCAGTTATTACAAAAATGGGGAAGGCTGAAAGAACAAAGGCTCAAAATTTCACTACAGAAGCTCTGAAAACCTCATTCCAAATAACAAAATATTTAAAAATAAACTTAACCAAGGAGGTAAGAAATTTGCATGTGAAAAACTATGTGATAATAATGAAAAGATATCCCATGATTATGCATTGGAAGATTTAAAATTGTTAAAATGTCCATACAACCCAAAGTGATCTATCTTCAGCTTCAGAGCAGTCTTTTTTAAAAATATTCTTTTATTGATTTCATAGGGGAAAGAAAAGGGAGAAAGTGATAGAAGCATCAATGAGGAGAGAGAATCATTGATTAGCTGCTTCTACATACCCCACACTGGGCATGTGCCCTAATGGGAATCTTACATACCTTCTGGTTCATAGATTGATGCTCAACCACTGAGCCACACTGACTGGGCAATGCAATCTTAATTAAAATCTCAACAGCATTTTTGGCAAAAATTGAAAAAACAAAACAAAAACCCAGCACCTAAAATTTATGTAAAATCACAAAAGTGTCACATAGCCAAACAAATCTTGAGAAAAAAGAACAAAACGCAAAGCATCGCATTTCCTGACTTCAAAATACATTACAAAGCTACAATACTTAAAATAGTATTTTAGTGGCATAAAAACAGACATATCAATCAATGGGACATAACAGAACCCCCAGAAATAAGCTTGGTATTCATATACAATCAACTGATCTCTAATGTGAGTGCCAAGAATATACAATGGGGAAACGAATTGTCTCTTCAACAATTTTTTTTGGGGGGGCGGGGGGGGGGGGAGAATGGTTACCCACATGCAAAAGTATAAGATTGAATCTTTATCTTTCACCATACACAAAAATCAATTCCAACTGGATTAAATATATAAGCACTGAAACTATAAAACACCTAGACATTTAAAAAAAAAAAAAAAAAGGGTGAAAACAATGGCATTAGTCTAGGCCAGTGGTTGGCAAACTGTGGCTCGTGAGCCACATGCAGCTCGTGAGCCCTGGTTTGCCGCTCTGTTGACCAATGAGTTTGCCGACCACTGGGATAGAGGCTTAATCACAAGGAACAGCAACAGCCTGTAATTATTGGAATCAAGAGTCTAGGTCAGTGGTCAGCAAACTCATTAGTCAATAGAGAAGCAAACCATGGCTCACGAGCCACATGTGGCTCGCAGGCCGCAGTTTGCCGATCACTGGTCTAGGCAATGAATTCTTAGCTATGACACTAAAAGCACAAGTAGCAAAAACAAAAATGGATAAGTGGGACTACATTAACCAAAAAGTTTCTACACTACAAAGGGAAATTCAACAGAGAAAGTGTAATCTATGGAATTTTAGAATATATTTGAAAATTATACTCCTGACCTATGTCAATAGAAATAGTCTGAAAACTGTAGATACCTACTCCACAAATAGTAATTAGTATTAGTATACTGAAATCAATGTAAGGGAAAAGAAAACTTTGGGGCAAAATTTAAATGTGGTATGGTATACTGGTTCTCAAAGTCCAATCATATAATTACCTGGTATCTTATTTACAATCCCTGTTTAGAGGGCAAGGAAAGTTGGAGCCTTTATGAACTGCCTGTTATATATTTTGTATGACCATACTCTTCTCACTAACAGTTTTGAGAATTCTGTTATTTTGGGGCAATATTCTCAGCTGTGTATCTCCTTCCCTGCATTAACTCAGTCAATGGTTTTCCCAGAACACCTCTCAAAGTGTCCATGATGATATCAAACTATTATGTTCCCTCTCTCCTTAAACTACCAACCTCCTTACAGTCTCTATGTCAGATAATTCAGATGTATATTTAAGTTTTCTACTCCTCTAGGACATAGGACAGTTAATATTCTCAATTATCAATGGTTAGATAAGATAGAGTGAATGTGTATAAGTGACTAATTCCTATTCTTTCTTATTAAAAATATTACTTTGTATAAATTTTGTATAAATTTTAAGTAAATTATCAGGACCAAATCATCCATCTATACTAATAAAGTGGTAATATGCTAATAGACTGGGTGACAGGACATCTTCCTGACGTCTGACTTCCTTCCAGACAGTTAGGGGGTAGCCAGGGAGGCAGTTAGGGGGCAGCCAGGCCAGCAGGGGAGCAGTTGGGGTTGACCAGGCTGGCAGGGGGCAGTTGGGGGCAATCAGGCAGGCAAGCAGGCTAGCGTTTAGGAGCCAGCAGTCCAGGATTGCGAGAGGGATGTTCAACTGCTGGTAGGGGTCCCTGATTGGAAAGGGTGCAGGCCATGCTGAGGGATCCCCCCCTTCCATGCACAAATTTCATGCACTGGGCCTCTAGTACTATTCATATAAAGTAATTCTACCATAATGCTAAAATAATAGGGTTACATTATGTATATTTCAACTTCAAATTTTGCTAATAGAAAGGTGTTGGGTGATCTGCTCATATAATTATCTTCACTGGGAAATAAATTGCTTTTTAAGTGTCATGAATAAAAGAAAATGCTCTTTGAGGAGTGTTTCACACTCTTGAAATTGTAGCTTAAGAAAGAAAAATCAAAGGTGATTGTAACTGATTTCAAATACATGAAATATTTTTGCTGGCAAATTTTCACAAGTTGAAGATTATAACGGCTACAACAGCAAAACTGAGATCCCTAATGTAGTTTCAAGATGTTCAGCACTTAATACCTGGAAAGTTCATATAAATTACAGTTTTTTAAATTTGTGTTGAATGCACTTTCTCTATAGTTGCATTAATTTAGATTATTTATATTGTTGTTCTTCTTGTGGAGGTTCAAGAATCATTTCATTTCCAAAATAAAAGCATACTTTGAAAGCTTCAGGTGCAAAAAAGAGAAATGCCACTGTTGAATCATATAACCACATTTTCACTGTTGTTACCTTCAAATCCAATAAAAATGTTCAGACTGAGTCATTCTAAACTTCCTTATTTTCAAAGACATTTCCCACTTTTATTCCTTATCTTCTCTAACTTCTAAACAGGATGTGCGTGTGTGTGTGTGTGTGTGTGTGTGTGTGTGTGTGTGTGTTTAATCAAACTCTCTTAGGTTTGATGATTCCACTCTCATTAAAGCTTATTGGTTAGTATGCCTGTGGGTACCTATCTATCCTGCCCTGTGAAAGTTTATATTCCCCCAGGGATCTATACTTGACCCCTTTTATCCTTTCTACAGTCTCTGTCTTTGAAAAATTCCCTATTAGTATTGCGTGACTGCAATAATCTGCAGTCTTAATTCTTACTCTTAATTCTGTATTTCTGGAGTCTTAAAACTTGTTATAAACCTATTATATATCTAAAATCCAATTTGCTTAAAATGCTTAAAATTTGTTCTTTCTTCCAAGTTCTGAATGTAAAATAATGGTTATATTGACTACTCTGGTTCTGATAAATATTCACATCAATTCAAATATCATGTTAATACTATTTCACAAAACTTGTCCAGACTATATTTTATTACACTATCAAGACTAGTTAAGAAAGACTAGACTATGTTACCTATAGTCTTGGCTGCTTTAATTTCTTACTTGAATAAGCCTTCTACCTTTTTCCTTTCTCATGCTTCACTTACTTTCCAGACTTTCTCAAAAGTAATATTTCTAAAATACGTATCTGATATATTAATTTCAGGTCACCAATGTCTGGTGGAATATACTAGTAGATTAACAAATATATGTTGAATTAATTCAGACCACTGCCTTCTCTTCCAGAACTCTCTGACCTATGACATAGCACCTCGGATGGCACACATGATAAGAATAACATAACTGCTAGCTATATGTTGCCAGAAACTTTTGTATTTTAGAAAGAATAGAAATCACCTTGAAGCAGGACTCTGTGTTTTGCAAATATCCACTTGAATGATTCCCCCTTAATTATGCAAATGTTGGGAGAGTCAGCATTCATTGACCTATAGAGAATAATGTGGAAGAAACTTTGATGTCTTCATCAAGGACATTCATGTGATGCAAAAATACTCTCTGATATTCAAAGCTGGCTGTGGGGTCTGGGTTGAAGTGTAATATCTATTTAAAATTCTTTATTTTTATCTTCAAGTTTAAAAAAGTATTTTCACTAGTTATAGCATGCTGGGTTGATAGACTTTTTTCTTTTCTTGCAATGGCCTATGGTCATCCCATTTGCACAGACTTAGACAATAAAAAGACATATTTATTACCTTTCTTATTTCTACATACTGTTTTATTTTTTCTGGTTGCCTTCATTAGCATTTTTTACAATTTGTCTTGTGTTTGTTTTCAAGTGTTTATCCTGGGTTCTCTAGGGCAGTGGTCAGCAAACTCAGTCAACAGAGCCAAATATCAACAGTACAACAATTGAAATTTCTTTTGAGAGTCAAATTTTTTAAACTTAAACTTCTTCTAATGCCACTTCTTCAAAATAGACTCACCCAGGCCATGGTATTTTGTGGAAGAGCCACACTCATGGGGCCAAAGGCCGCATGTGGCTCCAGAGCTGCAGTTTGCCAACCACGGCTCTAGGGTCATTAACTCTCTAATTTACAATATTTATCAATTTTGTAAATTATGTGCCATTACTTCTTTAAATATCTCTTGACCCTATTATCTTTTTCTTCTCTTCCTGAATCCCCAGTGACACATATATTTGGTGGTCTGATATTTTTCTCATAGCTCTTTGATGCTCTATTCTGTTTTCCTCCCTACTCTATTTTTCACTTTGTTTCATTATGGTTAATTGCTATTGACTTATGTTTAAGCCCATAATTCTGTATTTGGCTATGTCAAGTCTACTAATGAGTCCATCAAGCAAACACAATCTTCATCTGTATTATCTTGTTCTTTACTTCTAGCATTTCTAATGGAATTTTTCTCATAATTCTATGCTGAGATTCCTCATTTGTTAGTGTATACTGTTTTCTACTTCTCTAAAGCTTCTAAAATATATGTATACTTAATATTCCCTGTATGATAATAGTAACATATGGATTATTTCTGAGTCTCATTCTGTTCATTACTTTGTTGGCAGTGGATTACTTTTTTCTTGCTTTGTTTAATCTATTTTTAATATTTTTTTATTAGTGGGCAGACATCATGATCACACAGTAAAAATGGTTAATAGTAATTATGTCTGAAAATGGGCATGTCTGGTTTTTTATTAAGCCATTAGTACCTGGGCCATATTAATCAGGAGCTAAGCTACATTTGGATTTTGTGGTTACCTTTATTGTACCAATATCTTCGAATTTTTCTAGTGCTAGCTTGTACTTACGGGCTGGATTCCTAGAAAGTTTTCCTTATATTTTTCTTCCACACTCAGCTTTCAGTTTGTCCTTTGTACATATGTCCCGAGGGAGATTTCTCTTCACATTGTCAATGGTAGACTGCTATTGCATGTTACTGAGGAGTTCGGCTTCTGGCAAAAAAGCCTATCAGTGATTTTTCAGGTTCAACCACAAGGCATTTTCAAAGGCTTTACCTGGCAGGCTTAAGGGAAAAGCTGCCCTCTCTGCAGGAAACTTGGTACACAGTCAATGCATCACAGTTTTGGAAGGAAGTTACAATCGAGGACTCAGGCTTCCCTAGCCAGTTGGCTGTGCTTACACAAATCTGCATTCCTCACCCAAGGGCCACCATTCAGAAGCCTCTTTATCTGGGCCACTTGGCAAAAGCTTTCCTCAGATGCCTTTAGGTAGACTTCTTTCCTGGGGGGGAGGTGGGGAACCTTAAAGACACCTTTCCCCATTCTGACTAAGTACTCAGTCCTTTCCCACTCCTAGCCCTTCTCCCTTGACCTCTCCCAGCCTCCAGCTCCACACAACTGCACTGTTTGTTCAGGGCGCCACCCACAGAGAGATGACACCCATATATGTGCTGATCTACCTTCCAGGTGCAAACTGAGGAGGGAGGTGTTGGTGCTCTCTCAAGCTGAGCTTCTTGCCTCTGATATTACAGTGAGTGGTTCCAGGCTTGATTGTTTCTTCCATTCTGACTTGCCATCTCAGTCACCTGTAATAAGTCCTGGCAGCTCAGTGCCATCAGGTTCAGCTGAGCTTTTCATAGTTGCTTCATTTTTGCTAAGTTGGTGGCGGAAAACAGGATTTAAAAAAACATTTCCTCTTTGCGGCATCTACTGTGAGGCTGAAGACCATTCTAGCAATCAGACTGCTGGCATTCCAAAATATGTAGACATCACTCTGAAGGGACACACAGTTACTGTGAAAGGCCCCAGAGGCATCCTTCCAGGGGTCCTCAAACTTTTTAAAGTGGGGGCCAGATCATGGTCCCTCAGAGAGCTGGAGGGCCGGACTATATGAACTACTAATTCCTACTGTAACACCTTGGCTGCGCTCACTGCCCAAAAAACCTGGCGGGCAGGATCAGACTCCCCTGGGGGCTGCATGTGGCCCGCGGGCCGTAGTTTGAAGACCCCTGCGACAGACTTCAACCACATCAACATAGAACCCGGTCTCCTTGGAAAGAAAAAGAGGAGGCTCCAAGTTGACAAATGGTGGGGAAATAGAAAGGGACTGGCTACCATTCACACTGTCTGCAGTCATGTAATCACCATGATCAAGGGTGTTGCACTGGGCTCCCGTTACAAGACGAGGTCTGTGAACGCTCACTTCCACATCAAGGTCATTATTCAGGAGAACGGTTCTTTTGTTGAAAGCAGAAATTTCTTGGGTGAAAAATATATCCACAGTGTTTGGATGAGATCAGGTGTGCTTTTTCAGTTATCTGAAGCCCAGAAAGATGAGTTAATTCTTAATGGACATGACATTAAACTTGTATTAATTTTTTTTTCAATGTTCTTACTTTTTATTTATTGTCTAAAGTTTTACATATGTCTCCTTTTTCCCTTGCTTGACCCTCCCTGACCTCTCCCGCAAGCCATTCCCATCCTGAACAAGCCCCCAAAGCCTTAGTGTATCCACTCATTGGTTATGCTAATATACATGCATACAAGTTCTTTGGTTGCTCTCTAACCCCACTCCTCTGCCATTTGTCTCTGGGTCTATTCTTGTTCATCAAACAAATTATGTTGATCATTATATCCCAATATGAGTGAGATCATGTGATATTTATCTTTCTCCAATTGGCTTATTTCACTTAGCATAATGCTCTCCAATTCCATCCATGCTTTTGTAAATGGTAAATAAACATATTAATTTTAGCTGTTTGATTCAAGCCACAGCAGTTAAGAAATATATCAGAAAATTTGGGAATGGTATCTAGTTTTCTGAAAAAGAAGCAGAACAGCAGGCTGATAAATAAGATCTAAATTACTCAGCTATAGAAACAGTTAAGATGCTGGTGATTCCTCAGACTTATTTGTGGCATTTTAAAGTGCAACTAAATGAAACAAAGCAAAGCATTATCTCCCTGGGACTCTAGTTGGGTGTTTTCAAGATCTTACATTTCTCCAGTGGTAGGAGTTGTCTAATAATAGGATCACAGGATGGGTTCTTCTATCTCTAATGAATCCTTCCTCTTTATGCAATATGTGCTGCAGTTTACAGGTCTCATTGTCCTTTCCCAGTAATTTTAAGACTTTTGCAGCAGAGAAGCATCTGAGTGGGGCTTTGTATCTTCCTTTTGAACAGCAGTTGTTCTCCGCTTCCATGACTATTGATAGACTAGAGTAGGGGTGTCGAACTCAATCAGAGAAGGGGCCAAAATCTAAAATCCAGCCTAAATCGCGGGCCGAATGGTTTACTGAACAGTCATAAACTGACAATGTCATAAACTGACAGCGGAGTGCAGTGATGACAGCGCGGTGCGGGCCACATTGCAAGGCCTGGCGGGCTGGATTTGGCCCGCGGGCCTTGTGTTTGACACATGTGGACTAGAGGCCCAGTGCACAAAATTTGTGCATGGGGATGGGTCCCCCTCAGCCAAGCCTTCACCCTCTTCAGTCCAGGACCTCTCGGGGGATGTCGATTTAGGCCTGATCCCATAGAACCATTGGCTCCTAATGCTAATCTTTCTGCCTGCCTGATCGCCCCTAACCACCTCTGTCTGCTGGCCTGATGCCCCTAACTGCTTCCCTGATCGCCCCTAACCACTGCTGCCTGCTGGCCTGATTGCCCCACTAACTCCCCCCTCTCCCCCATCAGCTGATCACCCATAACCACCTCTGCCTCAGCCCCTGTCACTATGGCTTTGTCCAGAAGGATGTCTAGAAGATGTCCAGTCTAATTAGCATATTATCCTTTTATTAGTATAGATGATTCACTCACTCCACCTTGCCTCCAATCTTTCTCCTGCATGCCTTGTTGAGGTCCTTGGAGAAGAGCCTGCCTATGGTCCCAAATGACTGGCTTACCTCATTTTACTGCACTTCACAGGTGGTGCATTTTTTAAAAATGAAGTCAGGGCCTTTCACCAGCAAAAATATTATAACATGCTTTCTTGTAATACTTGCTTTATTATGGTTGTCTTAACCAACCCTATAATATTTCTGAGGTATGCTAGTCTTCACTTTATTGCAGTGGTTTGGAAGTGAACACTATCTCCAAAGTAAGCTTGGCTGTACATGTTTCTTTAATGCTCATGAGTTTTATATCTGTACACTAGGCCAGACTCAGCTTTTAGTAATTTATTAATATTTTCCCCATTTTTCTTTCTCATTTGTGTAGTGTCCAGCCTATCATCCTCCCATATTCTGCAAGAGATGACCCAAGCATTTCCCTCTTGTTTTCCCCCCTGGATTTAAACAATTTTCCCTATTACTTCCGCTGTCTCTTTGGGTTCATGGAAGGTTATGATTTTGTATTATCTAGCTTCTTCTGTTGTTTGAAAGTGGTGCTCTTTCCAGGTTTCTGCATCTCAGGCAGAAACAGAATCTCTTATATTTTGATGGATGCATTTACTTGTGTGTGCCCTTTCATTTCTAAGAATATCACAAAATATTTTTGACTGCCTGGCCAGTCCTGACCAAGCCATAACATATATGACTTCTAGCAAATATTTATTGTTTTGTACAGTTGTGGACACTAATTCACCCCAAAGCATTATGTGCCCTTTGAAACTACCACTTAAGTATATTCAGTCCCCTACTATGTCTTTATCTGTGTGTGACACAGGCATCACATAAATGACCCTTATATATCTCCAAAGGGTATTATTGGTAATGTCATAACACCATATCACATCCAAATTGACCTCCCTGGAGGCTCGTCATGTTCCATTTGCACCTTCTTTAAATGCATACCATTAACATTCACATTCCATATACTCCAAATAGCAAATAAACTTCTGACATGCTAGGCAGGCAGCTGCAATCAGCTTTCAGTCACACCCAGGCAGCTACTTTAGTAATGCATCATCTTGATTAATAGCCACCCAGAGTGACTGAAGCTCTGACGGTCAGCGTTCTCCACCCTCTATGATTCATTGGTAGTATTTTTCTCAGGTCATCAGAAAAATAACTGAGATGGTAAATATAGACTATAAACTGTGAATCAAATGATAGAAGGTGGCGACTGATGAGTCATCAGGGGCATTGTGCCACACTTTACAAAAAAAAAATCTAGGTGGAGTTTTTGGGCAGAGTGCATAAATCGTCAAGAATCCAATTCCTCTTTTCTGGTGAAAACGGATCCAGAAAATTTCCCCATCGTCTACCACAAATGAATGCTGGATTTGACAGAGATAACTAATAGTATTGTTCTCTTGCTCTGAGACACTCTGTGAAAGTAATTTGAGTGCATTCTTACCTGAGATCATCGTTCAGTGACGAACATCTTTTGTTTGCCACAATAACCCCTACTTCAATTTACTTCTTATTTTGATTAAAATGTTTTTCACCATTGTGTATTTTTTCTAGCTCAGATGTACAGTGAGTACATGGGTTGAGCAATAACAGCATGCATACTAATGCTTTTCTTTTACCTAGTCCAGTAGGTTGTCAGAGTTTTGGCGAAATGAAGATAGGTACATAACAAGAGCATTTCAAAGAAAAGGTCGTTCCTTCTCGTAAGCCCTATTAGTATGTTTTCTAGAATTTCTATATAAGTATGTTTAAGGTAGATTTTATAGCTCACCTTTCTCTCTTTCCTGGGTGACCCAAATAAAAAAGAAATTCTTTTTGCTTTTCAGTAATAAATGTTCACAAGCGCAGACAAAGAATGTATGCTGAATAAAGAATTATTTTAATGAATTTGTGCTATTCATGTGATTGGATTTATATATACTGTGTACATGTTATTAATAAATAAAGAGAAATTTGGGCCATATGCATGAAATACATATGCCTTTCTACAGACCAATATAATGTTCAACAACCAACATGAAGAAACAGCTATAACTAGTTTTGAATGCATCTAAGTGTGACTGCTGAATCAAGATGTATAAAGAAAATATCTATGCAGCAAATAATGCTATATTTACCCTGTTATGTATAAAATACATTATACATAAATAGTATAAATATGATTATGTGTGTGTGCACCAAATGCTATAAATGCTTTGTGCATTTTCTATGGTTGATATTGGCTGAGAAATAGATGCAATATGCAGAGATAGCTCTAAAAATCCACTTGTTTGGGTAGATGGCAAATTTCTTAAGTAATATGTTGATTGAGTGGAAAGATATGGAAAATAGAAATTAAAAACAGTAGAGGTATTGTAGGAAAGTATTCAATCTCACATTGTTAAGGGAAACATAAATTACCAAAATGTTTGTAAAGTTATCATAGATAGAAAATAAGAACCCAAAAAAAGGTTTTTACCTGTGATTATATAACCAAAGAAATGATATGTAAAAGATGTAAATGCTTTTGAAAAATATTAACTTCTTGAATTTAAATTATTGTATTTCCCTAAACTATCTTAAATTCTCATTCTTTAAATATATATTTTTCAGACCATAATTACCATAGCTGGAAATTCCATTTGACCACAAGTTAAAGAAATAACTTTTTTTTTCTTATTCATTTCAACCAACATTATGTACTTGATTTCTCTGAAAGTTTTCTTAAAGATTTACAATGCTCTGGCTATAATGCCAATGTTAGACTTCAGATTATGGCAAAGCAGGCAGATTTCTCTATAATAGAAACTATCAAACATTGGAAGAAAAAGATTAAGCACTGTAAATAAACTTAGAAAATCTGGTCACCCCAGATAATATTGGAATTATGTTCCCCGCCCTACTCCAGTCTTTTATTCATAAGGGGAATATGCAAAGACACAAAGTTTTATATGTAATTATTTTAAAAAATTATCAAAACTCTGGATAATATCACTAAAACAGTTAATGTGTTCACTAGAGAAGTAATCCAAATTGGAAAGACCATGGATCAAAAATGAGGAACACAAGATATTTTTTCTTTTATCTTCACCCAAAGATATACTTATTGATTTGAGACAGAGAGAGAGAAAGGTATTGACTGGCTGCCTCCTGTACCTGCCCTGACTGGGGATCAACCAACAGGTATGTGCCCCAATTGGGAATCAAACTTGTAACCTTTTGGTGTACAGGAAATGTTCCGACTAACTGAGTCACCTGGCCAGGCACACTTGAACTCATCTCTCAGAGAAAATAATTTTCCTTTTATCTCTAGAGATCTCTCTGGACTATTCAGAAAAAATTTTTTTGAAAAAATAAATTAACTGTTAAACAACCACCAATATTTAGAACCAATATTTTTGGGGGGAAGTCAGGGTTAAGAACTCTACTTAGTTTGTTTTTAAGATCCCCTACAAATTTTGCTCAACTTTATAATAATTTTATTTATTATAACTCTTCTTCATTGGGTCCTTCTATTCTGCTCCTTAAGTTGGAAAATTTCCCTTGAACAGTTGCAGGCTGTGGCACTAAGGTCCTTTCCCCAAAACTACTGTTGTTGCAAAAGTTTATCCCTAATCTAAATATTGCCACAGAATTTAATGTCCTGGGAATTTTGGTATTCGATACCCAAGATGATAAACTTTCAAGAATACTTTGCAGCTCCAGCTGAAAACAGAGAACCACATCTCTTATTGTGGCTGTGTTCTAACTGTGAGCATTGCCGTCTATAGTACAAGTATTCCTTTTCAAGCTCAACTAACTGCTTATTTTTGAACTATGTTATAGACTTAGGGACAACTTCTATCAGTTGCTGTTTCTCTAAATACATAATAATTAGGATGAGGACCAGTGTTTGGGTCCCTATGACCATTTCTGTCATAATATTTGCTTGTCCTTGGGTACAATTTAGAGACAACAAATATTAAAGATAGACAAGAAAATCTTCAGTATTTGCTACACACGGGTCCTAGCTATAATATGGCTATAAAATATAAGTTATTTTATAGCCATATTCTAAATCTGCACTTCATTCCATTATTCAGACAACAGTAACATGCAACTTGTTTCCTAATTTTGATTTTTGACAAAGCTGAGGCCTAGATTTTATCCTTAATTATATATGTTATTTCTTTTTTTTTTATTGGAACCAACTTTGTTTATTTCCTACATGACTTCATCATTTATCTTTTCTCTTAAAAGACCATGTAAACATAGTGCCAACACTTGGTCCTTATTCATGTGTTGACACTATGCTTTAAAAAAAGGAGTAATGATGATGATTATTATATTAATAATAGCTAACATTTATATAGCCAGGACCTGTGCTTACTATTTTGTACTTATTGATTCATATGATCTACATAAAAACTGTCTAAAGTTGGTAAAATTATCACTTAAACTTTATGAATGGGGAAACTGAGACTTCGAGCTATTAAGTAACATGTTCAAAGTCACATAGCTAGTAAGTGGAAAAATTTTTAAAAGGTGAATATTTTTAGAAATAATTTCATAATTTACAAGTGACCATTTGATATAATTCCAAGTTATTCACAGAACATGTACAAATTCAAACCACAGATTTATTGCTTGAGCATAGTGCTGAGAAATTAGTCTTCTAAAATAAAAGATACTCTTGTTAACAGAAACTATGTTTTATTTGGAAAAGAATACATATCACTTGATGTCATAAGACATATTTTATTTGTAGACCACCAACATTAGATCTATGTTAGTGGGATACCACCTACAATGTATTTTGCTCATAGTAAAATTAGAAAAATATACTGGCCAACCTGGCTTATAGGATTCCTATGAGTATGAAGGATAGAACAGATTTTTGAAAATACTATAATTTTTAAACTTCTATACAACAGTTTTATGAATAAAATAAGTCAAATGGCAAACAAAATAATAAACAGTAGTTAAACTTCAACTTTGGAAATAATATTGAGCCTCTTCCAGAATTCATAGTTCCTGGTATATAGTCAGAATCTCCTTTCTATTCTGAGGTAATATTGAGAATAAAACTGTTCCAACTAAATACCCACTTATGAAAATATGAAGATAAAATATTAACTGAGTTTATATGGGACCAATGAGCCAAGCAATTTGCTAGCCAACATTGTTGAGTTCTATTTCATGATAATATTTTACTATTAGTTAATACTTATTGCCTTTCAATTAATCACTGAAATTCTTTGAGAGTAAAACAAAAAGCTTTATAATCATAATATTAGTTTTTAAAAATCTAAAACTATTGCTTACTGATTACCCAAATCTGGTATGTTTTTCAAATAATTATAGAAACAGCTTTGCCAAAATGCAAATCACTGTTGACAAACTTAACTACAGCAGGGAAAATCAGGTAAAAAAAATCATTAAAAAAAATATAGTAACATTTTCTATTTATCCCTGTTCAGCACTGCCTTTCTCCTGAGTTAGATACCCTAGCTTTCTACCAAACATGGAACTGAGCAGCATTTTTTCTTTAAGTGTCTAATATAACAGAAATCATTTTCTTGCCCTGGCTGGTGTTTCCCAGTGGTGAGAATATTGGACTGCCTGCCAAAGGGTTGTGGATTCTATTCCTGATCAAGAGCATGTACAGGGTTGCAGGCTGGATCACCAGTAGTGGGTGTGCAGGAGGCAAATAATAGATGAATTTTCTTTCTTATTGATGTTTCTATCTTTCTATCTCTCCCCTTTCCTCTCTCTGAAAAAAAAAAAAATCAATAAAGGGCATTTTACAGAAAGAAGTCACACCAAGCTATTTGACATCTATTAAAAAAACAGAAGACTTCATGTGTGCTTTATTTTGTTCTCTGCTACTTTAAGCCACAAATATTGGGTAATTTATACAATAGCAGTCCTGCTTAACACACATATGTCACAATATAATTCTCAACAAGACAAATATCTATGATTACATTGACTAAGTGACACTGAAGAGCTCCAAATATCTGACTTTGAAAACTGTAAGCTCTTAAGTAAAATTAGTTTGGCTTTCCATTTAGTTTCTATTTCCTTTCATTTAGAGAACTAGCTTTCAATGCTTCAGAGTAAAAGAAAATGAAATGTTTCCTTCCATATTCAAGTTCAGAGAGAGGAAGGATCAGGGAAGCTTCATTTGCTGAGCAAAATAATTGATATCTGATGTTTTGGTCTGAAATTGGGAACATTAATGTATAAAAGGATCAAAGACAAATGATGAACTTAAAAGCATGAATTACACCAAATTGAAGAAAAAGAAATCATAGTTACTTATTCATCCTATCTGATTTTTGAAAATACGATTTTTACATGCATATAAATATCCTATCTAATAAAAGGGTAATGTGCAAATTAACCTTCACTCTGTCACAAAGATGGTGGTACCCATAGCAGCTGGGGCGCTGGACACTAGTGGGTCACCCCGGCAACCAGCCCCAGTGTCCTGCACGCCCTGCCTAGCCCATGGAGGGAGGGAGGGGGGAGGGAGGGAGGCAGAGGAGGAGGGAGGATGGGTGGATCTCTGGCCAAAGGCCGGCCTGGGGCACAGGTTGCTGGCATCATTGCAGGCCAGGCTGAGGGATCCCCTTCTCTCTCCCCTACCCCCCGCCCCCATGCACGAATTTCATGCATTGGGCCTCTAGTAGGGATATAAAGTAATAGGTAGTTGAAATATGATAATAACAAAATAATTTGCTGCATAGTTTCTAGACACACTACCATACATTCTGTATGAGTCATTTATTTTAATCCTCCCAATTCTCCTCAGGTACATATTGTTAACCCTCTTTTTTTGCCACACAGGGAATATAGGCCTTGGGAATGAAAGTAACTGCTACTAAATGGCGGAGTTGATTGGAGCAGGCTATGTGATTTAAAATCCCACCACTGTGAGTGAAGCTTAGCAGGTGAAGCTGAGTGTGAAGCTTCAGGCAGAAGTCATACCATAATATCCTGCATATTTGCCAGAAGCAAATGACAGATTTGGCTCAGATTTTCCAGGAAGGAAGCATGGGAAATTTGACTTACAGGTTTTTCTTTTGTTGATAGAGTCCCTCCTAAACAAATACAAATTAATTGATGCTCAACATCTGCTTTTAAAATGTTACATAAGGGAACAAATAATTGGTAGGTAATTACAAAAACCTTCATTCTTTTTAACATCTAAAAGGATTTGCAATTTTCTCAGTGGATGTGGCCTTGCTCTATAATTGAAGCATTAGTAATACTAATGCAGTCTCCTATGTACCTTATTTTTAATGTTTTGAATCATTACAACAGCATATTCAGGTAGGGGTACTTCACAAATAAGAAAGTTGAAGATCACAGAAGTAAAATATGAATTTGAATCCAGGTTTGCCTGAGTCCTAACACATCCTCTAATTCCAATAGAAATCTAGCCAAATTGCTGAAGCAGAAATATATATATAATTTTTGATAGGTTGTTTTATATTGAATTATAGTTAGCATGCACATTTTATCTTATCTCTTTAGCTTAATTTATGAGTGATAAAAACATATCTAGGTTTATAAATGTTATGTACTTCAATGTGATTTCTAATATAATATTAATGATAAATGATTCCATAAATGAGAACATGTATAAATAAAATACATATCTATTGTGCATTACATTTCAAGTTATCACTATCAATAATACTTCTGCTTAAAAAATGGGAAATAGTGTTTTGTAAGTGTACTGGGGCTGGATGACTAGATTGGGGAATCTTAAAAAAATCCTCCTCCTTTCCTTCTCTCTCCTCTTATATCAGTATTGATATTCAAGGAAAAAATTTAAAAATGCATTCCTTCCCTATAGCATTAAATTTTTATTTCAATAAAAAATTAAAATGGCACATCCTTTTTCTTTGTTCTCTACCAAAAATATAATCCCTTAGATTACAGAACTCAATCTGCTTAATTAATTGAGCCATACAAATAAAATTTAATTATTTCTAATGAGTTCTGATAGATAAATGAATTGTTTTTGGATTTATCATGAATAGTTTTTTTCTTTAAGAATATTAAAATTGAAATACTAAAGAAATGCAAATAATTGCTATTTTTCAAGTAAATGATAATCTTCTGCAATTCCATAATTCTTCACCTGCACCTCTGTTAAGAATTTACCGTTAAATCTCTCATCACCTGTTTCTCTTCCATCTGTGAGTCACTGAAGATTTAGCTAATATATTTCAAAACCACAGTCTCGGTGTTTTCAAAAATATTTAAATTTTCAATTATTTTAGATTAGATGGTGCTCAATTAATTAGATTGTGATTAATTAATTAAGCACAATGCTCTACAGATATCTAAAATGATTTGGTATAACTCCTGATTATTCAAGATCTCTACCTGGGAAAGAACATAGGGAATTCATGTACCAAGTGAAAACAATTTCATTTCAGATAGAGGTTTGTTTTACTTAATTTAATTAATATCTGATATGTACCTCTATCAATGTGTAGAAGCCTTGGTAAAATCCTCAGGGACATATTATGAGACTGGCCTGGCTGGGCTTGGCAGACAAAATTTGCATTTCAAATATCAAGAGAATTGAATAAAGATGTACATATATTAAGGAACACAGAGATATAAGTTTTGCTGCGTATCAAGAAATTATAAAAGTCAGTATTCTTTGTGAACTTTTTGTTTAGAGGAGCCATTTTATGACAGAACTTGCAAAGTGAAAAAAAAAAAGTTTCCACTTTTATTTGGGTATCAACTAAAATTTGTCCTAAAATTTATAAAGCCTTAATAAAAGTAGTAAAATCTTAAGGATAGAGAGGCAAATGCAAGAAAACAAATAAAAACAAGACAAAAATCCCAAATAGCCAACAATTACATTAACAACATTATAGCAGTAAATCACATTGTAAAATAGAACAGCAAGAAAGCTAGCTTCAGACTTTGCCTCTGCAACATTAGGTTCAAAACTAAATTTAAAAATGCAATGAATTGTTAATAAGTTTTTTTATAGGAAAATATTATGAACCAATAATTTAAATCTAGTTCTTTTTCCTACATGAATAATATAAAATTTTCTCAAATATACAAAGGATTAGAAACATAGCCACCTGCTCATTGCGTATGAAAACATTATAACTGAAATACTGTATTTATCTGAAAAAATATGAAGAATCAAAGCATGGTGCAGATCAATACACTTTAACATCCCTATTAAGGACCATCCAGTGTAATGCTACAATTGCATTATAAGGGAGTGAAAGAAAACAAAGGTCAAAAGCTCTCAATATAAATCCTGGATAACTGTGACCTGGGACAATTCAATATCTCTTAGTTCGCAAAAATACACACAGACACACATATGCAACACAAAAATAATTATCATCTTTCCTCACTGATGAATTTTAAAATTATCTAGAAACAGTAACAGAAGTTCATGCTTCTCCTTCCAGCAGGATTTTTATTAAAATATAGGTAAGTTTCTTTTTACATGAAATAATCACTTGTATTCGGTATAGCATATTCCATTAACTGGGAAATTCTTCATTCTTTATGACAAAAATGAATCCTTCATTCTTTATGACAAAATAATTGTTTATGAAAAAAAAAATCCTAAAACCCAGGAAATAATATAATTTGTCTTTGTTAAGGGAAGTAAGTCTCTTATTTGAATCCAATGCCCAGAACCTGGCCCTCCATTCTCTTCAAGCTCTTTTTCTCTAACTCCCATCCTAAAACAGGTAGGCTGCCCCCTCCCCACTTAGGATATCATCCTTCTCTCCTTGGGCTAACTCTTCAGAAATATTAAGCTTTGTTTTATACTTTCTCTTGTCATGTTCCTTGCTCCAAATATACATCTTTGTCCTCCACTAATTTCATTCTGCCTATTCTGTACAATATTGCTGATGACTTTAGTCATTGTTGGTGTTCCATAGCTCACCATGTAGCTTATTCTGTGAATGGTAAATCATATTTTATTATATTCATATTTCTAAATTTACTTATTTTATATGCTAATAATATAGAATTTTCGGCAATATGTATTTTAATATATTTTTGAAAGGAATTTCAATGACATTGACTTAAAGAGCAAGGGCTGGAATAATGAATTTAAAAATCAAATATGAGCCCTTACCGGTTTGGCTCAGTGGATAGAGCGTCGACCTGCAGACTGAAGGGTCCCAGGTTTTATTCCGGTCAAGGGCATATACCTTGGTTGTGGGCACATCCCCAGTAGGAGGTGTGCAAGAGGCAGCTGACCAATGTCTCTCTCTATCCCTCTCCCTTCCTCTCTGTAAAAAAAAATAAATAAATAAAAAATAAAAAAATCAATGAAATATATTGAAAAAAATATAACCTCAACTAGGTAGACGTATGCAATAATATAAATGTTTAGAAGTTCAGGCTTGCTGCTCAATGTCCAGATGTAATCGACTTTAAGTACCTAATCTGACAAACCTAAGCTAAACTAGCTGATGAATACAATATCAGAGTATACAATAGTAATACAATTTATAAATTTACACTAAGCTATTGAACTATCACAAAAAATAGAAATACTTAAGAGTGCTGCCATTAGTATTGAAAGAGATAATACATGTGAAGCCTGAAATATAGTGAGCAGCACTTGATATATATCACTAATCATTATCTTTGCCTTATTTCTTTTTGTTCAGTTACATAACAATACAAATGATAACAATGTATAGTTTCTGCACATTTTTATAACAAGATGGCCATATTTAATATGCAATTTCAATGTAAGTGAAAATATTTACTGAAATATTTCAATATTTATCAAATAAATAGGCTTCTTTTCCTTTGGGCTATTATCTCCTCTGAATGTCTTTAATTTTTCCCTTTGTCAGTATTAATATCATTCTCTGTCACATAGTTTTCCCTTTTGTCTTGTTACTACAGACTAACTTGGCTTTAAGTGATATTTTGATAATTAGATTATGAGAAATCTGTAAGCTTTCCCTATAACTTATTATAAAAGTTTATTATTTTAAAATTTACCAAATTCCCCTGTTAAATGCATATTTCCAATTTTAACTGTCAGTGGTCAGTAAATCTTACTTCCCTCATTTTAAACCTTTAAAAAGTTGCCTCCCTGTATCACCAAAGAATTGAAAAAAAAAAAAGTATAAAAGTATACAGAATATCAAATATTCCATAAACATAAAATTGGGATCTAAACCAGAATATTCTAATGATAGCTATGCTTTTTTTTTTTCTCATGACCTGCCCATGACAGTAATTTAGCAAATTTATTTGGTTCATCTATTAATCTTTGTTTGATTCATTTCAAATATTAGGATAGATATGTGCTTTAATTGGTACCACTCAATCACCATGGAAACTGACACCCAGGTTGCACTTTGCCCTCACAAGCAAGTTTAAGGTGTGTACTTTATATTAAATTAGCAAGCTTATGGCATTTATATAGAAAAATGGCAGTGCAATATTACATATAAGATTTAAAAGTCCTATTGAATTAGTATGAAAGAATTTTTTTTAAATACACTTTTAATTGATTTCAGAGAGAGGAAGGGTTAGGGAGAAAGATAGAAACATCAATGATGAGAGAGAACCACCAGTAGGCTGCTTCCTGCATACCCAGTACTAGAGATCAAGCCTGCAACCCAGGCATGTACCCTGACCAGAAACTGAAACGTCACCTCTTGGTTCATGGGTTGATGCTCAACTTTGAGCTGGGAATGAAAGCAATTTTGTGTTTCTGTTGATAATTCTACAGTAGATATAAATTAATACAGGCCATTGTTTCTGAACATAATACAGATATACAGCCATGGAAGGTATTTGCAGAGCTTAGAGAAATTTGAAAATTATGTAGTGCAAGAATAACATTAATTTCAATAAACTTAATCATTTGTTACCTTATTAATTGTATGTATTAGAAATAAAATATGAGACAAAGGGCATGACTGATTTGAAGCCTTGCTATTGACTGAGAATTTACATATGTTTATGTTACAACCCTTTCATGGATCTCAGTTTGAACAGGAAGTAATGTCTGGGGTTAAAAACCTATAAAGGAATGCTGTGATATACAATTCAGAACTCCTTTCCCACATATGTATAAGAATACGTAAATTATAAGATCAGATGGGGAAATGTATCTTAGTATTAGCTGAAATTGAGGATATACATCATCCACGGGGGATGAGAGAGGCAGGCCAGCCCCAGGTAGATTGCCTCTGGCTCCTCATTTTCCTGCCTCCCTGCACAAAGTTATGAAATAATAAATTATTTTTAAAAATGAAGAAAAGGACTATCATTTGTAACATGGTCAAATAACTCCTACTGGACACAACCTTCCTGTATATAGCAACTATAAACCCCAGACAATCTACAAAAATAAAGCACTGACTACTAGGCAATGAATAATGATTAAATGCAAGTACATTCTTGAGCTGAGCTGATATTTGTTAAAAAAAGAATATTTCCTCCCCTCCCCCCTGCCCCGGCCACCACCACACACACTCCCAAGACTTTTAGTTTTCAGCTAGGCCAGGATTTTCAATGTGTGAAATCACTATAACTTACAGAAAACATGCAGACTTCCTAACCTGAAAAACCAGAAGACATATTTCAAGGCAACTGTACTTATATAAACAGAAGGAGGACTCCTGGAAAGGAGAGAGCCACAGAGGAGCTCCCAATTCTGATATAAACCCTATCCAAAATCCCTGGTGGGTTCCTGAACCATATATGCATGGTATAGCCTCAAAGTAGTTCTCCATGAATGCTAGAATAACTCAATTGAGATCTGAGATGCAATAAAATATTTAAAGAGGACCAAATTAATTGCCCATTTAAACAAAACAAAACCATTCTTAAGAAGAATATAACTAAAGGCAAATTAACTATACAATGTCATATTCACAGTAACTGGGACATAATTGAAATTAATCAAGGATGAGGAAACAGAAAAAATATTACTAATTTTTAAAGGAAAAATTAGCAATAGATTTTAACCTTGAGATTATCCAGCTGTTGGATTCACCATACAAGGGCTTTAAAGCAGCTAGCATCTATCTATGTATTTAATGTGAAGAATGAAACACTCATAACACATAAAAGTCAGGAAATCTCAGCACAAAAAGGTAAAAGGATAAAACAAAAATGATAAAAATTTCCAGAAAAATATAATAGGTAAATAAAGCATTCTTTGGATAACAAGAATAAAGATAATGGAGGGGGGAAAAATCAGTAATCTTCAAGATAGAGCAATACAAATTATGCAGTCTGAAGAAGACCAAGAAAAATGTTTGGAAAAAAACCTGATAGAGTGGTAGGAATCTGTGGGGCATATCAAAAGTATAAATTACATGTTATTCGAAAACTCAAGAAGTATTGGCAAGAGAGAACAAGACAGATAAGTTTTTTAAAGAAATAATGGTCAAAAACTCCTCAAATGTGTGCAAGACATTTTACACAAACAAAAGGCTCAATAAAAGCCAAATTGGAATAATAGAAATAAATTATTATATCTTAGCTTTCTCAGCACAGAAAGCTAAGATATAATAATCACAAATGTGTATGACCTTATAACCAAGCTTTGAAACGCATGATACCAAAACTACAGCACTAACGAAAAAACTACATAACTCCCTAATCATAGTTGAGAGATTTTTGTTCAACAGTCCCCTTGAACAACTTTCTGATTGAGCCACTAGACATAAAAACGTATAGAGATAACCTTGGTCTAATGGATAATTATATATTACAGATGATAATGTCAGAATAGACATTCTTTTTGAATGCTCATATCATATTCACCCAGATGGACCATAAACTGGACCATCAAAAGATTGAATCAATTTAAGAGAATTAAAATTATATGGAAAAAAAATTCTCTTATCTAAATGTAATTAGATATCAATAAACACAACATATCAAGGGAAACTGCAAATACTTTAAATTAAATAACATACTCTGAAATAAACCGTTAAAGAAAAAATCAAAGGAGAAATTATAGACTAGTTTTCTGAACAGAATGATCTTACAAAACACATCTTAAAAATGGCAACTTGAGCCCTAGATGGTTTGGCTCAGTGCATTGAGTGTCAGCCTGCTGATTGAAGGGTCCCAGGTTTGATTCTGGTCAAGGGCACATGTCTGAGTTGCAGGCTCAGTCCCCAATAGGGGGCGTGCAGGAGGCAGCCAATCAATGATTCCCTGTCATCATTGATGTTTCTCTCTCTTCCTCTCGGAAATCAATATAAATATATTAAAAAATAAAATAAAAAATTGACTTAAAACAATTATTACAGGGAAATTAAAAAAAATAAGGTTTAAAATTTATGATTCAAGATTCTGCATTAAAATAGATTTTAAAAATAAAGGAGCGAAGTAAACTAAAGGTTATGTGGAAATCAGAAGAAGAAAAAAATTAAAGATAAAAGTAGATAGCAACAAAATAAAAGCCAGGCTGATTGTAGAAAACTGGCAAAGCAGAAAGCTGTATTTTTGACCCAGAAAATCTGAGCTACAGAGACCGGGCTGCCAAGGGCTCTGCCCTCCCTGATCCCCTCCCCGGGCCGGGTACTGGGTCCCCTGGTACCTGGGCGCGGCCTCCTGCCTCTGGCCACAGACCAGCGAGGCGTGGGCAGGGCCTCTGCCTGGGGCTCCCTGTGCGGCCCAGGGCCACTTCCGCAGGCTCCTCGCAGCCAAGATGCTGAGCCTCTGGGAGGCGCCCCCACTCTGCGGGCCGCAGGGAGGCGGAGGCTCCGGCCTCAGGCACAGTCCGCACCGAGGGCAGCGCCTGGCAGGTGAGCGGCGGGGACTCCGCCAGGGCCGGCCGCCGGGGCCTCGCTCAGAGGATGCTCAGGCCTCCGAGGGCTCAGCCCGGGCCCAGGTGGGCCTCTGGGGCCGGAATGGAGTGCGTCTTCCCGGGGCCTGGGCGCCCTCTGCTCGGGCCATGGGGTTCAGCAGGGGGAACAGGTCATAGGGTGCAGCGGCGGGACAGGTCATGGGGTGCAGCAGGGGGGACAGGTCATGGGGTGCAGCAGGGGGGACAGGTCATGGGGTGCAGCAGGGGGACAGGCGGGCGGGCTGCCCCGGGGCCTGGCAGGACAGGAAGCCGAAGGCCTGGCCGTGAGCGTGTCCATTCCGGGCCTTGTGATGGGGTGTGAGGGGCCCGGAGGCCCAGGGCGGAGGGTGCCGCTGGGGGCCTGGCTGGGCCGCAGGGCTGTTGGGGGCTGAGCGGGTCCTGGCCGGAGCTGAGGCACCTGAGGCTCCTCCGAGGCCCCGGGAGGGACCGCCCCCAGGACCGGAAGTGGCTCCTGCTGCGTCTTCTCAGAGGCCCCACCTGGCTCTGCCCCAGCGGCCTCCTCTAGTGCTCCCTCCTGGTGCGCGGGGGTTGCCTGAGGCCTCCAGGGCTGCTTGTTCCCAGGCCCTGTGGAAACCCCTGGGGGATCAGTTTCCAGGATGATGGTGTTGGGTAATGTGCCAGAAGCCATTATCCTCATCCCAGCAGGATGGGAGCTTAATCTCCAGGTTTCTGTAGTGGCTGCATCTGCTGCAGGAGCTGCTGGTAGCGCATGGGGCCTTGTTCTCGCTGGTAGATGGTGGCCAAGTTATCTATCTTCTCCAGCGCGCACTCTGACTTGCAGATCCCGGGTCTCTGTCTCTGTCTCTCTCTGTATATAGACATACATACATACATACTAGTACATACATATGTATATGTATGGGGGTTCCCTTGTACACAACAAGTTGTCTCTCTCTCTCTCTCTCTCTCTCTCTCTCTCTTAAGATTCTACCTTTAAATTTAATTAAATTGTATTTTAGTGTTTTAGTGTTCTTCTCTTTGGGTTCTTCTTGTTTGAAACACTCTGGACTTCTGGATCTGGATGTCTGTTTCCCTCACCAGTATGAAGACATTTTTAGTCATTATTTCTTCAAATACATGTTCCATCTCTTTGTCTCTTTTCCTTCTGGAATTTCTATATGAAAATATCATACTGCTTGATATTGTCCAAGAGGTCCCTTAAGCTGTCTTCACTTTGTAAAATTCCTTTTCCTTTTGCTGCTCTGTTTGGATAACTTCCACTGCCTTGACTTCCAGACCATGGATTCTTTTTTTTCCATTTCATCTAGCCTGTGATAAACCCCTCTAGTTTATTTTCCTGTTCAGTTATTGTATTCATCAGCTCTGTTTAATATTTAAAAAAATATATATCTCTGTTGAAATTCTCACTGTGTTTACACATTCTTCTCCTGAGCTGGATGAGCATTATTATGACTATATTTCTTTTCATTCTGTATTAGATAAATATTTCTCACTGTTTCATTAAAGTTCTAATTCATTTAGAACATTCCTTGGTTTCTTCCTTTTACTTGATTCTCTGTGTTTGTTTCTAGGCAAAACAGCTATCTCCCCCAATCTTGAAGTAGTGGCCTTCTGTAGGAAATGTACTTTCTTGTTTGGCCTTGATTTTCTCTTGAAACTTTTTCATTTTCCAAGCAGCCAGATTCACTTTGATAAGTCTATTGTTGCGGATGTGCCAAGAATTGTGAGTAGTCCAGAGTGAGGGATCTCAGTCAGCGCCTAGTTTCAGGATGATTTGACGCTAGACCCTTCAGCCACAGTTTTGAAGGTATGGAAGTATATAGAGTACGGTGGGACCACACCTATAAACCTCGCCAGCCTTCATAGTAGGCAATCTGGCGACATCTCCTTTGTGACAGTGGCAGAAATCTGGGCTCTGGAGAGTGTATGAGATAATTTCTAGGAGGTACTAGTGACCAGTAGCAAGGCCAAGGGAGAGCATGAGGATGGCATCCTGGTTTATATGCCCTGGCAGCACTTCCATAGTCCCTAGATGGGTGGCAAACCTGAAGCCTGGGCCTCATGCTGAAGCCCTGGAACAAGTCATAGGCCTTTTCCACAGGAAGACTGGAGATTTGTGTCAGTCTGCTGCCGGTGCGGTGCCCTGGTCGTGGTAGCCTTCCAATGACTATCTCTCCAATAGTTTTAGACCTCAGCCTCAAGAGCCAGGCAGCCGAGGGCGAAACCCTGTGAGGATTCTGTATGCCATATTCACCCGCCTGGTATTGGAGGGATTGCAGGAGTGAGTGGGGCTGGAGTGCTTGTCCAGCCAGCCTTTGGAAAAGTTTAAATTATAGCATCTGCACTGATTGCATTTCTCTTTCCGGGCTATATATTTCTTCCATTGTTGGCCTTTAATCTTGTCTTACTCACTCACTTGCCTTATCCTGACCTACTCCAAAATCACACAATTAAGTAAACACAATATTTCCTGATCTAAGCAATTATTTTGACACCGCCATAGTTAATTAACTTTCTTACTGTTGCCACTTATTTTGAACTACCCATGATAATTAAACGAATATTTAAAAACAAACAAACAAACAAACAAACAAAAAAAACCTGAGGCCACCAATGAATGATGTCTATCATCTTTATAGGTACTCAATAAAGGCACTCTTTGCTTAAAAACAAACAAACAAACAAACAAAACCCAGAAAACTATTTGCCCAACAGGATTTGCTTCATTTGAAGCCCACTAATGAAAGTCGGGAACATATATTTTCCAAGCCTTTACTTTCAACTGATTTCTCATTAAAACTATCAGTCAAAAGAATGGCTTAATTGTGTGGTAGGGCCATACCCAAAATATCCAATTACATTTCTTCAATTAACTTTTACTGGCTGATGTTTATAAGTAATTTAGTGAAATTAGGTGAAGGTTAAATTACTGTAGCAATCAGAGGTGCGTTTAAGTAGTAAAATATAGAGAAGGAACCACTTGTTCTAACAGAGATGCATATTTTACACCACTGCCCTTAGGATACAATACCAAACCTCCCCAATTAATATTGGTAATAAATCTTCATGTGCCACTACTTCAGAATGCAAAACTGCAAGATGTATACTCAGCCATTTTAACAAATTAGCTTCCCCTATATAGATTTTAAATTATGCACTTTAAAGCTGTACTCAGTTTATCTGCTGATAGTCTCAATCTGTGTTTCTAGCTCTAACGATTATTTTGGAATTTGCACCTAACTTTCCATCTTTCAGCTAAATATTACTTCTCAATCAAGTGTCCCTCACAATTTTTTAAATTGAGCTAATCAGTTTCCAAGATAATTTTCTTTTCTCATGAATTTTTGGTTTATATGTAGAATGTTGCCTTTTAAAACCCAAATTTTACTCATCTCTGTGTTCCCACAATTTTCCTTAGTTGGTCCCTAAAATAAATTTTTTTTCCATCCACAAAATATTTGTTTCTCCATTTTATCTCTAAAGCATTTATTAGAACCTATTTTAGGAATTATTCATTAAAGCTCATTTGAGAAAATGTAAAAAATGCAAGTAAGTTCCAGCAAAATAAAATGGTCTCTAATTCCCTAACTTGAATTCCTTGCCTCAGTATGTTCATGTATAATCACTCATTTCTTAAATGCAGTCATAAACATATTTAACAACATATTCAATGTGTTTTGCTTCTTCTGGTTTTAGGTTTTTTGTTTTTTTCTGTGTGTGTGAGTTATGTTCTTGGATAGTCCTTTTAATATATTGGCATTGTTATATTTAAGAAGATTTTTTTGGTAAATATCATATAAGTGGGCCTGGGTTTTTCCATTTTGATAAGCTCTGTCTTTTAATAGTGTGTAAACTGTTACATTTAATATAATTATTAATATGTGTAAATTTAGAGCTACCACATTTTGTTTTGTTTCATTTGCTCTTTGTCTTTTCTTTTTGTTTATTCCTACCATTTCCCCTTTTGGGGAGGAAAATGCCCTTTTAGGGAGGAAGATGCTATTTGACCTTTTTTATTATTCTCTTTTTAACTTGTCTTTTATGGGTTTGAGTATATCTAGTTTTTTCTTCCTGTGATTGCTATAAGGATTGCAAAAGACATGCTTAACTTTTCGGTCTACTAAGCACCTATATTTTACCACTTCAACTATAATGTAAAAAACTCATCTATACACCTCAAAATTTCCAACAGTTACAATTTTTGTCACCCATCAGAAAATTTTTTAAAAACCTAAAAGAGAAGAATAATCTGTTTGTATTTACCAGGATACTTATCATTTCTATACTTACCATTTCTCTTCCTTTTTTCTGGTATTTTCTGGTATTTCTATACAATTTCTATACTTACCATTTCTCTTCCCTTTTTTCTGGTATTCTTGCCCTTTGGTCTGAAGAACTTCCTTTAGAAAATATTTTTAGAGCAAAACTATTGGCAATGAATTGTCCTAGTTGCTCTTCATGAGACATTCATAAGAATGTCATTATTTCACTTTCATTCCTAAAGAATATATATTAGTAATAAATATAAATTATGAGCTTATAGTTCTTTCAATACTTTAAAATGTTGTGCCATATCATCTGGACTCTACAATTTCTTGTGATATATAGTCAATCATTAGAATCATAGTTCTATCAGATATGAATTGTGTTTTTCCCCTCTGGCTGCTTCTAATATTTTATCTTTGTGTTTAGCATATTCAACTATGATTATGATTTATCTAGCCCTGCAAATTTTAAATTTATTCAGCTTGAGGCTCACTCAGTCTCTTGAAGCTCAAAGTTTATGTCTTCCAACCTTACGAAGTTTGGGCCATTATTTCGTCATATAATTTTTTAGAACAACACTCTTAGTACTTTGCTTTTGAGATCCCAATTACAAGAGTATTAGCCTTTTTGTTATGTCTCACAAGTAAATGTGTTTTTTTCCTCCTCTCTTCTTTTTCATTCCTGATTTTTTCTCCTCTCTATTGTTCAGATAGAATAATTTCTATTGATCTATTTTTAAATTACTGAACTATTTCTTGTCATGTTGATCTATTACATAGTTTAGAGTAGGACCTTTAACATTCTTTTCACATTTAATTATTAAATTCTCACAGGTGTCCTAGGAAATATTTTTCCCTAAATACAGACAGATGAAAAAACAGAGGCTCAGGGCAATTAAATTATTTGTGTAACATAGGACAGCTGGTATGGAGTTTGGAAGAATTCTTTGCTGAGCTACTTGCAGACAGTGCAAATCAGCCTTTTAAGTGTAACATCTCCCTAATTTGGAATAAATTTTAAACAGGCCAGTTTTAACGACTGAAATGATACTTCTTTTTAGTATTTAAGTGTTCCATTTACTAAACCACTCTTTTAAATAGTGTGAAGTTCTATTACAAGTGATTATTCTTCTATTATTTTGCTAAGAAAATGTCTTTAAAGTTAAATACAAATGCAGTTGGTTAATTTTGTTAAGGTATCACACATCCCAAATTAGTGATTCTGCATTTTAAGATTATCTAGTTTCAACATATGTATGTAACTGGGAGACTAGATTTACTATGTGTTAACAAAAATAGCATATTTGGAAATGCTGCTTTATCTTCTCTTTTAGTTTACCCAATTCCTCCTTATCCCCAAGCCTAAAAAGTAAGAGATAATTTCCTTAGGAAAGCCTTCCTTGGTACTGCTGTCCATATTAGAATAGATCCCTTATTATACAGAAAGCTGTTTACTAAAAATATTTCTAATTAATGCTTAATGCCTTTCTTCTCCAATGTTTAAAAGTTCTAGGAAGGCAGAGACTGTATCTGCTTTCTCTGGTTACTGCCCTATTTCAAGTGGTTAATTCACTTTCTGCTTTTTCTCTATTTTATCACCATCAGTTACTAGTATAAAATTGAATGAATGCAAATTAACATTCACTGAATTTTATAAGCCATTTTAGAGGCCCAGAGTATGACTTCATTCACGAAAAGGGTCCCTAGTGGCTGCTGGTTGCTGGCCAGGGCGCTGCCCCTCCCCCAGCTGCCTGTTGCCACCACTGCCATCAGCTGCAGCGAGAAGGGTGTGGGGGATATAGGGGGACAACCCTCCTTTCCCCAGGCCACTGCCACACCCTTGTTGAACTCCTGGTCAAGGGGTCCATATGCATATTAGGCTTTTATTATATAGAATAGCTTATATGTTTACTTACAATAGCACTCTCCCCTCAAGCTTTATTTTCCTCTTTCTATAGAACAGAAATCAATACACATAATAATAAAATAGACATCATAAGCGTGGTAAATTGACAAATGGCTTAGATACTATAGTACATGGAGTAGTTCATATCTTGATTTATTTAATAACTAATGTCCATTTATAGATATAGATGTGTATTTATTTCCTGAGTACATTTTTCTCCCAAATTTGCAGTATGCTGCTGCTTGATGTAATTTCAAAACATGTTATTGATAAAAACAAATGAAAATTACTTATTTAATGACACTACCAAATCAAAGAGCAGACATTTATAGCTTTCTTTTTTCTCTAAAGTATGGCAGACAACAAAATTGTTTTGAAAAAAGATTCCAATCCTATACTATGAGAAGAGGCAAACAATGTGGAGTCAGTTTTATTAGTGTATGGAAAATGTTAATTCAGTTTTTTACAGCTTTTATATGCTACTAAGTGTTGTGATGAACAAGTCAAAAATTTTCTACAAATACTTCTTCATAGACCTTATTATTCAACCACACCTTCATACATGACATGAAAGAAGTATAATGAAGTATATGAAACATTTTCATTTCTGGCAGTGTCTTTCTTGACCTGTGATTTAAACAGATTGCTATTTAATGTGCTATTGTAAATAATTGCACAGTACTCTGTTTCCACTGTCTCACTGACCCAACCTCCAGTGGACAGCCCACACTCAGGAGGTGGTGGTCTCTAACCAGGCAGTGTTTGGGTCCTGAGTCTCGGGCAAGTCCTCAGAATGTGTGATGGACCAGCTCAGAGGTGGAGATGGCCAATGTGCTCCACACTAAATGCTCCAGATGCCCTGGAGCATATACCTGATCCCGACTCTCCCATGTCTGCACCCAATCCCGCCTGGAATGCAGGTCACTGGGAGGAAGAGGGGGAGATGGAACAGGGCACCAGGTAGCAGAGGAGTGAATAGCTGAGAACCCATTCGTGAGAGATGGGAGGCAACTGGAAGCCAGATAGATATCTGTGAGCCAAGGTTCTAAGCCTCATCTTTCTATCTTTATGTCTCTATTATTCTCTCTCTCTCTCTCTCTCTCTCTCTCTCTCTCTCTCTCTCTCTCTCTCTCTCTCCCCGCCCCTCATTGTTCTATCAGACTTTACTAATAATACACAAACTCAAGACACAATTTTTAAAAATTGCAAGACAATGACTGCAGATCATTAAAACTCAAGTGTGGAGCCCTGAGAGCTGAACAGTATGCAACTGAACTAATCATTTGCCTACGAAGGTGGCCCAGCAAGCAAGAGAGAGGATACATAGATAATTAAAAAGCATGGTGAAGGCTCAGTGACGGAGTTCTATGGAGACCAAGAAGAGGACCATCTTTTTCAATAAGGATATTGAAAAAGATGTCTATTCAGGTGGGCAATCTGGGAAATTTTCTTAAGAAGTATGACTTCTGAGCTGAATATTAAAAATGAATAGGTTTGGGCCAGCTAAAGAGGCAAGAAAAATATTCCATGGAGAAAGAGAAAAATCAGCAAAGACACAAATTCAATAAAAGTAAGTGTTTTCAGCTTAGAAGACTTCAGTGTTTCTGGGCCCAGAAATTGAAGCAGGGAGATGTAGAAAATGAGGAGGTAGGAGAAAGCAGGTCAGTGCTGGGCCTTCCTAATGAGTTTAGATATATTTGTGTGGAAAACGAGGAGTCACTAAAGGTTATTGAATATGTGAGTGTTATGGCCTGAACTGACGACATGCATTTCATCTGATGCAAGCCTGGAGGAAGAATACAAACTAGAACCAGATAGTCCTTTCCCTGTGGCACTTTATTAGTGGAATACGAAGTTAGCCTGAGCAGAAGTGAGGTGGCGAGAGGGAGTAATTCAGAGTAATCCCTTACATAGGTAAAACATCAATAATGTAACTAACTGAGATTAACCTAAATAAAAATTATTTAGTTTGTGGATGAGAGAGTTGTATTATCATTTTTTCCAAGTTTGAAATTGAGACTTAAGACATAAATAAGTTTCAAATATATGTTATATTTATACATTCAAATTCATTTAGATAGAAAAGCTGAGGTGTTCCTTATCTAATCTGAACTTTTACATTTGTTACATTGGTAACATTATGCTTGATACCTAATCTATAATAACAAAAGCATAATATGCTAATTAGACCAGACAGCCAAAGGTCCTTCTAGACATCCTTCTGAATGTCCTTCTGGACAAAGCCATGGCAGCTGCAAAGGCCCAGGGCAGGCAGCCTCGGCAGCTGGCAGAGGCAGCAGTAGTGAGATGATGGGGGCGGTGCCTTCACCTTATCGGCCTGGTCTCCTCTTGCAGAGGGAGGCCAGAGTGAGGCTTAATCCTGCTCCCCTTAGGCCTTAGCCATCAGTCAGACATCCCCTGAGGGCTTCTGGACTGTGAAAAGGGGCAGGTCGGTCTGAGGGACCTCCTAGTGCATGAATTTTCATGCACTGGGCCTCTAGTGTATAATAATAAAAGTATAATATGCTGACATTCTGAACAAAGCCAGGCTGCGAGGGAAGCCCAGGTCCTGGGTACCAGAGGGAAGCCAGTGCCAGCCGGCGGGGAAAAGAAAGCCTACTCTTGCACAAGCGTCATGCATCAGGCTTCTAGTATTTATAATGAACCTTCCAGGTGATTTTGATACAGGCCCATAAACTGTATTTGAGCAAGCCAGCTCTATCATGTGGGTCAAAGAGTTCTCTCGTCTGGTGTGGTGGGACTGTTTTGGGTTGCTTATAAGTAGACCTGTACTAAAAATGGCTAGAGAATGTTATGTTATTTCATCTGTACTTTGGCCTTTTTTTAGGTTTGTCTTTTTATGCTTCTATTCCACCATCCAAATACTAAGAGCTCAGTGATAATAATACAAACTATCAGTGAATGCTTATTCTGTGACTTGCACCACAGGAGGCACTTCTCAAGCCATATTTTCTTAAACTTTCACATCAAATCCTGGCACAGCAAACAGAGAAGAGAGTAACAAGCTCAAGGCATAGAGCCAGAAAGTGCTTGAGGTGGGATATTAACACAGATCTTCTGTCTTTAGAATACTTGTCTTTAAATTCTACTATGGCCTCAGGGTAGAAGGATGCAGTGTTTATCCTACCTTTTTCAAGACGAACCTTAAAATCAATCATTGTGCTCAGATAAGGTCCAGCCCAGTATTCCAAGGTTATGAGTTCCCAAAAGCTCCGTGGAAATAAAATGACCCTTTCTCCCACACACTTCTTTCAGGAATCTGCAGAAGCTAGAAAAAACTGGTTAGGATTTGATGGTTTAACAGGGGTGGGGAACGTCCCGCCAATGGGCCATATAAGGCCTATGAAATCCTTTTGTCTGGCCCTGCCAAGACATTAGGGGTGAGCTAATTAAATGTTTGACCAAATATAGCAGGCTACTTTTAAAAAAAATAATATATATATATATATATATATATATATATATATATATATATATATATATGTGTATATATATATATATATGTGTGTGTGTGTGTGTGTGTGTGTGTGTGTGTGTATTATTGATTTTTTACAGAGATGAAGGGAGAGGGATAAAGAGTTAGAAACATCGATGAGAGAGAAACATCTATCAATTGCCTCCTGCACCACCCTCACTGGGGATGTGCCTGCAACCAAGGTACATGCCCTTGACTGACTCGAACCCGGGACCTTTCAGTCTGCAGGCCAATGCTCTATCCACTGAGGCAAACCAGTTCTGGCATAGCAGGCTAATTTTTGAGTAGATTTTATGGCCCTTGAAGGATGTTATAAATATTCATATGACCCTTGGAACCCCGATTTAGAGGCCCAGAAATTTCTCTCTGTGACTGTATGGCCATGAAAATTTTACTGAAAAACTCAGAAAATGAATTACTTATTTATGAAATAGAGTGTCCTGCTTTTTGGAGTTCCTGGCACCAATTCCAGTGTGTGTGCTGGGGCAAGGGTAGGTCCTCCACACCAACAAGCAGTTGTCCAGACATCAGCTGGGTGTTCTACTCAATTCAGCTCAATTCTGACACTGTCTACTGGGAGATAGCATCAGATTCCAAAGGTTGAGGACTCAGTCCTATAAGACTGCCAGACCCTTCTCCTCCCAGTTCAGACACCAGTCACAAACTCAGGTTATTACTGGTGCCTCTGTCTGACTTGCTATAGATTGGAGTTTCCCATGACCCCCTTCTCGGATGCCAGATGCCAGTCCAGGTCTGGTAACAAATCAAAAGTTTCCATAACCACCTTTTATAGGTTTGATTAATTTGCCAGAGTGGCTCATGGATCTCAGAGAAACCTTTTACTTACTAGCCTACAGGATTGTTATAAAAGGATATAACTCAGGAACAGCCAGATGGAAGAGATGCATAGGACACGTTATGAGGGAAGGGGCACAGAGCTTCCATGCCCTTTCCATGCACACCACTCTCCCCAAATCTCCACATGTTCACCAACCTGTACACTCTCCAAAAACAGACCTTTTGTGGTTTTATGGAGGCCTCATTACATAGGTATGATTAATTAAAACACTGTTGACTTAAGCTCCAGCCCCTCCACTCTCCCTAGAGGTGGAGTGGGGTGGGATTGAAATTATAACCATCTAATGGCTTGGCTGGTTTTTCTGGAAAACAGGTCTCATCTTTAGGAGAAGTTCAAAAGTCACTACCTTAATCTAAAGTATATACATTTCTCTCTCTCTTTACTTATGGGAGTTTTAGGAGCTCAGAGCTAGAAACTAGGACAAAGACCAAATACATGTCTTATTATGAATCACAGTATCACACCTGCATATGTTATAATAATGATCAAATTAGGTATTACCAATCAAGGCACTTTTAAAACACATATAAGAATTTAGCTTTTAAATTATTACTTTACCGGAGAAATGTGGAACTCAAATTAGTCAGAGTTAAAGATAATTTACAATCTTAATACAGATTGGAAGTATAAAGAAAATGGTTGGAAGCCACAGAAGAAAAGCAATTGAGAAATAGTTAAGATATCTGGCCAGTTTTCTCTGAGACTTTAGTTTCCAGTAAATATATTTAAAATATTCATCATCTAGAAATATCTAAATTTATTATTTTAAATTTGGAATATGGACACAGTTATATCCACTACCCTTATCTTAATTTTCCATGAATCATAATTACTTAAACGGCTGTAGAGTAATTTCAGAAATAGGTACCATATTTTTTTCTACAGGAAAAAAGTCTTAATATTCTGTAATATTTATGAAGATTGGAAATATAAATAAAATGCTGCAAACTTCCTAGTTTGTTAGCTGGAAGCAGGCAATTGGAAGAGAATAAAGATCTGTAATGGTAATGCATGGTGGTGATTGGATTTTTCACATACATTTTGTATCTATGGAACTGAAAGGATTTTGTATGTCAAGAATGTGGTAGCTAATTATTTTAAATTGCATTATTTATAGAAACCTGGTCCATTTACTCACAGAAATGCTATAACTACTATTCTTAGTATCTCTGATTCTAATATTTAGAAAAAGAATAGAAGTAGACAGTATAAAATGAGTAATTCTAAAAGAATCAAACAAAATCCTATCTGTATTTCAGCATTTCCAATAATAGAACTTCCCTTTTTTTCACCTACTTATAAAATAACTTTTTTTTTGCCTAAGGAAGGTATTAAGTTAGAATTTAAGAAACATTAGATTAGGAAAGCTATTTTGGTTTCATATATTTTATTTAACAATATAGGTCAAACATGTCTATTAGCATTAAGAGACCCAATGAAGAACATTTTTATCCAAGTTAATATGCTAATTAAGCATGTATCATATAAGCCAAGTTCAATTAGTAGTAAAAATACTGGACTCGTAGCATGTTTTTTAAAATGTGACCTTACTTTCAAATCAATATGTTCAAATGCATTTTTATAGGACATATAAAGACTATTTCTTATCTAAAGCCAATTCAGAATGTGTAGCCTTACTAAATCAGAAGGATTTGAATCATGGGGTATTACAAATAACTCTGTTCTTTTCAATGCTATAAAACAGAGATCCTGGGTTATATTTTTGGTGTGCTGTCTTCTTGCTGATGCATTAGATCAGATCACTTCTTTTGCCTCTCCTTCCTATGTTAAAATGAGGGAGTGATCAGTATGATTTCACGGATGCTATATGTGTTTATTAAAAAATAATTTATTCATTGTAATTCACATGCTACCTGGATCCTAGATCCCTCTTCCCACTTCATTGCTAGATATGATTGACTTAAGTGGAAATTTCTAAGCTTTAAAATTCAGGAATTTTCTCCAAGTATATTGAAGTATCTTAGAGGATGGTAAAATGATTCATATTTCATGGTTCATTTACTTACTTTATTGACATGATTTCCTCCCAACCTATATATGTAATATCTGACTTGCATAATATCAATATGGACTTTAAAATGAGGCAACCCCGCTGAGACCAGTTTGGCTCAGTGGATAGAGCATCGGCTTGGGGACTGAAGGGTCCCGGGTTCGATTCCGGTCAAGGGTATGTACCTTGGTTGCGGGCATATCCCCAGTAGGGTGTGTGCAAGAGGCAGCTGATTGATGACTCTCTCTCATGGATGTTTCTAACTATCTCTCTCCCTTCCTCTCTGTACAAAATCAATAAAAATATATTTTAAAAAAATAAATAAAATAAAATGAGGCAACCCCTTTTTTTTTTTTTTTTGGAAAAATAAAGCAATACATCACACTCATGTGCCTACTCCCCCCACTCCCCACCCACATACCTTTCACAGAATAGATACAGTTGTCTATTAGATGTTATTGAGGATTTGGGAAAAGATGAGAAGGTGCACATACCTTTCACAGAAGAGATACAGTTGTCTATTAGATGTTATTGAGGATTTGGGAAAAGATGAGAGGGTGCATGTGATATCTTAGCAATATAAACATCTTAAAATTAAATACTAGCAACCTTGTTTCACGAAGAGCCTTCGGTCATTGAGGCCTTTTAATAAATAAACTTCTGTAGCCTGAAACTCACTGGATTGTTTCATGCTTCCCTTTTCTCTCCTTTTCAATTCTTCTCTACCTTTTTCATGAGGAAACCCAATCTCTCGTTTTATCTTGCTGAGAATTGCAATTGTTTTTTATTGGCTCCAGTGCATACTCATCCCATGACTGATGGTTTGCCGTCCTTACCTTCCAGCTTTCAACACTCACACATTTTGCTCCTCCTACATTAGGGCCAAACACTGTGCTGGAATGTGGAATCTATCATTTTCAGGTAGAAACAATGAATTTTTGTGCATGCTATAAGTACTTGACAGAAATAGATAGGTGATTCACCATACTTTGCTCTGTGCTAAAGGAAGGGAATGCCGTGGATTTCTTAAAAGCTTCTCTCTTCTGGGAACCAGCACTTTGAGACACGAAAGTAAGTGTGATTTAAAGTTCATTATTAAAACCACTAAATACTCTTCATAGAAAGTATGACTGACACTTGGAAAGTTTTAATCTGCATGCAAGGCTGCAGGCCTATTCCTAATTTCTACTCTACCTAAGTGATATGCCTTTTAGAACTACAAGTCATTGTGCATGAGCAACTTATGATCCCACTCGGCTCCCTTAGGTCCTTTAATTCACTTTCTTTCCAGTTTTCTAACAACTTCAGGTAGTAAATTCATGTAGAAAGAGAGGTACTTATTGGGGTGCAGTTACAAAGCGCTAGCCACCAGAAGAATCAATAGTTGTGGAATCAATCGCTTTCTGCCCCGTTATCTCTTTCTGCCCCTAATGCCTGAGCCAGATACCAGGTAGAGGCAGAAAGATGAAGCAGGACCATTTTTTCATTCAATCTAGAAAACTTATCTTTTCAAGGTGGTAAAACCTGTGTTCATAAGAATTCCGACTCAATACCACTGCCTTATAATTACTGGAAACGCCCCTCATATAAGGCAATATAATGGTTTTCAGACTTTTCTTTTGGAGTTATCAATTTTGATTTGTTTCTTACTTTCAAGTAGTTTAATAGGAACTTGAACAGAAACACCAGGATTTCCTACTAAGATAATGTTTTAGACTAGAAATAATTTAAAACAAAATGGTTATGTATTATGTTAATGGTGGGACTAATAATGTCAATATAGAGGCAAGCATAGATTATGAGACATCACCATAATAATACTAATTTGAAATGTTAACAGTAAAAGACCTTTACATATCTGGAAGATATTTTTGAGATACATTTCCAAGCCACCATTTCTTCAACAGAAAAAAAGAGGATGAGTCTTCTCTAATAAGCTCACTGGTGACATTATGTTATAGGATAAGAAAAAGGTGTTTTGTAAAAAAAAAAAAAAAAAAAGCCAAGGACCTCAGGGAGCCAAAGTGGGATCATATCTATCTATCTATCTATCTATCTATCTATCTATCTATCTATCTATCTATGGAGAGAGAGAGAGAATAAGTATTGCTGTGATCTGAATGCGTTTCCTTAAAATTAGTATGTTGAAATGTTAACCCCAAAGATGATGGTATTGGGAGGTGGAGCCTTTAGGAGGTGATTAGGTCATGACAGCACAGACCTCATGATGAGAATTAGTCCTCTTACAAAAGGGACCCCAGAGAGCTAGCTTGTCCCTTCTGTCATTTGAGGATAGGAAGAGAAGTCTGCAACCCAGATGAGGACTCGAACATGTCCACCCCGATGCTTCTATCTTGGACTTCCATCCTCTAAAACTGTGAGAAATAAATTCTGATGTTTATAAGCCCCAGTCTATGGTATTTTTGTTATAGCAGCCCAAATGGCTAAGACAGTGTTATTTGACTATGAATTCCTTCATTCAGCAATTCATTTATTAAACTTGAGTCAAACATTTGCTTCTAAGTGATTTTTTTTTTTTTTTGCAAAATTAAGTCCAAGTTAATGACATGTCAGTATTTTAATTGAAAAGGGGCCATCTAGAATTAGTTGGAGACTTAAGGGGGCTGATCTCATTCCTTGGCCTTAATGATGGTATGTGGGCACATTTATAATTATGAAATTAATATTACTATATAGTGATAGTTATAGATATGAGTTAGATTGCTTTTGCATTAATTTGTAGTATATTACTCTTCTACTTCATGGTGCTTTACTGAGTTAAGCTTAGATTTAGTGTGTGCAAACGAATTAATAGATCATGGACCTCTACTATTGTCAAATATCTATTAGGCAGAGGGTTTTTAATTGGAGGGAGAGCTAGTCACTGGAATTAATACATATTAATGCCTACTTTATTTAATGCTTGTCTGGTTGATACTGCATTTTTTGTTCTTATTTCTAGATTGATGATTTTCACATAACCTTTCTAGTTCCCATAAGCTTTCTTATTCACACATCTTACTTGAGTCTATAAATAAATTATTTAGGAAGTTTACTCCATGTTTAAAAATATTTTAATAATTTCCCAGAAAAACCAAAGCAGCATTCTTGGAAAATACTGTCAAGTGACTGAAATTTTACGTATATTGATATGTGGGGAAACAGATCAACATGATATGCACTTCTCAGAGAGTTTGAAAGATTCAAAGGATATCTAAATCAAGTCTTAGTAAGTGGCTAGGATATTGCCGCAGGCATGTAATATACTGCAATATTCCAAATGTGTAATTTTCTCTTGATATTGTCACTCATAGGCTCTCATTTTGCAACTGAAGCAAATAGTTGGTTCCTTACTGGTCTAATTTAGACAGCCATAGAGTCTTTGTAGTTCATCAAATTATTCTTTTTTAAAATATTTATTATACAGCATTGATTTTTCATAGGAACTTGTGGTGTCCTTCATAATTAGTGTTCAGAAATATACTAAAATATGAATAGAGTAACTCTGAAGGTTCTCTTGGAAAGTAAATATTTTAATGACTCCCAGGTGTACATATATACTATATATATATATATAGGCTTATTAAAATAAATATTGTATTCATGGGTATTTTCTTTCACTTTGAAAAGGAGTATTATTAAGTGTTGAGTCAGACTTTTGGTCTTCTTAAAACTGGTTTTATATGTATTCAAATAATGTACCATTTATTATTGTCACTAATAACATAAAGAGACCTGTTTTGTTTTTCTTTGCTAATACATTTGCAATGGTTTATGTTGCTCAATTTGATCAAGATGGAGACTTATCATTTAACTTTGTTTTAATTGCTAATAGTATTTACTAACACATTTTCATATGTGCTCTGGTTAGGCAGATAATGGCATTTGGGCCTATTGAGTAAGTAGTTAAGAACCAATGACTTTATTCATTCATTGAATAAGAGTTTATTAAATGTCCATTGTGGACATTTTTTCTGAATTTACAACATTAAAGCACCGAGTGAGAAATGCTTCCACTTAGGAAACCTTGATTCTTATGGGAGAGATAAGCAATAAACACAAGTAATAAGTGAAAATTCATTTCATGTAGTAAAACGTGCTAAGAAATGAAAGAATGTGGGTTGTGATGGTGACAGTGTAATTGTATTTTGTGAAGAGTAGTCAGGAAAGATCACATAGACAAAGTGATTCATGAGCTGATAACTGACATAGATGAGGAAGCTGGCCACTCAGGCAGATACTTGGTGTTCCAGCCTGTGAGAACAGCAACTGCAATAGCCCTGATTCACTACGTGAATTTAATCAACAGATCGGATCAATGTGGAGAGTGGAGCAAAGAGAGTGATAGGAGTTAATGGGACACTAGGGAGGCTGTGGCAGATGAACAGTCCTCCAGGAAAGCAGAAGGAGGTATATTTTCTGTATAAAATATATGAATTATAATAATACTGACCAAAAATAGTTTTAATTGTCACTATGTACCTGTTGATTATACAAAATATCAGTGATAAATTATCACTGCTGTTGATATTACTCTTCTACTTCATGGTGCTTTACTGAGTTAAGCTTAGATTTAGTGTGTGCAAACGAATTAATAGATCATGGACCTCTACTATTGTCAAATATCTATTAGGCAGAGGGTTTTTAATTGGAGGGAGAGCTATTCACTGGAATTAATACATATTAATGCCTACTTTATTTAATGCTTGTCTGGTTGATACTGCATTTTTTGTTCTTATTTCTAGATTGATGATTTTCACATAACCTTTCTAGTTCCCATAAGCTTTCTTATTCACACATCTTACTTGAGTCTATAAATAAATTATTTAGGAAGTTTACTCCATGTTTAAAAATATTTTAATAATTTCCCAGAAAAACCAAAGCAGCATTCTTGGAAAATACTGTCAAGTGACTGAAATTTTACTTATATTGATATGTGGGGAAACAGATCAACATGATATGCACTTCTCAGAGAGTTTGAAAGATTCAAAGGATATCTAAATCAAGTCTTAGTAAGTGGCTAGGATATTGGTCTATATCAACAGCAGACCACTTCTCTATCTATCTACAGACCACTGTCTCTATCAACAGCAGACCACTTCCTTCACTCTTGTGTTAGTATGAACCAGTTGAGATTTGAGATTAAAACGGTAATAGGGAAATCAGAGCATATAAGTCCTTAAAAACTATATAAAGGACTTTGAGGGTTACTTTGTATGAAGAAGACTACATAATCTATTATTAAAATGCTGAGAAAGAAATAGAAGGAGGAGGGAGATGGAGAGGGAAATGGAGAGAAAGAAAAGAAGAGAAGAAAAAGGAAGAGGGGTCAGGGGAGAAGAAAAATTGAGAATAAAAAAGAAGGAGCTGGTGGAAAAAAATAAAACAAATCATGTCTATATTTAGAATTTATGCATGCTGAAGCTGAACTCTTAGGCCTGTGTTTGACTAAAGAAGGTAGACAGGGAAGTGTAGGCCAGATTACAGAGAAGACAAGGTGGACAATAAGTCTATTGGTTTTGGGATGGTGACTGAATATTTCAATTTTCCATTGCATGTACATTTATCCATATATTGAATGAAGTAAGAGTTCTTTGGAGAAAAGAGTTGCAGCATCAAACAAATTTGGTTTATTAACCTTTTAGCAGAAATTAAGAAGAGGGTATTGTGGGTATTCAAAGTATTGAGGGAAATGCAAATTTTTCCCCCCTTTATTTATTAAGGTATTACATATGTGTCCTTATCCTGTCAATCTCCCCAACCCCCAGTCATTCTCTCTCCCCTGTTGTCTATGTCCGTCCATTGGTTAGGCTTATATGCACACATACAAGTCCTTTGGTTGATCTTCTCCCCCTTACCCCTCTCCTTCCCTCCCTTCCCTCTGAAGTTTGATGGTTTGATCGATGCTTCTCTGTCTCAGGATCTGTTTCTGTTCATCAGTTTATGTTGTTCATTATACTCTGCAAAATAAGTGATATCATGTGATATTGGTCTTTCTCTGACTGGCTTATTTCACTTAGCATAATGCTCTCCAGTTTCACCCATGCTGTTGCAAATGGTAAGAATTCCTTCTTTTTTTATAGCAGCATAGTATTCCATTGTGTAGATATACCACAGTTTTTTTAAACCACCTAGATGCTGATGGACACTTAGGCTGTTTCGTGCTGCTATGAACATGGGAGTGCACATATTCTTTCTGATTGGTGTTTCTAATTTCTTGGGTTATATTCCTAGAAGTGGGATCACTGGGTCAAATGGGAGTTCCAGTTTTAGTTTTTTGAGGAAACTCCATACTGTTCTCCACAGTGGCTGCACCAGCCTGCATTCCCACCAGCAGTGCAGGAAGGTTCCTTTTTCTCCGCATCCTCACCAGCACTTGTCATTTGTTGATTTGTTGATGATAGCCATTCTGACAGGTGTGAGATGGTACCTCGTTGTTGTTTTGATTTGTATCTCTCAGATGATTAGTGACTTTGGACATGTTTTCATATCAAATTGAATATGTTAAAATTTTGATTCATCCAATCATAAACCATGGAAAATGATTCTATGATTTAAGACATTTCAAGCACAACTTTTTCTTTTTCAATTTTCATAACTTTATAGGGATGACATTGTTAATAAAATTGTATATCATATGTATATTGCATTGTGTATTCACCACCCAAACTTGTGTTTAAATATCCAACTTGCCTGTGTTAAAAACACTATTTTCTAACGGATAAGTTGAATGATCAGGAACATATTAAGTAGTATAAATAAGAATAAAGTAAGTTTATCATCTTCCTTAAGGTTGTTTTATTTGCTCCATCTATCTTCTGTTTTTACTAGAGGCCCAATGCACAAAATTCATGCAAGAGTAGGCCTTCCTCCCCCCAGCTGCCAGCCCCGGCTTCCCTCTGGCATCCGGGACCAGGCTTTCCTTAGGCTGCTAGCAGGCACCAGGGACCTGGGCTTCCCTGGCAGCTGTGGCTTCATTTGGAAGGTTGTCTGGAAAGATGTCCGGTATAATTAGGATATTACGCTTTTATTGTTATAGATTATTTGCTCTAATGTATTGAATAATTTACCATGTACACTTAAGTTACAGTATCTTTAATTCTTAGCCTAAGGCTAATGCAATAATATTTGGTAATGTAAAATTACCTGGTGAATATTCATATATGTAGAATTATGAATCAATTAAAAGGCACACATTAAAATATTTTGTTATGAAGGTTAAAGAATACTAGAATGCAAAACAGAAAAATTTGAAAATATCTATGGTTTATCCCTTGAGTATTGAGAGATCCTATACCCTATAGCATTCAATGTCCTGTTTATCAACTTAAGAGCTGGATAGCGGTCTGTATGTGGTCCGCATTGGAATAATTAAATAATTTTCCTGATAATAACAATATTGGTCTTCTAGAATTTTGAAAATAAATTAAAAATAGAAAAGCTTCTGTTTTGCTTCCATTTAAGTACTTTTATAGACCCATAGCCCAATTATTAAAGGAAAAAAAATCAGCAAAATGTAACTAATAAAAAATGATGTAGCTGTATCATAACTATCTGGTTTAGCAGTGCAAATATTAGTTAAAGGATTAAGTGGTAAAGAAATCGTGTTCTCATTCAGACTTCCTAACTTTAAAGAATGACTAACACATACAAGTCCAACCTTTGGTGATGCATTGACCTCCGTCATCTATAAAAAGAGGACACTATTATTTGTTGTGTTAATGACCGGTGTTAATGACCGGTGTCAACAAATTATTAATTCAGGATAATAAGAGGAGTGTCCAGCACATAAAAACTGCTCAATAAATAGTCACTAGTTTTTATCTCCTAACCACTTCACTTTTACAAATACAGGTCCACACAATTATTTGTTGAAGGTTTTATATCTAATGTGTGACCTAGTTAAGATTTGCAATAAGATCTATTTGGACCTCAGGATTTATGCTTTATTTGAACTCCATTTTAAGGGCAACAGCATAGTTATTGACTAGTCTGAAATGCAAGCAAAACTGTAAGAAGAAAGAAGTCAAACACCTGGAAAACCCATAGACTGGCTAATCCATTTCTGAATGAGAGTTTGAGAAAAGAATTAAGCTCCGCGAATTTAGTGCTGCAACTAAGAAAAAAAAAATTTGTAAGAGGCTCATGTTAGGCTTTTTTGTGGAATTGTATTTAAATTATGTCTTTTAAATTGTGGCGGCATCTTGCTATTATAGTTTGGTACAAGAGAAATAAATACAGTTTTCTAAGAATATCTTTGAAGGTGACATACTTAATTCTAAAATACAAATACCCTATTGCTATTCTGTTTAACAACAATAACAACAAAAAGGTGTCTGTGTGTATATAATCAGCCAGTTTTGTCCAACATTTAAATGCAGTACCTGTTTAAAAACATTGAAAGCAGCTGCAGATATGTAAATTAAACGCTCTGGTCTGTTCTTCCTATTCACCTTGTCAATTTCCCCATAGAGCAGTCTGCTTAGCATTTTATCTGCTTTTCCTACTTTAAGATTAACATAAGGCATGAGAAAAAGCAACTTTTAGATTTGAGGTTCTGCTCTGTGTTTCAAAAGGGTAATTGTTTATCTTGTGGCAATTTTGTTCCAATCTTGTTCTGTTTATTTAACACCAAATAGGGATAAAATGTTTTAATAGAGTTATAATAATCAGAATTCTTATTAAAAAGTATTTTATACTTTTACAATTAAAATCAATGCATTTTATTTTCTTCTTTAGTTATAGAAACTGTCTAAAATTTATGCTAAAAGAGAGTATTTGTAGAATGAACATCTGGATTCTCCAAGTGAAATCTTTTCAACTTACTACAGAAGTTTATGATTTTATTTATTTTTGATATTTGATATACACTGAGTGGCCAGATTGTTATGATTTCTGAATATTATATTATATATATATAAATAATCTGAGTGGCCAGATTATTATTATTATAGGTCCAGTGCATGAATTTGTGCATGGGTGGGGTCCGGCCAGCCTTGCCAGGGGGAGGGAACACGGGCAGTTAGCCAGCCTGCCTACTGGTCGAACTCCTGGTCGAGGGGACAATTTGCATATTAGCCTTTTATTAATATAAATACACTGAGTGGCCAGATTATTACACATTCGGAAATCATTATAATGTGGCCACTCAGTGTATATGTATTCATATGAGATACTGTATATAAAAATTACTACATATATATATATAAACATTTATATAGTGTGCTACTTACATCATTTTGTAGAGGGCTATGCTCACTTAATTATGTCATTTCAATGTCATGTTACTAAACATTTCAAATCTGATTTATTTCACTATTTTTAAATTAATAATGTCCTTGTAAGAGCATTTTGATTTATCCCAAATTTTGCTGTTAAAATAATGCTTTAAGGAGTACTTTACATCATGGTAGAAATCTATCATTAGTGATTTATTTGCATGCATTTAATTATTTTTGTAATTTTAAGATCTAATACCGGTCATTTCATTTCTTTTTCTTCTTTTTAATCCTCACCAAATTTATATTTCCATTGTTTTATAGAAAGAGAGAACAGGGAGGGAGGGAGGGAGAGAGTGAGGGGGAGAGAGAAAGAGAGAGAGAGAGAGAGAGAGAGAGAGAGAGAGAGAGAGAGAGAGAGAGAAAGAGAGAGAGAGAGAGAGAAACATTTATTGGTTGTCTCCCATATGCACCCAGCCTGGGATTCAAACTTGCCATCTTATTGTGTGTATATGAGATGACACTCAAAGCAACTAAGCCACATGGCCAGGACACACCGGTCATTTCTATTATTTATATTTTCTATTCATGTCCAATACATTAACATTGCCTGAGCATCAGTTTTGTTGTGTGTTTGTTGTTGTTGTTGTTTTTGTTGTTGACTATTAAGGCCACCAAACCCAATTTGAGGACAAAATAGGGCATAGACTAAAATATAAAACAAAGTAAAAGCTTTCACTATAAATTGTTAACCCCTGTCTCTGCATCTGTTGTAGGTATTCTGTCTTAGCCCATTATTTGTCTTCAATTTTGTTTGCTATATTAACTGGCATAAAGTTCCTTTTTACTCATATACTAACAATATATGTATGTTTTTCTTTTGATTCTATTTATATGGAAATACAATCTAAATAAATAATGCCTTTTTAAGGTATTAGCTCTTGGTGGTTTCATTTTTGTATAGTTCTTAACATTTTTACTAATTCATCTTACATCTTGTTTGGCTTAATCATAAGAGTGCAGTAGGGGAAATAATTGCTCTACCAATAATAACTAATCATTAGCCAAGATTATTTTTCTTTTTTTTTTTAAAAGACTCTTTTTAAATGTTAGTTTTGTAATATCACAAAGAGAGCACAGTGGTGTGTGATTAGTTGGAAAAGCTTTCTTGGAGAAGGTCATTAATTAAAGGTTAATTAGATAATTAAAAACAATGTGTTTAAAGTTCTTTGTAAACTTCAATGTACTTACTCTCAAATGTAATGTAAATAATGTAAGTTATCATTATTGATGCTACTAAATATTCTCTCCTTTTTTCTCATATCACTGGCAATGAATGCTTGCAGCACTAAATTATAATTCCTTCTTTGTAATCAGATCAAACAGAAACATTATAGAATTGTAATGAAAAGGAATATCAGGCACTTGTAGCAGGGTTTATATTACTTATTCTAATGTAGCCCAAGTTAATGGTTTTATTCAGTCTCATGTGTCTGTTAGCTTGTTTTTTTTATATGTAATTTTTTTAAAGGGAGAAGAGAATGAAATATGTGTGTTATTCTGCATTTAGAATGTTTATCTGTTGACATCTTACCTTGTATTTATTTACCAACTTTGTCATTAATAGTCAAAGTAAAAGTCTTGGTGGGTATAGGTTGAACTTAATTAAATGTAAAAAAGGCACTAAATTATTAACAATGAAATTTTATCTTAAAATTTTTACCTTTAAAGAAAATTTTTCCTTTAGAAACTTTTACATATTTTATCTCAAAATGAATAATTTCAAGCTTTGTTTATATTAGCATATCAGTTAAAGAAGTAATTTACAACTCTATTAACATCTAAGTATAATAATTTATCAATGTTTAGACAAATATTTACTTTGTATTAATATAATTCTGAAATAATAATGAGTAGTATACTTTTTAATTTTATTTTTAAAAATATGTTTTTTATTGATTTCAGAGAGGAAGGGAGAGGGGGAAAAAAGAGAAAAATCAATGATGAGCGAGAATCATTGATCAGCTGCTTCCTCCCATGCCCCCAACTGGGGATTGAGCCCACAACCTGGAATCAAATGGTGACCTCCTGGTTCATAGGTCATCTCTCAACCATTGAGCCATCCTGGCTGGGCAAGTAGTAAATTTTCTAAGTTGCTTATTTTAACATCCTACAAAACAAGGCTTATCTGTGGCTATCTGTTCTGCATTGCAGCCAAGAAACTAGGATATAAAACTTCTTGACATAGTTAATTTTGCAAAATTACTGTTTCCCTCTTTGTATGTTTTTCCCCTCTTTTCCAGAATCTGAGAGTCTAGTTAACATCTAAGGTTTCTGTAGCTGGCAAAAGCTCATCCTCCTTAGAAAATAAGTAAAACATAATGAATTAAAAAATTATAAAGTGTAGCCTTCATTTTTAAAGTTTACTTGCATGCTGTCTTTTCAGTTATCACAAATAGGCAATTATTTTCCTTACTGTATCTGTGAATTCAGAAGCAATTGTAACCTGAGCAATGCGTAAGCAAAATGCTTATATCTAGACCAAATAGGCAGATGTGATAAATGGTGTGCAGAAAAAAATATTTTTCCTAACTCAGCAACTTGAGATAATTTGGATTTGCTAAACCTGGTATAATTATATAGCAGTCTATTGTACATGGTGATATTAATTATTTAAAGCTATATATATTACAATGTCTACTTCATGCTTTTTCTAATTAATATTCTTGTCCCTAAGACCTGCGTCTCTGGTAAATAGGAAGTGTTCAATACCTAATTTTTGAATGAAATACTTAGGTAAACCTTTTGAAATTCTAGAGAATTTCTATTGCCTTATTTTATGAAATACCTATTCATTATATCTGTGCTTTTTAGCAGGATATTTTAAAAAAAAGAGCCCCAGAACATATATTGATCATCATCTTACACAAATTAGCTTTTATAGATGTCCTACACAGCTAATAAGTCTTTTAAAAACCTTTTAAAAAAGGCTTTTAAAAACCTTCCAATTTCCTTGGCCTACCTCACTCAAGAGAAAAAATAAAAGAAAAATTAAAGGGAAAGATCATGTGTGTATAAATACATACTCTGCAATGAGCTCATCGCCTCAGGTTAGATTTCTACTGAAGTCACAGCAAGCCAGAGCTAGAAAAGCCACCGACTCTTCTCCTCAGGAATTGTTTGACTGCAACATGTAAACCAGGACTAACTAGGCTTTTGGCTTTTATTCTGTAGAGGAGTAGAAAGCCTTTCAAGGAGATTTGAGCAAGAAACAAAAAGTTCAGGTTTATGTTTTAGAGAAGTCAGTCACCATAGCTACCTTGCGAAGAGTGAATATAAATGGTAAGACACCAGAAGGCCAATCATGGGGAAAATAAAAAGAAAATGAGATCCAGACCAAGGCGGTGGTATTGGGAATGGAAAGACCGGGTGGATGTGAGAAAGCCTAGGTGGTAACAGAAGTGAGAGCCCACAGCAAACCCAGGTCTTCACTCTGCTTATTGCTTACATGGGAACAAGAGCACAGAGCCTGGGGAGGACCTTAATGGGATAGAGGATGAAGTTCCATTTCAGAATGCTTGAAGAGTTTTCTGCATTTTAGACAATGTGAGCAATAGTGAAAGTAAAAATAAAAACCACACATATAATCTCCCTTTTTTTAAAATATAGATGCATTCACATGAAATAATTTTGTAAGAATATAAATATAGTTTAAATAAAATGGTGATCATGGTAAATAGGTAGGCTTATAAACTGTTCTTTTTATTTCAATTTTATTTTCTTATATACATTTTTTGATCCTCACCTGAGGATAATTTATCAATTGATTTTTAGAGAGAGTGGAAGGGAGTGGGAGAGACAGAGAGAGAGAGAAACATCGATGTGAGAGAGACACAGCAATTGGTTGTCTCCCACTCCTACCCTGACCAGGGTCGGGGATTGAACCTGCAACCCAGATACAGGTACTTGCCCTTTACTGGAATTAAACCCGCAATCTTTCAGTATGCATGCCTATGCTCTAACCACTGAGTGAAATTGGGTAGGGCTAAATTTTATTTTAAATATCATTTTGGTAAAGTTGGGCTTCCATAAGAAAATACCATGGACCAGATAAATTAAAGAAATGTATTTTCTCAATTCTTGGAGGATTGAGATCAGGGTGCATCATGATCAGGTTGTAGTTAGTACTCTCTTCCTGACTTGCAGATGGCTGTCTTCTCATTATAATCACACGTGGTGAGAGAGAGGATCTTCTCAGGTATCTCTTGTAAGGCAACTTTATGAGAGCTTACCTCATAACCTGACCTAACACCAATCAAGCCAGAAATCGATGATCATGTAAAGATATCTAGAAAATTCATTCATAATTCAAAACTTAGAAACATTCTTGTAAATGACAACTGAGTCATGATGAGCATTTTGCCTATTATGAATAATGCTGCCAGGGATAATTTAACTCTTAGAGAAAATTATTTCTGTGTACATTTATAATGGATATCTAGTTGTCAATGGAATGTTAGCTAATCCAGCATTTATATAGCCAGCCTTAGTACATAATGTTTAACAGTTTACCAAAACCTGTGGCAGGTTGCAGTCACACTAGCAGTATATAAGAGTTTCAGTTATTTTACATTCTCAGATGGTATCCAGCTTCACTTCCCAGACCACTCATTTCTAGAAAATTTTCATAATCTCCCTAGGAGATGCCTATATTGTAAATCTCTCTAATATATTAAAAAGATAAAATATGAGGAAAATTCTTCTCAGTATGTATTGATAACAGCAGTGGTCCTGAATGAAATACTTCAGTAAGTTAGAAAAAAGTACCCACTTATGATGTGCTGTGTTCAGATGCCTGACCCACTAGCTTTATTTTAGTAATTTCATTTTCTGCCTTAGGGTAGAAAGACATCAACTGACAATGATTGGGTAAAGTGGGAAGAGAGGAATCATTATGACTGGCATTAAACAAATCATAGTATCTTATAGAAGAGAAGTGGTTGATTGTAAGAAATACCATTTACCAAGGGTTTATATATGCCATAACCTCCCCCCCGCAAAAAAAAAAAAAAAAAAAAAAAAAAAAAAAAAAAAAAAAACACAAAAAGAAAACATGTGTCTTGTTAATTCTCTCTTTAGCCATGGAAGAAAGATATTTGCATTTATACCTTACAGATGAGGAAATAGAAATTTGGAAAGTTTAAATAATACCTTCAACTTTCCTCAATCAATCATTAGCAGAGACAGAATATTCCCCCAATATATTTTAATTCCAAAATTAGGCATTTTAAAGTTTATTATGTATAATGAGATAATATTTCTATCTGGGTGGTGACAATTGAATCAATATAGAATACCTATATCCATGACATCAGGGTTTATAAAATGTGTATACATTTATAACTAAAAGATGGCTAGTTTATAAAATAACCCAATGGTCACATTATTCATAGAAGTTTTCCAAAATCACTGATTTTATCTTTGGAATGTATTGACTTATATATCTATATCTATATCTCAAAATAAAAAAATATTTTAGGAGATTAGGAGGTGATGTGAAATTAAATTATGATCCTGTATTTATGTTTTTCAGAACTGTAATGAGATCAATAAGCAGAATGAATGCTTTTCTAGAGGTAAGTAAAAAAAGGCATGTGACCTTATATTATTGAGCTCAGGGAACAGCTTACAATGACTAATGTTTTTATACAACCATCTGAAAGTACTAAAAAGTAAATTAAAGTGTGTAATGTTTGATTTAATGTCAAATTTCAGAGTTGAAGGCATGACTTTAATTGGGCTGTGCTTAGTTATACAAACTACAATCGACATCACTCAGCAGTAGTACAATTAATGTAACATATCCTTTAATTTCTTTTCTTTTTGCTTTTTATTTGTTGTTTAAAGTTTTATTTTTATTTTTATTGTTGACACTATTACAGATGTCCCCCATTTTCGCCCCTTTGCCCACCTCCACCCAGCCTCTGCCCCTCCTGCCGTGGCCCTCACCACACTGTTGTCTGTGTCCCTGGGCTATGCATGCATGTTCTTTGGATAATCTCTTCACCTTCTTTTATCTTAAAATCAGTATTTAAGTATGAACGAATGAGAACCCAAATCTTCAAACCTTTTAGTTCCCCCTAAAAATATGCTGTGTATGAAATCAAATGATTGAAATAGTAATATTGAAGTATATTGTACTGGGATTACAATATTGTATTAAATATTGTAATTGGGAATTATGTTGTAATTGTAAGAATAATTCTCAGGATTCTTCTAGAGATTTAGGGAATATCTCGTGTTAGAGAATTATAACATTAGTGTCAGAAGGTCATCAAGTATAACACCTTACTCATCTAAATCAACCTCAGAATGTAATCCACATTGCACTTTTTTAAAAAAACAACAACAAACATAACTAAAACACAATGTTAGTCCAACTGCAGAAGTGATATCTCAAACAGACCTCGCTGACTCATAGCCTTCTTCTCTAACATCCTCTGCATGGACTGTGGCCTTGGCCTTGGCAAAAGGCCACTCAACTGTGAGACAACACTAATCATCATGACTTAGATACAAACCAAAATAAATGTTTGTAACTACTCTAGACTTTAGGTCATTTTATTTTTTTTATTAATTGTCAAATGTTCAAAAGAGAAATTTCAGAATTAGTTATTCTATAATAAAGTGGTTCTCAACTGGGACAAAACTCCCTCTAGAATTATTCTGGAAATACTTAGAGAATTTATTATTATCACAATGACTGTGTCTCAGCATTCCAAGGGTATTAACAGGATATATGATTTAGATGGATTTTTTTATTATACAACCAATTTGTTCCAAGTTGATGCTACAGAACACCAAACATGTGATGGAAAGAAAATAATGTAAGAAATCCAAATCATTTGGACTTCACTCTTTATGTCCTATTTAAATAGGGTGACCTGTACACATAAATTATTTAATTTTAGTATGCCTCAATTAACTTCATTAATGAAAATAGATAATAGCTACTTAATAGTTTTATTTTTAGAATATAATATTTTTAAGAATATTTGAAAATGAGCTGGATAATCTCTTTATAGTATCTTCACTCCATTTTATGTGCCTATACTCATAGTATATTTCTAACTCACTTTCTTTGCCTGAAAATGAAAGTTTCAACCTCCCTAGTTAGCAGTATTTCTCTTACCTTGCAAAGCCCAGTTAATTATCCCTGATGCAATTAGACATAATTGATTCATAGCTGCCTTTTTACATTATCTAAATCATGCTGTCATATTATTTTAGGAGTTTATTAGTGTATATATAATTTATTTATTACTAATTTTTAATTTCCTTAGATGAGAAAATGATGCTAATATAAATTGTTATTGATATGGAAGAAAACATGACATAGTATTTTGAAAACATCAACTTTCAAATTGTTTAAATGTAGTACTTTTAATTTTGTTAAAGTATGTATATATGATAGTCTTCCCAATAACTTATGGCCTTAATCTAATTATGACAAAACATCAGATAAAACTAAATTGAGAGCCATTCATCAAAATTCTTGGCCAATAACTTTTGAAGGTGTCAATGTTTTGAAAGACAAAACTGAAGTGTATTATAAATTGCAAAAGGTTAGGGGGAAGTACAACCAAATAAAATATTTCTATATAGAATCTTAGAACCAAAACAGAACATTAGTAGAAAATTGATGACATGTAAACAAAGTATGTAGTTTAGTTAAGAGCATCATAGCAATATTAATTCCATAATTTTGTACATTGAATCATGATTATGTTAGATATTAATATTAGGGGGATAAGGGTAAACTGTATACAAAAATTCTCTGTATAGATTTGAAACTCTTCCTTAACTCTAAACTCATCAAAATAAGTTAAAAAATAATTTAGTATGTTTAACAACATATAAAATGGCTAAAAGTAAATATGCTTACTGTTCGTTATTATTCAATAGATGGTAGGATTGGTTGTCGATTTTCCTTAAATTCTTTATAATTTTTATATTTTAAAATAATAATTAGCATAAACTAAAAATGTGTAACTAGATGAAAAATCAAAATATAAAGTGTCATGTGCAAAATAATGGAGCCATCACCACCCTCATGTACTCTTTTTCATTAGAAAAAGATTGGCTGAACTCAATTTAGTATCCTATCTAGTTATTATGATTGATTCTTTTTTACTCTTGCAGTGTTCTTTCTGTGCTAGTAGACTCTTGAAGAGTCTTAAAGAGTCTACTTGGATCAGACTGCCTGAAAGACTCTCTTTTAACTGAGAATAGGAGAAATACTGGAGGGACTACATAAGCATGACATTCATAATTACATTAAGGTGGATATATTGATATTATAAATGATTTTTTATTTTTTTAAATAAATTTCTTAGTTTATTTTAAAATTAGTGTTTCAAAGTTATAGTAATTACATAGCTTTACCCTATTGGGTCTCTCTTAGTTTAATTATTCTTTTAAAGAATTTTCTTGACTTAAAAATATTCTTTTTAAAATATTTATATTTTGATTGATTTCAGGTAGGAAGGGAGAGGGAGAGATAGAAACATCAATGATGAGAGAGAACCATTGATCTGCTGCCTCCTTCACACTCTCCACTGGGAATGGAGCCTGTAACCCAGGCATTTGCCCTGATGAATCGAACCTCCACCTCCAGATACATAGCTGGATGCTCAACCACTGAAGCATGCCTGCTGGGCTTATTCTACATTCTTTATCAAATACCTATCTTTGCCTATCTAATTTATTCTTTCCCTGAAATTTACCATCATTTTTCTCTATCAGCTTTTTTTTTTTTTTAATTTCCATACAGATGATTTATTTCTTGGTTTACTGTTAATATCTTTGATCTCTTTTCTATTTCCTGTGGAGAAGGCACAGACTTTCCTTGCCATAATAATCATGGTTTCCATTCTATTAAGTGTGCTGATATGCATAGGGCGACTTTTGCAATTTTTGTTAAATGTTATGGTTTGTGCACTACACTGCATGGGTGGATAGATAGCTAAGCATTGCACTTGGCTTCTGAACCACTTTTCTGCCATTTCACTCCTAAGAATTGTCAGACACTTCTGTTTTATTACCATAAAGTTTTACAGTTTTACCTAGGATTTTTTTTGCCATCCTTAAAGATCAATTTCAGTCCCCAGTATAGTGCTCAGCAATTCACAAGTTCACTAATTCTAATTTGCATAAAATTTCATAAGACATCTGTAGCTCTTTGTCTCTATTCTCTGTGTCCATTGGTTAGGCTTGTATGCATGAATACAAGTCCTTTGGTTGATCTCTCCCCCTACCCCCATTCTCCCCTACCTTCTCTCTGAGGTTTTACAACCTTTTTTTAAAGAGGAAATAATAAAGTAGACATCTGTCTTCTCATCACTTCCATATATTCAAAATGTATACACACACTGCTATGATATTGTAATAATTGAACCATGGAAATCAACAATAGTAAGGGGCATTGATATGGCACACTCAGTCCCCCATTTCAGTTCAATGAAAAAAGATTTCTTAAAGCATTTGAAGTAGAGGAAACTGTTTTGGCAATATAAAAACTCATAATTTGGAGTTTTAGGGAAGTGGATATTGGTGGTAAATGAGGTGGTAAATGAGAGATGGATAAAATCTTACAATTTTTTTGCTTCTGAAACACATTAATCCCAGCACTAATTTATAATTTGAAAAGCATTGAGAATCTCAATAACTTTGATTATGGTGGGTTAAATCTAGAAGTCAACATAAAAGTTAAGCAGTTAATTATTAGTTCATTTAAAAATAACAATAATAAACACGGTAGAGTTAGCATACATTACATTACCAGTATTATACAAAACATAGCTATATTTCCAAAGTGAAAACTTAATGTAAGGAGCTACATTGTTTTACTTTTAAAATAAATTCTCTATAAAATTATAGTAGAAATTAACACCATTCCCAAAACATGCTTCTGCATTTTATTTATTACAATATTGTTTTGGTTGAAGTACTTGGAAAGAACTTTATCTCAGAATTATGTGTAGTTGGGAAGGAAGGAGTATTATAATAGACATTTTGAATAATTGTGGATTTTTTAATATGTCAAAATTTGATAAGAAGTAGTTTCATACAGATTAGTTGCAATATGAATTATAAATGTATTTTCTATTAAAATACATTTGTCTGTCTTGAATCTTGAAAATACCATTTACCCAGATTTTTTTATTCTAAACTTTCTGCATTGGTTTTTGGAAAATATTGGTCCACTGGGTCATGCATGTCTTTCAAATATATTACTTATTTTACTATACAATATCAAAAATTCACATTGATATCAACACCATTCTAATATGATAAGCTTTTATTAATAGTAAAGTATAAAGCTTATAGTGGATACAAGTTTTCAAGAACTCTTTTATTTTATTTTTTTGGTTGCTTGAAAGCTCAAATTTTATCATTGGGAACACATATTACCAATTGTTTTTCTTGAAGTGGTACCTACAGTTAGTTCATTTTGAAAACATGTCTACTATTTGGGAGAATCCTTTATCCAGGATTGACTAATGATAGTTTTCCTATTAGTCATTCATCCAAGTACAAATGCAGTTTCATAAAAATTTATGTTAAAGTAGTGTTTCATTTAGAGCCATTAGTTCACTACACAGCATATTCAACTGCACAAGTTCCTTTTCTTGAGAGAGCCATCACACTTGGTATGCAGCAGAATTGCTGTATATGTGCTTCTCATGTTTTCACATAGAAAATGACATGTACTCAAGGATAGAGACTTAATAAAATTAATAATTTTTACTGTTAAGGACATTCTAAGTGAAATTTGCTTCTTCCTCTTTTTGTGTGTGTGTGTGGGGGGGGAAGGGGGGCAAGCTCATGTGGTGAAGGATACTGTGACTACTTTCTCCACTCCGTCACTACTGCTGTGATTCATGCTAAGGCACGAGCAGTTTATGTGTCCATGTTGTTGAGCCATCGGTATAAATGTCAGGACAATAAAATATTTGGTAACTACCTTTGTATTATTATGCAAATAGTTTTGACTGCCCAGATCTCTATAAAGTATCCCTGAGACCCCCAGAGGTCTATGAATGATGCTTTGAGAACCACAGTTGTAAAGAAAATTCCACTATATCCTGTGAGCTGCACAGGCTCTTTAATATTTTTTAGCAAAGGACTGATGTGGGCATAATTATGTTTAAAATATTGACTCTAAATTTTGAGAAAAAACTCATCACCATCCTAAAATATATCCTTTTCAAATTAGATATGTAAGGTCTAAATTGGCACCAGGCCAACATCTTCTAAAACAACTTCAATAACACAACTAGCCGTGGAGGCACAGAAAGCTGGGAACTAACAATGTTACTGTGAACTAACAATGCAAGCTAAGAAAGCAAAGCACATTAGTTTGCTGAACAAATGCAATTATAAAAACAGTAAAAGGGAACTTTATTTCAAGAGTGAATGTCATAAATCCATCAGGTTGGGTTCAGATACTCGTGGTAAGGTAGAAGTCATTATCATGCCAAGGGTGAAGGAACCAAAGAAAAAATGGGTTACTAAAGCTAAGTGAGACCTGGAATTTTGAAGAGGGGCCTCTTGGTAGGACATAAAACTGATGTCAGAATAGGAAGTGAGCACATGTGAAATAGCTCCACATTTGTTTTCTCGCACCTTCTCTTCTTTGCTTATATTTCCATGGCTGGACCCAATCTGAAGCTGACGGTAACAAAAGCCTAAATGAAGTAATACTCCATGGGGCTTGGTCTTCATTTCACAAACCGGGGAAGAGAAAGTGAATAATGGATTCATGAAAAATAACCAGTACCTTGTTCTCTTCAAGTTTGATCTTATTGGTTTTATCTTTTCCTAAGGTCATGGTAATCATAGGGAATTGGTAAATTTAGAGTAGATTGGGATTTATTCTAAACTAGAGGTCTGATGCACAAAGATTCGTGCAAGAATAGGTCTTCATTCCTCTGGCTGCCAGCACCACTTTATCTCTGGCCCAGAGCCACCTTTCACCTCTTGCCTTGTTGCATCAATTTGCATATTCCCTCCTTATTGGCTGTGGGTGTCTTCAGCTTTGTCTCAGAGTTATGGTCAATTTGCATATTCCATCTTTATTATGTAGGATAAGGCAGAACTGTGGTTCTGAGGGTTTTTTAAAAGGTGTAAAATATAAGATAATCATATTTTTAAAATAGCTTTGTTGGATTTGGGGAAATATTTAGGGTTGCCTATATAAACAGTAAGGATTGGGTGTCATTTATGATACAGAATTAGGTAATATATACTTTTAGCTCTCATTTCCTTACCAAGATAGAGTTATTTGGTAAAATTTCTGATTTATCAGTGTCCACAGGTAAAGTGGTTGACATATGCAACCCTTGATTTGCCTCTTGAAGTCATAATGCTGGTCAAGGAGAAAGTTCACAAAATCCAAGATACATAATGAAGCTTAGACTGTTAAGGATTTCTGAATGCATGTCAGTGATGATAAAAAGAAATGCTTAGATATAAGGAGACTTTTGGGGGATTGTTCCAGAAGAAAAGGTAGAGTTGCTTTATTTTCCTTTACTGAGAACATTCTCTCTGTGTATCCTCAACTCCACCCTCACCTCCCAAGTCCTATAACTTGCACTTGGTGAAGGTAAAATGATTGAGCACTGGAGAAGTGAAGTCTGGCTTATAAAATCTTTGTACAAGAATCACTAAGCCAAGGGTGAACCTGAAGAATTTCTGACATCAATGGTTATTAGCAACAAGGAAAAGTCAATAAAATCTCTTAAAGGCTTCCTTTCCGCAGTATCTATTTCTGTGAACATAAGTCCCTACAGGTTCATGCTACATGAGAGGTTGTCCATGATAAGTTACACTGACCATCTTCAAAGTTGGTCAAAGAAATAGAACTGAGCATTTTGAAATAGTGATTTTCAAAAATTCAGAAAAGTTACTTTCAAAAGGGAAGCATGTGCAGTTTAGCCAAACAACTAATAGCCTCTTAGCTCCTGCATTGCAAATGTAAGCAAGCAGGATGATATTCTGATCAGAATACAAATAAAAGTTTTCATTATTGAAAAACTAAGTTTGGGCATATTGTACTTTAACCTCAGATTAATCTTGCTATGAGAATCCCATTGCAATGGCAGTTTTAATATACTGTTAAGTATTTAATAGCCCAAATCTCTGAAACAAGGGCTTCATATAGTGTCATGTTCCTTTTAGAACTTAGCTCTAACTAACTTTTGACAAGTAAATGAATAAAACCTATTATAAAAAGAATTCAACACGTCAAAACTCTGAAACATGAAATATGTTTCCCCTAAAGTTGTACCTCCCTTGATGTGCTGCCATTGTCAAAATATTTTCTGTTATTGTCAACAAGGACTATTACTTTAAATATAATTCTTATATTTAACTCAACACACGAGTGTTATTAAAATATTAGAATGAAACCAAAAGAAGCAAACAAAAAGTATAACTATCTAAAAGCATCACTTAAAATGTCATTGTGTTGCAGTTCTAATTTTTTTCTGTGCAATGTTTTATTTACTTTTACTTTCCAATTTACTTTTATTTTTCTAGAATTGGGCCTTAAGGAAGGCTACTTAAATCATTCTACCACACTCATATCAATGTTTCTGAGGCTCACATCACATTTATTTTGAGAAAAATATGGAAACAGAATGCCAGTGCCTGACTTATTCCTTTCTGGTGTAGGAGGTAGAATTATCAGGGATGGCAAAGCACAAGCATATGCTCCACAAATGTCTCGCACTCATGACTAAATGGAAGGCCCTGACAAATACCTTCTTGATATTCACACAACACCCCGCCATATATGTCTCCAGAGTTCGAAATATAGCTTACATATGTAAAGTTAAATGAGGCATAATTTTTCAGTTGTTCTTCATTTTAATGTGTGTGTGTTTTGGTGGGGGTCAGCTTTAAGTTGATTTGCTTAAATAAAAAGAAAGAACATTTTGCTTTCATGGAGCTGGACCCAGGGATTTGTGTTGGTGGTTCTAGGAAAATAACACCGAGGAAGCACATTTTGGGGATTCTTTCCAGTTAATATACCGATTATTGAGCCTAGAGTATATCACAGAGCTTAGCTCCCAGAGCTTCCCCTGGTCAATAGAAAAAGGAGAGATTAAAAGTGACTCAGATTTATTCTTTTTACTTTTTAAAATATTACTTTATTGGTTAAGGTATCACATATTTGTCATCATCCCCCCCTCCCCCCATTCCCATCCCAAAAACCCTCCCTATGTATGCTCTCACCCCCCTGTTGTCCATGATCACTGGTTAGGCTCATATGCATGCACACAAGTCCTTTGGTTGATCTCTCTCCCTTATCCCCACCCTCCCCTACCTTCCCTCAGAGGTCCAACAGACTGATCGATGCTGTTCTTGTTCATCGGTCTACGTTGTTCATCATTTCCCCTAGATGAGTGAGCTCACATGATACCAGAAATACACTTATAAGAACCGAAAATGAGACAAGCAATAATGGTTATGCTGAGAGGCATATGAATCAGTCTATAGCGAGTTTCTTTCTAAGGAGAGCTCTATTTGAAATGCAGCCAGTGCTGTTGACAGAACAATCCTGCTATGTTATTTTTCAATTATACAATTATCACTAGACAGGAGTCAGAAGTATTTTAAAAATTCCAATAATTAACACATCTCTCATCTGAACAATAGATTTCTGAGGCTTTTACCTGCTCCATGGTTACCAGGCTGCCCTACACCTGGATATTCTGATAGTCCATTAGGGAAAAACAACTTTTTTTTTTTTTCAAATTTCCAAAACCTTTGAGAATTATAGTCCACCACCTTGTTTCCCAGTGCTTAAAAACCATTCATACACTTGAAGGGAATTTCCCTATATTTGTGCTGGGCATAGCACACTTGAATGTTACACACTTATGTCCATGCTTTGGAGAACAGCATATGTAGGGTGGCAGTGAGTGAGTAAGCTCAGTTTTGCCCTTTAGCACTGAAGCAAATACACACTTGCACTCGCACAGCTGTGCATTCAGAGGTATCATTGGCTTTATTTTAATGATTCCAGTGAAAAATACTCACTTTTTTGTTGGTGCTCTGGATTTGCTTGTTAGTTTAACTATTTGTCATCCGCTAACAATTATCAAGTTGTTTTCCTTAGTTTTTGAAACAAAGGTGACAACAGCCAAGTAGGTAACAATCACATCTTTCAAAACAACTGGGGAAACATGCCATTCCTTGTTTATTTAGTTTTACAGTGAACAAAAATCTATTGGAGTGTTTAAAAAACTGGCAGAGCCGAAACTCAGAGTTTCCCAATGTGTGGTAAGCGTGCCCCCAGGGGTACGGGCAGATTTTGGTGGGGGTATGCATTGCACCAGAGTTTTGTGGAGATATGCACTGCACCGTGCTTAGCTGCGCCTAATTCTACATTCTCATGAGTACGAGGGGTACTCAGCATTACGAAAATTATAGAAGGGGTACACATATATCAAAAGTTTGGGAAACACTGGCTTAGTGGATAGAGTGTCGGCCTGCGGACTGAAAGGTCCCAGGTTCAATTCTGGTCAAGGGCATGTACATTAGTTGTGGGCACATCCCTGGTGGGGGTGTGCAGGAGATAGCTGGTCGATGTTTCTCTCTCATTGATGTTTCTAGCTCTCTATCTCTCTCCCTTCCTCTCTGTAAAAAAAAAATCAATAATATATATATATATATATTTTTAAAAATGACAGAATTATTTGTATCTTTCTTATTCATTTTGACCACCGACAGCCTAGAGAAAGACAAATAGAAATACAATAGGAAAATATGCTTGGGTATTCCATGATGCTATTGCCCCCAAGACAGGCCATACATTTTAATTAATTTTGAAGTTTTATTCTGAGTTCAGGTTTGTTTTTTTTTTCTCCCCAACAGAAATTTTCTACAAGAAATAAATTCCATTTGTTTGGTACATGTGGAAAAAAAGAAGCATAGTTCACATGTAATTAATCACAAGGAATACATGCTTGAGAAAATTGAGACATGAAATGAGGATGAAAACCCAGGCCCTGTTTGCCATCAGAATGAAACAGGGAAAGAAACTTAATCAATACAGAGAATAGAAATATGATGCTTATTAGTGACAAATAGGTGAATATGAGGGTACCGGGTAGGCTAAACATTTTTGAAATTCAGGACACATTCTTAAGGTCAAGTTCAGTTTCTCACTTTAAAAAAATGTAACCTTTCAAGGAAAACTGGAAACTAAGAGTTTGAGGAAAATGTAATATCACATACAAGAAACTAATTTTATGCCTTATATGGGAAATTTCAAGATAAAAGTTAAAGAAGCTTTAGGTAGATATTTGATGCATTGAACCCTATTAAACCTGGACCCAACTCAGGAAAAATGGCTAGAATCTTTCTGTGTAACTAAAGAATAAGTTGTCACTGTGATTTTGTTTTGGGCAACTTCAAATTTTGTTAGATTATCAGATTATTGTCATGTGTGCTTCCCTTCCCAATAGAATTTTTGCCTTATAAAAATTCTATTGGCAGACACTAAAATCAAAAGAGACTCATCTAGAAGAGCATTTCAATTTTGAATCAGTTGTGAGCTCCTGCTGAGATGAAATAGAAATAACTGGAATAAATTACCATAGATGAAGAAAAATATTACCTTGAAAGTTTGAAATTACCCCAAAAAAGTTAAACTCACCTTTTAAATATTTTGACAGAATACTCTAGGGAGAATGATGATGTGATTGCTCTTTACTGGCTTTCTTTGTCTAAATTGAGACTTGATGAATATTCTAATATAGGAAAGTATCTCTTTTTTCTCCTTGTATATCTCTGAGATCCTTTGGTCACTTTGTGGTATGGCATTTTATTGAAGGGAGCAAAAAATAAAATTGAGACTTAGTAGCCTTCGATTCTAATCTTTGGTAAGTTTCCTGGCTATTTCAGTAAAATACTAAATGGGATGATTGGGCTGATCTCTCCTGCCAGCCTGATGTCCCCAACTGCCCTCCCCTGCCGCCTGATCGCCCATAATTGCCTCTGCCTGCCTGATCACCCCCAATTGCCCTCCTCTGCTGGCCAACTTGGTTCTGATTGGTTGGTTTCCATGCCAGTCAGCGTCAAAAGCTCTGCCTCCTAGGCAGCCATTGGCTCCTCACAGTTGACCCAGATTTGGTTCTGATTGGTTGGTTTCTATGCAAGTCAGAGTCTCAAGGCCTATCAAAGGGGCCTGATCAGAAAGGTGGGGCTTATCAGCAGCCTAGGTAGAGGCCTGGAAAGAAATGGAGGTACTGCTGCTGGCCAGGCCCTGAGAGAAAAAGAGAGGCAAATGCTGATTAACAGCTGCCACAGAGGCTATGGGTCAGATCTTGCTTCTCTCTTCAGGCCTCTCTCTGGGCCTGATTTTCAGCCCCTCAGCAGTTAGTGCTGGATCACCATGGCAATCCAGTGCTTACTGCAGGATTGACTTCCAGTTGTTTGAGCCTCCAGTCATTTTACACCCTGGTTTTTGTTTTTGTTTTTTATATTAGGATATGCAGAAACTATGGACATAGACAATAGTGTGGTGAAGGCCTGGTGTGGGGAGCAGGTGCGGGCTAGAAGAGGTCAATGGGGGGAAAAAGGGAGAAATCTGTAATACTTTTAATAATAAAGATATATACAAAACAAGGTAAAAATTAGTATCTTCCAGTCTCATTCCAGAAAGGAATAAGGGAATATTAGTCCTTGAGATAAAATTTTAGGAAAATCATCACTTAAAAATCTAATGACTTGACCTCTCCATACAACTTAGGGTAGAATGAATGTTCAGGAGTTATAACCAATGATTAACCTTGAATCTGGAAAAATGAGCTCAACCAAATCAATACATTGCTTTCAAGCAATTAGGATCTTCAGTCTTTCTGCAACACATCATTGTATAGAGCAGAGGGAAATCAGTGTAGAGACTCTTATGACCTACAAGTAGGAAGAATGGATTTAGTAGTTGAAAATAAATGAGGCGACCTGGAAGTACCCCGTCCTCAATATGAGGGGCATGTAGGATCATAATTTCATGGGCTTATGTGAGATAGACTAATCCTCATTGGGCAATGAGGGAGCAAAGCAAGAAAATATTCTGGTGGTGGTCTTTGAGAATAGAATGGTATTTTTTTTCTCAATTATTTAAAGTTAGTTAAGTGATTTTACTTACCTTATTCATGATTAAAAGGAATTTGTCGTGCTTTGGCTCTGAAAATGTACAATAGCCATATAATTAGAAACCTCATAAAAATGTATGCTTTAAAACAAAAAAAAATGTTCAGAACAATCAGTTGATATTTTCAGGACTACCATAGGACTAAATCTTCAACCTGAAAACAAATTGTATTTTAAGCTACTCCCATTGTATGTATGACAGAACATTTATAATCTTTCCAAAAAGAGACAATCATGCTGATTGTCCTAAATGGAATATAATGTGTCTTTCCCTTACAAAGGCAATGTACATTACACAATAGCTTGAATTGCTATTGCAGTGATATTCAGTGAAATTACTTCCTCATCTACCATTAAATATTATAGATACCATGAAATGAAGCTTGAAATGTTGGGTCAGAGAACACGCTCTCTTCGCTTTGCATCTCATTAATTCCAGTATGGTTTCAAGATAAATATTAGAAAGCAGAGAGAGAATACTGAATTCACTAAAGAAAATAAGGTTGATTTGCAAAAATAGGAATAAGGAAACCAACCATTTTTATCAGAATACATCATGCTAGTTCTTTGAGAAAAACAGATAAACAATCTATAACTCTTCCCTTCAATGAATGAGTAGCCTGGTGAGATATATGAACAATACACAACCTTTAAAGCACCTTATATTAGAAATAAAGTCAGTGTTTCAGAAACAACTCAAGTGTCAAGGTTTTTTCTTGGTCAAGTAAAGTCAAAGATTAGATGACCCTGGACATGAGTTATAGCAGTAGAGCAGGTAATTACTAGGCGGGGGAAAAAAGGACTTTCTAAAAAGGGGAAAAAAGCATGGAATGTGTCAGAAACCAAAAAGAGCACTGTGCACTCATAAAATAAAAAGTAAGTTAATATCATTGGAGTGTATCAGGGTAATAAAACAGTGATAGCAATAGTAATATTTATATTAACTTACTTAACAAATCTTCCTCAATGCATGTTTTATGTTGTGCCCATTTGTAGGAGCAAAATATAATTTATCGCATGCTTTCTAGGTATACAATACTACTTAAAACCGTGCATGTGTGTGTGTTTGTGTGTATGTCTTGTCGTGTGTGTGTGTGTGTGTGTATCACATATATCATACCAGAGGCCCGATGCACAAAGAGTAAGCCTTCCATCGCCTAGCTGCTGGCACCACCTTTGCTCTGGCCAGAGCCACATTTTCAATCTAGTCCTGAGCCACCTTTCCACCTTCCCATGCTGCCCAGGGGCCCAGAACAGTTGGGGTGGTGCAGAATGCCCCTGGTTGCTCAGTGCTTGCATATGCAAATAAACCCACCATCTTTGTTAGGTTAATTTGCATATTCCTGATTGGCTGGTGGGCATTGTGAAGGTATGGTCAATTTGCATGTTACTCTTTTATTAGTTTATATTACTATATAATTATTGTAATAAGCTAATTATAATTTATATATATAATATATCATATAATTATATGACATATATTGATATTATATCATTTAATTTATGTGACAAATATTAACATACAATTTATTTCCATTTTAAATGTGAGAAACTTAATTTTTCAAAAAGTTAAGTAATTAGCCTAAGATATTCCATTCAATAAGTTGTTGAACCAGGATTCAAAGCTGATATGTCTAACTCATAAAATGAGCATATAACCTCTAAAAAATGAGATTGGAGAAATAATTATTAGATTAAAACTTCTGGTCTTCCATGAATCCAATGCAAGATTTGGCCTGGCCAGCAACTCAGTGGTTGGGTGTTGACCTATGAACTAGGAGGTCACAGTGGTTCGATTCCCCATTATGGCATAAGCCTGGGTTGCTGGCTAGAACCCCAGTGTGGTGCATGCAGGAGGCAGCTGATCATTGATTCTCTCTTGTCATTGATGTTTCTATCTCTCTCTCCTTCTCCCTTCCTCTCTGAAATCAATAAAAATATATATATTTTTAAATGTAGATATTTGTAGCCATTGTGAAAAGCAATATGAGTTACGTACCTTAAAAAAAAGCAAAACTAAAAATGGAACTGCCTTATGACTCATTTCCTTTCATTTTTATCTATTTTTACCTCAACAGTATTTTGAATTAGCTACTGGAAAATTATTCTTAAAAATATGCTCTTTTATTTCAAAAGCTGTGCTTAATCTGATGGCTATCTATCCATTTTACCAGTCATTATATTTCTTAAGAGTAAAGGAGATATCTCTGAAATGACAGTTCTATGAGCTTTAACTTTAAAAGTGGGTGTTACTGATTTCAGTAAAGGCAGAAAACGTTTGGAAAGGACTAACAAAGGAAATAAGGTTATCTGATAATGGCAAACTGCTAATTCATGACTTTTATGATGCCTATATGTTTAGAACAAAGACCTGAAACTTTGTATTTAAATTATTCTTTTATTACCAGATTTATTTGTAGAAAAACTCCATAAAATAGTCATGTTAGAAACATTAGACATAAAAAAGATTCAATACAAAATTCCCAATGAGGTTTGCTTAGTTTGTTACACTTGCTTCCATTTCCCTTCTTGAGAAGCAGAAAATACCAGAATAATTGAAACTAAATTATTCATGTTTTTCCTCCCTCAGCTAATTTTTCAATAACGTAACTGGAATACATAAACTATGTACATAATTTCCCTATAAATAGTGATGGGGAGGCAGAATTATTATACTTTTCAGCAATACCACTTTCCTGGATGTTCCAGAAACTTTCTAGCAAATATAATTATTCAGCAAATATTTGTTTGATGCCTAGTAATTTTAAGGTTCTATGAGAGCCATAAAGATAAAAAGATAAGTTCCATCTTTAAGAAAAAAATAATAGCTAGACTGAAAGAATACGGCTATACACATTATAGTATAGAAGTCGGTGTAAAGGAGATACAAACACTGGTACAAAAAGAAAAAGTGCTGCAAGAAGAGATATGCTCAAATTACAGTTGGGCACTAAAGGGAGAATCTTTCTCAACATGTACGGAGAATAGAGGGGATTCTTCCAGAGGAAAGAAGGCTGGACTCATTCTTGAAATTCGTGTTGGTTTGAGCCAGTTGGTCTGAGAGGACAAGGTATCCTAGCTAAGGCAATGGATGTGACAAGTCACAAGAGTGTGAACAGAGATGGAAATGTTAGGATCATACCGTTCATTTGACATGTCCTGATGATGCGTAAGTTTGGGGACAAACAAGGAATGGGTCCGAGGGATTGCCTGTGGCCAGTGTGGATTTTAGTCTGAAGAAGATGAGGTATCCTTATGCAGGGATGTAATATGTTTACTACTTGGAATTTTAATAAGATCACTATGGCCATTTAAGGTTGGTGGAGGCAGCAGGGATAATAAATAGATTGTTAAATTACCATGGAAGCTAAGATTTAGAGATTATATTGTCCTAGGTTTTACAAGTGGCAGAATGATTAACTTTCTCATCTGAAACTGTCCTGCCGACACTGCAGTTAAAACGGTTTATATGATCCTGCATGCAAGAGACAGGTCCCTAGGAAGTAATTTCACTAGGTGTCAGCACCCCACCTAATTGCTACTCTTTCTATTAGTCCATGCTGGTATTTCTTGAACAAGTGCCACAGGCAGGAGTGATGGACTTTAATTAAAAATATCACAAAATTATATCAAAATAGCAGAAATAATGAGAACAAACATAGAGAAAGACTGATACTGATAGGGCAACCACAAGTAGTAACCAGAGTTGAGAAGGAAAGGTCATTAGAGGTAGAGGGGAGGGATGACTGAGGGAAGCTTATACTGATGAAATCAGCAACATATTGTACTTTTGTTTCTCTCTTGCTTTTAGACTCTAGAGACAATACACTCAGCTTTGCCTGAAATTCACTGGTCTTACCTCATGAACTTGTTTTTGTTTGGTCCACTATCACTAAGTCTGCTGTGCAGAAATAGCCAAGAGGAGAATACTTAATATAAACTGCCTTTGGAAAGGGAGTCCATTAAAAATGCAACATAAGCATCAAGGATGCGAATCAATAAGTACTCTTATAACAATAGATTGACTGACATGAGACAGGAGAGATGATAACAAACAAACAAACAAACAAACAAACAACCAAATAACACAAACCTGAGAAAGAATAAGAAATAATGGCCATAGTTGAGATATGTATACTTGGAGACCTAGACTTATTCTTCTTTGTATCTCAATATGTAACATAATTCCAGGCACATGGGAGATGCTCAACAAAGATCTAATGAATGAACTGGGAGTGCTCTATAGCATCCTGAATGAGCCCCAGGAACATTACTACGACTTCATTGTTTTTACTGTTGTTTTGCAGGGGAGGGGAATGATAACAGTAGGTCCCGCAAGTTGAATGAAATTGTATTAGTTCAACCTGGTTAGGTTAGTTTAGTTTTGTTTTGTTTTGCTATATTACACAAAAGATTTACTGTAGATGGTCTTTATTAAATGACTCTAGATTTCTAAAGAGTAAGGATATTGCTATTTTCTTAAAACAAATACAAAACATGCTTTTTTGTCTGTCTTATATTTGCTCTTCAAGATTCAATCTTCATCTTTCTCATTCATCTCTGGCCCTGAAAGCTTATCCATGTTAATTAAATTGGCTGGTTCTCTTACTTTCTGGCTTCCTAATGAGGGGGCCACCTCAGCTCATCCTTCTTCTTCTTTTCCTGTCTCTTCATGCCTATGGGGGAATACAAGCTTCACTGTTACTCCCCAAAGTATTGCCACATCCCTGTGGTTTCCCAATATCCTACTGAAACTATTTATTATACTCTGCAAATTATTCAATTCTATATTGACATTCATTTCTTGTCAGGACTCTGATGGATAAAGTTGATCATCCATATAATGTATAATACATTTCACTTGACTTGATTTTGATGAATTATTCAATATATTGATAGTTGATCTCTTGAAATACACACATATATAATAGAAGCATTAAAAGTAAGGTATTTTTTGCTTTTTAGGATAATCTTGTCTTAATTGTTTATTTACATTCCACATTTGATGGCTGGCAATCTATCAGATGATATAGATATATACCATCTTAATATTGATTATGTGAAAAATCATTAATGGTTTCTGTTGAGAATAGAAAATATACCCAGATAAAAATAGCTGTTCAAGAAGTATTCAGTATCATGAATAGACACTTATAAATGAGTTTAACAGAAAGAACAGTTTGTGTAAACTATTCCAGATCCAATCAATATATGATTTATAATTGTCTAGCTCAGTGTTTTTTGATCATTTGTGGTGTCAAATGCATAAAAGAAGAAATAAGTTTATTTATAAAAATTTCTGAATTTATAAAGAATCTTTATGAATTTATTAACAAAATTAAATGTTTTTGCTTAACAATTTCTAAGGGAAATCATATGGAAAATTTTAATACTTAGACCATATAAAAGATGAACAATTTCTCTAACATGATTATAGGTAATATATTTGTTAATTATTTATAAAGAAAATTAGAATTTAGATGTATTATTCATATTTTTACATTAGAACAATACCTTTTTATTTTCAAATACTAGTAATTATAAATTACTTGTATAAATCAACACACACACAAGAAATAATATAGACATCTCTGAATCCTTCACTTAGTTTCTTCCAGTGGTAATTGCAAGACCTTAGTGCAATATTACAACCAGAATTATTGGCATTGATATAATCCACATGTTATTTCAGCTTCCCCACCTTAATTATACTTGTTTGTATTCATATTTGTATGTTTTTGTGTGTCCATCTTGTTTCTGTTAGGGATGGAAAGCTACTTGAATGAAAGTTCTTGAATGACATTTTTGGTGAAAAATTAAAAACATATTGTTTATTGAAAAAAAAACATTTTAGTTTTCAATTTACATATCATCATAATGATTTTATTTAATTAAACTTGTGAAATAATAAATTATTTCAGAATTTATTTTCTTTTGTAAAATTAAAAGATAATTGTAAAGATTGGAAATAATTGTAAAGCTGTCATTACAAAAATAGTTAAGAGACTTCTGTACATGATATCGATAGAAACTAAATCACTCCCCCCACACCTTGATCTCTATTGAGACTGATAACAGAAATATGAGAATCAAGACCCTGAATGACCCTAAAACTTGGATATATTTTAACACATGCCAAAATCTTTTATTTATAGGGAGAAAACATAGGAAATATGCTGATTTGTAGCAACTTCTCCTGAAAAAAAAGTGAAGGGAAAAAAAAAACAAGGTAGGTTTACAAAGCCTCATTAATGTCCACCAAATGGTAAGGAGAAAGGATTAAAGGAGACTTTAAGCCAATAGAAGCTATTACCTGTCTGTGGATCATCAGTATTTGAAAGCAATTTTTCTTAGGAGGCTAAATCTAATGCAGCAGCATCAAACCTGAGGCAAACAGCAGTAACTTGATTGTCCTTGATTTGGCAGAACCACTATCCTTTAACAATGAAAACAAAGGTGGGCCAGGCACATCTTGTAACTGATGCGGTGCCTGGCCAAAAAAGCCAGAATGTGCAAAATTGGCTCCTACGCAGTGCACACAAACATAGTATATTTCGTCAACATAGAACTCCTTTTAAACATCTCCTGAGACCATCTAGAGGGCCAGCTCCCTTCCTTTTGGTGCAATGCTGAGATAGTAATGTAAGCTTATATTGACTAACCATTTAATCTAACATGCATTGGGTAGAGTGTAATGGTGAGCAGGTGCAATGTGATATTGGCAATGAATCTCATTTCCCTTGCTTTGGGCACATATCAAGGCCATAAAAATCTCTTTATTTAAGGAGGAGTAAATTTTAGAACAAAAATCAACAAAGTGCCTGGAGCACTTAAAGATTGTTCGTCATAAATCTAGAAAATGTTTTAGGTCAGGTGCAGTAAATAGAAGTCATTTTTTAAAATTACTGTAGTAAAAAAAAACACACCATTTCTCAATGATGTGAATGAAGAACAGGTAAAGGGAACGATAGAAATAAAATTGAAAGGTTAAGTTGTTGTAAGACAGAGGAATAATGTGAGGGAGTAAGAACTGAATAATTAATACATGGAAAACTTCCAGGCAACCATGATTTACAAAGTAAGCTGTGGGAGTAGCTGCCTTACATAGATTATAGAGGAAGCTCATTAGAGTCAAGAGCAAGGAATTCAGAGACTCAGGTTTGGATAGATTAGCCTTGAGGTCATTGAAGATATTAAGAATTAAGGTCACAGGTAAACTGAGAACTAGAAATGAGAGTAACTGTTATACTGGTATATCAGGTAGCAGCAATAGAGACAGGGAAGAGGGTTATGCTAGAGGCCTTTCCTAAGTCCCGAGTAAAATTCATATTCAGGTAAAGAAGAACATATAGAATTACCTGTAATATATAGGTGTTTAATGAATAGTTGCTAATATTATTGTGGTTTATGACATGAAGCAAGATATACATTGGTGGTCTGCTTCTCAATAATTGATTGACATATCCATTTTTTTAAGTTATGAAATGAAATTCTTTTTTCTTCAGAGATTTTAATTTTATTATGGAGCTGCCAAAGTAGCACCCAAAGAATGAACATAGACTAAATATAAGAACTGGTGGCGATGCAGACCAAGTGCACATCTCTTTTGGAAAGTCATTCTGTAGTATTCTCATTTCATAATTCCCCAAAGACTGAATAGCAAAGCTCATTAACTGAAGAATGTAATGTTAAATACTCTTTTAAAATACTGGAGGTGGAGGTGAGATGATACTGTGCATTTCCTTAATGGCACATATCAACTCTGCTAAAGAAAAAAAAGAATCACATTATGATTCAGCCTGCTGGTATACTTACTAATCAAAAATAGAGATTGTTCTTGGCCTCAAAGATATGATTGAATTATTAACCCATCTCAAAAATTCTCTTTTCTATTGTGTTATATATTGGATATAATAATACATCAACATGAATTTATTTTAAACTTGGGGCCCAGTGCATGAATTTGTGTACCTTCAAAGGAACTGTGGGCCATGAGGCTGTGGTGGGCACATGGGCAGGTCTGCACCCATTCTCAACACCCCTGCATGGCCCTCCTGTAGTGGCCTCTGTTCTCCTGTCTGCCAGCAACACTGCTCCCCTCAATGCCACTCCCACATGCTGATAGCTCAGGGCAGTTGGGGCAGACAGGCAGAGGGGTTAGGGGCAATCAGGCAGGCAGGTAGGTGAGCAGTTAGGAGCCAGAGGTCCTGGAGCTAGAGGGATTTTCGACTGCCAGTTTAGCAGGTGTAAGAGGTGGCTGCTGGCCCCTATTACCCCTCAGGAGTAGGAGGAGGTGGAGAAGCCCTGAGGGCCAATTGGGGCTGGCAGCCTCCACTCACACCTGTTCACTGCACCAAGTGATTATGGCCAGCACTTGTAACAAGTGCAAGTGCTGGGTGGGACTGTGGTGCACAGGAGCAAAGAATTTTCAGTAACCACCAGAGGCTTGCCCCGATGACAGTGACTGGTGTCCCACCTTGGTCTGGCACTCCCACTCACCTGCTCCACCATCCTGTTGAGGCCTATGCCCTCCATGTTCTGCACTCACCCCTTGGTGTTCAGCGCATGTCATAGCAACCGGTTGTTCGGTTGTTCCATAGTTCGGTCTATTTACATATTAGGATATATATATATATATATATATATATATATATATATATATATATATATATATATATATTTGTATCCCTGGGACAATGGCTGTTATAAATATTCACCAATTCTGTGTTCCTTAGAAAGAGGTGAAAAATGGTGCTTTTGTTGCCAGTCTGTTAGGTTCATATTTAGGCTTGACTGTTTATTAGCTGTATAATCTTTGGTGATGAAATTAACTTATTGGCCCTAAGTTTTGTTTTGTTTTTTACTTAAAAATAAGGATATTAGGGTAATTTTAAGGGAAAGGATCACTTTATATCTAGCACATACTACCAGTATTTTATATCATATATAATACTGTAGTAAGTTGTATAGGATCACTTAGTGAATATTAAAATACATTTATTATCTATACTAATAAAAGGGGTAATATGCTAAATAGGGTGGACATCTTCCAGACATCCTTCTGAATAAAGCTGCAGTGGCTTCCAGGGTCAAGGCTCAGGCAGCCATGGAAGCTGCGAAGGGCCGAGGCGTGGCTGCAAAGGGCCTAGGCTCAAGCTAGCAGTGGCAGCAGCAGCAGGGTAATGGGGGCGGTGCCCTCCCCTGATCTGCTAGGTTGCTTGCCACAGAGGGAGGCCAGATTGCAGGTTAGGCTGAGGACAGAGGAGGTTAGGGTGAATCAGGCCAGCAGGGGGGCAAGGTAGGGATGATCAGGCCAGAAGGGAGGCAAGGCAGGAGCTATCAGGCCAGCAGGGAGGCAAGTTAGGGTTGATGAGGCCAGTAGTGGGGGGGCAAGTTAAGGGTTATCAGGCTGGTAGGTAGAAGGGTTAGGAGTGATCAGACAGGTAGGCAGAAGGATTAGGGGCAATCAGGTAGGCAGGCAGGCAGGTGAGTGGTATAGGAATCAGAGGTCCCAGATTGGAGAAGGTACAGGTTGGACTGTGGGACACCCCCCACCCCCCGCCATCCTGTGCACAGATTTTGTGCACTGGGCCTTTAGTTATTATTTTAAAAAGTTAGAATATTAAGGAGTTTGAGAAGGTAATGATATCATACACTGAATACTACTAGATACTAGAGATATTTTGAATGAATATTTTTAAATTTAATCCTTACAACAGCCACATAATTATTATTATATCATTTTATGGATGCAGGAATTAATGCTTACTGAACCCAGATCAAATTGCTTCTAGATACCATGCTTGTCCCCTTTTATCATTTATCTCTTTCATTTAAACTTTCACCACAACTGATTTAATTTCATATATTGATAAAAAATTGTGTTTTATTTGCTTTTCTCACTCATAATTTTTACCTTTGAATATATGACTCTAGCAATCTTGTCATACTCTTAGATTTTAAAGAGTAAATGATAAATTATGTAAATTAACTTTAACTTTTAGTCAATCCAGTTTGGAGATTAACTAAACATACATCTTAAAATACTATTTGATGGAATTTCTGGTGGTCAGAATATCACCATATTTTTAGAATTGTATTTCTGTATGGAAGGTATTGATAATTCATTTAAAAATATATAACCTTGAAATGACACTGGATTCTACTTTTTTAATTATCTACATATTAAAATCATTTTTGTGAGGCAACTGTAAATTTTATAGTAATCCATTAGATGTTAGAGATAAAACTATTCTGAAAACTTTTATAAGATAATCTGCATTATTCCTCAATTAAAATATAACCTCCCAAACTCTTCTCATAATGAAATCTTCCATCAAGTTTAGTTACATCATGCAGAGATAGCTAATTTACTACCCACTGACATAACTAATTATAAATTCATAAATTATAATTCAGTTTGAACTTAATGTTTTCAGCTATTTCTGATTATAGTTCAATAATAGGTTAAAAGTACAAAATGTTCTTTGCGACCTTTATCTTCCAAAAAATACCATTTGCATTTCTAATAAAATTGGTATATTTTACTGAAGGGAATTCTGGTAGTTTAATATAACCTTATTTTGTATACCTAAGATTACATGATTATTCTGTGCTAATACCTTCATATTCTTTGTTCATTTTTACATATCTATATAATATTTTAACCAGAAGCCGTTTTTGCAAAACTAAAACAACCAAATCAGAGAAACACACAAATACATTCTGAACATCACAATCATTTCTACCAACTTCTTCATCAAGCAGATTGAGTCAGGATTGTGCATATATGTTTATCCATGTAGTAATTTTAGGGGATTCCTATATGTTTCCTTAGAAAGTGTCATTTATTTTGTTTGATTTTTTTTTCAGGTTTAAAGAGTTTGTATTTTCTAAGTGTATTTTTCAACTTGGGCATTTTAGTGCAATTCATTATAATTCATTACAGTAAAAGTCATGAATATAATCATTTGAAATATTTCTAATTCATTAGAAAATGATCTAATCATTTTATTAAAATTCATTGGGGTGACACCGATTAACAAAATTATACAGGTTTCAGGTGCACAATTCTGCAATACATTATCTGTACACTATATTATGTGTTTACTATCCCAAGTCAAGTCTCCATGCATACACATCCATGCTGCTAATATAAGAGTCACTGCCATATCACTGTTAATAAACAAGCTAAATATCCTGGATTAGCCAAGCTTTCACCAACTTTTAGCAGGGTATAATCTTGTAAATATTTTTAATTAACCAGGAAATTTTCATGTCAAATGTACCTATAACTACTATAGTATTCATGTTGGCTGGGGTTCAGTGCTTCAGCTTTTGTCTTCCAGGCTGGGTACTACGAATCTCTAGCATTAGCCCTGGCCAGGTAGCTTAGATGGTTAAAGTGTCGTCTGCTAGCCAAGGCTACAGGTTTGTTCTTTGGTCAAGGCACACATAAGAATCAACCAATGAATGCATAAATAAGTAGAAAAACAAATTCTCGATTTCTCTTTCTCTCATTTACTCTCTCAAAAAAACACACAAAACAAACCATAAATTCAATTAAAAAATGTTAAAAAGCTCTTTTTCAGCCATAAGGAAATAACTCATAAGATAAAGTGAAAAATCACTAAAACTGAAATGCTATATTATAATGTAGTAATTTAATGCAAAATAAAACAATAAGGAGGAAATAGAAAAATAAGAGACATGTGACATAAAAATACAATGCATAAAAGATATGACTTCTATCAAGCAGAAGAAGCAAGTGCAAGTAGGAAAAGCATAATGAGATGACAATATAACTAAAAATTATAGGTACAGGAGAGAAAATGAAGGAAAGTATATGAGAAATCATTTTAAAACACAAAATATGTATAATAAAATAAAACTCACATTTAAGGCAAATATAAAAGTGAGGTCACAAATCATAAGTCTTTGCCAAAATTGTAGTTCAATCAATTTAAAGAACATGTCAAATCTTTCAGAGTTAGCAAATTCATCTCTAAGTCTTCTCTCATTACATAGATTTATGCCAGGGAAAAAGGAAGATTATAGCAGAATTATTTTGAAAATTGAATACAGGAAATTTATGTTGTTTCTATGAGAGTAAAAAAAAATCAGAATAATGAAATCCAATCAGTCATATGGAAAGAAAACATGAAAATAATTTAGAATAAACAGGCAAATAAATAAAAATTAAGAGAAGAAATTTTATACAGAATATTGAGAATGCAGATTCAAAGTGCAAAAATAATTTTGTTCCTTAGTAACATCTGGGAGCAAATTAAATTAAGCTTTAATAACTCATATATTATATATTACTTTTCTTTATATAAAGATTTTTATTTTGTGATGACTTATATTTCAATCAGTACACCAGAAAATATAATTCAAAAACCTGTCCTAGAAATTAAAAATGAAGTTAGCTCTACATTTTATTTTAAAACAAATACATTTTATTAAAAATCAAATAATACAGAAAAATTAGTAAAAATATAAAATTTTATTCCAAAAATATCCATTATTAACCTTGTGGTGTCTGTATTTTCAGATGGTTTTCTCTGTATACCTTGACATACACTAAAATGTTTCCAAATTAGGACAATAGTTAACAAACTCTTCAGGTTATGTTAACCATTATTTTTCAATTAGCAGAGCATGATGAATTTTTCTCTTTTAATAGTTCAGAGAATTAATATCACATTGCTTGATGGTCTTATAACTTATGTTAGGGTATAGGGTATCCTGCATTTTTTGCCATTAAACAATACTAAACTGTCTAGTGTGTGAAAATGTATAGAGTGACAGTGACACTTGCACCTGATGTTGAGGAATAGAAGGTAAATGTATGGACATTTGTTATAAATTTTATGGAATCCTATGTAATAAAACATAATATGCAAATATACTGAACGGTGGGGGATGGGAGCAGTGAGCAGGCAGTACCAGGCCAGCCAAGGTGCATGCCAGTGGGCAGAGGGATGGAAGGGCAATCTGGGGTGGCTGGGACCAGTGGTGGCACATGGGCGGTTCAGAGGAGGGGCTCCACTCGCCTGCAGGCACCATCCTTTGATCAGCCTGCCCAGTCACCTCCCACAGAGGGAGGCCAGTCATTTGGTCATTTGGACATCCCCTGAGGGATTCAGGACTGCAAGAGGGCACAGGCCAGCTGCAGGACTCCTCCCCCTCCCCCCCTGCCCCCCTCCCCCCCAAAGTGCATGAATTTTCATCCACTGGGCCTCTAGTATAGAAAGTATTGTCAAACATGGAAAAATAAGTTGCAACCAAATAGTTGAGTCTATCTGCTATAAAACTGAGCAATACCCAAAAGGTTGAAGATCTGGCTTATGTGAATCTGTAATTATTCCCCAATTTATTTTTATTTAAGTGTATAATTTTTAAATAAATTATTTTCTTGTTTTATGTTTTGATATAATTTTACTCATATAAATTACCTTAATACTTTCATATTTGGACAGTTATGTATTTGTGCAGTGAGCAATAAACAGCCTTACTTTAGTTTTGCAAAACTTAGAAAATACTACAACTTAGATCTAGTAGTTCTATATGACTGAGCCAGGCCAAAGAAGTTGTAATTTTTAGATTTAGTGAAAATAATAATTCAAAATATGTTCAGTTGCAATCATTTAAAAATTTACTTCTTGGGGAGGCATTTAATTTTGTGGTAATTATAATAAATTTCCCCCCCCCCAAAAAAAAATACCTGAATAGACACCATTTCACTTTGCTTCGTGAGAAACACAGGGACTGGCTTATAGTCTACTTTTGAAAATTAGAGTCATAAGTGAGGTAAAAGTGAAGTGATTTTAAAGTTCTTAAGTAATTTAGTTTTGAAATTAAAGACACTAAACTTGCCATTTCACATTTCATTAAAATGTTCGGAGAATATAATCCATTTTAAAAATTAACTTTTTAGGTTCATGTCAACTTTAGTTTGTATAATTCAGACAGTATATGCTAAGTCGCTCCCATTCCAATTCTCCAAAACAAATGCAGTTTTGATGATTCAGAATAGTTTATTATTATATTATTATGTATTATTTACTGTATTATTTTTCATATGAACTGTAAACCTACTTTTGTTCCACCGTGTTTATAAACATGTTATCAAGAAATAGAGTGTGGCTAAGCCGTTTAGAGAAAGCTTTATTTAAGAAGCTTTTTTTTTTTTTTTTCCCTATTCGGATAGATTGAGTCAATATATAAATCTAGTACTTATATAGCTCATCTATTAATGAAACTGCCAGGTTTAAAGTAACTAATAAATATAGATAGTAGTATATTAGCACAAAATTCTTCATAGTTTACATTAACATTAATAATTTTATCTCTTGAAATAAAGGCTCAGCAATTCATGTTGAAGTTTGATGGGTTTTAAACTGAAAATTTATATTCTTGTCACACAATAAAGATAGAATATTTTAATATTTTATAACAAAGTTAAGGTTAAATTTGAGTAAATTTTATAAAATTTTTAGTCAAAACCCTTTTAAATAACTTTCAATAATGTTCCATATTTCAAAGAAGCCTCATGTGAAACAATTAAAAAATCAGAAAGATAAATGTAAAAATTACCAATATTAACTAGGATTAGAATTTTATCTACAGTTCAACATTTGTGATTTTTTATTCTTAAGGTTAAAATCATAAAGTAAACAATAATTTCTTTTAGTATGTATATTTGTAAATAGATACTGAAAAAGTAAAGTCTTCAAAATTATGATCTACAGAGACCAAGGTTACATTAATACTATGGTTATATTGTTGCATTTATTTTTTCCATCTTATGTGGCTAATCTAAATAATTAAATAGTTGTCTAATAGTCACTTAATGTTACTCTTTAGTTAATTATTATTTAGTTATTATATTCTATGAATACCAATACATTTCAGTTAAATTTTAATTCATATGAGATAGTAAGTAGATTCACATTAAAGTTTATTTTATTTAAGCAATGTCTGTTTATATGTATTTGACCACATTTAAAAAGGAAAAAGAAAACAAAATGTTAAAAGGAACTTGTTTCACATTTTGTCCACAGTCCCAAAACTGAGCAGAATAGTAATTAAGTATATATGTATATATTTAAAGAAAAAATCAAGAAGGGATAGGGCTCTGGACCACATGCAGCCATCTGGATATATCTGATACACATACTGTTAACATTTAAAAATGGGGAAATGTAAATTGTTACTTATAAATTAAAAACCGGTAGTAAAAAGTCATTCAAAGTAAAAGAGAAAGTAAAGAAAACAAATAATGCCCTCGCTGGTTTGGCTCAGTGGGTAGAGTATAGGCCTGCGGACCAAGGGGTCCTGAGTTAGATTCCAGTAAAGGGTACATGCCTGGTTTTATATCTTTATTAGAGACTTGGTGCACAAATTTGTCAAGGGTGGGGTCACTCGGCCTAGCCTATGCCCTCTTGCAATTTGGGAACCCTCAGGGGATGTTGGAGATCCGATTTTTGGCTTGATCCCTACAGGCCAGGCCGAGGGACTCCATCAGTGCATAAATCTGTGCACTGGGCCTCAAGCCACACACACACACACTCTAGCAGCTAACTATCTGAGGGGCATAAGGAGAGGAACAAATGTGTAAGATCGGCACGAACGAGGAACTGCAGACCGGCAAGCAGTCCAGATGTAGAGCGAAGAGTGATTTGGAGAGGTCTCATTGCACAGATGGGAGTTATTATGGGTTGAATTGTGTCTCCCCCAAAAAGATATGCTGAAGTCCTAACCCTCAGGACCTATTGGGAAATAGGGTCCTTGCAGATGTAATTAGTTAGGATGAGGTCATAGTGGCTTAGGGTGGGCCCTTAAGTCAAAATTTGGAACACCCAAAATTAGAGAGGAGGGAGCCTGATTTAAAGGTGTGTCACTTGAGAACTGCCCTCTTGTGATCCGGGACCCCTCAGGGGATGTCAGAGAGCAAGTTTCATCAAGTTTCATTCTGATCCCCACAGTCCAGGCCTAGGGACCCCACCAGTGCATTAATTAGTGCACCGGGCCACTAGTTTTCTTATAAAAATATAAAAAAAAGAAGAAGAAAGAAAACAAACAATGATCATGAAAGTCAGTAGAGTACCTTTGAGGTAAGGGAAGCATTATGACTGATAAAATCAGTTTATCAACTCAGGTGTTGTTTTTTGGGTTTTACCTTAAAACATTTGTGAAATTGTGCAATTATGCTTCATACACCTTTCTACATATACATTACTTTTTGTAATATAAAAATTTAAAAAACTGTTAATGAAGCTATTTCTTTTTTAATATATATTTTTATTGATTTCAGAGAGGAAGAGAGAGGGATAGAGAGAACCATCAATGATGAGAGAGAATCATTGATTGGCTGCCTCCTGTACTCCTCACCCTGGGGATCACCTTACACTGGGGATGCAGCCCCTAACCTGGCATGTGCCCTGACCTGGAACCAAATCATGACCTTCTGGTTCATAGGTCTACAGTAGGTCTACCGACCAAGCAATGAAGCTATATTTCTTAATTGTACTCTACTGAGTTTATTCAGTAACCCAATATATTTAAAAATCTGCATTCCTACATTTGGTAGGCCATAAGCAGAAAATAGTTTCACGGTGTGTAGTTCTTCTTACAGATCCACGCTTAACTGAGAGAGGTTAACTTATATTCTATCAATTACTCCACATGAAGACTGCTTCCCTGGTATGCTAAATCCTGAACCCGCATGCCCAGTGAGCTGATTTTCACTAACCTGGACACTTCTGTTCCACCAGGTGCTTTATTAAGAACATAACACAATTATTTGAGTTCAGTTACATAATAATCATTATTATTTATTGAACTTGTTACTACAAGCATATAGTTTTATTAACTATTATCTAAAAATAAAATATACCTATGAAAATGAGGCACAGTTTCTTGAAAGTTCAATGAAATGCTTTAGAAAATAAAGGTTTTACCAATCCTGCAGCATTCATTTTAGGAAATCATTAGTGAAAACATCTATACAAATCTAGTTGATTCCTCTTCAAATAGTTTTGCAAGTATCTTTAATGTTATGCTTTAAAGAAATATCCGATTTTGCGCCACCAGTTATTTATTAAAATTGCTATTTACGTAGGAAAAATTATATGAGCGCTAATCAGCAATCTTTAAGAAAGAACTTAGCCCTATAGTAAATAATGGCAATTGTTGTTTTTTCTAAGTGAATGTTTGTTTTTGAAAAGAGACAATCTTCATCAATGAAATATTGATATGTGCCTTCATTTATATGCATATGTGCATGAGTGTCCACACAGGTGTGTGCATGAAATTAAAGTTCATATTTCCAATTGTAGGTGACTTGTCCAATTACCCAACCAAAGATTGTTTCTGACTGGATAATAAATCAAGGTTTTTACTCTATTCCCATATGTTAAATAAATAATAGCCATAAATATTATAGTATTTTTTGTCCTTAGCTTTTACACAATGTGTTTTTTCCACTTTGTTCTTGAGTTTGTTTTGAGAATGTGCTCTTTATTGAATACATAGCTATCTAATTTACAAATGCACTATTAATTTTAGTATTTCTCCAGCTTTGGATATTTAAATCTCTGGCATCTGAATTTTTTCATCTCTGAGGATGAAGTGTCTCTGTGTTTTCAGGGAAGAATATGACCTCTTCTCATTTTCTTTACATGTTCAGCCACAAGAAGGAAGTCATCAGTAGGCTTTGCATTGAATTTCCAGATTCCTAGGAAAATTAATATACACAGTCCTGCTTAGTCAAACATTTACAATCAGATATCTATCAAATACCTATATTTGCCAAGCACTTGCCTAGAAACTGCTAAAAATAAAAGATATAATCTTTACATATGGCGGCTCTGTTCCCATTTCCATGAATCTCGTGCAGAGGGCATCCATGAGAGGAAGATGCTAAATGTGCTTCTGACAGAAGTACAATATCTAAATATGATTTAATCTTTGCTTTTACTTGTAAAAGTTTGAGAAGCCCTTAACATAACCTATACATTTTCCCATATGTTCTTTTTCTCTACATATAAGGAAGAAGAGGTCTTTTCTTTCTTTTTATTTTTCAAAGTCCTCAGATGACACCATGTTGGTATGTAATGCTATTATAAACAAAATATTTTTCTTTACAAGCCAAACCACTTCTTTGTAGACATTCTGTGTACCAAATTGCAATCCACTCCATCAAACCAGAGTTACACTAATAAATCTCTTTGTGACAAGCCTCTCTCTGTCTTGGACTCAGAGTCAAGGTGCTGATGGATAATATTATAAGCCCTCTTATCTATAAAAGAGGATCTAAGAATAATGCCCATAGAACTCTTAGAAAAAAATTGTGGCTAGCTGGGAGTGTTTATGAGGCACATCCTAAATCTTTCTGAGGTTTCACACACACACACATACACACAAATAAAAAAAATAAATATATAAATAAAAGCATTACCACCACACCCTTGGGCATTAACCCTGAGATCACATTTTACTGACAGAGCCCTGGATTTGGTCTTTTCTCTCAGGCCATTTCTTACTTTGAAATCTGTGTGAAACAGTTTTATTCCCTAACCCAGCAGGACCTTACACGGAAATGAATTCTCTAGGTTCCCTTGGAAACTTAAGTGTTTCTTCTTTGTGAGTTTCTCTTTATCAGATGATAGACAGATAGATAGCCTTATTCAAACCGGTTAGCACTTTCAAAATTCCACCTGGAAAGCTGCTTACCAAACACTCAATTATATTAGGTTTATTTTTCATTTTTCACATTATCCTAAGTAGCAGTGTGGCTCAGCTTTCCACCACCACATAACACTGGTCACGTTTTGAGCCTACAGGCGCTGAGAAGTGTGGGGAGTGTGGATCATGGGGATCAGCAGCCTGACCTCAGTGGAGGTCGTTGCAGGTTCTTCATTCGAGAAGAGGTTCACCTCCTCCGATGCAAAGAAAGGGCTACTGTCCTGTCAGAGGGTCAACACCAGCGAAGGCTTCACAGTCCTTGGCTTCACTGGAAATTGCCCAAATGACTCCGTAATCAGTTCAGGGGCTCCTTCCCAACTAAAGCCTTGCCTTTAACATTAGACTCTGCAGATTGTGAGTATAATTTGTGGACTAATGCACTGACCTGTGGGGTCAGGGTTTGTGTCTAGTTTTGAGAAAGACGACCCTATGGTTGTAGCAGTCAGTTGTTTCTTTTGGGACAGTTAGAGAAGCTTTTTGGATCCTCACCAAATTCTGAGATGTTTATCACCTTATTTCTCCAAGTGACTCAATGCAAATAGAAGTAGCAGATTAAGCCGAGCAAACTCCTTAAGTTCCTTTCTGCCACTGTTTTCACTATCACAAACTTCATGGTCACCAAAACACCTGTTTTCTAGAAGCAATTGTCACCTCATCATAGTGAAAGCCTCCATGACTTCATAGTCAAGTATTGGGACATAGGTTTGGGTTGATATTTGCTACTAAAGGCAATTGTTGGGAAGAAGGGATGGGCATGTAGTGGGTCAGACAAGCTGGAAGCTGCTGGCATAGCTCACTCTGCCTCCAATAGTGACACCTACCACGTGTGCCTGTGCTACACCTGCATATCCCAAATCTCATGATTTCCTGTTTTTTATTTTTTCAGACTATTCTTAACCTAGAATCAAACAGGGTGTGTATTCTCAGAGATTGAGTTTTAGCTGATCCAGGTTAATGTGGTTCAAAATGATCACAATGAAACCATAGAGAGAAGTAGCATAGGCTTAGGTAAGTTGACACAGCTTTGATAACTTTACACAGACAAGATTCATTGTCCTTGTTTTTACATAATTATAAATAAAATTTTAAAATAAAACAAACAAAAGCCCTCTGTAGTTTTATTCAAGGCATTAAAGAATGAGAATTTTTTAAAAATATATTTTATTGATGTTTTACAGAGAGGAAGGGGAGGAGATAGAGAGCTAGGGATGTTGATGAGAGAGAGACATCGACCAGCCGCCTCTTGCACATCCCCCACTGGGGATGTGCCCGCAACCGATGGATGTACATGCCCTTGACCGGAATTGAACCTGGGACCCTTCAGTCCGAAGACCAACGCTCTACCACTGAGCCAAACCGGTTTCGGCAGAATTAGAAATTTTGAGCAAAAAGTTGTTCACCATCAGGTGACCAACAGAGATTTGATAAACGATGCATCATTTAAGAAAGTAAGACAGTAGGATAGGGAGCTGTTGGGAATTGAGACTGGAAACCTAAAACATGTTAATATTAGCAGCAAAGAGGTTCTAAGGCAGTGGCAATATGGTGTGTGTGTATTTGTGTGTGTGTGTGTGTGTGTGTGTGTGTGTGTGTGTGTGTGTAAGAGAGATATGAGAGAGAGAGAGAGAGAGAGAGACAGAGAGAGAGACAGAGAGAGAGAGAGAGAAAGAGAGACTAAATACAGAATAAGAAACTTTTTTTCTTGATTCAGTCTCAAATTTGAGTCTTATAGCGGCTGAGAGACTGAAATAGAGTGCTTTATATGTAGGCTTAATATAGAATTTACTTCATCCCAACTTAGATTTTAAACTTTGATGTTTAGAAAAATAGGTTGTTTTTTTCTGAAATATATAATCCTATGAATAACAAAAACGAAATGAAATTATTTCTATGTATCAAAATAAGTTGTATTTAAATTGTTACATTTTATTTTAACATATAAAATTAGTGGTATAGTATCTTCTTAGGAAAAACACTAAACATTTGATGGAGGAGCAGAATAGGGTGAAAGAGACAATGATTGATTTTATCTAGTTTTGCTTTTAACCTATTAGAACTTGAAGTCCAGCAGACTCTGAGATAGCCAAAGGTGATTTAAGAAATAAACACTAAGAAGCTACCATGGAAACAGATGCTGCAAAAGCATTGCAGTGTATTTCAAAAAGAGGGCACTGGCCTTTACATACAGTGGCTGAGTAGTAGGAGGCTGCTCTTTAAGAGCCTATGGTTTACCAGACAGAAAAGTAGAAGATTTATATAAATTTAATTCTTTCAACAACCCAATGAGTATAATTTATTATTTACCTGTTATTTTCAGAAAGCTGAGATTCTGATACAATTTAAGAAGCTTGCTCAAGGCATATACATAGCAGAATTAAGAAGAAAGTCTATTCATTGAAAAGTTGTGAAAGACCATAGAAATTATAGAAAAATAGAGCATAGTTGAAATAGCAGATCTGCCAGTTGCCACTGAAACCTTATTTTTTTCACTTTTCAAATGAAAATACAAATCACGTTTACCATAAATTATCACAAAAATTGAATAGAAAAAATGGGAAGTTTAAAAATATTATTTGGTTAATCATGGTAGCTTTTCTAATGTTTTCATTATTATTCACTGTTTTGCACTGCTGAATTACTTGAATAAATAGGGCTGCTCTTGGCTAATAGCTGTTGCCTAAATCTGAATTTTCTATGTGTCTTCTGAAATAACCATGATATAAACAGCTAAAATAAATATGGCATTCAAAATCATTCTTCAAAACATAGCAATACTAGGAGACATAGGTTTTCACAAATGAAATTATTTATTAGAGAAATAATCACCAAATTTCAATAGTGTATTCTAAGGGTGCAAGGAATGAGGGAGAAGAGACTTAAGAGACTGCAGAAGAGAAGAGAGTGAAGGTCTTAGACAAAGCACAGATAACATCACCCAACAGAAAGAAAAAGTCTAAAACTAAGTTCAAAATACTGAACATATACCTGGGACTTGATAATTCACAGCACTAGCTGCAAAAATGAAGTTCAAAGGAACCTGACCCAGAGGTGACACCATCAGAGAACCATTTTTTTTCCTGGATAAAAGGGAACTAGATAGGGACAAATGATGCTTCTGAGAGAAATGGCAAGAATGGGATAGAAGACTAAATAGGATACCCAGAAATAAGGAAAAGTGAGACAACTCTGTATGAAAATACTGTATTAAGCACAGAGAGAATGTACATCAGCAGATTAAAATCTCTCACAACCAAATCACTACAAAATGAAAGGCAATTTAACACAACTAGAGGCTCGATGCATGAAATTCCTGCTAGAGTAGGCGTTCCTTCTCCCAGCTGCTGACACTGGCTTCCCTCTAGCACCCGGGATCTGGGTTTTCCTCACAGCCCTAGCTTTGTCCGGAAGGTCATCTAAAAGAATGTCTGATTCAATTAGCCTATTATGCTTTTATTATTATAGATACACCAAATACTCAAACAATAATGAATAAATATTAAACTAAAATGAAGTCAGATATTCAAATTTTAATACTGAATTTTGATTAAAAAGAAAAGCAGCATAAAATACAATGAGATTGAACTCAAGAAAATAGATTAACTAGGTTATTAAAACAAATATAAAGAAGATAAAAGTATATAAAAAACTCAAATGGATTGTTGGAGATAAAAAATATAATAGCTTAAAAAGAAAAAAAAAATAGTCCCACTGGATAGGATAAATAATATATTTGAAACAGCAGAAGAAAAAAAAACAAACACAAAAAAACACCTGAATTTAAAAAATGCACAAAATGGTGTGAGAAAAATAATTTAAGTAATACGCAAATACTCAGTAAGCTTGAAATCGATGAAGTAGCATGACAGTTAAACAGAACCACTGAAGCTGGAGATGGAGAAAAGAAAAATATTGAAGAAATAATAAGCAAAATTTTCTACCTTTAAAAAAATGTATGTATTTACACATTGAAGCAATTCAAGAAACCACAGCAGATTTGGAATACAGAAAGTCACACCAGAGTACATCATAATTAAATAGCTGAAAATGAGAGATGAAGGGAAAATATTAAAAGCAGTTGTGAAAAAGAACACATTGATTGAAGATACATAGACAAGTAATATATGATAAACCTATTTTAATAGTAGAATTCTGATTAATAGATATAGAATAGATTATCAATTGAAAAATTACTATTTTAGAATTAATACTAGAGGCCTGTTGCGCAATATTCGTGCAAGAATAGGCCTTCCTTCCCCTGGCTTCACTCCCAGCCGCCTGGGAGCCATCAAGTCCTCGCTCCTGGCTGGAGCACCACTCCTGTAGCTCCCTCCATCTCCCCCTCCCTCTCATAGTCTGCATCCTGCCCCGCCCAGCCACTCCATGCCTGCATCTGCAAATTAACCCACTGTCTTTGTTGGGTTAATTTGCATGCTCACTCCTGATTGGTTGTGCGCATAGCAAAGGTATGGTCAATTTACACATTTGTCTATTATTAAGTAAAATAATAGATTGAATTCTGGTAAGAATCATTATTGGGTGCTAAAGCCATAGAGTGGAGGGGTTGTCATATAAAACTGTCATATAATAAATGTGTGTGTGCTTCCAACTGTCAATTTTGTAGCCCTATCATTATGCAAAAATAGATAAGTAATATAATAGGCAATCAAAATTAACATAATCACTAATACATACATTAAAATTATATGCTACCAATATGTTACATCACTTATGTAGTGTCCCAGCCCCAATTGCATAACTTGAATCTTTTCATAGGAAAAAGAGCAATACCCAAGTTAAGGAATGTAAAATTATAATATTTCTAGTTATATTATTCAAAAATATTAATGGCATGAAAGAAAGAAAATATAAGGAACTGCTCCAGGTAGAAGGAAACTTAATAGACCTGATAAATAAATACATATGCTGATCCTAGATTGGATCTTATAGTAGAAAATAAACAACTATAAATCATGTCACTCTGACAATTGATGACATTAGCATATAAAATGTATAGTATATAAAAAGTGTATTGAGCCTAGCCAGTGTTGTTCAGTGGTTGAGTATCGACCCATGAACCAGGAGGTCATGGTTTGAATCTGGATCAGGGCACATTCCTGAGTTGTAGGCTTGATCCCCAGTAGGGTCATTCAGAAGGTGGCTGATCAATGATTCTCACTCATCATTGATATTTTTTTATCTCTCTCCCTTTTCCTTCCTTTCTCTGAAGTCAATAAAAACATAAAAAATAATGTCTATTGATGTTATGTTTATTAAATTTGATTATTGTATTATGTATCATGGATATGTAATTTAAGATCTTAGAAAAATACGTGCTAAAGTATTATAAAACTACATGTTTTCATATAGAGAGGAGATAAAGCAAATGCACAAAGTTATTAAAATTAATAAGTATAAAAATATTCAGTTATTTTGGAAAAATTTTACACATTTTCTCTAAGCTTGATATTTTTAAAATATATTTTTTATTGATTTTTAACAGGGAGGAAGGGAGGATAGAGTGTTATAAACATTGATGAGAGAGAAACACCAATCAGCTGCCTCCTGCACACCTACTGGGGATGTGCCTATAACCAAGGTACATGTCATTGACCGGAATAGAACGTGGGACCTTTCAGTCCGCAGGCTGACACTCTATTCATTGAGCCAAATCGGTTAGGGCTAAGCTTAATATTTTTTAGTAAAATGGTAAAAATAATTATTAATAGGTATTCAAGTTTTTCTCAATACATTGTATTACACTGAGAAAACTTTTAGAACTTACAATTTCCCAGGATACAACCAAGGGTCTGTCACACAATGAGCCCCATATATCGTTAGTTTAAAATGCACAAACTACTAATACTTTTTAGTTTCTACTAGCTTGCAGAAATCTTGACATGTAGAGGCAGAAAAAAATGCAACTGTTCTCCAATCCTAGTTTATAAAGTATCCTTACACATTTTATCAAAAGCTAATTAAAATCCCATGCCACTGGTTAAAAGAACATGGTCACGAAATTTAGCAAAGGTAGATAAATCACTGGGACACTGGGAATTGACTACAGGGAGAGAAAAAAAAACAAAACTTGAAAGTTGCAGCAAAACTAGGCCATCTATTCACTTCAGCAGGAATCGATTGCTTATAATTTATCTGCAGGGCTGCCTGAGAAAAGAGAGGGAAAGCCACAGTATCATTATCATCATCATACAATTCCTTATATGTTAATTGGTAATAAAGTGTAATGATATGCATAGCACTGAAATGTAGAGAGGGAAGAGATCAGAATAGGACATGGAAAGAGGAAAAGTTTCGTTGTAGTGAAAACACAAATAAACCATTTTCTCCCTTCAACTTACCATTCTCTGATCTCCAGTCTGGAAAAACAAAAAATAAAAAACACCACAAAACCATGGTTGTATTTTCCTAAATAGTCATTGCTATTCTCTAGTAATCACAGTGAAGCTTAAAGCTGTGAAGCATATATGCACTCTACATTCTTTTCCTCTGCAATCTTCAAAATGCTATTTTACGACATAGCAACTTCAAAATCAAAAGGGTGTTTACAAACTATTGGCAGGCTGGCTGGCCCAAGAGATTTATAATAGGCCATACAGTGGCTTTGATTTCTAGGCCATTGCTTTAAATCCATTCTATCTAATGACTATTGGCTGCTCAAAGTGAAATGAACTGTTGAGTTTAGCAGAGTTCCAGTAATTTGTGTTATCTGCTGCCTTTTCCAGTTTGTGAGTAGACTCTCTACTCACCCCTGTACTTGTAGCAAGAGAGTAAAGTGGTTCAAGTTAGAAACATGAATTTAAGATTGAGATGCAATCACTTTTTCTTTTTTACTATATAATTATCAACAACTAGATTGCCTTCTCTTAGCCTTAATTTTTCTTCATTTAAAATTTGTGCATAACTGTGTTTGTATTTAATAGTCTACTTAATTGGATTTTTAAAATCAAATAAGTACTTTATATGACTCTAGCAACAAACATTTATTGAGAGTCCACTAGGGGACAAATATTATAGTTTATATTACTTCATTTAATTTCATGTAATGTTCACAACTTTCTGTGAAGTAATTTTTTAATACATGGAAATACCAACTCAGACATTATACAGCTTCCCTATGACACATAGCTTTTTTAAAAAATTAAAGTGAATCCTAAAGCTGAAAAATCATTTAATTATTAAGTCAACAAAGATGGCTTTCACAATTTGCTTCTGTCAAATATGGTCCAAATCACTGGAGAGACAATGATTGAGGAAAGAGGCAAGTACCAAGCTCTTGGAGCTACTTTTTGGAGGGCAAGACCCCCCAAACAGCAAACATATCAGTAACAGTTCAGTTACTAGTAATATTATAAAGACTATAATGCATTTAGAGAAAATGGAGTGAGGAGGCATGTTTTGTATGGAATGATCCAGAAAAATACTCTATAGGGGGTGACATTCTACCAGAGACCTAATTAATGCACAAAAACTGAATAAAGAGCCTCAGAGCAGTCCAAACGGAGAAGTATGAAGCGCTGTAGCAGGAATGACCCTAACTGTCTGAAGGAAAGCAAGGGGGCTAGTATGCCTGGAGAACAATGAGGAGGAGAGCACCCATAATGAATGGGGTCCTCAAACCATTGGGAGGATGACTGGGGAGAGGTGCCATGTTGACTGGTTTCAGTCAGAAGCACGCACTGAGAAGCAATTAGGAGAGCCTTACTGTATACCAGTGCACGAGAATCATAAAAGAGGGAGAAGCAGCTAAGTAGAAATACCTCCAGACTTCAACGCAGATCTGACAGGGACCCGTAGGAAAAAAAGCAGGTTTGGGCACGGAGAGCTTCAGATTGTGATCTGGATCATGACACAGACCTGAAGAAGGGTAGGTCAACCCAATGGAAGACCCCAAACAAAAATTGGCCCTGAGGGAGTCCTGTCAGCTCAGGCATTGGCTGGTCTCTCCGTGACAGAATACAACCTCCACTCTTACACTGAGGAGGATCCTGACTGTGCTGGAGCTGCAGACTGACCACACTCCTTGCAGAGAAATAGCAAATTCCTTCTTGAAGGAAGATTTGGACAGTGCACCTCCATACTTGTCACAAGGGACTGTATTTGGTATATTTTCATCATACTCCTGCCCTCTTTAAAAGTCACTGCTCTAGGGTTTGTTTGGAGTTTTCTCAGCCATGCTATGTCTCCGCCATTTGGGAAATAAATCTTGCCAGAGCTGAAGCCCTGTGAAGACATCATGATGTATTACTGACCTCAGTGGGCCTCCAAGGAAGGGATGTGCAAGAAGGAACCAGAGACCCAGCCTGGCAGCTTCTACTGAGGACACTACCTAGTCAGTTTGAACTTTGAAGGCTAATCCTAATACTATTACCATTTGAAAAGGAAAATTTCAATTCCACTTGAAAATTCTATTTTTAAATGCTGAGTTTCAAATATATTTTTATTTTTAAATTATATTTTTATATCCATATATGGTAAATGCTCCCAATTTTTGGTAAATGTTAGATAGAATTCAGGAGCATTAAGACAGAAAAGAAAAACGAATTATAAGTAATTTATAAGTAATTGAGCACCTACCACCTCTAAAGGTTTTCTTCTCCCTATTCTACAGACAAAGGTATTGTTACACAGGGATTCAACTGGTGTCCCAGTAACTCCAAAAACCATGCGAAATGTGCTATTTCTCACTTCTCACACATCCACATAGGGTTTCTCTTACTGTACATTTTAATGTCTTTTGTATAGGAAGTTGAGTAGGAGCTGGTGAGTGGCTCACTATGTGATTTCCCCTGATCAGAACACTTGCTCGCTTTATTTTTTGTGAGTCACTTACCTGGACCCATATTGGCAGTAATTGAAGTGCATGCTGGTCAGAATTTCAGTTCAGCTCTTATGTCCTATGCCAATAGACTAAGATGGATGTGCAAATTTATTGTATTCTAATTTAGATCTATCCATACTCCTTTGTAGTTTTTTTTAAAATGATCTCCTGTCTCTCTCTTGATTTTAAAAGATTGATGATTACCATCTCCAATAATGGAAATAGTTTCACAATCTTAAAATTGCCAAGAAGAAATAGAAAGTTGAAAAAATGAAATAGACTTGCTTTTATAATAAAATGGCCCTGAGGTTCCATTTCATCCATGCCACATACCTGCCATGTGGTTTGCAAGCTGGCCAAATTCCCTCCTCATCTTCCTCTTCTTCCTATTCAGATATCTTTAATTTTTTAAAGTGTATGACTCATCTTTCTCTTGCTTAAAATAACATGCTAATTGGAAGCCATGCTATGGATTTTAAAATATGACAATAGGACATAAACTGTAAAGAGAGCAGGAACTTTGTGACTCCAGAACATGTTAGTTGTAAGCAAACCTGTGCATACATGCATCTATTTATTTTCCACTCAAACAATTATTAGTTATCTATTCTCAAATAATATGTTACACATCAGAGAAAAAAAAGCTGAGTAAGAGTGATACTTGCCTCCAAAATATTTAAATAAATAATTAAATGCCATCAATAATACACAGAAATCAAGAATAGACCTAAATTTAATTTCAGACATTTTATCTAGTAAGTAGATAAATCTTTATATTCTAAAATTAGAATTTTAAAGGATACATTTTCCACCTTAAAAGATGGACAGTTTGCATATTAGTATTGTAAAAAGTTATGAGAAATATTGTTCATATATTAATAATTTAAACAAAATAAACACACATATGTAACATTGACTAAGACTGGACCTGTTGCCAAAACTGGTTTGGCTCAGTGGATAGAGCATCAGCCTGCGGACTGGAAGGTCCGAGGTTCAATTCCTGCCAAGGGCATGTACCTTGGTTGTGAGCACATCCCCAGTAGGGGGTGTGCAAGAGGCAGCTGGTTAATGTTTCTCTCTCATTGATGTTTCTAACTCTCTATGCCTCCCCCTTCCTCTCTGTAAAAAATCAATAAAACATATTAAAAAAAAAAAAAAAAGACAGGACCTATTCCCATAGAACCATCCAGCTTCATTGTTGATATATTGTAGCCTCCCCCTTTCTTGCAGCAAAAGAAGTATCTTTCAAAGTGTTTAATGCTAAGAATATTCTAAGACTAATACTATAATACTAGAGGCCCGGTGCATGGATTTGTGCACTCTGAAAGGAAATTGAGTAAAATAAATATTTTAGGACCATGGGAGGTTGGCTCCAGAGCATGTCTAGCCTGTCTTACCCAGTACTGATAGGCCAGACCCCAGCAGCAAGCTAACCTACTGGTCAGAGTGTCTGCCCTCTGAACAGTCGAATGGTCAGAGGGACACTTTGCATATTAGGTTTATATATATATATATATATATATATATATATATATATATATATAGATTAATGCACTAATGTCTTATTATTTTGTAAAGGGAAATAACATTAAATAGGATTTATTATGGAAAGTTCTCCAAATTATTCAGTGGTCAAATCATTACTGTTATTGATTGCTTATGAAAAAATATTTGCAGAAATATAGATTTTTAAAAATTACAGTATTTAATCTATCAGAAGGAAACTAATGCACAGGACAAATCAATATCCAGAATATACATAGGCAATTTAATTGCTCCATTGATGATAATATTGAGAAAAACAATTTCCATGAAGCATGAAATTTGGGAATTGAACTGTTTAATTTAATGAGTAAAATCACTGTACAGACCATTCATGTCTGATCCTATTATTAGTTATACAAGTTCTAAGGTGAACATCAATTCTTTTCATTTATGAGAGCCACAGCATATTAGTGTAGATCTTTCTTTGAAAGCCTCATTGAAGTATTTTTCATACAAGTGTTCTATAGAGAAGACATGAAATATTAAAAATAATTCTAATGATATTAATGTACAATCACTCTTCTGAAAGAGTATTCCAATCAATCTTTGGAATGGAGGAGCAGTAATGCTAAACTCATTATACTTATGGAAAATTGTGAGACAGTGAACTCAAGCAGCTTGTTCAAGGTCACAAAATAAAATAATTTCTGACATACAAACAGAATCCAGTTCTTCAAAGCCCAGCCCAGAGATATGCCTACTAATCTCCATCCCCTAAAACATAACTGTAATTCTTAACTAGTCTCAATATTTAGAACTGTGCTTCTCTCAAAGGTATTTTTATTTGTGCTATTTTATTCCATCAATAATATTTTTAAATAGAATGAAAATGTATTATATTTAAATTGGAGGATATTTTCCTTTTTCTCAGCTCAGTCTTATGTAAATAAGATGTAAACTATGCTATCACAATTTGGTAGAAAAATAAATATTTGTTTTTTATATACAACTAGAGACCTAGTGTATAAAATTTGTGCATGGGTGATGTCCCTAGGTCTGGCTGGCAATCAAGAACTATTAGGGCCGTCTTGACCAGTCGTGATCGAGCCTAGGCAGGCTGGGGCCTGCCAACTGCTAGCTTTCAGTAAGGGCCTCCTGCCAGCTGCCGGCCAGGACCTGCGGCCAGGACAGGAGGAACAGGGGGAGGGACTGAGGGAGGTTGGCTATCCATGGGAGGTTGACTATGGGGGGTTGGCTGTGGGAGCTCATTGACCACCAGGGGTAGCTCCTGCATTGAGCATCTGCCCCGTGCACATTATAGTGACTGGTTGTAATGGTAGCTAAGGCTTTTGTATGCATAGTTGATTTTATCTTTTAGTAAACCCTAGTTGAATATTACCAAAGTTTAATGTGCTAGTAAACTTAACATTTCTTACCCTATCAGTTTTTTTTTTTTCCTATTGTGGTTTTATTCCAACACATGTTCATCCTTTGTAAGTATAAGTTAAACTCAAATTTTCTCTTTTGTCAACTATTCTCAATTTTGTTTTTGTGGACTTTGGAAAGCTCAGAATGTTCATTGTGAAAATATAATATGCATATTTGCCTAACCTTAGAAGGACAATAGTTAGGATTCATGGTTAAATGTAACAGGAGACTGATTTTTATATCCAAGTCATACACTTAGATATAAAATTATAGATCATATGTCTGTGCATCTTATTATTCTACAAAGAGTAATAAAGGACATAATTACTGTATAAATCTCATGAAGAAATGTTAAACCCCTCACTGGCCCTTATTTTCTACAAGACAGAGGTAGAATACACTGTAACTTACCTTGGGGTGATCTTGTAGCTGTAGTTTTTTTCTTTCTGCCCTTCATCTTACTCATTAGTCAAGGTAAAACTGTTAATAGCAATATCCTTGAATGCAGCAGCAAAAAGATACTGATGTTGAGAATTTCAGGACTTCGGTTATGAGTAGTTTTAAGTTCTGTAGTCAACTAAATGATTATGGATGGAGTATAACATCCACACTAATAAGAAAGGAAGAGCAAATACACATCACAAAACATATAGTTTTTCTTGTCTGCTTTTCACTGAGAGCTTACTGGAGGCAAAAGTCTTGCTATTCCCCATTGGTAATCACAGCTTAAATAACAGCAATAATGGCTGCCTCAGAATACCAAGGAAATAAAAACATTTTCTCACTGCAGAATGCAAGAAACTAGTCCTCCGCAGTTTGGGCATATCAATTCCTTTATAGGGGGCCTCATTCTGGATCCAGTGGTTTTCCTATTTTCCTATCCTTATTACCCCTGTTTTCTACCTGGCAGGACATGCTCTTTAGTGAATATGCCATATTTTATTGCCTTTTATTCACTCTTCTTAAGTTGCAAATAAGTTCTAACTTTAGTTTGAAGTCTCTTCTTGACCCATAAAAGAATGGTCACAACATCATACTTAAAAGTTCTGTAGTAAATATATTTTGAAAAGTCCTTTTATCTTAGGTATCACATTTTCTTTTCCTCAGCGTTTCTAGGAAGGGCTGGGAATACAATGAACTGTTTTCATTAAAAAGCATATTTAAACTTTAAGGAACAGAAAATTCTGTATAATATCTAAGATAAAGTTAACGGTACATCTGAACATTGAAAATTCTTATATGGCTTCACCCTGCAAAATCCATTTATGTAATACATTGGCACTTTCTATCCATAAAGGGGCAGAAATGACCTCAAAGAGGATTTCCTGCTCTTTTCTGTCTCTCAGCTTTCCTAAGGCTCCATTGATAGAAAATAAATTATCAGGATTTCTCTTTCTTCTTAATACTATTATCTCCCGGCCCCATGCCCTTGCTCCACTCCCAGCAATAGTGCTGTGTCTTTGGTTGGTTCTCTTTACTTACATATATCCTGTAAAACACAGATTACAGGAAAACAATTACCCATTCTCCCTATTTGTGATCAAGGAACCATCCTCATTCACACTATTTTTCTCAAAAATGAAAGTTCTTTTTCATCCCTGTCAAATCTTCCAATGTCAGCCCTGTCCCTCAGCCACTTTGCTTACTTAGTAGAAAATATGCCATACTATTTTTTAGACAAGTTTAATTTTTATCTATTCACAATATGTATCATGATCTGATTATTAAAAGCCAACAGTGTTAATTAAATTTTTCCTACAAATTCAGTACTTTACTATCTAAGTAAACAGGGTAAAATTATGTTCAGAACACATAAATAATACCTCTATTTCTATCGTTAACCCTACTATCTGTTTTTATTGAATTTATTGGAATTACATTGGTTTCAGGGGTAAAATTCTATACCTGTATATTGTATTATGTGTTCACCACCCTGGGTCAAGTCTCTTTCCATCACCCAACTATCTGTTAAAATGACTTGTTATTAGGGCAAATATTAATGAAGGAAGAAGACAGAATAACCTTCTTGTCTATTCAAAATAAAAACTGGATGGACAACATTTTCCCTTCTAAAGAATTTATAATTCAAGGAATTATTAACTTTATTGAATTAAAATATTTCAGTTATATTATACATTCTATAACAAATTGCTTTATGAATATATATATATATATATATATATATATATATATATATATATTTGTTTATATAAATTATACTAGTACGCCAGTCTGTAATGTAAATGCCATTCAGTGACTTACAAACTATTTTAATTTCAATATCTTTGTGGTTTGGACACTAATGTGTCACTAGCAGCCACAATTAAAGATGAAATGTATTTTCATATGGTAATTATGCAACAGGACTGCTGCTTTAGTGAGAAAAAAATAAGCCAGTTTCATGGTTTCAGGCATCATAATTTCAGTAGGAGGCCTTCAAGTAGCTCAGACTTAATTACCTGCCTGTGTCTGTCTTTGAGTCCAAATTAGGTGGTAGTGATGAGAGAAGCAGACAGAACGGACTCAGGAGGATAAGACAGTGGTGGCCACCCCTCTGGTTTCCAGGAAAAGCAGTGACAGGGGAGGACCTGCAGTTTGGGTCTCTCCTAGAGACACTGGTTTCCTCAGTGGACTGGTTTTGTGGTGTAACTTTTGTGTCTCTGTACTCTTGCCCATGGTCTGAGATTGCCCATCAAACTCCCCATCAACTGTGTGATTTTTAGAATACCCTTTCAGTAAGTTTTTTCTCTACTTAAATCAGAAGGAATGTGTTTTAATTGTTTACAAATAAAAAAGTACATTATGAACCAGAGTTTTCACATGTTCATAAACCAAGAAAGCTAACTCTGCAATGAATGCCTCAGAGCAGTGGAAAAGAGTTATTTTTAAATCCCAAAAGTTCACCAGGGCAAGATTAAAACTCTTAGCATCTTAGTGCTCAAACTCGTGTATGTAGAAGCTATAATATTTGCAGAAAATTCTACTACAACAATTTTGAAATCTATTTTGATAAGAGAGAAATATTATCCTCTGCCAATAAAACCCAGGAGGGTAAGATCTGGAAAAAAGTTTCAAGACAAGCACATTCTCTTATTCCTGACCTGAAATGAGATCTCCCATCCCTTGACAACTAGCCTCCTGTTTTCTGGCTAAAGTTCACTGCCTCCCAGCTATTTTAGGGGAGAAAAGTGTTCTCCTTCAATTACCCGTCTGGCGGATGCTTTGGCAAGTGATCTCTGAGCTCTTTCTCTGAATCATGGGTATTTCTGAATCTTCAGGGAGAAGACTTAAAATACTGAGCACTGTATTAGAGAATAGATATTTTTTTGTGTGTGAAAGCTACTCCAATCTTAAAGAGGAGGCGAGAAATAAAGGTGTCAGAGGAGAGAGGGCAGCTACAAAAGATAGATCCACATTGACCATGAATTGCTCATTTTTTAAGGTGAGGGGCATTACCCTTGAGCTTTGACAAGATTTGCATTTTTTTTAAAAAAAATTCTCTATGTATTTCTTTATTTCAAAAGCTAAAAAGTTTTCAAAAATAAATCCTTTCATTTTGAATACCCATGTCACTTAAATACTTCATGGAATGTTTTAAAGTAGAACAACTCACATTTAAGACCCATTAATTGGTCATGTATAGCAAAGTAAAATAAATTTATATCAGTAAAATCTACACCTTGAATTTGTCTGGGAAACTCATTAAATAGGTAAACTTATTAACACCTCTTCCATGCCTCTATCATAATTTAAATTCTAAAACTCAATAGCTGAGAAGCATTGTTGTATTTTTAAGAAGTTTACTGAATAGTCTACTTATTACCCTCAGTAAGAGTAGCAAAAACCCCAAACAAGCAAGTAAGAAAATTTACCTATACATTTTCACTGTTTTTCAAAATGGTCAGAAATCAATAAAAACTTTTAATGTAACTTTTTAGGGGTTTCAGAAAGAAGGGAAATAAGTATTTGAATGCATAAAATAAAAACGAGATAGTTTTCTTAGAAAGAAATAGATCCAGATAAATAAGGCTAACTCTTGCCATCAAAATCCGGGCTCATTCAGACAACATTTTATGAAGGGGCCCAAATAGTGTGTGTAGGCATCTATTTAGCTCCATAACTCAACTGACAGTGATGCAGTTCTTGAAGGCGATGCTCTAATAAATAAACAAATAAGAGATCTCTTACACATGATTTTGTAATATATCAATAATAATATTATGGATGTAAGAATATATGTTTTTCTTGAACATTTTTTTGTACTAAGCAGAACTTTTTATTCCTTGAACTTGTTAGAAATTGAATCAATAATTTGATTTTCTAGTAAACACTGAAAAAAACAACAACACCATTTTCTAACCTTAATATCTACTATTCAGAGAAACCATGTTAGTAATGTTTAAGGAGCAGATCATATGTTATATCAATAGAGGACACTTGCCAATTTTCTGCCTTCCTTTGTTTTCTTTTTCTGTGAACATCTGGTTGAGCATTTTCAAGTCTGTCTTCTCTAACACTGGGGATGGTATTGTCTTAAAATTCTGGTGTCAAAGAACAAGACGAAATATATGGCTGTTACAATTTAAGAAAGAATATTTTTGTTATGTGTGGCATAAGTGAGTCTGCGAGCAATAAGACATTTTGCTGCGATGTCAAGCAGTAATTTTTATAAAAAGATAAATTTGATTTGACATCTGTTTACTTTAATATTTCCCTGACTACAGATTACATACTTTACACACACACACACACACACACACACACACACACACACACACAATGCTATGGCACATAAAATCGTATTCAGTTCCTTTAACATCTCATGTTTTCTCTTACTTCCAGGCATTCAGATATGTTATTTCCTGTGTTTATGGATTTTTTTATGACTATTTCTACCTGGCTAATTTCTATTCATTCTTCATACCTCAAATTAGATGTCATTTTTACAGGGAAACTTTCACAACTGCTAAGTATTCCCCATCCTTCTTCCCAGAGGTTTCAGTTAAATGCCTTTTCTATATGCTACCATGCTGTGTAAGGTGCATTTATTGACAACATAAAATATATATATAGTAATTGCTTAGGAACTGTTTATGTTTATGCTATATTCCCAGTACCTAGCATGAGGCCTGGCACATAGAATGTCCTCAGTAAACTATTGCTAAGGTAAGTCTTTAAAATGGTCCTTATAAATTCATGGTAAAAAATATATCATATTAGATGGCAGACAACTACTGAAGTATTACACATGAACTATGAAAATTAGAAGGAACAATATATACTATTGAGTATTGGGACAAAGCTGAATATAGGATACATTATGAATCCAATAGAATGAGGAAGATTATATTGTTGCACTGTGTTCATGCAGTGGTATTGATTGGAAAATTAAAATGATCATGGATCTCAGCTTTGAGATTCCACCATGCCTGTAACCTGAAGATATATTTCATATTTGAGAAGAACAATACTGAAAGCACAGCATTTGTTGGCTATCAAGTTATTAAATGAGATAAGCATTTTACTCTCTTACCTAATTTAATTACCTCATGCAGCCAGCAGAAGAAGGACCAACAAAGTAAAGAAACTCTAGGAGCCTCACAGCTTCACAATTCACGCTAAGTTCATGTAAACAGTAGCAATGCCACATTGCCCCTACAGCAACCATATGATATGCTGAATTTGCCATGGTAGACCATATTTATGGAGAGATAATTAACAGACTCCGGTAAGTTATTTTCTTTAAATCTTTCTACTCCTTCTTGTCTGTCTCTTACTCTTGACTAACTTTTGCTTAGCTGTTTCACCGAAGTTCCAAAGCAATGATACCCATTCAGGTATTTATGAAAAGTAATAAAGCTCCAGGAGCATTACTCTCCAAGCATTTGCCTTCCAGGGAAAGCTCCTATTGTTTCTGTTCCTGTACTAAAATATCTATCAGGCTCTCACTTATAAAATCTAGTCTTTGGGTTAAACTACTACTAATATTTCTATAAGGGACCTGTGCCAGTGTGATCTTAAGAAAAAGCAGACATTTTGAAATAAAGCTATATTGCAGTGAGAACACTTTCTCTATCCATGTTTTACTTCCTCATGCTTTCCTCCATAACACTTCTGAATAAATCACTTAATACAGTCAATGTATATCTCCCTCTATCTTTCCCCTTTGTCTTTCATTCTGCGTCTCTCTAACAAATATAGAAAACGATGGAACTGACACCAGTTCCTTATTCCTTTCAAAAAATGTCTCAAACTATCACAACCACAATAGTCGAGAAACATTTTAAAAGATCGCCATTAACTGAAACAGATGATTGAAGGTATATGTTTCTGTTACTAGAACATGGTCACTTCACCTAATCCAAGTCCTCAAAGTTTCTAAGGCATAGAAATGAAAGTGTGATATACCTGTCTTATTCTTCTTTCATTCCCAGAAATTTAAGTTACAATCGAGCAAATGAAAATCTTAAGAAAATAGTTTAACTGACTGAACTTACATTATCATTGTCAGCTCTGTATGTTTCTATGCTTGTGACACTTTGCAAACCCACCAGCTGAAAAAGTTTTTTCTTTTTATCATTTTTCACAGAAAGCTAACCAGGCTCTTAATGACAATTGTGTATAATGTTACTGACGATGGAGGCATTAAGGAAAAGTATGTATAGTTATACTACTACATTTGCTTTCTGCTGAATTCTAAACCTCCCCTCCAGCCATGTGGTTCTCTCCACCAGAGTCATGACAGTAATAAAATGTCTTTCATCACCCATCCTCCAACTTCTTCCATAGAAAGAAATGGAACTTTCAGGTTTTTCCACCATCCCCAGTCTCTTGACAGTCTGGAGACTAAAATTGTCATTATTTTGTTGGATAAAGATGACATTTAAAATATCTGTAGATTGATTTCTATAAACACTTACTTTATAATATATTCATTTTACCCACCAGTGGAATTTTTCCCCCAACACTATTATCAATATAATCTAGTACATTCTCCAACATCCATTCAAAAGTGACCAATTCTAGGTAAGCCACTTTTGTTTTCCTAGTCATAATCAATATATCCCCACATATTGTACACTTTTGTGTGGCTTTTCCCCTTGTATAAAACTTACAGCATCTAACAATGTTCATCAATGTTCATTGTATCAATTTGCAGTTATTTCCCATTCCCCTGATCCTGGAGGTTTAGACAATATTGTTCTGTTTCCTCACTACAGCCCTGCCTATTCTCAAATCCTATATAAAAAAGAGGTAATATGCAAATTGACTGTCATGCCCTTGTACAAGATGGCCTCCCCCCTGTGGTCATAAGATGGCCACCACAAGACAGCCAGTAGGGGAGGGCAGTTGGGGGCAACCAGGCCTGCAGAGGATGGAGGGCAATTAGGGGGGACCAAGCCTGCAGGGGAGGGCAGTTAGTGTGACTAGGCTAGCAGAGGAAGGCAGTTAGGGTGACCAGGCTGGCAGGGGAGGGCAATTGTGGGAGACCAGGCCTGCAGGGGAGGGCAGTGGGGGAAGCCAGGCCTGCAGGAGAGGAAGTTGGGGGGAACTATGCCTACAGGGGAGAGCAATTGGGGGCAACCAAGCCTGCAGGGGAGGGCAGTTGGGGGTGCCCAGGCTGACAGGGAAGACAGCTGGGGATGATCAGGGTGGCAGGGGAAGTTAATTGGGGGTCAATTGGGCCATCAGGGGAACAGTTAGACATCGATTAGGCTGGCATGGGAGTGATTAGGGGACGATCTGGCTGGCAGGCAAAAGTGGTTAGGGGCAATCAGGCAGGCAGGCAAGTGAGTGGTTGGGAGCCAGCAGTCCCAGATTGTGAGAGGGATGTCCGACTGCCAGTTTAGGCCTGATACCTTAGACCCGATCCCACAGGGATCAGACCTAAACCGGCAGTTGAACATCACCCAAGGGGTTCCAGATTGGAGAGGGTGCATGCTAGGCTAAGGGACATCCCACCAGTGCATGAATTTCATACACCAGGCGTCTAATTTCATATAAATGGGGTCATCTATGACTCTCCTTTTACTTAGCATAATGTTTTCTATTTTTATTCACTTTGCAGCATGTGTCAGTATTTCATTTTTACTCCAATGCATGAAGATTTGTGCAAGAATGGTCCTTCCTTCCCCTAGCTGCTGGCACTACCTTTACTCTGGCCTGAGTCACCTTTTTGCTCGAGCCCAAAGCCACCTTTCTGCCTTCTCATGCTTCCCAGAGCAGCCTGGAGCAGTGTGGAAGGACTGAGTCATTGCCATGGCACTGTTGCAAGTGTCCCTCCCTGCCCCTGGCCGCTCAGCGCCTGCTTATGCAAATTCATCTGCCATCTTTGTTGGGCTAGTTTGCATACTCACTCCTGATTGGCTGGTGGGTGTTGCAAAGGTACAGTCAATTTTCACCTTACTATTTTATTAGTGTAGATAATATATGACTATATGGCTAAACCATATTTGTCATTCCATTTAACAGGTGATGAACATTTGTCATGTTCCCCTTAAGGCTATTCTGAATTTTGTTGCTAAGGACATTTATGTACAGGTTTTTGAGTAAAGATGTGTTTTCATTATTCTTTCATAGATACCTAGAGTAGAATTTTGGAGTCATATGATAACCATTTTTTTAAAATGTTGAGGAACTGCCAAATTTTTCCAGACTGGTTGTACTTTGTAAAATATTACACATTCTAATCAGCAATGCATAAGAGTTCTAATTTCTCCACATCCATCCTTACCAACACATGGTATTATCTGTCTTAGAATTATAGTCATTTTAGATGGTGCAAAATGGTATAAAATTGTGGCTAATTGCTGTTTAGATTTACAATTCACTAATGACAAATGATTTTTTGTCTGTTCCTATGCTTATTAACCATTCATACATCTTCTCAGGAGAAATGTCTGTTAAAATCATCTGCCTGATTTTACATTGGATTATTTGTCTTTTCATCATTAAGTTGTAAGAGCTCTTTAAATATTCTGGTCACAAATCCCTTATTAGCTATATTTGCAAACATTTTCTCCCAGCCTGAGAGTTGTTTATTCACTTTACTAATGGTGTTCTTTGAAGCACAAATGTTTTAATTTTGAAGAAATCCAAGTTCCTTTTTTGTCTTCTGTTGCCTGTGCTGTTGCTATCATGCCTGTCCTTTTGATAGGAGTCATTAGCTGAATTCTAGGTCATGATGAATATGTTTTCCTCTCAGAGTGTTCAATCAATCTTTTTACCCTTACCAGTGGTCTTTATTTCTTCCTGTAAATTCAAGGTACTGACTGGTATATTTTCATTTCATCCTTAAAGAATCTTATTGTTATTTCTTATAGTGCAGGTATGATAGAAATGGATCCTCTTGGTTTTGTTTATTTAGAAATGTCTTGTTGTCTTCATTTGTTAAGGAGAATTCTTTACAATATAGAATCCTTAGTTAACAATCGTTTTCTCCCAGCACTCAGAATATGTCACCCCACTGCCTCTGGCTTACAGATGACTATAGGTTTCTGAAGATAAATTAGCTGTTAATTATATGGAAGGTCATTTTTATGAGGTGATCAGTTATGTCTCTTCCTGCTTTAAATATTTCTCTTTTTCTTTAGTTTTTGACCGTTTGATTATGATGTGTCTACGTATGGATCTCTTTGGGTTTATCTTATTTGAGCTTTTGGGTGTCTAGATGAATATCTTCTCCAAACATAGGCATTATTTCTTCAAACAACCTTTCCCTTTCTCTTTCTTTATCTCTTCTCTTCTGAGACCCCTATTATGCACATGTTGGGATACCTAATGGTATCTTACCGACCTTTGAGACTATATTTATATTTCTTCATTCCTCTTCCACTCTGTTCCTCAGATCCACTCAGATAATCCCAATTGGCCTTTTTCAAGTTTACTGACTTCTGTTCAAATCTGTTTCTGTGCTCCTCTAGTTAATATTTTATTTTATTATTGTACTTCTCAGCATAAGAATTTATATTTTTATAATTTCTATTTCTTTTTTGATATATTATAACTGACTACTCATCATTTCTATATTTTCTTACTCCATCAAACATATTTATCATAGTTCAATTAATGGATTTCCTAAGATTGTTTCTATTGAGTTGCTTTTCTCCCCATGTAAATGAGGCATACTATTATATTGTTTCTTTTAATGCCAGATAAGTTTTGTTCATGCACTGGTGAGGTCCTTTGGCCTGGCCTGCACCCTCTCGGAATTCAGGACACCTCAGGGGGATGTCTGACTGCTGGTTTCAGCCTGATACCTTAAGGGACCCCTACTGGTGCACAAATCAGTGCACTGGGCCTCCAGTGTGCATATAAGATCTTTGGTTAATCTCTTCCCGCCCTCTCCCCTCCACCTTTCCCTCTGAGATTCATCAGTCTGTTCGATGTTTCCATGCCTATGCATTGAGCATCTGACCCCTGGTGGTCAGTGTGCATCATAGCTACCATTCGAATGGTCAAACAGTCAAATGGTTGCTTTGGCTTTTATATATATAGACTAGAGGCCTGATGGACAAATATTCGTGCAAGAATGGGCCTTCCTGCCGAAGCAGGTTTGGCTCAGTGGATAGAGTGTCGGCCTGTGGACTGAAAGGTCCCAGGTTTGATTCCGGTCAGGGGCATGTACCTTGGTTGTGGGCACATCCCCAGTAGGGGGTGTGCAAGAGGCAGCTGATCGATGATTCTCTCTCATGGATGTTTCTAACTCTCTATCCCTCTCTCTTCTTCTCTGTAAAAAATCAATAAAATATATTTTAAAAAAAAGAAAAAAGAAAAAAGAAAAAAAAAAGGAAAAGGAAAAGGATGGGCCTTCCTTCCCCTGGCTGCTGGCACCACCTTCACTCTGGCCAGAGCCACCTTTTTGTCTTCCCACACTGCCCAGAAGCCCAGATTGGCCAGGAATGGTGTGGAACACCTGCGTTGTCACCATGGCGATGATGCAAAGTGTCCCCCCCCGCTCCTGGCCTCTCAGTGCCTATGCATGCAAATTATCCCTCTGTCTTTGTTGGATTAATTTGCATACCCACTCCTGATTGGCAGGTGGGTGTCATGAAAGTATGGTCATTTTGCATCTTATTCTTTTATTAGTGTAGATTAATTCCCTTATCCTTTCTAGGATGCCTCAAACTTTTATGTATTTGCACAATAGCCTCATCAGCTACTGTATCTGCATATTATCTGTCACTTCTTACACTCTTCATATGCTTAAAATATTATTTTCTTTTTTTATCATCAAAGATTTTTTATGTTATTTTTCCATCTCTAATATGAGCTATTTCAGATAACTTTGGGAAGAATTAGGAGCAATAAAAATAAAGTTTTTTAATTATAATAGATAAGAGGCCATCAATTTCACTGGCAATATAAAATGCATTTTAGATGTTTAACATTGGCCTCTCTTTGGCATGAAAATTTTAAAATCTGGAATATTAAAATATTATCTAATAATCACCACAAAGTAAAATGATGATAAATATGTAGAAGCACTTTTGTTCAATGTTTAAACAGAAAGCCCCAAATAATGTATATATTAGATATTTTGATTAAAAATAGTTTTATTCAGATTACTTAATATCCCAAAATATTCAGGTGGTTCTCTCCAACATAATTTTTCTTAATCTCAATCACCCTGTATTTTTTTTAAATTATACAACAAAGATACAGGTATGGGACCAAAATAAAATCCTAACAGGATTGCTCAATCATACTCAAAAACATACTCATGAAAACTCACACACAAAAAAACCCACACATGCAAACAAATAACAAAACTTAATGCTTTTATTTAACTTTTAATGAAAATCAGTTTCTCACTAATTTAATTCCTGTAGTTAATAGTTCCTTAGCAAAATATTATCCCCTAGGCTAATCTTCTCTGCTTCACAACAAATTATCTGATCTCAGATGTCATTTAAGAAATATAAATACTATTTTAAATATGTTTTAAAATACTACTTAGCAGTATTTGGTTCATCAGAAAATGTTTGGAGTGGCATCAGGAACTCAATTGCCTCCCTTTTAGGATATACTTAACATAATTAAAATAAAAGGCAGTGAAATAAGAGTGAGGGGGAAAAAATAAACCAAGTATCTTAGCTCTGATATTTCATTAAGTAACTTACCTTGGAGAAGTTTTGTCATGTCTGTGTTTATTTGTGAAAATATGGATTTTACTAATTAATGTCCAACTTATAGCCTCTAGTAAAAGATAGTATTATTTTGAGAGATGCCCCCAAAATGTCAGGTGTTAAAATTGTATTAATTAGGGAAAATTTAGTGAAAACCACACTACTTTCATAAACTGCAAACTATACACTTATATGATTATAGAACACACTACTTTCATAAACTGGAAGCTATACACTTATGTGATTATAGAACACACATTCACAAACATATACACAGGCACAGGAGGCACCCATTTAATTTACTATGTGAATACCATGTAGGAAAGCATAGTGCCTCAATGTCACAGCCTTCTATTAGGCTTCATTTCTTTCTATGATTTGCAGGCATTCCCCCTCTGGCAGACTTTCCAATGCCTATTAAATGCACTTGGCTACAAAGGCCCATTGTTAAGGAACTCCTATTTATATTGAGCAACTTATTCCTTAACTGACAGGAAAACTAGTAAAAAATAAGAAGGGTATAATACATAGTAAAGAAGACTTATTTCCTCAAATGCTTGATGAGATAACCAATCAGATTTTAAATTCAACACCAGAGCTTTCATTTTACCCTCTTACTTGACAATGTAGAAGTTTTTTTTTTAATGCCCTTTTCATTTTGAAAATCCTCTTCTCTGAGATTTCACAATTGAACTCTGTTCTAATTCTACTCATCTGTCTCTGAAAGCTCTTCCTGGCTCCCACTCCCAGCTCAGCTTAGAATCCTCCAGTGTGTGTGTGTATACACATATGCATATATACACACATGCATATATAAATACACATGTGCCTATATATGTGCACACAGTGAGGATTATAATAAATACATATAACATATACTTACGTATGCATTAATATGTATATCCTATATACTAGTAATAAAAGGGTAATATGCAAATTGACCAAACGGTGGAACAACTGATCGCTGTGACATGCACTGACCATTGGGGAAGACGCTCAATGCAGGTGCTGCCTCCTGCTGGTCAGTGTATTCTCACAGGGGAGCACCACTTAGCCAGCTAGTGGCAGGCACATGTGTCAAACACAAGGCCCGCGGGCCAAATCCAGCCCGCCAGGCCTTGCAATGTGGCCCGCACCGCGCTGTCATCACTGCACTCCGCTGTCAGTTTATGACATTGTCAGTTTATGACTGTTCAGTAAACCATTCGGCCAGCGATTTAGGCTGGATTTTAGATTTTGGCCCCTTCTCTGATTGAGTTCGACACCCCAGCCGGGAGTGGGCCTAAGCCACAGTCGGACATCCCCCAAGGGCTCCCGGACTGCTAAAGGGTGCAGGCGGGTCCAAGGGACACCTCCTCCCCCTTCCCCCCCAAGTACATAAATGTCATGCACCGGGCCTCTAGTGGCTCAGCAGTTGAGCATCAACCCAGGAATGAAGAAATCCCTGGTTTGATTCCTGATCAGGGCACATGTGCAGGTTGCAGACCCAATCCTCAGTAGGGGTGAGTATAGGAGGCAGCTGATTGATGGTATTCCTATCTCACTGATGTTTCTGTCTGTCCCTTTCCCTCTAAAAATCAATTAAAACATTGAAAAAGAGAGAGAACTTCAAAAGTACCTTTAACCTACTCTTTCTTGTTTCTGGAATCCAAGAGCTCACTATTATAAAGCAATCATTGTAACCTTGGTTGTAAATGAAATCAACTAGGGAACTTTAAAAAAAAAAATCCTAATTTAGAGGCTGCATCCAAGCCTCAGGATTATTTTTATTCTTCCCTGGTGAGCACCATTCTATAAAACGTTGGCTATCTGACTTCATACAGAGCACCTCTGTCTTTCTATTAAAATTTAGAAAGTGGTTCTCAGCTTTCCATTCCTTGCTTTACATAGCAACATACCTTCATCCTTAGTTCTCTGTACTAAACAGTAATCAGAAGTCATTGGCTATTTTTTGATTTCTAAAATACTGCTGGCCAATTCATTCTTGTTTATTAGAAATGCTTATAATAATCCTGGCTTCTCTAACCATTTCTTTACGGATACTTGCATCTGATTTAGTGACAAATTTTACAAACTGAATGGCTCAGTCCTTGGAGTCCACTCCTCTTTTCACATGAAAACTCAGCTTGGTTTGGCAATCTGTCTTCCAGACTTAACTGCTTGGTGTAGTGGATTACATGCATGTGCATCTGCATATGATTCAGTTTTGGACTCTGCTCTTGGCTTTAGAAATATGGTCAGTTCTTCAGGTGGTGGTAAGAGATAACACCCAGATTTTATTTATCTCTCCTATAGAGCTAGATCTTTAGCATAAAATCATCAAATGTAGCAAAATGGACCAAATTTTAAAAATTTTAAAAACTGAAGTGAGTAAAAGCCAAGAATCCAAAGAAAATTTTTATCTGTAAGAACGAAAAGCAAGGATATTATAATTGGAGTCTTAAATTCCAATGATGAAGACACTTTTTCTTAAATATATTTTTATTGATTTTAGAGAGGAAGGGAAAGGGAGAAAGAGGTAGAAACATCAATGATGAAAGGGAATCATTGATTGGCTGCCTCTTGCATGTCCCCTACTGGGGATAGAGCCTACAACCCAGGCATGTGCCCTTGACTGGAATCGAATCTGGGACCCTTCAGTCAACTGGCCAATGCTCTATCCACTGAGCCAAACCAGTTAGGGCCAAGGCAGGCATTATTGAAGTTCATTATTCTGGAAGAGTCTCCAAATTTAGTAATTTAAGCTCTTCCTCTGTCAATGTGAGATTCTTGTATAAGTGCAGGTTAGACATCACCGTGGATCTGCTAGGAAGAAACACTGGAAACATAATTTATCATCAGTTCTTAGGAGAGTAACGCCCCATATATAAAGCAATATTTAAATGAGATTACCTGAAAATTAAGATTGGACTACAAAGTTAGCATAAGGAAAATTAATGAAAGAACCTTATTACTTTTATTATCATAGTGTTTGGAGATGGTATATTGGGGTCATTAATGTTAACAAGGGGATTACAGGTTCATATTTGCTGAAAGTACAAAAATTGTCAATTTCTGTTTATTTTATCACTGATTGCCCTTATAAATAGAATTCCACCTATGCAACCTTGCCAAAGCAAATTATAAAATTTATTCTTTTGGACATTTATTATTTTCTCTAATGCCACAAATGAACATGAGACACAAATAATGCTTTTGATTTCATTTCTACATGGAGCAATTTTTAAATTTCTAAGGTTTAATTTATTTTACCTTGTTCCTTTCACAGCTTTCTCTACTGCATATCCTGTCCAACAGTTGGTTCCTCTGTATTTATGTGGGAATAGCAAAAATAAGAATTCTACTTTCTACATATGTAACAAAGGTACTTGGTAGGTAGCAGTTGTAAAACAGGTTCAGAGTTCCTGAGAATTGAAGTATTTCAGAAATTAAATATTCATGAGAGCCCTCCAAGTTTCTGTATAATTGGCATAAGCTGTTTTAACATTTACATGATTGACCATGCCCTAGATTTCACTTACCAATGTTAGGAAATGGTATTTTTGATGAGCAGCCTGCTATTTCTGGTTAAGTTTTATCTGCTAAGATGGCATTTCATGTTTTAAGTTAAGGAGGTCACAGTCAATAATTTTTTAACAGTCACAATACCCTTTAAAGGGGCAATTAAAGAATAAAACATTTTCATTGATTAACAATGTTTCTTGGCTTTAATAAATCAAATCTTTGGATCTTAATTCCACTATTAAACATTTTTAAAGTGTAAAAACATTGTTTTGTAATTAAATTTAAAATGTTAATATTACTCTAAATATGACCCAAAAAGTGTTTCAGTGTTTTTGTTTCCAATACAAATCAGAATGGCTTTACCTATAACACAAATGCTTGATTTAAGGCCCATGCTAAATGGAATGCCTGCCTGCGCTATTTTCTTTCAACCATAAGTAACTGTGAGCTAATGCCAAGTTTAGTTTCTATTTCTGTTAATTACCCTACCTCTCAAATAGATCAAATGAAATTGGAAAAAGTAAACTCTAGCAAAGTTATATTTTTTTAAATTGGATCCACAAATACTTTTATTATATTTACCTGCTCACTCCTCAGCAAATATTTTATTATGTTTGTATAATTATTTCTCTATATTATATCTTTGATTTTATAGATTGATGTTTTTTAAAGTAGATATTTATCATAGAGACATCATCAAAGGTAAGGGGTTAAAAATAAATTCATATCTTTGAAAATAAATGAAATAAAACAATAATATGCAAAAAGATAAAATTACACTAACACAGAATTTCAATATAAACAGAATGAATACCCATCTGAATAAAATCTGTTTTGCAATTAAGATGATTATAAACTCCAAACTGAAAAAAATAATGAACAAATATACATCTTAGGAAGATAACAGGTTTCTAACTAACCTAACAAAAGTTGAAGATTATTGCAATTCTAAATGTTGAAGAGGAGGTAAATAAGAGAAATTATTCACTTCTGGCAAGAGTGTTAAATCCAACTTCTTTTTGAAACAGATGGATATTGTCAGCTCTTGTAGATGATATGCATATTTTATCAATGTGCAGTTGAATTCTTATGAATGTATTATAGAGCAGTGTTCTTCATTTAAATGTATATTTTAATTGTGTTTTTAAATTAAGATTAAAATACTGCCGAAACCGGTTTGGCTCAGCGGTAGAGCATCGGTCTGGGAACTGAAAGGTCCCAGGTTCAATTCCACCCAAGGCATGTACATTGTTTGCGGGCACATCCCTGGTAGGGGGTATGCAAGAGGCAGCTGGTCGATGTTTCTCTCTCATCGATGTTTCTAGCTCTCTATCTCTCTCCCTTCCTCTCTGTAAGAAAATCAATAATATATATATATATATATATATATATATATATATATATATATATTTTAAAAAAGATTAAAACACTAATTCTGGTAGATCCTTAGAGTGTATACTATAAAAATACATATATATATATATATATATATATATATATATATATATATATATATATATATATAATTTCAGAGAAGAAAGGAGAGGGAGAGTTATAAACATCAATGATGAGAGAGAAACATCCATCGGCTGTTATCTGCATGCCCCCTAGTGGGAATTGAGCTGCAACCTGGGCATGTGCTCTGACCAGGAACGAAACCCTGACCTCCTGGTTCATAGCTCAAAGCTCAACCACTGAGCCACACTGGCCAGGCTAGCATGTACATTTCTAGCAGGTGCCTAGTGATGCTGATACTTCTACACTGGTTAAGCAATGAGTTTCAAGGCTCCAGATAATACACATTTTGTACAAGGATATGTATAATGAATATTTATCTCTATCTTAAGTCAGAACCTGGAATTAACACAAGTGTCCATGAAAAGTGAATTGAATAATTGAGGGTGTATTCAAACAAGGGAATATTGTTCAGGAATGAAAGTGAAAGTTTGACACAACAAACACATTTATTTCATTTATATTGAGGACTTTAACAGACAATTCTATATTACATGGTGTAGATATTTTATTTGTGCTTTGTGAAACTATAAAAAATGCAAGAAAGTATTTACCATAAAATTAGGATAGTTTTACCTACCTAACTTGAATGGTGAGAGAAAATATTATGATCGGAATAGAACGTGCAATAGTTTTCTGGAGTGTTGATAATATTCTTTTTAAACATAATTGTAACCACTATATCCATGCTTTATGCTCTTTTACCTATTCATGTTTTAGTTAAAAAAGTTAAAAATAATACAAGAAATGAAGTAACACAATCTTATCAAAGAAGAAATGATAAAATAGATGCAAATTTAACAAGAAGTTATATTAAGAACAAAATGAAAAAAATTCTAAAAATTTGTATAGTAGTGGTGTCAGTTTATAATAAATATCATAAACATAAGCATTAATATCATAAATAAAAGTTTTGAGAAAATCACACAAAACAAATAAAAAGAATAAATCACACAAAATAATTTTTAAAAGCTGAATTGTAATAAGATAAAACATATAAATATGAATAGACAACAGAAATCTAAATCAAGTTTACCAGCATCCAAAGGTCAATGGGGTCGGGGGGGGAGGGAGAGGAGATATATGTACTACTATTGTAATACTTTAAATAATAAAATAAAATAAAAAATAAAATTATTTATGCATTAAAAGAATTTACTTGAAGATATAATCCAGTCAATACAAAATGAACTTTAATAAAAATACCTTGGAAATGGAGAAGTAAAATTATGAAATTAATATTAAGTATAGAGTCAATCAAATTAAAATCTTTTAAAAATGAAGTTGTGGTAGCAAAAACAGAATGCACTTAATATAATGCAATCTTTGAAATAAATACTACCTAATAAAAAAAGTATTTGGATGATAACAGCTTGGGCAAATCCTTAACTTTCTAGGTAGAAGAGGATTCTTGGTAGGTAGAAGCATTAGTTTTGGTCTTAATTTTAATGAATTTGTGATAATAAGTATTTCTTACTGCTTATTGTTCATTCTTCATCCTTGACTCCTTTCTTCCATATTAGTCTTTGAATCACAGAGAAGGAGCTTAAATATAAATGTTCCAGAATCACTTTTCATGTTCTCTTCTGGGTCTGCCAATGAGAGGAACTTGCTCAAGAAGCCAAAGCCAGGGTAAAGTCCTTTTTTAAAAATATTGTATTTATTGATTTTAGAGAGAGAAAGAGAGAGGGAGAAAAGGAAAAAGGAGGGAGAGAGAGAGAAAGATTGGTTTGTTGTTCCACTTATTTATACATTTAGTGGTTGCTTCTTGTATGTGTCCTGACTGGAGATGGAACCTGAACCAGGGTAATAGGGAAGACACTGTAATCAACTGAGCTCCCTGGCCAGGGCCTGAAAAGCCCCTGTTTCATATATAGTTGCAGGTAAAAAGCTCTTGTGATCACCTGAACTGGTGCTGCAGACAGCTGATGTAGTCTTTGGCAGTTTTGCTGCTATTCTTGAAATTCACACAACAGTTTGCAAATAAATTCTTATGACTCACTGCTTCTGTTCTGTAGGCAGCTAAGATCATCCGGAATGACTCATTAAGAATGATGAGAGTCTTTTGGTGTTGCTAGCAGCTGAGATGACCTGCTACTGACTTACTATCCATCCACCCAACCTTCCTGTGCTGGGTAAATCTCTGATTTCCTGTGTCAAAACTCTTCCACTAAAAACATTTATAGTAACTTCTGCTTCTCTGTTTGAATCCTGACTGTTTGGATTATTTCTTCATTCCTACAATTAAGGTAATGAGACCTTTTTAAAATTTAATTTATAAAGGTAATCACTAGTAAGTCTAAGCTATAATTCTAATTTATAGAGGAATGGGGTTAGATCAGATGGAAAAATATTGAAAACACACATTCACATATATTTAAGTACATATATTGAAGCATTACATGAACATATTGAAGTGAAAAAGGATACACAAAGATATGAGGCTAATACCTAGTAAAAAGAGATGACAAATTAAAATATTCATGTTGGACACAGCTAAATAGAAGTTAAAAGTCATGAGATAAGGGTGATTAGTTTACTATATCATGCTGAAGAATAAAAATCTTCAATGAATGTGTGCTGTTCAGAATATTAGTCAATGCCATTAAAGACCACACAATATAAACTAGAGGCCCAGTGCATGAAATTTGTGCACAGGTAGGCGTGGCTATCGAAAAGGGCCTATGGGGCCTTCCAGCTGCTGGTGGGGACCTTCCTTCATTCCATGCTGCTCCCTGAAATACCAGGAGATGAACGTGTCATTATTGGAAACAAACATGGGAAGCTGTGTGACTGGAAGTAAAGTTAAGAAACAATGACAATATTTTTTAAAATGTAAAAGCTCATTACTTTGTTGGCTACAAATAAATATACAGTTAGCAACCCAATCATTTCCCTATAAAGAAACAGTAACATAAATATAATAGAAAAAAAGAGTATAATAGAAATGTATATAAATATGTTATGCATTATACATATATCGTGCAACATATAAATATATAGAACTTCCTCTATTCATAGTAGCATAATGGCCACAATTACAACATCAACACAAATTGAACTTTTAAAAGAATATAGTAGATGTGTTAGCATTAAATTTGGAGATACCAAAATATCTATAGTACATTGTTTTTCTTATAATAAATATAGTTGCATATTAAGATTTTGGAAATAAATACATTTTACTGTTAGTAGTGGATATTTCTAGGTGCTGGGTCATTTGAGAGCCTAATTTTCAGCATTAGTCATTTCTATATTGTCTGAAATTGTTAACAACAATTTACTTCTATAATCAGAAAAATCAGATTATAGAATTTAAGATATAAATTCTGTGGTAGTTCTTTCAGTTGATCAAAGAAATAATTTTGTATTATATCCTAGATTTATTGAAACACAAGGTAGAGAAAATGGAATGCAATTACATAGGTACTTCAATATCCTATTGCTTTGTTTACCTTGTATAGTGTATTGAGACAGAGAACTATGGCTACAACGAAAATGAATCCTGTGAGCCAGTCATTTTGTGGATAGATTTATTTTTATGGTTTCCTTAGTGTTTGTCTGAAGGGAAAAAAGACATAACGTGAGAATGGGAATAATAAAACATCTTATTCTGTACCTTCTTCAATTGACAGATATAAGTAATACCTTATGTTTACATATCACCTGTTTTAGAGAGTGAAGTATGTTTATGGACACCTATTCATCATCAGAACATTCTCATGCCTGCAGGCAGGGATTCAGGAGCTGAGCAATCAAATTAATTCAGTCAAACCATTACCCAATGACAGCTAAGTTTTTGGGTCAATTACATCCAGTGTATATATTTTCTCATTTCATTTAATTGTTTGCCTGGTTTTATATTACAACTAGACCTTTATGTTGTGCAAAATTGTGCTAAAATAGGGTAAAATTGGCACAATAGCTCTGTTTTTAAAATATTTGGCATATTAAAGAATAATTACAGTCACATTGAAGGACTAGTACAGGAAACTGTATGTAATTTATGATTACACAAAACCTGCTGGTTTTAATTTAGATTCATGACATTCTGGAAGATTTATAATAGGAAAAACATCTAAGTCTCAATCTCCTGGCCATTCTTTCCTTTACTATTTAGCGGCTATTGAGAGTCTACCATAAGCCAAGGACATGCAGAGATGAACATAATCTTTCAAGGAATACAGTCCTATGGATACACAAGCAGTATAAGGTGAAAGTGAACTTGAATTAGCAGTTCTGAGAAAATTGCCTAGTCTAACTACTTACTAAGTCAAGAGTAACCTGAACAAAAGGATAAATAAGGCTTTCTAAGTAGGATGAATATCTTTGGGGAAAGAACAAGACTGTTAAATAGCCTGGCAAGTCAATAGAAGTTGTAGTTACAACAAAAGTTGAGTAAAGTGAAGTGGCAGTAGATGATGCTTAGGAGGTATTCTTTGTATATAGTGTTTAACCAGTATCCTTAGGGAAGCCATTGAAACAGGGGTTTGGCATATTAGAATTTGTGTCACTTTGGTGCAAATGTGAGTGAAGAAAATGCAAGGGTGTTAGTATCACTAGAGGGTATGGTCAGGCTAGAAACCATTACCTTTAGCATTGTACATTTTTCAGTATAAATTCTACACAAGGCAAGGTAAGGTGGTGGCTGAAATCACAGGTGCTAGACCTTGATCCTCTTGGCTTTGCTGGTAAACTGAGTGTTCAGTTTGTGTGATCTTTGAGCAAGTCATTTTTAAATTTACTTTGTGTCTTAGGCTGTAAAATAATAATAACAGTAATAATAATAATAATAATAATAATAATACATCTTAATGTATTATAAGGTTTTAGTTCATCAATACATGTAGGAGTGCAATATCTCAATAAATGCTGAGTTTTATCTATCTTGTAAAAGGCCTTTCATTCTCCATTTTTCAAGTGTTTTTGTCATGTATCTTTCCTTACAGTAAATTCTACTTTCTCATCAGGGAGTTCTCTAAACTGTCATGCTGCTTTTTTTCTTTTTTTTTTTTTTCTTTTTTTTTTTTTTTTTTTTTTGTATACTCTTCTTCTCTCTTTTAGAAACCTTTTGTAATCCTATGGTTAATATTTTACTTAGTCTTCACCCATGTGAAAGTCTGGTAGTGCTAGAACCTACTTTTTTTCTTTATCTGACTGGAGGAAAGTGTGGTCAGAGCAACAATGGGTTAGCTGAAACCAAATTGCAATGGGCAAGGGCACTGATCTTTGTTAGACAACAGAAGAGTTTTGCCCCAGTGACCAAAATAGTATCAAATCTTAGCCCTTGCAATTTCAGCCAAAGGATACATTGTGGGTTTTTTTCAGGTTTTTTATCTCAGGCTCAGTCCAGACTCACTCACCAATCAGTATAAACAAAGGATTTATGTAATTGTGTTAAACATAAAGTTAAAATAAATAAAATTTAAGAAAACAACAAAGAATGTAGTCAGTGGAGAATTCGGGGAACAATTGAGTAGGATCGGTCTTTATTTACTAACTCTGTCTGACTACAAGATCAAGAGCCTGATACTTTTCTGTGTTTTGTTTTGTACTTTGGTCCCTGTCTTTGGTGCTGAAGATATAGAAGAGGATTTGGCGCCAAGTTTGCCTTGAGATCTGTAGCTAGTGGGAGAAACAAACAGGAAACAGGCAAATGCCAATCAGTGGGTAAAGGCTGAGATGGGGAGAATTCTCTGGTATGGAGGAGCAGAAGACAGCCTCCTGACATAGTGGCATTTCCCGGAGATAACATTTTTAGAGCTGTTTTCTCTCTACCCTTCCTTTCTTTCCACTGTGTTGGGTGGACAAGGACACTGCCCCTGTGTTTGCTGCCCAAATAGGGAGCAGAACCCTGCAGGCCCAATTTGCTCCTGATTAAATGGGGAGCTGAAAGTGAAGCCTTCAGGGTGTTCCCCTGCACTGCCTTTGCGGGCTTAGGTGAATTGCAGTAACCAACAGAGAGATCTGACATTTGTGCATGGTTTCAGTCTCACAAAGCCCTGGCTTCTCATTAGGGACACAGAGATATTCAATCCAGAGGGTCAGTAGAGAAGGGAGAAAGATAAAAAAGGATAAAGGGGGTCAAATATATGGTGATAGGAGACTTGACCCTGAGTAGTGAACATACAATGCCATGTACAAATGATGCATTATAGAATTGTACACTCAAAACATATGTGTTGTTATTAATGTCACTTTAATAAATTTAATAAAACTTTAAATATCCAATCAGGGTCCAAATAGGATATTGTAGGGAAAAGAATAAGAAACAAAAGCTGTATGTATGTAGCTTATTAAACCAGCTTATTAATATTACTAGTTTTTGTGAGTAGAGAGAGCCAAAACAGATGAAATATCATTATGGTCAATAATTTTAACAAAACTGCTTCCTTTTCTGTCTGTTAGATTAATTTTTCTTTTACACTCCAATTGAGATTCTGGTGAGTGTGGTTTTTATTTTTTATTATTTTTATTAGTTTCTTACAAAAGGGAAAACATGAGAAGGAATTGCATGGCAAATAACTTAGCCTCAGTTAAAAACTTACATGGAGAGGATTTTGATTTAATAACAGTAATAGCTAATTTCATTTGTTAGGTTCAGCATGAGGATCTGTATGTATATTATCCCTTTTAATAAACAGAACAATGACCACTATCTGTCTAGAAACAAAAGGTGTAAATACAGAAGGACATCAACAAACAGATCGTTGAGCAGACAAATTATGTATTAAAGTATTATGAACAAAATTTCATGTCATTTGTTAAAGGAACAATTAGTACTTCCTTTGGATAATTTCTGTGTTTTATATAAATATATCTTTTAAATTTGCTTGTCAAGCTTTAAAAATTTTGTTCCAAGCAATACTCATTGGCTGAAATTCTGGAGAATCTATTTTGTGAACGTCAATTTAGAAGGAATAATAGAATAAATACACATATCCTAAGACTGGCCGTTTCTTACATATTGTCACATTTGGCTTATATTTTAAATTAATAAGTATTACAATAAAATTGAATTATCAATGGAGTACCATTGTTCACTTCCCTCTAAGGGAGATGTATTTTGTTTAATTTGGATAACTTATATGGTAGAAATTATCACTCTATATCTTGCTTTACTCCTACTCACTGTTTTTATTTTTAAAACTTGTGCATATCCCATATATTGTTCTAGATCAATTTTTTTGTAGTATAGAATTTTCATCTCATAAATAGATCAAGTTTTATTTATCCATTTCTGTGATGGAGGTTAGTTTGGCTCTTTTATTTTTTGCATTCTGAACTCTGCTGAAATAAAATTTATCTGTTTGCACTTGTGCAAATGTTTTCTAGGGAATTAAAACGATTGGGTTAATGTATGTGCATTTAAATTTTACTAAGTACTGCCCAATTGTTCCCTATTTTTAAAAACCAATTTATACTCAAAAGAAAGGTATCAGAACTCCCATTCCGCACAGTTTCACCAACATTTTTCATTATCATATTTTGTTGTTGTTTTTCCAATGTGGTGAGTGAATCTGGATATCTTTGTAAGTCTATTTATATTTCAATTTTAAACAACTAAAAGAAATATTAAGCCAAAATATTATTTTGAATCCTCTTTATTAATGAAGTAACTTGAATATATATTTGAGAAGATTTGTATAAAGGTGCATTTTAGGAAGAATGAAACTTGTTTCATTTGATTTTTGCCAGAGAACTTTCATTTCCTGCCATTTTAGACTCTGTTTTAGAAATATATATTGCTAAATAAATAAAACATTAGAATGCAAATTTTCTATTTAAATAATCCAAAAACAAATGAAGGCCAGATTAACTGTAGACATTGGTAAACATTAGTTTAAATTTATAAATTTGTTGTTTATAATTAAGAAATAATTATACTGGATAGCCCTACTTAAACATACTCCCATTGCAGATAAATGCTCCTAAAATAATTAAAACAGTGTAATAATGTCACAAAAATAGCAGTATTAATCAAGAAAAATGATGAGGTGCCAAAAATATATTGAACTATATATAAAATTCAGTGGAATAAAATAATTACATAAAGTTTGTCTACATTTTAATTTAATTAATAGTATTGAGAGAATTACTGCCTTCTCAACCTTCATTATATTTCATTTCCCTCATGCACCCTAAATTTCAACTGTATTAAATTCTTCTGCAAGCCTTGCAAGAACTTTAATAAGTCACTACCATTATACACATTGTTCTTAACTACGTAGTAGGAACTCCTAAGAGCTTTCTCCACTTTTTTGGCATGTAGACACTATTTCCACATTCCCACATATTTACATATGCCTTGTCATTATTGTATTTGTCATACAAAAGAATGCATGAAAAAAGACATGCCATTCCTAAGTCTTACCCATATAGCATCATATATGGTTTTTCTTGTGTTTCTTTTTTCACCTGACTATAAATATCAAGTTCACTCTTGTAGGATATCTAAGTGGCACAAGTTGACAGCCACCACAAATATCTATCTATCTATCTATCTATCTATCTATCTATCTATCTATCTATAAAAGCTTAAGCAACCGAACAACTAGTCGACCGGTCACTATGATGCACACTGACCACCAGGAGGCAGACGCTCAATGCAGGAGCTGCGCCCTGGTGGTCAGTGAGCTCCCACAGCCAATCTCCCATGGCCCCGATCAGCCCTGATTGCCAGCCAGGCTAAGGGACCCCACCCATGCACAAATTCATCCACCGGGCCTCTAGTATAAAATAAAATCTTCAAACTATTCAAAAAGCAATAAGATATTTAACTAACTGCATATGAATGATCATAGCATTGGATAATATCTGTTGCCTACTCAATTTCCATTTGCTCCTCTATTCCATACTTTCTATACTATATCCTCCAAATCACATGAATGCATTCAAACCCCAGAGGTGAATTTGTGAATGAAAGCCTCAACTATATGAGAAAAGCATAATGAAATAATGACAGAAATCTTTGAATGGTGTTTGTTGATATTTTTGTATGAAGCTGGATTTTACAAAGAATCAATCAATCATGAAATCACTCTTTCAATCATTTCATAGTAATTGAGTTTAATCTGTTTCTGGATCTGTCAACATTATTACCGATGGGTGAACTTGTCTTGCAATCATTTCTTATTACTATCTATTGTTAAGTTCTCATCATTCCTTTGTTTTAATATGATGATATTTCAACAAAAGTAGCAAAAAAAAAATAACAGTCATATTCTCATTTTAAATTTTCACTGACACCAGAAATTACTTCAGAAAGAAAAGAAATGATAAAAGTTATTTTTTTATTGTAAATGGAACATTCCTGGTATATTTTAATTTCTAAAACCCAGCAAATATTTCTTTAAAATGTATTTACACAGTTTTAAAATGTAGTAAAATACATCACACACCTGAATTTACATATATCCCCCAAAAATGATAAAAGGAGTATGTGTGATGCTTAAAAGAGGAAAAAAAAAAATGAGGAGGAAGAGGATGAGAAAGAGGAATAGGAATTGGAGGGGTAGGAGGAGGAGGAGAGGGAGGGGAATGAGGAGAAGAAGCTTCCACTAACAGGTAAGGTTTTCTTACTATGAGCCAGACTCTGTTTTTAACACTCTGCATTTAATCCTTATTAACAGCTTAAGCAGAGATACTGTTATATCTTTTTATATGTAAATACACTGAGATGATAATGGGTTAAGTGACTTGTTCATGGCCCATAATGAGTAAGCAGTGGAGCCAGAAATCAAAATCACTCAGCCTCAGGAACAAAGGACTGATGAGAACTTTCCCCCTTTGTACTACTGATATAGTTGGACAAACCTAGATATAAATAAAAATTAAAAAAAAAAACAAAAAACCACTCAATGTGAAAATTACTTAATTTCTAATATTTTCCAACCTATAAGATTCATATAATACCAACACTTTTGAAAATAGTATATAGACTTCTTCTCCCCACCTTTATTTTTTTCACCTGAATTTAAGTGAGCACTGTAGTAATTTCAAAGACCAGTACAGTGATGTTTTCCCCCAAATTTATCTCATAAAAACAAAGAAAAGGGTTATGTCAAGAACACTTGAGCCCTAGCTGGTTTGACTCATTGGATAGAGCATTGGCCTGAAGACTGAAGGTTCCCGGATTCAATTCTGGTCAAGGACACATGCCTGGGTTTCAGGCTTAATCCCCAGTGTGAGAGGGGATATACCGGAAGCAGCTGATCAATGATTCTCTCTCTCATGATTAATGTTTCTATCTCTCTCTCTGTCTCCCTTTCTCTCTGGAATCAATAAAAATATATACTTTAAAAAAAAAAAGAAAAAAGAAAAATTGAGATACTTTTACCTGCTCGTTACTTTAAAGTTTTGGTATTTTCACAGAGAATGAGGGCAGGTAGCATTATCTTCATCTGCCAATGAGAAAAATTAGGCTCAATAAATTAAACTTGCATATTGGTCACAAAACTAGATACTAATTCTTGCTGTGCCTCATGTAAGATGAATACCTAAAGACAACTCAGTTTCTTAATTTTTTAAAAGATTCTGTGTTGAAAAAAAATCAAGTGATATATTGTAGTTGAAAATATTTGGAAGATAAAAATATGATTTAAATTTGTTTAAATCATAGTAAGTAGATTCTATTTTTAAAATTTGTATTACAAAATTTACTTTAACATCTACATATATAAAGGGCGAGGGTTTGTAATGACCAAGGCTCAACCAAACACCTGAAGTCAGTGCTGGCACCCAGCACTGATTGCAGCCAGTGCTGGCACAGTGACCCAACACTGACTGTGAGGGGGCTGCAGATCAGACCTGCAGAGAGAGAAGTAGGGTATGATCCCCAGCCTCTGTGGCAGCTGTTGATCAGCTGTTGCCTCTCTCTTTCTCTCCTGGCTTTGCCAGCAGCCAAGCCTCTTTGATCAGGCCCAAAGATAGGCTTGAAGATGCTGACTGGCATAGAAGCTGACCAATCAGAATCAAATCTGGGTGAAGTGCCAAGATCCAATGGCTGCCTAGGAGGTGGAGTTTTTGACTCTGACTGACATAGAAACAGACAAATAGAACCTCATATGGGTGAACTAAGAAGGCAGAACCTAAGGTGGGGGCTGAGGAGGGGTTTTAACAGCAACAGACAGATGTTTGGTGTAAGGTATAAGAAAGTGGTTCAATTTTTTCATGACCAGTTTGGTAGTATAGTGCATATGGCTGGCTATCAGTCCAGATATGAAGATTATGTGGTTTTGTCTTCCAAAAGCATCACCTCCTGCTGAAAAAGCCACCCCCCCCCCCTTCCATTTAAGCAATCTTATCCTATATAACCTATTTATACTACTAAAAAGGTAATATACTAATTAGACCTGGTCAACAGGCCATCTTCCTGATGTCCAACTTCCTTCCAGACAAAGCCATGGTGGTGGGGGCTGAGGCAGAGGCAGTAAAGGGTGATCAGGCTGGCAGGAAAGGGAAGTTGGGAGTGAGATCAGGCAGGCAGGGAGGGCAGTTGGGGGTGAGGTCAGGCTGACAGGGAAGGGCAATTAGGAGCAATGAGGCAGGCAGAGGCAGTCAGAGGTGATCAGGCCAGCAGGAGAGGGCAGTTAGAGATGACATCAGGCTAGTAGGGGAAGGCCTTTGGGGACAAGATCAGGCTGGCATGGGAGTGGTGATCAGGCAGGCAGGCCAACAGGGGAGGGTAGTTGGGAGTGATCAGGTAGGCAGGCAGGTGAACGGTTAGAAGCCAGCAGTCCCAGATTGCAAGAGGAATGTCTCACCACCATTTTAGGCCCAATCCCACTAATCTGGTGGTCAGACATCCCCCAAGGGGTCCTCCAATCCATTGGAGAGGATTCAGGCTATTCTGAGGGAAGCCCCCCATGCACAAATTTTATGCACTGTGCCCCTAGTATATTACATAAGAAAATATCACATAACAAACACATTAATTCTGTTTCTTCTGGAGCTTTAAGAACCACAAAATATAGAAACTGGTAGAATCAGTAGCCAGATATAATCAGCTAGTTAACTTTTTGCTAGGTAGAGGAGAGTTACCTATTCCATGAGCTATGTTTCAATATTGATGTTAATTAATTTTATTTGAGATTATATTTCCCCCTTGCATATATTCATATTTGAATGCTTGAGGAAATAGGTTTTGCATAAATAAATCTTAGCCTTATATGTTTTGTTTGAAGTAATGCAACTTCTGTGTGCATATCATTTTATTGTACCCTACTATTGTGGTCTGGAAATTTCCAAAAGGTTTTTAGAAAGCAACTTGAATGTGTTTCACTGATAAATATTTTTTCATACTAGAGGTCCAATGCACAAAATTCATACAAGAGTAGGCCTTCCTTCACCCAGCTGCCAGCAATGGCTTCCCTCTAGCACCTGGGATTCAGGCTTCCCTCTGGCCCTGGCTTTGTCTGGGAGGAGGTCCAGAATGATGTCCTGAAGGATGTCTGGTCTAATTAGCATATTATGCTTTTATTATTATTATAGATTTTGTTAAAAGTTAAAACATAAAATTATTTGTGTTGATAACTAGTGAAGAGTGATTTGCTTGTGATTTGAAATGGTTTAACTATAAAATACTGATATGTGAAGCTTACAAGAGAAATTCAGAATGACCTCACCTTCAAATGATAAAAATGAAAACTTTGTAATAAATTTCTCCAAAGTAATACTTCAATAATATTTCAGTATTTCAGCACTATACAGTACTTTGTTACATACTGGGTTAAATCAAATTGACTATCAAAGACTTTTAAAATGGCTCAGCATTACTTTTTCTTAAGTAGAGGAAGGTTAAACACAGCTGGAATGCCACCAACTGGATGAAATAACAGAAAAAAAATTATGGCTCCCTGCTTTTTTTCATTTTTGAATATAATCTTCTAACCAATTTCTACCACTATTTCTTTTTTCTTCATAAACTGGATAGCCTCACTATTTTTTCCCTTTATTTCTTCAAAGCTCAATAGATCAAATCTTCATCAGTAAATGAGTGACAATTGCCATAACTACTCACTGTGTTATATTGTCTCATATTTTATAATCCATTATGTAATCTAATTTACTTTTTCTAGGCACAGTCCTTTTCTCCCAAACATCTTCCAGGCACAAAATCATTCAATATTTCCTTAAAGAAAATATCCATTAATATATGCATTTATTAAATTCCTCTATATAGTAATAATGGATTAGATAATCAACAGTGAGCAAAATAAACACAATCCCTATCCTCCTGGGATATATTCTGAATGAGATACAGGGGTGAACGTAGGAGATAAGAAAATTAAGTAAACAGAAAAAAACTGTTATTTAAAATTATAGCTTGTGTGCCCTGACTGGTGTGGCTCAGTTTGTTAGGTGTCCTCTCATGCATCGATAGATGACTGGTTGGATTCCCAGTTAGGGCACATGTTTGGGTTGTGGGCTGGATCCCGAGCAGAAAGCATACAGGAGGAAGCAGATCGATATTTTTCTCTCCCATCCAAGTACTAACCAGGCCCGACCCTGCTTAGCTTCCAAGATCAGTCGAGATTGGGCACGTTCAGGGTGGTCTCTCACATCCATCTCTCTCTCTCTCTCTCTCTTCCTTCCTCTCTAAAACCCATTTTAAAAAATAATTAAAAATATATAATAAAATAAAATTATAGCTACTGTTATAATAGTAAACAATGTTAAGGTACAAAATGATAGACATTATCTGACTTTACAGAGGGTAGTCAAGGAGACCTCTTTGGAGAGGAAGGCATTTTAAGTGAGACCAGAAAATGATTGGAAAAAAGGATTTGCAAAGATCTGGAATCCTGAAAGAGTTTGGCATGTTTAGGAAACTCTAAGATTAAACAGTTTGCTGAAGCATCGTAAGCAAAGGTTATGCAAATAAAATGAGGTTATACATACAGGTAGGAGCAGAAAATGCAAGCCTTTGCAGAACATGTAAGTTTTAGATTTCGTCTAATCATAATTTAAGTGACAACTATTGCGTGTAGAATTTAGAGCCCTTAAAATATGAGCACAGCTACATTTTATGCCTTTCTTATTCCCCTGCTTATTGGTTAATCTGGCCTCCTTTCTATTCCTCGATATTATTTGCACTTTCTCCTTTCTAAAATGTTGCTGAGGTAGTTTCCTGCACATCTTATAACTAATTTAATTCTGCCTACCAATGGCTACATTCATCAAAGCCTGGGTCAAATTTCACCTCCTCTATGAAGCATCTCTTAACATTTTACTCAGAGCACCTGCTTGTATATCTTTCTACCTATCTATCTATCATCTATCATATAAATATCTTCTTTTTCTCTCTCTCTTTTTTATCACACTTATTTTTATTTTAAAGCCATTTTTTACAACTTTAAAATATTCACAGACACAATAATCAAGAAAAATACACTTTCATAGAGTTTTGGAATTTACATAATTATTTACATATATGCTCCAACTAGGTGGTTTATTAGCCAGATTCTAGAGATTAAGAAATCAAAAGGGCACCTGAGTTGAGAGAACTGTTTAAGTATGTTCAAACATAAAGTAATGGAGCCATTATTCAGTTCCTGATGACCTGAGGGTGAAGCCCATGCTTTTCAGAGCTGCCATATGTGTATAACACTCTGCTTTCATTTCAATGGTCTGTGCCTACCCTTTTGTACTTTTTAGTTAGGTCCTTGACATGTGAGATCAAACCTTCTTGGGTTTAGCAGAATATCTGTCACATATCGGGCACTCAGACATTAGCTTAATTAGCTGAAATAATTTATTGTCTTTCACAAATGCAACAGGTGCCAACACACATCAAAGAGAATCCTTATCTTTTCAAACCATGTGCAAACACCAATGATATATGCTCAAAAAGCACTTATCTTTTCCCTAACCAACTCCATTACTTACTTATTTCCTTTCTCATAAAAATGTCATTAGTATCTTTAAGCTTTCAACCTACTTCATTTTCATTTTACTTAAATGCCCCCCTTCTTCACAGGAAAAATAAAAGCAACTAATTATAAACTTAGTCCACTGCCCAACCACATTTATTTTATTTTTTATTTATTATTTTTAATATATTTTATTGATTTTTTTACAGAGAGGAAGAGAGAGGGATAGAGAATTAGAAACATCGATGAGAGAGAGTCATTGATCAGCTGTCTCTTGCACACCCCCTACTGGGGATCTGCCCACAACCAAGGTACATGTCCTTGACCAGAATCGAACCTGGGACCTTTCAGACTGCAGGCTGACACTCTATCCACTGAGCCAAACTGGTTTTGACCCAACCACATTTAGAAGTGCACCTCATATAAGTGTATTGATAATTCTCTTCTAGTTCAGTTCTCTCTCATCTAGTTCAATGGCAATTTCTCCACATGTGCACTGATTCCTATATCCCTTCATCCCTCCCATGACCTTTTCCCGTCAGTTTCACCAACTCTCATATAGTTAGCTTCTCTCTACTAGTTCCCTCCCTTCTGTTTACCTTTATGCCTAATACAATCACACACTACAACAACTTCCCCTATATCTCACATTATATTTAACTAAACAGTCGATTATTTGAAGCATTTCTCAAATTACCTTATTTTTCTTCTGTGGTAGTTATTTAACTTATCCATGTAATGCCTTGCTTTCTCTCCCTCAGAAACATGGGATATTGTTTTAAAATACCATTAGCTAAGATGTCAGCTGATTTTTTTTTTCTCCTCCGGGTCTGTAAAGACAAGGTTAAAGGAGCAAAGAACTATTAGTAAAAAACCAGACATGATCATCCCTAATAAAGTTAACTGGGAGAAAAAAATGACAGAATCAAATGCAGTCAGTCTAGATTGCTGGAGGTCCTAGATACATAGAAGTGATGGATGGCATTGCAGATTGGAAAAGACTTGTACAACCTTTCATGTATATAACTGGTGATCCATGAGCCTGAAATGTTACTTGTGTATAAATCAATTCAAGGTTTAAAAATTTTGATTGTTTAAAAATTTGTCATATATTGCTTTATTTAAGAAATTGATTTGATAAAATGATCCCTAGTGATTTATTCTAATAAGTTAAATAAGTAAATATTTTAGATACATAAATACATGGATGAGAAAATTTAATCATAGACATACTATTTTGAATCTATGTTGGAATAATTTCCATGTCAGTTCAGTCTGCAGCTCTTAACAAAGGTGACTCAATATAATTCTCCTCCCATGGTCTTCTGATAATATGTAATGTTCACAAGTAACATTGAAAAGCACAGCATATGTTAAATAAAAGTAAATCATGCATAACTTTTCACCAACAAACAATTATTATTAACAATAAGGTTCTGAGTCCTTTTGTGTTATTCTAAGCATGTGTTTTTTTTTTATTTTTTAATTATAGTGTACATTCATTCAATAGTATTTTGTATTAGTTTCAGGTGTATAACATAGTGGTTAGATAATCATATATTTTACTGTTTCCCCTAACACAGCATATACTTGGTGCCATACATAGTTATTAGAATATTATTGACTATATTCCCTATGTTGTACTTTATTTATATCCTATGACTACTTTGTAATTACCAGTTTGTACTTCTTAATTCCTTTATTTTTTTCACCCAGTCACCCAAATACTGAGAGGGCCGGGCAGGGCGAGATAAACGCCTGACTCCACTGTGGGGCAGGGCGGAGTTATCCTCCATTTTGTGTAACTGGACCCTAGCCCTCACCCAACCAATCAGAGTCACCCACAGCAGTGACATCACCACTGGTGTGAAATCCCTGGACTTGTCGAAGTTAGCGCTCTCGTCCCCCATGCTGTCCGCATGAGTGGGACAAAGCCCATGTTAACATGGAAGAGGCTCTCTTGTTAATTGCATTGGACTTGGCTCCCTGCTGGTCTTTGGGGATCACGGAATCTCGTTACAACAATACCATCCCCCTTGCAACCATCAGTCTATTCTCTGTATCCATGAGGATGTTTCTGTTTTGTTTGTTGATTCTTTCTAGTGTGTTCCTCATTTCAGATAGCAGTCTTCATTTCTGACTGGTTCTTTTTGATGGTTTAAACATTTTTCTTTTCCTATGCTTACCATGTCTTTAACTTCTCACTGAGCTCATCCATCCTTCCTCTAAGTTCCTTGTGCACCCTTATAAACATTGTTTTGAACTCTGTATCTGGTAGATTGCTTGCCTCCATTTCACTAGTTTTTCTCCTATCATGTCATTTGGGGCATATTTGTCTCTCCATTTTGGCTGCCTCTCTGAATACGTTTCTGGGTATCTGCTTCCTTACTTCATCCACAGGACTGGTCTGGTTGCCCCCAGAACAGGAGCCTGCCAGTCTGATGATGACAGTGCTGTATCCCCAGTGTTTCAAGGCATGTATCCCCTTCAGGTGGTTGGACATTTCTGAGATGCCCTGGCATGTGCACTGCCCTTTGTCCCTTTATAAAGCACAGACTGAGAGTTTTCTGCTCCACAGAGTTATTAAAGCATTCCCTGGTTTGGGTTGTGAGAAATGCTTTCCAGCCTGTGATTTGTCTTTCCAGATTTCTGCATTTTTCTTGTTTTGTTTTGGGCACAGGAAGAGCCAGCTGTTGCTTGACTAGCTTCTGGCCTTGGGGGCACATATAGCACATCCGTCTCTGAGATTATGCACACACATTTTTTAATATGTGATCTCTAATCTACCTTGGATTTCCCTTTCAAATAACCAAAATGTGATTTCAGATAAAAACAAAACAAACATATGTGAGCAGACAATAAAAGGCACCTTTTGTAAGATTTCATTTATAAGAAGTGTCCATGGTAGGTAAAGAGACAGAAGGCACATCAGGGGTAGCCGGGGGGTGGAAAGAGGAGGAGGATTGGGGAGTACTTTTGGTGCAGGGCTTCCTTTTGGGGTGATGGAACATTCTGTAACTACATGGTGGTGATGCTTGCGCAGCATCGTGAATGTGCTTCATGCTCAGAATGGCATAATTTAAAATATAAACAATAACTTAAAAACAATGCCATAGAAAATATAAGAGGGAAACATGAAAAAATGTAAATGAACTAAATAGGTAAAGGAAGGATGTAAAGCAAATTCCGGCGAGGGAGCAGGTTGGAGAGGGGCTCTGAAGCTGGCCTTGAAGCATTTCCAGAGCCACATGCTGATCTCTGGCAGGAGCAGTGCAGGCTCAGGTGATGGTTCTCCTGGCGGGGTGGTGGGCCCTGTTGTTAGGTCAGGGTTTCCTGGAAGAGATGCTCCAGAGGCCAGGCCCCCACCCTAGAGCTGCAGTGTGAGCAGCTACTGGAGGTGGTTCAAACTTCGAAGGTAGAGATTTTCAATTTTTTAGATACAAGATTTAATATGTTGAGACACTCTACTAGTAGGAGATGATATATACAAGCTTACTAAGTTAGCTTTTATAAGCATGAGAAAAATGGCCATGTACCTACAACCTTCATAATTGAAGTGTTATAATTCTTATAACTATGACTAATACCTATTTTTGGCAACCATTAAATCCTCTGTCATAGGACAGTGCTGGGTGTATAGAAGTTGCTAAATAAATAGGAATATATAGATTTTATTTCAACCATTGCCTTGAGAAGCAATCACAACAGAACTGCTACTAGAAATTTTTGCATTGATGTCTCACTTAACTACATCTCACTCATTTTGAATTGAAATAACATAGACATTGAAATTGTTGCTTAGTTTGCAAGCATATGGATTTACTACATCTGATTTTGCATATATGCAATCAAAAGTTTTCCACTTTGCAGATTAGCCACTTATGCTTTATTGTTGCCATTGATTGCATTGAATTACTGTTATTCATTTTTAAAAGAATATTTTTTTCACATCTCTTAAAATATGACTCAGAATGGAAATGCTAAAATCTGAAGTTAAAGGTTAGCACAGTCTATTTGCTTTGCATACTCGTTGACTCTTAGCTATTTTACATCTGAAATGAGGAGTTGAAAGAGACAGTTGTTTTTCACATTTTGAGCCTTACATAACTTTATTCATTCATAAAGGAAATTTTAAAAAAAAGAAACTAAGAAGAGAATTTGTGAAAAAATATAAAATAGGAACATTCACTAAATATATAAAGGTTTTTTTTAATAAATTTCATTTTACACCCTGTACAATTATTTCTTTTGTTCTTCCACTTGTAAAATCAATGGTTTATTATTCAGGAGAAGAATTGATATATGCCAGACAAAAAAAATGTAACAGCTTAGTTTTTATGGTAATTTTAGTTTCCAGCAAAAAACAAATGCTCTTTTTGAGATGAGGTTTTAAATTAATTTAGGTCACTTGAGCATAAGTATCCATCTTCTCATTCCTGCCTACTTGAAAAATTGCTTTAATATAAACTACATGATAGGGAAAATTCAATGACTTAAAATGTCCCATTCAAACCAAAAGAGGAAAGAGGAAGTCCTTTTAGCTCCTTCCTGACCCAAAAAGAGTGGACAAGATGGAATGGAAATAAAGCTGGGGCACTAGAAATAAGGCATGGAATACCAACCTCTTTAAACCAAAGTGCAACATGGGAAATATATTCGAAACATTAGGATGAAGCTGAAAGTAGAGGTGATTTCATCTGTTCCTGTTTGGAACCTTGAGAAGGAAACCATTACAACAGGAAACTTCATGCTTATACAATGATGAGCAAAGCAGAAGAGGGAAACTGGGTTCTAGATGTGCTTTTAATGGGGAGGGGAGCATGCCATCACTATGCACTCCAGGCAGAGGAAAGAGAGGTGCAAAGAAGGCCACTAGACAATCAGAGTGGCATGTACATCCAGGTACAGTCTAAACCCAGGTTTATGAGCTGGTCACTGTCATTATCAATAGAGCATACATGATTTGAGTAGCTTGTATTTAAAAAGCTATATAACTTCCAGTTTCAGTCTGACATATAAAGAACAGAGAAAATATTTCCAGTTTCCTCACAAGGAAAAAACTGAACAAACTGAAAATCAACAACTATTCTTAGACTATCAGAAATTTGAGGTCACAGGGAAAATTACTAGCCTTCCCCTGGAAAGAGATGAACATAAAGAATCACAGAGTCATGTGAATAGTTGCTGCCTCCAGGAACACTTATAGATAACTAGAGGCCCGGTGCATGAGATTTGTGCACGAGGGTGGGGGTGGTATCCCTCAGTCTAGCCTGTACCCTCTCCAATATGGGACCCCACTCACAATCCAGGACTGCTGGCTCCCAACTCTTTGCCTGCCTGCCTTCCTGATTGCCCCTAACAGCTACTGCCTGCCAGCCTGATCACCCCCTAACCACTCCCTTGCCAGCCTGATTGATGCCTAACTGCTCCCCTGACAGCTGCCCTCCTCTGCAGGCCTGGTCACCCCTAACTGCCCTGCTCTGCAGGCCTGGGTCCCCACCAACTGCCCTTCCCTGCAGGCCTGTTCCTCCTAACTGCCCTCCCCTTCTGGCCATCGTGTTGCAGCTATTTTGTATCCACATGGGGGTAGCCATCATTGACCACTTGGGGGCAGCCATCTTGTGTGTTGGAATGATGGTCAATTTGCATATTACTCTTTTATTAGATAGGATAGAAGCCTGGTGCACAGGTGGGGGCCAGCTGGTTTGCCCTGAAGCGTGTCCCAGATCAGGGTGGGGGTTCCCTTGGGGCATGGGGTGGTCTGGGCGAGGGGCCTGTGGTGGTTTGCAGGCTGGCCACGCTCCCCAGTGACCCAAGAAGAGGCCCTGGGATCTGGGGTTTATTTATCTTCTATAATTGAAACTTTGTAGTGGAGGCCAAGGCAGGCCAGGGCTACAGGAGCTTGGCTTTTGCCATCACAGGGGGAAACTCAAGCCTCCTGTTCTCTCCAGCTCCATGGCTGCCACCATTTTTGTTAGGATTTATTTATCTTGTATAATTGAAACTTTGTAGCCTGGAGTGTAGGCCTGGGCTGGCCAGGGTGGGGCAGGGAAGCTTGGCTTCCTCCATTTCCAGGGAAACCCAAACATTTTGCTGCAGCTCCATGGCCACAGCATCTCGGTTGGGTTAATTTGCATATTTGCTCCTAATTGACTGATGGGCGTGGTTTGTGGGTGTAGTGGAGGTACAGTCAATTTGCATATTACTCTTTTATTAGATAGGATTACTAGTTTGATCTTTAGGAGACTCACCTGGTTCTCACAGTGAAGATGGGAAAAATCATCCCTAGCTTCCAAGGAAAAGAGAAACATCCAGGCCATTCTGTTCTTAGAACTAAGGAATGCCATTGAGGGAAGCTCTTATGTACCAGGTCCTGTCTTGAGAGAATGGAAATGACCAACTGTAGCCTTCTCTAACTCTTGATATGAGGAAAGGGAAAACCCACCTCCAGTCCCACAAAACCTTCCTGTGACAGCTAACTCTGTCAAAGGCATGGAGAAATAAGAATTCTCCTTTAATGCTGGTGAGAATGGCACAGCCACATTAGAAGTGAGTTTGTCAGTTTTTGGTGTTTTTTTTTTTAAATCGAGTTAAACATAATTTAACCATGTAATTCTGCACTTGTACTGCTCGTTATTTATTTAAATGAGTTGTAACCTTAAGTCCACAAACAAGCCTACACATGAATTTTATATCAGCTTTATTCATAATTGACCAAGACTGAAAGTAATAAAATTTTCTTTAATAGCTGAATGAATAAACAAATGATAACATCCATGCAATGGGCTATTTATTCAGCAATAAAAAATAAATGAGCTATCAAGCCATGAAAGGACATGGAGGAGCCTTAAATGCATATTACTAAGTTAAAGAAGTCAGCCTAGTAGGCTACATACTTAGTTTAATATTATTTCCACTACAAGGTGTTCCCCCCAAAGGGTAAACACATTTTGAATAATTATAAAGGCAGTATTGATTAAAATATATTTCATTAAAAATGTAATATAATCTAACGACATTGTTTGTATACATTTTTGGAGGGAGACCCTGTATATGACATCCTAGGGGAGGCAAAACTCTAGAGACAGTGAGATATCAGTAACTACCAGAGTTTTGCAGGGAGAGAGGGACCGATAGGTGGAGAGGGAATTTTAGGGCAATGAAACCATAATGCATGGTACTGTAGTGGTTGGTACATTGCATTATGAATCTATCAAAACTCATAAAACTTACAACACAAACAGCGAACCCTAATGTATACTATGAACTTTAGTTGTTAGTAGTGTATTAATATTGATTCATCGGCAGTAACAAATGCAACCCCTCTGGTGAAACATATTAATAATAACAGGAAGATGTGTGGAGAGGGTTGGGGAGAACCAGTATGGATGGGAATTCCATCCTTTCTGTGTAGTATGAAGTAAAGCCTTTAGAATGCCTGTTTCCCAAAACTTGAGGGCTTAGGAAAGGACTGCTTAGTTAGCAAATATAAATCACAGCTTATAATTGAAAGTGAAAGGGGATGAGGAATTATGATTTTAAGTAAGAAGAGTTAAAGTACTTCATATACTTCATGTAATTATGAAAAGAGTTGACTATGGTGTGATAATTTTATTTCTTTCTATACTGTATAGTTTTCCCCAGCAGGAATGCTTGTTTCTTAGAATGGTTTCAGACTGTTCTATGCCTGCAAATGCATATTTATCTTCTGGAGAAGTGTATGTATATACAAAAGGCAGCAGGGGCGCTGTGCTGCTCTTATCTGCACCAGAATTGAGATGAGAGATTGACTGAAGTGTCTGGGTGGGAATTAATAAGTACTGTCTTGGATTGAGCAGATATTGCCCTTCATTTGATGTTCTATACATTTTTGAGGAGTGGGGCATTTCCTGGAGTTTTCCATTCTTAACATTAGAAAAAGTTTTAAATAGAAACCATTAACTTGCTTTTTAAGTTTTTATTTTTTATTGATAACAAAAAATCTATCATGTTGGGTATTCTGGCTACATTAGAAATTACAGAAAGAAAATTTCATTCCGTCAAACATTTTTGAAATGGGAAATATGGCCTAGGAAGATGGTTGGTATTTGGGATTGAGAAATAAATTCCTTCTTTTCTAAGTGCCTCGTGCACTCAGAATGGCATTTTGAGCAGATCGTGGGTGTTTTCGGGCACCCCAAGGAAGATGAGGATTTTGACACACAAAGAGTGACACGAAGAGAAGAAGTCTTTAGCTTGTTAGAAAGGTACCTAGGGAAGCCTACCCTCTCAAAGCCTGGTAAGCAGAGCAGCAGATTCAAGAGCTTGTGTTCTACCTTAGACTTACTGCAAAATCTGCACTTTAATGAGTCTACCCTCCTCCCCCACCCCTCCTGCCTGCCAAAGGACTTATAGTGAACATTCAAATTGGAGAAGCTCTACTGTTAAAGAGTGAGCAAATATCTATGGTTGTGGGTTTTAATTGCTGTCATATCTGTTTGCTAATTTTAATTATCTGCATAATCTGTTGAATGCTACCCTTTTACTATCCTTGAACCTTCAGTGAAGGGCTGTTAAATGATCCCAACCTAGTCTCAAAAGGAAAGAAGAAAATGAAGACTTACATTTGCATCTGCTTTGGGTCTGAGTGGCAAAATACAGGTAAGTGTCCTCAGAGGTCATTGTGGTAAGAAACAAGAGCATCCATATTAGGTGTGAACGCTCAGAAACTGCAGAAGATAATGAAAACCTGCCTGATCAGGGCCTCAAAGTTAAAATAAAACTTCTTGCACTAGAGGTCTGAATCGATTCAACATTGTGCTGTATTTATCTTTATTTCTTAGTTTTCTATGCCAGTGCCTGTGGTTGGAACTGGATGCATGTTTGTTGAATTAAATCAAAGTGCAGAGAATAAAAGCTTCTTGTTTTCAGATTATTTCATATTTTATTCATTTTATTATTCAGTGTAATCACATTAAGTCTTCTTTTCTGGATCTTTTACAAATTAATCTTCATTCTGCCATCTGACACTTTACTCAGTACAGTTATATATGAAGCAGGTCTTAAGTGTTTGAAGCTCTCCAAATGATATCCCAAGCTTAAGTGCTCAACACCTTATCTCTTCTACATGCTAATCATATGCACATCCCTCCCTCCCCTCATCCAATATCTTCTCTTGGGAGTCATTTATCCAGATCCTTCATTGTTATGACCACAGTACTCTCACCAAGCATACACTGTTACCATCTCTGAAGGGGAGAAACAGTTAAAGAGAAAGGCATAGGTGATACTGGTTTCCTCTTCATATCTCAGAGGATATTTTGAGGATTTCAGAGTACAAATATTTGAGGGCATCAAGCTGAAGATAACTAATCTGCAGTGGTTGAGTAGATTAAATCAATGACTGCTGGTTAAATGAGAGGCACATAGCAAATACACTGTAAAATGAATTAAATGGTAATTGAAAATACCTGCAGAAAATTTGATTACAATCTGGAAAATCTACAAAGGTAGCCAGATAGTAAGAAATGCATTTTCAAAGCCCATTTAATTCTGTCAATGTACCTTAGTAATTTGCAGTTAGTTTCATTAAAAATTAATTTAAGGACATCAAACTTTTCTTGTTAAAAGTAGTGTTGTGGAAAACTTAGAGTGAACCTGAAGATATTTTCCTTGTGGATCCACAGGGGTAGGTCAATTAAAGTATCATTGAGAACTTTAAAAAATTATTCTGTTAAACTCAGTATGCCATATTTTGCAAAACTGATAAAGTTAGAATGCCATTTATCTTACATGAATGCAAATATAAACATATATGTTTCAGGTAGCTGTGCTGTATGGAGAATATTCTAAAATATTATCTTGAAGCCTAGTGTTATTAAATATTTTATCATTGAATTCTTATAAAAATTAAGGCACCAATTTTGGAAAATATAAAATCAGATATATAAATAAAATTAAAGGGAAATAAAAAATATCTATGATATAAGAAAATCAGGGATTGGAGAAGTAACTGAGAACTTTAAGTATTCTTGGGTACATATTTCAACCAGCTAATTGCTGCATGGTAGTCAAGTCACTTTTATATGTCCAGATAATGAGAATATTATTAATGTTTTAAATGACCACAAAAATGAGACATTGTTATCAATTTAATGAAATTACAGCCTGTGATGTAGATCCTGAAGGATATTGATAAAAAGAGCAGAAAATCAGAGACCCAGGGAAAAAAATAGAGATTACATTCTTAAAATACAACATAGAAATGCTGAAATAACATGGAAGTTTCAGGCCCACAATTTTTACCAATGGTCACTTTAGATAGCCTTGGAGACTTGAAATTCTATTAGCAAAGGCTCAGCAATGAAAAAGGAGGCTCCGAGAGGCTGACCTGTGGATTAAGATCCACAGAAGAATTGGGCTCAGGGAGCAAGTAGTCAAGAAATCAGATTCTGAGCATCAAGGCTTGATCAAAATTTGAGTTCTAAGTATGGGTGGAACTGATTTATCTGTGAGCTATGCCTTTATAGAATAAAGGAATATGGATTAAGCCAGCCACTTTGCTTATATAAAATCACATAGTTCTTGTCTTTAAAACAAAGAGGTGGGCCCTAATTGGTTTGGCTCAGTGGATAGAGCATCGGCCTGCAGATTGAAGGGTTCCGAGTTCAACTCCAGTCAAGGGCACATGCCTGGGTTGTGAGCTTGATCCCCAGTAGGGGAATGCAGGAGGCAACCAATCAATGATTCTCTCTCAGCATTGATGTTTCTATCTCTCTCTTCTTCTTCCCTTCCTCTCTGAAATCAGTAAAAAAAAAAAAATATATATATATATCGATATATATATATATTGATATATATCTATCTATCTATATCTATATCTATATCTATATCTATATCTATATCTATATATATTTAAACAAAAAGGTGGGTAAGATATTCAGAATAATGAGTATGGTATTTATGTTAAACAGTTTGTTATGGACTTCAATTGCAACAGATGGAGCAGAGAGTAAAATAAGTTAAAATATTCAAACACTTTCTACTGGAAAAAGATATAAGTTAACTTGGTCTTTCAGGGACCTTCCAAAGACGTCACTGTCAAGCTGTGTGTGTGTTCTGCATGGCTCTGAAGGTGGCTTTCCCACCTATACCTGTGTGGCCTTAGGAACTGGCAGTTAATTTCTCTGTGTCTTTGACTGTGCATATGCCAAGTAAGAATAATAACATCTCACTTAGAACTTCTTGTGATGACTAATGAGATAATACCTAATAAATGTTAGTAAGGTGCTTTACGGTATTTAGTGTAAAATACTGGTCAAAGCTCTTTAAGAATAAAATTGTGAGAATAGAATTGCATTGATTACCCCAGGGAAAGAGTCCATTTAGGCACATATGACTCGACTATAGGGATTATCAGGAAGTGACTATAGTAATGCTTATTACAACGATTCCCTCCTGATTCAAGTTAAACTACCACAAATTCAACAAAATGATGCAGTGTAAGCCAAAGCCAAGAGGAACAGCTAAATTCCCACAAGGGTATTGGAATAAGCAAATATTAAACTTTTATTTTTTTCTTATGTGGGAAATTCTGAGGCTTCAAGTCTAAGAACTGCTCGCATAGGAGTAAATAGGAAAATTATCAATAAGCAGGCCAATGTGGTATAGTAGTAGATAGTTTATAGGTCACAGAATGGTGGCGTAAGTAGGACCTTGGGGCAGTACGAAGGACAGTGTAAAAACAGGAGTTAGATACTAGTAAACTTAGAAGTGAAAATTTAGGACCATTTTTCACAACACAGAAATTCTTTTAGGAGAAAAAGTGAATTGACACATCCAAACTAAACCTTGGTACTATCCCTGTCTTAGTTCAAAACATACATTTTTACTGTTAAAATTTTATTCCTTTTATGCAGTCCCTATAGTGATATGTTTGCTTTACTTTAATATGATGATGGAGGAACTTCAAGTTTGTCAATCTACTTTAATGTATTTTTTAATTCTTTGCAGTAATGCATAGATTCCATATTAATGTAACTATTGGCATTACTAGTTTTACTAAACTAGTTTAAATGTGGTTTACTTTTATATATTTAATGGGCGAATATTCCCAAGGTAGAAAAATGCCATTTAGAAAAAGGGCTGTCAAGGGAAGTGTTAATTTTTGTGTCATTTGTAACAGAAACTATTTGTTAGTACTGATTTAGTTCTTCACTAAAACATTGGAAGACGTATATAAATTTTGTGTTTCCAACTAGTCACATTATTATTTTCATTTTAGCCCCTGTATTTAAGACTTTAAGTTCGAAGTTAAACTTACTGTACTTAAATTTCAGCTCTAACATCTAGTAGCAATGTGACCTTAAATTGCATTACTTAATATCTCTATGCCTCTGTTTCCTAATCAGTAAAGTATCTACTTCAAATAGTTCTTATGAAGATTAAATAAGATATTAGATGTGAACTAATTGGAAGAATGCCTGGCACATAATATGTACACAACAAATGTTGGATATTATTAGCTTAGCAATCAAGAGGACCAAATTCTCTTGGAATGGTATTAAATATTTTTCACAATTTTCTCATGGCATTATAATACAATTTATGGAGCCATAGCATAATGAAACTTGACTGAACACCATGGCTTACTTAGATTTTCCCTAAATTGTATTTAAAATTTCATACCTTATTGTTGCTGCTGCCATATTATTGAGTATTCATAAAATATTTCTCATTTTTATATCCCACTATTATCCATTTATAAATGCTGTCCTACCTTGGAGATCTTGCAGGTTCAGTTCCAGACCACTGCCATCATAAAGTAAATACTACAATAAAGCGAGTTCCAGGAATTTTTCAGCTTCCCAGTGCATATAAAAGTAACATTTATACTAGATTGTAGCCTATTAAGTGTGAAATAGCATTATATATAAAAAAAGTACATACCTTTATTAAAAAAGCCTTATTGCTAAAAAATGTTAACCATCATCTGAGCCTTTAGCAGTACATACTCGTTTTATTGATGGAGGTCTTGCCTTAATGTGGATGGCTGCTGCCTGACTAGGGTAGTGGCTGCTGAAGGTTGTGATGGTCTGGCCATTTCTTAAAATAAAACAATGAAGTCTGCTGCATGTATTGACTCTTCCTTTCACAAAGGATTTCTTGTTTGGATGTGATCCTATTTGATAGCATTTTACTCACAGTACAACTTCTTTTAACATTGGAGTCAGCCTTTCCAAACCCTGCCACTGCTTTATCAACTAAGTTTATGTAATATTATATTCTAAATCCTTTGTTGTCATTGCAACAATCCTCATAGCCTCAAGAGTATATTCCATCTCAAGAAACCACTTTTTTATTTCATTCACAAGAAACCACTCCTATTCTGTTCAAGTTATAAGACTGCTGAAATTCAGTCACATCTTCATGCTCCACTTCTAATTAGAGTTCTTTTGCTATTTCTACTGCTGTATTTACTTTCTCCACTGAAGTCTTGAATTCCTCAAAGTCATCGATGAGGATTAGAATCAACTTCTTCCTAATTCCTGTTAAAGTTGATATTTTGACTGTTTCCCACAAACCAGGTACTTAATGGCATCTAGAATGATGAGTCCTTTCCAGTAAGTTTTCAACTTACTTTGCTCAAATCACCAGAGGAATCACTATCTATGGAAGCTCCGGCCTTATGAAAGGCATTTCTTAAACAATAAGACATAAAAAGCTGAAATTACTCCTTAATCCATTGACTGTAGAACAGATATAGTGTTAGCAGGCATGAAAATAACATAATCTCACTGGAGACCCAGTGCATGAATTTGTGCATGGGTGGAGTCTGGCCAGCCTACTCTGATTGGGGCCAATGGGGGCCAGGCCAGCCAAGGGGATGGGCCACAAGAGGTTGGCCTGCTGGCACTGTCTCCGATCAGGGTGGAGGTGGGCTGATCGGGGGCTGGGCCAGCTGGGAAGAGGGGCTGTGGGCAGTTGGCCAGCTGGCCCTGCTTCCGATCAGGTTGGGGGACCAATCGGGGCCATAGTGTGTATCAAAGCAACTGGTCATTCTTGTCATTTCGGTCATCCAGCGTTCTGGTCACTTGGCTTTTATATATATAGATTATGCATCTCAATCAGAACTCTTGGCTGACCAGGTGCATTGTCAAGGAGCAATGATATTTTGAATCTTTCTAAGCTGTAGGTCACAACAATGGATTTAAATTATCCAGTAAACCATGTTGTAAACAGAAGTGCTGTTACCTAGGCTTGGTTGTTCCATTTACAGGGCACGGGCAGAGTAGATTTGGCATGATTCATAAGGGCCCTGGGATTTTCAGAATGGTAAATGAGTATTGGCTTCAAGTTAAAGCCACCAGCTGTCTTAGCATCTAACCCAAAAGTTTGTCCTTTGAAGCTTGGAAGTCAGGCACTGACTCTCTAGTTATGACAGCCCTCATTGGCATTGTCTTCCATAATAATGCTGCTTCATCTACATTGAAAATCTGTTGTTTAGTTTATTATTATCTTAACTCATTAATTATTTTAGCTAGATCTTCTGGATAACTCACTGAAGCTTCTGTTGCCAGTGGATGTGGGAATCTTGCAGTGTCAGGAGAAAAGGCATTTTCAGGGACCCACAAGGGAGGATGAGGTCTGGTGGTCATATTTATTTGTGCTGCAAAATCAAAAGAATGTCCCTTTGATGTCCCATCTCCATCTGTCCCGCCGTGGAAAATCAGGGTCAGAAATAGAGCAAGTGTCCAGAGATCCTGTGCCATATTAAAGCTTAGTTAAGTCCAGCATTTGGCAAGCTTAGCTTGGGTTCCTGGCTGCAACCTGTTGTTTTGCTGCTATACCCAGGCTCCCTCCTGGAATCTGCCTTTGGCTGTTAAGTCCACCTGGCTACTGTGGAGAGACAAAAAAAAAAAAAAAAAAAGCACAGGAAACAAGTGTTGGTCACCAACAAGAAAGGGAGAGAGTCTTTGTTCCCCTGGGGTTTTAACCAGGCACTTATTCAAAATAACCAATCAACTTTCCAAGTTATTGTGGGTCAGCATTGCTTCTGCCCCTAGCCAATGACCTTTTTCCCCCAGGTTAGACTGATAGGCTTCTATGGTCAAGAACTGCTCCCTGCACCATTTTGACTTTATTGCACATGTGCTCACCTTCCCCTTTGTTCTATCCATTTCCTCCTGTGATGTGTAGGGAACAGGCCAGTGGGTCCCTGTGGGATGGGGTGAAGCTGTAGCTTCCTGGTCTAGCAAGCAGGCTTCTGCTCCCCAGCTGACTACGCTTAACAATATCCGACTCCCAGTTTGCTTCTTTTCTCATAAAAAATTAGCTAAGTATACTAACTCATATACCATGCATATCTCTTCTTTTTCTACCTCTTCTAAATATTATCAAGGGAAATAAAATGTTGAAATAATTAAGAATTTTTGAGAAGTGATTTTATAATTCATTATTTTCTTCCCACAACTATAGTTTGTTAGTATGTATAGAGCAGTTCACTGACTAATGAAATATTCCCCACAGGTATCTATGTGTATTTTTGTAAAAGCAGCAGTGCATGCCATTTTTTCTTTCTTTTGGGATGTAACTGAATATGTTATGAATTCTATAGTGTGAAGTACAAAACATGAATTATCATGGTTAGTAATATTCACTAAGGGATAAAGCTAAACCTGACTAAATTCTGACATGACAACAAACTAATTTACATTTAAAATGGAATCTATGTATATATATTAAAAGAGGATATACCAAATGCACATGGTTTTTATTGCTATTTAGTTTTTTATTTAAATTAGTGAACTTTATATCTTAGAGGGGTTTTAGGTTCACAACAAAACTATACAGAAAGTACAAAGAGTTTCCATATACCCCATATTAACACACATGCTCATGATTGACATGCTACACCAAAATGGGACCTTTGTTACAGTCAATAAACCTACAGCCTGGCTTGTGTGGCTCAGTGGTTGAGTGTTGAACTATGAACCCCAAGGTCACAGTTCAATTTCAGGTCAGGGTTTTGCTCGGTCTTCAGTGGGAGGCATGCAGGAGGCATTCAGTTGATCCATAATTCTCTCTCATCATTGATGTTTCTATCTCTTTCTCCCTTTCTTCCTGAAATCAATAAAAATATTTTTTAAAAGATATCAACCTTTAAAGCTCATATGCTATTTAAAACTCGAAATATCCTCCTTAATTAAATATTTTCATACAAAAACCCTACAACTTAATGTCTTAAGACATAATTGGGTTATTATTTCAAAGATTTGTGAGTTGGAAAGATGGTTCTTCTGTTGGTTTCACCTGAGTTCATTCATGGGCTAAATTAGCTGCAGGGCTCTTTGGCCTAGAGCTGTGGTCGGCAAACCATGGCTCACGAGCCACATGTGGCTCTTTGGCCTCTTGAGTGTGGCTCTTCCACAAAATACCACGTGTGGGCACACAGGTACAGTGCAATAAAAGCTTCATGGCCCATGCGCAGAAGTCAGTTTTCGGACTGTGCGAGTCTGTTTTGAAGAAGTGGCATTAGTACACTCAAGGGGCCAAAGAGCCGCATGTGGCTTGCAAGCCACGGTTTGCTGACCACTGGAGAGTCTAATATGACCATTCTCCCGAATCTCCCAGTTGTGCCTGGCTGTCACTTGGGGCAGCTCACTTCTTTCACATGGCCACTCATACTCCAGTTGCCACCAGTTTCCTTACAAGGCATTCTCAAGACAGCATTCCGAGCAAAGGCAAAAGCCCCAGCTTCAGTTCCAGAGCCCCCAGAGCATCACAACTACATTCTATTAGTCACAGCAAGTTTCCGGGCTAGTGCACAGAAGTTATGAAGCAGACTCCCACAGTTAGTGAGAGGAACTACAAATGATTCTTGGCCATATTTAATCTACCTCATTATCATTTTCCTAATATCTTACAGTGACCTTTGAAAATAATCTTGTAAAAAAAAAAAATAGGACAAAGTTTTCATTGATTTGGCTAGAATAAACTGTACATTCTCAAGTCTGTGAACCATTTGCTGGCTGTAAGCTCCCTACCTTATGATTCTTATCTTCACACTTATATCCTTTCTGTTTAGAATATTTCCTGAGACAGAATATGCACTCTAAAGCACTTACTTTTGAATAACTGATTGAACCATAAAATTATTTATATAGAAGTCATGCAATATCTAAAGAGCAACTGTTATAACTTTATCTATAATTCTCAGATCAAAGGGGTTCCAAGAGGCTTACTGTTCTAATTCACCCCAGAACATTAATAAGTAAAGTACTAACTGTATTCAACAGGTTTTATAAATTCAATAAAGTATTATTTTAGTTGTTTAGAGAGTTACTTCAAATAAGCAGCCCTCAATCTAGTCATCATTCTCAAGGTGAACAAATTATTTTGTACATTGGGTAACATCACCGAATATAATTCTTAAAAGACCTCATTTAATCTGAGAAGCCATAAAAAATAACTTAAATATACCAGGATCATAAAAAAAATCATAAAATATATATGTTCATTTTAACATTCAAAAGGCAAGATAATTTTTAACTTTTTAAAAATATATATTTTATTGATTTTTTCACAGAGTGGAAGGAAGAGGGACAGAAAGCCAGAAACATAGATCAGCTGCCTCCTGCATACCCCCACACTGGGGATGTGCCCGCAACCAAGGTACATGCCCTTGACCGGAATCAAACCTGGGACCCCTCAGTCCGCAGGCCAACTCTGAGCCAAACCGGTCTCTGCTAACTTTGTGTTTTTTTAATCATTAATGATAATGACGAAAATGGCTAGCACAGCATAGAGGAATAAACCAGATAATTTATGTAAAAATCTAATCAGAATGGCTAGAATAGAAGTAGGTAGTAATTCTTACCTGATTTTTATTACTGTATTGTTATTATTGCTGTATTTGTATTATTATCTCTTCCTTTAAAAACAATTGGTAAATTCTATTATCTCTAAAGTGATAACAAGACAGAAGAATCTCTAAACCATAAAAAGATTAAAACATATGTATACTTTATTTTTTCTTACATATCTTATTTATAAAACAGTCCAATTATTATAGTGCTAAGCTAGTTATGGGTGGAAAGCAGAAGTACCCGGGAGACAGTACACATCTGTGTGATAACAGCATGTCTCAGGTGGCATTAAAGCATCCCAACTGAAGGTTATCATTTTTACCACCTGAGAAGTGTTCTAATTAACCCAAAATGCAGAGCCCAAAGTGGCTACTCCTTTACTGCCCCTGAGAGAAACAGTTGGGTCCTTAGATTTATTAGCCAGCAAATTGCTGACTGTCAATTCAAAAACACCAACTGTGCCTTCCATTTGAAAGTTTTTCCCCAGTATTGAGTTGAAGTGTAAGGTCAGTTAATTATAGAAAGGAATATGTTGTGGTAATAGAAGAGTTGGGACATCAGGGACAGACTTATCCTCCCTGGAAACCCAGCTCTACTACACTGTTGTTATGTGACCTTAGGTAATTAATTCATGCAGGCATATTTTCCTGTCGGTACAATGAAGGTGAATAATTTCTTTACATACTGTATTGAAGATTAGTGAATATACACTTAATGTGCCCAGAATAGTTTTGGCAGGTAATAATCACAGATGTAAGTCATTTTCCACTTTTGCCTCTCATCCTTCATAATATACTGAGGCATTTAGTCAAATGAATGATCTCATGTTGGATGGCTGATTGTGTTAGGCATGTTTAATGAAGTTATTATGAAGCAGTTGTCCATTCTACAATAGTACAATGTTATTTACTATCATTGTATCCTGTATAAAGTATAACTATGTTATAAAATTTACATTTTTTGTCTTAAATGTGTTAACAGGTTAATGGTATATTTATTCAGGGGTAAGGAATTTACTAGTATAGTGTTCAGCCTTTGCTTTTGACATTTTATTGGTCAGACAAGATGAATAAATATTATTTCAACTGTACCATTGCATGTAAAATATTTATAATGATACAGTGGTAACTTCACTTTATTGCTATTTTCAATGATTCATACTATGGAACTATTTTATAGAAGAGATGCTTTGAAATGTTTAGAAATCAGTGGCTAAATCCTTACCTTTGAATGGGAAGCAACATGCTTCTACTTTGATACTGGATTATTTAGTATAATGAATTCAGTTGTGTGAACTGTTTTCAATTTATTTGACGATCAGGAAAACCTGGAAATGGTAGTATTGAGCTTAATCCTCAGAGATAAGTAAAAATGTGGACTTTGTACATAGTTGTGATAGTCTTAGGATAAAATAATCAGAGAAATGTATAAGGATTTAAGTGGCAAATCTGTTGTGAAGATGTGGAAAATTTGGTTCTAATATATCATATTTTTTTTTCTTCCAGATTCAGCATTAAGTTATGCATGAGTAGCCATATGAAAGCTACCTACTTTATCTTCTGACAAAAGTATAGGTCCTTTCTATCCTAACCTAAAAAGGATGTAGTTTTGTAATAGCTCAAATGAAAAGATCAGTAGTTCTATTGTAAGATAAAGTGTGGTTTTGGTTGTTGTTATTGGTGGTGATGGTGGTATATGTGTGTGTATGTATGTATGTGTGTGTGTGTGTGTGTGTGTGTATTTACAAATCTGTTAAAATTCAATTCCCAGTGGGATGGTAGTGAAAAAAGAAATCACTATCTTATCTAACAATGGACAAATATATAAATGGACCTACTTCCACAACACCCACAGCCAATCAGGAGTATGCAAATTAACCCAACAAAGATGGCTGGCCTGTGGGCAGTGCAGAGTGGCTGGGTGCGGGGCAGGTGGCATAAAGCATCCCAACTGAAGGTTATCATTTTTACCACCTGATAAGTGTTCTAATTAACCCAAAATGCAGAGCCCAAAGCGGATTGGGACCCCATTCGCTTCAAGCCTGTGGGCCAGGGTCCTGGGGACACCAGTGGAGTGTCTGGTCCTGTCAGCCAGCCTGGGGGTGGCGGGAGTTTGCAGTCCTTTTCATTGTGCAGCCCCTGGACTGAAAGTGGAAACCAAGAGTGCGGAGAGCACCAGGAATGCTGGGAATCATAGTTCTGGATCACATTGCAGGATCTCCCAGACACTAGAGCAAAGTGAGCCTGGAGCAAGTTACTGTTGTGGGTGGGGGATGGAGGGAAAGCAAAGGTGAGAGACATAAGTAAAGTCAGAGTGTCGAGGAAAAATTAAAGGGAAGATATCCTGCAACTTCTAGGAAATCTCCACCAATGGAGCAAAGAAAAAAGAAAAAAAAAGACCTCTATTATTCTGTGAGCAACAAAACAAACTGGGTTGGGGTCTCAGGCAATTTGCTCATCTGATTGCAAATACAGAAACTCCTGGATTGGAGAGGCTTCCAGATTGTGCTGAGTGACCCTCCCCCTCTGCATGAATCTTCATGCACTGGGCCCCTAGTGATAGTATAAAATGCATACTTGTTCTAAATTTCACTGTGCTATAAAATACCGCTAGCTATATCTGAACACTGAACATTTAAAATGTGGCTCCAAATTAAGATGTACCATTAGTTTAAAAATGTACACTGGATTTCAAGGACCTAGTGTGAAGTAAAGGATCAAAATTATCTCATAAATAAGTTTCTATGTATATTACTATTGATGCCATAATATTTTGGGTTAAATAATACATGTTTTTCAAATGGGTTTGTTTGTTTTTATTTACTTTTTGAAGTCTCTTCAAGAAAAGTTAAAATTACTTATTTGGTTCATATATTTCTATTGCAAGGTTTATTTACAAAGTCTTTTCTCTATTATTCAAAAGGAGTTTAGAGCTGATAACCTAAGTTTATGTTCCCTCTCAATTTCTTTCTATTCTAGAAGTTTATAGAACATTTTTTATATAAAATAAGGAACTAAACGTTTAAAATGTGTAAGATATAGGAATAAAGCATGCAAGTTATGTATAGAAATAATGCTATAAGTCACATTCCCTGATGTGAATGGCATATTTAGATTATTACCAAAAATGGTACAAAGATGTGTTCCAGATACAAAGGACAAGCTTGGCATCCATACTTATGGGACATATGGATGGATGCCAAGTTTTAGATTAACCTATAAAATGTCTAAACACACTCTGCAGAATGTATGAAAAGAAAGAATTCTAGAATTCAGAAATCATCAATAAAAACACACCCTTAAAAGAAAAGACCCTGCTGTAAGTGGAATCTTCAGAAGTATTTCTGACAATCACTGTGCATCTGAGAGAAGGCTAAGAAATCATTGTCAACATTGGAAATTGCTATGACATCGATTCATTATTTTTGAAATTGATTTACACACAAAAAATACAGACAAGAGCAAGATGCATACACATACAAATAGAATTAGACATTTATCCTGCCTTTGTGGTATGATCTGTATGTCAAGGTAACAGCAAATTGATAAGGGAAATAATAAAAGAATAAATTCAGAAGAAATGACAGAATAAGAATAATACCCACAGTGAGCTGCAAACATTTCTATAGTTATCCACCATGTCATTTCCAAAGTTACCTTATAGACTTGCACTTCAAGGAGTCTATTTCTGCACTCTTAGATTCCAGCTATGTGACTTGCTTTGATCAATAAGCCTACAGTGACTATCATGTTGTGACAGTTTTGAGCCTATACCTCAAGAGGTTTTGTGTCCTTTGATTCTTACCTTTTTAACCCAGAACCATCACATGAACAAGCCTAACTTAGCCTGCTGGGTAATTAACTCATGTCATCTTAGAGCCTCCAGCTGTAGTCAACCTGCCAGCTGAACTGAAATGCAGGAGCTTGCCCCGCTGAGATCAACAGTACCTATTCCAGCAGAACAGCTAACCAGAGGCTGATGAGCAATAATAAATGGCTATTGCTTTAAGCAACTTAGTTTTGGGGTGGCTTGTTGAGCAGCAATAGATGATTGATTCAACAACCACTTGGGAACTGCTAATAAGATAAAGGGCCAGGGAAATGATTACTAAATTATTTAAAAACCATAGGTGTACAATAAAAATGATGCCAGAAATAACTTCTGAGATATAGGTAGGAATGATAGTTTGTGCAGTTAAAAATGAAAGCACAAGTATTAATGACATAAATATAAATTTGGAAGGGTTATCTGAGGCAATGTGATTTAAATGTGTTTGTACTTCAGGAGAAGAATAAATATAGTTAAAACTTTAGACTTTAATACTTTAAGAAGTCATATAAAATTCCCAGAGTATAAATGAAATATAAAGTACATCAGAATAAATACACCAAATATAAATTCAAAGTATTTATGAGAAATACAAAGCTGTATTGAAACAAAAGAACTTCTAAAGAAGGAAGTGTATTATATTCATGAATAGAGTTTTACAAAATAAAAAAAATCTAATTCACTTACAAATTGACAGTTCTAATAATTACGTGATTCAACAGTTAATTTGTTTACATATGGAAGTTATAAATGCATGTAAAGGAACAAGGATAGCCGAGATATCCTCCTATCTAATAAAGAGGGAATATGCTAATTGACCATTACCCCTCACAAAGATGTCAGTGCCTACAGCCACAAGATGGCAGCACCCAGTCCTCTCAGCCCTGCCAGGGCAGCAGGCATGCGGCCCAGCTGGGCCTGCCCCCAGGCAGGTCTGTCTGGCTGCTATGCGTGCCTGCCTCCAGAATCCACCAGTCCCTTCAGCCTCCCAGCCACTCAGGGCTGGCCCAAGGCACAGGCAAGCCTTGGATAGCGGCTGCCCAGCCAATGCCCGAGATGTAGGCAAGCCTTAGATGGCAGCTGCCTGAGGCTCAGGTATCTAGGGCTGGCCAGGCTTGCACTGCCAGCAGTGGCAGCAGCAGAGGTGTGATGGGGGCATTGCTTTCCCCTGATCACTGGGTCACCTTCTGCCCCTGAGGGCTCCCGAACTGTGAGAGAGGGGGCAGACCGGGCTGAGGGACACCCGCCTTCCAGTGAATGGATTTTCATGTACCAGGCCTCTAGTTTATTATATAAAGAAAAAGAAAGTGGACCTTTCCATTTGAAATTTTAAGACTTCTTATAAAACAACAGTAATCAAGAGAGTGTGGTATTTGTGTAAAGAGAGATTAGACCATTCAGCCATGCATTCCACATAAAGAGGGCCACTTTGTAAATGTTGGAGGAGGCATTGCAGATAGGAAAGGGAATATATTGTTTAAACAATATAAGATGCTAGAGGCCAGGTCCCTCCGCCTGGCCTGCACTCTCTTGCAATCCAGGACAACTCAGGGGATGTTGGATTGCTGATTTTGGCTCAATTCCCATAGGCCAGGCCGAGGGACCTCACTGATGCATAAATCTGTGCACGGGGCCTCTAGCATGCATATAAGATCTTTGATTAATCCCTTCCTGCTTTTCCCTACACCCTTCCCTCTGAGATTCATCAGTCTGGTCCATGTTTCCATGCCTGTGCATTGAACATCTGCCCCCTGGTGGTCAGTGCATGTCATTGCTAACAATAAGTTGCTTAGGCTTTTACTAGAATATATATATATATTATATATACCCTGTTTTCGCGAAAATAAGACAGTGTCTTATATTAATTTTTCTCCCAAAGTTGCACTAGGTCTTATTTTCGGAGGATGTCTTATTTTCGGGGAAACACGGTAGACATGGCAACTATGAAAATGGAGCAGGAAAATATTTTAAAATAAAATACACTGAGGAAGATATAAAGGAAAATGCTGATAAATTTGACTACATCAAAAGTTACTTCTATTTATTTAAAAAAGCCCTAAAGGAAATGAAATGACAAACTGAAAGGAAAGAGTTTCAATTCATCTAACAAGACTAACATCCAGCATATACTCAGTATGATCTTTCAAAATCAAAATCAGCAAAAAACAAAGACAAAAATGGCATTTGTACAAAAGACATACCCAGGCATTTTATTAAAGGTAATATATGACTGACCAATAAATACATGGAAAAATGCTGATACCCAATTTCAACTAGGAGACTTCATCAGATAAACCACACCCCACCATCAAAACCAATTCCAACTGAGAGTTATTTTCATCTGTAAAATTTATTTGCATTTTATTTTCATAAAAAATAGCATGCATGCCCTAGCCAGTTTGGTTCAGCGGATAGAGCTCAAAGCAAGGACTGAAGGGTCCTGGGTTCAATTCCAGTCAAGAGCACACCTTGGCTGCCTCAAGGGTCCCAGGTTCAATTCCGGTCAAGGGCATGTACCTTGGTTGCGGGCACATCCCCAGTAAGGGATGTTCAGGAGGCAGCTGATTGATGTTTCTCTCTCATTGATGTTTCTAACTTTCCCTCTCCCTTCCTCTCTGTAAAAAAAAAAAAAAAAAAAAATTAAAAGAGAAAAAGAATGAGGACTCTCACAGGAAGTCAGCAGAAAGTCCAGGCTCTAAAGTGCCAGCTGATTAGAGTTGCCGAAGCAATTCCTCTAGTCTAGTGCCACTGCTTTCTGGTTCTTTTTGTTATGCTTAGAAAATTCGGTAAAGCATTATATAAATGAACCTACCAAAGGCTACTCACTTGACCCTACCCCATTTATGTATCTTCAGTGCCCACCTGAAGTGCCTAACTGAAGATACATTAAATGGAATTTTATTTATGAACAGGAAGTAGATAAACCTGCTAAATCTCGATTGATAGATGAAGTCATTAAAGAGAAGATAACCATACATTTTAACTTGCTCAGTAAAGTTCTGGTATATGCCTGTCAAACCAATAGAATTATTAGTAACACCCCCTTTTTGTTCTCCAAAGTATCTGAACAATACTGAACTCTAGACAGGTGAAATTTCTTGATTGGTCAAGCATGCCTGTTTTTCATGCCTGTGTGATTTTACTCGTCAGTTCCTTTATCTGGAACTGACTTCAGTCTTTAAGTCCTTTTTAGTCTTATCCTTTAAAACTTACTTGTAAAATCGCCTTTTTGTTCTGAGTTAATCATCTCCTCCTCCTTAACACAGTGGCATCATGTACATACTTCTAAATCTAGTATTTATAAATATGACTAACTTTAAAATTTATACTTATACTTCTTTATTCTAAACAGCAACTCTAAGTACTATATGTTATAAGTTATTCTTTAATTTTTCCAGACTCAATGCAATGTCTGTCATATCAAATGCTTAATAACTAGTACCCAAAATGAATAAATCCCTTTATTCTACATTATTAATTATAATTAGCCCACAAGGGCAAATATACAAATGGTGAATTATGCATTTATAACCTGTTGAGTATTTCTGTTTCAATGGATTTAATTTAAAAAATAGACAAAATAGAAGAAAACAAAAAAGTCTAAAATTTGTTTATAATTTTTGCTACTCTTAGTCTGTTTTGAATATATTATTTGGTCACTATATTTTTAGATCTACTGGCTATTTCAACAGTTTTGAAATATGTTTTAAGAAGTGAGTGAGGTTTCAATATATCATCACTTAACTAATTCAGAGGCATTCTTTCTGGTCTAATTTGAAAGATTCCTACTCAAAATGTTTTTATGCATTGTTATCAGATTAGTATTTCTGAATCAAAATCAGGCCACTCCCCTGGTTATAAGGTATTAAAGGCTCCACAAAACCAACACGATAAATGTTTAATTCTATTCTTTGTATATGAAGATATTCATGATCTGATAATATCCAAATGTCTCCTGTTCCATTCCTAATACTTTCTACACATATACTGAACTCTGGACAGGTGAAATTTCTTGATTTGTCAAGCATGCCTGTTTTTCATGCCTGTGTGATTTTACTCTTACTGATCCCTTTATCTGGAACTGACTTCAGTCTTTAAGTCCTAAATTTTCTTAAATTTTTGAACAATAAATGTGGATGAAAAAGCTAACTACCTAATGTGTAAGACAAATGAATTTTCTCTTTAATCTCTATAATCAAAGATGAACAATGAACGGTACTTATAAAAATTATATAGAAGGCAAATTTCCTTGAAATTAATCCTCAAAGAAAGGATATAAGCAGTTTTTAAATGAGAAAATGACATAAATAGGAAACTTGGAAAAGAACTTTTATGTCCATAAAAATATATGAAAAAAATAAATAACTTCACAAGTTTTTGAAAAAAAAATTATCAGAACTTCAAATAAGTGCTATTTATGCCTACTGCACTTTTGAATTAAAAATCAATGGTGACAAAAAAAAGAATAAATGGTGATAATATACTGTCAGCTATGTGGTAAACTGATAAAGAGTGCTAGTGCTGGGAAAACTGATACAACCTTCTTTGAAAATATTATGGTAATGTACTTTAAGATTAATAAAAATGGTATAGTTTTCTCAATAATTCTACCTTTGAAAATGTATTTAAAAACACATTTGACACAATATCAAATGAATAAAATAAGAATAAAGATATTCTTTAGGGTATTATTTATAAAGACTACTGTATAAAAACATCTAGAAGAGGCTATTCATTGTAGTCAATTAATTTTACAGGATGTAACAAAATCATACTGTGCATTAAGACTATTTTAACTTGATTTGGGAGTATAAGGAAACTTAGACATATAGAACTATTAATTTAAGCATGTGTTGAACATTGATTTTTATTAAAAAGCATATGTATTAATTTTCTACTGCTGGTGTAACAATTACCACAAACTTAGTGGCTAAAACAAATTAGTATCCTATAGTTCTGGAGATCTGAAGTCCAAGATGAGAGTCAGTGGGTTGAAATCAATGTGATCTTCAAACATCTTACTGTGAAGAAAATAAATTTGCATTGACAGAGTATAAAGTAATGGGGGTAGCAATAGAAGTGGTAGAGTGACTGGACCATAATTAGTGATGTCAAAACACTTTCTGAGTAGGTAACAGTTGAGGTTGAGATCTGAAGCAACAGCAGGAACCTGCCAGGCTAGAGAGGAAGGAAATACCTTTCAAGTAGGTAAGGGAACAGGATGATGTGGGAAAGTGCATGATGGTCCAAGGATCTATTGTGGTTTAGGAATGTAAAACTAGCCCCATCTGACCTCTAAAGTCTGTAACTCAAATACTGTATGACCTTATTATGATATTTCCATAGCTCAGCTGTCCAAGATTCTATTTATAGCTCTTACCTTATCTATTTTTATATATAGACTTAGCACACTATTTTTATGCCATGGTTATCAGACCATTAGTAGGTCAGAAAATCAGTTTGTTGAAAATATCATGATTTTAATAAAATATAAATATTAGAAAACAGCATAATTATAATTATGGTTGCTTAACATTTCTGTTGGTTGGCTTAGTGTGTATGTATATATACATACTTATAATAGGTTTTTACTGGATTAAGATGTAAAATATATATTGTTCTATTACCTATCTCAAAAGAGTTTGAGCCATTATTTTGGAATCCATGTATGAGCAATAATAGTCCTTCAGAAAGGAAATTGAATCAAGTCATAGTGGCCTTTCTGCAACTGGTTAGCTTAGCCTTATGTGCATTTAAGAGATACATTTTGAAGCAACCTAATCTATTACTTTTATCACTATTTTCAAGATGAAAATATTATGCTTTTCATGACACAAGGAGGTTATTATCTTTATACTACAGCCTATGTGAACTATTTTTATTTGGTGTATGTAAAGGGATAAATGTCATATTTCTGAGTAAATTTGAATTAATATTGTGGTCACTGAAAATATTCATTTGTACCCCATGTGACTTTAGAAATCTTAGGTCCAAGTTTGTATAAGTTATATCAGGAGCATAAGATTTTATGATATTTTTGTCTTGTTAAGTCTCTAATATTTTGTTTAGTTACTAGGGATCTATTGCAGGAAGATTCCTGCAAGGGGCCACCTCGCACGCTGCCACTGCCGCCTGCCCTGCTCACCCCACCCGGGCTTTCCCTCTGGCAGTCACCTCGCTTTCCCCTTTCCCTTTCTCTTCCTTCTATGCTCTCTTCAGTCATGACTCTTCTTTCCCTCAGAGTATGCAAATTAACCGCCATCTTTGTTGGGTTAATTTGCATAATCACTCTGATTGGTTGTGGGCATAGCAAAGGTACAGTCAATTAGCATTTTCCTCTTTTATTAGTGTAGATATTTTTGTTTTAGTTTTCTTACCCATTTAAAATTGTCTTATCTTACCATATTGCAATTTTATGAAGTACTTTGCACATTTGTCATAATGGAAACTAACATCATAAAGATACCTATTGAAGAAGAGAATTACCTGCTTTCAATGTTTTTTTTTCATCTAATCTGGTACCCTGTAGGCAAGAAGATAAAGGATTTTTTCATCAGAGCACAATGTCTTCAAGTTAAAAATATTGAATAAATGAACACTACCAGTATAGCAAGATTTATATAAGTAGCTTCTCTTTTAATTCAGTAACATAAATTTATTGTTTTTACTTGCTAAAATAAATAATTAGTGAATATCTGAAACTAGTCTTATACCAAGCTATTTTTGTCTCAGATGTGATTGTGTTTTTTTCTAAATTTGCCTGTTTGTGTGTGCATATATGTAGATACTGCTTGTATTACAATAAACTATTATTATACAGACATTAATTTTTTGTACCTACAAATCAAAATAATATTTGAAAAATTAATGTACTCTTCTGCTAAATAAGTACATCTTTTAAGATTTTTCTAATGTATGATGTATTCTTCCACTTAACAAATACATCTTTTAAAATCTTTCTGACTAATCTCCTTTTGTTTCAATGTCAAGCAAGCTTTTGCCTTCCTTTCTAGTGCCTCTAATAAGTCATAGATCTAACAATGTAATTATATTTCTTATTAGAAGTTCTTAATGTCTCATTACATTTTGACCTTATGGTTCTTGACTGTTGCATTATAGTTTCTGTCATCGCACAATTCAGTTAGGCACATAGCTTTATATCTCTTCTGACCATTGTCCTTTATTTTAATACTTTCTCATTATCACTGTGACAGATCAAAATGCAAATATAAAGTTAAATTCGGTAGAGCATAGGTTGAAACACAGAAATGTGTTGTCATATTTTTGAAAGTAATGTTTTCTTTTTAAAAATAATTCTTTATTGTTGAAAGTATTACCTATGTCACCTTCTTTCCCCCATTGACCCTCTCCAGCCAGTCCCCACTCCTGTCCGGGGCCTTCAGCAGCCTCTTGTCTGTGGTATGACATATTTTCTTAATCAATTTTAACATTATATGGAAATAAACATGGGAGAACATTATGGGGCTGATGGAAATATTATACATGTTAATTTAAACATTGCTAATTTAATATTTGGCTTAGAGTGCCTTGTTACTTATTATTTGATAGGACATAGCTCTCAGATTAGCCAGGATGTTAAGATACAGAAATATTACATGTCTGTTTATATCTATTTATCTACCTTATTTTTCAGATGAAAAATATTTGGCTATTTTATCTTCATAAATCACTAACTTGTTCATATTTCAAGGTAATTTTGAAACAGGGGGAAGAATTTTTTTGTCTCAATATACCTGATTCCTAGATGGATCGGCAACACAGTTACAATATCCACTGTAGAGAATGTTAAAACAATTACAGTCTAAATAATTTATTTATGAACGTTTCAGTTATAATTTTAAGCACATACCATAATGGCTATTTTCCTTAGTGGTCAGAAAAGAGCCTTTTTGATGGGGAGAGTATGTGTGAACAATGTAATCTTCCCCATTTATAAGACTTTTTATTCACTGAAGCTTTATTTCATTCACTTTTACAACTTTCACTAAGAGGGTTTCACAAAGTATTTGCCATTGGCACATGCTTGATAGTTCCCCAGCATGTATGGAGGTACAAAATAACACTTCCAACCTTTAAGACCAATCACTTGCGTAAATACCACAGATGCCAAATTTCTCTAGCAGGTGCTAAATTGCTGCTAGTGGATCACCTTGGGATGTGATGAAGATCAATGGAGCACTCTGCATTTTCCCACTATTCCACAATTACATGGGAACACCTGTGCTCAACGACGTGGTGCTAATATCCCATAAACATCCTGACAATGCTCAAAGGACCTTCTAGTTTCACACGTCAACTTGCTTAGCAGGGCCCTAACTTAATGTGGCTGCTTCACCTATCCTTGACTCACGACCACGCAGTGATACAGTAGTGCCGTATCAGTGGAAGCTGCCTTTCTCCTCTCTTCATCCATATTTCATTTCTTTATTGCCTTACCTTCTTCGTTGTAATACTTTCTTTCATCCATTCCTATCTCATTTTTGCTGTATGAGTATGATGTCTCCGTTTGCTTCAAATGAATTGTCTTCACCCCTTTGCTTTGACATCAAAGACCTGGATTGCTGTCAGCAATGCTGGATGCTGTTATCACTGGAGTTCCAGCATGTCTGTTTTTCAGCAAATTATCTTTTTGCACATGTCAGCCATGATAGGCAATATGGAGATTTTAAAGTTGACAATCATATGCCAAACTGAAATGCATGCTAATGTATTTGTGGAGCTGTAGACCTGGCAACTGTTTTCCATTTTTTTTTTCTTTTACCAAATTTAAACATTAGAAAACAAATAGCTCCACCTGTATGTATATCAATGTGTTTATAACACCTGTAGTTATTGTGAATTAGGCACCTGCTATTTCTGTTATAGACCATTTTTAACAGTTTTATTGAGATACAGTTCACAGACCATGCAACCCAGCATTTGAAAGTGTATAATACAGTCCTGTTAGTATAGTCTGAGGATTCTGTAACTATTACTACAATCTAACTTTGTCCCCTGAAAAGGAAATTTTTGTACATTTTAACAATCACTCCTTATTTTCCTCTAGCCCTAGGCAACATCTAATCTATGCTGTCACTGTAAATTTGTTTTTTGTTTTCTTTTAATCTTTTCAACAATTTAAAAATAATTTCTTTGCAGCAATTGTATGAGCTTAAATGTAGATTATTTTCCCCCCATGCAGTTCCTAGAATTCTGTAATTCATGGCTTCATATTTTTTGTCATTTTGCAAAAAGCTATCTTCTGTTACTGTGTCTGCCCCACTTGCTCTCTTTTAGGCGATATCTATTTTACCACTAGTGTGTGTATACTTTTATATTGCTAATCTCAGAGACTGAGGTGTCTATCACACATTTCATATAGATATTGTAACTGTATCTTATAGTTCACGTTGTAGGCTTGAGATATGTCTTATTTCTTACTAGAGGCTCCGTGCACGAAATTTGGCATGGGTGTGGTCTCCAGGCATGGCTGGCAATTGAAACCTGCGCATCTTGCGGGAAAGGGTAGGTCCCAGCTGACCTCTGGGTCTTGGGTACCACCTGGGTCCCCAAGTCCCTGCGTGCCCGCCTCTGCCTGAGTCACAGCACCTAAGTCCCCACATGGAGATGTGGTGAGTGCGGCCAGATGCTGCAGCCGGGGCACGGTGTGGGCCTTTGGGTGAGCAGCGTGCTCTATCCTGGCCAGCCTCGCAGACCTGCTTCTGCACAAACCCATGAGGAGCCTGGTCGGCCTCTGTGGTCTTGGTGGCTGTGGCCCAGCTCACCTGAAAGAGGCCGGGTGCCCAGCACCTGAGCACGGGGGCTCCCCCAGCACAGAAGCCCTGGCATCCCAGGGGAGAGTGGCAAGGGGAGTGAGAGAGAGCTCAGTGGGCACCCGGCATTTTCACCACAACTCTGTCCCTGTCGCCCCCGCCCTGAGGTATCTGGTGAGAGGTCGCAGCACATTGTCAATGCCCACCATGTTTCCCACTGCCTCCTGCTGGTCAGCACACGCCATAGCAAGCAGTTGAACTCAGGTCTCCAGGTCGAACTTCTGGTCCAACAACGGCCAGAGAGGACAATTTGCATATTAGGCTTTTGTTATATAGGATGCTTCATCTCTATCAAGACTAAGAGCAGAAGTGGGCAAAGCAAAAAAAATTCTTAGAAACTTCAATTTATGTACACCAGGGTCCATTTTTAGGGATTTACTTGAATAACTTCCACTGAGTTTGCCATGTTCACAGTGTTTGTCTCTCTCTCTTTAAAATTAACACAAAGGGATCTCTATGAATATAGAGCAGTTCCAGCTTTCACCTCGACATTTTGACTTTTATTTGGCTAGTGTTTCAGATCCCTTGTGATTTTCCATAGGAAGTGAACAAACATTCATAGAGGTGTGAACTACTTTATCGCAATGATTTTCAGTGACGTTGAAATCTGAAATGACTTTTATAATTTGGTTCAGAAGTCACCATCCATTCTTATCCAAGAAGTGATGATTCTTCAGAAACGATGGAGGGACCTAGAAGTCAGTCAGAGAAAAACAAGCATCACATGATCTCACTCATATGTGGAATCTAATTAATAAAATAAACTGATGAACAGAGTAGATCCAGAGACATGAAAACATGGAACAGAGTGCAGAATCTCAGAAGGTGGTGAATGTCTGGTGTGGCGGGCAGGGGACAGAGGGACAGGCTGAAGCAAGTCAATGGGGGAAATAAAGGGCACATATGTAATACCTTCAACAATAAAGATTTTTTTTTTTAAGAACTGATGATACAGAGTAGAGGCAATGAAAATGCAGATTTGATAATAATCACCAAATGTACAGTGCCATTTCAACCCCAACAATTTTAAACTCCAAAAATGTCATCCTGAATCCATAGGTATGAATGAAACAGCCCCTCATATGCAGGACAAATGAAAAGCAACTTTTTTGTGTGTTATTTAAAAACACTTCCTAACGAACTACTGTAGCTGAAATTTGCCCTGAAGATTTACTGCTTGGAATGAATAATCCTGAGATAGGAAGTTTATTAGTAAAGGAAAACATGTTCTTCCTATTACCCACACATAAAGTGGGGTGAAATGTTCATAAAAGTTTTATTGACTTTTTAAAATAAAGTATTTATTGATGTTTGCTTGAAGACAAACAATATTTCCTTTAGACAATGAGTATGTAAGTTCAATGCCATCTCCTCAAGTTAAAAATACTAGTCAAATAAGCATCTTAGAGTTCATTTCCCTCACCTACCCATTCACTCAATAAATGTTTATTGCAAGGCCTTATGACTCACATTTTAGCAGACAATCTATTATGGCAAATTATTGTGTTTGGGGTCATATAAATGTCTATGAGCAAACAAGAGACTGCAATCTGAGTTGTCAGAGTAGAACTGACAACTATTCTGTATCTTATTATTATTGTGCTGCTTTTGCATCTGAAAAAAACGCCCATTTCCTGAGTGAATTTTAATGGCTTAATCATGTGAAAGAATGATGAGGCAAAATAACAACCTCAAAAAGTTAAACATACTCAACTGAAAAGGTAATGAAGTGACAAGAAGTGGAGGATTCAATACTAGTCTGGGAAGTATGCCCAAGTTTTTAATAAATTAATAATGGAAATGTTTGCATAATAATCAATCTTTCAATAATGACCATGCCGTCAGTATGTAATAGTATTGAGTAATTAAATTTCAGTGAATTTAGTTGCTAGGTGACGCATATGATTTCAGTTACCAGGATGGCCAGCGACCTCTCCCAGGTACCTGCTTTGAGTCAATTGTCTGGGTCAGAAAAGAAATGTCTGCACTAATTGCTGCAGATTCCTTCCTCGGAGTCTTTGCTCATTACATCCGTTTTAATCAAGCGCCATTATGAGAAGGTGGAGAAGTACATGCCAAAGAGATGGAATCTTAGTCTGGCCAAGAAAACACTGCTGCCTGCTCACAGATTCCTGCCCAAAGCTGGGTTCTGAGTTCCATGCAATGGCTCAGGATGAAATAAATCTTGTTCTCTTATCACTGTCCTCTTCCCTCTAGCAAGATCTCTTCAAACTCTTACACAGCAATTTAGTGTTCTCTCCCTCTTTGTTTCTCCCTCCATTCTTTTTCTCTTCCTTTCTTTCTCTCCTTCTTCATCCCAACCTTCACACACATTACTTCTTCTCTCTTTTGATGTTATAATTAAGTACATATTGTCAGATCCTCATTCCAAAATCTCTATGGAATAATATAAGCAAAAGTATATATCAATATTTTTAAACAAAATAGATCCCCTGCAAGGAGGGAATCCTTGAGCCTGGGAGGAACCTGCAACCAAAGTATATGCTCTTGATGGGAATTGAACCTAGGACCCTTTGGTCCTCAGGCCGATGCTCTATCCACTGAACCAAACCAGCTAGGGCATTGCTGTTGTTTTTAATACCTAATTTTCATTTGTGAGAGGGTTGATCTAAATTGAGCCGCTATGCCACTAGTAGGAGTACAGCTTTTTCTATTAATATTAAACATATTTATAACCTATGGCTGAATAATTTTATTCTCAGTTATCTATTCAGGAATAGTCTATGTTACATGTACTGAGAGAGAAGAATTGAAATGTTCATAGCAACTAGTTCTTATAGTTTAAAAGTGTAAGCAATTAACAATAGAATGAATATATACATTTTGATATATTCATACAATGGATTATACAGTAAGAGCAATTAAATAATTACAGGTACACATAACGCAGATTAATTTTAAAGACATTTTAATGAAAATAAATTTTTAAAAATAAGATGCAAGAATGTATACATATTGAATAAACTGTACTGTAAGCTCCATTAGATTGTTTTTGAATCTGTAAAAAAATTGCTTGAGCATATTTGTGTGTCTATTTCTGGTTTCTTCATTCCACAATATGTTTTAATGGTATTCACAATTCTACAAGGTCCAAAGGATACTAAGGTGAACCAATCACAACCTTGTTTTCAAAGTGCTCACCGTGTTACAGGGACAGAGGACTTGAACATATGTGATAGAATGAATGTAAAAGAGACTGAACTTGAAACCGGTATCAGTGTAGTTCAGGGCACAATGGAGGAGGAGACAATTCCATGTAAGAAGAGTAATGAGGAAGGGCACTAAAGAATAGGCTTAGAAAGAATGATGGATAATTAGACAAGGAGAGAAAGCATTTCAGGTACAAGAAAGAGCTCATATATAGAAAGGTTTTAAATATGCAAATTTATAGAGGTTTGGAATGGTCTGGGGCATTTGGAGAATTGCAGATAGTTCAGTATGATCTAAGCATGTGGTCCCAGAGGACCTGATGAGAGACGAGGCTGGAAGATCTGTTTAACATTCCAAGGTTGGCAAAGAGAAGATAATAAATAATTTTAAGATAGAGAGTGACATAATCAGTACAAAGGAAACTATTATAGGCTTTATATTTCTGTCTTAAAATTCAATTATACCATATATTTGTATTAGCCCCTGCACTTGCCCTTTCAATTTTTATAAATGTATTTCTTTAGCTCCTGCACTTTTTGATTCAGTTCAGACAAATGGAGTTCTGCTCTTAGCCATAAAAATAAAGGCCTTAAAACTTACAAATAAGGAAAGAAAGAGCTACCGACTCAGGTGAAAAAAAAGACAAGGAATTTAAAAATTAGAGCCATTTAAAAGAACATTTTAAATAAAACTAGGCTCTAAAAGCATTCACAAAAATGAAATCCTGTTCTGTGGTTAGCCACCAAGCAGAGGTCCCTTGGAAGTTACTGTATGGTTCCATTTTTTGGTATATGGATTAGAATTCTATTAGAGTTCTCATGAGCACATCCCATGCTCCCCAAACTAGCTAGGCTATGTTTGCTGTTGTTTAACCAGAGGAACTTGAGATGTAGGCATGATGACTGCAGTTAAGAAATCCTCAGGAAACTGGTTTAACTTTATGAAACTATCATAAGGTGAGTCTATTTTTAAAAACATTTTTTTATTGCTGATAGCATACATATGAAAAAGTGCACACATCCTAAGGCACATCATGGACATCTTTATGTAACCTTTTTTTCAAAGAAGGGAATATAGTATTTTAGCATCTATACACTGCCTTCTTGATATCTCACAATTATTACATTTTCTTCAGGTTACTGTTTTTAAAAGTAGCAAATGAATGTGCAGACTTGTGGCAGCAACCAGAGAATCCTCAGGCAATTGGTTTCAATCTTTTGTGCCCTGCACATAGGTAGTGATTGGTTTTAGTATGCAGATTGCACAACTCCATGGTAGGTTCAAGCTCAGTGGAGAAAAAAGGAACTTGGGAAACAGGGTTATAATTTGTCCTCATCAAAATATATGGTCCTTCCTCTTGAGGAGGTATATGTAACAGCAAGGACAGATAAAATGAATTATTAGGTCTCCATTAGATTTCTGTGTCTATCAACTAAGGAGCCTACAGGAAGGGTAATGACTTTGGACATGCTGTTTCTAATGAAAGCTCTGAGGTTGTCTTGTGAATTCTTATGCTCTAAGAAGTCCATAGAGTAATCTGCAAAGGCATCAAAAATGTAACTCACTAGAAAGCTTAAATTAACATTTGCCTATTGGGAATGATTCATATTAAAACTAAATTTTATAAATTGCCATTGATTTTGATATACTTCTGTTGCTGAAACTAAATGCTCAAAAGAAAAGCACAATAAATGCCTGGTTACCTGATTCTTTCTTATAATGCTTGTTTCATCAAGATAATAAAAGATATATTTCCATTTTCCAGTGGGGAAAAATAAATACGCTAAATTCTGGAGGCTATTTCTTTGTATTGCATACTTGGTAATACATCATGCTTTGCATGCAAGCACAAGGCAAAATTCAATTACAGAGCTCTAACTGTGGCAGGTTGAAGATTGGATCTCAGGTGGTACTTGAAGGACTCAAAATCTGAGAGGTTGTATATGTGCCCACGTGCAATCAGAAATGTCTGACCCTACAATGTCTACATAGAGAACTACAGATGCCAATATCCTGTGTAGGAAAAATGTATACAGCTGGGGGGAAAAATCCCAATTTTATAGCAGGCGGGACTCTTCACTGTTTATGAAATACAAATATTCATAAGGGCTAAAGAACACAATTTGTAAGCCTAATAAAAGAAAATTTCTGGCCCTTATAGTACCCAAGAAAGTTTCTGTCTCAGGACATAGTCAAACCATAGAACACATCTACTGGTATAAAAGTCTATGTACTTCTTTCAGACTTGCTAAGTTAGATTCCCTGCAAAACACATTTTAAAAAAAGATTCGGAGGACACGGCCATAAAGGGAGATTTAAAACATGTTTTTTAAAAAGCTTTGTTATTAGGAATAGTGGTACATACTTCCAAATCATCTATTTAATTTATTAAAGTAGCAAACGAGACAGCTGGAGTTCAGAACAGGAGAATCATCTCCCGTGGGGTTGAACCTTGATCATTAGGTATGAGGAGATGAACTCCCTCTCTCTCTTCTCTCCCATAGACTATACCAAAGACTAGTTCACCTTTCTAGTTTAATGAAGCAATTCCTGCATGTATAAGGCATGAACCATATCCCTCACTGCTCCTAGTCATGGTGGCAGCAAGGCTGATAATCGTCACTTTGTCATGCTTCTGTGTCAGGCACCTTCAGGACAGCGGAGAGCTGTTCTCAGAGAGCCCCCTGAGTCAGAGGGAGGGGGCTTGCCCTCACCTCGATTCTCGCCATGCTGGCAGGAATGAATTCACATGAGTGACTCCCCATAGTAATTGCACGGTGTTGCAGTGAACTTATTTAAAAATTAAAGGAAGTGAATTTGTTTAAAAAATTAAAGCATGCACATTTATTTAAAAAAAAAAAAAAAAAAGCAAAGCAAGCAAATCTACACACCTGGCTTATGGAGCACAGATGGGCTCACAGCTAATCTGAAGAGCGAGGGGGTTAGGGAGGGGGTTCTGCCATATATATATATATATATATATTCATTCCTGTCTGTAGGTTTCCTTTGTGCGTATTTTTCATTTCTTTTCTAGAAATCCTGGTACAGATTGACACTGGAGGCCTCCTCTCTTGTTCGTTACGGCCTTCCCACAATTTATGAGAAGCACCTGGCAATTTTATCTGGACAAACCGGGGACTGCTGGCTTCACTGCGCTGTCTGCACGGTGGGATGAGCTGGACTGCACTCTCCTTTCCTCTCCTCCCTGCTGTTTCAACAGCTCCGGGACCATTGGCACTAAGTAGTCCCTGGGTAGTGAAAAACGGAATTAGGATTCCTCCTCATCTTCTCCCTTTTCCTTTTCCCTCCGCTCCTGCATTCTTTTATGAGAAGGAGAGGTTTTGATCTTTTGTGCTTAATATAAGGTCCTGTTACAAGCAGCCTGCCAATCTTTTTAGCTTTGTTTAATTTTCCTGCCTCTGTTTCCCTATTCCACTTACCTCGGAATTTTTCTAGATTTTTCACTGTCCTATAACCCCTCCCATGTTTCTTTCCTCACATCCCATGACTGTTTGTTTACCACTAGACTGTGAGTACTTAACATACTATCTATCATACATAATTACTATCACTGACAATTTTTTTATACTATAATGTCATATTATATGACTTATTTTGTATTTATATGAAGTCTTTCCTTGTACTAAAATTTAATTGTTGTTACCCATATACAAATCAGTGTTGCCAGAAAAAAAATCAAAACAACTCACATTGGCTTGTAGTGAACATCTCTTACTGTACAACAGCGATGGTCAACATAATTTTGAAAACACACACACACACACACACACACACACACACACACACACACACAAAACAACATACCAATAATTTGAAGCTCTTGGGGATATTTAATTATTTGATTTAAAAAGGATGTACCAAACCAAACCTAAGGGCTTAAAGCAGGCATCATTTTTTTTCCTCTGCCATATCATGCTGCCCCATTCCACAGGACAAAATGCACAGTGGTAGCTGAGCCACAGAGGCCAATGCATTTCATCTCTGAATTATCAGCATCCCTCATCCTTTTAATGAACTGTAACAACTGTGCAATGAATCAATTGACTGTGGGGAGAAATGTCCTTGGGGTGAGCAGCAGAGCCTCTGAGAGTGAAATCTCTTAAATGAGGTGAAATCTGTCTTCAAAGCTTATTAATAAGTTGAAGAAATAGCAATGCAAAAGAATCAGAGAATACCTTCATAGCAGAAGTGAGTTTTACGATAAGCAGTGCACAAGCTGTATTTGAGATTTAAGGAAAGGTGGGTTTTTCAAATTTGCTTGTAGTTAGCAATATGGTAATTAGAAAGTATGACTTAGAAGATAAGTTCTTTAAAATATTATGAAAGGAACAAAAACATTTTTTTTGTGTGTGTCCTAATCAAGGTACTTTGCCGGAATCACTTCATCATCTACAAAATAACCACACGAAGTGGGTATGTCTTGCCATTTAGGACCACTAGTAAGTCCCACACTTTTTTTTTCTTCTTTTTAAAAATTTATTTAAAAAATATGAAGAAGGCCAAGGATGGTTGGAGAAAATGACTTGCTTTCTCTTGATAAAATAATTTTCAGGGAAGTTTTGATCCACTTTTTATTTTATTTTATAGTTTAACAAACCAAAGAAGAAGCAAAAATGAAAAATAAGCTCCCAAATGAAACAAATAATAAAAGAATTTCCACAGATGAAGTTTATATCCATTCTACTCACTGAGCCGGCTGCTGCCTCTCTGTGTGGGTGGAGGCTGGGGGCATCCAGGCCCTGGGGTCTATCCGCAGTAAGTGCTTGCTGTCCCTAGTGTTCAGCCCAGGAGGCAAGTTCCACACATTCAAAAGTAGAAGCCTGGATTCAATGCTACGTTCATGTGAATTCAATATTTATTTATTATTATTATTAAAAATATATTTTATTTATTTTTTTACAGAGAGGAAGGGAGAGAGATAGTTAGGAACATCAATGAGAGAGCAACATCCTCCTGTACACCCCCTACTGGGGATGTGTCCGAAACCAAGGTACATGCCCTTGACCAGAATCAAACCTGGGACCTTTCAGTCCTCAGGCTGACGCTCTATCCACTAAGCCAAACCAGTTTCGGCTGAATTCAATATTTATTTTTCCCCTCATTTCCTATAGCTTAGGCTTCTGGTTTTCTCCTTCCTTACAATACTAAAATTATTTGCTAAGATTAGACTGAATTTTAAATAAGTTGATTTAACGTGTGTGTGTGTGTGTTTTTTTAGATGCAGTTAATGATTTCCTTGATTATTGCCAAATCTTTCATTTCCATTGAATTAAGTATTTCCTATAAATAGGAGATAACATTTAAAGGAAAATTATTATTACAGGTCTAGAAATTTTCTGGCTGATAGTTCTGTAGTTAGAAAATATTCGGTAGCTCTAATTGACACGATTCTTTACTCTTTTATCCTTTTCTGAGATACAGCATGTGGCTCTTCAGAACCTCGGAGGTAAGCACAGCTTGCACTTGCTGCTTTGAAATTTAGTTCTTCTGACTTGTATCATTCACTTTTATGCCCTGAAATACCAAATATATATATATTTTGCTTCCAATTTGTATATCCAAACAGGGTGAAAGCTTATGAGACCACATGATTTTCCCAGTTATTCTTGGAAACAGAAAATTCTATGATTGCTATAAATTGTCAACATGACCTTAATAATAATAAAAATGTCCTCCTTCCCAGCAATCCTGCTGCTTACTTTTTGATGGTATATTCTATCAATTAATAAATGTATAAAGAGTATCCTCACTCGTTAAGAATATAATTCTATGTACTTTAGTAAATATACAGTGTAGTATATTGTGTTTTTAGCCTTTCTTCTTATTATCCTATATAATAAAGATATAATATGCAAATGGTTGTTATGCTGTGAACCGTGTAACAGCCGGATCACAGATCAGCAGGAGGGTGGAACAGCTAGCTACAAATGGGCAGCAGAGAGATATAGGAAGGGGCCTGGCAGCAACCTATGAGGGTGGGGGCGGGGGGGATGGTGGTGGAGGGAGCTACAGGAGGGTAGGGCAGCAGGCAGAGAAGGTGGCAGTGAGCTACTGGGCTACTAGAAAATTGCAAGGAGGAAGGGGATTGGCTGGTAGTATCCACCCCTGGGGAAATGAGGGTCCATAAGGGCACATGCCTGGGAACCCTCCCTCTCTGACACCCACAAACGTAACAACACACACAGCACCCATATATGCATGCATGGGAATGGGATAAGGTCCACTCACATGCACATGGCAACACAATGTGCACACACAGGGAAAGGACTGAAGCGGTGAGCACCCCTGGAAGGACTTTGTTCTTTATTTGATTCCTTTAGGACATAGCGATGCAACAAGTAAAAATGTTGCTTCTCTGCCTAACTCACACCCTGTGGAGGAGTCAGCATCCCTATGGTGACGACATCTTGGAAGGCTGTGGAAGAGGTCTGGGCTCACTCAGTGGGGTGGCAGAGAAACACAGGGAGAGACTGAGTTGTATTGCTCTAGGTTGAGAGCTATTTTTCCCTCGCTTGCCCGACAAATGCTACTGTTCCTGTGTAGATCCCTCCCTCTACATGGCTCAGTCTTGGTCTGCTTCAGCCACATGAATTCTGCTGGCCTCACCCTGACAACTCATTGACAACCTGCCGCACCAAAAAAAAAAAAAAAAATCTGCAAGCTTCAAGAGGGTGTCAATTGGTCTTAGTGTATCCTGAGACTTTTGCTGAGAGACTTCAGACCCAGGACTGGTGCCAAGTTTGAATCTGTAGTCACCACTGGTGAACACTGCTAGCCCCTCCTGGTAACGCAAGAGCACCTACCTCATGCAATTTATGTATTATACTACCATATGTTCTTTCAGTGCCTGAGCCTAACAGGTTGCTGGCAGGCAGAGATGAATCACACAGACCTTGAGCCTTTTGCTGACCTGCTCAGACTCGGTACTGGTAGAAACTGGCCTTGTATATCTCTTTGCCCCTCCCATGCGAACCTAATCCTAGCAGAGACAGCTACAAAGGGTGGATTGCTTTGTAGTGCCAAACAGGTAGCCCAGGTCCAGTCACAGGCAGCATTTAATTTTGACCTTCACTGGAGTCCCTGCTTTAAAAGATGGTAAGTATTTATGTGTCACTTAAGTAACTTATGTGTCAAGCAATTTATATAATTAACTTATTTAATCCTGCAAAAAGTGCTATTTGGTAGGTAATGTAATTATTGACTATTTTCCAGAAAAAAAAAATCTGTATCTCTTGGTACAAAAAGGTTAAGATTTTGGCTAGAGTCACATGGCATGAAAGTGACAGACCAGCATTCAGTCCCACAGATTTTGGACCTGGATTCTGTGTTTTGAACCATTACCTATTAAATGATTATTACCACTGATTTAGGTATTTACAAACCATAAAGTAGAAAAAGAGGATTTTATTTTGTAATTTTTGTACTTTGTTGATATAGTTTACACATTTATTTATTCTTCATGAATTTAGCTGATGTAGTATTAACTTTTCTATTACAATACTATATATCTAGGTTAAACTAATAAAGTAACTTTAGAATCTCACACTTATTAAGAACTAAACTTTGTTTCCTCTTAAATTTTTAGACCTAAAATCATTTCTAATTTCTTTCCCTCTATAGTATGTACAGGTAGGCTTCTTTTCCTCTGTTTTCCAATGAGGTAAGTAGAATTCTAAATTGAAACACTAAGTTTCATCCCCTTGTGTACAAAATCTGCATAATCTCTTTTTTCTTAACTTTGGGAGGGAATTGGAAACCTTATGGGACATTGCTCCTGTCAGTTGGTAACCTTGTGTGGCAAAGGTTTAGGGAGTTTATAGATATAATTCAAGTGTCCAATACATTGACTTTAGATTAATCAAAAGGGGTAATATCCTGTATGTGCCCAACCGAATCCTTTAAAAAATCCATAGGTCAGCTATGAAAGGACTCAGGGAGAACTGAAATGAGAGAGTTTCTTGCTGGACTTAAATAAATAGCCTGCCAGGTTTTAAGAGAACCATGTGACTAGAATCCAAGGGCAGTCTCTAGGATCTGAGGGTGAGCTCCAGCAAACAGCCTGCAAGAAAATGTTGACTTATAAATTCAACTTTTTTTTTTTTGCATTGGCTATCTACTATCTGTGTAGAAGATGGTTATATATATATATATATATATATATATATATATATATAGTTAGATTTCCCCCCTCACTCCAACGTTTTTCCTGATTTCAAGTCATTTGTTTTCCATAATCTTCTTGTTGTATCTTATGAATCTGACCTACACAAATTTATTGTGTAATGTTAGTCATATTACCTAAATTGAAGAGCTTTCTATTTTGCATGAATAATATTTTCAGCTAATCTCAGACTGGGAAAGGCAGATGCTCATCTAACATTCTAATAACAATCATTTTTATTAAAGTATTTGTGATTTTCACTGTATGAAGATAAATAATGTATTTAAAAAGAGGTATCAATGAAAAAAATGTATCATGAATACTATAATTCAATTTATGAAAATTTACATATAAGTATATGTATGTATATACATGAATGAAGACGTCTGAATGAATGGTCACCAAACTGTTGCTGATGGTTATCAGTATAAAGAGGTTTTAAGTGATTTTTATTTCCCTCCTCACAATAGTATGCATATTCCATTTCCTTACCATAAACTACGTATTATTTTATCATCAAAGCAGTTTCTTTGTTAAAAAATAGAGAAGGAAAAATATGAGAAAATATGTACCAAAGTATTGACAATTCTTATCTTTTACTGATGAGGAAATTAATAGCATTATTTTATTTTTTTATCATTGTAATCTTATTTTATTTTTTAAAAATATATATTTTATTGACTTCTTTACAGAGAGAAAGTTAGAAACATCAATGAGAGAGAAACATCAATTCATATGGGGATATGTCTGTAATCAAGGTACATGCCCTTGATTGGAATTGAACCTAGGACCCTTCAGTCCACAGACCGATGCTCTATCCTTTGAGCCAAACCGGTTAAGGCTATCATTGTAATTTTAAATTGTAATTTGAATTTTGCTCTATAAAAATAACTTTAAAAACGTAGGGTGCAAAGAATAGAAATAAAAAAATATTTATACTAACACTTGTATCTTTGTAACAATCCCAATGTTATACTTCTTTCTAAATAAAACACACTTTAAACAGTTTAATTATCCTTTATCTTCACATACATATTTATAGGGGACACAGTGACAAGTCATCTATATCCAGAGAGGTGGGTAAACAATTAGTAGTATCCTGACATATTTGATGTATAATAATAGATTTCTCCCATAAGGAGGAAGGGAAGGAAGGAAACTCTTAAAATGTGTAATTTTATGCATTTTTGACACATGTACATGCTTATAAAATCACTGCTTCAGGAAAGATACAGAATATTTTTTTTATCACTAATTATATATTTGTACCACTCCGCAATCCTTTTCACACTGTTTTACTATCACTATAGAATGGGTTTCTTTTTCTAAAATATATATAAATAGAATCATCCATCAGAGGTACTTTTACTTCTGTCACTCTGCATAATGGTTTTAAGATGCATCATGTTACGTTTTTAGAACAGTGGCATGTTCAGCGTATTACTGAGAGCATTTGTTTGCATGGACAGTCCACATTTTGGTTAGCCATTCACCTGTTGATGAATATTTGTATTGTTGTCAGTTTTTCATTAGTGTGGCAGGCTGGCACGGCCAAGGCATACTCAGCCCCGGAGCGCCTTATACGCCCGGGCAGCTCAGCCACATTCAGAGGCCCTGAGTGGGGGCAGCTGAAATGCTTAGGAAAGACAGAAATGAGAATGAAAGCTGGGTCTCAGTGGGACACTGCTTCTCTTAGGAGGAGACAGTGCCACGTACTATCAGCTGTATCTTTATTTTATATCCAGATATCACGAGGTCAAGATATTTACAGCATTCTCATGGGTTTTGATCCTAATCAATTATATGCACCTGATCAAGCTTTGTTTACTTGCAGTCTCTAGATCAGTGTTTCCCAAACTTCTCTCATGATGAGAATCACCTGGTGGAGTTGTTAAACTACAGATTCCTGAATCCCAACTAAGAAGTGCTAAACTAGAATTTTTGGGAACATATAGGTAAAATTGTATACCTAACTAGTGCTCTAAGACAGATTTTATATACAGAGGACTAAGTTAGGTATGCAATTTTACCTATATGTTCTCAAAAATTCTAGTTTAGCACTTCTTAGTTGGGATTCAGGAATCTGTTTTAACAACTCCACCAGGTGATTCTCATCATGAGAGAAGGTTGGGAAACACTGGTCTAGATCACTCAGGCACGTGGGGCCTCGTTCGGACCACAGGTTCAAGCTTACAACTACAGCTGTTGGCTATCAATGTGCTGGGAGGGCTCTGTTTTCCAAGCTGGGACTTGCACGTGGCCATGAGAGGACAGTGCCCTCTCATCAGTCCAAGGCTTGAACCTGTCCAAACTCTGTAGCCGCGCCCCCCACACTAGTATGAATAAAGCAACTAAGAATCTTCTTGAATGGTTCTTTGGACATATGTTTTTATTTCTTTGGGGTAAATACCTAGAAAAGCAATGCCTGCATTTCATAATGAGTGACAATGAACTTGTAAAGAAATTGCTAGGCAGATGTCTAAATTGGTTGTACCATATTATATTCCAAGCAGAGGAGAAGGGGAAGAGAGAGAGGGGGGGAGAAAGAGAGAGGAGAGAGAGAGAGAGAGAGAGAGAGAGAGAGAGAGAGATCTGGGATCTGCAGTCAGAGTGCGCGCTGGAGAAGATAGTTAACTTGGCCACCATCTACCCGTAAGAACAAGGCCCCATGCGCTACCAGCAGCTCCTGCAGCAGATGCAGCCACTACAGAAACCTGGAGATTAAGCTCCCATCCTGCTGGGATGAGGATAATGGCTTCTGGCACATTCCACAGCCCATCATCCTGGAAACCAGTCCCCTAGGGGTTTCAAAGGGCCTGGGAACAAGCAGCCCAGGAGCCTCGGGCAGCCCCTGCGCACCTGGAGCGATGGAGGAGTCCGCTGGGGCCGAGCTCAGGTGGAGCCACTTCCAGTCCTGCGGGCGATCCCTCCCCGGGCCTCGGAGGAGCCTCAGGTGCCTCAGCTCCAGGATTCGCTCAGCCCCTGAACAGCCCTGCGGCCCAGCCAGGCCTCCGAGTCTGCACCCCTGTCACCAGGCCCGGAGTGGACACACCCACGCTCAGCCTTCGGCTTCTTGTCCTGCCAGCCTGTCCCCCTGCTGCACCCCATGGCCAGAGCAGGCCTGTCCCCCTGCTGCACCCCATGACCATGACCGGAGCGATGGGCACACAGGCCCCTGGAGGGCACACAGGCCCCAGGAAGACGCACTCCATTCCCGGCCCCAGAGGCCCATCTCAGCCCCAGGCTGAGCCCTCCCTGTGGCCCGCAGAGTGGGGGCGCCTCCCAGAGGCTCAGCATCTTGGGGACCAGAGGGAGGAGGCCCTGGTCCCACACAGGGCAGCCCCAGGCAGAGGCCCCTGCCCACTCCTCGATGGACCACAGTAAGCAGCTCCGTTAAACGGGTTTTATTTTATTGTTATTTTTTTCCATTTTTTTATTGATTATGGTATCACATAATTGTCCTCATCCCCCCAATCCCATCCCAAACCCCTCCCTACATATTCCCCCCCCCCCCCCTTGTCTATGGCCACTGGCCAGGCCCATATGCATGCACACACGTTCTTTGGTTGATCTCTTCCCCTATACCCCCACCCTCCCCTACTTTCCCTCTGAGGTTTGAAAGTCTGTTCGGTCCTTCTCTTTCTCTGGGTCTGTTTTTGTTCATCAGTCTATGTTGTTCATCATTTCCTCTAGATGTGTGAGATCATGTGATCTAAGAAATACCCTTGTAAGAACCTAAACTGAGAAAAGCCATTTTTGTAGAGGGGGGGTCGTTAGGCACGGAGGGGGGAGGTGGTCGGGGTGGGGGTGGGCTTGGGCATGGGGGACAGGGTCTGGGTTGAGGTGAGGGTGGGCCCAGAGGACAATCTTTTGCAGCCGGTTGCTACTTCTCAAATTGAGTTAAAAATATAGGTTTCTACTTTGTTAATTTTCTCAGTTGGTCTTTTATTGCTATCTCCTTTTATCTGTACTTTTTCTAATTTCGACATACTTTTAGTTTACTTTGCCCTGATTTTATTTATTTATTTTTAAAATATATTTTATTGATTTTTTTTACAGAAAGGTAGGGAGAGGGATAAAGAGCTAGAAACATTCATGAGAGAGAAACATCCATCAGCTGCCTCTTGCACCCCCCCCACCCCCCCACTAGGGATGTGCCTGCAACCAAGGCACATGCTGTTGACCTGAATTGAACCTGAGACCTTTCAGTCCGCAGGCGGATGCTCTATCCACTGAGCCAAACCAGTTTCAGCATACTTTGCCCTAATTTTAAAATTTTGTTTTAATCTAGAATCTTAGGTTATTTATTTATTTATTTATTTATTTATTTTTAAAGAAACCCTGAACACTTAAAAGTACAAATTTCCCTGTGATAATTCTTTTAGTTTAGAAATTTAGGTGCTGTGTTTTGGAAGATTGTTCAGTTCAGACTATTTCATAATTTCTCCGTTGACTTTTTCTCTCTAATGGTTTATTTCAAAGTATGTTGTTTCATTGAAAATATTTAAGTTTTCTGGATTGTTGTGGTACTTGGTATTTAATTACATTGTGATCAGATTATTCCATATGATTCCAATTCTGTTAAATCTATTCAGACTTTGTATGGTACAGTTTATGGTTCCTCATGGTGAATATTTGAGCATTGAAAAGGAATGTGTATTCTGACATTATCATATGCAGAGTTGTGTAATTACCATTAGATCTAGGTTGTGCCTCTTGTTTTTGTTTTTCCTATTGTTTTTTTTCTTTTTGTTTTTTTTGTGTGTGTGTCTGTGTGTGTGTGCATGCCCGCCTGTTTTTATGTCTAGTTGCTCAACCAATTTTTCAAGGGGACTGTTAAAATCTTTCACTATGTTTATAGAATTAGCTAGTTTTAAAGAATTAACTTTGTTCATTGTAGCTTTATGTACAATAGGCTAAATATGGAAGCAACACAATTGTCTATCATAGATGAATGGATCAAAAAACTTGGTACATACATTGAGTGGAATATTACTCTGCCACAGGGAGTGACAAAAGCTTACCATTTGTGACAGCTTGGATTGGCCTAGATGATATTATGCTAAGTGAAACAAGTCAGTCAGAGAAAGACAAATACATATGAGAACAAAATAAATGAACAAACAAAATAGAAACAGACCATAGACATAGAGGGTAGACTGTTGGTTGCCAGAGGGGAGGTGTGTTAGGGGATGGGTAAAAGGTAAAAGAATTAAGAAATACAAATGGCAAAGCAGTCATAGAGATATAAGTACAGCATAGGAAATGTAGTCAATACTGTGATGGCTATGCATGGTGCCAGGTGGGTTCTTGGACAGTATGTGCTTTTTATCCAGTATGTTATATACCTGAAACCAGTATAAAACAATATTGAAAGTAAACTGTAATAGAAAAGGGAAGGAAGAAAGGAGGGAGGGAGGGAGGGAGGGAGGGAGGGAAGGAAGGAAGGAAGGAAGGAAGGAAGGAAGGAAGGAAGGAAGGAAGGAAGGAGGGAGGGAGGGAGGGAAGGGAGGAAAGATGTACACTAGGTGAGTGATTGAAGGATATTGGTGTTGGGGTGGAGATTTGGCTGTCAAAACTTTTTTTTAAGTCTTGGCTTTATTGAATTGTATAATCAAAGTAAGTATGCTTAACTTCTATGTGATAAATAACTACCTTGAATATTTGATGTAGGATGTTTAAATCATGAAAGATGATTACAGAATTTGAATTGGACAGAAAAACTACAAGTAATTTGGCAAACTCTCTGATTAATGAGGAGGAATAGCTATAACTCCTAAATCAATAGATGACACAGATGTGAAATTTATAGTATAGATTGGATAATTTTCAAAGAAAATGTAATATTGTTAGTAACATTTTAAAGATTAATGGTTAAAATAAACCCTGGTGTCTTACACATTTTATCTACAGTTTCAAAACTTGAAATATATATGGTCAAATTACTGAAAAATTTCCTTTTTGAGAGGATTGTAGAAGTAGAGTTTTCAGTAAAGGGCTGCTAGCTTTCATTATAGCATCTTAGAATTTTCTAGGAACTGTTTGGGGCTACAAGTGTGCTGTTTACAATAAAAAGACAGCAGTGTGGTAAAATAATGTGGAAGCCTGAGGTAGAATAATTATGAAGCTAGAAGCTGTATTTGTGTCTGACAATGCTAAGCTTTACAAGCCTAATCAATAGATTTAGAAGCTAGGAAGCTTGCCCCCATAGATTTATTCTATATTCTGTGCACAGAAATATAATTGGATGCTTGGGGCATCAAAGAGTATATATTAATAAGAATCATAGTAATAATCTTAATAGCAATAGAAGTCATTACCATAATAACACTTCCATTATAATGAGAGTCATTTTTATAAAATATTCTCCTTACTTAATGATTAAAGTTTCAAATAAAAGACTAATTGTCCAAATGTCGGTACACCTTTTTGTAATTTTTTTTTCAATCTGTAGTAAAATTCACATATATAAACATGTTATCATATCCTCATTTAACATAATTAGCTAAACACTGTAGTGACCTTTAGAACATTAACAATATTGTGTAACCACTATTTTGATCAAGTTCTAAAACATTTTCTTTGTCCCCATACCTAATAAGTTCTTACTTCTCACTCTTTCTTTCCTCCAGCCCTTTGGAACCACCCATTTGTTTGTTGTCTCTTATAGAGAACTAGAGGCCCGTTGCATGAAGATTTGTGCAATAGGCCTTCTTTCCCCTGGCTCCTGGCACAGGTTTTCATCTGGCACCCAGGTCCCAGGCCTTCGCTCCGGCCGCCGCCTTTGGCCTTTGGTCTTAGCTCTTGGCAGAGTGTTCCCTCTGGCCAGAGCGCTGATCCTGTAGTTCCCTCAGCCCCCCTGCCCTCCCTCTCATAGCAGGCATCCCACCCTGCCCCACCACTCCACACCTGCATATACAAATTAGCCCGCCATCTATGTTGGGTTAATTTGCATACTCCTGATTGGCTAGTAGGAGCCGTGGAGGTGTGATCAGTTTGCATATTTCTCTTTTATTAGTGTAGTTTATTGTTTCACTATGTTTCAGTGCTTTGTTTCTTTTTATGGAGTGATTATTCAATATGAAATAAATTTTATGAAATGTTCTATTGCTTGCATATACTACACTTTGCTTATACATGCATCTATTGGTTGGCATTGGGGTTGTTTCCACCGTTAGCTATTGTGACTAGCACTGTGGAGAATCCAGACAGTCCCCTGGTTATGTAGGACTCAACATATGTCATTTTTGTGGTTGCATCACCCATCTCCAATTTATTTATTAAAAAGAAAAGTTCTGTCATTTCGATGTATGTACATATATGCTTTATGTTTTTTATTATTTATTTGCCACAAGTAAAGGTCTGGAATTGTTATCTTTCTTTTAATTTTTTTTTTTAATGTTTTACTGCTGTATATGAGCTCCATGTGAGTGATGTAGGTGCTTATGTAGGTGGGTTCCGACTTACAGCCAAAATCGCGTTTCGTCGTGCCACAGGAATGGATCTCTGGCATAACCCGAGGATCTATTGCATCCATGTACAAATATTTGTTCTAGTTTCTGTTTTCACATTTTGTCTATACTAATAAAAGACCAGGTATCTTCTGGACATCCTTCTGGACAAAGCCAAAGCAGCAGCAAGGGCCAAGGGCCCGTGGTGTGGGAGAGGCGGAGCGGCACTGGTGGGCCCGGACTGGTCCTACCAGCACCACGCAGCCCCTCTATCTGCAGAGGCGGATGCTGGGAGAGGCAGGGCTGCACCAGTTGTGTTACCTCCTTCCGCAGAGGCGACGTTAGGAGAGGCAGGGCGGCCCCTGGTCTCGGAGCCTCTGTAGAAGCTGGATGGTGTGTGACCTAGGTGCCTCAAACTCCCATGGCACCTCCTCCAGCTGGCCTGGCCCCAGATTGCACCCCCATACACAAATGGGTGGACGGCGGGTCCAGTGCTGAATAAGTGAGAGTTAACCTTAACCTCCTGGTTCATAGGTTGATGCTCAACCACTGAGCCACACCACCTGGACTATGTTTAATTTGAGGAATTACTAAATTGGTTTCCATAATGGCTATGGAAACATTTTACATTTCTACCAGCTATATATATTTTACATACCCATCAGCAATATTCAATTGTTCCAATTTATACACATCCTTGCCAAGATTTATATTCTGTGTTCTTTTATTTTGTAAGTGTGAAGTAGTATCGGATGATTTTGATTTGCATGTCCTCCCTGTGACAAATTGATGTTAAATATCTTATGTTTGTTGGCCATTTCTATGTCCTCTTTGGGAAATATTTACGTTCTTTGCACATATTTTAATTGGATTGTTTGCCTTGTTGTTGAGGACAGGACATCATGCATGCAGCCAACACAGGAATAAATACAAAGAAAAGTAAATTGTTATTATTTAAAAGTGACTGGGTTTTGAAGAAGCAAAATAAATGCGTGCTGTAATATTTGTAAATTTTCCTGTTTCACTAAAGAGAGGGTATCTTTTGGCATTTACCTTTTTTTTTTCCAGTAAAACTTTCTTTTATTGAACTTCACATATACAATTATGTCAGAAAAAAATACTACAATATAAAAAAGAAGAAAATTAATGAGCAATGCTTCTTTTTTAAATTTTATTTTTATTGTTGATACCATTGCAAATGTCCTCATCCCCCATCCCTTCAGTCTGCCTACTTCTATCCAGCACCTGCCCCCTGCCCTCTGGCCATTACCACACTGTTATCTGTGTCTATGGGTTATGAATATATGTTTTTAGTTAAACCTTTCACCTTCTTTTCATCTAGTCACCCCTCTCCCCTCCACTCTGTCAGCTGTCAGTCTGAGATAGAAACTGAGATAGAAAACCATTTGTTTTATTCCCTACTCCATGTCTGACCTTAAATATGTTAGAAATAATTCCAGCAACTGGATAATGCCTATAAACAAGTGGCTAATATTCCTTACCAGTTAGTAAAGTAACATACTGTGTTTGTGTGAAGATTCTTGTTCTCCACCTACACATTTGTTTGTTCAAATAACTGTTTCTTAGTGATTATTAAGTGAAAAAGCTCTAAGCACCTACATGAAAAGGCAGCAATAAAAGAGAGTGATTTCTTGAGTGTAAGAGGTCCACATTTGAATTTCTATTTTTAAATTTTTGTAGCTTTGTCACTTTGACAAATTATATAATTTCCCCAATACTCTATTTTTGTTTGTTTGTTTGATTGGTAACTTAATTTCCTACATAAAATATATTAATCACTTCCATATTATTCATTATTCCTGTATGAACAACTGCACTGACCATAGAGGTAAATCTTTTAGAAGTAATTTATGCCATTAGGAGGCTGGTGTTTTAAATTATTTAGTCTCATCACATCTATTCCAATTTTATTCTCTTCTAAGTCAACTGCAAGGGCCAATTCATGATCCCTTTGGTTTACACTTATGACTAAGATATTTACCTTTTTTAATTTTGTGGTTTCTTGTTCTAATAATGAATATTTAACTGCTTTTTATCCCATTCTTAATAGCTCTCAGACTGATTTTTATACTAGAACATTGCTCAAATATAATTCATTACTTGCGCTTTGCAAATGTCAGTTTAGTTGTTGAGTTTAGGCTATGAGAGAGTCAACATCTTCTTTTCATTTTTTAAGTCAGAGGGAACAATTGGGGCCTGTGTGTTAGAACTTCTTATTTACCAGAACATAGCTATTAACTAGCTATATTTTAAAATTATATTAATAACTAGCAGATGAATGGTTTTTATGTCATACTAGGATCTAAAAGCTTTACATATTAACTTAATACCTACAATCCAAATGAGGTTAGTACCAATATTATGTCCATTTTATAGATGATCCAGAAAGTTAATGATGCATCTATAGCCACCATATTGATGGAAGGTTTTACCTTTCTGAATAGTTATTACTCAGTAGTTAGTTAATCCCCAATTATTAATAGCTGCAAACTACATTCAATAAGAATTCTCAAAACCTGAATAATAAATTTCTAGATAAATTTCATGCCAGTTGTTTAAGTGAAATACTTTGATGTAATAATTATTCCTAATCATATCACACCACACTAGAAAACCTCTAAAGACAGCTAAGGCAAGTTATCAGGAGCCATACCAAAATAAGGAAGACTTGATATGCTAATTCTTTTTATTTAGTTTGTCCATTATAAATATACAAGGGGATGTGGTGTTGCTTAAAACAATGTCTCTTCATAGTTCGGATCCTTATATATAGTCTGACTGAAGTTTTTCATTTTTTAATCTTTTTATTGTCATAGAATCAAACTCTTGTTTGCTGGCTTTTTTAGTTGGTATAATTTTAAATATTTACTAAAATAAATGTCATAAAACCTGGGAACTCTTTGCCTGTTGCCCAGTCTAGTCTGCAGATCAATATTGGTTAGCTTGGGATGCTCTGTTTTATTAATTTTTATTTGAAAAAAAAATATTAGGCCAACATTTTGAAAAGTCAAAGCCTTCCCAATAAAGATCTGACTTCCTTCATTTTGGGGAACAGTGACCAGAAGATTTGGAAACATTGGACCAGCATTTAGCTGGAGCTGAATTGCAGTTGCACAGTTCAACACAGAGCCATCAATTTATTGTCTCTTTGTCAGAGAAACTGAATGTAAACTATGCTGTCCACGGTTAGAGTAAATAACCATTTCCCTGTTTCTCTGCTCTAACAAAGGTATGCAGATGAAAAATCAAATTTAGAAGCATTAATGTTTCCAAAAAGAGGAGAAATTTCCTTATAGAAATAAACATTCTTATTTTCTCTAAAAACAAAATACTTATTATGAAATATGTATTTTTGTTCATACCCATACTCTTATAGGTATTTGAATTTGTGACCCTCCCTGGCCTAGAGATATCAAACAATGGAAATACTTCCAAATCCCAATTTCTTTATTTCTGTTAATTGTAGAGCTGTTTAATAGCAGAGATATGTTTCATCAATTTAACCCCATTTTCAGAGTAGGACTCTAAGAGGAATGCATCTGTCATAGAAAATTAAGAAACAGCCTTACAGTACCTAATGTCCTAAGAAACTTAACCTGTTTCCCAAAGCACTTAACCTACTGTCTAGGATTTTTTTTTTTTCCTTTTTCCACTGAGGGATGGCAAGTTCAATATCTTATCCTTGTAGACTTCAAATGCAATCAGGTTGTTTTTTTTTTCTTTCAAACATAAATCCAGTAATTAATGTCTAGTCAACAGATTCTTACATGGATTGTTTCTTAAAAACCAGACAATAATTGAGTTTAAAAGGCTATGCTTAACATTTCAGGATGATATACGGTGAATGCAGTGGAGAATTTTTTTTCTGTCAATGTGGATTTCTTAATGGCAATTCACTTATATGAGAGCCTATCAATTTATAGTATACTAGAGGCCCAGTGCATGAAATTTGTGCACTTGGGGAGGGGGTCCGTCAGCCTGGCCTGTACCGTCTCCCAGTCTGGGACCCCTTAGGGGATGTCTGCCTGCTGGCAGTCCGGAACCCCTTGCTTCTTATCCCCACCTATAGGGAAGGCAGGAGAGGCTCCCACCACTGCCGCTGTGTTCAACCAGACATGAGCCTGGCTTCTGGCTGAGCAGCACTCCATCTGGGGGAGTGCACTGACCCCCAGAGGGCAGCTCCTACATTGAGCATCTGACCCCCTGGGATCAGTGTGTGTCATAGCAACCAGTTGTTCCATTGTTTGGTTGATTTGCATATTAGGCTTTTATTATATAGGATTATCCCATTCTAGTTAAGACCAAGCTTTCTTGAACACATGCCCCACCCCCCCATACATGGAATAAATTACATCTTAGCAGTGCCATTCTTTTAAATAAATATTTTCTCTTTTTAAATTTTAAATAAGCCTTTACCATCTGTTCTCTTCTTTGGTTACAAATGCCAAAGAACATAACTTACTATTGTACTGTTTACAAACTACAGACAGGGAAGTGACTTAGTGCTTGGCATGTCTTTGTTCTTAATTCTATACAGTCAGTATTTGTTTTCCCTTTCTCATGCTTCAAATATAATGGGAGATATTGTTCAGTTGTGACATATTAAAATCTTTCCCAACAAAAAGGCGACACAAGAAAGGAAGAATGATTAATTGAAAGACTAAATCAAGGCCATATATGCAGAAATGTGATGTGCCTGAAGGACTGTAATCACACAGAGGGGATGTTAAACCTAACTCTATCAGACAGATGCAATACAGGCTGCATTACAGCCAAGACTCTGGTACAGGAAACTCTATTTGTCTTCTTAGAGGGTTGTAAAAGCTTTCCAAAGAAAAAGAATAATTAAAGCTTCCATTCATCTTGTCTTCATCTTTGATAGGCTATGCTTTCCAGAAACAAAGCAAAAACTACCTGGACTTAGAAAGGCATCACAGCACTGCATAGGACGGTGCTATAACAAATCCATTTAAAATGTGAAAGTTTGATCTGCCTGTTGTAGCTCAGTTGGTTGGGTTGGTTGAACGTCATCCTGTGCACTGACAGGCACCAGTTTGATTCCTGGTTGGGGCACATGCCCAGTTTGAGGGTTTGGTCTCTAGTCTTTATATGGGAGGCAACTTAACAATGTTTCTCTTTCTCTAAACTAATTTTAAATGTAAATGTAAAAGGCATGTTTTAAATGTAAAAGGTATATTTAACTCAGCATTCATTGAACCCTTTTCTTGAACAAATAATATTGTGAGGCACTCAGATGAATGTATTCATAATGAAAATGAAAGCAACTGATTAGTTAAAAACTAAAACAGGAAACCCTTGTAAGATGTTCATATATATAGGCAACACTGCCCATAGATATGTCTATATTGTTGTAGTCCTTCTAGAGCTAAAATCAGTCCTAATATTTCTTATCTTTAAAATTCACTTAGTAGTAATCATCATAGGTCATCCATTCATTCTTCCCTTTTCTCTGCCAAAACTTCTTCTTTCACAAATAATATAGTGGGAAGAGAAACACTGAACTTCAAAACTAAGTAAAATTAAGAGGCTATTGATACCTCTGCCATTTAAGAGAAGTAAAATAATTTGTACAAAGTTGGTACTTATTTTCCTGTTTGTAATATAATCCATCAATTAGGTACACCAGTCAGTATCTTTTCTTTTTCATGTAAAATTTCCCAATGAAACAATTATTTAGAAATAAAATTATAGAACATAGAAATATTATACCATCTATGTATGCAATAAAATAAAAAAGCTGTAAATAAAAAAATAAAATCTGAACAAAAAAGCTAAACCATCTGGGTATGTAGCCAAATAAACAGATAAATATTGCTGTAAAAAATAATTACTGAGTCTATGATAAAATCTGCAGTTTATCTAGACTATAACAGTAATAAAAATAGAACATATTAGAATGCCTAAGGTATAGAGATAAAACAACTCTCAAAGGAAAATTAATTATGTATATGCATAAATGATATAAGCAAAATAAATGAATCAAACATGATTCAAAACTTAATAAAAGAAGAAAAGAATAAAATGGAAGCAGAAAGTAAAAAAATATAATAAAACAGTAGAAAAAAGGAATTAGAAAAACTCTATAATACACAATGAAAAAATCAAGTTCTTGGATAAATCCTATATAAGAAAAGCATAATATGATAAGTGTCTAGTCATTCAGTCATCCTTTCAACCAACCAAAGTGTAATATGTTAATGATATGCTAAGGCCACTCAATTGCTTGCTATGATGTGCACTGACCACCAGTGGTCAGACAGTTGCCGGTTGACTAGTTACTATGAAATGCACTGACCACTAGGGGCAGATGCTCCAACTGGCAGGTTAGCTTGCTGTTGGGGTTCGGCCTTTTGGGAATGAGCGAGATGGGCCGGACATGCCCTGGAGCCTTCCAAGGTCCCACTCCAGCTGGCCTACCTCCCTCGTCCCTCCCCAGCCCCAGTCATGCACAAGTGGGGTCCCTCAGCCTGGCCTGCACCCTCTCGAAATCCAGGACTCTTCAGGGTATGTTGGAGAGCCAGTTTTGGCCCAATCCTACAGGCCAAGCTGAGGGACCCCACTGGTGCACAAATTCGTGCAACGGGCCTCTAGTTCAATATAACAGCTAAATCACTTGATGATATAAATATGGAGAAAATGGGAAAAGAATAAATGTGCAAAATCAATAATGGAAATTATAAAAACAAAATTAAATTAAAATTTCATAAGAAACCATTTGCACAGATCCATTTTGACATTAGTTAACAAAAATATAAGGATTTCAGGTGTGCACTCTATAATACATCAGTTGTATATTGTATTGTGTGTTAGCCACCCAAAGTTGTCTTATGTCATCATTTATCTCCCCTTTATCCTCTTACACCTCCCTCCCCACCATTATTTTTTAAAATATACTTTTATTGATATCAGAGAAGAAGGGAGAGGGAGAGAGAGACAGAAACATCAATGATGAGAAAGAATCATTGATTGGCTATCTCCTGCAAGCCCCCAGTTGGGGATCGAGCCTGCAACCTGAGATGTACCCTTGATCTGAATTGAACCTGGAATCCTTGAGTCCGCAAGCCACCTATCTACTGAGCCAAAGCGGCTATCCCCCCACTTCCCCCAACCCTGCCCTTATTCTTTTAGATTTTTTAATCTATAAAATGGGATATGATAAAATTGGTAGAGAGGAGAGGAGGTGATCTTTTTAAATTGATAGGAAATTTTCCAAGATCTGTTTGTGGTAAGTAATAAATCAAGGTATACAACATTGGGCATTGAATCTCTAATGAATTTCCCTGGTACACAGCATTTCACACATGTTGTCCCAACCTCTTGCTAGAGGAATTAAACATATCCCATGTGACTCTGCTGGGAAAGGACTCTTGGAAGCTTGAGCTTGGTTTCCCCCCATAAACAATTTCCCATTGCTGATTTGCTTTGCATTCATTTGTGACAATAAATCATAGCCACGAGTAGAACTACCTGCTGAATCCTGTTACTACTCCTAGTAAATCATGAATCTGGGAATGGTTTTGGGCACTCCTTATACACCAAAATATTTCTTCAGACATAGAAGAATTGTTTATAGGGTCCCTTAAGATGGGAGGGGAAGGCGGGTAGGTGAGTTACATATTTAAAGTTTATTATATCATTTCTATTTCCCTACATCATTGGATTCACTCCCCAATACAAAACCAAGGAAATTTTGTAACCTCACATTTATTTACTGTCAAGTCCAGTTTTTAACCAACAAGTGTGCAAAAATTTGAACAATGCCCCACTGCTAGAATTAACAAAACTAACCCAGGAGTTCTGGTAAATATACTCCATTAATAAAGCCTGAATTTGAAAAAAATGTATTCTCTTCTCAGTTAAGCATCATTGGAATCTATCTATCCCTACGTAATTCTCCATGTTATTTTACATACATAAATTAGAAAAAGCTTCAACTTACTTTTACCTACTCTTTTGTTCATTGTAATTTCTCTTCCACTCCAACATATCTAAATTTAATTCAAAATATAATTGTAGAGATAAAGAAGAACAAATTTGAGACCAAAACAAGAATTTGTGTTATCTCCCTTGTAATTTGAAAAATCTGTGTTATCTCTCTTGTAATTCTCTATATTTAAGAATTCCAATTTATTTAATAGAGAAAACAATCTCATTAACAAGGAAAAAAGGGTACTTTAATGTTTTTTTTTTTAAATATATTTTATTGATTTTTAACAGAAAAAAGGAGAGAGATAGAGAGCTAGAAATGTCAATGAGAGAGAAACATCGACCAGTTGCCTCTTGCACACCCCCTACCGGGGATGTGCCCGCAACCAATGTACATGCCCTTGACCGGAATCGAACCTGGGACCTTTCAGTCTGCAGACCGACGCTTTACCACTGAGCCAAACCGGCTTCAGCAGGGTACTTTAATGTTTAAGGTGAACAGTAACATTTTGTAGATTGGAGAGATATAAGATCTCTGAACTATATCTTATGTGCAATTGTTGGTTTCCCACACTTAAAAAAATAAATGCCCTCAATTTTACAAAACAGCCCAAGAAGGCTGCAAAACAAGTAACATTTTAATTCAGTAAACTGAAGAATACAACTTTGCATTAGGTTTTCAGTTACTTCCAATATTAGAGTATTAATCTAATTCTGGATAGGAATAGAAAGCGTGAAGCATTCATTTGGTACCTCAGGTTATGAGTTGTCTGAACTGACCATTTCTCGCTCTCTCTTTTTAAGCTATCAAAGTTCAATATTAACAACTATCTCACCCTGACATTCCTTTCACCTGTCACACTGTCCTGTGGGATGGGCATTTCAACCACTTATTTTTAGTGGGAAATTACTTCCAGAAAAATATACATGATTATTTAGTTATTTCTCTATTGTGCATTATGTGTTCTGTTACCTGAATTTTTATTATTAAATTTGTGCTGTATCTTGGCTTACATATGCAAAATGACCAACCCACTTCAATTCCCTACATCTAGACTTCATTAGCTGTTAACAGTCAAACTTTTTGTATTTAAGTAATGTCAACCCACTCCAGCTAAGTTAAATAAAAAATGAAATTTATTGAAAGCTTCTGCACAGCAAAAGGAACCATCAACAGAACTACAAGAAAGTCCCCTGCATGGGAGAACATATTTACCAATGTTATTTCCGATAAGGGTTTAATCTCCACAATTAATAGGGAAGATAAACAATCCAATCAGAAAATGGGAAAAGGATTTAAATAGGCACTTTTTGAAAGAGGACATACAGAAGACCAAGAGACATAGAACAACATGCTCAAAGTCACTAATCATCCAAGACATGCAAATCAAAATGACAATGAGGTACCATCTCACACCTGTTAGAATGGCTATCATCAACAAATCAACAAACGGTAATTGCTGGTGAGGATGTGGAGGAAAAGAAACCCTCTTGCACTGCTGGTGGGAATGCAAACTGGTGCAGCCATTGTGGGGCAACAGTATGGAGTTTCCTCAAAAAATTAAAAATGGAACTTCCATTTTACCCAGTAATCCTATTTCTAGGACTCTATCCTAAGAAACCAGAAAAACCAATCAGAAAGGATATGTGCACCTTTATGTTCATAGCAGTACAATTTACTGTTGTGGAGTGAACACAAGTGAATGACCACTGGAGTCCACACCAAATTAAAATTTACGGAGCCTTTATTAGCTGGCTGACTGGCAACTGCTCTGCCTTTCTCCATGCAGGGAGTTCAGAGAGCAGCCCCGACCCTTTGTGCAGGACCACTTTTAAGCACATTAACTTCATCCTGTTTTTGCAGAGCAAGCAACCTAAGGCAAAACAGTTTTTCCCAAGAAACATCAAAGTCATGCCATTGACAACCATGATATTCATAGGGTCATCCTGTCTTCAGAAAGCTGACAGTGTTCTATGAAAGAAGGCCTATGTGCTGAGAAGGGCCATGAAATAGTATTTCAAGGCCTGGCCTGATGTCAGCACTGACAACTCTATCTGGGGCATAGTCCACAATCTTTCTGGAATGGGCAAAAATTCCCATTCTCCAACATTTATAATAGCTAAGATTTGGAAACAACCTAAGTGCCCATCAGCAGATGAGTGGATTAGAAAACCCGTACACCTACACAATGGAATACTATGCTGCTGTAAAAAAGAAGAAGGAATTCTTACCATTTGCAACAGCATGGATGGAACTGGAGAGCATTATGCTAAGCCTGTCAGAGAAAATATCACATGATCTCACTCATTTGTGGAATATAACAAACAACATAAACTGATGAACAAAAATAGAACCACAGACATAGAAGCATTGAATAGACTGTCCAACCTATGAGGAAAGGTGAGGGGTGAAGTGGTAAGAGATCAACCAAAGGACTTTGATTATGCTCATTTGGACACAGTAGGGGGGTGAAGGCATGTGCTGGGGGGTGGGAGTGACCAGGGAGAAATCAGTGGGGGGGAAAAGGAGACTCATGTAATACTTAAAGCAATAAAGAATTTAAATTAAAAGAAATAAAAGCTATGGGGGATCAAAGAAACAAGGAACTGTGGAAAATTCATCTTAGGAAATGGGCAAGAATCAAGGATACCAGTATCTAGGTAACTGAATTCATGATCGAGAACATAGCTCAGGAACAAGTTGGTTTGATGGCCCTACTACAGGACACTACCTATAAAATTCTTATTGAAATGTTATTGTTACCAGCAGAATAATGAACTTTAAACTGTTTCTATTTCTTTTTACATTGATTCATTAAGACTTGTGTGGGAGACCAGACTAACCAGCTTTGTTTACCTGCCCACATGCATGCTGCAGCTGCCATTTTTAGCTTTGGCAGTAGAGTGTTCTAGGAGGTGGAGGATCCCTGTCTCAGGGAAAAGCTCAGACTATTATGGATTCTGCCTTTTACCTGAATTTCTATCCTACTTGCAGAGGTTATAAATTTCCCTTCCTCCTACCCCAGAAACTTAAATGAATGACTTACTTCCCATTATGTTGGATTGTAAAACAGTTTAAAAAAAGGATGCTAAAGATTATCAAATGTATCTCTACTTTGTTCACATTTTGTAAAAGTTAATCGAATTTGGATTACTGGTTTTGACTTAATGGCAAATTTTTTCCGCTAGTACACAGATAATTTACAGGTACTTTTTTTTTGGATACAAATGTAAACTTGGTCTCAGATAATTATAGGAATCTTTTTCACGGCCCACGTGGAAAGAGTTCCAATTCAGGGTTCGGGTTCTGGAAAAGGGCCGCACACAAATGAAGAGACATGAAAGTTGAAGAAATTCAATTTGGTGATATGGGGGGCCAGGCAGTAGTCCAAGTCTAGTGGGAGAACTACTACTGCTCTGGCCCTGCCATCCCGTTTTATTAAGGCTTTGGGGAAAACATCTTAGGCAACATAAACAGAAATTTACATGTAGCCATTAGGCAGGAAATAACAGAAACTTACATGGGACAAACAAGGTGGAAGCTGCTTCAGCTAACAATGTCTCAACTAAAGGGTGAGTGGTTAGAGCAATTAAGGTTGTTGACCAGCCTTCCTGGCTTTCTGTCAACATCTCTTTTTAGAGAAACTGATTTGTTTTCCAGCAGATAATCATGGTTCTTTTGGAATTTGTCATGAAGCCTACCAGATAATTAGTCCAAATGGAGCCCAGCATTGAAATGCCTCCCACTTATGGGTGAATAATAAAGAGACATCTTCTCAGTGAAAAACATTCTCATACTTGCTTTCTTATCTCAGGAAAACTCATGCTTATAAGAAAGACCAAATGGAAGTTCCTGGGACACTCCTCTGTGTCACAGATAATAAAACTGTGAGAATCACAGATCATAAAACTGGAAAGTTTCAGAAGTGATAATCCCTATTACATTCCCATTTTACTTTTCAGTTTGTCTGAGACAAAAGATTTGTCCTGAAGAATTATAGAGCTTTATCATGAACTTGATTAGGTGGTTTTCCAATTACAGCTATGGCCCCAAATGTACTTTCCTTACTAAAGTGAATCAATACAGCCCCTGGCATCTGGTATGCTATTATTGATTCAGAGATAACTTTTCCCCCTCTAAACCAATAAACAGCAAACATAAAAAGCATTCTGCTTTCACCTGGCAGGGACAGCAGCTTAGCAGGGCACTTCCAGTTTTAAACCATTCTCTAGTTTTGAAAGTTTTGGAAAACAGGATGTAGAAGTTATCTCCGTTAAAGTTTTGGTATGAAAATTTTTTATCCAGGAGCATTTGATGAAGAGTCCATGAAAAGACAGAGACCTCCCCCCTCTCCCTCCAGCTGAACTTTCTATAAATACAGTGATTTGAACATACTGGTATATCCCTTCTTAAGGTTTAGGTAATTGCATCATAGAACCAATTTCAGTAAAAATGAGTTAAAATACCTAGTGAGTTTAATAAAACTTTAGATGCAATTCAAATTGCATTTGAGTGTGCTACGCCAATTCATTGAGTTGTTATTGAAAAGCTTTTACTTTTAAGTCTTTATCAACCATTTAGGTTAAAGCAATTTAGTTGAAGCAACCTGATATTCAGTTTTATGATGCAGCAGATTCATTGATGCTCAGAATTCCTATAAAAGGGGGTGATGCTTTATTTTAAACCATGGAAAGAATTAATAGAGTCACAGTAAAGGCCCATGTTTCTTTCTTTTTAAAAATATACTTTTATTGATTTTTAGAGAGAGAAGAAGGAAGAGGGATAGAGAGATAGAAACATAGATGAGAGAGGAAGTCATCCATTGACTGTCTACTGCACGGCCCTCACTGGGGATCAAGCCCACAATTCGGGCATGTGCCCTGATGGGGAATTGAGCCAGTGGCCTCTTGGTTTTTGGGTTGCACTAAAGAGCCAAGCCACACCAGCAAGGCTGGCTTCTTTCTTTTTTAAAGTCATTCCTTCTTTTCAATAGGTGCTTTTAACTGTCTGGTATCATTTTAATAAAATGTTTGCTTAAATTATACAGGGTTGACTTTTATATGGGGGAGAGAAGTTTAATTTAAAGAACATGACAATTATGAGAAGGTTATATTTGGCCTCTGGTCAGTGATATTTCCAAATGTTTTACCATGGCTGGAGTGAAGTATGTCATAATGTATCTTAGATCAGTTTGCTCTAACCCTATGCATTTTAATGAATGGCAGAGCTAGTCATCTTCCCAAATTCCTGAATGTATAAAAAGGAAATCCTCAGATAAATGGCACAGTTAATGAGCAGTGAAGGTAATCATTATTTACATAAAAATTGACATTTTGAAGTATTCTTCTGTTCTCTGCACATTTTTATATAGGTGCATTTGTCTGACCAACAACCACTGTTCATCTTTGGATATGCTGAAAGCGGTCTGAGTCTATAAAAGCAAGCATGAGAACCAGATTTAGGCCATGCTACATCGACAATATAATGCTATCCCAGAATGCTTTTAGACAGTCATCCTTACTTGTCTAGTCTAAATGTTTGTTTTTAAACTTTAAGAATGGGGAGACTAAAATGATTTAACATGGTCTAAAATACTAGAGAACTCAACATATCTTTAGGCCAGGAGTTCTCAAAATTTTGTTCTCAGAACACTATAGCACTTTCAAATTTTGGAGGACTGCAAGAGCTTTTACCTATGTGGGTTATATCCATTTATATTTACCACATGAGAAATGTTTAAAATACAATGATATACAAATAACATTCTATTAGTGTCTAGAGTGATGGTATATCACCTTTGGTGATATATCAAAGCTTGGCCTTGAATTTAGACTATCTGCCATTCATTAAAATGCATAGGGTTAGAGCAAACTGTTGTACACATATGAAAGGAAAAGAGTAGAAAAGGCAAACAGTGCCTTAAGGTTATTATGAAAATAGTTTTAACCTACAAGTATAAAAATATAGAAAAATTGTTCACATACAATAAGTGATAAATTATTGACAACATTCTACATAAATAGAATTTAAGGAATATTGAACTTATAGTTCTTATAATAAATGAAATAATAAAGAGTCTGCACTTATTATATATTTCTAATGAAACTGGATAATCCTTTGACCTGAAGCTCAGTTAAACAAGGCATGCTATAATATTGCATATATATGCTTTCAATATTAACATCTTATTCTAAATAATTTTAATATTGATTTTAAAAGACATAACAATGTTTTGCTTGATTTAGACCACTTTGAAATATAATCCAAAATGCTTCAGCTAGTCTAAAAATAGAAATATAAAAATAAAATACTAACTAGAAAAGCATCTAATAGATATTTCTGTGCTAATGATATATTCGTCAGGGTTCATCAGAGAAACCGAAACAATAGGCTATATATGTTATTATATATGGAATTACATACTAGTAATAGGATGCATATTATATATTATTTTGTGTATTATTTTATAAGTAATTGGCTCATGTGGTTATGGCAGGCCTAGAAATTCCAAGATCTGAAGTCAGAAAGCTGGAGACCCAGGAGAGCCAGTAAATTGGTTACCAGTCTGTGTCTGAATGTCTGAAAAATAGGAAAACTGATGGTGCAATTCCCAGTCCAGGCTGTTGTTATAAACTAACAAGCCTTTATCAGAAAGGGAAACGCTGTACCCTTGGTATTGCCTCCGAGACTGTGATGTACATCTTTTCCACAGGAATAGCATGGGCTGAAATATTTATAAGTCCTCAGCTCTCTGAACCCTGCTAATTTTATGTATATTTCACTTAGGAAAAAAAAAATACCTAGCAGTATTGGTCTAATGTTGGAATTTGAAAGAAGCAAGCCATGATTTATGGGAAAGCATGGCCTAAAAGTCTCTTGAATTTAGACTATCTGGCATTTCAATGTGTTTTTTACCCTCTCTCAAGGTTACCATATTTAGTTAGTTCCTATAAATCAAAGTCATAGGGCAGTTTGTCATTCTTACTGCATAGCAGGTGTGTTTCTTTCTTACATTGTTTCAGCAAGAAGTACATATTGAAATAATTTATTAACAAAAAACATCTTGCATTGTGTAGGGTTATTTTATCATGTAAACAATTTTACTGCTGTTCATTAACATAAGTCCCTATTTTATAGGTAAAATGAGTGATTAGTATTATTGTTTTAACAAGTGTCTTAGGCCATTTGGCATGCTATAGCAAAATACCATAGCCTGGGTGGCTTATAAATAGCGGAAATGTGTTGCTCACTGCTGGTTCTGGAGACAGGAAGTCCCAGATCAGGATGGCTGCCAGGTTCTGGGGAGGACTTTCTTCTGTGCTCACCCGGTGGGAATTGGTGAGGGGGTTCTCTTAGACCTCTTCTAAAGGTGGCTTGCTATCACCTCTGAAAGGCTCCTCATCCAATTCCATCATTTTGGGGATTAGGATCTTTTAAAAATAATTTTTTTTTATTCTCTCTTTTAATATATTTTATTGATTTTTTTTTACAGAGAGGAAGGGAGAGGGATAGAGAGTTAGAAACATCGATGAGAGAGAAACATTAATCAGCTGCCTCCTGCATGCTCTCCACTGGGGATGTGCCCGAACTGAGGTACATGCCCTTGACCTGAATCGAACCTGGGACCCTTGAGTCTGCAGGCCGACGCTCTGTCTACTGAGCCAAACAGGTTAGGGCAAGGGATTAGGATTTTTGACATAGAAATTTGGAAGGGAACACGAATATTCAATATATAGCAATTGGTATGTTAATGTGTTTTCACATGATTATCTAAAAAATTATTTTTGAATATACAGCCATCCCTAAAGGTAGTCATGAAATCACCATTGTGTTATCCAAGCTTGAAAAATTAGCAAAAAACAATTTTGTTATAGGTATATGTTTTTATATTTAAAACATTTTTAATTTAAAACAATAAAATCATTGGCTTACTAATAAAGATAAGTTTGCTTTAGACAATATACCATGTGGCTATTTAATTTGTGTTGTAGTCTCTAATTGGTGGAAAAAAATACATATTCAAAATATATTTGAGGAGTGTATTTATTTTACAATTCAGAATGTATTAGTCCTGTGGTTGGCTCTTTGGCCCCTTGAGTGTGGCTCTTCCACAAAATACCAGGACCTGGGCAAGTCTATTTTGAAGAAGTGGCATTAGAAGTTGTTTAAGTTTAAAAAATTCGGCTCTCAAAAGAAATTTCAGCCCTAACCAGTTTGGCTCAGTGGATAGAGTGTCAGCCTGTGGACTGAAAGGTCCCAGGTTCGATTCCAGTCAAGGGCTTGGTTGCAGGCACCTCCCCAGCAGGGGATGTGCAGGAGGCAGCTGATCGATGTTTCTCTCTCTTCAGTGTTTCTAACTCTATCACTCTCCCTTCCTCTCTGTAAAAAATCAATAAAATATATTTTAAAAAAGAAATTTCATTCATACTGTTGATATTTGGCTCTGTTGACTAATGAGTTTGCCGACCACTGTATTAGTCCATATACTGTAAACAATTATCATGTAAATAGATTTAATGAGGTTATTTAATCAGTCTCAGTCAGTTCAATATATGATGGACCTAGATACTATGTGAGAGAACGGAAGATAGTGCAGAGTTATTTTTGCTTTTTCATAATTTGCATATCATGTCATGCATTTAAATATATAGAATACATAAAATACTTTGAGTAAATAAATAATAGTAGTTCTTCAAATAAATAATTGATCAGAATTTAGACCTTATTTAGTCCCACCACTACCCAGTAGGACTTGATCATTGAGGCAGAGCCACCGACTGCTATTTGGAACAATGCACTCACTTCCATAGCAAAGAGCTGTCATTGGATGGCTGCCCATGTTCTCTCTCTTGTGCGTAGGAATTTTCACATGACTGAGCTAGTCATTGGAATATAAACAATAGCAGTGTGCATTAATTACAGGCCTGGAACAATGAAATTTTTTTCTAGTCTCTGATGGTCTTGTCCCATCTGGCCCACTTCAGTGGGACATCCTGAGCTGATGTTGAAGTCCATGTATTAGATATGTCAGAGTCTGTAAACCTGTATTTGGCCTAAAGATGACAGTGACATAAACCACTGACAAAACCAAAGACTCCCTAGGAAAAAAACAAAACAAAAACAAAACAAAACAAAACAAACAAACAAGTAAATCAGCAAGAATGAGCTCCAGCCCCAGCTGAGATTCCAGAATTAATATGCAAATGTTGGTAACCCCAAACCTGCTTTTGTTCTCAGTAGGTTTTGTTAGCAAGAAATGAGTTTGTAGGATGTGCATGAAAGCCTGCTAAGCCACTGAAATTCAGTGATTATGTAGATTGTGCTTGTATTTTGCAGGCCTCAATTAAACAATATTTACTGCTCTTGATTGCTTCCAAGGTTGAAAGGACTGAGCAAAATATCTCTGCATTATGAGAACATATAAAGGTGAGTGTGTGTGTGTGTGTGTGTGTATGCACGCACACCCACGCTTGAGCATGTGGATATATGAAAATAGCCAAAAGAGTTATTTAAACCCCAACAAATCTGATCAAAAAATAATTAATTCTATTGCCTGGGTAAATTTGCTGTACAAGCAATTCCCAGAGCTTTAGGGAGAGAGTAAGGAGCAAAAATCTCTAGGAAGAAAAAATATGTATAAAGGAAACAACAAAGAGTCCTTGTAATCCAAAAGGATTTTAAGGTAATTGATTTAAAGATACACATACTTTTGCAGGTTATTTTATAAATTGAAAATATGCAGAACAGTTAAAATTATCATTTTAATGAATTATGTAATATAGAAGTGACTGTAGTCCTTTACTCCTTATTTACCAAATAAAACCTAGATCCAAACATACAGTAAAGAGAATAGGACATATCCAACTGAGAGATTGTATTTTCCAAAAATGGCTATAGGAATACTTATCGCCCCCTTGCTCTTCTGGAACATTGCCAGGCCCTCACCACCAATGGATTGAGTCTTATTTTCCTTCCCATGAACTGGGTAGGCTTGTGACTGTCCTAAACAATGGAGTACAAGGCTGTCTTTTCAAAAGAACATAGCATACAGCTCTCTGCCATAATTGTGTTCCCGCTTGTGCTATAATATTCATACTTTCCTGATACTCACACTTGGAAATTAGCCCGTATTGGCTCCTGAAAAAGCCCATACTAGATCACTAGATCATGCCCAGAGACGACCTATGAAAACCCATGTTTGAAAGAGCTGAGGCATCTATCTGATGTCCAGTATCATTCTCCCATAATACAGGGGAATAGGTCTCCATAATATTGCATTGATCTACCCTTTCAGTCTGTTGTCCGAATCCTCAGATATTCTGAATCAGAGTCAAGTCATCTTTACTGTGCCCGGTTTAAGTAGTAGAATCATAGAATTCATAAATATAACAAGTGGCTGTTTTATTCTGATAAGGTTCAGTAAGGACACAGCTGTCTCACTTTCCTCCCTTATGATGTGACCTGCAAGAAAGAAGTTAGACTTTGCTCTTTCATTCCTTTCTTCATATGACTTTAAATGAGTAGAGAGGATTGGGGGAGGTTCAACAAAAAAATTCACAAAACAAGGTTTTTATTTTTAAACTTGCCATATTTGTACATGTCTCTATAATAACAAAGGCCTAAGTGACCATCGCAACCAAACCGAAGACTGAACAGGCTGCGGGGGTGACCAGGCTGGCAAGGGGTTAGTGAGGGGTGACCAGATGACTGAGCAGCAGGCTGTGTGGGGCAACCAGGCCCACAGGGGGGAAGTTAGGGGTGACCATGCTGGCAAGGGGGGCGGTAAGGAGTGACCAGGCTGGCAGGGGGGCAATTAGGGGTGACCAGGTGGGCTGGGGGTGGCAGTTGGGGGCAACTAGGCCAGTAGGGGGGCAGTATTATTTTACTCTTATACTTGAACTCAGTAATGAAATGTAATTTAACACAACAATATAAGGGAAAGTGGCCGAGTGGCATGGCTAGAGAAGCAGCATGTTGATGTCCCATATTGTGCATTTTTAAGGGATTTTTAATGATGGACTTGTTAGTAAGTGGCTATTGCTTTGTATGTTTACTTAAGAGTCTAACCTTAACATAGGATAGAACGCAATAATGCAGAAACAAGATGGTGATCCAGTATGTTCTTTATCTGGGCACTTAGTACACTGCAGAATTTCTTTCCATTTTAAAAAAAAATTATTTTATTATGTGAGGGAAGTTTACAGCTTCTTTAAAAAGGTGGTTATTGATATTCACTCTTTCCAGATTATTCAAGATCTAAATGTGAAAAATAACACTTTAACTACTATAAAAATATAGGAGAATATTGTAAATGCCTAAAAATAGGAAAGCCAATTTTATAAGTTTTATAAAATAAAATACTGACATATCTTTGTTGTATCAAAAACCATTTCTATTGGGTGAAAGGTAAAGATAAAAGAGCTAATGGACAAGATACAGAGTAGGAGATGATTATTTATTATGTACATGTAGACATATAGACATGTATATAATTGAAAATGAATACATATTGAAAATATTTAAAAATAATGATAAATAGAAAAAGGGAAATTAAAATAATTACAAACTAATAGAAAATCAGAAGAGTACAAAAAACAACAACAACACAATAAGCTGCTATTTCAAGTTTATCAGAGGGCAAAAGTCAGAAAGTTTGGCAAAACAAACTGTTGGACAAGAAATTTTCATGAGTGTCTAAATTGGAAAAATCATGCCGAGGAGGAATTAACAATATCATTGAGTGAAAGTATAAATTATTCATGATTCAATAAATCCACCTCTAGTGGGATACCGTAGAGAAAGTCTTATGCATGTGCACCTGGATTCACTGCAGAACTAAACTTAATAGCAAGAATAATGGAAATGTGTATTTCATTATAATAAATTGAATGAATTATTGAAGAACTTTTTTAAATGGAACATTGCAAAGTTAAAATGAATTATATAATACCAAGTGATTAAACCATGTTGGAAAATTACATATCAATATTCTTTAAAATGATATAGTTTTCATGAATACATACTTATGGAAAAAATTATAAAATATATACAGGAAAATACTCTAGAGAAAGGATAGAAACAGCAAAGTAAAATAGAACACAAGAGCTTTAATTATGTCTGTCTAGTTGTTGTTGGTGGTGGTGAGGGTGTGTGATGTGACACACATGTGATAAACTCAAACATTTGTTAATTATTACTGGTCGGATCATAGATATTTTGGAGTTCTTTTTTCCTGGGATTGTCTGAATTTCTGCATATTCAATTTTTAAAAATTACCTTTCAAGAAAACATCTTTGTTCCAGTAAGAATTAAGTGGCCATTCTTAGTTATGAAATGTAGGGGATATTGGTATTCTCTGTCTTCTAATAAGTATATATGTTAGTCATCTATACCCTCATAAAGATAGGCCGGTAGTGCACCGAGATAGTATGTAGGGAGTATATGGTCAAATTTATTAGGGGGTTAAGAAACTTCCTAAGAGGAAAGAACATAAACACATTTTTCCCCCATTTTTCATATGGTATGTGCTCTTTCTAAAAGAATTTTCAATGGTTAAAAAAGAAATATGTAAAAAAGAAAAATGGAAAGAAAGAAAAAGAAAAGTCACTATGTTCCTCAATTGGAATTTACAATGTGGGGATTAGGAGTTCAGACTGATGTGGCTACCCAACATCAGAACGTGAGAACTGTTGGAGTGGACTGCTCTGACCTAGTAGGTGGCTGAGAACCAGAGTTGCTCCAAAAAGAAGTATCTTTGTATGTAGTTATCCACTTGGAACACTAGCTGACTTTTGAGGGTAAAAAGGATACAGGTAAACAAATAAAAACTAAGAAGGACAAAGATGAGGCACTTCTACAATCGTGATGAAAGATTGAGATTGATTTAACCATTGTCTTATACCAAAATTATATTTACTCTGTTTAGAGTTATACTCCTCTTCAGGTTACAACAAAATTCTGTTAGTATGAAACTATTTTAAACTCTTCACTACCATGATTAGCGCATTTTGAAGATGTGTGTGCTGTTTCTTAATCTAAGATTTGAATACTTGATCACATATTCAAAGAGAAATAGGAGTCATATTCCTTTTATTTTTCCGTTCTCTTTCGATATTAATATAGGTTTTACAATGATCTATTCTTTCCTCTTTTCTACAATTTGTTGAATGCATTTTAAAATGAACTCATCTTGCAAATATTTGATTTACATGGGACAAAATAAAGTTTATTTAAAAATTACAAACATATAATTTAACTATTTTCACCTTGACATTTTTTTTTTTTTTTTTTGCTACAATTGTCATTCTTTATGATTAAGTATTCAATTCATGCTTCAGAAAGGTGGCTTAGGTAGGTAACCTTTAAAGCTCCTTCCAACCCAAACATTTAATTTTACTAGTATGTTATTTTCTCTGAAAAGGAGTATTGGCAGGAGGTGAGAAGGAGTGGGGTGAGCAAAAAAGCTTTTACAATTAATACCCCATAATTTTCTCTGGGTAAGAGCAATGCCAAAAAATGATGACTGAACTAATCTCTGTCATAAAGGAAGGAAAAGGAAGTCATGCTTTCACGCCTCAAGTGAAAAGCTATGACCCAGTTTTAGAATGAATATAATAAATGTTACTAAGGTAATTGCAGTTTTATAGTCAAAGTTTCTCTCTAAATATCTTATTTGCATATAGAGTCTCCCGCCCCCCTCCCCTGCCTTCCCCACAAGATAGGCTTACACATTTTATTGATTTCCAGCTAGAGAATTATTTGGAGAAAGTGCAACTATTTAAAATTTGACCTTTTAATGTAAAAGCAAATCATTACAAAGATTGAAGAGTTGGTTTGGTTCATTTGCTTCGGAGCTCTGAGGAAAGTCATTTCCTCTCACCCATCCCTTCTTTAATTTCCTGATCTTTAAAAAGAGGAAAATAATGTGAATCTTATGTTTCTCAGAGATATTTAAGGTCAGACATTAGGAATCCTCACACACACGCACTTCTAAAATGATATTTTTTGACAATTTGCATGAAAACATCAAAGAAATAAACGGCATGAAAATGTATGGTCATATGCTAAACATTAGATGACAGAGCCTATGTAAAATCCGCATATAGCATCTGCCTGGTCTGCCAGTTTCTCCATTTCAGTTCTGCCCTTTGCCTGGAATAAGGACTTTATTTCCCAGTTGTTGTTTTTTATTGTGGTCATAGCAAAATGGGAGTTTTGTATGTAGCATGTGGCACTTTCATTAATGCAAATAGCATCTTCCTCCTGCCTGTTCCTCTCCTGCTGATTTGAGTGTGGATATGCTAATTTGAGTAGGAATCTCCATTTACAAGTTGGAAGGTTCACAGAGAGAATTGCAAAGTAACAAGTTAAAAGAAACTTGGGCCATTGTGCCTCATTGGTTGAGTATCCACCCATGAACCAGGAAGTCACAGTTCCATTTCTGGTCAGGGCACATGCCAGAGTTTCAGGCTCCATCCTCAGTAGGGTGTTCAGGAGGCAGCCAATCAATGATTCTCTCTCATCATTGATGCTTCTGTATCTCTCTCTCTCCCTCTACCTTTCTCTCCCTGAAATGAATAAAAACATTAAAAAAAAAACCCAGCACAAATAGACTTGGGGTGATCATTCCCTCCTACTTCAGTCCTGGGGTAATAGTCTGTCTTCATATGTATTTTTAAAAGCTATTATAACTGTAATTTTGGTCATTTAGAGCTAAATTAAGCTTGGCTAATACAAACACTTGACCAAAAACTAATGAATTAATAGCTTAACAAAAGTCTATTTACAAAAATCCGGATCTACTTTTTATTAGCTGAATAACATTTTGCTCAACCATCCTATTCTTCAGTTTTCTCATTTTAAATTAGGACTAATAATACCTATCTCATATAGATGTTTTGATATTAAATGAGACATGCACATGTGATATTATGAATCTGGGCCAACAAACTAAGGTACCATGTCCAGTTAGCGAGAGTCATATCCTCCTTTCTACTTTGTTTATGTGAATACACTTTTACCGAAACACTGCCTCCTTGATTTGTTTATGTATTATCTTTGGCTGCTTTCAGCCTTAGAATAGTTGAGTAGTTGTAACAGATTCCTAAAGCTCACAGAGCCTAATATATTTCTTATCTGGCCCTTTACAAAACAAAATTTTGCTGATCCCTAATTAAGAATATAGGAACTAGTGCTTTGATTATGTGTTTTGTCTCAGTGAGACCATTATAATAATGTTACTTTGCTTGGAAAGCATTTACTTCACTGAATAAGCATTAAGTATGTGTTTGCTTAGGGATGGCTTTTGAGTGGTGGATAAAAGATTTCACTGATCCAGCAGAGTTTATTTACCCAGTTTCTTTGAAGTATCTGGCATACATACTTTTACCTAAGGAGTAGATATGGATTACATTCTTAGTCTTCAGCCTTAGAGCAGGAAATAACAGATTATCCCATACAAGATGAAAACCAGGATCCATGTACTAGTATTGCTGCTGGTGCCTGGAGCCCATGTGACTAATCCCAGTCACTGAGATTTCAGCCAAATCCCCTCCTTACTAGCGTTTCCAGTTCTAATGACATCAAAATCCCCTTTTATCATAAATTGCACCAACAGAGTAAACTTGTCTGGTGAAACAGGCACAGCTTGCTTCTAACCCTCAGGCATGCAGACTCACTCTTACCAAGCAGAATAACTCAAGGGCTCAGAGATTATTTCTTAGGAGCTGGAAAAAGGATCACCCAGCTATAGAATGTTCAAGTTTGAGGAATTCAGGCCTGCTAAGTCAGCAATTTCCTCCCCATTTCAGAATCTACAAATATATTTGTATCTGTATCATTGATTGTATCTTCTTTATGGTACAGTGGCAATAACGCTTCTTGAGAAGGATTTAATTCTATATCTAGATCCTGTCTTTTACCTTATCACAGACTCCATTCATCCATGATATCTTGGTTTCTTTAACTTCTCTTCTTTGCAAGCTATTCCCAAATCAATTTTTGGGGGGTAAAAAACAAGAACAGAATTCTGTATCTCTTCCTTCAGTTACAGCCCTATTTCTGTCCTTTTTTTAATGGTCAAATTGCTTAAAAGGGATTTTTATAATGGATCTCTATATTTTTTCATTTCTCATTCATTCATATTCACCTATTGTTCAAATAATACCTTATAGAAATCACCAGTGTTGTTGTTTGTTTGTTTGTTCTTTATATAGGAGACTAATATTTTAGGGTTGTTCTTATATGGATATTAAAAGTCTTAATACCACCTGTACCAGAATTTTCTTTCCTTGGATTTAGTGATGATAATTTGAAAAACAACATTCATGCATTTAGAAACACTATTTAATAACTTACTATGAGTCAGAAACTGTTCTAGGAACTACTCTCTACTCAAGGTTCTTATGCTTAGGCAGTGCATAACAACCAGCACCATCATTTTATTCATCTTGTACTTACTCTAACCAAAAAACTAACCTTGAATAATATAACTCCCTTTAATTCCTGCAAAAGCCCTATGAGAAATCCACTATTACTATCACCATTTAGTTGAGTGATGTTAATAACTTGACTAAGACTTAACTAATATTCAGCTTGGAACTTGAATCATGATCTTGAATTATTTATTTATCCTTAAGTAACTTAAGTCCTTGGCATCACCACTGACATTTAGGACATAGATAGCTATAATATACATATTATTGAACTAGAGGCCCAGTGCACAAAATTCATGCATGGGTGCAGTCCCCAGGCCTTGCCAGCAATCTAAGTACAAATGCCTGATATGGAAGGGCAGGTCCTAGCTGACCTCTGAGCCCTGGGCAGCACTGAGCCGCCGGGCCCTTGCGTGCCCCCTCCACCTGAGTCATGGCACCTGAGTCCCCACGCGAAGATTTGGTGAGTGTGTCCAGATGCCGCGGGCTAGGGCACAATGTGGGCCTCTGGGCCGCCCAGTTGTGCTGCACAGAAGCCATGTGGGCAGCATGCTCTCTCCCAGCTGGCTTCATAAACTGTCTCCTCCCTGAACCCACTGGGAGCCTGACCTACCCCTCCGGTCCTGGCAGGTGTGGCCCAACTCACCTGGAAGAGGGTGCGGAATGGTCTCCTGGAAGGCACCCAGCACCTGAGCATGGGGGCTTCCCTGGCATGTGAGCCCTGGCATCCTGAGTGAGGAGGGGAGGGGGAGTGAGAGCGAGCTCGGCAGACAACCTGAATTCTTACCACACCTCCATCCTCATCACCCTCAGCCCCAGGTAGCCAGTGAGAGGTCACAGCCCCCACTCTGGTGCTGCGAGAGGTTTGTCACCGCCATCCATCCTCATTTCCCCATCACAGCAGGAGGCCTGGCCCTGATTGAGCTATTAGGGTCTGTTGGCTGCTGGTCACCATCTGCGGAATGATGGTTCAGGGCTGGGTCCCCAGCTTGGCCCCCTCGGTACCTGGGAGCTGGGTGGTGGCCCTGCTCCCTACCACCACTGGTCACTGTTTGCTGGGTGATCAATCAGGGCCAGGCCACCCACCATTGCTGCTGGTCGCTGTCTGCAGGGTGACCAGCAGGGCAAACGGCCCCTGTTCACATCCACCTTGGCCTGGTGCTACTCACTCACCTCCTCCACCATCCTGCCATGGTCCTGCTCTTATCTGGGACCATTAAGTCAGCAGTGCCTCCACTGCCATCTGCTGCCAGTGCTGCATCACCAACACCCGCCATGTTCCATGCTGCCTCCTAGTGGTCAGCACATGTCATAGCGAACTGCCAAACTTGTTCTCCCAGTTGAACTCCTGATTGAACGACTGCATGAAGGGACAATTTGCATATTAGGCTTTTATTATGTAGGATATCTTCTACAATCTGCCTGTTAAATATTTAAACATTTATCATACTACTTTTTACTTACTTATTTATTTTTAATTTATTGATTTTTTTTACAGAGAGGAAGGGAGAGAGATAGAGAGCTAGAAATGTTGATGAGAGAGAAACATCGACCAGCTGCCTCTTGCACACCCCCTACTGGAATGTGCCCACAACTCAGGTACATGCCCTTGACCGGAATCGAACCTGGGACCTTTCAGTCCGCAAACCACTGAGCCAAACCAGTTTCGGCTATCACACTACTTTTTAAAAAATTACATACAAAAAACAAAGCAGAACTGAGATGCTTTTACTAAATGCAGATGCCTCTTACCATGCATTCCATACATTCCTATACCTCATGGAAGGGACAGTATTTACATCACAGATTACCCTTTTGACAAATTCTTATTTTATAAATCACAGTAATTAATATTTACTTTTTATTTGTAACTCCTATTTTAATTGTGTAATTAAATAATATTTCCTGGCAATTATTGTCAATTTGGCTCAAACTCATAAAAATTAAAAACAAAACGAAACAAAATTATTTTCCTATAATATATTTTAAATGTTCTTCAGAGTCTAATTTGATAACCTATAAATATAAAAATGTGTGGTGATTATTTTTCCTTATGTTGTTAAAGGATGTTTTAAATTATTTATAAAAGCATGGTAGAAAGACAATTTATCGTGTTGCAGAAATGCATCACTAATTAGTAAATATTAGCCAATTTTCCTGAGATTGATGAGTCATTCCCAGTTATTTACAGAAAAACAATACAGGCAGGCATGTCTGGGTAAATGGAATAAATGACTCATGTTATAAATAAATATTGTTTTCATTGTGGAATATTTTTTTCTCTTTCAGCACAGGTGCATATGCACTGTAATTTTGTAAACAGTTTTAAGTGCTTTTAAAAAGGAAAAAAAAATCAAAGTAATTTGGGATCAGGAATAAACTGTATAAACCACTTTTTTTTTAAGAGCCACTATATAGAAAGTAGACAATATTTAGTAGCCACTGGATTATATTCCGTATTAATTTTGCTCATTTAAATCTTTGTTAATGAATATTATTATATTATTTTACAAATTCTAAAATAATAAACTTCAGTTTATTTTCTGCTTGTTTGCAGAAGAGTGATTTAAAAAGCTGTTAAGAGGCCCTACATGGTTTGGTTCAGTGGATAGAGCATTGGCCTTTGGACTGAAGGGTCCCAAGTTCGATTCTGACTAAGGGCACATGCCTGGGTTGCAGGCTTAATCCCCAGTGGGGACGTGCTGGAGGCAGCCAATCAATTATTCTCTCTCATCATTGATATTTCTCTCTCTCTCTCTCCCTTCCTCTTTGAAATAAAAAAGAAATATATTTTTAAAAAGTTAAGAGGTTGGCACAAGGGAAATGGCAGATATACACTTGTGGCTATAACATAATGGTCTTTGGAAGCAGATGATTTAGTTTAAATACCACTTCTGAGTATACCAGGGGTGTGACGTTCCAGGTATTACATCTCACCTCTGTAAATATCACTTCCTTTATCTATAAAATACAGATAGAAAAAACTAAATTTTTATGATGACAAGAGACTCAACTGAAACAATTGCATATAAATACAAATATCTGATTGCAAGTAAATTCTCAAAAAATTGGGTATAATCATTATAAGCACAATTATTATTACCATTATTACAAATGCTACAGTTTTCATTTATGTTTATTCAATGGCCACTGAAAGTATTTTGTCTTGGCTTATTTAATACAAAAAATGGCAGGGGTGGAAGGCACGTATTATGAATGCATGTAACAATATGAATAAAACAAAATATGCTGAATGAGAGGGTACAGAAAAATATATTACATACCTATGATTTTATTTTGGGGAAATTCTGATCTGTAGTGACAAAGCTAATGAGTAGATGCCTGAGGACTATGGGTAGTAGTAGGAAGGAAGAAGAAGGTATTGCAAAAGGGTACATGGAAATTTTGTTGTTTGTATTAATGGTTTTACAGATTTATCTATAATAATAAAAAACATAATATGCTAATTAGACCAGACAGCCATATGACCTTTTGGACATCCTTTTGGATGATCTTCCTGACAAAGTGGCAAGCGGAGGGCCGAGGCAGTTAGGGATGATCAGGCAGGCAGGCAGAGTGGTTAGGGGCAATCAGGCAGGCAGGTGAGTGGTTAGGGGTGATCAGGCAGACAGGTGAGTGGTAGGGGCAGTAAGGTATGCAGGTGAGTGGTAGGGGCAATGAGAAAGGCAGGAAGAGTGGTTAGGGGCAATCAGGCAGGCAGGCAGGCAGGCAGGCAAGTGATTGGGAGCCAGCAGTCCCAGATTTAAGAGGGATACCTGTGGGATTGGGCCTAAACCAGCAGTCGGACATCCCCAAGGGTTTCCAGATTGGAGATGGTGCAGGCTGGGCTGAGGGACACCCCCTCCCCACCTGTGCACAAATTTCATGCACCAGGCCTCTAGAAACTCTATAAAAAGTGAAAAGGTGAGGAGCTGATGAAAGTTAGGACTGAAATACAATTCTATAAATAACTGATAATTTTATTGCAACTAGTAATTGCCAAAACTAGTATTCTACCAATTTTTTACTTACTATATGCTGCTTTATGTAGATTAAATGGTCACTCTTTGCCTCCTTGTTTAGATAAACATTTTTATTAAAATGTCTATACAAATAATTGACTTCCCCAAATATATTTTAGAAATAATTAACAATAACATTTTCCCATTCAATAAACACAATTATAACTTACCAAGGGAAACTAAAGTACATTAATATTCATCATCTATCTGAAATCATCACAGTTGTAATTACTTCCACTAAGACATTTTATTTTCTTGTTAAAATGCAAAGATATTATCTGGGAGAATGAACATATTAAATCATTAGCAACCATTAGAAAAATGGATTAATTAGCTCAATAGTCTCCCTCTACTCCTTGAAAAAAGTAGGCAGAATTGATGATATTAGGAAGGTGGTAGTCAGGACAAGAAGTTGACTCACGAGAATAAGTTCACCCTAAGCCAAATGGGAGGCATCAGGAACCCTGATTTCTAGGGAGGTAATGAAAGAATGAGGAACTAGTCATAACATTAGCCAAAACACTATTGTCCTTGCTCTTAAATTCTTTTTGATGTGTGAAGATATTGAGACTTGTAGGTAGTTTCATGCGTAGTCTTTTTAAAATTACACATTTTCTTTAAACAATAAAAATTTCAGACAGCTGAGAGCACAGTTGTTATTTTAAGTCTGTAAAGTTTACACTAGTGACATTTATTTTTGATCCCTTACCTATGAATGTAAATGTTATAGTTGCCAGGTTGAAAATGTTCTGGCTATTTTATATTATGGAAATAAAATAATGCTCTCATGACATTTTTTTATTTGATCCACTATCATCATTCTTTCAGTCAATATATTTATGAAATGCCTATTCTACTCTGGACTAGGGTAATAATGGGGAAATAAATTTAAAACACAATGTTTCTATTTCAACCATTTCGTGATTTAGGAATTCTAATCACATATCATACCTGAATTACAAAATAACCTTAAAAATGCATTTTTTTTAACACACGAACTGTTATTAGTTTTACTGTATTTTAAAATCAATGTAATATTTGATAGAGACAAATATAGTTTCTGACCACAAGATTAACAAAACCTGACAGAGGAAGTAAGGAATAAAACTTTTAGCAAGAGAAAATACGGTTCCTAAAGGTAAAGATGTTTGTATAAGAGGTCCTGGTTTCATTTTTTAATACCTCAACCATCTGCTCTTACTCTGGGGTGGAAAATCATGCTTTGAAAAGCCTAAGAAATTGTTGTAAAAGTGATTGCACATAATTATTTAATAACACACAACTCTTAGAGACAGTTATGTGGACATATTCCTAGTGAGATTTTTAAAATAAATAGGGATTTCTGAAATCAACAAGATCATATGTAAATTCCATATACTGCAGTAAGAAGGGTTTAATTAAAATTGAGCTAGCATATTTTTAATTCCTAAATAGTTATTTATGATATCTTGGTCAGATTTAGTCGGCATGTTTATTAATCTGTAATGGAATAAGCTGAATCACTTAAGGCAGCATATTTCATTTGAAGAAAAAATCAATATTGATGTTGGCAATAGAAGATAAAGCATGGGATACAATCATGATTAAGACTAGAAAATAAAACTGGAAGAAGACTAGGGGATGATTAAACTGAAGAGTCCATGTATACAAATGTTCCTACAAATGAATGTGTATTCATATGAATTTTAATTTGGTAAGGACAAATGAAAAACAAGACACTTCTTCCTGTTGAAATAAGGAGGTTACTTTCCTTATTTCCTGGAACATTTACATTAGAAAACTTGTTATTACAAGTACTTTCTTCTCTCTGAAATTTATATAAAACATTTCGAAAACTAAATAGGCATTTTTTCAGTCTATGACCCACAGATGTCTTGCCCAGGCTTGAGAACCTTCCCTTTGAATATAAAGATCTTTACACTTAAATATCTAAACATCTTTAGATCCCACTCTAAGTGAAAGCATATGGTACTTGTCTTTCCCTGACTGGCTTATTCCACTTAACATAATGTTCTCCAGGTCCATCCATGCGGTCACAAAAGGCAATTGCCTTCCTTTTTATGGCTGCGTAGTATTCCATTGTATAAATGTATTGCAGCTTTTTAATTTACTCATTTACTGATTGGCACCCGGGCTGCTTCTAAATATAAATGATGTCATCCCAATAAAGTCAACTTTTTAAAAAAGTATCTAAGTACCTATCCATTAAGATCATTGGAGATAGAATATGTACCTCCCAGTTGTTGTGGCTGGACTAGAGTCCAGCAATAGACACTTGCTTCAAGTTCCAAAACTAACTCTTCACATTAAAAAAAATGTTTATTTCTCTTTTGGATAAAGTCAACTAGCTAACACAGATGCTTAGCCGAATTAAGAGATATATTTAGGATGAACTCCGTGTGACAATCTTCTTATTTAAAGATTCCTTATTGTTTACATTGAGAATGTAATGGGATCCATCTCAAGACTTGGCATATAAAAGAGTGAGATTTCTTTCTGTCTTTGTAACCTCTTAGTGGATTGCCTATGATGGGCATCCCATTCAAGTTTAGTGATTATTAAATTATTTTCTTTCTCTACTACTTTCATGGAAAAAATACTAGGTTGACAAAATTTTTGTTTATATTTACTCATCAATATGCATATACATTTACAACATGTATATGCACACACACATATACACACCCACATATATGCTTCTGCTCAAAGTTTGATATATCACAACTATAAAATATAAGCATTTTATCTACTAATGATTGAAATCTGATTAAACTGTCAGATCTAGCAAAAGTTTACTTTCCCTTCAAAAACTCTGATTAAGAACTGCATTTTTTGTACTCCTGAATCACTGTAAAAATTACAGGAAACTAAATATATAAACTATGCAGTGTATTTTAAAAGCCTATAATTAGAAGTGTTTATTGCTATGTATGCACACTGAGAGCTCTATAATCTTTAGTGTAATAGTATAGGTTTAAGATATAAAAAGGAAGATCTGGGGGTAGTGCTGTAAAATTGAAAAATCACCTTTTCTCTCAGGTGATTCTTTTTATTACATTTTAAGGAATAATAGGGACAAATGAGGCAATTTCACGGAGTCTTTATGTACCAGAAGAGCAGCTGTGGAAATCCTATGTATTTATAATAAGTTTTTATATGGTTTATTCTATGGGAGGCGTCTCATGCTTCTTAGAATTTTTCTGGTTTTGAATAGTTATACATGACTTTTCATTCTGAAGGGTCATGTTCATGTGAGCATGTGTGGAGTCTTTGTGTGAGTGTGTCTCTGTGTATGGGGGTGAATGTGTATGTGTTTTTTGAAATTATTGCAACCTGGGACTTGAAGAATCCTTTTAGTATTGACACTGAGGCCTTTCTTCATCTCAATTTTTCTTTTTCTTTTAAAAACTATTTTAATTATTGTTGATATATCCATTATTTACAAGGCATTTTTCTTGGGTTTACACTTCAGGTTTTGTTGATATTGTTATTATTTCTTTTAATATATTTTTTCTGTACATTCATATATATTTACCCAGATCAGCCTCCTATCATTTATCTAAAGAACATAGAGTTGTAAAATCATATTTATTTCCAGGAAGTCTTACATTTAAAGCTTCCTAAGCATTCTTTATTATTATTATTATTTTAAACTTCATTTTCTCAACTGTGTATTGTAATAGTTCTATTTAATATCTGTGGTTTTAATAGTTCTGATTGATATTCTCGCTAGAAATGGGCTCACATGAATGGTTTAGAGGTCCCTCCCTCCTTTCCTTCCTTCTTTTTTTCCCTTTCTTCTTTCCAAATAACCTTATTTCAGTATCCTAAAAGGCAAATGGAATCAGTCCGACCAGAATAGATAGTGAAACTCTCAATGATGTCGACACGTATGAACCTACAAAAAGCATATCCCTTGTCCAAGCCAGTTTGGCTCAGTGCATAGAGCTTCGGCCTGTGGACCTAAGGGTCCTGGGTTATCCTACTAGGATACAGAACCTGGTTTGACAGTTCTTTTCTTTCAGCAGTTCAAACATGTAGTGTAACTTCATCCTGGCTTCCATGGTTTCCTCTGAGAAATCCACTGACTTTCTACTTGGTCCTCGGTTAGGTAGCAATACACTCTGGCTGCTTTTGAGATATTTTCTTTGCCTTTTTTTTCTGTTTCTTTTTTTTAAAATTTTTAAAATTAAATTATTATCTTTGTACATAAAGCATTGCCCCTCCTCCCATACATGCCCTCCCTCCCCAGAGTTTTGTGTCCATTGGTTGTACTTATATGCATATATACAAGTCCTTCGGTTGATCTCTTATCTACCCCAGATCTCCCTACCCTCTTTGCCTTTTATTTTACCAGCTGTATGATATACCTTGCAGGGCATCTTGTTGTGCTTGTTCTACTTTCATTTTATTTAGCTTTTTAAATCTGTATTTGTCTCTTTTGCCAGATTTGAGAAGTTTTACTTCTTTATTTCTTCAAGTACTTTTTTAAAATTTCAACCTCTTTCTCTTGTCTTTGTTGGACTTCAACAAAATAAGTGTTAAGATCTTATACTTCCCACAGGTCTCTGAGGCTCTCTTAATTTTTCCCCCAATCGATATCCTGAATCTTTATCAGATCAGGTAATCTATTGTTCTATTTTCCAGTTCACTGATTTGTTCTTCTATATGCTTCATTCTGCTATTAAAGCCAACAATTGAATTTTTGGGTATTGCATTTTTCAGTTCTAAAATTTCAATTGGGTCTTCCTTATTTTGTTATATATTCTGTACTGACACTAGCTTCTTGCTGAAACTTTTTACTTTTAATTTGTTTCAAGTGTGTTCCTATTTTTTTATTGGAGCATTTTTACTTGGGCTGCTTTAAAGTTTTTGTTTATTCTAACATCTCTGTATCTAGATTTTTTTTCCACTCAAGTTTCAATTTATCTTTTCTTTTAGTAATATGGGTAAATTTTTTTCATTGTGGTTATTAACATTATGTTTAACCTGGCTTTTGCTGACTGTGTTCTGACACGGGAGGGAAGAAGGATGGAATCGAGGTTTCTCACCCTGACAGCTGTGAGTGTGAGGAGCTCTTTATTACTGCTGTGCTGGCAGGGCAGGTGTTTGGGATCTCCCACAGACCTCGACAGATATGAGCCTGCCCAGTGTGAACAGCAGTGCCTTGTTGCTACTCCTCTCATGTCCCTTGCTGACACCATGGAGACCTCATTGCTGCGTGGTGGAGGAGATAAAAATTCTGGCTCTCAGTAGGCCTCCTCTAAACCAGCTCAGAGTGAAAATGGAGTGGAGTAGAAATCCAGATCTCCACATGATACCAACTGTTATGGGAAGGAGGAGATTGTTACTGCCCAGTGGGAATGAAAACCCCAGCTTCCTATCAGGCCTTCTCTGACATTATCCCATTGGGGACTTAGGGGACTCATTGTAGCTGGATAAAGTAGAAGTCTAAGTTCCCCAGTTGGCCTTTGCTGGCATTGGTGGAGGAGGTACATGTTTGGTAGGTATAGCTTTTCTTGCTTGGTTGTTCCTTTCCTGGTTTTTTGGACAGTGATATATGTGTGTGTGTGTGTGTGTGTGTGTGTGTGTGTGTGTGTGTGTGTGTGTTTGTGGGTTATTTTTGTTGTTGTTGTTTGTTTGTTTTTTGCATCCATTGGTGTTTCTGGTATGCCATTTTCTTCAGGTCTAGGCCTGGGATATGTTAGGCAAAATGAAAATCCAAGAAACTTACAACACAAGGTTCTTAGCTGATTTTCCTTCTTTTCAACTTTCAGAGTCTTATTATTAATGTTTTATATATAACATGCAGGGCTGTTATTTAGTTGCATTTAGTGTAAAGAATAGGGAAACAGAAGTTTACCTTTCTTGTGAAAGTAGTGTTTGTGGTTTTATATAAGCTGGAAATTATTACAATGCACTTGGCATTTACACACAATAGAAGTGTTTTATAAACTAAGACTTCTTGTGTATGTGCAAACATGTTTATTTTTGTATATGAGTGCTTAAGAGAAATTGAATACATATTTATCACTTGCTGTTGAAAGGATGTTTGATTGTTCTAGAAAATGTATTTTTCTTGACTATAAATGCACTACTACTCTCTAAAAATTTAGCTTCATATTGAACTGATACGTGGAGACGTGTTTTTAATTGATATTTATTTTGGAAATTCAGATCATTGAGCAAACTTTTATTATAATTTTAAGTTCATTGTCACACATTTTACATTCTTTTCTTCTTTTGGACACAGTTGGCATACCAGTTGCAGCATAGAAACTCAATGAAAGGACTTGTCAGCTAATTGGATGCTTCAGTTAGTACAAGGTTATTCTCATTTCTTTTTTCAAGAATCAATATATAGTTTATGGTGCTTTAAATAGATACCAAATAAACTGAATGAGATTTCATATTATTATAGGGTTATGGTATTTTCAGTATTTTATACCAGAAAATTTTATTGGTTATGGCTTTGCATTAAAACTCAAATAAAAACAAGAGTTTCCTAGATTATTTAAAAATTTACTTAGTTAAAAAAATGTATGAACAATCTTTGAGTAAAACTGGTTTCACAAAAGTGACATGCTGTGCAATGACCAAGGGTTTTCTCATTCAAACACTAATTCATTTAAAAGGGCATTTACCAAGCAGCAGGTACACACACACCATTAGGTTAAACATGGATAAACTGGGAAATCCTGAGTTCTTCTCACTGTTCAAATAGGCAAAGGGAGCCGTGGGATCTTAAACAAAAATAGAGACTACCATCCATCTAATCACTGGCATTAGTCTTTATATGCCTATTTTAAGGATGTACAAAAATAGCACATAATTGCTTGTTATAATGAAGTTTCATTTAATTTATGTTATGAAAGATGGAATTAGAGCACTTTTCTTTTCTACCTGTCACCCTTCTTATTTAATTGAACTGATGTATTCTGACATTTGCTACTTGCATGATTTTATAATGAAACTTAAAGTGTTATTATTGACTGTAGGAAAACAATTTTAGAAATAATATTGAGTGTGTTTGTGGTGTGTTTTTTTTTTTTGGACATAATAAAATATGGTCTGATTTAATCACATACTTTTATTGGTAATTTTTATATTTCAAGCATTTTCCTAAATGCCTTAAATGCATTATATCACTTAATTTTTACAAAATCCCATAATACTGGATCATGGTTGTCTCAGTTTTATTGAATATAAATCAAGTATCTATAGATTAAGTACCTCTCCCAAGTCACTCTTAAACAACAAGTTAGTATTTAAGAAAGCCACCCCATGTTTGTCTTTTCCCAGAGTTTAAGTTTTAAAAAACATAATACTGCCTAAGTACCGATTCAAAAGAATTATTACAGGGCTTTGTTAAGTATTCAGTTTCAAAGTATCCATTTTAAAATAGGAAAATGAAGTTCTGGGGTATTAGACATAGTTACCGCTTGTCCTTCAGCACAGCTTAGAGTCTAATTTACCATGGGTCATGTAAAATATCTTGAAATAAAAACCAACCTAGAGCTATAAAATAAAAAGTGACCTTTAAAATCCAATATCACAGACAAACAACTTTTGCCTCTGGAGGTTGTTGAAGGACAAAATAGGGATAAGAAAGTTAACTTTCAATTTCTGAGTATGCATATCACTTTTTTTTAGTCAGACAGCAGCAGCCACTAGAATTAAGGGCTCGGTGACACTGAAATTGTAAGGTATTTTCTACATTTCTGAAGCTTTTGGAAAATCACCCAAACTTCTATACCTTGGAACAAATAAACAGAAACTAACAGCTTCTAATAGTGGTCTCACAATGAAGAGAGTCAGTAAGAGATTCCCCAGCATATTCTATTGACCATTCTTTCTGCAATTCTTCCAACTTCTAACCAAAATAAAACAAAGCAACTAGGTTTCAAGAAGCAAACCCTTTCATTACAAGAAGTCTAGATGGATTAACTATTGAGAGCAGCATAATTAGAACATACAGTGAAGTCGCTGCCACATTTGAATCCTAATTGAATGCAGTTAATGTCATTTACCATAGAATCATAAAGGTCACTTAACAAAGGAACCAATGTATAATGCATGTTTGTTAATCTCAGCAGCACCTGACAAGATTGGCAAATAATCTTGCTCAAAATCTGTCACAGTAGTGAGCATTTGATAATCATTGTATATGCAAATTTTGGGCATTTCTCTTAAAAACTTTAGTTTCAAAAAGTTTGGGGTGGGGTGAGCCCAGGAATAAGCATCTTTAACAAGTAAAAGCTAGTTCTTATGCAAATGCTAGAAAGTCACACTATGAGAGCTGGGAATAGTCAGGTAATTTCCTTTGACTGGTTTAGTAAAGCCAGGTATATTATAAATGCAGCATTTGATTTTTAAAAATTAGACTTTTTTTGGCTATTAGATAACATTTTATATCTTAATCATAAAATTACACCTAGAAACCATCAATACTGCTTCCACCAAAATGGTAACCTTATATACCAAGCTGATCAAATTACTAAATTCAGCCATCACCCACTTGATAATCCCAACTAGCTGCAAATATATTTATAAAGTATAGACATTAGAAAACGGCTAGAAGTTACCCCATCCATATCCTATTACAATGGAATGTTTTTACAGCCACGCTGATTAATTATGTTTAGCATTCCTTTTATACTGTTACTTGAAGTGGATGTGCTGAATCAGTATGTAAAAATATTTTGCTGCAAGCTGCCACTCATATGGGTGAAAAGTTGTAATAAAATCAATAAAATCTATAAAATAGTAACCTTCTGACCATCTGACCGGTAGCTATAACATGCAATGACCACCAGAGGGCAGATGCTCAGACCAGTAGCTATGATGCGCACTGATCACCAGGGTGCAGATGCTCAATGTAGGAGCTGCTGAGCTGCGGTGACTTGGCAGCTGTGATTCTCGAGTGATGCACCTGGAACCAGAGAGGAGGGAACCCAATTCCAGAGTGCATTACCTGAGAACTGCCCTCTTGCAATCTGGGACCCCTCAGGGGATGTTGGAGAGCTGGTTTCGGCCCAATCTCCACAGGCCAGGCTGAGGGCCTCTTCTATAATATAATTAATATAATATAATATAATATAATATAATATAATAATATAATGTAATATAATATAATAAATATTGATTCATTTATTATCATTGATTCAAGAACATTGAACTCACTGTTAAAAGTGCTATAACTCAGGTGGAAAACAGCTAATCTAACATATTTTCTCTATAAGACACTGCCACCTTCTTATGCTTTGGAACATTAAATGGCACTTCAGCACTGTGCTTAGAGGCTATTTTAAAAAGTGAAATCATCAGCAACAACAAAAATTCCAAAAGTGACACTAAATAGATGATGAAAAGGACATATTTATACCATAGGAACTGAAATCCAAAGGCCAAACATCACCTTGTTCAACCTCACCTGTGAACATATGTGTGCTTCAGGAGACTCAGCCACCCTGAGTTTGCCTGCAGTTGACCACAAAAGTGCTATGATAGAGGGTAGAGGGCGAGAATAAAGATTCTCAATAACAAAGATTTAAAAGATGAAAATCTCCAAGGTGCTGGAAAATTAGAGAACTAAAACATCCTTGGCTAATTTTCGCCCATCCCCACTATCTCCCAGAGCTCATATCCCACTGAGAAAGATTAGAAGCAAAAGGTCAAAATGCCAGCATTAGTTTTAATAAAAACTGTTTAAAAGATGTGGCTTTAAACGAAAGTGCTGTGATATTTGATTTGGGGATTACAAATACATTTTAGCAAGTAGGCAGATTTGCACACATGGAATCTGTGAATAATGAGGGTCGACTGTATACGTGAAAATACCAAGGAATGCAAAGGGATGGTTATTAGAAAGTTAGGGAAGCCTTTGCTCTAAAGAGGCTGTGAGAGCTAAAAAGGCTGTGCTTGTTCTAGCAATACACTATTAAGTTGGGAGGTTATACATTTTTTTAATTATTATTATAGTAGGGGCCAAGTGCAGGAATCCATGCATCTTGAAAGGAACTGTGGGCTATAAGGCTGCAATGGACACAGGGACGGGTCTCAGCCCATCCTCTGCGCCCCTGCCCAGCCCTCCTGCTGTGGCCCCTGGTCCCCTGTCTGCTTGCAGCCCCACTCCTGCTGCTGCAGCTTCCATGCACTTGATGTGCCACCATGCTAGCACTTGCTGACAGCATGGTGTGATTGAGGCTAGTGCCAGCACTGGATGCAAGAGGGGTTGGTGCCATCAGCTGGTGCTAGTGGTGGCTGCTGCTCTGATCGCCCCTCAGGAACAAGGGGAGGTGGAGAAGCCCTAAGGGGCGATAGGGGCAGGCAACCAATAAAATTTTTATTTTAATTTTTAGTTAAGTAATATCTTCTGAAAATTTGACATAAATCATCCCACAGACCTTCCATTATATTTTGAATATTGTATTTTTAGTGCCATGTTTCAGGTTTTTATTTAAATTTTTAAATATATTTACTAGGTGGAAAAAGTTCTATTTAAATCCAGTTTATTTAAATCCAGTTTTTCTAAAGTGCAGGATCTTGATTTCTTGATTCTTTTTCTCAGCCATTTCTTAATGTTCCACAAAGCAGCATATGCATATAAATCAAATTTAGACAAGGGACACTTTGCAGTCTTAAGGAATTTGATTTTAAACTCTAATGCAATCCCTCATGAACTCTTGAACTACCATGAACTACTGATGTTCACCTTAGAGACAACCTCAGAGCTCGGAACCAACTGTAATAAATGACTCTGTCTGAAGTCCCTTTCCCCCACTCGACATTGATGCTCAATCTTCTTTGTCTCACTACTCTAGTGGCAAGATCAGAATTGCCTCAACATACAAATATATTAGCAAGAAGTAAAAATGTCAAGGGCAAAATCGAGAAAACGAGTACTTTTCCCAATACCTGGTTCATTCTTGACCTAATGTTATAGAACAGAATGTGCTAGCTGAGCCAAAACACTAGACATCTGTGGAGAAATATTGGCTATTATGAATGGCACCGTCCAGAGGAGAATGGGAAGCTAATGCACAAAAGCTTGAACTCCCCAGTGGCATGTAGGTTACAGATTATATAAGGCAAAATCACAAGACACCATGTATCTGGTCTCGTGGGAAGGTACCCAGGGAGACTTGCAACTTAGGGCTCAGGAACTGAAACGTAACTGAGATCAAGATGTTATCTTTAGCCTGCCAGAGGTCCGGACTATGTGACCATTAGTCAGATCCAGGCTACTGTCTTCTGATAGGATCGTTGGTTATCTGGGAAGAGGCTAGGTCTCTGAGAGATATTTATGGGGGAGACAAACACACACACACACACACACACACACACACACGATTTCTAGAGCCAAGATTTAAAACAAAATTTAATCATGTCATAAGGACACTCCTTTTCACTAAGCCTTCTCAGGCAAGACAAAAGCTTATGAGACCATCTAATCAACCTGGAATAATGGGGGAAGTATCTCCAGAGAACAAAAGAGCAGAAAAAGAAAAGATGGCCAAGAGATAGTGGCCTGGATATTTTGCAAAATTAGTCACATTTCTACTTATTTTATCAGAATTCATGAAGAAAGGAATCAACAAGCCATATGGCACACACACACACACAGAAATAATTTTTATATTAATCCTGATAAATATACATATTAATGTCTTCAAAAACTCCTTTTGTTGGACTCCAGTTAATGATATGCTATAGAGAAAAGGCCAACTATGGGATTCCCCATTTGTACTGTCTTCCGAAAGTACAAATTCTCATTTGTACCCAAAGCACTTAACAGCCCATTCAAAGTCAATCTTGGATCCTTCCTGTACCAGGGAAAGGGACATGCAAAGAATTAGAGAGTTGCTGCCCACACATTTCCAGGCCATTACTCCCATCCTTAATCATGCTCCTGCTCCTCCGCCTGGGACTATGGAGTAAATTGTTTAACCTCTGAAAGTTCTTATGAGAGGACTTTGTAATGTACATTAAGGACCAACACCTACAATAAAATCTACAGAAGAGGATCTGGTGAAATGTTTTACTACTTAGTAATAAGTAGTATAAAAACATCTTTCTATTTCCACATAGAGAAATTAAAAGATCTCGAAGTAAGTTCCATCTACTTTATATATGTGATATCACAGTCCTAACAGATATACACAATGTCTTCTCTTTATGCTCTTCTGTTTAGTTGTAACACAGAAATCACAGTTTCCTGTGTATAGTCTAAGTTTTCTCTTCAGCAGTTGTGGTTGTGTCTAGGAGAGATTTTCTATCTCGTTTACTGTTTTTCTTATTGTATTCTTCTAGAAAAACAATAGGGCATATGCTATTCTGAAAGCACCAGCTTTTTATCTGTAAAACTTAAGAAATCCAAACATATATTTAGAATTAACTATGACCTTTTAGCTGCCTATAAATAGGACCAGATTTCGCATAAAATGCTTTAGTCCCCTAGATAAAACAATATGGATTATAACCTGGATTCATATTTCTATTTTCAACTAGGATTGACAGTAAGGGCTTTGTAACATTTGGGGTGGGAGTAGAAACAAAGAAATTGGAAGCTAGAGAATAAGATTTTCTTGTTTTGTAATTTGGACAGAATGCCTGCCAATTGTGACTAGTTGTCTGCAGTTTATAACCTGTGAAATTAAAAGTAAATTGAATTTGGGAGTTGGGGACCTGTACTGTTTAAAGTTTAAGAATACATGTGTACTTTTTTTAAAAAAAAAAAAATTAAAACTATCCTACCTTTTAGAAGCAGTTATATCAGTAGAAATTGGACTTTATCATTGTGTCTCAATCAGACTAACATTAATCACAACTTCATTAGTTAAGAGAAATTCTTAACAATTTGGGGTGTATATTTCCCATGATAATATCTTACTAAAGATAGGACATCACCCCAGATGTTTACTCAAGGACACTTCAAACTCTAAATCTTACTAGTACATGTTAATTATAGTATTGTTTATCCCATATAAATGGTGTTACCCAGATGTTTTCAAATAGGCATTGATTCAATAACTCATGTCAATGTAGTTATCAATATGAGTGAACTTACTGTATATTTTCCGGAAATGGGACCTGGACCTGAGCGGGTCTATCTAGGACAGACTGATAGTGAGTGGGTTCTTGACTTTGTGAGGGGGGGGGGGTAATTTCACAACATGAGTCCAGAAAACTATGAGGGAACGTTTATTAAAGCTGGAGACAGTAAAACCAGAAAGTTGCTTAGTATAGATGAAGCAACAGGAGACCCTAGGTTGGGCTGCACTAGCTCTCTGGGAAGCAGGAGAAAAGGGGGCCTTGGGAACAGGGTCAGAGGACAAGCCTGCAAGGCTGCTGCTGCCCATTGCTCCCCAAGAATCAAGTCTATGGGGTCCCATAGCGTTCAGGAGAAGTATGCTTGTGGGGGAAAAAAAAGGGGAATGGACATGCACACACTGGCTCCTTTGCCTCAAGGCTTTCTCTCTTTCTGGAAGGCCGGACTCTTAGAGGAGGTCCCAGGAGAGGGTTTTGGCAGAATATTAATCAGTTTTCCAGAGCATGGTGTTGGCTATCATCGCAACTGGTCCTAGTGTTGCCTACCTGGTTTTGCTGCTTTTCTGGGTCTGGAGCTGAAATGCAACTCAGGCCTAAATATTTCTTTTAGGAAGGTGACTTTCTGTATCCGCTGTAAATTGCTCTGTCAGTTTGTTCAGCTATCTCAGTTTCCTTATTCCATTTACGGGACTGTGTCATATATATATTTAAATGTCAGAAAGAGAGCACATCATATTGTACTAGTTACCATTTAGGATTGATATTAGATGAGAGAGAGAGAGAGAGTGTGTTTCTTTATAAATCTGGGAGTGCACACATACCAGAGGAACCTTACATCATTTTTGTTGTGCTTCTATGGACTTCTTCCCTGGGAACTTTATCATTAACCACAGGATGCCTCCATTAGCCTTTCCCATCATTTTGCCCCTAAAGAAGAACAAACAAACTTACAAACAAACAGTAGAAATGTATTTCCATTCATACATTTCCAAATGTATCTCCTTAGCTTTTGCATCTCATGGCATTTAATTAACCATTATAATTACAGAATAAAATACCTTTGTTTAACTTCTTTTCTGCACATGAAATTTACTGAGAAATATTAATCAAATGTAGTTGAGAAACAGAATACAGGGTAAAATGGAATCTGGGTAGTATATATTTTCTCAACTACCACAACCGATATCATTAATGGAAAGTCTGTAAGTCAAAGTTGTTTGGAGCAACATCTACCCCAATGACCTAGACTGGGGGGCAGGGGTGGGGGGTTTGAGGCACTGAGCTTTTCCCTCTACACATGAGCTTTATCCCATCAAGCATGCAGCTAGCTCTGTAGTCTGAAATTTTTCTTGGTAACCTCTATTGAAAAATTCTAAAACAATATGATCAGTTTTGCCTACAGATTACTTGATCGTATTATAGCAGCCTTCCTCTGTCATAAGACTTTGCACATCTAAATATAATCATTCTAGTAGTTTGACAAGCCCAAACTAGTCATTTATGGTCCCCAAAATTTATTATTAATCTCACTAAAAGCAGCTACACAAGCAGTTGTAGGTGTAAACACTGTGTTATTAAGTGACTTTCTTCTTTCTAGTTCCTAATGGGCTGCAGAAGCGAGGAAACTTCTTAAGCAAGAGAGTCATTGAGAGGGAGGGAGAGATAGAAGAGTGCCAAACAGAGAGATGGACTGGCCTTCGTGGCTCTGGCCCATTTTACCTTACCAAGTTACTAGAAAGAAGAGAAAGTTGCTTCAGTCCTCTTCATAAATTCTCCCATTCTGCTCTCTTCTCTCAAAAACTACATGTTGTGCTTATGGACCCAGAACAGCTCTATTCTTGTTAGAAAGTACAAGTCTTGTTATTTAATTTGTTTTTCTTTGTTAAGTTAATATTTGTTAAAGACCAAAAGAAAGTGCCACCGGTTGCTTTAAGTGATGGGGAAGAAGAGGGGAAATGACCCTCTGCTCACAAATAACTTTATTTTTAAGAACAACTCATGATATTATCAGCATTTCTTGGTTGTATTTCCACTGATTTTTTTTGGATCTAATTTTATTTTTCATCTAATTGTGACAACTCTCAAATCATCAGTAGTTAAAATGCTCATAATATTCAGTAATTTAGTTTCTAGGTTAAGAGTTTAAAAATATTGTTTCTAAATGCAAAAGAGAAAACTTAGTATAAGATTTCTGAAGATTTAAAAGCCCTTTAAAATAATGCTTCTCCAAACATTAGTTTTATAATAAATTGAAAGCCTTCCTGCAATGACATCAAATTAGTAGAAATGACAAAATCAGAAGAATATAGAATAAGAACATATACCACTTTATGGTAATTTTAAATCACTGGCACTAAAAAGAGTTGCTAAAAATACCAGTGTGGCGATAATTTGACACCTGATTAATTTACCTTTGAAATGTAAGGTCCAGTTTTAACAGGAGTGAGTGATGATGACTTAGTAGGAGAGATTATCAATCTTTTAGTATAATGAATTTTGCCTTATAATTTTAGAAACAGCTCTGGCTTATTTATTTTGTCCTAAGAGATAGATGCAGTTTGAAATTAATGAGTTGTCTGATATCTGACCTATTTGTGGGCACCAGGGGAGATGTATTTTTTTTTTTTTTTGTCCCTTAAGAAGATTTTAAAGGGCTGTATTTAAAATTTGGCATTGGCTGGGGTTAGTTGACACATGCAAAAAACTAATTTTAGGTGGAAAAAAAATTCATATATGCAATTGGTTAAGTAAGAACAGGATGGAGATTTATACTTTAGAAGGTATGTTCTTACCTATTTTTATCTTCATTATAACCTTGTGAGATAAGTGTCATTACTACTATGCAAATTAACAGAGGAGAAAAATGAATCTCACAAAGGTTAAATGACTTATCAAAGCACAGATAAATTGGTCTTAAATATGTGGTTCAAACTCAGCTATTCTGACTTCAAATTTCATCTCTCTTTCTATGAGCATATATATATATATATATATATATATATATATATATATATATATGAGTTTTAGACAATAAATCACATTAGTTGCTCCTGTTCACCTACTCAGCAGCAATAAAGACACATTTTTAGAAATATAAAATATAGTGTTATTCAGATGATAATTTATATCAATGAGAATATTAATGATGTCTTTAATAATCTGAAAAAACTTATAAAGTTTAAACAGTGCATAGAATAAAAATGAAAAAGACCTCATTCATACAGAAGTATCTGAAGTATATTGCATTTGTTTATTAATAAGAGATTTCCCAAACAATACCCATTAGTAGGGATGGGTGAGATTCTAGTAAAATGAGAAAATAAAACTGACCAAATATGTATACCTGTAAAAATAGATCTGCTGGTATCCAGCAAAAAGTAATGATTATATCTTATCTGCTTTAGAGGTAAATCAGTATCATGTTTAATCTTTTTATTCACATATATGCTTGTATTTGTGTATTTGTAGATCCCTATATTCAGCAAATAGGGCAAATATATGTCAGTGTATAATTTTTCTTCCCTTCCTGGGTTTGAAACAATTTCTCCCTCAGGCAAGTAGAAGAGAAGGTTCAAACTAATATGTTTGCAGCATTTCCTTAAATTATTATTGCTTTTGATAGAACATTTCTGATGTTTTATTTATTTGGACATATTTTAATGACTAAGATACTGTGCAGTTCCTATGACTAAATATTCTATAATTCTGGCCCAGCTGGCATGGCTCAGTGGTTGAGCATCAACCTATTATATGATTTTCTCTCATCATTGATGTTTCTATCTCTCTCCCTTCCTCTCTAAATCAATAATTTTTATATGTATATATGTATATATATGTATATTAGTATATCTATTATTATTATTATTATCCAAATAATCTGCTCTAAAATAGAAATTTCTCCAAAAAAGACATTCAAATGGCCTGAAAATATATGAAAAAATGTTCACCAGCATTAATTATCATGAAATTGTAAATGAAAACTACAATGAGATACCACTTCACAATGGTTAGACTAACTATTATAAAAAAGACAAGAGATAATAAATGTTGATAAGAATGTGGAGAAGGGAGAAACCCTTATAAACTTTGTTGGAAATGTATATTCATAGCCAGTATGGAGGTTCCTAAAAATATGACCCAGCAATCTCCTTTCTGGGTGTATATGTAAAGGACATGAAAACAGGATCTCAAGAGATAGCTGCATCCACATTTTTATTGCAACATTATTAATATAGCCAAGACATGGAAACAATCAAAGTGTCTATTGACAGTCAACCAGATAAAGATGTGGAAAACATATACAATGGAATATTGTTGAATCATGAGAAAGAAAGAAACCCTGACATTTGTGACAACATTAGGGTGTTATGCTTAGTGAAATAAGTCAGACAAAGACTAATACTGCATATCAGTAATATGTGAACTCTTAAAAGCCAAAATAATAGAAACAGAGAGTAGAATGGTGGTTATCTGGTGTTGGAGATGGAAGAAATGGGGGAGATATTGGTCAGAGGATAGAAATTTCCAATTATAAGATGAATTAGTACTGTAGATCTAATGTTCAACATGGTGATTATCCTATATATAAAACCCTAAAATGTAAATCAACCGAATGGCAGCATGACCAGTGGAATGACTGGTTGCTGTGATGCACACTAACACCTAGGGGGCAGATGCTCAATGCAGGAGCTGCCCCCTGATGGTCAGTGCACTCCCACAGGTGGAGCGCTGTTCAGCCAGAAGCCAGGCTCACAGCTAGCGAGTGCAGGGGTGAGGCTTGAGGCCTCTCCCACCTCCACTGCAGGCTGGCAGGAAGGAATGAGGGGTCCTGAGAGGCCTGGGTTGTGAGAGGGATGTCTGACTGCCAGCTTAGGCCCAACCCCCTCCTCCCAGGGATTGGGCCTAAACTGGCATGCAGACATTCCCTGAGAGGTCCTGGAGTGTGAGAGGTGCAGGCCAGGCTGAGTGGCACCACCCCAACCAGGAACTAATAGTAATATATATATATATATATATATATATAAAAGCCTAAGCAATCAATTAATTATTTGACCATTCAACTGGTAACTATGCCATGTGCTGACCACCAAGAGACAGATTCTCAATGGCATGGAAACATGGAACAGACTGATGAATCTCAGAGGGAAGGGGAGAGGGAGGGTGGGAAGAGACTGTCCAAAGATCTTATATACATACTAGAGGCCCAGTGCACACATTCATACACTGGTGGGGTCCCTTGGCCTGGCCTACTGGAATTGGGCTGAAACTGGAGGTCCGGCATCTTCTGAGGGGTCCTGGATTGTGAGAGGGCACAGGGCAGGCCAAGGAGCCACACTGGTGCATGAATTCATGCACCAGGCCTCTACTATTACATAATTAAAGTTTAAAAGAGGATAGATCTTAATTTTCTCACAATAAAAATCAAATGTTAATTATATGACAGGACAGAAGGGTTAGCTCATGCTATGATCATAATGATTTTGCAATATGTAAGTGTACCAAAGCACCACTTGTGACATCTTAACTTGCTTGTTATGTGTCAATTATTGGGTCGGCAACTAGGTAATTGCGGGTTTCACACATATATGGCTTCAGTTGAATTTTTAGGTTTGCAGACGTAGTACAAATGTAAAACACATTTTGTATTTGATAGTTGGCTATTCAGCTGTTAATCAGTAAAAAAAGTTTTTTGATCTGTTTTGTAGTTTTTGTTTGGCGTTCGTTGAAAAATGGAAAATCAAAAGGAACATTTTCGTCATATTTTGCTTTTTTATTTCCGCAAAGGGAAAAACGCATCGCAAGCTCATAAAAAGTTATGTGCTGTTTATGGTGACGAAGCCTTAAAAGAACGGCAGTGTCAAAATTGGTTTGCTAAATTTTGTTCTGGTGATTTTTCACTCAAAGATGAAAGACGCTCTGGTCGTCCAGTTGAAGTTGATGACGCCCTAATCAAAGCAATAATCAATTCGGACTGTCACAGTACAACACGTGAGATTGCAGAGAAGCTTCATGTATCACATACATGCATTGAAAATCACTTAAAACAACTTGGCTATGTTCAAAAACTCGATACATGGGTTCCTCACGAACTGAAAGAATCACAGTTAATGCAACGCATTAGCAGCTGCGATTTGCTAAAGAAACGTAATGAAAATGATCCATTTTTAAAACGACTGATAACTGGCAATGAAAAATGGGTTGTTTACAACAATATCAAGCAGAAAAGATCGTGGAGCAGGCCAGGTGAACCAACTCAAACAACATCAAAAGCTGATATTCATCAAAAGAAGGTTTTGTTATCAGTTTGGTGGGATTACAAAGGAATTGTCTACTTTGAACTCTTACCACCCAACCGAACGATCAATTCTGATGTCTACATTGAACAACTAACAAAATTAAACAATGCAGTTGAAGAAAAGCGGCCCGAATTGACAAATCGAAAAGGTGTTGTATTCCATCATGACAATGCAAGGCCACACACATCTTTGGTCACTCGGCAAAAATTAATGGAGCTTGGTTGGGATGTTTTGCCACATCCACCATATAGTCCTGACCTTGCACCATCTGATTACTTTTTGTTTCGATCTTTACAAAACTCCTTGAATGGTAAAAATTTCAATAATGATGATGATGTCAAATCGTACCTGATTCAGTTTTTTGCTAATAAAAACCAGAAGTTTTTTGAACGTGGGATTATGATGCTGCCTGAAAGATGGCAAAAGGTCATTGATCAAAATGGGCAATACATTACAGAATAAAGTTATTTAGTTCCATGAAAAAATTGTCTTTGATTTTCTTTAAAAAATCCGCAATTACTTAGCTGCCGACCCAATATATCATTAAAAAAACTGGAAATGTATATGAAATTAAAAAACCAGGGATGTGGTTTAAGCTTAAAAATTATGGAAATAGTTTAGAATGTGTTAGCTTGATTTCTTAAAAATATATCACACAGGATTTTTTTTTTTTTGGATTTAAGCAGAAGTAAGTTTAATTTCTCTTTATATGCATCATATATACTTGTAAAACTTAAAAAAAAATTGGCCCATAAAAAGCAATAAGCCAGTTGAAACTCTAAACCTATAAGGGCATTATCTTTTTATATTTCTCATCTTGTATAATGTATTACATAGGGATCCAATGTCATTCTTTTGTCTGCAGATATCTAATTGTTTCAACACAATTTGTTAAAAATTACACATTAAATTATCTTGGTGTACTTGTCAAAAATCAAGCAAACATAAGTTTAAGGGTGTATTTTCTGTCTCTTTATTCTATTGGTCTGTAGGTTGAGCATTATGTCAGTAACTCATTGATTACTATCTTGATTACTGTACCTTTGTAATAACTTTTGAAATTATGAAGTATAAGCCCTCCAATTTTGTTTCAATATGATTTTAATTATTCGGGGTCCCTTGATTTTCATATAATTTTTAGTATCATCTTGTCGGTTTCTGCAAAACAAGTTGGAGTTTTAATAAGTTCTGCAATAAATCTGGAGTTCAATTTAAGGAGTATTGATATTCTAAAAATAAATCTTCCATTCTATGAATATAGGATGTCTTTCCATTCCCCCCCCCCCCATATTTCATTTTTAGCAATGTTTTGTAATTTCAGTTTACAAGCATTATATTTTTTATGGTCAGTTTGTCTCTAAGCATTTAGGGATGTTCTTGTTTATTGTTTGTTTTCTTAATTTTATTTTGAATTTAGCTGGGCACTCTCCTTTTCTGATCTCCCATTAGGCTTCCAGCTAGTCTGCCTCTATTACTATCAAACCCAGCTGTTAGCCTCCATTAATTGCTACCTGATTGCTCAGTTGTTGGGGACCATGTCCTGGGGTGTAAAATGTTCCACAACTTGATTCAATTAAAGCCGGATCACTTGGAAAGGTCAGCAGTTGGTAGTTTTGAGGTTTTCCCAGACTCCCCTGGGGCAGAACCTCTCAGCTGTACAGCAGAAGCTGCCTGTTTGGGGACTTATAAAATGGAACTTGATTTTTCTCCAGCTGCTTCATAGATATTTTCCCTATGGAGAGGCACTATTTTTTTTTGGGGGGGGGGGAGAGAAGAGGGGGAGTGGGAACTGCCCAGTATGGGTAGGGGTGGGTAATGGGAAGATGGGATCCGTGTTCACTGGCTGTTGAATTTATTAGGAATAATTGTTCTGCCCAAGGAAGCTAGAGGATATTAGAGGTGACACTTGACTGCTCAGCTCACAAGAGCAACTGCAGGAAAGGGGGCTCTCCTCTTTACCAGCTGCCATACCGGAGCCATTATTAGGTATTCAAAGTTGGAGATAAGAGAATAAGAGCACCATTACCTCACTGCCATCACCAGCTTGATACAGACCTTCTAGGAGTAAGAAGCTGTGGAAAATGAGATCGGCTGGTGTTCAGCAGCCTAATCCACCCAGAGTTGCTCCTCTACCCAGGGAGCTCAGGGCGATGAGATGACACCTGCCCTTTGGCTCCTGAGTCTCCTGGAGCCATCCCTCCACAATGCAGAACTAGCTCTGTAGGATTTTGTTCCATTTTGATAACTTGGTCAAATTATTCATAAGTTCTTGATAATTATCTGATACTTTCGATAATTGTCACTGCCTATTTGAATAGCGTAATAGATATCTTACCAGAGGAATTCCTCCAAGTTCCTCACACTGTCATTCTGGAAGTCTCACCTCTCCATAGGATTTTTAGTCAATAATTTGAAAAACAGCAAGTAAGTAGGAGATTAACACAGATATATAACAGTGAGAGGACTATTTTTGGAAGACTATTTTTTTTTTTTACCTGATGTCAGTTTACCTTGAAAGAGAGAATGGCAAATTTCCAGAACTTTGGAGCAGATTATAGCATGAACTGGGGACATTGAAGTAGTCTAAAGATCAGAACATAGCTTTTAAAATGTAAGATCTCCAGCATGTCAATAGTTCCCATAGTGATGGATGCATCCAATTCCCATGGACTTAGAGATATAAGTGGCAAATAATGCCTCAGGTTCTGGTACTGTTCCAACTTTAATATGTGTAACAAATGCCTACTGCTGCTATCCATATAATAAAGTAAATATATCATAAGAAAAACTGATTCTAAGGACAAGAAAATAGCTAAAGTATACCTTATAAAAAATTAATGGATAAACCAACAAAGGTGATGATAATAAAAAATAACATCATAATTTTACTACTTCCCTCAGGCAAAAGAGTTGACACAGGTATTTGTAAGCTGATATTATTATTAAGCATATAAACAGTTTGCATTTTGGCAAGAAATCATTTTATTTATAATGGTTAGACCCCAGAAGTTGATTTTGGCCTAGATTATTGTAAAAACTGGTGTAAGTAATAAAAAATAAATGCAATAAAACTTAACATAAGAATGTCCATTAAACTCTATGAGTGTCTGTGCATGTTTGTGTATGTGAGAAAAAATAATTTAAAAAGTGTTTTGTGATGTGTAACACAACTGTAACTAAAGTAAGTGTGAAATTAAGTCAAATGCTTAAAAAGCCCAGTAAAGTACAGAAAATATTATAAACATACAGGAGACTAGGTAAGCATAAAATATCTGATAAAATATTTTAACTTTGAAGGAACATATGCTGCCCCCAGGAAATAAGGTCTACTATAGCTAACTTATAGTGAATTGTTGAAGAATAGATTGAAAAATGACAGAGTCAAGTAGGTTGCAAGACCTTAAGTCTTAAAAGCCATATTTTTTTAGCCTACAAAAATTAAAAGCCACCAAGTACTTGAATCATGAAGATTAAATCACATTTGTACTTAAAAGACCGAATTTCTGCCTACCACTGGGAGAATAGTATAGATAAGAACGAGAGTATTAATAGGAATATAAAGGCTGTTTTGGTAATCCATGTGTGACTTGCATTAATGGTTGGTAGCAATAGATCTATAAAGAATAAGTAAATATGAGATATATTCAGGAGCAGATTTGGGAAATGAGTTTATAGAAGAAATAAATGATGACATTCAGATTGTTGACTTAAAAATAAAGGAACAAAATAAAATAGAAACAGACTCATAAATACAGAGAATTAACTGATGGTTGCCAGATAGGAGATGGGGTGGGACTGATTGAAAGAGGGAAAGGGATTAAGGAGTACAAATTGGTAGAAAATAATCACAGGGATTTAAAGCACACCATAGAGAATATAGTCAATAATATTGTCATAACTATAGTGCCCGGTGGGTACTAGACTAAACCTAGGGCTAACTTCATAAATTATATAAAATGTCTAATCACTATGAGTATATCTAAAACTATTATAAAATAATGTTGAATGTCAACTATAACTGAAATATATAAAAAAGAAAGGAAAAATAATTGGAGAGTAGTATTTTTTAATAGAGGATATTGTTAAAAAAAAAAAAAAAAGGACCAGGTTTGGAAATAAATATAAAAAGTTTTTATAAGGCTGCATATAAAGAAGGTTGAAGAACCAGTAGAATAATCATATCTGAATTTAAAAAGAGAGCTCAAAAACCCAAGGTGGGTATTTAAGAAATGGCAATTAAAACCACAGGAATGGAGAAAGAGAATGTGGGAATGAAAAAGGACTGAAAACAGCCCAACCTTTAAAGAAGGAGAATGGAAATGTAAAGGAGCAACCAGCATAGAATAATTCTCAGTACTATTGTCACACAGTGTTTAAGGATGGGGTGCTTATAGAATGGTAGGTATTGGTACTGTCTGACCAGGTCATGTAGAAACTGAAAAGCTTTGAGTGGATTAATGACTTGAAAGCTGTTAATATATGAGAATAAGGTATTTCATTCAGTACCCAACTTATATTCCACTTAAAATTTTGGAAATACTCTATTAAAATGTAAGTAAAAAATATAGGAGGCCAACTGCATAAAGGTCAGTGCTATATTTCTCATTGCTTATTTTGCTTCTAAAATACTTAGAATAAAATCAAAACCAAACCTGGTATCTAGTCACAATTGCAGTCTCTGCTTTGTCAGGCTGAAATTATTATTAGATCAGAACCAAATGGGAAAGAAGTCAGAAACATAGTTGGGCTTCTTTTATAAAGGAGATACTGTATAGCATTCCATGCATTTCATTTTTCCACTCCTAGCATCTTAATAGGGAAAAAGATAACCAGGCAAAGCTGAAACTGAAAATCCATAGGAGTTGGGCTTATTTCTGCAATTTACAGAAATGAATCATACATAGCATAAGCAAAACAAAACAAAGCAAGTAAGCATGAAATGCCTTGAAACTATGGACTTTAAATATAATCATTTTGCCCTAGCCTGTTTGGCTTAGTGCAATGGTTCTCAACCTTTTTAATGTTGTGACCATTTAATAGAGTTCCTCATGTTGTGGTGACCCCCAACCTTAAAATTATTTTTGTTGCTGCTTCATAACTGTAATTTTGCTACTGTTATGAATCTTAATGTAAATATCTGTGTTTTCTGATGGTCTTAGGAGATCCTGCTAGCAGTTCTCAACCTGTGGGTTGCCTAAGATCATCAGAAAACACAGATATTTACATTATGATTATACTTTTAATTCAAAAGTATAAATGCATCCCTATGTTCATTGCAGCATTATTTATTAGCTAAGATATGAAAGCAACTTAACTGTCCATCAATAAAGGATTGGATAAAGAATTGAATATATGTGGAATCTATATATATTAAAGCCTAAGTGTCCATCCATCTAACCAGTAGATATGATGCTCACTAACCACCAGGGGGCAGACACTCAATGCAGGAGCTGCTATGATGCACACTGGTCATTTAAAAATAAATGGCACTACGGACCTGGCACTGACAAACCAACACTCATCTTCCCCCAAATGGGACACAGGCCCACCAGCATCCCGGAATGATACCCCACCAAATTGCAGGCAACAATGCCAAGACCCCATGGCACAAAATGTGGCCCACAGCCCAGCCTGGAATAGTGGCTGTGGGCGCCAGATAATGACGTCACGTCGCAATATCCAGCTTTCTTTCCCTAGTGACTAGCATCCTTGGAGTTTCTTCAGCCCAGGAACCTGACTTGCTTTATAGCCAGGTGCAAATATTTTTTATAATTTAACCAAATGTTTGTGAAGTGCTTTCCCATGCCTCATCTTATTTGATCCTCACAGAAGTCCTGGAGTAGGTAGAGAGAAGACTCAGAAGAGTACTATTTTCTTTTCATTAGCAAGATGCGAATAGCTATATTAAAATATTTATTCTAATTCATTTCCTTTCAATGTGTACAAATCCGTGTACATTGAAAGGAATTGTGCACTCAGTAGCTCTGTGCCATCCGTAGGTGTGAGCAAGCAGGGCAGGTGCCATGAGCGCTTGGGAAAGCTGGTGGGAGCAGGGCTGCCATTAGACAGAGGACCGGGGTCCAACGCAGGAGCTGGTGGGTAGGGGCACCGAGAAAGGGCCAAGACCCACCCTGTGCCCACTGCAGCCTCGTGGCCCACAGTTCCTTTCAAGGTGCACAAATTTGTACATTGTGACCCTAGTAAATATATAAAAGAGTAAGTTTCAATTAAAAGTTTTGTTATGTAACAAATGCACAAAAAAATCATAGATTGCTTTTGTACCAGATAGGTAATACGGAGAATGATGTGGAATAAAATATCTCATTCACAGCAATGAGAAAATGTAAAAAATACGTAGGGCCAGTTTATTCCAGTATCTTGCTTCTTCTCATCTAAATTCAAGCAAATTTTCTGATCCAAGACATATATGAGGGTTTGAATCACAGCAGGCCTTTGGGCTGTATTGTTTTACAATTGAGGACCTCCAATAAAGGGTAAAAGAATTGACAACATGATCCAGGCTAGCTCACCTTAGCAGAGCATTGGGATTACAAGCCAAAACTTTTAATATAAACCCTTTGCTCTATACGTCACTTACTATTGCCGAGTAACAAATTATATCAAATCTTAATGGGTTCAAAAAAACAGTAATTTATCATCTCACAATTTCTGTGCAAGAATTTTGTGTCAGCTTAATTGAGCAGTTTTAGCATTGGCATTAGATGCTGACAGCCTCATTAAAGGTATACAGTACTGGAACTTCAGCAAATGGCTGGTGGAATGTAATGATGGTTTTAGCCTAATAGACACATTTCTAGCTTTTATTTCCTTATATGGATTAATTTGGAGAGGAATCTAGGTACAGCTGGGGTATAAATGGCAGTTTCTATCTCAGATGTTTCTCTGTGGAGTGGTGCTAAGTTATTTAGGACATCAGAAATTGCTTCATTCTAATGCCAGTTCTCTCATGAATATCACTTTTAAAGTGCCAAGTTCATATGAAATAAAGTTATCGTAGCACCAACTCTATACTCCCAAATATTAATATATATATATATATATATATATATATATATATATATATATATATACCAAGCCAAATCCTAGCCTTCAACATATTTCCCAGGAAAATTTAAGTTCTAAAACATAAATTCATCGGCATTGAGAATCCTAAAAAAGATTTAATGGCATCTGAGTGATGGGTTGTGAATGGATGGGGGAGAGGGAGTCTAGTACTAGTATTTATCACCATCAAAACAGTAGTCTATTTCAGAACCCATGACCTTTGGGCTTAAGTTAACTTGACTTAAACATTTGCTATTTACTATGGTACTTTATTTAAAATATCTGGAAGGAGGAAATTTACCTGTGCAAATGATCTCCTTAAAAGTGAAAAAAAATTCTGATGTGATCACACCAATTCATTTATATTTTCCTTTTGAATCCCACGTTTATGCCAAATGAGAGCTGTCCTGAGAATGTGTTGCATGCTTAATCCTGTACCACATCAATAATTTAAACTAGTGTCTTCCTTAAAAATAGTTACATGTGAGTAAGCCTTCAGTTGCCTTTTATATTGGCCTATTTTGGTCATCAGTATCTCATGATTCATTTCATATGTATACAGTTTGTTTCTTAATATTTGCTCATTTCTCTTAAGGAGACCTCTCTCTACTTGTGGCTTAATTAACTTCTCTCTTCCTTTATTTTGTTTTTATTCTGACAGTAAGACACAATCCATTCTAGTTCTCTTGTTGATTAATTTGCAAACTTGATTTCCAGAGGCAATGCTTCAATCTCAGGCCTTTTAAATTGTTTTCTTATCCCTTGGGTTTGCAATTTCATGAGTATTTTAAATAATTTGACAGGAGATTGGCATATTTTCACAATAAGAGTCACCATTTCTTTTTATTTGTATTTTAATAAAATACAACCATTTCATGGAAGTATCCATGTTTGGGTCTAAGACATCATTTATAAACCTGGATTTACCTTGAGACAACATAGGATCTCAATTGTTGGGTCTAAAGACAACTACGTGCATCTAAGGTGAATATTTTCTGACCCTTTCCTGACTTCTAATCCCAAGTAGGATTTGGGGTAACCTGTCTAGTGCTACCTATCCAAAGGCAAGGGCACTAACAGGTGAAAGCTAGAAGTCACTGATGGGTGCTTTGTGGGACTCATTCAAATCAGCAGCTTTAAAAAAGGTAAAATACCTTGTCTTGTCCAACAGTGCCAAAGAAGGACTACATTTAGCTTTAGTATCTTCTATAATATGAGACCAAGCTACACATATAGGATTAAATGTCACGATCTCATACTGACACTGCAAAGGCCAAGGCTGTTTAAATCCCTGGTGCAGTCCTCAGGTCATCTGAATAAGGTCCAGCAGAGCAGACCTCAGCTGATGCTTAGGCTTTTTATACCCCTCTCAAAAATGAGGCAGAACCCATCCTTATTGAACTTATAGGATAAAAGAGTAAGCTTGGCCCTGGGAAGGGCTTCAGTTGGGTGGAGAGTTGTCCCATACACCAAAAGGTTGTGGGTTCGATCCCTAGTTGGAGCACATATGAGAGGCAACCAAATGATGTTTCTCAAATACATGGAAGTTTCTCTCTTTCTCTCTCTCTCCCCAACCTTACTCTCTCTCTCTCTAAACATATCTTTTAATTAATTAGTTAAAAGGGAAAACTGGATTGGGTACTCTCCAAGGCAGGCTGGCTGTTGAGAGGTTGGAGAGAAGGGTGATTAATTAACAATCATTTTATTATGAGAACATAAAGTCACATAAAAGGAGAATATGATTATGTTGAAGTCAGAGCAGGAAGAATGAAGAGCAGAATGATGGAGTGTGTTTTTAAGGTAGATCAGGAAAATATATTAACACAGTTTAAGCAGAGAGATAGAGATAAGAGCAGAAGCTCTGGGGATGGAAGCATGATTCAAATCCTGGCTGCTCCACTTGGAGTCTGCTTGATAGTGTGCAGATCACCTCTCTATGCCTTAGACTAGCAGCATCTGTTTCAGAGTAGTTTTTGTGTTGTGTATAATAATGTCTCATATATTTAATGCTATCTATGTGTTTACTACTATTTTCAGTAATAATTTACCATTATCCCATTCTCTCCAGAAAAGGTCTTATAAGAAGTTTACTTATTTAGGTTGAGGTCTTGGCGAATTAATGCAGTTGTTGGACTACACCATGCTCCAGGTGCTAACACTGACTATGCAGTTGTGCAGTTCTTTGATAGATCTCCCTCAACTTTGTCAGTTTTCACAAATACTGCCCAAGCTGTATGTTGTTGTGACTTTTATTGAGCAGAGATATATTTCATTGAAGAGTACTATGTGTCATTGGTATATAACAAAGAATTCTCTCATGTTCTTAAATTGCCTTCTAGTAATTCTCACTAACCATAAACAGTCACAGTGTGTAAATTGCATTATCATTTGTTTTTTTTCCCCCCCTTCCAAAGTCCCATCTATCATTTCTTTAGGTCTTCTGGAAAATGCTAAATTTCTCACTTAATTATTAAAATTTTCTTTCTGTGTCAATGTTTGTATTTCCAGGCCATGGCCTATGTGATATAATTAGTAACTCAATATGCTTTTCTGAGTTAATAATCAAAGATAATTATTTTAGAGTAAGAAGGTAATTAAAATTCGTTGACCATTTATTTTGTTTCAGGCATATTTTAGGTTTAAACAAATAAAAAGTAATAATAAATAAAACTGCATTTGGAAACTAACAAATGTTTTAAGAATACTCATCTGGAAAGCAGGGTCCAGAATCTGGATACATGTCCTATATGCCATACTACTTTGAAATGTCTCTTCCTAACTTTTTAAAAAATATATATTTTATTGGTTTTTTACAGATAAGAAGAGAGAGGGATAGAGAGCTAGAAACATTGATGAGAGAGAATCATCGATCAGCTGCCTCCTGCATACCCCCCATTGGGGATGTGCCTGCAACAAAGGTACAGGCCCTTGACCAGAATCGAACCTGGGACCTTTCAGTCCCCAGGCCGATGCTCTATCCACTGAGCCAAACCGGTTTCGGCTCTCTTCATCACTTTTATATAGAATTGTTTTCTGAGATTATGCTTACATATGCTTTATTCAGATATGTAAAAATCTTACCGTTAGGACTGTTTTAATTCAGTTTAAACTAAAAATGATATTTATTGAAATCATTCAAGAGCAAAAAACTTTAATCAATAGTTGTGAGCTGTGAAGTGCCTTATACCCTTCTATGTTACTCTTGTTTAATTTTAAATGTTGAACTGTGTGAATAGCTGGGACAAAAATAACTTCTATTACCTTAGAATAATTGCTATACAATGGTTCATTGTTGGAGGGTTTTTTGGAGACATGGTCTGCTACATAATATGAGGGGCACAGTTCAAAAATGAAAATGCAGGGCTCAGTCTGGGGATAGGCTATCAGTTCCCTTTTCCCAAGAACACACCACCCTGACCCATGCAGATCCAGAGAGATCACAGCTTTATGCTGGGATTCTCTCAGTATCTGGATAGAGAGTGGATGAGAGGCTCCCAACACGTCCTTTTGAAAAGCACCATGGAGCTGCCACCTTTCCCAGCCCCAGAGGCTGCAAGGCCTTCACTTAAATCTGACCCTACCAACAATAATCCTACATTGTCTGATAGGACTTATTTACAAAACACAAATTCAAAGGTAAGATTTTCAAAATGATAACTGATGAACATTAAACCCTAAGTGCAGGGCCATTTTTGAGTGCTGGGCCCTAGAAAACTTTACTGTCAATGAAGCTAGTCCTTAATAGAGGAACTGATAGAGAGTTTAAAGACAATTACTTTGCAAAAATTATACTGCTGCCATATTTACACTAATTCCTCTTTATGAAGATAAAGAGACATTGATATTTCTCTGGTAGAAACGTATCCGGAGTCTTAGGGTTAGATTATAGAAGATAGACTGCAAACCTGCTATGAAGCTAGCTGCCTAAATAGGAATATTGGGGTTATAAAAATGTTTGACAGATAAAATGAAAGTAAGTGATATTCTAAGACAAGTAAACAGTATGATAAAAACACAAAGAAATAGAAGTATTAAACATATTTTGGAAAGATATTGACATATATTTTTGGATTAAAAAAAAAGGTATTATGATAATGGGAGTAAGAATAGAAAAAAAAAAGTTTAGACCAGATATATATAAGTAGTTTGACATTCAGTTCAAAGAATATTTGAAACTCAAAAGTGACTCAGTAAACTTAGGAAAATAATATGGCCTGATATTGATTGAATTATATAGTTCTTAATTTTAAGGACAAGAATCTTGTTCCATGATGATGATTTAGAGCTACGTCAAAAGAGCTACCTGTTCACAAATTTCATTCACTAAACTTCAAACTGTGACAGAGAAATGTGTTATAGTAGAGAAAACTAGGAACAAGAGACTGAATACTACTATTTTGGGCACATTTAGAACATCTAAGTGGAAATAAACCTTTGAAATTCATATAAGAACCATCCCAGATTACAAAAATTGGAAAGGAAGGGATTGGGGTGGGAAACAGTGTCAACAATAAAACAAAACAAACAAACAAACAAACAAAAAAGGGTCAGTGTTAAAACTAGGAGATAAAAGCAAACACCTAACTGCAAACTTGGAGGAAATTCTGAAATTCCTGACAAAGGAATTATGAGGTAAAGAGATAGGATCCCTCCATATCCCCAGGCTGAGATTCAACAGTTGAAGGCAAAGTCAACGTAGAAGAACAGGAGAAAATAGATAGTTTTATCTAAGACTATTTGCATGCTTTGACAAAACAGAGCTGCAGAAAACTACGGTATGTGTAGGTGGCTGAGAGTTAGGTCAGAACACATAGGGAAATAGACACACATAGCATGGAGAGTAGATTTTTTTTTTTAAATTGATATTTTTACCATCGTGTTTTAGGTGTTTATTCAAAATTAGAGGTGGCAACTTTCATGACAGGAAGATCATCAACTGAATGGGAAACTGGGGTCACATGTTTCCTCCAGTGTGGTCACATGTTCAGTACATCTTCACGGTCATCCTGGAATATAATCAAACCAGAGTTAAGAAAGATGCTAAAGCTTCTCTCTAGATGCAGAAATTTTTACCAAAAAATATGTTACATACTCCTCTACTGAGGCTGTGAGTTCCAAACTCACCATTTTTAGGATTCTGAGTGATTAAAACCTAAAAATAAATTAGTCTTATACATCACTTTTCATGGGCAGAATTCTGTTCCCCAAAATTTGTATGTTGAAATACTGACCCCCCAGTACCTCATAATTTGGAGATAGGGACATAAAAGAGGTGATTATGCTTAAATGACCTCTTTAAAGCACACCTCACTCTAATGTGACTGATTTCCCTCTAAAGAGAGGAGTTTAGGACAGAGGCACACAGGGGATGGACCATGTGAAGAGGGCAAAGAAGAAAGATGTCTCAGAAGAAATCAATTTTGCAGATACCTTGATCTCAGAACTGTGATCAAGAACTGTATCACAGCTTCCAGAACTGTGAGGGGAAAAAATTCTAGTTTTTAGGCTACCCAGTACTTTTTTATGGAAGCCATAGAAAACTAATATATCACTCCTGCATGAATTACATGAAAGACTCAACTATACCTAAAAAAAAAAAAAAAAAAAAAAAAAAAAAAAAAAAAAAAAAAAAAAATTAAAAGGGGTTAAATTGATATAAAGTTGTTAGGTTTTAAAAAATATATGTTTTGAATATAGTTACCAACATTTAAATATGTATAAGTCAGGGAAATTCCATGAAAGAGGTTTCTGAAGAGATAAGCTAAACATCCTGGATATAATTAATGGACATACTTTTTAGAGGCAACACTTAAACGCTCTAATTTTGTTGGAAATAAATGTGTCCTAGATTATCCCAAACCTTTAGTGTTCTATAGATGACCTTTACGTCTAAATAACAAAACTTTAAATGTAATGAAATGAACTTGGGATTTTACAACTTTATATTATTTGAAATTTTAGGATGATTCAGTATTAAAATATTTTAATAGTTTATTTTAAAACTTGTTTTACAAACGGTGCCCCCCTTAAGTCCCTTTTCAAACTTCTTTTTTGTCCTCTTTACTGTTATCATTTTTCCAATCAACTCTTCATTTAGTCTTCATAAATAACATTAAAACAAGCCTACTGGTACAGGTTGGGGTGGCATATGATAACAATAGATGTGGCATAAAAAACACTTACATACTAAATATCACTGTCCTAAAATTAGATGTACATTATACACAAATGGGTATGTCCTCATTTCTTATCCCCTTGGTTTCTATCTCACCCTTACCTTGTAGGATAATTTTCTTCAGTACCAAATGCCAGTTTTCCTTCCTCCCCCTTCCAAGAAAAAAAAATCCTGATTATCTCTTATGTAGAGATATTTACATTTCTTAATGTAAACCTCTTCTATCTGGAATATGCTTATAAGACCTTATCTTTCATGCTCAGTTATCCCATTATTTCAATATAATTTCTCTTCCTAAAAGGAAGTTATTTTTTTTCTCCTAAATCAAAGGAAACAATTGACATATAGTTTGTTTGTTTTTGTCACTTAAAATAATAATGATTAATGAAAAGCTAATATAACAATATGAAGTTAACAGGGAACTAACCGAAACAAAAGTATTTAACACCCCAAGTCTTAAACTAAAATACAATGTCCTTCGAGGTAGTTAATAGCAGAAAGTATAACAGTGATGGGATACACATATAATTCAATTATAATTCCAAAGAAAAGAATAAATAAATGGCATGAGTAAAAGGAAAATTAATTCATCCGTCAAAAATACAGTGGTTTATTGTCATATACACTTAAAAACAAGACATAAAATTCAATTAAGAAATAAACTGTATAAAACAATTATTGTGCTAAAATAGTTTGGTCAAGTAATTGTGAAATTTTACATCCATACACAGAAATACTGTGAAGTCATTAACATTGGTAGTAAAAAAAAAAAAAAAAAAGGAATATTTTAAGACTCTTAATACACTTTGCCCACATGCAGTTAACAATATGGCTCCTGATGGGTGGGAGACTTTCAGTCATAGCCTTGATCACCCTCTTTTGCTTCACTCCCATTGGGTGATACAGGAACTCCCATTAGTTGATGTCGTTGGTTGGACGTATTTCTTTGCTGATTAAAGGACAGGAAAAGAAGAATTATCCTTCATTGATTTCTACCTGCACCTCATAACTCTAGTATCACCATGATGGTAGTTTTATATATTTTTTTTTCCTTCCCCAGAAGGAGCAGCAGCAGGCAATCATCTTCCTATGGTAATGTGATAAAGAGTAAAAGCTGTCCCATAGCCTGTTCTCTGAACATGGCGGTGAATTTCTGTTACCAGAGGTTTTTGCTTTCCTTCACTCAGTCTTTGACTACTTTCTTTATACAGCTTTTAAAACTTTTGTCATCTTTTATTTGACATTCACACATTTATATCTCCAGATATGAGCATAGACTGGGAATTAGCTATTGATATTAGCCTCTATCTTTACTTTTTTTTTTTTTGTCTAGTTTTGCCTATATTTGAAATCCAGTAGGTATTGGTATTTGATGAGGCAAAACAAAAAATTGAAATTGGAAGATTTGAATAAGCACAATCTTCTAAAAGCCAAAGCTAGTCAAAAACAAAAATGCTCTTACTCTGGAAAGTAGTGATCCATATCACTTGAAATACTCATGTAGACACTCCAAGGATCATTCAAGAAAAACAGTTTAGAGATGATCTGTGTTAAAATTGCCTCAAGGCTTCTGTTAATCCTTAGATTCTTAAGCATTTTGTGATGCTTATTCTTGGTATCAATAAAATCACACCTCTACCTTTTTCCCTATAAAAAGCACATTTCCAGTGCCATTGTGTATGCTTATATTTAACTTACCTTTATTCCAAGGCTGAACTGCTGAGTTCCATGTTCTGTTACTCTTTACCCTCTCTACATTCTATAAGACTTTTTTCTTTTATTATTGCCCATTTTAAGAATTGCAAGTGTATTTTATATAGCAATTACACATTTATTTTTGTATGTAAAAATGAAATGTAAAAAAAACCCCAAAAAACTTTAACTTGTATCATAAGTCTTTGTGAAACGTAAAAATAAACTGATGAAAAAATAGACCCAGAGAAATGGAAGCATGTAACAGACTGATGGATCTCAAAGGGAAGCAGGGAAGGTGGGAAGAGATTTGAGCAAACAGCTTATATGCATATATGCATAACCCATGAACACAGACAACAGTGAGGTGAAGGCCTGAGGGTTGGGCTGTTGCTCGTGCAGAGTGGAGAGAGTCAATGGGAGGAAAATGGGAACATCTGCAATCCATTCAACAATAAAGAATGTTTTTAAAAAGATAAGGGGTACTCATGCAATATTATGGGAAATCTATTAGAACTGATTAATTTAATAATATCATGAATAAATGCATGAATCTTTACCTGTTTCTGCAGGCATCATTCATTGTTTTCTAATGCTCTTTAGAGTCAGTGCTGTTTGAGTCCATGCTGCTTTGAGTTCAGTGTTTTATATTCTTCATTGTGTTCCTCCTTCATGATTACCAAGAGATTGATTTAGAATTCAAATACATGCTTCAGTTTTCATATTTCTGTTCACTACAGCACATTCCTGCAAATACTCATGTTTTTATTCACCACAGCACATTCCTGCAAATGCAGCTCATGTAAATACTAAACGGAGTACAGTGTTTGCTGAGGAGACACACCAAAAGCTAAGGGCAGTGGGAACAGTGGAGTTTCTGTTGTGATTTACAGAAGCAAGAAGATATTACCTTTCTTAAGAAATTCTTTAGTAGGAGGATTACATATATGATTTTCACATAACTATAAAATTTTTACAGATAAAGGAGGCTGTGAAGAAACAGAGGTTGAGGTGTTAAAGAACAATTTCCTCAAATCCCACAACAAGCTACAAAGTCATGTTCTAAATGCTATTGTCACATGAGATTCAAATTCATACTCAGATCCTGGTTTTACTGCTAACTGCACAAAATTATTCATGTTGCTTAACATCTCTAAGCTTCAGTTAAACAGAAATACCATATTAGGATTGTTCTGATGGTTAAGTAACAACGCAAAAAAAGTGTTTAGCAAATGGCTAGTGCTCTTAAAATATTAGTTGATTTTGCTTCTGCTGTTTATTTCAGTTTAAAATGGTTTTGTAGATAAAACATCTGAGTAATGACTTGAAATACATAATATTGAAATACTTTTGGATTTTGCCATTGCTTTTAAATATTGTCCTGATTATAATATGGTACATGACTTCTCACTTAGTGAATGAGTTGTAACTTTTCTATCTCTTTTCATTGATTGCTATTTTTTTTTAACAGACTTTATACCCATAGAAATAAGGTTGAATAGGTATCAAGCAATTATACTTATTTTAAATATAACTATAATATTATTTTTAATTTGGAAAGTTTGTTTTATTATCATCAGTGTGTCTGGTATGAAATTAGGAACACAGATACAAAAAATGTTTCTTAAGTTTTACTACTATTCAATTAATAAGTAAATAAATGAACTTTTCAATCAACTATTTTCATATTTATTTGCACTTTCAGAATGTGAAGTAGTGTATTCAATGTAATGACATGACATAAAAAATTTTAATGAAATCACATTAACTGTAATATTAAAAATATGTTTATGAAAAATTTTATTATTTTACCAGGAACTATATATTATTTTGGGCAATTTAATATTATTGTATGGCATAATAATATGAGAAATATGTATATTAAAATAAGGTAGAACAAATAGATGTAAGTATTTTCTCTCTCTATGTGATGTAAGTCCTATGAAAAGTATAAATAAAGCATAATTAATACTTGGGTAGATAAAGAGAACTCAGCCTGTTTTTTTAAGAATAAAAAGGATAATTTATGATAATTATCCAAGAATATAACCTAAATTTATTAATATCCCTATAACTTCTAATTCTCTATCATATACAAGGAGATGATATTGGAAAAGATGATATAAATATCTCCTACTCTCTGTAGTTATATAGCCTAATTACAATCATAATGGGAAATTATTATTTTTTTATGCATATAAGTGCATTATTTTAAGTTTATTTTTATAGGGTCAATAATAAAAAAAATGTTCATAAGTCTACAAAACTGGACTGGTGTTCATTTAAGGGCATTTTAACTTATTGCAAAAGTAAATGCATAGCTCACAAAGAATGGATTAAGGCTATTTTGATGAGATTTATGTGCCCAGTAGACCAGAATTATATAGGAATTAGTGATGGATTCTCATATGCTATCCTACCATTGAACATTATTAAAATTAGCAAAAATTAAAATATAGTACATACTATAGACCTTGAATAATAAAACCTTGAAAACTCTTTCCTGCCAAATTTCCCTCATACTTCTGGTAGGACCTTTATAAATGTGCTTTATCTGAGAATCTTTTCTTCTTAGTTTTCCCATGTCATGTTCTCAGTGACTTCTGTGCTATTTGGCATCTTCTTTTCATATAACATTCTCTAAATGATAGAACAGTGTAGAGGTATAGTTAATGTTTGTGGCTGCCAATACGCTCATAGCCCATATTAAAAGCAGAACAATTTACATTTCCAAAATATTTCTCATTTCTATTTTGGGGTATTGATGATTACTTTACCTAAACAATCTCTACTTTCAAATGTTCACTACTATAGCAGTATCTGCACAATATAATCATCATCTCAATTTAGTACAAACAAATTATTGCCTGTAGAATTCTGGGATTCAAAGCACATTTTATTACAGTATTCTTATGATGATTTTTATATATAGGTTACATATAGAATGAAAGTCATTGGATCTTTAAAATGTTCTAATAACCATACATTTTTTTAAAAAAAAATAAGGGCCTTGTCACAGGATATCCATGAGTGGTAAATATTTTATTGGTATTGGCAAAAATTAACATAAAATGCTGAAAAAAACAAGACATTTGGTTGCATAACCCCCTCCACACACACACACACACACACACACACACACACACACACACACACACATATTATGGTCATATTTATCCTCTAGAAAAAAAATCACAGTATTTTGTGAACTGGTAACAATTTAAATTATGTAAGCTTCAAAATATTCACATTCTAATTATTGAAAGTAATTTCATTGCATGTCCAATAGTACTAATTTGTTAATGCTATTGTTAAAAATCATGCTATTTATTTATATTTTTCTTTTCCTCATTTATCAATTAGTAGAAAATTGTTAAAATATGCTATTTTCCAAGAGGTAATGTTTATGGAATTAAAAATTTGGTAATACTTAAAAATTCATATAATTTCAGAAGATCAGTGTATATATTGAACATAATGTGACTTTTGTACTCTCTTACAGAAGACAGTGTTCTTCAAAATATTAAATCAGTTATTTCAATTTTTATGACACATGAAAATTTTTAAAATACATATATATTGACAATATTACACAAATATAGGGAGACAGACACACATACACACATATATAGAAAAGGAAAAAATACATTTTGCAAATATCCATACCTTTACAAATGATGAGTCATATTGTGTATTCATAGAATGTTATAATATCAGAAATTACTAAATAATAATCTGTGCCATTTTACGTTTCCACATAAGGAGTCCAGGGGTTTCACACATTTCTTTCAGAACCTATTTGTTTCTAAATACAAGATTTGACTTGACCTTTATGGTATTTCTCCTGTGATTTTAGTCACATCTCAATATCTTTAACCATCACTGCAAGCCTTTGCAGTGATTTGATTATATTCTCTTGTCAACAAGCCTCCAAATTTAGCAATTCTTTAATATCTGTATTTTATTTTTAAAACTCGTTTTATTCAATGGAAAATTAGTAAAACTCGAAAAATATCTCCCACATACAAATTTTGTGATGAAAAGTCTAAACTGATATTGAAACATCCAGCAGGGTTAGTCGATAGAAGGTTGTTCTGAAAATTCTAGTAGATCTTTACCTTAGAATTAAACCCCTATCCTTTTCACCTCCCTTTTGGCCTTGATACTAAGGATATGTTAGAGGTTTCATCTATAGTTTTAGACAACCAATCAGATCTGCTGCTTAGTGTTAGGCATGAAGAAAAGGTTTGCAAATAACTAAAAGTTAGAGAATTAGACATACTTTTTAGAAAAAATATATATTCTCATTTTTGGAGGTTTTTATATTGTTTTATCATAACATTTTATTTTAATGGCCAAAAGCCTATATGTCATATGAGTTGTGACATTATTTAATCATTTCCAGATATTTCTAAATAAAATTCATAACCCAAGTTGATTAATAAAATAGAGTTTTGGAAAAAATGCCAACATCCTTTGCCATAAGTCAGGTCCAAATTGATGAGTAAAGCCATTTTTAGGGGCACCTAGTAGTCTTACAGAAGAATAGAGTACTTTAGATCAGAAATAAGAACTACATGTGAAGACTCAGAAAAATTTACCAGCACTTTTTACCCTGAATTTTGGAGGGGATAAAATTCTGAATTGTTCTTAAGTGGTGGGAAATAACAAAAAAATCATTTATGTTAGTTTGTAAATAGGAAGATTATAAAGCTAGATAGTATAACTTCCAAGGTGAGCTATTTGAGATGAAGGAACCCTGACAAATAAAATTGGGCCATATTCATAAGTGATAAATAGCAGCTGCAGAATTAGTCTTATGGATAGCACTCTGTGAGCTTTATTTCCTTTCAATGTTAAAAAAATAATAACTCTTTTTTCTGAGCCAAAAAGGAAACAATTTGAAAATATGTTAAGGATGTAAAGTTCAGGAGGATACCCATTTCCATATTGTTGACCTGTCATATGTTGTAAGCCCTGCAGCTTCAAATTTACGAGTATATCTATACCATATTTGATGAAGGCATTTCAAATCAGAGAAAGAAAACTATTTTCTTCCCTCAAAGTAAGTTATTATTTTCACTAAATCCTCCAAACTGTAATTTATTCATTTACCTGATAGAAGATTAAACATGTATATACTACATGTTTGAAATAGTTCTGTACACTGCCAAGACCGGTTTGGCTCAGTGGATAGAGCATCTGCCTGCAGATTGAAAGGTCCCGTGTTCAATTCCGGTCAAGGGCATGAACCTTGGTTGCTGGCACATCCCCAGTAGGGGGTGTACAAGAGGCAGCTGATTGATGATTCTCTCTCATCGATGTTTCTAATTCTCTATCCCTCTCTCTTCCTCTTCATAAAAAATCAATAAAATATATTAAAAAAATAAATAGTTCTGTACATTGAAAATATAACAGTAAATAAGTCACATAATTTTCCCCCTAGTAGAGCTTTTACACTTTTGGGGAATTCAGGATAAAATCAGTAAAGGTTTAGATTAGATAGGTAGTTGGAGATAGATTAGATTAGAAATTAGACAGATAAATAGATTCAGATAGGCAGGCAGGCAGACAGTGGCAGTATAGGTTATATAGAAGAATAAAACATGTTATATAATATAATACAATAGAAGTGGCTGGGTAGTAGGGAAATAAAGAATAGGCAGTGAAATATGTCTGGATCAAAATGGACCATAGACATTATTGTAAAATGCACAGTCATAAAACTCCTAGAAGAAAATATAGTGGCAAATCTAAATAATTTTGACTTAAGTGATGACTTTTTAGATACAATGGCAGAGGGCAAATCCATGCAAGAAAGAACTGATAAACAAGACAAAAACAATCTCTTCAATAAATGGTATTAGGAAAATTGCATTCATGCAAAAAAATGAAACTAGACCAACTTACACCATACACAAAAATAAACTCAAAATGGATAAAGGACTTAGACAAAAGACAAAAGACGGGAAACCATAAAAATACTAGAAGAATCTACAGGCAGCAAAATCTCAGATATATGCCAAAGCAATTTCTTCACCAATATAGCTCCTAGGGCAATGGAAACTAAAGAGAAAATAAACAAATGGGACTACATCAAAATAAAAACCTTTTGCACAGCAAAAGAAACCATCAACAATACAACAAGAAAGCCCACAGCTTGGGAGAACATATATGCAAATGTTATCACTGATAAGGGTTTAATCTCCAACATTTATAGGGAACTCATACAACTTAACAAAAGGAAGATAAATAACCCAATCAAAAAAATGGGCAATGAACCTAAATAGATACTTTTTGAAAGAAGACAGAAGGAAGGCCAAGAGACCATATGAAAACATGCTCAAAGTCATTAATCATCTGAGAGATGCAAATCAAAACAACAGGGTGCCATCTGACTCATGTTAGAATGGCTATCATCAACAAATCTACAAATGATCAGTGCTGGGGAGGAGGTGAAGAAAAAAGAACCCTAATGCACTGCTGTTGGGAATGCAGACTGGTGCAGCCCCTGTGGAGAACAGTATGGAGTTTTCTCAAAAAACTAAAAATGGAACTCCCATTTGACCCAATGATCCTATTTCTAGGACTATATCCCAAGAAACTAGAAACACCAGTCAGAAAGTCACCCCTAACCGCCCTCCCCTGGAGGCCTAGTCACCCCTAACTGTCCTCTCTAAAATTGGGTCTAAACAAGTAGTAGGACATCCTTCAAGGGGTTCCCAGATTGGAGAGGGTGCAAGCTGGGCTGCACCAGACCTTTAGTATAAAATAATGTTAAATGCAAACTGTCATCAAAACAGGAAACTGATCTTTAAATTAATTTTTAAAAATTGAGGCCCAGTGCATGGAATTTGTACACAGGTAGGGTCCCTAGGACTGGCCAGTGATCAAGGCCTCCCTTCAAGGGGCAACTGGTGGGGCAATCAGGGCCCCTCTCTGGCACCCACCTTGGCCAACCTGCCACCACCCACTCACCAGCCCTGCCCCCCACCTCTGCTGCCAGTCCCCTCCCTCTGCGGGGCAACTGGAGGGATGATTGGGGAGAGGGTCCCCACTGGTACCTGCCTTAGCTGGCCTGAGGCATGTGGGCTTGGGGCAGTTCCTGTATTGAACATCTGCCTCCTGGTGTCAGTGCACATCATAGCAACCAGTCTGTCTGCCATTTGATCAATTTGCATATTAGGCTTTTATTATATAGGATTACAGCTGTCATACAATATAACATTAGTTTCAGCCTTCTGAAGTGATCACACATAAATCTAGTAGCTACCTAATACCATGCATAGTTATCACAGTATCACTGACTATATTCCCTATCCTGTATGTTACAATCCCTTGACTTATTTTATAACCAGTAATTTGTATTTGTTTCCTTTCTTTCAACTGCACTCTATTTCTGAGATAAATTACCTCGTCCTAAAACAAAACAAAACAAAACAAAAAAAAATGACTTCATTAATTTTTTTTTAAAGTTTGATCTGTGAAAGACATTATCTAGAGAATACAGAAAAGCCTCAGACTGGGAGAAAGTATTTATAAAATATATTTCTGATAAAGGACTATATCAATAGAACTCTTAAAACTCAACAATAAGTAAACAAATAATCTGACTAAACAAAGAGCCAAAGACATTAACAGAAAACTCACCAAAGAAGATACACTTGATGGGAAATTAGCATATGAAAAGATGGTCTACATTTTATGTCATCAGGGAAATGCAAATCAAAACAACAATGAGATACTATTACACTCCTAGTAGAATGATCAATATCTAAAACAATGACACCTCCAAATTCTAGGGAGCGTATTGCACAACAAGAACCTTCAGCCATTGTTACTGGCAATACAAAATGGTACAACCACTGTAAAAGAGTTTGGAAATTTCTTTTGTACGATGTGTATGTTTGCATATGTAAATATTTGCATATGTATGCATACATGTGTGTGTATTTGTATGTACTTTTTACATATAAAAAGCTGTACATATTTAACATACAATTGAGGACTTGATGAGTTTGAAAATAAGTATATACTCTCCAATCTATGCCATAAATATACCTGTATCCTCCATTTAGGTTGCTTTGGGAGTTTCCAAGAAAGATAATGGCTGATTTCATTTCTAGTTTGGAAGTGGTAGAGATGGAATGAAGTATATAACAAATCAGGTATTTTGGAGATAGTGAAGTAGGACTTATTAAAAGATTAGCAGAGTGAAGACATAATAATAATTATGAATGACACACCAATTTTGGATTGAGTCATAAGTTTGATGGTAGTTTCACTTACTGAGCTAGTGAAAACTTGGGGGAAACCAGGCTTTAAAGGAGGGATATTGTCTCTTTGTGACATGTTAATTTTGAGATGGCTCAGAAGGCAGGTACCCTGTTTCCCCGAAAATAAGACAGTGTCTTATATTAATTTTTTCTCCCAAAGTTGAGCTAGGTCTTATTTTTAGGGGATGTCTTATTTTTCCATGCGCTAGGTCTTATTTTTGGAGGATGTCTTATTTTCGGGGAAACACGGTAGTTGCTTCAATTTAACATTGGGACATATGAATTTGGAGCTGAGTGGATAAGTCAGTGCTAGCTTTAAAGTACGATTCAACAGCATAGGAATGCTGTATAAAGAGTATATAATGGATGGAATAACTTAGAGAAATATATACAGAGAAAAGAGAAGAGGGGCTACAATAAAAAGACAATGCTATTAGAATTGGCTACATGGAAGTTCTTGGTGACTAGTGCATTTCAGTTGAATGGTGAAGGCAGAAAACTAACTGTTTTTTCACTGAGTTATACTTTAATCTGAAATACGACTTTTGAATATCATGTTAGAGAATAATCTTAAGGGTTTTTTTTGTTTGTTTGTTTGTTTGTTTGTTTTTAAATAAAGAAGGTTCCAAATGATTCCTTAAATCATAAGGGAGGTGCTAACATTTCCAGAAAAGGTTGAAAATCTGAATATAGAATTGTATTGTAAGCAGACAGAGTATGAATAGTTTCCTGGAAAAGGTAAATAACAGTGGGGCAGGATTTGACTCTGTTTTTACAGCTCTGACTGCTGACTCTGTCATTCAGCAAGGTAGGGCCTTGTGGAACATCATGAGATACAGCAGTCATTAATTCTTGGTAGTTGATGTAGTGGGACAGGGACTGATCTTTAAAGAGCAGGCAAAACCATTATACTTCACTAAAGATAGCTTTGGAAAGCATGCGAGATAGGAGTCCCTTTCTATCCAAGGGTCTGCATTGAGTTGCTTTTTATTTTTCTTCATGTTAATATGACTTATGGTCACAAGAGAGTTTAATATTGTTATGAAGATATAAAGTTAACATCTAAATATGTAGATATCTCTCTCCCCTCCCCCTCCCCCGCCCAGTTTGACTCTTTGCTGCTTAATTTGGTTTTTTCTACACAATTATATTGAAAATTAGCAATTTATCAGTAATCTCTTCAATATACCTCCTTTAAATTTATTCACATTGGTAATTTGTACAACAATAATGTCATTTCTTCTTTAAATTGAGATCATTTGGCCACCATTTACTATTTAAAATAAAAAAGCACCTCATGATAAGTAATTGTTAAAGTTATAATATTGGCCAGCTTTCTCCCTCATGAAAATTAATTCTACTTCCCTTAACCTTTTGGTGGACACTTTAAAAATCTTAATTTATTGGCTTTTTTTTTTTTACCAGATTTTTCTAATAATGAGAAAGCTTAACCTTGATAAAATTCTAGTTCAAAACCTTACCAGCAGATTACAGAATTTATTAAAATGATATCAATTTATACCTATAAATTAGTTCATTTGTTTAATTTGAGTTGGCTTTAAATAAAATTAAATAAAATAAGCTTACCAAATGTGTTTAGCTTGGCTTAGAAGTGGAACATTCAACATCCATGAACCTGGTTGTGGTTATTTATACTTCAGAGACAGTGATATAGTTTCACAAGAAATAAATGTTTTCTCTTTTTCTTTTCTTGAGAAATTCTACTTTTAAATTATATTTATTTGAAAGTAGACATTCTGAAATTTGACTTCCTCTTATGATCCCTATGATTCTTAATTAAAACCGTGGATATGACTTTAAATTGTTTGAGTCTTTGAGTTCAATATCTTTATTCTTTAATTGTATCAAAGACTTCACTGATGTTTTTTCTTTTGCATATTCATACAATATCATTAACTTCTACATCTTCACTTGTATGATATTTGAATCTTTCTAGGTATCTTTCATTTAAGTCTTCATATCCCCAAATTTAGCACAGGCATAAACATCTTCAACTCCTTCACTTAATCACCTATTAAGTTTTTCTTAACAGCTTTCTTATATTTTATGAAGATTCTCTGAGTCTTTGTATTCTTCACCCATTTTTAAAAATACTTGATTAAATATTCAAACTGCTCCCTCTTCATAATTTAGTTTCAGATTATTGAACTCTTTCAGTAAATATGCTTTTGAATTATTGTCCAAGGCCTACTTCTTTTTTCCCTCCTTCTTTCCCTCCTTTTTCTCTTTCTTTTTCTCCTTCTTTTTCTCCTTTTTTGCATCAGAAGATTCTGTCTCAGTCCCTCCCTTGGTATCCTTCTTCTCTTCTTTCTCTCCTTCTTTCTTGCTTTCTTCCTTCCTTTTTTTGCCTTCTTTCTTACCTTTCTTGCTTTCTTTCTCGCCTTCTTTTTCGCCTTCTTTCTTGCTTTCTTTCTCACCTTCTTTCTTACCTTTTTTGCCTTCTTTCTTGCTCTCTCTCTTGTCTTTTTTCTTGTCTTTTGATTCATCCTCTTTGTCACTGGGGCTCTTTGCATCTGTTATTTCATCTCCAGGTTTGTCAGTCAGCTCCTTTTGCTTCTTTGAACCCTTATCTTTTTTGGAACTTTTCTTTACCGATTCATTTCCCTCTACTAGTTCTGCAGCTACTAACTCCTTGTCCTTCTTTGCACTTTTCTTTTCTTTTTTTGAATCTTTCCTCTGTAATCCTTTTTCCTCTTCTGATTGTGCATCTGATCCCTTGTCCTTTGCACCTTTCTTTTCTTTTTTTAAATCTTTCCTCTCTAATCCTTTTTCCTCTCCTGATTCTGCATCTGACCCCTTGCCCTTCTTTGGACCTTCCTTATCTTTTTTTGAACCTTTCTTTGTGTCTCCTTTTTCAGCTTCTGATTCTGTAGTTGACTCCTTGATCTTTTTTGAACTTTTATCTTTTTTGCTACCTGTTTCTTTTTTTGAATCTTTCCTAGTTATTTTTAGCTCCCCTGAAACTGCGGATTCGCTTTCTGACTCTAATGTGTCCTTCTTGCCTTCTTTAGCTGCTGCTCTAACCGGGCCATGAGTTGGAGGCCGTCTCCTGGCAGCTAAATAGACAGATGGTCTTTCTGAAATTTGCATCAAAGAACGGTGCATCCATAATGGTCGTTGATAACCTCCCTTTAATTTGTCTTCACCAGGTTTCTGCAGTATTGATTAGAATAATAAGAAATAGCTTGTATTAGTTTTACAGCCTTTATAACCAGATACCAAATACATTTAACTTCAATCATGAAAAAAATTTAGATCTTAATGAGGATCAAATAAATTGTAGATTTTATAGTTTATTTTTTGTTTATAGTGTCATGCTTTTTTGAATGGGTAGTCATGTCTCATTTTGGATATCATTTCAATTTAGAGTATCTTTGTAACTCCTGCAAGGTTGTATGTCAAAAGTGGTACAGACCTTCACTCACTAATGACATACCAGAATCTCTCTGCACAATCAGGAGAGGGCTAGTTCTTTGACTCTGTGTTTCTTGAAGTCTCTTTAAATATCTTGCTTAGCTTCTGTTTTGAGGCTAACCCAGAAACTATTTTCTAATACCTAATAATTATATGTTCAGACAGATAATGATCTCTATTGTTACCTTCAAGGTTTCTAAAAATTAAAGTGCTAACTGTGCTTACCAGTAAAAGCCTGACATGCCTCCTACATGGCAAGATAAAAATTGAGTATCATCAGATAGGAAACTGCAACAATGAAAGCTAGACCATGCAGTGCACATTCATTTGTTCAGAATGGTTCATTTTGTTTTCAACTTGTAACTAAATATTTGCAAAAGCTTAATTGAAAAAAAAAATGGAGGTATTGCTAACAAGCAATGGAAAAACAAATTGAATAAAGGAAGAAAAGAAAACAAACACAGAAGAAACCTGGATCACGATAGCTAGGATACATTTCCTAAAATAAACAAGAGTTGATGTTATATTTATCTTGTAAAACTTTTTCTGTCAACATTTTTATATTCCATGATGACTCCAGAAACCTTATGAAATATTTATGTTCCAAGATTCAGAATCCTGAATTCTATATTACAGGAAGTGAGGAAACATTGAAACTGCATTGGAGTATAAAGATTTTGAGGAAGTCTTTCTAGCGGGGTAATATTTTCTGAATGTTCATACTACTTATAGCATTAGGATATACAGATTTCTGTCATTTTGGATACCTATTTTCTATAATGTAGGCTTACTGAACAAATGGTTAATATAGAATAAGGGGGAACTTTTGTACAGTGAAACACTAATAAATATATCTACTGTCTTCAAAAGAATTTGAATTACCTTTAACTGTATTGTTTAATGACATCTAAAAGACATGTGTGCCCTGACCAGTTTGGCTCAGTGGATAGAGCATCAGCCTGTAGACTCAGGGGTCCTGGGTTCGATTCAGGTCAAGGGTATGTGCCTTGGTTGTGGGCACATCCCCAGTGGGGAGAGTACAGGAGGCGGCTGATCACTGTTTCTCTATCATTGATGTTTCTGACTATCTATGCTTTTCCCTTCCTCTCTGTAAAAAAATCAATAAAATATATTTTTAAAGACATGTATGTGTTTAATTGAATTGAAATGTAAAACTTAGTTCCTTAGTTGCCCTCACCTCATTTGAAGTATTAAATAGCCACGAAGAAAGGTAAATATATAAAATATTTCCATCATCACATAAATCTCATTAGCCAGTGATGATCTGTAAAGACATATGATTCTACCTGCTTTCACAAGGTTATTACTATTGACACTTGTTAAAATACTCACTAAATCTGCATTTGCTTGTAGTTGGGAAGGTCTTGATCTCGCTTTTTTCCCTGGCCGCTGTGGTTTGGGAAATGCCAGGGAAAAGTGTTGCTGATTCCATGATTTTTTGCTTAATTCACTGACTAAAATAAGAAAGTATTAAACATAAACTTTAGAATAAATAGCATTTCACTAAAACTAATATGACAGTAAGGTATTACATTTCATGTAAATGAAGAAACATAATTAAAATTATGTCTTCATTTATTTGCTAGTGTTTGAAACCCTCTAATATTAATATGAGAAAATAAAATTTGATTTTTCTGTTTTTCCCACTTTTACAGAAAACTATATAAAATAATGATTGTGAAACTACCGTGAGATAAATGGAAAGAAACCATTTTACTACTTTCTTTTAGTCTTTCTTCTAATCCAGTCTAGATTGTGACTTTATATTCTTTTGGGTAGAACACGATTCTACAGAGAACAGAAAATATGATAACGACTTCTGTACCCTTCAAAGTAATTAGTGCAGTACCTGTTATAAAATGTTCAGGAAATATATGAATGAATCTAAATGCTAATGCTTTAGATCAGCGATTTTCAACTCGTGTGCCACAACAGGCACAATAGTTTGCTGCAAGAATTTTTAAAACATGCAGTACCTAACTATATAGTCAGAATCATTTATCTCTTTTTCCTTAGATTGCCAAATAAAAATATGACAATAGCCAATATAACAATTGTCATTTGGTGTGAATGAATAAAAATTAAACCTTTTTTTTTTTTGGTCAGGCCAGCAAAAAATATATTATATATGCAATGAGATTAAAAAGGTTGAAAATCGCTGATTTAGATCTCCTTAGTAATAATTTTCCAAGCTGCAAAAGTGCATTTTATTATACCCCCAAACTGCATTGTTATAGGGAGAATATTAATGAATAAATTGACAAATAAAGGCTACCTATAGTATTATGACTGGGAGGATAAAGTTACCCACAAATTATAATAGAAATAGTTAAAGGTTACCAATGAGGTAAGTGAGAGATATATCCTCACTGTATTTGAATATGTGCAGCAATATTGTGTATAAGTGAAAATAGACTTGTCCTGTGAATCTCCTAAAGACAGAAGCAGGATCAGTGAGAAAATATATAGAATGAAAGGCATAATTAAGATCAATATATGAGGAAAAAGCAATTGATGTAAGAAGTCTTCCAACACAAGGTTGATTAGCTCTGTCAATTAATGAATTTTTTGGTCAATTTTAACCCTAATAAAATCTATCATAAATATAGTAGAAGACATTTCTGACATGAGTGAAAACTTGTTTATCCAGTTTTCTACACTGCCTTTTAATTGTGATTGAATGATTTCTAATATGTAAATTTGTCCACCTTCATATTGCTGTACATATTTGCTTAATCTGCTTTAGATTTAAAACAAAATATCTTTAGAAAGTATTCACAGAGCCCTTGAAAAAGGTGGTTGGAGGGGAAAAAAGTTAATTTTTATTAATATCCCATGACAGCTATTGCTTTATCACTTTGAATGGAAGATAATTTCTTATGTATAAATTAATCATACATGTTTAAAACATATATATATATATATATATATATATATATATATATATATATCTCGAACCTTTTCTTACCTGGAATGTAATTATCATATGATCCATAGTTTAGTTTTTGGCTATTAAAATAAGAGGGAAAGATTTCAATTAATATATATATTGTAGAAAAATAACTATTTTATGGCCATTATTATGCCTAAGCTCTTGCCTCCACCAACTAGAGAAATACTTTGCATTCTCATATCTTTATTATTAGGTAAGATTATTTGATTCCAGAAAAACAGAGATGAGAATATATAAATTTTAGGACAAACTTCAACAGAGCTAAAACGACAGGAAAAAAGCATAAGAAAAAAAGTATCAACTTTTCATATTTGAAACACAGACATTTTTAAAATTGTGAAACCATGATTGAATTTGTTTTCTCACCTCATGCTCCAAAACTACTTACAATTGAATTTTAACTTAGCACTTTGAAAACACTATGCTTAAGTAAAATCAGCTCCTCATAATATCCTCAGAACTAAATTTAATCCAGATCATTTAATGTCTATGTGTCTGTGAAAGTGTGTGTGTGTGTGTGTGTGTGTGTGTGTGTGTGTGAGTGCGTACCACAGTATTGACCTGGATTTTGATTTTTCATTTATTCTCTAAGAAAATATGATAAAATTTTGTTGCAAAGTATTTTACATTCATAAGTTCCCATTGATTGTAGTACTATGTGAGCATATGTCTAGAAAAAGGCATAGTTATAGTCTAATTTTAATATATTTGTAATGGAGGGAAACATTTTTATTTATTAGATAAATATTATTCTCTTCCCATTATACTATAGAAATAGAGTCATTATTAATAATGAGTAGGTATGGTATTACACACACACACACAACACATACATGCTTACTTTGTTTTTAAGTTTCTTGATATTGCATGAAAGTTCTAGCTCACAGCATAAAACCTGCCATGTTTCAAAATTCATTCTTTAAACATGTTGAATGAAACAATTGAGTACAATTTAGGATGTGTTGACTAAATTATCTGGTCTGGTTGGGGGTGGGTTGTTTGTTTCCTTTTTTTGTTTTGTTTCTTTTTTATCTGAGGACATTAATTAAAATTACTTGCCCTTCTATATCTGAATCTCTAGGTTTGGATCTAGCCGATGTATATTTATACAATGCTGAAGAAATTTTGAAGTCCAAACATGGTTATGAACTACTCTTTCCTGAAAGCTCTGAAAGAGGAAATATTTCAGGTTTATGAAATCATAATATTAAATTTGAGATTTAAAAATATACACCAGCATTGTCCATTGATTCCCTGTATAATATATAGAACATATTATTCGATCATCAAGAACTTGAATTAAAAATCAATAACAACAAATATAAAAAATATATAGAAAATGTACATAAATTGGATACAGTAAAGAAGGCCGAGTAAAAGAAAATATGATTCAACTGAAATATCGTGTTGGAGGAGAGCTTTTACAGATCCCTTAGACTGCCAGAAAGACAATCAAGTGAGTCATAGAGCAAATGAAGCTTATAATATCGCTGGAGGCAAAAAATGACAAAACTGAAGCTGTCCATCTCCAGGCACATCATGAGAAGGCAGGGTTCTTTGGAAAAGGCAGTGATGCTGGTAAAAATAGAGGGTAGCAGGAAAAGAGGAAGACCAACTATGAGATGGATTGACTCCACAAGAGGAGCCACAGGGATGGGTCTACAGGAGCTCAGCAGAGCTGCTGAGGATAGGACATTGTGGACATCACTCCCTCAGAGAGTTTCCAGGAAGGAGTCTGAGCCAACTCCATGTTATATAACACAAATATTTGAAAAGTGAACAGTTCCTTCTAAGTAACCAGTAATCAAACAGAAATCACAATGCATACTTATAATAAAAAGCAAGTGAACAATGATATATTGAAAACGGTGGAATACTATGTATAGTTCATACAGTAGAATGTATAGCTTTAATTCCATATTATAAAAAACTTAAAATCAGTGTTTTAAATCTCTGTTTTATAATTAGGAAAACAGCAAAAGTTTATACGGAGGAGATCATAAAAGCTATAGGTCAAAATCAATGGATGAGTAAACAAAATTAGAGCAAATTTAAAATTCAGAAATTTGGACTTTTTTCTTTTTCTTATCTTTTTTCTTATCTCTCTCCCTTTTTGGACTTTTTGGACTTTTTTCTTATCTCTCTCCCTTCCTCTGTAAAAAATCAATTATATATATATATATTTTTACAGATTTTTTACAGAGGAAGGGAGAGAGATAGAGAGCTAGAAACGTCAATAGGAGAGAAACATCGACCAGCTGCCTCCTGCACACACCCTACATGGGATGTGCCCACAACCAAAGTACATGCCCTTGACCGGAATCGAACCCGGGACCTTTCAGTCCGCAGACCAACGCTCTACCACTGAGCCAAACCGGTTTCCGCTGGACTTTTTTCTTTAAAGATTATTAAACTTGCATAAGTCTTAGGAAGACTGATGAAGAAAAGAAAATACAAATTACCAATATTAGTACAGATACAGATTTTATAATTATATAGATTTCAAAGAATAATGAGGATTGTAATTTATAATTTATGATAATAAGTTTAACAATTTAAGTGAAATAGATGAGCTCCATGTAAAACTCAGTTTACGAAAACTGGCACAAGATGAAATAATAAAAATGTGAATAGCTCTATAATTATTAAATAAATTTATTTCATTATTTGAAAAAAAACCTTCTGAGAAAGGAAAACATAGGCCCAGACCAGTTTACTGATAAATAACAAATAAAATAAATTAAAAAAAAAAACATTCAGGAACATTACACAAGTTTTTAAGGAACAAGAGGAAGGAGAAAGATATTTCAATTAATTTGAAACCATTATAAAAACCCTGACTCCAAAACCCCTCAAAGACATTTCCAGAAATGAATATTCTAAACTAATACACTACATTAACAGACACCAAGATTCCTTCTGAGATTAGATGAGATCAAATGTGTTCATGGTTGCTTGGCCTTAGTCACAAAAATCCATTAACTTGTTAACCAATCTTACTGAAAAGTATGTAAAATGGCTAATACATCATGATCATTGAAAGTTGTTATATTACATATATGTAATTATATATTATATATTATATATTATATATTATATATTATATATATCAACCATTGCAATCATTCTAACAAGAATTTATCTGATTATCTCAAGATAGGTAGAATAATTTTTGAAATAAAAAGTAACATTTCCATTCATAATTAAAGACCCTCATAATTAAAGACCCAGTTTCGACCCTCAGACATCCCCCAATGGGTCCTGGATTGGAGAGGGTATAGGCTGGGCTGAGGGGACACCTCCCACCCCGTGCATGAACTTTGTGCACTGGGCCTCTAGTAAAATTATATGATACTTGAGGCCCAATGTGCAAAGTCGCCTTCCTCCCCCAGCTGCTGACACCGGCTTCCCTCTGGCACCCAGGACCCAGACTTCCCTTGCAGCCCCAGCTTCTTCAGGTCTAATTAGCATATTACACTTTCATTATTATAAACAAAGACTAATTATATAAACTATATTTCTATAACTAGAGAAATGGCAAGATATAAATATAAGAAAAAACAATTTACAATAACATAAAGATATTTAGAGATAAGTTTATTGAAATATATGTAAGACCTATATAAAAAAAAAACTATTATTTTTTTTCCCTTGGGGGAAAATATATTCTGATTAGAATGTCCCCTTTATACCCACCAGAGCAGGCAAATTAAAAAATTAATTACATCAACTATCAGTAACTCTGTAAGCATCTGACATATTCATCATTGGTGGTAGGTGTAAAAATGGTACAGCAATTTTGCAATACCATTTGATATTTTTAAATAAAGTTCAACTTAGACATGTTCTTTGTATGATTTAGTATTTCCACTAGTAGTTTACCCTTGAGGACTACAAAGAGAACTGAACAAAATATGGGTAGCAGCTTTATTCATAATGACCTAAAACTAGAGTAACCTTAATATTCATCAATCGGAGAATGCATAAACTGTGATATATTCATGTAATGAAATATTTCCCAGCAATCTAAGAAAATGAATTACTGATATATGCAAATATGGCAACATGGATGAATCCAAAAGTAATATTATACTAGGAGAAAATATCAGAAACATAAAAGTATATACTATACAATTTAATTTCTATGATTTCAAGAATAGGAAATACTGTTTCATGTAACTGTAGGAGAAGGGCAGTGTGGATTGATGGGAAAGTGGCACAATTTAGCCTAATGGTGTGGTTGAAAATGTATATTTCTTAAGATAGGGTTAGTGATAATTCAATAAATTTACATCACTTTCATTTTTATTGAGAAGAGCTTATAGGATGCCCAAATAACAATGATTCATATACCTTAATGTAAGTTTACAGATGCGATATGCAATTAAATTAAATCAATTTTTTTTTAACTAGAGAGCATTTTCCTACTTTTTCCTTTAAGTCTGGTTCTTCTGGTGGCAGCATCTCTCCCTTGCTTCTCTGGGACATTCAAGAAAATTTCTAGAACCAGAATGCACTTGATTCAATTTTTGAAATTTCTTATTAAAAATAACTGTTAGTGTATCTTTTTTATTTTGAAATCATTTTTATATAAATATATATATTTATTTGCACACTTTAAAAATAAGTCCCTCGTGACTTAGAAGATGGTCTAATTTAATTATTTGCTCCAAAAAGAAGGGGAAAAATGCAGCAATTATGTCAGTACAACTAATTTTTGAATTAAGGTCTCTGGACATGCAAAAGGAAACAATCAGCTAAGACTTCATCTTAAACAAAATGGCAATGGCATGCATAAGCCACAAGTGTGCCTTCGTTTCAGGTCCACGCATTCAATCAATTCAAGATGTCTCAGTATTTGTGAGCTTTTGTAAGTAGTGAAGGTATTCATTGTCAGCTTTCTGAAATGTTAAAGTAGGAAGCTAGATTTTGGTTTTCCTAAGTAAGTAGTTGAGATCCCAAAGTAGGAGACATGGGGAACTTTATCACTTACCAATGAAAAAAAGTTGTTTTTTAAGGGAGTAAACATTTAATTAACCACCTCTGTTTTTGTTCTTAGTATGAAAAATGTCAATCTAAGTACAAAATACACCTACATTTACTCTTGCCTTTAAGGATATCTCTGTATAGGTTTTTTTTTTTTAACATTTAATAAATTCAAAGGACAAGGGCTCTCATTAGTGTGATATTTTCTGCAGTTTCATTTGAAATGCCCACAGTTCATATCTGAATATCCCAAGATATCTTGCGAGCAAGATTTGGACTTATAGATTCTGCAACAGATGTGTGGCAACTAAGGTTGTAAAAGTCTTGGCAGGAAGTTTTCCAAGGACTGACTGGGGCCTAAGTTACTCTTCTTGTATTTGCTAGAGGGGTCTTTCATAAAGGCAAAGGCCAGTTGCCACATTATTATCATCTTCCTGAGAGATAACTGTTGATATGGTGGAATTTCCTTTTTTGTTTTCTAACACTTATTTGTGCAGTGTTTCGCAACCTGGATTTACTTTGAATGCCCTTCTCCAGGGGATATTTTACAAGGTGAAGTATCTTTGGTTATAATTGTGTGTAGGCTTGTGTCCATGCTCCCTTGCATGCTGATCCTGGCATCTAGTTGGTAGAGACCAGGGATTCCGCTAAATATCTTAAAATACACAGGGCAGCTCCCATTTCCAGTTCTCAACACCAATAAAGAATTATCCTGCCTACAATGTCAAAAGCTCCAAGGTTACAAACCTTCTATATCGAGGTGAGTCAACTAGGTCAAGATAATAAGGCAGGTCCTTATTAGTGCAGTTCAATGTAAAAAAAAAAAAAGTAAAATGCATACTGGAAGCTAACATTGGAAATTTAAACAGTTTTTGTCCACATCTGATGCCAAATATTTATGAAAACCTTTCCCACATCCTTCATAAGTTTTAGACCTACAATTTAATATTAGGAATGGAAGGACTGAGTTGAGTGACATACCTGAGTTAGAGACAAAAGCCATGAGGTGTGAAGACATTAATGGAGTTATTAGATTTGGACAAATAAAGATATTAAAGTGGAATAGAGGAGAGGGGGGAACTGAGCTCAAAGAAGAGAATTTTCTTTATCAACTACAACTGCAGGGCAATAACACATGCAAATCTAAACTTAAGGTCCTGTCATTGTTAAAATTCAGAGGAAAGAAAAAGTCAAAAATTATTTTCTGCATCACATCCTTTCTGTTAAATGAATTGGAAGTTACCAATTGAAATCAGGGAAATATGAATTTTTATTAAGGGTTTTGTGTTCACTTCATTTGCTAACCATCAGGCCATTTAATTATGAATTTAACCACTGTCCTTCTATAATAGCACAAGACTTCTGAGATCGCCCCAGAAAAATAAAATAAAGAAATAATCATAAAACTAAAAATAATCTTTAGCCATGCGGTGAAGTTCTTTTAAAGCCATGCAATAACCATGATAATAGTAATGTCAATATATTATTATGTTTAAACACTTTAAAGTAATTACAGTAGTTCTGTCATGTTATATACCCTAACATAGATTGCTGTGTAATAATCAACAATTCTAAAGTGATTATGACAAATACACTCAAACGTTTTACTGAAGTGTGTTGTTTTTTCCCCCCAATTTAAATAGTTGTTTTTTTGTCTCTTATTTTTATTCCCTCCCCCATTTTTATTAAGGTATTATATGTGTACATATCTTAACCATTATCCCCGCACCCCACTCCTATATATGCCCTCACCCCCCAGTGTTTTTGCATCCATTGGTTATGCTTATATGCCTTCATACAAGTCCTTCAGTTGATCTCTTATTTGCCCCACCTCTCCCTCACCTTCCTGCTGTAATTTGACAGTCTGTTTATGCTTTACTGTCTCTGTATCTATCTTTTTGTTCATCAGTTTATAATGTTCTTTATTATCCACAAATGAGTGAGATCTCGTGGTATGAAGTATGTTTTTTATGTTGTAATGAAGTAGGCAACCAGTGCCAAGGGGAAGCCTGTTTTGTTTATTAGTATTTATTTTTAAGATTTGTGTTTTATCTTTCCATTAACAATACTGTCCAAAAAAAAACCAGTTACACTTTTCTTTATATGTTAGAGTTCATGCCATTGCCTTTGTTTAGTGTATTCACAGTAAAAAATGAAAAAAGACAGAATTGGAAAGTTTTCTTTTCCTATCTCATTTTAACACAAAATATTAATCAACAGGAAATAACTGCAATCAAACTTCCCATTCTGGATTATCTTCTTTTATTGCAAACTACTTTTGCATACTCAGTATTTCTCGATGGGGATACAATTTGCATTTAGATGGTATTCTTTGGGCTGCCCCACTTATTAGCAAAGGTTTGGTACCCTTGACCCAGGTCTTCTAAAGGTCAGTAGCACTTTCCAGTCACTGTGATGTTTTGTTTTAATTCCCATAAATTACCAAATGACCCTGAAGGAGTCTTATGTTCCAAAATACAATGACCAAAAAATGAAATAAGAATCATATTGAAAAAGACTTATCTAAAGCCATGTCTGTACTTTACTAAAGTGAATGAACTAGTTAAGTCTTGGATCAAAACAACCTATAAGGTTGCTTGATAATATGTCTTCTTTATCAATGGCATGATAATAATGTAACAAACATCTCTGTACACTAAAAGAGAATACATGTAAAGCTAACTAGAGCATTTCACTTATTTTAAAACATAAAATTTGAAAAGAGGACTTACAATCTTGGTACAGACATTATCCCCACCTATCATTTGCCAGAACCTAAGCACTGGAAGTTCTAATTAGTGATGTTGAGAGGTGACATCATAAAGAGGCCAAGAGCACTAGTAGTTAAAGGGGAAAAACGAAAGCATCCACTTTTACTTGGGTTTTAATACTCTCTAATATTCAGTCTAAGATTGGTATTTACTCTCATACATTATTACTGACTAAATAACTACTGATAGTTCAAAAAGAACCCATTGATTTAACATCTTAAAAATACTTGTTTCAATTATTCATGTAGTTTTAATTTATTAACTGATATGACAAAAGGATGAATCTCTATCTGTTAAAATCAGTTGCAATCCTATCTTCCCTGAAATCCCTGTGACTCTTGTTAAATCCTTTGCATAACTTAATATGGCCTTTTCCCATCTTAACCTAATGCCAAGGGCAGCAAACTGAGGCTCCCGAGCCACTTGCGGCATTTTGGCCCCTTGAGTGTGGCTCTTTGGCCCCTTGAGTGTGGCTCTTCCACAAAATACCACGTACTGGGCAAGTCTATTTTGAAGAAGTTGCGTTAGAAGAAGTTTAAGTTTAAAAAATTTGACTCTCTGCAAAACCGGTTTGGCTCAGTGGATAGTGTCGGCCTGCAGACTGAAAGGTCCCGGGTTCGATTTCAGGTCAAGGGCATGTACCTTAGTTGCCGGCACACCCCCAATAGGGGGTGTGCAAGAGGCAGCTGATCAATGATTCTCTCTCATCCATGTTTCTAATTCTCTATCCCTCTCTCTTCCTCTCTGTAAAAAAAATCAATAAAATATATTTTAAAAAATTTGGCTCTCAAAAGAAATTTCAATAGTGTACTGTTGATATTTGACTCTGTTGACTAATGAGTTTGCCGACCACTGACCTAATGGGCTGCTCATAGATATAAGCTTTTTTAAAAGTTTGGATACCTATTAAAATTACCTGCATATAGATCTGAGTTAGATAATTTCACTCCACCCACCACTCTACCACATTAATAGATAAAAGTAATTACTATACAGGTTAGTATTTGACACATTGCCATTATCTATATCTCTTTGGGGGAATTTCAACTGATTTTTTTCTCATAAGGAACACTTGAAGTCAAAAATTTCCAAAGTTACAGGCAATGTTGGAGTTAAATTGCATTTTTTATAAAGATTGACCTTTTAAAATATTAGTGTTAGAACTTCAAAAAGTGTTTCAATTCACAAGATGTCATATGGTCATTAATTTCAGAAACCAGCATGAAAAATATATGGCTAAGTCAAAAAGAGAGGCAGAGATTTCAGTTTCTCACAGTATCTGGATGTTACTAAATTTCTAAAGAATGTGTTTAGGCTCTCTGAAAATTGATTCATTGAATTTCCAGTTGTTGAACCTTTACACTATGGGTTACTATTAATCCAAGTTAGTAAACATCTATTTTTAAATTTAATTTAAAAAAGAAGATGACATTTTATCAACATTATTTAAAATATCTACAAGTGTAATAGTCTGCTTAGGCTGCCATAATAAAATATCACAGATAGATCGCTTTAACAACAGGCTGATTTTCTCATAGTTCAGCCTGAATTCTATTGAGAGCCATTTTCCCAACTTGTAGATGATTGCCTTCTACCCATGCTTTCATATGGCCTTTTCCTAGTTAGTTTCTAAGAATAAAAGAAACATTAAGGGAATTAACACTGTATATTTTTAATTTTATTAATTATTGTTTGGCATAAAGAGGTATTAAATTCAAGTATGTTTCTTTAAACATAGAAGTCTGCAGGTAGAATTACAAAGGCGTCCTTATTCCAAGATTTAACAACTCAGTCTCTCTTTTGGTTTAAATTTGAGATCTCTCTCTATTTATATACAGATGCTAGATAACCAGATGACTGACTGACTGATTGATATACAGCATGTCTGCCAAAAGTGTGTACACATTTTGAATAATTATAAGCGCAGGGTTTATTAAAATACATTTTATTTTCAAAATGTAACAGAATCAGCTTTTAGAGTGAGCATACATCTTTTTTGGGATACCGGGTATATATAAGCCAGTCATATGAGTATACTTTTTAAATTAACTCAGAGAATAGACTAATGGTGGCCAGAGGGGAGAGTGTTTGCGGGACTGAGTAAATAGTGAAGGGATTAAGAAATACAAATTGGTAATTTACAGAATAGTCACAGAGATATAAAGTGCAGCATATGGAATAGAGTCAACAATATTGTAATAACTGCATGGTGCCTGGTGGGGAGTGGAAATATCAGGGGAAACACTTTGTAAAGTATATGATAATCTAACATTTTGCTGTACATCTGAAACTAATACAAAATAATATTGAATGTAAACTGTAATTGAGAAGTAAAATTCTAAAAATAAATTACCTCACCACCCTCTTCCCTCTGGCCATGATCACACTGTTGTCTTCATCCATGGACTGTGCATATATGTTCTTTGGCTAATCCTTTCACCATTTTCATCCAGTCCCCTTCACTCCTCCCCTCTGACCTCTGTCACATTGTTCCCTGTACCCATGCCTCTAGTTTTATTTTGTTCATCAGTTTTGTTTTGTTTTTCTCATGAGAGTCCACATATAAGTAAGCCGCTATGGTATTTGTCTTCCTCTGACTAGCTTATTTCACTTAGCATAATACTCTCCAGGTCTATCCATGATGTGCAAAAGGAAAGATTCCTCCTTCTTTTTTCTTACAGCCACACAGTGTACTATTGTGTAGTAAATGTACCACAGTTTTGTTTTGTTTTATACATTCATCTACTGATGGGCACTTGGGCTGTTTCCAGATCTTGGCTACTGTAAATAACACTGCTGTGAACATGGGGATGCATATAATCTTTCAAATTGATGCTTCAGTTTCTTAGGAAGAGGGGTTGCTGGGTCAAATGGCAATTCCATGGGAGGGATGGGTGCGAGGTGGAAGAGATCAATGGGAAAAGTACAAAGGGGATATCTGTAATATTTTCAATAATAAATACAATTTTTTTAATGACAGTTCCATATTTATATTTTGAGGACACTCTCATGGTGTTTTCCAGAATAACTGTACCAGTCTGCATTCACACCAATAGTGCACTGAGGACCCTTTCTCCACATCCTGGCCAGCACTTCTTGTTTATTGATTTATTGATGGTATCCATTCTGGCAGGTGTGAGATGATATTACATAGTAGTTTTAATTGGCATTTTTTCTGATGATTAGTGATGAGCATTTTTTCATATGTCTCTTGGCCATCTGTATGTCCTCTTTGAAAAGGGATCTATTCAGGTCTGTAGCCCATTCTTTTAATTGGATTGTTTGTCTTCTGGGTATTCAGCTGTGTAAGTTCTTTATATATTTTGGAGATTAATCCTTTATCAGATGTTTCATTGGTGAATATGTTCTCCCATACAGTGAGTTCCCTTTTCATTTTGTTGATTTATTTTTGCTGTGCAAAAGCTTTTTTTAGTTTGTTATAGTCCCATTTGTTTATTTATTTTTATTTATTTCCCTTGGCCTATGAAATACATTGGCAAAAATATAGTTATGAGAGATATATGAGATTTTACTACCTGTTTTCTTCTAGGATTTATATGGTTTTGTGGCTCATATATTAAGTATGATGATTTCTTCCTTCCTTCCTTCCTTCCTTCCTTCCTTCCTTCCTTCCTTCCTTCCTTCCTTTTTTTTTATGTACCTGTTCAATTTTCCCAACATTATTTATTGAGGAGACTGTCTTTACCTTATTATAGGTTCTTGTCTCCTTTTTCAAATATTAATTGATCATATAGGCATGGATTGTTTACTGGGCTCTCTGTCTGTTCTCTTGATTTATATGTCTTGTCTAATGCCAGTACCAGGGTGTTTTGATTACAGTGGCCTTGTATACAGTATACATTTATAGTAGATGTGTGATACCTTCTACTTTGTTCTTTCTTAAGATTGCTGAGGCTATTAGTGCACTTTTTGGTTCCATGTACATTTTGGGGGTAATTTTCTAGATCTGTGAAATATACCATTGGTATTTTAATAGTAATTGCATTGAATCTATAGATTGTATTGGGTAGTGTGGATATTTTCATGATGTTAATTCTTCGAATCTGTGAACACAATATATGCTTTCTCAATTTTTTTTTCTTCAGTGTCCAATATTATATATTTTTAAAACTATCACTATAAAATTCTCTGTATAGCCTTTAACTCAATTTTTTGTTGTTGGTAAATTTTACTAATTAAATTACACAAGTTTGCCGAAACCGGTTTGGCTCAGTGGTAGAGCGTCAGTCTGTGGACTGAAAGTTCCCAGGTTCGATTCCAGTCAGGGGCATGTATGTTGGTTGTGGGCACATCCCTGGTAGGGGGTGTGCAAGAGGCAGCTGGTCGATGTTTCTCTCTCATCGACGTTTCTAGCTCTTTATCTGTCCCCCTTCATCTGTAAAAAATCAATAAAATATATTTTAAAAAATAAAATAAAATAAATTACACAAGTTTTTAAGATAAATTTATATCCCTTAATATTTCAATTTTGATATAAATTTGGAAAAAGTACTCATCAACTTAATTGAGACTTTCAATTCATAAATAAGATATCCTAAATGTTTACCAGTATAATATGGAACATTTTTATAATATTTATGGTTTATTGTTTTGTTTTGTTTTTGTTACCCAGCCATTTTCAAAGGAGGCCTTGGATTGCTGAGTGTCCGTGACCCTAGTAGCAGAAACATTACTGCATTTTTTTGTATGTGTTTATTTACTTTTTTTTTTGTAAACAGACTCCCTTTTCAAAGATATTATAGCTAACAACCTCTTAAGAAATAGTGTCTCCCAGGTTTGTATGTTTTTCATGAAAATAAAGATATTGTCTTCCTCTGGTTCATAGGTTGCCTTTGAATAAATTATATATGACCAAAATCTTTTATATAAAGTGTTAATTCCCCTGTCCCTACTCTGCATTTCTAAAGTGACAATTTTCTTTTTCTGATTTCTGTAAGTAAAACTTGTGCATAATTACTGGTATTCTTTACTTAGCATGGCTTCATCTAACATAGATTTACTTAAAAGAACTTCGTTTGTCTCACTGCTTCTATTCATATATAGAAAAACCGTGAGAAGAACAGAACGACACAGAATTAAAACTTTTTCAATGGCAATATCTGCACACAAGAAACAGGGGTGCCCGATTTTTTATTTATGTTCATTTGTTTGTTTGTTTCCAAACTTTGGGACTTAGGGGTTGGCCATAGTATGAAATCTTTTTCTGTATTTTATAAAGTATTCTGTTTGATAAGGTGAAGTTTGTGGATGCCATGAAAGAAAGATTAGGTCAACATTTTCTCAATTCCCTTTCATCTGTCTATTTGTAAGAGTTCTTGATAAGTTCTAGCATTAGGGTTTCTGTTATTTTACTGGTGAGTAGGCTTTATATATATATTTTGTTTATTAATTTTTAATTTATTAGTTCCTCAGAGAGATTGTAGAAATAAGCTGGAAGAGACAATATTGGCTGTTGATAAAACTGTATTTAAATTAGAACTTCTCCTAGCATTTAATTGCAATTGGGCTAGACCTCTATTTAAAGAGCTGAGACCTTCATAAATAATTAAGTTCTGTCCCTTTGTCTTCACACAATTGAGTGTCTAAAACTAATAGAATAATATTCAATCTTCTTTTTTTCACCATTCAGTACTACTAAGATAAGCAAGGATCAATAGGCAGATTCACTTAATTACCACTATTAAATATTTGTGATTTGATGTTATTATCTCTAGTGACTACTGACTCTGGATATTATTTTCACCATAGTGTTGGCTGACAAATTACTATGATTGATATCTATAGTGATGCAAATATTATACATATTCCCACCCTCCTCTGCCCCTCTGCACTACCACCAAGACAACAACAAAAGAATAATAGTTATTATAGAATGCACAGACATACATTATCAGGTCTTTGCTCATCGGTGGCATATTTGTCATTTTGTAGAAAATCCATTCGTCAATTAATTCATTTAACAGACTAAACAATACACTACCTTCTACTATATGACAGTTTGTAAAATGATTGAGTGGCTATTATGTGCTAGGCAATCAGGGTACTTCAGAGAAGAAAAGAAACACAAGCCCTGCTGTCGAGAATGGTGGGATTGCAGGTAACTAATCCTTCTGGAGGACATGTGCCTCAGAGCTACTTCACCTGGGGGGCAAGGAACTTGGGTACATGTACCTCAGTTCTCATTAGACATCAGTGGGTATTATTCCAAGAGGGTGCTAAGTCTTCATTGTCACTGTCTTCTGAGCACATAGCTTCAATTGGTACAGAAATCCTTCAGTAGTTGGAAATTGAACTAACTATGCCCTCACAATGGTATGTCTTAAGGGCAATGGGTGAGAAGTGATAACATCCTATATAATAAAGAGGTAATATGCAAATTGACTATCACATCAAAACATTAGATGGCTATCCCCATGTGGTCAAAGATGGCTGCACCCATGTGGACACAAGATGGTGGCCATAAGATGACTGGCAGGGGAGGGAAGTTGGGAGAGACCAGGCCTGCAAAGGAGGGCAGTTGTGGATGATCAGGCCAGCAGGGTAGGGCAATTGGAGGCACCCAGGCCTGCAGAGGAGGGCAGTTGCTGGGGGGAAACCCAAGCCTGCAGGGGAGGGCAGTTGAGGGCAACCAGACCTGCAGGGGAGGGCAGTTGGGGGGAACCAGGACAGCAGGGGAAAGCTGTTAGGGGTGACCAGACTGGCAGGGGAGGATAGTTAGGGGTGACCAGGGTGAGGGCAGTTAGAGGTTACAAGGCCACAGGGGAGGGCAGCAGGGGAGACCAGGCCTGAAGGGGAGGGCAGTTGGGGATTATCATGTCAGCAGGGGAGGGCAGTTAAGGTCAATCGGGCTGGCAGGGGAGCAGTTAGGGAGTGATCAGGCTGCTAGGCAGAAACTGTTAGTGCCAATCAACCAGGCAGGCAGGTGAGTGGTTGGGAGCCAACATTCCTGGATTGTGAGAGGGGTACCAGATTGGAGAGTGTGCAAGCTGGGCTGAGGGACATTTCCCCCCCCCCAAATCTCTGTGTTTGAATTTCTGCACCAGGCTTTTATCATGTACTACTGTGTAGCCCAAAGAAATATATGCTTATGTTCATGCCATCCTGTCACTGTGAATTTTCAGGGTGTTGTCTTGTCATAATTTATTTTAAACAAATGATAACAGCAGAATTTATGAGATAATACAGTCTCTAATGCCATATTTGATCTTGAGGATAATTGCCACCTGAGTATTTATATCCATGGCCAACATCATATTTTAAAATCTTAAGCTACAAAGTGATAGTATTAGGAAGTAGGGCCTTGAGAGGTAATTAAGTCATGAGGGTAAGCCCTCCAGAATCAGATTAGTGCCCTCATAAAGGAACTCATTCTTACCCTCACTCTTTGTGTCTCTGTGAGGATTCAATAAGAAGGCAACCATCTGCAACCCATGTGCTTTTATTAAACCAACAGTATAACTTTTATTTGTCAAAGATTAATATAAACTAAGTATACTTGAAAAACATTTGGGTTAATTTCTATATTTCTAAGAATTTTAAGAATATTTAATTTATATAAGTGCTAATTTATAATTAAGCTAATTAGAAAATATCTCTTTTAGGAATTATGTAAGATGTTTCAAAATTAATTGGATAATACCAACCAGAGATAGGATAATATCACATATGCATAACATACTTATATATAAAAATATGTAAACTTATGGACACAAATAGAGATCATATAGATTGCATTCTAAAAGTTTAGCTATGAATCACACATAACCTTAGTGATACAGAACTCATTCATTTGTATAAAACTGTTAGCTCTTGTCTTTGTTCCACTTTATTTTTTTCTGAATTATGTTTCTGGCAGATGGGACAAGTTGAGGTTATCGGCTTAATATGAAAGCTAAATATTTATGAAGAAGATTTTTAAGATTTTCTTTTGCCCCTGATATATAATATTATGGGTTCTGTAGACTAAAGTTGAGTGAGGTACACCTTGTAAGTGTCCAAGGAACATATACCAAAATAGACGATATCCTAGGTCATAAAACAAATAAAAATAAATTCCAAAGACTTTTAAATCATACAGAGTGAGATCTATGACCACCATAGACTCAAACTAGAAATCAACACTAATCTGATGGGAAACTCTCCCAACATGAGAAACAAAATGATACATGTCTACATATCCCATGTGTCAAAAAGTACTTTCCAAAGAAATAAAGAAATATACTGAACTGAATGGGAAGGAAAATATTACATCAAAAGTTTTGGGGTCATGAGACAGAAATGCATAGCATTAGATACATAGTTTAAAAAGAGGAAAATTTCCAAATCAATAATATTAAGTTTTCTTCTTGAGAACCTGGAAAGAGAAGAGAAAGGTAATCCCACAGCAAGCAGAAGAAAGAAAATAATGAAGAGCAGAATTAATGACATTAAAATTGTAAAGCAATTGAGGAAATTATTAAAGCAAAGAGAAACTTCTTTGGAAAAAAAAAACCTGATGAAATTTAATAACTTCTAGCAACATGATAAAGAGAGAATACAAGTTACCAATATAATGAATGAAATGGGGGATGTCACTAAAGAACCTGTAAACATGCACATGGCATTTAGAGAATATTGTGAACAATTCCATAGCCATAAATTTGACAACTTAAGTGAAATGGATCAATAAATTCAAACAGAGAAACTACCAAAATCACCAAATATTAAATAGATTATTTGAAAGCTCCCATTTTTAGCCCTGTGACTATTAAGGGAATTTCATTCATGATTTCTCAAACCTTGGTAATCAGCATAATTTAGATGTTGACTATGTTGAGTTCTCTCAGACTTTGCTGCTTTTACTCCTCTCAGGAATGAGTCATGAAAAAAAAAATACCTACAAGTTAGCAATACTTTAGTCAAAATAACTCATTATGGAATCTGTAGTAGCATGAATGGTAGTCTCCAAATATTCATGCCCACCCCAGGAACTCAGAATGTGACCTTATGTGGAAATAGGGTCTTTGTAGATGTAATGCATGGGATGAGATCATACTGGATTTTAATGGGCCCTTAACTTAGTGAGAGCATCTTTAGAAGAGAGACATGTGACATAGAGAGAAATAGTGAAGATGAGATAAAGCTGGGGAAGATGGGAGTGACATGTCTACAAGCCAAGGAATGAAGGAATGCCAATTGGGGGAGGCAAGTAGAACGAGGAGAAGGCACAGAGAATTGATTCTCTCTCAGCGCCTTCAGAAGGGCCCAAACCCATGACACCTGATCTTAGACTTCTGCCAGCCAAAAGCTGTGAGGGGCTACATCTCTGTGGCTGTAAGCCACCAGGTTTGTGGTACTGTACTACGGCAGCATAATTAGTTAGGAAACCAATACAGAACTCATTACATAAGCATTTGCAGAATTCTCCTTCTGGCCAAGTACTGATGTGTACTGTGGGTATGTGACATTCAATAAAACCCACACCTACCCTGAATTAAAGTTTAATTACAATGAACTTGAGGAATAATAATAATACAGTTAGGTACAGATTGCTAAGTGGCTGAGTTCAAACCATGGTGTGGTAAAACTGCTTTTTTTCTTTTCACCGTATATTGCTTTGTTACATTTACATGTATGAGTGAGTCAGTGACACTTGAGAGCATTAGCATATCATCAGCTTCCTCTACATATCAAAAACTTACTGCAGGATTAATGTAATATTTTGTGGGTATAGAGCTATAGCTTTAAATGAAATAAAGTAGTTATTCTCTCCTTCATCAGGGAAGACACTGGAATTTGAATAGTTTTAAAAATTATAAAGTAAATTAATAGAGTAAAGTAATCTGAATTGGAAGGAAAATATAATGTTTCCCCCTATTAACTTAGAGCCAGTCGAGTAGAGGAAAAACTGCTATACATAAAGCTGCTGTGACTCAACAGTTCAGCAGTGCTTCACAGCCTTGGAAGCTCAAGTAAAATCTGAAAAGATAAAGCAGTTTTTTTAAGTTCCAGGTTATGTGAATCAGGCATGAAATTCACTTTTCATATATACACATTGACTTTGTCAAGAAGGCAGCATTTTTCAAAATATGTGTTAAAAGTAAGTGCACAGTTTCTTTGCTTTCATATTTTGGGCTAAAATGAAAATTTCTTTAACAGACTCTATTTGGATATTCCCACATTTGAAATTTGAATTTAATTTGTTTTCATCCACTGTACTCTAAGCATGAAATCAATTAAATTACTAAATTTCTCCACCACAATGTTCTCTCACCAGTCATTTTTAGTCAGAATCTATATATCTGTGAAAAAGACATAAAATGAAATTTTACTGTAAGAAGACTACAGTAGATCCTATTATTAGAATAAAAAAGGTGCAATTGATTAAAAAAAATGCTTAAATGGCTGAAACCGGTTTGGCTCAGTGGATAGAGCATCGGCTTGCGGACTGAAAGGTCCCAGGTTCGATTCCGGTCAAGGGCATGTACCTAGGTTGCGGGCACATTCCCAGTAGGGAGTGTGAAAGAGGCAGCTGGTCGATGATTCTCTCTCATTGATGTTTCTAACTCTCTATTCATCTCTATTACTTTCTGTAAAAAAAAAATCAATAAAATATATTTAAACATATATATATATATATAACAGAAAATAAACAAATATTGGTTAATATTTTTAAAAATGCTCAAATGCTAAAGGGAGGTCTAAAGCAATAATGCAAATTCTAAAGTATATCACTTTCTCTAAAGAGATACATTGGGTGTTTTTAAAAAGAAGTTAACATTTTAGAAGATGTTTCTATTAGCTCCTATGATCAATGGCAAAGAAGACTGAAGTCAGAGTGAAAGATTAGGACATTACAGCAGTGGATATATGAGTGCATAAAAAGTTGTGGTATATTTACACCATGGAATACTAAGCAGCAGTAAAAACAAAGGATATTGTACCCTTTGAGACAGCCTAGAGGGATATGGAGAGTATAATGCTAAGTGAAATATTTCACTTATATATAGAAACTAACAAACAAAATAAAATGATGAACAAAATAGATCCAGAGACATGGTAACATGCAAAAGACTGACAAATAAGAGATTAACCAAAAAATGTATGTGCATAACCCACGGACAGACAATAGTGTAGTGAAGGACTGGGGATGGGGGTGTCAATGGAGGGGAAATAACATTTTTAATACTTTCAACAATAAAGATGCATTTAAAAAATTGTAGATTGGGACTAAGGGATTGGTGATGGGGATGGATTGGATTAGAACCCTTTCTAAAAGAAAGAGGCAGGGAGAAACCTAGCTGGATGCAAAATCACCACCAAATGGCAAATGGGAAAGACTTCTTTGTTGTTCGTACTTAGTTTTGGACCGCTATGGAAGAGCACTTATTCAGATAAAATGACCACAGGAGAGTCATAGGGTAACATCAATGAGTTTTGCTAAATGTTTAGGCAATGTGAAAAAGAAGTTCACTCACCACTGAATAATTCAGGGACTGATTATCTAGGTGATAAACATTTTCAGATTCCCCTCCCCCCCCCCTTTTTTTCCATCTGTTGCTCACAATCAGTCATTTCCCTGCTCATTAGTCTCCTTACCAGAGAAATGGAAATTATTTTAAACTGCCTTCAAATGCGGCATCCTGTTTGCTTCTTAATTGAGATTTTGTGGTTGTTATCTCTATGGATTACAGCAATCATTTTCTAGCATCAAAGAATGTTTTATAGCTAGCGCCAAAGAATATTTTGAAAACACTTGGATCTAGTGTTACCAAAAAAAAAAAAAAAAAAAAAAAAAAAGTGAAATGATTTGCCCCAACTCACCTAGTTGGAACAGAGGAAAAGAACTGAATCAGACCCCATATTTTTTCAGAATTAATATACCATTCCTTCCACTGATTTCACTCTCTCCCTACATTATGATAACATTGAAAATTAGCTTTAAAAAAAAACAGGTGCATTAGAAATTCTATAGGTTTATTTGCTAGCTGCTTAGGCTCACATCACCTTCTTATAGAAGTTGGTCCATGTATATTTATTTTATAATGCCAGCCTCATGCCTCTAATCAGACTTCATGTCTGCAGGTTATTTTCCTTTTAAGCTGGCTACAGAGTGGCAAACAACCTTCCAAACTTCTCTCTCTTCATTGGTTCCATCAGAGCTAGCATACCTGTTTTTGTTGTTGTTTTTAATCTGCAACCAAGGATATGTTTCCATTGAAATTTAGAGACAGTGGAAGGGAGGAGAAGAGAGTGATATCAATTGGTGCCCTCCTATATGTGCCCCAACCAGGGCCAGATTGAGCCTGCAACTAGGTACATACCCTTGACCAGAATCGAACCTAGGATCCTTCAGTCTGAGGGCTAACACTCTACTCACTGAGCCAAACCAGCTAGGGCCTGGTGCTGCCTGCAAAAACCTTAGCTATTTTTAAAGTTGGTTATAACTTTATTGACCAATTTTAACTTATTATTAACATTTTCTTCCTTAGAATCACTCATTTTTCATGTATCTAGGTACATTCAAAGTAGAAAATTAACTAACATTAGTCAGAGGCCAACCAAAGACCAAACTCCTAACATATACCTTCTTATTTAATCCTAACTGAAAAAAAGTAAGTATAACTTTCCTTTTTTTTTTCTGATAGGAGAGGCCCATAAATGCTTGCCCAATATCATAGCACCAGCAATTGTAAAATCTGTTATTTGAAATATGATAAACTGATTCCAGATTAAGGTCTTTCCACCTTGAGGCTCTTCACTACATTTCATTACCTCTAACTCTGTATACCAGTGGTCGGCAAACTCAGTCAACAGAGCCAAATATCAACAGTACAATGATTAAAATTTCTTTTGAGAGCCAAATTTTTAAAACTTAAACTTCTTATAATGCCACTTCTTAAAAAGTAGTATTTTGCCCAGGCTGTGGTATTTTGTGGAAGAGCCACACTCAAGGGGCCAAAGAGCCGCATGTGGCTTGCGAGCTGCAGCTTTGCCAACCAATGATTTATACTATATGCATATGCTTATCAACAATATTACATTTTTTAGCTATCTGCAAGGAGGGACCAAAGTAATTTAAACCTGTATCTCAAAATGACAATATATTTCCTTATGTTGGACAAAAATAAATATTTTTGGGATGAAATTAAATGGAATATTTACTCGATCTATTTATAAAAGAAGTGACTTGTACAAAAAGCTACCCTGAAAATCCTATTATTGTTATAAGGCAGCAACAGTTTTGAATCCTTTGGAGAAATGAATGTGATTAATTTCACCATATAATAGGCATCTTTAAATGAAGAATGGCAACAACCCATCAAAGAGTTAAGCCTTCACCGTGTGCAGGAGCAGTTGACTGAGAAACGCTGTGCTGCCCAGGAGTACTTCTTAGAACAAAGCCCAATGCTTGTTTAAAAGTACTAGCTGTAATGGCTGTTAGAGCACTTTGGTGAAATGGCATGCAAAGTTTTGTGAGTCAGAATCAGAGCAAGATTCATGAAAGACACTAGAGTGGTTTCTAATAAGGGTAAATAAGATACTTTCAAATCGAATCCTGTGTTAGCTGTGTAAGAAGCAGCTAAATCTTTTACCATTTCACGTCTTATTGTTTCAGGATACTTATTTCATTTAAATCATTGATTTTTTTTAGGGCCCAAGGCACATCTCTTCCATTGGGTTTAAATTGATTGATTATGCCAGGTGGCCTAATATGTGAAGGTTAGTGGACTTTATCCCATGAGAAGAATCTTACATTGCTAGGGTAAGAGCTTACCTGTAAAATAGTTTTGGTTTTTTTTAACCCATAATAGAAATGACTGAATCATTGATTTCATCTAGCATTGACCAATCTGTTATTCTCTGCTCTGAGGCTATAGGCTAACACTGTTATCCATATCAGCCTTCAGTAGACTTTGCCATAAACATCCAAAGGATTATATAAAATTTCATTCAAAAAAACATTTCTAAGAATATACATATTTGAGGTTTGACAGGTGATATAATCACTTTACAAGCAAGATCACACCTTACTACAAGGATTTCATATGGAGATATTACATCATCAGATGATTAGTTTCTATGTTCTCAATCAGAGGTCTGAAAATGTGTTCTGTAAAGGGCCAAATAATAATGATTTAGGTTCTGTGGGCCATAAGGTATCTATAGCAACTTGCATCTCTGCCATTATATCATAAAAACAGCTAAAGACAACACATAAACCACTTATGTCCTATATTTCCATTAAAATTTACTAAGGGGGATGGATGAAAAAGGAGAAGGGATTTAGAAATACAAATTGATAGTTATGCAATCATGGTAATGTATTGTAAATTACAGCATAGGGTATATAGTCGATAATATTGTAATTATGTATGGTATGAGATAGGTACTAGATTTATTGGGGTGAACATTTCATGAGTTATATAAATGTCTAAGCATGAGGTTGTACACCTGAAACTAACATAATATTGCATGTCAATTGTAATTTTAAAAAATTATGGAATTTATTTACAGAAACAAAAGACAGGATATGATCTGCAGGTCCATATGGGTTGTAGGCCTTAATTTACTGACTCCTGTTCTAAACACTGCATATGTTTTATCTCATTTAATTCTCATAATATTTATTGGAGAATATATACTAATAATAATTAAATTTTTATTAATGTAAGTGTCATTTATTATTAATAAAATTAGTATATTGAGAATCATAATACTTAAGATTATCATTCTACCAGAAAGTTAAACTATGATTTGAAACCATACTTTCTTGACCTGTTTACCATCATACTTATTCTTGTATGCATTCTTCTTCTGGTCAAGTATTTCTATTAGTTAAGACTAATTTCAGCTCTAGTAATCAAAGATACAACAAAATATTAAGCACTTAATCCATATGAAAGTTGATATTTAATGTAAAGTCAGACAAGTGGTCCAGGGTTGATATGAAAACCAATAATGTCTAGAGATCCAATTTCTTTTATCTTGTTATTCCATGATTCTCATCAAGAATATTACAACCTATGATTCAAGGAACGTGCTCTAGCTCCTGATTAACATATCCACACTCTGCACAGCAGGAAAAAATAAAATTAAAGGATGATATAGGAGAACAACACTATTGGCTTAAATGAAATGACCTACCGGTTACATACAATGCTTCCATTTTTTTCCACATGATCGCATTCAAGAAAGCTTGGAAATAACCTCTATTCTAGGTAACTACACACAGGTAAAATCACAGATTTTATCTAGAAGAAAGGAGGCTTGAGTTCTAGGGTAAAACTCCCATATTTTTTTTTGGGGGGGGGAGGAATTGAATAATAATGTTGAACCGAGTCTAGGTCATGGATTTGTTTTAGGTCACCATTACCAAAGGCATAGAATGAGGACCTAAACAAAAATATGAAGTAAGTAACCTCGTTTTAAGAACAAGAATTACATTATAGGGATTTGGGAAAGTGGAAGAGAGAGATCCTGCAATCAGATTACATCACAGGAACACAATGCCAGGGAATTGAACCCGAATCAACTTAACTCTTCATTTTTGGAAAGGAAATAAGATAGCTGAATATCTTTATATATGACTCATTTCTTACCAGCTTGAATTCTAGAAATGGCAGAACTGGTGAAGGAGGCACTTAATCAACCAAGATTTAAGTTTGTTGTTAAAGGAAAACAAAGAGAAATGAGACGGGAGTGACAAATGTCTGACTCCTGACTGCTGCTTGCGTTTCTCTTGAACTGATTACGCAACTCATACGATGTCTTCCTGATGAATGTCTTTATTTATTTCTACTTGTTCAAAAACATATGAACTTATCAGGAATAGTGAATAATATGATGATATCTATTTAGCAACAAGTAAAGATGCATCATCTTTGTGTGGAAAAGCATATAATTCTATTATTTAATTGCATTTATAAAAATGACATTTATGTATTATAGCAAACAAATAGCCAGAGCTGGCACCCTGGGTCTTGGAAGCTGTACGGATGTTGGATGCCTGTAAGGAGACCAGCGGGAGGAGCTCATGACAGCAAAAGCAGCCCAAGATTCAGGCTGCAAGGAATGGCCAGAAAAAGTCAGTCTTCCAAATGGCTGAGAGAGTGGATACTGTGGCCTCAGAGTAGGAGGCTGTATCAGTGGACAGACAAATGGATGAGATGTCCAAACAAGAGGAAAGGTCACCATGTCTAGACTAGTGAATTAACCCAGGACCCGATGAGACAAAAAAAACAACCTGTCAGTCCTGCCATGGAAAACAGGTCCTTTCTGAAAGGAAAATAAGAACAAATATACAAGGAGCTACTTTCAGCCCCAGTAGAAAAAAACAAGCAAGAAGCAGAAAGGCTCATTACAAATAACCAAGTCATCAACAGACCCTGACCTAGTCCCGGGCCCAGGTGAACATAGGACTGACATAGTGAATGGGCTCCAAAGTCCAGGGGAACGTGCAGCATTGAGGCCTGATCCCGGAACTACTCTGCCAGCTTCCAGAATGGTGAAGTACAAGTAGCCTCATATCGTTTTCAAAATTTGAAAATGAATTATGAGGGTGATTAGATTCTGCATACATAGTGAGGGTGAAAATTAATTCCATTGTTATGGAAAGGCTGACAAGATCTCTTATTCTCCTGGAGGCCATGAAGACCTGATCTATTTCCACCTCTCCACATAGCCCTCGTAAAGTTCTGCAGGGGCCAGTAGGTTCCCTTTCCTTCTACTTGCACGTGTTCTGGAACAGTAAGGAACCAAATACATCCAGCTTTATTGCGTGTAATGTTCCATGGAGGCACTGAGCAGTCTGGGATGCTGCTGCAGCTGCTCTCTCTCCACAGACTAACAGAAGCGCATCAAAGATAGTGTTCTGAGCAAATGTGAAAATGTCAAGGCCACCTGTGAGACCTGATAAAGACGGTATCAGAACAATGGATTCCAAGACTAGTGTGTTCCTTTAATTTTTTTAAGTTCCATTTCATGTTCAAAGCAACAATACCCAGGGCAGAAGAATGCCCTTCCTTTCCATCAGATTCTCATTTTATAGCCCAGCCAAGACCTTTTGTAAATGAGGAACAGGAGGATTGGGGATTGGAAGCAGGTTCAGTGCACTCTCGGAATAGCTTTCTGCCTATCTCATCACAAACCTGCAACCACCTTGTGTTATGTAAAGTGGGGACACTAGTAAAGCAAACTGCTAAGAGAAGGTCATATGAAAGGCTTGGTTCTCTGTAATAGAGAAAATAAGTCTCCCAGGGAATCTAGCCAGGCATATGTCTGAAAACTGTAATCAGTGTTTCTCTTAAGCAATCATGGAATTATACTAATATCCTATCCTAAAAAAGAACATTGTACCTTAAGGACAGATTAGGCCCTTTTCTATACTTCCTTGATCTCTCTACTCCTGGAATTCAGTCTCTCAACCAAGTTGACTATTTTGGGCCAGGCAGAGGGTGAGGCATCTGAAAGCAATGAGTAAGTTCTTTTCCATTACATATTCTCACTATCATGAATTTATATAATGGAGAGAACTCAATTCTTTACAAAAGAATACATGATGGTTTTTTTTTTTAATCTTACAATTTATCAATTATACCTTAATAAAGCTGAAAATTAAAAAAAGGATGTTGGACCAGAAAAAATTAAAGATTTTGTGGAATCCCTTCAATTGGCCCCATACAATAGTTATTATTAATAATCCCGTTTATTACACAAAGTAACTGGCTTTAAAGAATTTCACTAACCTTTTTTCTGAAAAGTCTTTGCACTAATCTTTATTTTATACCATGAGTGATACAGCCTAAAATGCCATAAATAGATATAGAGCAAGGTCCCTGCTAGAAAATTTAGGAATTAGTGAGATTTGGGGGTTTTTTTCCCTAAGGGAAATAGCAGGGGATTAAAAAGTTCTAACCACAGACTTTGCAAAATCGGATTAACATTTTAAAAGGACCCCTTAGACGTTTTGAGAAGCTTTGAGGAGAATTGATTATAAATTGGTAAGAATGGATTCAAGGAGATAGGCTAGGGGTCTACTTTTAGAAACAGTTGCGTGACTTAAAAGTGAAATTCATGGGCCTTGTAGTAAGAATGTAATAAAATGGCCCCAGGACTCTGAATGAGCAAATGGATGAGTACAAGCCTGCTTTAATAAATTAGAAAGGCTGGAAAACAAAGCTCTATTTTATTTTTATTGTAGAATATATCTATTTTTGAGGAGGAGTAGATTCTCTCTTTTAAGCATAGTACCTATATAAAGTAACGGTTAATGAGGAATTACTGTGTTTATAATTTCATTTCCATAATATATGGATTACAAAGGATTCTAAGATTTCAAATTATTATCCTCTCAACCCAGAAGTTTATTGTCTTCAGTGTATATAATGGCTTTCTGTTTGTTCTTTAGTAGCAATAGTCATCATGTGACATTTGTTGGGATACATCAAATGACTTTGATACTAGAATTATGCTCTTGAATTTTCATTTTTTTTCATTTTTATGATCCATAGAACAAAATAATTTGAGCAAGGAAATTCAAACTATGATGAATACACTTTCATGGACTTACCTCTTTTTAACTAAGACTCTACCACCTGTTCTCTTTTTTTATATGTTTAAAAATGTATATAATTAACTGAGCAATCATGTTATAAAAGAAAGAATATGAATGATTTCAGTACATCCTAATTCTTTATATAGCACATCTGTTATGAAAAGGATTTCTTCCAAGCACATGTTTCAGGTTAATCATTTTTTTCTTTTATCAACTCTTTTAAAAGTAAACAGAAAATAGAAACAAATTTAAGAATTCTATGTCCTTTGAAATCACAGTAAGTTATGGACAAGATTAGGGTCACTCAGACAGTCAATATTATGGTGGTTACCAGAGGGAAGGAACCTGGGGGTAGTAAAGAATAAAGGGATCAAATATATGGTGATAGAAGATGATTTGACTTAGGATAATGGGTACGCAATACAATATGAAGATCATGTACCAAAGAAATGTACACTTGAAACCTATATAATCTTTTAAATCAATGTCACCCAAATAAATTTAATAAAAATTGTAAACTATTAAAAAGATTATGTAACTCACTGCTTATATTATTCACAGCACATATAAGACAAGATATTTTATTTTCAGATGTATCTATCTCTCATAACTAAACAGTGCCACTAAACATAATTAAATCTCCAACTTGACATGCTTTTCTTCCCTCTAGCACTTATAACATATGGTTTGTTCTGCTTGAAACATGTTCATAGATTTGGAAATTGTCTCTAGAAAGCACATCTTTACAATTGTGTTATACTTACCATATATTTATTAGAGTATATCATGAATACCCTTTTGCTGCAATTATCCATTTCCAGTAATAGAACTTTAGTGTTAAGCTACAGATGTTATCTTTCTTGTGTAACTTTGTGTCTTAAATATATAACTAATAGTATATGCTCAAAAATTTGATGAACCAATTTAATTAATAGTACCATTATTATTATCACTGATCTTGAACAAAAGTAAAAGTGAATAAAAAATGCAAGGAATCCACTGACCTATTAATATCTGAAGATGAGTTTAGTAAAGCATATTCCTTTTTAGAAAAGGTTTTTATGTCTGTAGGTAAAAAGGTATTCTTTCAAATGGAAATTCCAATGTCACAAAGAGAATTTAATCTAATAAAGAGGGAATATGCTAATTGACCATCACTCCATCACAAAGATGGCTGCACCCACAGCTGAGACCTATTTCCCATAAGGAGCCTTAACGATTAATTGGCAGGGACCTGAGGTTATGCCCTCCCCTGCCCCCATGGGGCTTGACAGGGTATCTCAGACAACACCCCCTTCCCAGGGCGGCCTGATGGTGGATCTTAGGCTATGCTCCCCATCTCAGCACCGGGCCAGGGGACCTGAGGCTGTGCCCCTTGCCTGGCTGGGCTTGACAGGGGACCTCACACCATGCCCCCCACCCAGTGGGGCTTGACAAGGGAACTCAAGTCACACCCCCTGCCCTGTTATGGGCTGGGGACTTCAGACCACGCCCCCCATTCTGGTGCCAGGCCAGAGTATCTGAGGCTATTCCCCTTGCTGGGCTGGGCTTGACAAGGGTGGGACTGGCCAGGTCGGGGGCAGCTGGCTCTTGGTCTCATATGATTTTGAGGCGCATGTGGGTTGGGGGTGTCTTGACTCTAGATATCATGGTTTGCCCCAGACTCTTGACAGGAGAAAGGTTTTCATATACATTTTACTTATTTTCTTTCATTTCTGACACTTCTATTTTAGAGAAAGGGCAAATAGCAATATTAAATTATTTCCTCAAATTAATTCCCCTTTAATGTGCATGAATTTTGTGCACTGGGCCACTAGTATAAACATATATGGGATCTTTTCAGTTGAGAAATTTTTAAACAAAGTATAGATGTATGTTTTACCAAAAATAAAATCTATAGTTACATGGCTGGGCACTTTAAGGAAATTAAAATTGATGAGTTTGGAAAGCACCAACATTGGGGCAGAGGAACACTGTGTTTAATAATAAAAGAAAATGAATGAATTGGATTGTAAAAGCCATTGACTCCCTGTAAACTTTAGAGCAAAATAATTCTTGGATAGTTAACCTTGCCCTGAAGTACAGTCAACAGTAGGCAGAAATTTAACACCAAGTTTTAAAAAGAAAAAAACAAAGGCAAAAATAATAAATTGCCAAGTGCTATTTTCTTAAATCCCTTTAAGCACAGCCCCTTCCAATTAACTTCTGCTTACATTATATATATTCTTTCTCCTTGATTTCTTTGGCAACTCCAAAAGGCCTACAGATATCCTCAAATCATATAATTTATGGATTAATCTTTCCAGGAACCTAAAGGTCCTAAAGTGAATGCCTTTATTTTATTATCCAATATGTTTTCATAATTCTTGAAAGAATTATATAGAAAGTCACAGCTGCATTGAAAGAATGCTATAACTTCTTTGCCATTTTTATAGTGAAATATCTAATGTAAGTATATATTTATATATAAATATATTTATATGTCTTGATCCAAGTACATTTTTTACATGCATAGCCTACTGAACTTTGCTATAGTATTTAACACTGTTATAGATTGCTTGATTATTTTCTTTCTATTTTAATTTGGTTTCTTTGGTTGTAATCTCTCCAGTGGAAACTACTGTGATGATTCTACTTTTCACTAGTAGAATGTATTAAATACTTAGAACCAAAACACAAATAGAAATAGAATCAAGTAATGTATGGTATATTTTTTTAAAATATGTGGCACAATGCTAAGGAATCCACAAAACCCAAAATGTAATAAAAATATAATTTTGAGGAAATATGTAAACTTCAAAGCCTAATTATAATCTTAGACTTTCTACCAAATTCCAGAGACCTTGGCCTTCTGTTTTTACAGTTTTGAGGAATATAAAAGATAGGATGTAAACAATAAGGACTCACCAAAGGTAATAACCTAACAGTTTGCTTCTGCATAAAACTCCAAAAAACTTTTCTCTCATTTTAAGAATGACAAGAAAACCAACTCAGTATGTCAAAAGAATAGTAAGAAATTCCCTGATGCATTTTGATTGTCTCTGCAGTAGACATAAAGTCAGAAGTGATCATTGATAAGTCACATCTTGCAAGGTTTTTCTTTTATTCATCAAAATTCAAATTAGATGTATATTCTGGGGGAAAAACAAACTTTGAATTAAATTTAATGTGATTTTGCTTGAATGTGTGAACAGGTCCAAGTAAATGAGAACAAAAATGTCATAAGGAACTGGAGTTTATACTTCATAATTGAAGCAAAATAAGAAAGGAAGCACTGTGAACAATACCCAGTGGAAACTGGCAGAAACAGATTTCATGTATTAAATATCAATTATACCTTAATAAAGCTGAAGATTAAAACAAAAAAGGATGTAAACTAGTGTAGCACACATGTGGCATAGGGAAATCAAAGGCACATAATATAGCTCCAGCAGGTTCTTTCCCCTGTGGTATGACATACTCTGTAGGGTATGTCTTTGAAATATTATGTCTGACTCAGTCTATGCAATATGGTAGGACTTAGGCAAGGTCCTTCTTGACTCACCTTATCCATCTGTAAAAGGAAGGATAAGGATGTAGTAAAGTTTTCCCCAGTCTCTTTTCTATTCTTTATGCTTCTTTGAAAGGCAATATTGTGCTTATGTATTTCATTCTATTCATACATGTGAGTGCTAGGTGCTGGCTCAGCAGAGACAAGCAGCAGGAGGATATGACTTATAGAAAAATAAAATCAATAACCCGAAACTAGATGCTTCAAAGATGATGTGTGTCCTTTGTGAGAAAGTGTTTTCAAAGACAGAAAGAAAAGATGTCAGGAGAACAAATGAGAGCATCTGGGGAGCAGGAAGAAGAAAGATGTTTGGGGGAAAGGGTAGTGGAGAGAGGACAGAATTTTTGTGTAAGGGTTAGAAAAACTGTGAGGTTTATTGAACTTTAAAATTTGAAAATTTTGGCCTATCCGGGTGGCTCAGTTGGTTGGAGCACTCTCCCTTACACCAAAAGGTTGCAGGTTCCATTCTGAGCATTACCAGTCAGGGTACATTACCTAGGTTTTGGGTTCTCATCCCTTATCTGCTTGCACGTGAGAGGCAACTAGTTGATATTTTCCCCGCTCTTTCAAATCGATTTAAATAATCAAATTTGATTAACACTGCAAAGATTTCCTTATGTGCAATGATTGCTTTAATGTTTATACAATGAGTTATTAGGTAAAATTACCCTTTGGGCCCTATCTTTCAAACTCACCTCATTCGCAGAACCACAATTATGACCTTCCTTTTTCTACACAAAGAAACACTTCTGGCCGGGACCGGTTTGGCTCAATGGATAGAGCGTCGGCTTGGGGACTGAAGGGTCCCGGGTTCGATTCCGGTCAAGGGCATGTACCTTGGTTGCGGGCATATCCCCAGTAGGGGGTGTGCAAGAGGCAGCTGATCGATGACTCTGTCTCATCGATGTTTCTAACTCTGTATCTCTCTCCCTTCCTCTCTGTACAAAATCAATAAAATATATTTAAAAAAAAAAAAAAAAAGAAACACTTCTGTTTTTAAATAAAGATATTCTTAAGGATAGTATTAACATAGCTCAAGGTCACAGACTTTCTTTTTTATCATTTGCTCCTGTTATCTGGTTGTTGTTATTTTTGTTACTCATGCAGCTTTTTAAATTTATCTTTATTGTTGAAAGCTTTACACATGTCCCCTTATTATCTCCCATTGCCCCCCTTTACCCTACTCCTGCAATTTTATCTGCTTGTCTGATTCAGCCTACATTAAGACATTATTTTTTTCTGATTCACTCTTTTCTACTCCCTCTATGCTTATCTCTCTCCAATAAAACTCAAGGCAGAGAAATGGAACCAAAAGTATTAGCATTGAAAAGAGCTCATAGATCTTACCCAAAGTATTAACATTTTACAGATGCAGAATGAGACAGAGGTAGACTGACTGAATATGTATGTGACTTTTAAAAAGTTTACAAACAGGTGTAGGAGACTACTAATGGAATTAACACTACCATTAGAGCCAAATTATGCAAAGAATGGGTTCAGATTTCTCATACACAATGGTGGAGGTATAATGAGTTTTTCATGGGATCAGTACTCCAAAATCACAATAAAAGTGAAAAATGATAGATAATTTTAGGGGTAATTAGTTTATTTTAAAAATGGCAGAGTGCAGATGAGACTATACAACAAAAGTAATCTTAAAAATTTTATTGTCATAAATGGAAGCTGATTTTCTGATTTTGATAATTATTTAGCCTATTATGAATTCAATAGAATAGATTTTCTGCCTTGCAAATCTAATTTTGTAGTCATTGAATTTTATTCTGAGCAGACATTCTGTAGTAGCCTAACATTTTAACACTTTGATATATCAGAAAGATATTTCTGAGTTTCTCTTCTTAGTTTTAGTGATGAGTTGACTGACTTTTCAATGGCAAATGTCTCATGGTGTTATTATATGCATATACGTAGTTCTCAACATAGCACATAGATTTGCATAAGAATGAGCTCTAGCACAGTTATTGAAAGGGTTAAGTGTTTACTCATTTACTCAGTTAAAGCTTTATGCACAAGTATCTGAACCTACAGAGAACAGGTGTGAATTGCAGAAACTTTGGCGATATATATCACTAGTACACAAAAGAATATACAGATACATATTCCATTTCTTTCAGGAAAAGACAATACCTATTTTATTCACTTCTGATTCCTCATCCACTAAGCACTGTACCAGGCACAAAGTAAAATATTACCAGCATTTACTCAATGAACAAATCAAATCAAATAAATAAATAAATAAATGGAAGAAAAATGGTTGTTTGGAAACACAAAAAAAGTTCCAGAATGTTCATAAACGCAGAAAATATAGACATCAGCATTCCAATGCTTTTATTTAACAGATGTTAAATGCCACCAGCCCCAATTAAAAAAAAAAAAAAAATTCAGGAAACTCAAAAGTTCACGAAACAGGTAGTTAAATGGAAGGATTGAATTTAGAACTCATTTATAAATTTGGATTTATTCTAGACATGTACTTAAATAAAATAAAATGAATACTAAAACATGCTCTGTTGTTTTCTAACTTATATTTGTCCCTTTAAAAACTAGTATGTGCCAGGCACTGAACTAATAAATTAACAGAGATAAATTTATTTTGTTTTTATAAAAATATCTTCAGCTAAAACTTGCAAAAATTAGTTTGGTATGATATACTAGTGGCCCAGTGCATGAAATTTGTACACTCAGGAGGGTCCCACAGCCTGGCCTGTTACCTCTAGCAGTCTGGGAGCCCTCAGGGGATATCCGACTGATGGCTTAGGCCCGCTCCGTAGGAAGTGGATCTAAACCATCAGACATTCATAGCACTGCTGTGGAGGCAGGAGAGGCTCCCGCCACCACCACTGCACTCACCAGCCCAGGGCCCGGCTCAGGGCTCTAGCTGAGCAGTGCTGGCACCATCAGTGCATGGGAGTGATGGTGGCTGGAGCAGGGTTGCTGGAAGACAGGAGTCCAGGGGCCATGGCAGACAGGAGCATGGAGGATGGGCTGAGACCCACCCCTGTGCCCACTTAAGCCTTGCTACCCACAGTTCCTTTCAATGTGCACAAATTTGTGCGCTGGGCCCCTAGTGTTTGTATATATGTGTATAAACATAAATATCCTACTAAAAATGTCTGGTGAAAATACATTTTCAAATTTCAATATAATATATAAAATCATTTCACTGGATTAATAATTTATAAAATTAAAATTGAGTATTATAAAATTTCAGATAGATTCTGAATTCTAAAAACATCATTTTTTTCTGAAGAAATTAATATTTGGCTCTTTACTCTTTCCTTTACCAGCTTATGTCAATTCTATTTTCTTAATATTTCATAACTCATCCCTTTTCTCCAACCCACTCCTTTAATTTAATTTTGGTCCATATCATCACTCATTTGATTACTGGAAGAATCTCCTAAAATATCTTGGTACTTGTCTCTCTGAAAATGCATTCCACAGAGATCTATTTAAAATGCAAATCCAGTTAGGACATGTTCTAATATAAAATTTTCAATGGATTCTAATTGCCTTCAGCATTAAATCAAAAGTCTTTAACGCGGCATACAAATTTATTTTTAACTGGCCTTCTGTTTAACTTTTCAATTTGCCCTCTCTCATTTTTTTCTCATTCTACCCTATGCTTAGTCAATCTACATTATACTCCTGTACCTCATGCACCTGGCCCTTCTATTTTCTATGCATTTCAATGATGTTCCCTCTACATAGAATGCCTCTCTCCATTTTCTCATCTTTGTTTCTAACTCATCAAATGTCATCTCATCTGAATATTTACCTGGACTCATCACTCCTAAACTTCCAATCCCCATCCCAATATCCATGTTACATACCTGTATAGCAAGCAATGGCAAACAGCTCTTATTGCCTGTTTACTATTTTGACACTAAAAATGGTCTCCTTTGGGGCATGGAAAATTTTTTAAATCATTATTTCCAGTGACTAGTATGTGCAAGTCACAAAGTAGGCACCTGATCCTTGAATGAAGAATAAATGATGACAGAGTATCACAAATGGGTTTCCTGTCATCTTGAATTATCTTTTTTTATCAGTACCTTTTCTGTGGTCCTTTGCAGTGTTATGCAAATTAGTTTCTGAGAGTGCAATTACAAACACAAAAGCAATCCCAAAAAGAGTTACTTTTTATTGGAACATTAAAGATACTGCTTTGCAGAATAGAATTTTGGGTAATTTGGCAGTCTGTAGAGATTTCCAATTGTAGATGATATTCTTTCCTGCTGAAATCGGCAGTCCTTTGATAACCCTGATTTCTAATGTTATTACTAAGCTCATCAGGTTTCATAGACAGCACCTAAACCAACTATACAGATAGAATAGTGCCATGGAAATCTGCCATGTGGGTTCCTAAGCAGCTTTTCTGTCATTTGTACTATCTTACAAAAGAGGCAAATAAACCATTAAAATACATAAAGCATTGTTCATGTATAGCATTCTTTTATAATCATGCAGAATTGCAAGATGTTCAATTAGATTTTATGGCACTAAGATTTTGATTTATATTATCTGTAGGAAAGACAAGGGAAAAATTAGATGGGGCAATCAAGATGGGACAATAACTTATCAAATAAATCTTAGAAATATACATTCAAAGTATCATATGCTGAAGCAGATACTTATAAATACATGAAAGACGATATCACCGCTGAAGTAATGGCTCATTGAGATACATGTTTGCTGAGGGAAGAACCTACCCTGTTTTGTTTTGTTTTCTTACAGGGTCAAACTAGCTATGAATAATGCCAACACCTTTCAATAAAAGACAAATATTTTTTAAATGAAGAATAAATCAATCATAAAGGTTTCCAGATTCACCGTGATACCATTGATGTGCTTACACAGTTCTTCAAATGCTGCTTATTTTAAAAGGGCAAATGTATTTATTTTTCCAGTTCAGCAACAACAGCCTATCTAACATGTTTTGTGCAGCTTGAATATTGTATATTCTACTCCTCATAGTACTCTGAGTCATACTAAGTATTTCTGTTTGCTTTTCTGTGTGCTTATCAGTAACCACCTTAGAAAATACACACTGTTCTTTTGAGGGGTGCGTAAGTGCACATAAAACATGCAGCATAGCAAAAACTGGTTTGGCTCAGTGGATTGAGTGTCAGCCTGTGGACTGAAGGGTCCCAGGTTTGATTCCAGTCAAGGGCATGTACCTTGGTTGCTGGCACATCCCCAGTGGGGGGTGTGCAGGAGGCAGCTGATCGATGTTTCTAAATCTCTATCCTTCTCCCTTCCTCTCTGTAAAAAATCAATAAAAATTTATTTAAAAACAAACAAACAAACACACCTTTTCACATGTCTTTTTTTTTTTTTTTTACCCTCTTATAGTTAAGTCAGGGTCAGGTCATGAACCTATTTTTGTTTCATTTTAGGATGGCAAACTATGCATGTGCCAGGATCTAAGAAATTACAAAGACTATTTAAAAAAGAACCTGGCTCTTTCAGCCTTATCCATTCATAAACTATGTCTTAATTTCTGAAGTTGGAGTGTGGGCATTTCTCACACTTACGATTATCCCTCCTCTGAACCTATTCACTCGTTATTTATCTGCCTAATAAAAGAGTAAGTTCCTAATTGACCGTACCTTTGCTATGCCCACCAGCCAATCAGGAGTGAGTATGTAAAGTGACTCAACAAAGATGGCAGGTTAATTTGCCTACATAGGCTCCAAATGACCAGGGGTGGGACGCTTGTGTTGCCACCATGGAGACATGCAGGCATTCGACACCACCCCAGCCTCTCCGGGACTCTGGGCAGCATGGGAAGGTGGAAAGGCAGCTCTGGGCCAGTGTGAAGGCAGTGACAGAAGCCAAGGGAAGGAAGGCCCATTCTTGCATGAATCTTCATGCATCAGGCTACTAGTTTAATTATATGGCACATACTACTTCCGTGTTTCCCCCAAAATAAGACATCCCCTGAAAATAAGATCTAGCGCAACTTTGGGAGAAAAAATTAATATAAGACACTGTCTTATTTTCGGGGAAACAGGGTATCTGTATGTTATGATAATGATTATGCAGACACTTATTTAAAATAGCCTTTCAGTAGGGCACATGACCTCCCACTGTCAGGGGAGCAATCCAGAAGACATATTTTCGTTTGATCTATTTTTTACTTATTTCTCTCCCCCCCCCCCCGCCTCAATTTCTTTATCTAGCTCTTTGGCCTCCTCCTCCTCCTATTCTACCCCTTCCTCTATCTTTCCCATTTTCCACACTCTTTCATTCGATTCTACTTTAGACTTGTGCTTATTATAAAACCTGGTGCATGAAATTTGTGCACAGGGGGTTGTCCCTTAGCCCAGCCTGCACCCTCTCCAATCTGGGGCCCCTCAGGGGATATTCAACTGCCTCTTGCAATCTGGGACTGCTGGGTCCTAACTGCTCACCTCCCTGCCTGCCTGATCTCCCCTAACCACCTCTGCCTGCCTGCCTAATCGCTCACTACTCCCCTACCAGCCTGATTGTTCCTAACCACTTCCCTTCTGGCTTGAACACCCCTAACCGCCTCTGCCTTGTTCTGCACCCAGGACCCAGGATTCCCTCTTCTGGCTGGTTGCAGGCACTTGGGACCCAGCTTCCCTCCCTCTGGTTGGCCGCAGGCCCTGGGCTGGCTTTGCCCAGGCTGGCCACAGCTGCAGGGGACTGTGGGGAGGTAGTTTCACCTAGGCTGCAGTCCCAGGTGCTCAGGACTGTGGGGCGGGTGGCTTGTCCCTCCCTGTGGCTGCAGCCCCAGCCACTGGTGCCAGGGACTACAGGGCATGTAGCTTGTCCCTCTCCTGGGCTGCAGCCTGGTTGGTCCCCATTCCTTTTTTGTGAGCTCATTTGTGCTTGCCTAGTCCTCATTTCTCTCTCCCCAGTGTTGAGTGTCTGAGTCATTAAGGCATGATGGCTTGATGACTTGAAGGCATATTAGCATATTACCTCTTTATTATATGGGATTCTAGATTTCACTAGCATATGAATTCCATAAAAGTAACTTGGTTGGCAGTACTTTCACTGCTCTATCACTGATAGGTAATTCCATGTATTAATAGATGCTTCATAAATAATTATTGAATTATAAATTAGTTAATGATCAGGATGTATCTTAGGACTTTTTTTTTTTCCTGTGGAGCTTTCCCTGCCTGTCCCATCTAGTGACTTGAGATATCATCTATCCCCTAGTGACTGTTTTATACCTTTAGCCTTTACTTTCTTACATACCTTAGCTGTCATAATAGATCTTACAAATACTATGGATACACTTACTACAACCTGTATATTTCCAAATTGCTTGCTCTTATTTTTTAAATTATATTTTTATTGATTTTAGAGAGCCAGTGAGAGGGAGAGGGATCGAGACATAACACTGGGGATTGAGCCCATAACCTAGGCATGTGCCCTGACCAGGAATTAAACTGTTACCTCCTGGTACATAGGTTCAACCACTTAGCAATGCTGGCTATTGCTCTTATTTAATTGTTTTGTTATGGATTTCTTGTTTCCCACCCTAAATTTGCTATAAACTTTTATACCTCTCCCTCTTTTATAGCGAAAATTATCTATCTATTGATAATACAGCCTTTTATTTTCTTATTGCAATGACCTATCCAAACCCAGCTTTCCAAAATACTAAAAACAAAACAAAACAAAACAATTATATGAATTATTCCCAGCCTAATGGCATACAATAAAATTCATTTTCATACAAATATATCTTATTATTTTTCTTCAAACCTGCTTCTGTCATCTGCTTTGATTAATGTTTCAACTAATAATGATTTGGAATTGTACAATGCACAGGCACATTTTATGGCAGTACAATTTTGATTTTATCATCTGGAATAAAAAAAAATCAGATGGGACACTGGAAATTAGTCAACATCTTATAACTATCAGCAACATAATTCAAATGCCCATAATATGAAATTGATGCCTAATTCATACACCTTTGAATCATATTTGAAATCTGATTTCTATTTTCTATAACTGCCAAGCATAAGAAAACATTTCCCTCTGGATCAGGTAAAGATGAAGGATATATAATGTCTTAAAAATAATGATAAGGGCAAAATATTGTTTTCATATATGAAAGATTTTAAAGTCATTGACCCTGCACACAAACATAAATATATGCTATTGTATTATATTTTTTCCTAAACAAAATGTCTTGAGAAATATTGGGGTTATGTAGGAGGTTTCAATTAATAATACATCATCTATCATTTCTTTGTATTTTTCACAGGATTGCATATTATAGGTATAACATAATTTATCTCTTAATTATATTTAAAAATTTCTGTCAGAGTTTGAAATGCTGTGTTTAAGTCACAATGACATTATTCTAGTTGCAAAAATGTACTTTTGTAATATCTTTGCACAAGTAGTTTCATTTATCTGGAAATTCTTGTCTCCCCTATGTATTTCCCTCTTTTTCTCTCCTCCCACCTTTTCCACATCTCAGATGAAAAGTTACTTCCTTAGGGCCATGATCGGCAAACTGCGGCTCTCGAGCCACATGCGGCTCTTTGGCCCCTTGAGTGTGGCTCTTCCACAAAATACCATGGCCTGGGTGAGTCTATTTTGAAGAATAGTGTTAGAAAAAGTTTAACTTTAAAAATTTTGGCTCTCAAAAGAAATTTCAATTGTTGTACTTTTGATATTTGGCTCTGTTGACTAATGAGTTGTTGACCACTGCCTTAGGGGATATTTCTCTAATCTCACAGATTAAATTTTATCCCTTTAGGGTTCCCCTCTCAATTCTAACCTCACCATGTCCTATTTATCCTTGAAATAGTAGCCTAAATGTAACAAACTTAGCAGTAATTACCTTAGTGTACATTACTGTAAATGTTCCTCCATTATGCTCTCATAGCATCCTGTGTTTATTTTCATATTACTTTAACAGTTTATATCTAACCATCTGTGTGAATATTTTATTTTTTACTCAAGAATCTGCCATCTTCATGAAAGCATGTGTTGGATCTATTTTGCTCATTGAATTCCTAGTGTGTAGTATAGTTCCTTATACATTGACATATTGTAGGTGCTTAACCATATTCACTGAATGAATGAATGAATGATGAATGGTGCAAAGAATATCATTGAAAGTCTATTTCTGTTTCCATTTGAGGATTCCTACAAAATATATTCCTAGACATAGAATTGGTTCCTAAAAGGGTCCATGCATTTAAACTGTGAAATAAACTGCCAATTATCCTGAAGAATTATGTGTTCTATACAGTCACTATGCCTATTGTCAGTTTGCAAGGAATCATATTTCATTCAGGAGGCATTTTGTCTTATCAAAATACAATCTAATGTTAATTGGTGTTCCATTTCTTAATGTACATTCCAAGGCCCTTGATACTTTATTCACACCTAGCTTTCTAACACTTAATGCAATGTACCCTACTTTATTTTTTAATATATTATTATTGATTTCAGAGAGGAAGGGAGAGGGAGAGAGAGATAGAAACATTAATGATGAGAGAGAATTATTCATTGGCTGCTTCCTACATGCTCCACACTGGGGATCAAGCCTGCAACCTGGACATATGCCCTGACCTGGAATTCAATCATGACCAATATGATATGTAGGTTCTTAAGCACCTGCAATTGTTCTCTAAAGTAATCATAACTGAATAAACTAATTAATTTTGAGCTACCAATAAAATTGTTTGACATAGAAAATGATGAACTAATATTTGTTCTTGTCATTTCAGGAAAATGATTTGGGCCTCATAATAATATCATAGAAAAAGCTTGACATCTAAAATAAGTATAGGTTTAGAAGGAGGGCCATTTGTAGAAAACTGAACTGGTGTTGGACCCTGATACTGTTAGTTATTGGCCTGGTTCCTCTGGGCAAGAAATGTCACTGCTCTAAATTTTTCTGCATAATGAAGATAACAGTGTGCTATCATTTATTCAGGAGTGACAGATATGGGAAATGTCAGCAGCTGGGAAGCCTGTGGGTAACTAAGTCAGTTTCTAGCCAAGAGGAAGGACTGAAAGTACTAAAATTCCATGTCTTCTTCATGTTGTTTCCTTTTTATTTCCTCATTTTTTTTCACTTGTCAAACTCTTAATCACTATTCTTCTATACTTAACGTAGGCTACCCTACTGTGATACAGATTCCTTCTCTCTGATATCCCTAATATTATGTGACTATGTTCCTAGTCACAGTTTTAAATAACACAAAAAAGGCTATTTATATCATTGTCTCCTGCCAATGTTCTTTTTATGAGCCTTATAGCTAAAGTGAAGCTTGGCACATAGATTTTTGTAGATCTGAACCAGCATGAATTTACAAGGGAACATGACTTAGAAATGAAGTCAGTGAAGAACTTCCCTCCTCATTATTTATAATGATGCTTTAAGACAACTTAAAAGCTGTACTTCATCAACATTTTGAATAGTAATTAATCATATGGGAATATAATATTCATAAGAAAATTCACAGCATGAGCAAAGAGTGATTATTTAAAAAGGAGAAAATATGGACTCAAACTATTATGTAAACAAGAGGCCCGGTGCACAAAATCTGTGCACTTGGCAGGGGGTCTCAGCACAGTTTGTGCTCTCTCACAGTCCGGGAGCCCTTGGGGGATGTCTGACTGACAGACATCCAGCAGTTGGACATCCTTAGCACCGCTGTGCTTGCCAACCATGAGCCTGGCTTCTGGCTGAGTGGCACTCCTACTGTGGCAGCACGGTGACCACCAAGGGACAGCTCCTGCATTGAGTGTCTTCCCCCTGGTGGTCAGTGCTCATCATATCAACTGGTTGACTGCCCTTTGTTGGTCAGTGCACATCATAGCAAGTGTTTTAGCTGCCTTAGCATATCATTAGCATATTATGCTTTGATTGGTTGAATGGTCTACTGGACACCTAGCATATTAGGATTTTATTATATAGGATATTATATAGGATTGTACTTAAGAGTCAGGAGTTGTCAATATATTAGTGTTCCGGAACTGCCATAACAAGTGGCACAGAATAGAAGCTTAGACAACAGAAACATAGAGTATTTCCTCACAGTACTGGAAGCTGGAAGTCAAGATTGGGGAGCAGGCAGAGCTGATTTCTGGTGAGACCTCTTTCCTTAGCTTGCAGATGGCCTCTTTTCCCCACTGTTTCCTATGAATACTCACTCTGGAGTCCCAAGTCTTTTTTGAGGCTACTAGTTGTATTGGATTACAGCCCCACCCTTACTACTTCGCTTTAAGATAATTACCTCTTAAAAACGACAGTAAAACCTCCATATCAAAGACTGATTGGTCAAGGGTGGTGCCTATTACATAATAAAGTAGGTTTTCCAAATGCCTGTGTTAAAACATTGACAAATTAGTTTACCTGTTTTTGCTTTGCAGACACCTTAGTATAATTGAAATTCAATATGTATGAAAAGATTTAATTTCACAGAAAAATTTATTATGTATTATTGTAATTTTAAATTTATGCTAAATATGTCTATTAAATGTTTGCATTCACCAGTCACCACAAGTAAGCAAATGCACACAGCCAGGACATGGCTTAGTGCACATCAGAACATTGGCCAGCACACATTAAAACTGCTACAGAAAGTCATGCTACTCAACAACATAACCCGTAGGCACATGCTATGCAGTGAGATCTCATATTAATCTTTCACCAAACATTTATAAGCTGTGGCTCTTGGATTTAAAAATGTAGACTATAGTTGTAGATATGTAATATTTATTTATGTCCACAAAGTTACCACAGTGTTTTTTCTAACATATGGCCATTCACTAAAATGTGTTAAAAACAACAGTGAATTAATAAAAAAATAACCTGTTTATTTGATTATAATCAAATCTTGTTTAAAAACATTTTAAAATTAACAGGGTGTTTTGGGAAATTTTGTCCATCATATTTGAAATTTGTTAAATCAAGATGGAGGGTTTATTGTGTTACTAAACATAGTCACATTCTGAGGTACCAGTTGTTAGAGATTCAATATATGAATGGGTGATGAGCACAATTCAGCCCGTAAGAGTCAGGGAATTGTTTTATAACTGACGCTATTAGCATGGGTCAGGGAGCAATTGTTAGAAAAATGTCAAGTGCCAGGGACAAGGAAAATGATATGAGATGGTCTTGTTGAAGAGACTTGCTTAGTTCAACATAGGAAAGACAAAAATGTTGGGTTGTGGGAGTATTTATGCAATATAAATAGAGAAATTAATAAGCTATATAAAGCCTAAAACTGCAATGAGGCTTTTGGAAAAATAGTGTGTGTGTGTGTGAAAATAAATACCCTGACTATAAAACAAGTTAGTAAGGAAAATAAATGATAAAAACTCAATGTATCAATAAAGTTATTTTCCCCAAAAATGAATTCTTAAAAACAATCTAATCTATAATCTTGGAGGAAAAAAATCTAACCTTGTTTCCAAAAGCACATGTAAATGTGAAAGGGCAAAGCATTTGCTTATATCAAAATTCAAGACTAAATATTTCTCTTATTTACAAAAATTAAAGAAGTTTCTGTGCATTTAAAATACAGATCCTAACAATAGGTGATGGATTTTGAACAGTCCTCACCAACCTTATAACAAATAATACAATTTTCCCCCAGAAACATTACTTTAAAAAATATTAAATTGAAGGATAAATTAAAACTAATACACTTTTACTCAGAGATTAATATGTTTTCTTGATATAATTAAAAATAGCTTAGGAAGAACAAAAAAGCGGTGTCTTTTCTTTAAAAAATTATAAGTGAAAAATATGGAACCTATTTGGTATAAGGTCCTGTTAACAGACATTAAATAATATGAGATCTTTGCAAACTCCTTGCTGGAGAGAGGCAAAAGGAAGAAATATAGGTTTTGTTTTATTGCTAACTAAGAAATGTTTCAATTATCAAAAGGATCCCACACGTTTTGCACTCTATGAGGACAAAATAGAGCAAGCTTTGTTACGTTTTGTGTTGGTAATCTAATGGGCAGCTAGTTGGATATCTCTCCAGGCAGGATTTAGACTACCCAAAGGATACCATGGCTTGTCTCAAGATAAATAACATTTTCCAGTGTTATAGCCATAGAGCCCAGAAATTTTACAATATAAAAGACAAGTTCTGCAAGCAAACAGAAGGGTTAGACAATGCCATGTGTCAGACAGGAGGCTATTCCTTTTTGGCTATTCCATGATTTCAGTAGCAGCTGTAGATTTGGGTTATATTGTAGTGATCAAACAATAACAGCAAGATGCACATGTTTTGTTTCCAAAAGGTTCCATTTAAAAAAAAAAAAGTAAATGAACTGACAGCAGAATAACAAATTTTTGACTACTTGTTATTGATAAGTTTTTTACTAGGGTATTTTATTAACATGAATGATTCAGATTTCAAGGGGCCTCACTTTTAGTGTTGTTGTTTTTTTTTTTTTATTCACCTTTAAAGTTCACTACTACCCCATTGAATCATAGACCAGCATCACTGTGTCTAATTTATTAGTGAGAATCTAAAGGACCAGAATACTGAAAATATAATCAAATTTACTTTTGAATTTCTTCTGTATTTATAGATATTTATCCATATGCAAACCAATATCCATGACTGTTCAATTCCTTCTGGTTTATTGATGACTATCAATTTGTTATTATGAGGTAAAGCTTTTTTTTTATAATTTACAATTTGAGTTAAATGTATTTTAAAACCAAATCAATATAGTTAATGCATAAATATGAATTGGTTTCTCCCACAATATAAATGTTCATGTTAGAGTTATCTATTTTTACAAAAGGCAAAGGTTAAGTATCTTTGAGATTCTAAGTCCTTATAATGGTTGGTCATAACTGCTAATGATGGTAAAAGAAAAAGTTTCCTATGCAGAAAATAAAATTTGTCAAATTCACAGTTTAGGTTCTTCATGGTTACCTAGATGGAGTCAAAACTCCATCTGAGGATAAAAATTTATAACATTTCTATCCTCTACTGACTTTGGTTTTCCTAACACCAAAATAAGTTTAGATATCTTTTGATTAAATACATAAAACAGGACACTTAATATGAGGGTGCAAATGTAAGTCTACATCACTGGCTAAGAAAAGAAGAGATTAAAAATAGAATTTAAGATGAAAAAGTTCCTGTGCATGGTTAGTTTTTGAATTTGCAAGGCAACACACACACACACACACACACACAGTTTTTTCCTTGAATTATATTTCCCAATTAAAAAATATAACTTTCCCTCATGGTCTCATTTAAGGTAGATTTTTAAAGTAAATTTCCTTAGGTAAGTGGCATCTATGAATTACATATTACCAGAGAATTAATTGCAAATTAGTTTGAAATTATAGTTTGTATTATATGTCATGCTGATATTTTTCATCAAATATTTATTCTCTATTTCATAATGCTTGTTAAACACCAGTAAAACCATATCATTTATCCTCAGTTAGAAAGCGGGAAATGATACTTAAGGAGATGAAAAGAACTTATATATCTAAAAATATATGTTTCATTTGTTCAGAAATATTTCTGATGATAAGCACCTTTGAGAAATTGAAGTGTTTTTCCCCCCCATTTCTAGCCATGTATTTTCTGTGTATCAATGAGAAGCTTATGTAACTATGGAAAACGTTTAGTCAAGTAACATGAACCAAATAATAAGATTTAGAAGGCCTTGGAGAAATGTGAGGTTAAGACAGAACTGACTCCATTAGAGCATTGTGACACACAGAATTTTTACTTAGCCTTCCATTTTTATTTCTTCCTGCTCCTTTGACTCTCTCCTCCCCACATAATATAATTCTTTCTCTTATACAGTACAAAAGCATGGCTTGAGCCTTCTGCTCTTCAGTCAGATAATTTTTCTATTTTTATTATTGGTCTTGGAAGGCCCAGAAAGTTATTCTGTGCATTGTGTCCTAATTCAGAGGAACACTAGCAATGATAATGCATGGGACGACATTTAGAGTGAAAGATACACTGAATACAGAGTTGAACAAACTCTGTAATGTTGGGTGTGATGGAAGGAAGAGAGCATTCTCATTCTGGGATGTATATGCTGAGTACACATGTCTATAGACAACCATTCATCAGAACTAGCAAGTATAGTGCCGCGAGGCAGTGAACATCAGAGGATTAACATGAAATAGCTGTGAATCTTCAAAGGTGTTCAAATGTGGAGACACAGGATTCAGGAGTAGATGGTACCTGGCAATGCAGGCTGGCAGAAAGTCAGTCACTTTGGGGAATTCTATCAGCCTCTATCAGGCCTCAAACCAATACAGTGAGTTCAAAGGAAGACTTTGATTACTTGAAAGGATAGTAAAAAAAATAAAAATAAAAATAGCAAGGCTGCAGTTCAAAAGCAACCAGAATGCATGGGAGGTTCTCTAGATATGGGGGAGAAAAATAACCATTAACTAACTAATCAATGAATGAATTCATTTAACTTAAGCGTCATGTTGAACATCTCAAATTTATACAATGGCATACGTCAATTTTATCTCAGTAACACTAGGAATTTAAAAAAGGAGTGATTGCTAAGAACAAATAATTGAACTCTAAACTGCATAGCAGCAGCACATTCTGAATTATGAATATTCCCAGAGCAGGAAACATGTTTGTCATTCCTTTCTCATATGGGTTGGCTAGAAAAGGCGTCTTGGAATATGAGCTCATATTTATTGCCCCAAATTTTATTTCATCGGTCTCCTATCAGTAATCATAACTCTGCTAATACATGGCCATACAGTTGAGGCTGAAATTATATTGCCTGGGAAATTATAGTTAATATCCAGATGTATGAAACCTTTGTGCTATCCCCAGAAGCTAATGGGTTTGGGGTGTAAAGCAGTGCTTTATCCCCTTTGTGTCTTAAATGGGAATGGAGATGAGAATTGCTACATCTGCTTTGGGTAATGATAATATTCTTGTGAAATTACATTACTCTTGACTTCTAGTGCCTCCCTCTTCACCACATTTTAATACCGAAAGCAAAATGAGGTCCTAAGGCCCCTTTCCCAAGGGTAGTGCTTTTATTAGTACAGAAAACCTTCCTGGCAGGTGTCAGAGTTTGGGGTCTAGGATAGAGGTCTTGACTACTTTCCTTTTCCTGTGTATTTTCAGGATGTTTTAAATTATAAAAAGCTGTACAGTTGACTTCACTTCATTTTATAAAACGATTACTTGTAATTAGTAGGAAAATATGAAGTGACAGCTTAACAGGAAATCCTTTCTCCTTAGCGTGTTGGTGAATGAGAGCACTTTGTGAATGAAGGCATCTTAAATCTCACTCCAGGGAGTGACTTGCTTCAAATTATCAAGGACACATGCATCTCGCTGGATGCTAACGCCAGAAGAATAACAAAGAAGATACAAATTACAGAATGAGGACCACTGGGGGCAAATTATTTGTCCACATCTCCTTAGATGCATTTTCAATACTTTTTATATTGGAATATAGATTTTTTGTGATTATGTAAAGAGTTATTATTTCTAAAGAACAATCACCAATAGCAAAGACTGCACTGGAGAAAAATTTGCATTATAAGACTTTAGTAAAACTGTACTCTGGTGTCAGGGTTTGGGATTTCACTCCATCCATTCTTAGGATGTCATTATGTCATAAGAGCAAAAAAAAAAGCATCTTAACGTTCCAGACTCAATGCACTACAATGAATTCTCTGATAAACCACAAAGAAAATTAAGAGAGATATAAAAGAAAAAGGTGAAGTATGTATTTTGAAATCTTTGAAAATTTCCCAAATAACAATAGCCTGGGGTCAATTGGTGGAGTAGGAAGATCCTGTGCTCACTTCCTCCCATGAAACATACCAAAATTATCACTCTCTATAGAGAAACTATCTGAAAGGGCAGAGATATGTTCGAGTCATAATGTCTCAAAACTGGAAGTTATCAATATGTCCTTCAGTTTGTAAATGGAAAAATAAATTTGGAATCAGTAAAATAGAGTATTCCTCAGCAAAATATAGGAATGAGCAATGAAAAGACATGAATGAATAATAGATGATATTGCCAATCAAAGAAGCTAATCTGGAAATACAACATAGTGTATTCCATTAATATTACACTCTAGAAAAGACAAAACCATAAAGATAATAACAAGCTCAGTGGTTGTCATGGGTTGGAGGGGTAGTTAAACAGGTAAAGCATTTCTAATATTTCCAATTACATATATTGTAAATATGCACTTGTGTGTGGCTTTTTTTTTCACATTGTTTATGCTGTCTCTATGGTTTCACTTCTGTGTTAAGAAAATTTTCCCTAGGATAATTGAAGAATTAAATCCTCTGGAATTTTCGTCTCATTTGAGTTAGTACTAACATTTCTCCCAAATCATATAAACTATTGTTTGAGTAACTTTACTTTTATTAATGAGTATATAAGTTCCTCATTTTATAATTTATAATTTTATAAATGTAAAGTTTATAATTCTACTGTGCCATAAATTAGTCACTCCATTTAAATGTGGATCTTCTCTGGACTTTCTGTGATGTTTCATTTGCATACTTGTTTATTTTTGAGGTCTTATTTAGAGTAGGGGATACTCTACTGGCAATTTTGGCTCTGTCATTGAACATTTTATAGGATCAGGGAACTTTCACCATCTGTTAAATGATGAAAATAGTACTATGTCTTTATTATATTTAAAAAGTAATTCAAATTAATACATAGAAAAATATAGTTTAGAACCTACATCACAGTAGCTGTTAAGAAGTGATGTTTCCTCTTAGCCCTTTGTTTTTTGTACTCATGGTATATTTGACTCTTTTTATTTGATTCTACTTCTTATATTTCATTCTATTTCTGTATTGGGATCTGTAAATAATGATATGCAAAGAAACCTTAAAAATGTATGTAATACAAAAATGAACAATTTTCTACACAGTAATTTGTATTCAGGATTTTCCTCCCTCATATTTCCTGTAAGTCTAATATACAGAAAACGAGTATTACAGAGACTAGAAGAGCTTTGAAGAACTAAATAGGAGGACTGTTAGCTGAAAATTTCCACACAGACATAAAGGTTAGATTAATATACTGAATGTTCTTTAAAAAGGCATTATAACAGTGTGAGACAAGATAAAAGAAAAAAAAAACCGCGCAATTTGGAATTTTTGATATTTTCCTTTGTAATGCTGTCAGTTTTTAAAATTATGTATATGAAGTCATGTCACTAGCAAATTATTTGAGTAATTTTATCTTCCTCATAAGTTAAACATTTTCAAGTATATATAACCTTTTATTCTGCATTTAACCCTAAACTGTTGTGTGTTTTTCCCTTTAAAATATCTATTGTCTTATATTTGTATATTAACACCAGCTTAGACAGCTCTGGTGGTGCTGTTGGTACTAGACAAGAACAATGTTCACTCCCCAACCCCCCTGCCTGCAGCATTCCACATATATTATGCATGCATCATTAGCAGTTTTCCAATACTTGTATATTAGAAATGTCCTGATTCTTTCCACTTAATATTTCATCTTCAGAGAATTATTGTCTTGGTTATTATTCATAATAACTTCAGAAACCAAGATGCTCCTAATAACCAGTAAACAGAGATTTTGCTACCCACTTACAGAGAATACTATTAATTTCCCCCGGTGACTTGCACTCTAGTACAGCAGTACCTTCCTTTATGTTTCAAATCCTCTTACATAATGATGTTGAAAAGACCGAAGGGAATCATTTGTAACAGTTGCATTCCCTCACATGGGAGAAAGAAGCAAAATAAATCAACAAAGCAAATGTGTACTAATGCAACTTCAAATAGCACTTATGAATGATGAAAATAATGGCATGGGATTTAAAGCGACTTATCTTTATAATGACTTTTTCTTATAGGAATTCTCACACCCACTCATCGAGCTAGAAGAGAAGCAAATTCATCTTCGAGCAAACTTTCTTTCTTTAGCATTTATGCCTATGATTAAATAAAGGTCCTACTTTGTGGCGTGCATTTTTAAAAAATATATATTTTATTGATTTTTTACAGAGAGGAAGGGAGAGGGGTAGAGAACCAGAAACATCGATGAGAGAGAAACATTGACCAGTTGCCTCCTGCACAAACCCCACCAGGGATGTGCCTGCAGCCAATGTACATGCCCTTGATCGGAATCGAACCTGGGACCCCTCAGTCCGCAGACGGATGCTCTATCCACTGAGTCAAACCGGTTTTGGCTATGTGGTGCGCATTTTTACATGTAAAATTTTATTTTCTAAAAAGTTTCTCTACTTTTTATTCTGTTAAAATCATGAAAATTTTGTTTCCCATTTCCCAAGGAATCAGTATGACAAATGGCATACAGAGATATATCCTTAACTATATCTTTCATTCTCAATATTGCTTACACTATCATGATTGTGACTTACTAAAAAAAAAAGAACAGATATCTGCATGTTTATTTTTATACTCATTGGTTATAATTTGCTGAAGTGTACCTATTATTTGAACTAAATATGTTTCATTTCCCAAGTAGT